>NC_080186.1:123759922-125075694 GCF_030028045.1 Hippopotamus amphibius kiboko | reverse complement strand
CTGTGTGTCCAAAGAGGATTCCCTGCACCTCTGGCGCTGGGCAGAGATTTTCTGCACACAGGAGAGCCTTGGCACACACAGTGTTTCCCCATGGAAAGCAGTGTGAGAAAGAGCCCCCGCCAGGGAAGCATGGCACTCGCTCATCGAAGCCCTCCATGCAGCAGGCTGTCATGGACTCGGCTGCAGGCCTTTGTGGCTGGAGAGACTGCAGCTCCTCTGGAGGCTCTGGGTCCATTTGCACTCCCCTTGGAGGAAACGAGGTTGTGGGATGAGGTCCTTGCCCACAATGGCACTCAGCCTGCTCCATTCGATGAGACGCACGTGTGGTGAGAGAGGCTTGTCAGCCCAGAAGCAAGCAGGGCAGCCAGGGAGGGGATCTGCATGCAGCTTGGAAGCCCTAGACTCCTGCCTCCCACCCAGGGAATGCCGGCTCTGCCTATCAGGCCCCATTCCCAAGTGGGCACCCAGCTTCAGCATCTGCCCTTTCCCAGCCATGGAACCATTCCCAGGCCACACCCTGAGCCCTGCCAAGGGTGACCTTGGCTCCCCGGGTGGGCTGAATGGCACGACTGTGTTAGGGGAGAGAAGGCCCAGGAGGCCTTCAGGGAACTGCCACCACATAGCAGTGCTCAGGAAAAGGCACTCTGCTTTCTGTAGGCTGGATGCACACTCGAGTTTTGGCTTGAGGCAGAGAGAGCTCAGCTAGGCGATTCCAGGCTGAAGGCAAAGCAGAGAGTTTTTTGGTGGAGCGATGGCACCATCTGCTGGCCAGCAAGCGTGGCAGGAGAAGCCTCACTCCAAATGAGTTCCTGAGGAAGTTTCCAAGCAGGAGGCACTCTGGCTCCCCAAGCTCCAGAGTCCTGCTTACGACTTCCCTGTGGCAACAGAGTGGGTGCCAAGGGCATGTGGGTTGGAGGGTGCTCAGAAGCCACAGGCGAGGCTTTGGGCACCCAGTGTTCTCTGATGGAAAACACTGCAGGCCCGAGCATCCATGAACTCCTCCAAGGCTTTGCAGTGGGATAGCTGTCCATAGCAGATGGCTCCCTGCCAAGTGCTGCAGGCCTTTCTGGAGGGCTAAGCTGGAGCTTCCTTGCAGGCTGCTGGGCCAGGGGCATGTGTCCCCTGGGCCAGAAGGCTGCAGGAGGAGCTCCTAGCTAGGGGAGAGCAAGCACGTTGTTTCCTTGGCCTACACTGGCCTGTGAACACAGAGGCCAGCCAGCAGTGATGACAGCACAGGCAGCAAGGGGGTGTGGCAGGCAGCTAAGAGGCGGCAGGAGTCCCACTTGAAAGTGGGCTCATGACTGTTTGGTGCTCAGGCCCCAGTGCTCACGTGCACACACAGCCTCTGGACCTGCAGCTTCCCAGCAGTGCAAGAGACACACAGGCACCACCCTGGGGCCTTCTCGAATGAACTGTGCTCCGACGGGGTCCTGCTGGCTGGCAGTGGCCAAAGCCAGCACAGGCCCTCGGGAGGCCTGGCTGAGCCTGGGATGGGTCCGGACCTAGCAGTGCCCAGGGCAAGCCTGGGACTGCAGGCCAGGCTGCAGGCTCATTCCAGTTTGGGCCTGGTACGCAGAGTCTTTGGCTAGGACGTGCAGGGGGAAAGCTCAGCACAGTGGCTTTGGCCTGCAATCCACGTTCCTCCCTCGGGCCGCCCTGCCTGGCAGACCCACACTCCCTAGAAGTGTGTTCCTGAGGCAGCTGGACAGTTGGGGAGGTGGAGGCTCTCCCAACATGGGAGGCCTGCCCAGAACATGGCTGTGTGTCCAAAGAGGATTCCCTGCACCTCTGGCGCTGGGCAGAGATTTTCTGCACACAGGAGACCCTTGGCACACACAGTGTTTCCCCATGGAAAGCAGTGTGAGAAAGAGCCCCCGCCAGGGAAGCATGGCACTCGCCCATCGAAGCCCTCCATGCAGCAGGCTGTCATGGACTCGGCTGCAGGCCTTTGTGGCTGGAGAGACTGCAGCTCCTCTGGAGGCTCTGGGTCCATTTGCACTCCCCTTGGAGGAAACGAGGTTGTGGGATGAGGTCCTTGCCAACAATGGCACTCAGCCTGCTCCATTCGATGAGACGCACGTGTGGTGAGAGAGGCTTGTCAGCCCAGAAGCAAGCAGGGCAGCCAGGGAGGGGATCTGCATGCAGCTTGGAATCCCTAGACTCCTGCCTCCCACCCAGGGAATGCCGGCTCTGCCCATCAGGCCCCATTCACAAGTGGGCACCCAGCTTCAGCATCTGCCCTTTCCCAGCCATGGAACCATTCCCAGGCCACACCCTGAGCCCTGCCAAGGGTGACCTTGGCTCCCCGGGTGGGCTGAATGGCACGACTGTGTTAGGGGAGAGAAGGCCCAGGAGGCCTTCAGGGAACTGCCACCACATAGCAGTGCTCAGGAAAAGGCACTCTGCTTTCTGTAGGCTGGATGCACACTCGAGTTTTGGCTTGAGGCAGAGAGAGCTCAGCTAGGCGATTCCAGGCTGAAGGCAAAGCAGAGAGTTTTTTGGTGGAGCGATGGCACCATCTGCTGGCCAGCAAGCGTGGCAGGAGAAGCCTCACTGCAAATGAGTTCCTGAGGAAGTTTCCAAGCAGGAGGCACTCTGGCTCCCCAAGCTCCAGAGTCCTGCTTACGACTTCCCTGTGGCAACAGAGTGGGTGCCAAGGGCATGTGGGTTGGAGGGTGCTCAGAAGCCACAGGCGAGGCTTTGGGCACCCAGTGTTCTCTGATGGAAAACACTGCAGGCCCGAGCATCCATGAACTCCTCCAAGGCTTTGCAGTGGGATAGCTGTCCATAGCAGATGGCTCCCTGCCAAGTGCTGCAGGCCTTTCTGGAGGGCTAAGCTGGAGCTTCCTTGCAGGCTGCTGGGCCAGGGGCGTGTGTCCCCTGGGCCAGAAGGCTGCAAGAGGAGCTCCTAGCTAGGGGAGAGCAAGCACGTTGTTTCCTTGGCCTACGCTGGCCTGTGAACACAGAGGCCAGCCAGCAGTGATGACAGCACAGGCAGCAAGGGGGTGTGGCAGGCAGCTAAGAGGCGGCAGGAGTCCCACTTGAAAGTGGGCTCATGACTGTTTGGTGCTCAGGCCCCAGTGCTCACGTGCACACACAGCCTCTGGACCTGCAGCTTCCCAGCAGTGCAAGAGACACACAGGCACCACCCTGGGGCCTTCTCGAATGAACTGTGCTCCGACGGGGTCCTGCTGGCTGGCAGTGGCCAAGGCCAGCACAGGCCCTCGGGAGGCCTGGCTGAGCCTGGGATGGGTCCGGACCTAGCAGTGCCCAGGGCAAGCCTGGGACTGCAGGCCAGGCTGCAGGCTCATTCCAGTTTGGGCCTGGTATGCAGAGCCTTCAGCTAGGACGTGCAGGGGGAAGGCTCAGCACAGTGGCTTTGGCCTGCAATCCACGTTCCTCCCTCGGGCCGCCCTGCCTGGCAGACCCACACTCCCTAGAAGTGTGTTCCTGAGGCAGTTGGACAGTTGGGGAGGTGGAGGCTCTCCCAACATGGGAGGCCTGCCCAGAACATGGCTGTGTGTCCAAAGAGGATTCCCTGCACCTCTGGCGCTGGGCAGAGATTTTCTGCACACAGGAGACCCTTGGCACACACAGTGTTTCCCCATGGAAAGCAGTGTGAGAAAGAGCCCCCGCCAGGGAAGCATGGCACTCGCCCATCGAAGCCCTCCATGCAGCAGGCTGTCATGGACTCGGCTGCAGGCCTTTGTGGCTGGAGAGACTGCAGCTCCTCTGGAGGCTCTGGGTCCATTTGCACTCCCCTTGGAGGAAACGAGGTTGTGGGATGAGGTCCTTGCCCACAATGGCACTCAGCCTGCTCCATTCGATGAGACGCACGTGTGGTGAGAGAGGCTTGTCAGCCCAGAAGCAAGCAGGGCAGCCAGGGAGGGGATCTGCATGCAGCTTGGAAGCCCTAGACTCCTGCCCCCCACCCAGGGAATGCCGGCTCTGCCCATCAGGCCCCATTCCCAAGTGGGCACCCAGCTTCAGCATCTGCCCTTTCCCAGCCATGGAACCATTCCCAGGCCACACCCTGAGCCCTGCCAAGGGTGACCTTGGCTCCCCGGGTGGGCTGAATGGCACGACTGTGTTAGGGGAGAGAAGGCCCAGGAGGCCTTCAGGGAACTGCCACCACATAGCAGTGCTCAGGAAAAGGCACTCTGCTTTCTGTAGGCTGGATGCACACTCGAGTTTTGGCTTGAGGCAGAGAGAGCTCAGCTAGGCGATTCCAGGCTGAAGGCAAAGCAGAGAGTTTTTTGGTGGAGCGATGGCACCATCTGCTGGCCAGCAAGCGTGGCAGGAGAAGCCTCACTCCAAATGAGTTCCTGAGGAAGTTTCCAAGCAGGAGGCACTCTGGCTCCCCAAGCTCCAGAGTCCTGCTTACGACTTCCCTGTGGCAACAGAGTGGGTGCCAAGGGCATGTGGGTTGGAGGGTGCTCAGAAGCCACAGGCGAGGCTTTGGGCACCCAGTGTTCTCTGATGGAAAACACTGCAGGCCCGAGCATCCATGAACTCCTCCAAGGCTTTGCAGTGGGATAGCTGTCCATAGCAGATGGCTCCCTGCCAAGTGCTGCAGGCCTTTCTGGAGGGCTAAGCTGGAGCTTCCTTGCAGGCTGCTGGCCCAGGGGCATGTGTCCCCTGGGCCAGAAGGCTGCAGGAGGAGCTCCTAGCTAGGGGAGAGCAAGCACGTTGTTTCCTTGGCCTACACTGGCCTGTGAACACAGAGGCCAGCCAGCAGTGATGACAGCACAGGCAGCAAGGGGGTGTGGCAGGCAGCGAAGAGGCGGCAGGAGTCCCACTTGAAAGTGGGCTCATGACTGTTTGGTGCTCAGGCCCCAGTGCTCACGTGCACACACAGCCTCTGGACCTGCAGCTTCCCAGCAGTGCAAGAGACACACAGGCACCACCCTGGGGCCTTCTCGAATGAACTGTGCTCCGACGGGGTCCTGCTGGCTGGCAGTGGCCAAAGCCAGCACAGGCCCTCGGGAGGCCTGGCTGAGCCTGGGATGGGTCCGGACCTAGCAGTGCCCAGGGCAAGCCTGGGACTGCAGGCCAGGCTGCAGGCTCATTCCAGTTTGGGCCTGGTACGCAGAGTCTTTGGCTAGGACGTGCAGGGGGAAAGCTCAGCACAGTGGCTTTGGCCTGCAATCCACGTTCCTCCCTCGGGCCGCCCTGCCTGGCAGACCCACACTCCCTAGAAGTGTGTTCCTGAGGCAGCTGGACAGTTGGGGAGGTGGAGGCTCTCCCAACATGGGAGGCCTGCCCAGAACATGGCTGTGTGTCCAAAGAGGATTCCCTGCACCTCTGGCGCTGGGCAGAGATTTTCTGCACACAGGAGACCCTTGGCACACACAGTGTTTCCCCATGGAAAGCAGTGTGAGAAAGAGCCCCCG
Source organism: Hippopotamus amphibius kiboko (assembly GCF_030028045.1). NCBI lineage: Eukaryota > Metazoa > Chordata > Mammalia > Artiodactyla > Hippopotamidae > Hippopotamus > Hippopotamus amphibius. The sequence goes on along the minus strand of NC_080186.1, from coordinate 125,070,301 downwards.
CCAGGGAAGCATGGCACTCGCCCATCGAAGCCCTCCATGCAGCAGGCTGTCATGGACTCGGCTGCAGGCCTTTGTGGCTGGAGAGACTGCAGCTCCTCTGGAGGCTCTGGGTCCATTTGCACTCCCCTTGGAGGAAACGAGGTTGTGGGATGAGGTCCTTGCCAACAATGGCACTCAGCCTGCTCCATTCGATGAGACGCACGTGTGGTGAGAGAGGCTTGTCAGCCCAGAAGCAAGCAGGGCAGCCAGGGAGGGGATCTGCATGCAGCTTGGAAGCCCTAGACTCCTGCCTCCCACCCAGGGAATGCCGGCTCTGCCCATCAGGCCCCATTCACAAGTGGGCACCCAGCTTCAGCATCTGCCCTTTCCCAGCCATGGAACCATTCCCAGGCCACACCCTGAGCCCTGCCAAGGGTGACCTTGGCTCCCCGGGTGGGCTGAATGGCACGACTGTGTTAGGGGAGAGAAGGCCCAGGAGGCCTTCAGGGAACTGCCACCACATAGCAGTGCTCAGGAAAAGGCACTCTGCTTTCTGTAGGCTGGATGCACACTCGAGTTTTGGCTTGAGGCAGAGAGAGCTCAGCTAGGCGATTCCAGGCTGAAGGCAAAGCAGAGAGTTTTTTGGTGGAGCGATGGCACCATCTGCTGGCCAGCAAGCGTGGCAGGAGAAGCCTCACTGCAAATGAGTTCCTGAGGAAGTTTCCAAGCAGGAGGCACTCTGGCTCCCCAAGCTCCAGAGTCCTGCTTACGACTTCCCTGTGGCAACAGAGTGGGTGCCAAGGGCATGTGGGTTGGAGGGTGCTCAGAAGCCACAGGCGAGGCTTTGGGCACCCAGTGTTCTCTGATGGAAAACACTGCAGGCCCGAGCATCCATGAACTCCTCCAAGGCTTTGCAGTGGGATAGCTGTCCATAGCAGATGGCTCCCTGCCAAGTGCTGCAGGCCTTTCTGGAGGGCTAAGCTGGAGCTTCCTTGCAGGCTGCTGGGCCAGGGGCGTGTGTCCCCTGGGCCAGAAGGCTGCAAGAGGAGCTCCTAGCTAGGGGAGAGCAAGCACGTTGTTTCCTTGGCCTACGCTGGCCTGTGAACACAGAGGCCAGCCAGCAGTGATGACAGCACAGGCAGCAAGGGGGTGTGGCAGGCAGCTAAGAGGCGGCAGGAGTCCCACTTGAAAGTGGGCTCATGACTGTTTGGTGCTCAGGCCCCAGTGCTCACGTGCACACACAGCCTCTGGACCTGCAGCTTCCCAGCAGTGCAAGAGACACACAGGCACCACCCTGGGGCCTTCTCGAATGAACTGTGCTCCGACGGGGTCCTGCTGGCTGGCAGTGGCCAAGGCCAGCACAGGCCCTCGGGAGGCCTGGCTGAGCCTGGGATGGGTCCGGACCTAGCAGTGCCCAGGGCAAGCCTGGGACTGCAGGCCAGGCTGCAGGCTCATTCCAGTTTGGGCCTGGTACGCAGAGTCTTTGGCTAGGACGTGCAGGGGGAAAGCTCAGCACAGTGGCTTTGGCCTGCAATCCACGTTCCTCCCTCGGGCCGCCCTGCCTGGCAGACCCACACTCCCTAGAAGTGTGTTCCTGAGGCAGCTGGACAGTTGGGGAGGTGGAGGCTCTCCCAACATGGGAGGCCTGCCCAGAACATGGCTGTGTGTCCAAAGAGGATTCCCTGCACCTCTGGCGCTGGGCAGAGATTTTCTGCACACAGGAGACCCTTGGCACACACAGTGTTTCCCCATGGAAAGCAGTGTGAGAAAGAGCCCCCGCCAGGGAAGCATGGCACTCGCCCATCGAAGCCCTCCATGCAGCAGGCTGTCATGGACTCGGCTGCAGGCCTTTGTGGCTGGAGAGACTGCAGCTCCTCTGGAGGCTCTGGGTCCATTTGCACTCCCCTTGGAGGAAACGAGGTTGTGGGATGAGGTCCTTGCCAACAATGGCACTCAGCCTGCTCCATTCGATGAGACGCACGTGTGGTGAGAGAGGCTTGTCAGCCCAGAAGCAAGCAGGGCAGCCAGGGAGGGGATCTGCATGCAGCTTGGAAGCCCTAGACTCCTGCCTCCCACCCAGGGAATGCCGGCTCTGCCTATTAGGCCCCATTCCCAAGTGGGCACCCAGCTTCAGCATCTGCCCTTTCCCAGCCATGGAACCATTCCCAGGCCACACCCTGAGCCCTGCCAAGGGTGACCTTGGCTCCCCGGGTGGGCTGAATGGCACGACTGTGTTAGGGGAGAGAAGGCCCAGGAGGCCTTCAGGGAACTGCCACCACATAGCAGTGCTCAGGAAAAGGCACTCTGCTTTCTGTAGGCTGGATGCACACTCGAGTTTTGGCTTGAGGCAGAGAGAGCTCAGCTAGGCGATTCCAGGCTGAAGGCAAAGCAGAGAGTTTTTTGGTGGAGCGATGGCACCATCTGCTGGCCAGCAAGCGTGGCAGGAGAAGCCTCACTGCAAATGAGTTCCTGAGGAAGTTTCCAAGCAGGAGGCACTCTGGCTCCCCAAGCTCCAGAGTCCTGCTTACGACTTCCCTGTGGCAACAGAGTGGGTGCCAAGGGCATGTGGGTTGGAGGGTGCTCAGAAGCCACAGGCGAGGCTTTGGGCACCCAGTGTTCTCTGATGGAAAACACTGCAGGCCCGAGCATCCATGAACTCCTCCAAGGCTTTGCAGTGGGATAGCTGTCCATAGCAGATGGCTCCCTGCCAAGTGCTGCAGGCCTTTCTGGAGGGCTAAGCTGGAGCTTCCTTGCAGGCCGCTGGGCCAGGGGCGTGTGTCCCCTGGGCCAGAAGGCTGCAAGAGGAGCTCCTAGCTAGGGGAGAGCAAGCACGTTGTTTCCTTGGCCTACGCTGGCCTGTGAACACAGAGGCCAGCCAGCAGTGATGACAGCACAGGCAGCAAGGGGGTGTGGCAGGCAGCTAAGAGGCGGCAGGAGTCCCACTTGAAAGTGGGCTCATGACTGTTTGGTGCTCAGGCCCCAGTGCTCACGTGCACACACAGCCTCTGGACCTGCAGCTTCCCAGCAGTGCAAGAGACACACAGGCACCACCCTGGGGCCTTCTCGAATGAACTGTGCTCCGACGGGGTCCTGCTGGCTGGCAGTGGCCAAAGCCAGCACAGGCCCTCGGGAGGCCTGGCTGAGCCTGGGATGGGTCCGGACCTAGCAGTGCCCAGGGCAAGCCTGGGACTGCAGGCCAGGCTGCAGGCTCATTCCAGTTTGGGCCTGGTACGCAGAGCCTTCGGCTAGGACGTGCAGGGGGAAGGCTCAGCACAGTGGCTTTGGCCTGCAATCCACGTTCCTCCCTCGGGCCACCCTGCCTGGCAGACCCACACTCCCTAGAAGTGTGTTCCTGAGGCAGCTGGACAGTTGGGGAGGTGGAGGCTCTCCCAACATGGGAGGCCTGCCCAGAACATGGCTGTGTGTCCAAAGAGGATTCCCTGCACCTCTGGCGCTGGGCAGAGATTTTCTGCACACAGGAGACCCTTGGCACACACAGTGTTTCCCCATGGAAAGCAGTGTGAGAAAGAGCCCCCGCCAGGGAAGCATGGCACTCGCCCATCGAAGCCCTCCATGCAGCAGGCTGTCATGGACTCGGCTGCAGGCCTTTGTGGCTGGAGAGACTGCAGCTCCTCTGGAGGCTCTGGGTCCATTTGCACTCCCCTTGGAGGAAACGAGGTTGTGGGATGAGGTCCTTGCCCACAATGGCACTCAGCCTGCTCCATTCGATGAGACGCACGTGTGGTGAGAGAGGCTTGTCAGCCCAGAAGCAAGCAGGGCAGCCAGGGAGGGGATCTGCATGCAGCTTGGAAGCCCTAGACTCCTGCCTCCCACCCAGGGAATGCCGGCTCTGCCCATCAGGCCCCATTCCCAAGTGGGCACCCAGCTTCAGCATCTGCCCTTTCCCAGCCATGGAACCATTCCCAGGCCACACCCTGAGCCCTGCCAAGGGTGAACTTGGCTCCCCGGGTGGGCTGAATGGCACGACTGTGTTAGGGGAGAGAAGGCCCAGGAGGCCTTCAGGGAACTGCCACCACATAGCAGTGCTCAGGAAAAGGCACTCTGCTTTCTGTAGGCTGGATGCACACTCGAGTTTTGGCTTGAGGCAGAGAGAGCTCAGCTAGGCGATTCCAGGCTGAAGGCAAAGCAGAGAGTTTTTTGGTGGAGCGATGGCACCATCTGCTGGCCAGCAAGCGTGGCAGGAGAAGCCTCACTGCAAATGAGTTCCTGAGGAAGTTTCCAAGCAGGAGGCACTCTGGCTCCCCAAGCTCCAGAGTCCTGCTTACGACTTCCCTGTGGCAACAGAGTGGGTGCCAAGGGCATGTGGGTTGGAGGGTGCTCAGAAGCCACAGGCGAGGCTTTGGGCACCCAGTGTTCTCTGATGGAAAACACTGCAGGCCCGAGCATCCATGAACTCCTCCAAGGCTTTGCAGTGGGATAGCTGTCCATAGCAGATGGCTCCCTGCCAAGTGCTGCAGGCCTTTCTGGAGGGCTAAGCTGGAGCTTCCTTGCAGGCTGCTGGGCCAGGGGCGTGTGTCCCCTGGGCCAGAAGGCTGCAAGAGGAGCTCCTAGCTAGGGGAGAGCAAGCACGTTGTTTCCTTGGCCTACGCTGGCCTGTGAACACAGAGGCCAGCCAGCAGTGATGACAGCACAGGCAGCAAGGGGGTGTGGCAGGCAGCTAAGAGGCGGCAGGAGTCCCACTTGAAAGTGGGCTCATGACTGTTTGGTGCTCAGGCCCCAGTGCTCACGTGCACACACAGCCTCTGGACCTGCAGCTTCCCAGCAGTGCAAGAGACACACAGGCACCACCCTGGGGCCTTCTCGAATGAACTGTGCTCCGACGGGGTCCTGCTGGCTGGCAGTGGCCAAGGCCAGCACAGGCCCTCGGGAGGCCTGGCTGAGCCTGGGATGGGTCCGGACCTAGCAGTGCCCAGGGCAAGCCTGGGACTGCAGGCCAGGCTGCAGGCTCATTCCAGTTTGGGCCTGGTATGCAGAGCCTTCAGCTAGGACGTGCAGGGGGAAGGCTCAGCACAGTGGCTTTGGCCTGCAATCCACGTTCCTCCCTCGGGCCGCCCTGCCTGGCAGACCCACACTCCCTAGAAGTGTGTTCCTGAGGCAGTTGGACAGTTGGGGAGGTGGAGGCTCTCCCAACATGGGAGGCCTGCCCAGAACATGGCTGTGTGTCCAAAGAGGATTCCCTGCACCTCTGGCGCTGGGCAGAGATTTTCTGCACACAGGAGACCCTTGGCACACACAGTGTATCCCCATGGAAAGCAGTGTGAGAAAGAGCCCCCGCCAGGGAAGCATGGCACTCGCCCATCGAAGCCCTCCATGCAGCAGGCTGTCATGGACTCGGCTGCAGGCCTTTGTGGCTGGAGAGACTGCAGCTCCTCTGGAGGCTCTGGGTCCATTTGCACTCCCCTTGGAGGAAACGAGGTTGTGGGATGAGGTCCTTGCCAACAATGGCACTCAGCCTGCTCCATTCGATGAGACGCACGTGTGGTGAGAGAGGCTTGTCAGCCCAGAAGCAAGCAGGGCAGCCAGGGAGGGGATTTGCATGCAGCTTGGAAGCCCTAGACTGCTGCCCCCCACCCAGGGAATGCCGGCTCTGCCCATTAGGCCCCATTCCCAAGTGGGCACCCAGCTTCAGCATCTGCCCTTTCCCAGCCATGGAACCATTCCCAGGCCACACCCTGAGCCCTGCCAAGGGTGACCTTGGCTCCCCGGGTGGGCTGAATGGCACGACTGTGTTAGGGGAGAGAAGGCCCAGGAGGCCTTCAGGGAACTGCCACCACATAGCAGTGCTCAGGAAAAGGCACTCTGCTTTCTGTAGGCTGGATGCACACTCGAGTTTTGGCTTGAGGCAGAGAGAGCTCAGCTAGGCGATTCCAGGCTGAAGGCAAAGCAGAGAGTTTTTTGGTGGAGCGATGGCACCATCTGCTGGCCAGCAAGCGTGGCAGGAGAAGCCTCACTCCAAATGAGCTCCTGAGGAAGTTTCCAAGCAGGAGGCACTCTGGCTCCCCAAGCTCCAGAGTCCTGCTTACGACTTCCCTGTGGCAACAGAGTGGGTGCCAAGGGCATGTGGGTTGGAGGGTGCTCAGAAGCCACAGGCGAGGCTTTGGGCACCCAGTGTTCTCTGATGGAAAACACTGCAGGCCCGAGCATCCATGAACTCCTCCAAGGCTTTGCAGGGGGATAGCTGTCCATAGCAGATGGCTCCCTGCCAAGTGCTGCAGGCCTTTCTGGAGGGCTAAGCTGGAGCTTCCTTGCAGGCTGCTGGGCCAGGGGCATGTGTCCCCTGGGCCAGAAGGCTGCAGGAGGAGCTCCTAGCTAGGGGAGAGCAAGCACGTTGTTTCCTTGGCCTACACTGGCCTGTGAACACAGAGGCCAGCCAGCAGTGATGACAGCACAGGCAGCAAGGGGGTGTGGCAGGCAGCTAAGAGGCGGCAGGAGTCCCACTTGAAAGTGGGCTCATGACTGTTTGGTGCTCAGGCCCCAGTGCTCACGTGCACACACAGCCTCTGGACCTGCAGCTTCCCAGCATTGCAAGAGACACACAGGCACCACCCTGGGTCCTTCTCGAATGAACTGTGCTCCGTCGAGGTCCGGCTGGCTGGCAGTGGCCAAGGCCAGCACAGGCCCTAGGGAGGCCTGGCTGAGCCTGGGATGGGTCCGGACCTAGCAGTGCCCAGGGCAAGCCTGGGACTGCAGGCCAGGCTGCAGGCTCATTCCAGTTTGGGCCTGGTACGCAGAGCCTTCGGCTAGGACGTGCAGGGGGAAGGCTCAGCACAGTGGCTTTGGCCTGCAATCCACGTTCCTCCCTCGGGCCACCCTGCCTGGCAGACCCACACTCCCTAGAAGTGTGTTCCTGAGGCAGCTGGACAGTTGGGGAGGTGGAGGCTCTCCCAACATGGGAGGCCTGCCCAGAACATGGCTGTGTGTCCAAAGAGGATTCCCTGCACCTCTGGCGCTGGGCAGAGATTTTCTGCACACAGGAGACCCTTGGCACACACAGTGTTTCCCCATGGAAAGCAGCGTGAGAAAGAGCCCCCGCCAGGGAAGCATGGCACTCGCCCATCGAAGCCCTCCATGCAGCAGGCTGTCATGGACTCGGCTGCAGGCCTTTGTGGCTGGAGAGACTGCAGCTCCTCTGGAGGCTCTGGGTCCATTTGCACTCCCCTTGGAGGAAACGAGGTTGTGGGATGAGGTCCTTGCCCACAATGGCACTCAGCCTGCTCCATTCGATGAGACGCACATGTGGTGAGAGAGGCTTGTCAGCCCAGAAGCAAGCAGGGCAGCCAGGGAGGGGATCTGCATGCAGCTTGGAAGCCCTAGACTCCTGCCTCCCACCCAGGGAATGCCGGCTCTGCCCATCAAGCCCCATTCCCAAGTGGGCACCCAGCTTCAGCATCTGCCCTTTCCCAGCCATGGAACCATTCCCAGGCCACACCCTGAGCCCTGCCAAGGGTGACCTTGGCTCCCCGGGTGGGCTGAATGGCACGACTGTGTTAGGGGAGAGAAGGCCCAGGAGGCCTTCAGGGAACTGCCACCACATAGCAGTGCTCAGGAAAAGGCACTCTGCTTTCTGTAGGCTGGATGCACACTCGAGTTTTGGCTTGAGGCAAAGAGAGCTCAGCTAGGCGATTCCAGGCTGAAGGCAAAGCAGAGAGTTTTTTGGTGGAGCGATGGCACCATCTGCTGGCCAGCAAGCGTGGCAGGAGAAGCCTCACTCCAAATGAGCTCCTGAGGAAGTTTCCAAGCAGGAGGCACTCTGGCTCCCCAAGCTCCAGAGTCCTGCTTACGACTTCCCTGTGGCAACAGAGTGGGTGCCAAGGGCATGTGGGTTGGAGGGTGCTCAGAAGCCACAGGCGAGGCTTTGGGCACCCAGTGTTCTCTGATGGAAAACACTGCAGGCCCGAGCATCCATGAACTCCTCCAAGGCTTTGCAGTGGGATAGCTGTCCATAGCAGATGGCTCCCTGTCAAGTGCTGCAGGCCTTTCTGGAGGGCTAAGCTGGAGCTTCCTTGCAGGCTGCTGGGCCAGGGGCATGTGTCCCCTGGGCCAGAAGGCTGCAGGAGGAGCTCCTAGCTAGGGGAGAGCAAGCACGTTGTTTCCTTGGCCTACACTGGCCTGTGAACACAGAGGCCAGCCAGCAGTGATGACAGCACAGGCAGCAAGGGGGTGTGGCAGGCAGCTAAGAGGCGGCAGGAGTCCCACTTGAAAGTGGGCTCATGACTGTTTGGTGCTCAGGCCCCAGTGCTCACGTGCACACACAGCCTCTGGACCTGCAGCTTCCCAGCAGTGCAAGAGACACACAGGCACCACCCTGGGGCCTTCTCGAATGAACTGTGCTCCGACGGGGTCCTGCTGGCTGGCAGTGGCCAAAGCCAGCACAGGCCCTAGGGAGGCCTGGCTGAGCCTGGGATGGGTCCGGACCTAGCAGTGCCCAGGGCAAGCCTGGGACTGCAGGCCAGGCTGCAGGCTCATTCCAGTTTGGGCCTGGTACGCAGAGTCTTTGGCTAGGACGTGCAGGGGGAAGGCTCAGCACAGTGGCTTTGGCCTGCAATCCACGTTCCTCCCTCGGGCCGCCCTGCCTGGCAGACCCACACTCCCTAGAAGTGTGTTCCTGAGGCAGCTGGACAGTTGGGGAGGTGGAGGCTCTCCCAACATGGGAGGCCTGCCCAGAACATGGCTGTGTGTCCAAAGAGGATTCCCTGCACCTCTGGTGCTGGGCAGAGATTTTCTGCACACAGGAGACCCTTGGCACACACAGTGTTTCCCCATGGAAAGCAGTGTGAGAAAGAGCCCCCGCCAGGGAAGCATGGCACTCGCCCATCGAAGCCCTCCATGCAGCAGGCTGTCATGGACTCGGCTGCAGGCCTTTGTGGCTGGAGAGACTGCAGCTCCTCTGGAGGCTCTGGGTCCATTTGCACTCCCCTTGGAGGAAACGAGGTTGTGGGATGAGGTCCTTGCCAACAATGGCACTCAGCCTGCTCCATTCGATGAGACGCACGTGTGGTGAGAGAGGCTTGTCAGCCCAGAAGCAAGCAGGGCAGCCAGGGAGGGGATCTGCATGCAGCTTGGAAGCCCTAGACTCCTGCCTCCCACCCAGGGAATGCCGGCTCTGCCTATTAGGCCCCATTCCCAAGTGGGCACCCAGCTTCAGCATCTGCCCTTTCCCAGCCATGGAACCATTCCCAGGCCACACCCTGAGCCCTGCCAAGGGTGACCTTGGCTCCCCGGGTGGGCTGAATGGCACGACTGTGTTAGGGGAGAGAAGGCCCAGGAGGCCTTCAGGGAACTGCCACCACATAGCAGTGCTCAGGAAAAGGCACTCTGCTTTCTGTAGGCTGGATGCACACTCGAGTTTTGGCTTGAGGCAGAGAGAGCTCAGCTAGGCGATTCCAGGCTGAAGGCAAAGCAGAGAGTTTTTTGGTGGAGCGATGGCACCATCTGCTGGCCAGCAAGCGTGGCAGGAGAAGCCTCACTCCAAATGAGTTCCTGAGGAAGTTTCCAAGCAGGAGGCACTCTGGCTCCCCAAGCTCCAGAGTCCTGCTTACGACTTCCCTGTGGCAACAGAGTGGGTGCCAAGGGCATGTGGGTTGGAGGGTGCTCAGAAGCCACAGGCGAGGCTTTGGGCACCCAGTGTTCTCTGATGGAAAACACTGCAGGCCCGAGCATCCATGAACTCCTCCAAGGCTTTGCAGTGGGAAAGCTGTCCATAGCAGATGGCTCCCTGTCAAGTGCTGCAGGCCTTTCTGGAGGGCTAAGCTGGAGCTTCCTTGCAGGCTGCTGGGCCAGGGGCATGTGTCCCCTGGGCCAGAAGGCTGCAGGAGGAGCTCCTAGCTAGGGGAGAGCAAGCACGTTGTTTCCTTGGCCTACACTGGCCTGTGAACACAGAGGCCAGCCAGCAGTGATGACAGCACAGGCAGCAAGGGGGTGTGGCAGGCAGCTAAGAGGCGGCAGGAGTCGCACTTGAAAGTGGGCTCATGACTGTTTGGTGCTCAGGCCCCAGTGCTCACGTGCACACACAGCCTCTGGACCTGCAGCTTCCCAGCAGTGCAAGAGACACACAGGCACCACCCTGGGGCCTTCTCGAATGAACTGTGCTCCAACGGTGTCCTGCTTGCTGGCAGTGGCCAAAGCCAGCACAGGCCCTAGGGAGGCCTGGCTGAGCCTGGGATGGGTCCGGACCTAGCAGTGCCCAGGGCAAGCCTGGGACTGCAGGCCAGGCTGCAGGCTCATTCCAGTTTGGGCCTGGTACGCAGAGTCTTTGGCTAGGACGTGCAGGGGGAAAGCTCAGCACAGTGGCTTTGGCCTGCAATCCACGTTCCTCCCTCGGGCCGCCCTGCCTGGCAGACCCACACTCCCTAGAAGTGTGTTCCTGAGGCAGCTGGACAGTTGGGGAGGTGGAGGCTCTCCCAACATGGGAGGCCTGCCCAGAACATGGCTGTGTGTCCAAAGAGGATTCCCTGCACCTCTGGCGCTGGGCAGAGATTTTCTGCACACAGGAGACCCTTGGCACACACAGTGTTTCCCCATGGAAAGCAGTGTGAGAAAGAGCCCCCGCCAGGGAAGCATGGCACTCGCCCATCGAAGCCCTCCATGCAGCAGGCTGTCATGGACTCGGCTGCAGGCCTTTGTGGCTGGAGAGACTGCAGCTCCTCTGGAGGCTCTGGGTCCATTTGCACTCCCCTTGGAGGAAACGAGGTTGTGGGATGAGGTCCTTGCCCACAATGGCACTCAGCCTGCTCCATTCGATGAGACGCACGTGTGGTGAGAGAGGCTTGTCAGCCCAGAAGCAAGCAGGGCAGCCAGGGAGGGGATCTGCATGCAGCTTGGAAGCCCTAGACTCCTGCCTCCCACCCAGGGAATGCCGGCTCTGCCTATCAGGCCCCATTCCCAAGTGGGCACCCAGCTTCAGCATCTGCCCTTTCCCAGCCATGGAACCATTCCCAGGCCACACCCTGAGCCCTGCCAAGGGTGAACTTGGCTCCCCGGGTGGGCTGAATGGCACGACTGTGTTAGGGGAGAGAAGGCCCAGGAGGCCTTCAGGGAACTGCCACCACATAGCAGTGCTCAGGAAAAGGCACTCTGCTTTCTGTAGGCTGGATGCACACTCGAGTTTTGTCTTGAGGCAGAGAGAGCTCAGCTAGGCGATTCCAGGCTGAAGGCAAAGCAGAGAGTTTTTTGGTGGAGCGATGGCACCATCTGCTGGCCAGCAAGCGTGGCAGGAGAAGCCTCACTCCAAATGAGTTCCTGAGGAAGTTTCCAAGCAGGAGGCACTCTGGCTCCCCAAGCTCCAGAGTCCTGCTTACGACTTCCCTGTGGCAACAGAGTGGGTGCCAAGGGCATGTGGGTTGGAGGGTGCTCAGAAGCCACAGGCGAGGCTTTGGGCACCCAGTGTTCTCTGATGGAAAACACTGCAGGCCCGAGCATCCATGAACTCCTCCAAGGCTTTGCAGTGGGATAGCTGTCCATAGCAGATGGCTCCCTGTCAAGTGCTGCAGGCCTTTCTGGAGGGCTAAGCTGGAGCTTCCTTGCAGGCTGCTGTGCCAGGGGCATGTGTCCCCTGGGCCAGAAGGCTGCAGGAGGAGCTCCTAGCTAGGGGAGAGCAAGCACGTTGTTTCCTTGGCCTACGCTGGCCTGTGAACACAGAGGCCAGCCAGCAGTGATGACAGCACAGGCAGCAAGGGGGTGTGGCAGGCAGCTAAGAGGCGGCAGGAGTCGCACTTGAAAGTGGGCTCATGACTGTTTGGTGCTCAGGCCCCAGTGCTCACGTGCACACACAGCCTCTGGACCTGCAGCTTCCCAGCAGTGCAAGAGACACACAGGCACCACCCTGGGGCCTTCTCGAATGAACTGTGCTCCGACGGGGTCCTGCTGGCTGGCAGTGGCCAAAGCCAGCACAGGCCCTAGGGAGGCCTGGCTGAGCCTGGGATGGGTCCGGACCTAGCAGTGCCCAGGGCAAGCCTGGGACTGCAGGCCAGGCTGCAGGCTCATTCCAGTTTGGGCCTGGTACGCAGAGTCTTTGGCTAGGACGTGCAGGGGGAAGGCTCAGCACAGTGGCTTTGGCCTGCAATCCACGTTCCTCCCTCGGGCCGCCCTGCCTGGCAGACCCACACTCCCTAGAAGTGTGTTCCTGAGGCAGCTGGACAGTTGGGGAGGTGGAGGCTCTCCCAACATGGGAGGCCTGCCCAGAACATGGCTGTGTGTCCAAAGAGGATTCCCTGCACCTCTGGTGCTGGGCAGAGATTTTCTGCACACAGGAGACCCTTGGCACACACAGTGTTTCCCCATGGAAAGCAGTGTGAGAAAGAGCCCCTGCCAGGGAAGCATGGCACTCGCCCATCGAAGCCCTCCATGCAGCAGGCTGTCATGGACTCGGCTGCAGGCCTTTGTGGCTGGAGAGACTGCAGCTCCTCTGGAGGCTCTGGGTCCATTTGCACTCCCCTTGGAGGAAACGAGGTTGTGGGATGAGGTCCTTGCCCACAATGGCACTCAGCCTGCTCCATTCGATGAGACGCACGTGTGGTGAGAGAGGCTTGTCAGCCCAGAAGCAAGCAGGGCAGCCAGGGAGGGGATTTGCATGCAGCTTGGAAGCCCTAGACTGCTGCCTCCCACCCAGGGAATGCCGGCTCTGCCCATCAGGCCCCATTCCCAAGTGGGCACCCAGCTTCAGCATCTGCCCTTTCCCAGCCATGGAACCATTCCCAGGCCACACCCTGAGCCCTGCCAAGGGTGACCTTGGCTCCCCGGGTGGGCTGAATGGCACGACTGTGTTAGGGGAGAGAAGGCCCAGGAGGCCTTCAGGGAACTGCCACCACATAGCAGTGCTCAGGAAAAGGCACTCTGCTTTCTGTAGGCTGGATGCACACTCGAGTTTTGGCTTGAGGCAGAGAGAGCTCAGCTAGGCGATTCCAGGCTGAAGGCAAAGCAGAGAGTTTTTTGGTGGAGCGATGGCCCCATCTGCTGGCCAGCAAGCGTGGCAGGAGAAGCCTCACTCCAAATGAGTTCCTGAGGAAGTTTCCAAGCAGGAGGCACTCTGGCTCCCCAAGCTCCAGAGTCCTGCTTACGACTTCCCTGTGGCAACAGAGTGGGTGCCAAGGGCATGTGGGTTGGAGGGTGCTCAGAAGCCACAGGCGAGGCTTTGGGCACCCAGTGTTCTCTGATGGAAAACACTGCAGGCCCGAGCATCCATGAACTCCTCCAAGGCTTTGCAGTGGGATAGCTGTCCATAGCAGATGGCTCCCTGTCAAGTGCTGCAGGCCTTTCTGGAGGGCTAAGCTGGAGCTTCCTTGCAGGCTGCTGGGCCAGGGGCATGTGTCCCCTGGGCCAGAAGGCTGCAGGAGGAGCTCCTAGCTAGGGGAGAGCAAGCACGTTGTTTCCTTGGCCTACACTGGCCTGTGAACACAGAGGCCAGCCAGCAGTGATGACAGCACAGGCAGCAAGGGGGTGTGGCAGGCAGCTAAGAGGCGGCAGGAGTCGCACTTGAAAGTGGGCTCATGACTGTTTGGTGCTCAGGCCCCAGTGCTCACGTGCACACACAGCCTCTGGACCTGCAGCTTCCCAGCAGTGCAAGAGACACACAGGCACCACCCTGGGGCCTTCTCGAATGAACTGTGCTCCGACGGGGTCCTGCTGGCTGGCAGTGGCCAAAGCCAGCACAGGCCCTAGGGAGGCCTGGCTGAGCCTGGGATGGGTCCGGACCTAGCAGTGCCCAGGGCAAGCCTGGGACTGCAGGCCAGGCTGCAGGCTCATTCCAGTTTGGGCCTGGTACGCAGAGTCTTTGGCTAGGACGTGCAGGGGGAAGGCTCAGCACAGTGGCTTTGGCCTGCAATCCACGTTCCTCCCTCGGGCCGCCCTGCCTGGCAGACCCACACTCCCTAGAAGTGTGTTCCTGAGGCAGCTGGACAGTTGGGGAGGTGGAGGCTCTCCCAACATGGGAGGCCTGCCCAGAACATGGCTGTGTGTCCAAAGAGGATTCCCTGCACCTCTGGTGCTGGGCAGAGATTTTCTGCACACAGGAGACCCTTGGCACACACAGTGTTTCCCCATGGAAAGCAGTGTGAGAAAGAGCCCCCGCCAGGGAAGCATGGCACTCGCCCATCGAAGCCCTCCATGCAGCAGGCTGTCATGGACTCGGCTGCAGGCCTTTGTGGCTGGAGAGACTGCAGCTCCTCTGGAGGCTCTGGGTCCATTTGCACTCCCCTTGGAGGAAACGAGGTTGTGGGATGAGGTCCTTGCCAACAATGGCACTCAGCCTGCTCCATTCGATGAGACGCACGTGTGGTGAGAGAGGCTTGTCAGCCCAGAAGCAAGCAGGGCAGCCAGGGAGGGGATCTGCATGCAGCTTGGAAGCCCTAGACTCCTGCCTCCCACCCAGGGAATGCCGGCTCTGCCCATCAGGCCCCATTCCCAAGTGGGCACCCAGCTTCAGCATCTGCCCTTTCCCAGCCATGGAACCATTCCCAGGCCACACCCTGAGCCCTGCCAAGGGTGACCTTGGCTCCCCGGGTGGGCTGAATGGCACGACTGTGTTAGGGGAGAGAAGGCCCAGGAGGCCTTCAGGGAACTGCCACCACATAGCAGTGCTCAGGAAAAGGCACTCTGCTTTCTGTAGGCTGGATGCACACTCGAGTTTTGGCTTGAGGCAGAGAGAGCTCAGCTAGGCGATTCCAGGCTGAAGGCAAAGCAGAGAGTTTTTTGGTGGAGCGATGGCACCATCTGCTGGCCAGCAAGCGTGGCAGGAGAAGCCTCACTCCAAATGAGTTCCTGAGGAAGTTTCCAAGCAGGAGGCACTCTGGCTCCCCAAGCTCCAGAGTCCTGCTTACGACTTCCCTGTGGCAACAGAGTGGGTGCCAAGGGCATGTGGGTTGGAGGGTGCTCAGAAGCCACAGGCGAGGCTTTGGGCACCCAGTGTTCTCTGATGGAAAACACTGCAGGCCCGAGCATCCATGAACTCCTCCAAGGCTTTGCAGTGGGATAGCTGTCCATAGCAGATGGCTCCCTGTCAAGTGCTGCAGGCCTTTCTGGAGGGCTAAGCTGGAGCTTCCTTGCAGGCTGCTGGGCCAGGGGCATGTGTCCCCTGGGCCAGAAGGCTGCAGGAGGAGCTCCTAGCTAGGGGAGAGCAAGCACGTTGTTTCCTTGGCCTACACTGGCCTGTGAACACAGAGGCCAGCCAGCAGTGATGACAGCACAGGCAGCAAGGGGGTGTGGCAGGCAGCTAAGAGGCGGCAGGAGTCGCACTTGAAAGTGGGCTCATGACTGTTTGGTGCTCAGGCCCCAGTGCTCACGTGCACACACAGCCTCTGGACCTGCAGCTTCCCAGCAGTGCAAGAGACACACAGGCACCACCCTGGGGCCTTCTCGAATGAACTGTGCTCCGACGGGGTCCTGCTGGCTGGCAGTGGCCAAAGCCAGCACAGGCCCTAGGGAGGCCTGGCTGAGCCTGGGATGGGTCCGGACCTAGCAGTGCCCAGGGCAAGCCTGGGACTGCAGGCCAGGCTGCAGGCTCATTCCAGTTTGGGCCTGGTACGCAGAGTCTTTGGCTAGGACGTGCAGGGGGAAGGCTCAGCACAGTGGCTTTGGCCTGCAATCCACGTTCCTCCCTCGGGCCGCCCTGCCTGGCAGACCCACACTCCCTAGAAGTGTGTTCCTGAGGCAGCTGGACAGTTGGGGAGGTGGAGGCTCTCCCAACATGGGAGGCCTGCCCAGAACATGGCTGTGTGTCCAAAGAGGATTCCCTGCACCTCTGGTGCTGGGCAGAGATTTTCTGCACACAGGAGACCCTTGGCACACACAGTGTTTCCCCATGGAAAGCAGTGTGAGAAAGAGCCCCCGCCAGGGAAGCATGGCACTCGCCCATCGAAGCCCTCCATGCAGCAGGCTGTCATGGACTCGGCTGCAGGCCTTTGTGGCTGGAGAGACTGCAGCTCCTCTGGAGGCTCTGGGTCCATTTGCACTCCCCTTGGAGGAAACGAGGTTGTGGGATGAGGTCCTTGCCAACAATGGCACTCAGCCTGCTCCATTCGATGAGACGCACGTGTGTTGAGAGAGGCTTGTCAGCCCAGAAGCAAGCAGGGCAGCCAGGGAGGGGATTTGCATGCAGCTTGGAAGCCCTAGACTGCTGCCTCCCACCCAGGGAATGCCGGCTCTGCCCATCAGGCCCCATTCCCAAGTGGGCACCCAGCTTCAGCATCTGCCCTTTCCCAGCCATGGAACCATTCCCAGGCCACACCCTGAGCCCTGCCAAGGGTGACCTTGGCTCCCCGGGTGGGCTGAATGGCACGACTGTGTTAGGGGAGAGAAGGCCCAGGAGGCCTTCAGGGAACTGCCACCACATAGCAGTGCTCAGGAAAAGGCACTCTGCTTTCTGTAGGCTGGATGCACACTCGAGTTTTGGCTTGAGGCAGAGAGAGCTCAGCTAGGCGATTCCAGGCTGAAGGCAAAGCAGAGAGTTTTTTGGTGGAGCGATGGCCCCATCTGCTGGCCAGCAAGCGTGGCAGGAGAAGCCTCACTCCAAATGAGTTCCTGAGGAAGTTTCCAAGCAGGAGGCACTCTGGCTCCCCAAGCTCCAGAGTCCTGCTTACGACTTCCCTGTGGCAACAGAGTGGGTGCCAAGGGCATGTGGGTTGGAGGGTGCTCAGAAGCCACAGGCGAGGCTTTGGGCACCCAGTGTTCTCTGATGGAAAACACTGCAGGCCCGAGCATCCATGAACTCCTCCAAGGCTTTGCAGTGGGATAGCTGTCCATAGCAGATGGCTCCCTGCCAAGTGCTGCAGGCCTTTCTGGAGGGCTAAGCTGGAGCTTCCTTGCAGGCTGCTGGGCCAGGGGCATGTGTCCCCTGGGCCAGAAGGCTGCAGGAGGAGCTCCTAGCTAGGGGAGAGCAAGCACGTTGTTTCCTTGGCCTACACTGGCCTGTGAACACAGAGGCCAGCCAGCAGTGATGACAGCACAGGCAGCAAGGGGGTGTGGCAAGCAGCTAAGAGGCAGCAGGAGTCCCACTTGAAAGTGGGCTCATGACTGTTTGGTGCTCAGGCCCCAGTGCTCACGTGCACACACAGCCTCTGGACCTGCAGCTTCCCAGCAGTGCAAGAGACACACAGGCACCACCCTGGGGCCTTCTCGAATGAACTGTGCTCCGACGGGGTCCTGCTGGCTGGCAGTGGCCAAAGCCAGCACAGGCCCTCGGGAGGCCTGGCTGAGCCTGGGATGGGTCCGGACCTAGCAGTGCCCAGGGCAAGCCTGGGACTGCAGGCCAGGCTGCAGGCTCATTCCAGTTTGGGCCTGGTATGCAGAGCCTTCAGCTAGGACGTGCAGGGGGAAGGCTCAGCACAGTGGCTTTGGCCTGCAATCCACGTTCCTCCCTCGGGCCGCCCTGCCTGGCAGACCCACACTCCCTAGAAGTGTGTTCCTGAGGCAGTTGGACAGTTGGGGAGGTGGAGGCTCTCCCAACATGGGAGGCCTGCCCAGAACATGGCTGTGTGTCCAAAGAGGATTCCCTGCACCTCTGGCGCTGGGCGACCCTTGGCACACACAGTGTTTCCCCATGGAAAGCAGTGTGAGAAAGAGCCCCCGCCAGGGAAGCATGGCACTCGCCCATCGAAGCCCTCCATGCAGCAGGCTGTCATGGACTCGGCTGCAGGCCTTTGTGGCTGGAGAGACTGCAGCTCCTCTGGAGGCTCTGGGTCCATTTGCACTCCCCTTGGAGGAAACGAGGTTGTGGGATGAGGTCCTTGCCAACAATGGCACTCAGCCTGCTCCATTCGATGAGACGCACGTGTGGTGAGAGAGGCTTGTCAGCCCAGAAGCAAGCAGGGCAGCCAGGGAGGGGATTTGCATGCAGCTTGGAAGCCCTAGACTGCTGCCTCCCACCCAGGGAATGCCGGCTCTGCCCATCAGGCCCCATTCCCAAGTGGGCACCCAGCTTCAGCATCTGCCCTTTCCCAGCCATGGAACCATTCCCAGGCCACACCCTGAGCCCTGCCAAGGGTGACCTTGGCTCCCCGGGTGGGCTGAATGGCACGACTGTGTTAGGGGAGAGAAGGCCCAGGAGGCCTTCAGGGAACTGCCACCACATAGCAGTGCTCAGGAAAAGGCACTCTGCTTTCTGTAGGCTGGATGCACACTCGAGTTTTGGCTTGAGGCAGAGAGAGCTCAGCTAGGCGATTCCAGGCTGAAGGCAAAGCAGAGAGTTTTTTGGTGGAGCGATGGCACCATCTGCTGGCCAGCAAGCGTGGCAGGAGAAGCCTCACTGCAAATGAGTTCCTGAGGAAGTTTCCAAGCAGGAGGCACTCTGGCTCCCCAAGCTCCAGAGTCCTGCTTACGACTTCCCTGTGGCAACAGAGTGGGTGCCAAGGGCATGTGGGTTGGAGGGTGCTCAGAAGCCACAGGCGAGGCTTTGGGCACCCAGTGTTCTCTGATGGAAAACACTGCAGGCCCGAGCATCCATGAACTCCTCCAAGGCTTTGCAGTGGGATAGCTGTCCATAGCAGATGGCTCCCTGCCAAGTGCTGCAGGCCTTTCTGGAGGGCTAAGCTGGAGCTTCCTTGCAGGCTGCTGGGCCAGGGGCGTGTGTCCCCTGGGCCAGAGTGCTGCAGGAGGAGCTCCTAGCTAGGGGAGAGCAAGCACGTTGTTTCCTTGGCCTACGCTGGCCTGTGAACACAGAGGCCAGCCAGCAGTGATGACAGCACAGGCAGCAAGGGGGTGTGGCAGGCAGCTAAGAGGCGGCAGGAGTCCCACTTGAAAGTGGGCTCATGACTGTTTGGTGCTCAGGCCCCAGTGCTCACGTGCACACACAGCCTCTGGAC
The DNA here is from genome assembly GCF_030028045.1 of Hippopotamus amphibius kiboko. Taxonomy (NCBI): domain Eukaryota; kingdom Metazoa; phylum Chordata; class Mammalia; order Artiodactyla; family Hippopotamidae; genus Hippopotamus; species Hippopotamus amphibius. The sequence continues at coordinate 125,051,510 of NC_080186.1, read as the reverse complement.
CTGCAGCTTCCCAGCAGTGCAAGAGACACACAGGCACCACCCTGGGGCCTTCTCGAATGAACTGTGCTCCGTCGAGGTCCTGCTGGCTGGCAGTGGCCAAGGCCAGCACAGGCCCTCGGGAGGCCTGGCTGAGCCTGGGATGGGTCCGGACCTAGCAGTGCCCAGGACAAGCCTGGGACTGCAGGCCAGGCCGCAGGCTCATTCCAGTTTGGGCCTGGTATGCAGAGCCTTCAGCTAGGACGTGCAGGGGGAAGGCTCAGCACAGTGGCTTTGGCCTGCAATCCACGTTCCTCCCTCAGGCCGCCCTGCCTGGCAGACCCACACTCCCTAGAAGTGTGTTCCTGAGGCAGTTGGACAGTTGGGGAGTTGGAGGCTCTCCCAACATGGGAGGCCTGCCCAGAACATGGCTGTGTGTCCAAAGAGGATTCCCTGCACCTCTGGCGCTGGGCAGAGATTTTCTGCACACAGGAGACCCTTGGCACACACAGTGTTTCCCCATGGAAAGCAGTGTGAGAAAGAGCCCCCGCCAGGGAAGCATGGCACTCGCCCATCGAAGCCCTCCATGCAGCAGGCTGTCATGGACTTGGCTGCAGGCCTTTGTGGCTGGAGAGACTGCAGCTCCTCTGGAGGCTCTGGGTCCATTTGCACTCCCCTTGGAGGAAACGAGGTTGTGGGATGAGGTCCTTGCCAACAATGGCACTCAGCCTGCTCCATTCGATGAGACGCACATGTGGTGAGAGAGGCTTGTCAGCCCAGAAGCAAGCAGGGCAGCCAGGGAGGGGATTTGCATGCAGCTTAGAAGCCCTAGACTGCTGCCTCCCACCCAGGGAATGCCGGCTCTGCCCATCAGGCCCCATTCCCAAGTGGGCACCCAGCTTCAGCATCTGCCCTTTCCCAGCCATGGAACCATTCCCAGGCCACACCCTGAGCCCTGCCAAGGGTGACCTTGGCTCCCCGGGTGGGCTGAATGGCACGACTGTGTTAGGGGAGAGAAGGCCCAGGAGGCCTTCAGGGAACTGCCACCACATAGCAGTGCTCAGGAAAAGGCACTCTGCTTTCTGTAGGCTGGATGCACACTCGAGTTTTGGCTTGAGGCAGAGAGAGCTCAGCTAGGCGATTCCAGGCTGAAGGCAAAGCAGAGAGTTTTTTGGTGGAGCGATGGCACCATCTGCTGGCCAGCAAGCGTGGCAGGAGAAGCCTCACTCCAAATGAGTTCCTGAGGAAGTTTCCAAGCAGGAGGCACTCTGGCTCCCCAAGCTCCAGAGTCCTGCTTACGACTTCCCTGTGGCAACAGAGTGGGTGCCAAGGGCATGTGGGTTGGAGGGTGCTCAGAAGCCACAGGCGAGGCTTTGGGCACCCAGTGTTCTCTGATGGAAAACACTGCAGGCCCGAGCATCCATGAACTCCTCCAAGGCTTTGCAGTGGGATAGCTGTCCATAGCAGATGGCTCCCTGCCAAGTGCTGCAGGCCTTTCTGGAGGGCTAAGCTGGAGCTTCCTTGCAGGCTGCTGGGCCAGGGGCGTGTGTCCCCTGGGCCAGAGTGCTGCAGGAGGAGCTCCTAGCTAGGGGAGAGCAAGCACGTTGTTTCCTTGGCCTACGCTGGCCTCTGAACACAGAGGCCAGCCAGCAGTGATGACAGCACAGGCAGCAAGGGGGTGTGGCAGGCAGCTAAGAGGCGGCAGGAGTCCCACTTGAAAGTGGGCTCATGACTGTTTGGTGCTCAGGCCCCAGTGCACACGTGCACACACAGCCTCTGGACCTGCAGCTTCCCAGCATTGCAAGAGACACACAGGCACCACCCTGGGGCCTTCTCGAATGAACTGTGCTCTGTCGAGGTCCTGCTGGCTGGCAGTGGCCAAGGCCAGCACAGGCCCTCGGGAGGCCTGGCTGAGCCTGGGATGGGTCCGGACCTAGCAGTGCCCAGGGCAAGCCTGGGACTGCAGGCCAGGCTGCAGGCTCATTCCAGTTTGGGCCTGGTATGCAGAGCCTTCAGCTAGGACGTTCAGGGGGAAGGCTCAGCACAGTGGCTTTGGCCTGCAATCCACGTTCCTCCCTCGGGCCGCCCTGCCTGGCAGACCCACACTCCCTAGAAGTGTGTTCCTGAGGCAGTTGGACAGTTGGGGAGGTGGAGGCTCTCCCAACATGGGAGGCCTGCCCAGAACATGGCTGTGTGTCCAAAGAGGATTCCCTGCACCTCTGGCGCTGGGCAGAGATTTTCTGCACACAGGAGACCCTTGGCACACACAGTGTTTCCCCATGGAAAGCAGTGTGAGAAAGAGCCCCCGCCAGGGAAGCATGGCACTCGCCCATCGAAGCCCTCCATGCAGCAGGCTGTCATGGACTCGGCTGCAGGCCTTTGTGGCTGGAGAGACTGCAGCTCCTCTGGAGGCTCTGGGTCCATTTGCACTCCCCTTGGAGGAAACGAGGTTGTGGGATGAGGTCCTTGCCCACAATGGCACTCAGCCTGCTCCATTCGATGAGACGCACGTGTGGTGAGAGAGGCTTGTCAGCCCAGAAGCAAGCAGGGCAGCCAGGGAGGGGATCTGCATGCAGCTTGGAAGCCCTAGACTCCTGCCTCCCACCCAGGGAATGCCGGCTCTGCCTATCAGGCCCCATTCCCAAGTGGGCACCCAGCTTCAGCATCTGCCCTTTCCCAGCCATGGAACCATTCCCAGGCCACACCCTGAGCCCTGCCAAGGGTGAACTTGGCTCCCCGGGTGGGCTGAATGGCACGACTGTGTTAGGGGAGAGAAGGCCCAGGAGGCCTTCAGGGAACTGCCACCACATAGCAGTGCTCAGGAAAAGGCACTCTGCTTTCTGTAGGCTGGATGCACACTCGAGTTTTGGCTTGAGGCAGAGAGAGCTCAGCTAGGCGATTCCAGGCTGAAGGCAAAGCAGAGAGGTTTTTGGTGGAGCGATGGCACCATCTGCTGGCCAGCAAGCGTGGCAGGAGAAGCCTCACTGCAAATGAGTTCCTGAGGAAGTTTCCAAGCAGGAGGCACTCTGGCTCCCCAAGCTCCAGAGTCCTGCTTACGACTTCCCTGTGGCAACAGAGTGGGTGCCAAGGGCATGTGGGTTGGAGGGTGCTCAGAAGCCACAGGCGAGGCTTTGGGCACCCAGTGTTCTCTGATGGAAAACACTGCAGGCCCGAGCATCCATGAACTCCTCCAAGGCTTTGCAGTGGGATAGCTGTCCATAGCAGATGGCTCCCTGCCAAGTGCTGCAGGCCTTTCTGGAGGGCTAAGCTGGAGCTTCCTTGCAGGCTGCTGGGCCAGGGGCGTGTGTCCCCTGGGCCAGAGTGCTGCAGGAGGAGCTCCTAGCTAGGGGAGAGCAAGCACGTTGTTTCCTTGGCCTACGCTGGCCTGTGAACACAGAGGCCAGCCAGCAGTGATGACAGCACAGGCAGCAAGGGGGTGTGGCAGGCAGCTAAGAGGCGGCAGGAGTCCCACTTGAAAGTGGGCTCATGACTGTTTGGTGCTCAGGCCCCAGTGCTCACGTGCACACACAGCCTCTGGACCTGCAGCTTCCCAGCAGTGCAAGAGACACACAGGCACCACCCTGGGGCCTTCTCGAATGAACTGTGCTCCGTCGAGGTCCTGCTGGCTGGCAGTGGCCAAGGCCAGCACAGGCCCTAGGGAGGCCTGGCTGAGCCTGGGATGGGTCCGGACCTAGCAGTGCCCAGGGCAAGCCTGGGACTGCAGGCCAGGCTGCAGGCTCATTCCAGCTTGGGCCTGGTACGCAGAGTCTTTGGCTAGGACGTGCAGGGGGAAAGCTCAGCACAGTGGCTTTGGCCTGCAATCCACGTTCCTCCCTCGGGCCGCCCTGCCTGGCAGACCCACACTCCCTAGAAGTGTGTTCCTGAGGCAGCTGGACAGTTGGGGAGGTGGAGGCTCTCCCAACATGGGAGGCCTGCCCAGAACATGGCTGTGTGTCCAAAGAGGATTCCCTGCACCTCTGGTGCTGGGCAGAGATTTTCTGCACACAGGAGATGCTTGGCACACACAGTGTTTCCCCATGGAAAGCAGTGTGAGAAAGAGCCCCCGCCAGGGAAGCATGGCACTCGCCCATCGAAGCCCTCCATGCAGCAGGCTGTCATGGACTCGGCTGCAGGCCTTTGTGGCTGGAGAGACTGCAGCTCCTCTGGAGGCTCTGGGTCCATTTGCACTCCCCTTGGAGGAAACGAGGTTGTGGGATGAGGTCCTTGCCAACAATGGCACTCAGCCTGCTCCATTCGATGAGACGCACGTGTGGTGAGAGAGGCTTGTCAGCCCAGAAGCAAGCAGGGCAGCCAGGGAGGGGATCTGCATGCAGGTTGGAAGCCCTAGACTCCTGCCTCCCACCCAGGGAATGCCGGCTCTGCCTATTAGGCCCCATTCCCAAGTGGGCACCCAGCTTCAGCATCTGCCCTTTCCCAGCCATGGAACCATTCCCAGGCCACACCCTGAGCCCTGCCAAGGGTGACCTTGGCTCCCCGGGTGGGCTGAATGGCACGACTGTGTTAGGGGAGAGAAGGCCCAGGAGGCCTTCAGGGAACTGCCACCACATAGCAGTGCTCAGGAAAAGGCACTCTGCTTTCTGTAGGCTGGATGCACACTCGAGTTTTGGCTTGAGGCAGAGAGAGCTCAGCTAGGCGATTCCAGGCTGAAGGCAAAGCAGAGAGTTTTTTGGTGGAGCGATGGCACCATCTGCTGGCCAGCAAGCGTGGCAGGAGAAGCCTCACTCCAAATGAGCTCCTGAGGAAGTTTCCAAGCAGGAGGCACTCTGGCTCCCCAAGCTCCAGAGTCCTGCTTACGACTTCCCTGTGGCAACAGAGTGGGTGCCACGGGCATGTGGGTTGGAGGGTGCTCCGAAGCCACAGGCGAGGCTTTGGGCACCCAGTGTTCTCTGATGGAAAACACTGCAGGCCCGAGCATCCATGAACTCCTCCAAGGCTTTGCAGTGGGATAGCTGTCCATAGCAGATGGCTCCCTGCCAAGTGCTGCAGGCCTTTCTGGAGGGCTAAGCTGGAGCTTCCTTGCAGGCTGCTGGGCCAGGGGCATGTGTCCCCTGGGCCAGAAGGCTGCAGGAGGAGCTCCTAGCTAGGGGAGAGCAAGCACGTTGTTTCCTTGGCCTACACTGGCCTGTGAACACAGAGGCCAGCCAGCAGTGATGACAGCACAGGCAGCAAGGGGGTGTGGCCGGCAGCTAAGAGGCGGCAGGAGTCCCACTTGAAAGTGGGCTCATGACTGTTTGGTGCTCAGGCCCCAGTGCTCACGTGCACACACAGCCTCTGGACCTGCAGCTTCCCAGCATTGCAAGAGACACACAGGCACCACCCTGGGGCCTTCTCGAATGAACTGTGCTCCGTCGAGGTCCTGCTGGCTGGCAGTGGCCAAGGCCAGCACAGGCCCTAGGGAGGCCTGGCTGAGCCTGGGATGGGTCCGGACCTAGCAGTGCCCAGGGCAAGCCTGGGACTGCAGGCCAGGCTGCAGGCTCATTCCAGTTTGGGCCTGGTACGCAGAGCCTTCGGCTAGGACGTGCAGGGGGAAGGCTCAGCACAGTGGCTTTGGCCTGCAATCCACGTTCCTCCCTCGGGCCACCCTGCCTGGCAGACCCACACTCCCTAGAAGTGTGTTCCTGAGGCAGCTGGACAGTTGGGGAGGTGGAGGCTCTCCCAACATGGGAGGCCTGCCCAGAACATGGCTGTGTGTCCAAAGAGGATTCCCTGCACCTCTGGCGCTGGGCAGAGATTTTCTGCACTCAGGAGACCCTTGGCACACACAGTGTTTCCCCATGGAAAGCAGTGTGAGAAAGAGCCCCCGCCAGGGAAGCATGGCACTCGCCCATCGAAGCCCTCCATGCAGCAGGCTGTCATGGACTCGGCTGCAGGCCTTTGTGGCTGGAGAGACTGCAGCTCCTCTGGAGGCTCTGGGTCCATTTGCACTCCCCTTGGAGGAAACGAGGTTGTGGGATGAGGTCCTTGCCCACAATGGCACTCAGCCTGCTCCATTCGATGAGACGCACGTGTGGTGAGAGAGGCTTGTCAGCCCAGAAGCAAGCAGGGCAGCCAGGGAGGGGATCTGCATGCAGCTTGGAAGCCCTAGACTCCTGCCTCCCACCCAGGGAATGCCGGCCCTGCCTATCAGGCCCCATTCCCAAGTGGGCACCCAGCTTCAGCATCTGCCCTTTCCCAGCCATGGAACCATTCCCAGGCGACACCTTGAGCCCTGCCAAGGGTGAACTTGGCTCCCCGGGTGGGCTGAATGGCACGACTGTGTTAGGGGAGAGAAGGCCCAGGAGGCCTTCAGGGAACTGCCACCACATAGCAGTGCTCAGGAAAAGGCACTCTGCTTTCTGTAGGCTGGATGCACACTCGAGTTTTGGCTTGAGGCAGAGAGAGCTCAGCTAGGCGATTCCAGGCTGAAGGCAAAGCAGAGAGTTTTTTGGTGGAGCGATGGCACCATCTGCTGGCCAGCAAGCGTGGCAGGAGAAGCCTCACTGCAAATGAGTTCCTGAGGAAGTTTCCAAGCAGGAGGCACTCTGGCTCCCCAAGCTCCAGAGTCCTGCTTACGACTTCCCTGTGGCAACAGAGTGGGTGCCAAGGGCATGTGGGTTGGAGGGTGCTCAGAAGCCACAGGCGAGGCTTTGGGCACCCAGTGTTCTCTGATGGAAAACACTGCAGGCCCGAGCATCCATGAACTCCTCCAAGGCTTTGCAGTGGGATAGCTGTCCATAGCAGATGGCTCCCTGTCAAGTGCTGCAGGCCTTTCTGGAGGGCTAAGCTGGAGCTTCCTTGCAGGCTGCTGGGCCAGGGGCATGTGTCCCCTGGGCCAGAAGGCTGCAGGAGGAGCTCCTAGCTAGGGGAGAGCAAGCACGTTGTTTCCTTGGCCTACACTGGCCTGTGAACACAGAGGCCAGCCAGCAGTGATGACAGCACAGGCAGCAAGGGGGTGTGGCAGGCAGCTAAGAGGCGGCAGGAGTCCCACTTGAAAGTGGGCTCATGACTGTTTGGTGCTCAGGCCCCAGTGCTCACGTGCACACACAGCCTCTGGACCTGCAGCTTCCCAGCAGTGCAAGAGACACACAGGCACCACCCTGGGGCCTTCTCGAATGAACTGTGCTCCGTCGAGGTCCTGCTGGCTGGCAGTGGCCAAAGCCAGCACAGGCCCTAGGGAGGCCTGGCTGAGCCTGGGATGGGTCCGGACCTAGCAGTGCCCAGGGCAAGCCTGGGACTGCAGGCCAGGCTGCAGGCTCATTCCAGTTTGGGCCTGGTACGCAGAGTCTTTGGCTAGGACGTGCAGGGGGAAGACTCAGCACAGTGGCTTTGGCCTGCAATCCACGTTCCTCCCTCGGGCCGCCCTGCCTGGCAGACCCACACTCCCTAGAAGTGTGTTCCTGAGGCAGCTGGACAGTTGGGGAGGTGGAGGCTCTCCCAACATGGGAGGCCTGCCCAGAACATGGCTGTGTGTCCAAAGAGGATTCCCTGCACCTCTGGCGCTGGGCAGAGATTTTCTGCACACAGGAGACCCTTGGCACACACAGTGTTTCCCCATGGAAAGCAGTGTGAGAAAGAGCCCCCGCCAGGGAAGCATGGCACTCGCCCATCGAAGCCCTCCATGCAGCAGGCTGTCATGGACTCGGCTGCAGGCCTTTGTGGCTGGAGAGACTGCAGCTCCTCTGGAGGCTCTGGGTCCATTTGCACTCCCCTTGGAGGAAACGAGGTTGTGGGATGAGGTCCTTGCCCACAATGGCACTCAGCCTGCTGCATTTGATGAGACGCACGTGTGGTGAGAGAGGCTTGTCAGCCCAGAAGCAAGCAGGGCAGCCATGGAGGGGATTTGCATGCAGCTTGGAAGCCCTAGACTCCTGCCTCCACCCAGGGAATGCCGGCTCTGCCTATCAGGCCCCATTCCCAATGGGCACCCAGCTTCAGCATCTGCCCTTTCCCAGCCATGGAACCATTCCCAGGCCACACCCTGAGCCCTGCCAAGGGTGAACTTGGCTCCCCGGGTGGGCTGAATGGCACGACTGTGTTAGGGGAGAGAAGGCCCAGGAGGCCTTCAGGGAACTGCCACCACATAGCAGTGCTCAGGAAAAGGCACTCTGCTTTCTGTAGGCTGGATGCACACTCGAGTTTTGGCTTGAGGCAGAGAGAGCTCAGCTAGGCGATTCCAGGCTGAAGGCAAAGCAGAGAGTTTTTTGGTGGAGCGATGGCACCATCTGCTGGCCAGCAAGCGTGGCAGGAGAAGCCTCACTCCAAATGAGTTCCTGAGGAAGTTTCCAAGCAGGAGGCACTCTGGCTCCCCAAGCTCCAGAGTCCTGCTTACGACTTCCCTGTGGCAACAGAGTGGGTGCCAAGGGCATGTGGGTTGGAGGGTGCTCAGAAGCCACAGGCGAGGCTTTGGGCACCCAGTGTTCTCTGATGGAAAACACTGCAGGCCCGAGCATCCATGAACTCCTCCAAGGCTTTGCAGTGGGATAGCTGTCCATAGCAGATGGCTCCCTGTCAAGTGCTGCAGGCCTTTCTGGAGGGCTAAGCTGGAGCTTCCTTGCAGGCTGCTGGGCCAGGGGCATGTGTCCCCTGGGCCAGAAGGCTGCAGGAGGAGCTCCTAGCTAGGGGAGAGCAAGCACGTTGTTTCCTTGGCCTACACTGGCCTGTGAACACAGAGGCCAGCCAGCAGTGATGACAGCACAGGCAGCAAGGGGGTGTGGCAGGCAGCTAAGAGGCGGCAGGAGTCCCACTTGAAAGTGGGCTCATGACTGTTTGGTGCTCAGGCCCCAGTGCTCACGTGCACACACAGCCTCTGGACCTGCAGCTTCCCAGCAGTGCAAGAGACACACAGGCACCACCCTGGGGCCTTCTCGAATGAACTGTGCTCCGACGGGGTCCTGCTGGCTGGCAGTGGCCAAAGCCAGCACAGGCCCTAGGGAGGCCTGGCTGAGCCTGGGATGGGTCCGGACCTAGCAGTGCCCAGGGCAAGCCTGGGACTGCAGGCCAGGCTGCAGGCTCATTCCAGTTTGGGCCTGGTACGCAGAGTCTTTGGCTAGGACGTGCAGGGGGAAGACTCAGCACAGTGGCTTTGGCCTGCAATCCACGTTCCTCCCTCGGGCCGCCCTGCCTGGCAGACCCACACTCCCTAGAAGTGTGTTCCTGAGGCAGCTGGACAGTTGGGGAGGTGGAGGCTCTCCCAACATGGGAGGCCTGCCCAGAACATGGCTGTGTGTCCAAAGAGGATTCCCTGCACCTCTGGTGCTGGGCAGAGATTTTCTGCACACAGGAGACCCTTGGCACACACAGTGTTTCCCCATGGAAAGCAGTGTGAGAAAGAGCCCCCGCCAGGGAAGCATGGCACTCGCCCATCGAAGCCCTCCATGCAGCAGGCTGTCATGGACTCGGCTGCAGGCCTTTGTGGCTGGAGAGACTGCAGCTCCTCTGGAGGCTCTGGGTCCATTTGCACTCCCCTTGGAGGAAACGAGGTTGTGGGATGAGGTCCTTGCCAACAATGGCACTCAGCCTGCTCCATTCGATGAGACGCACGTGTGGTGAGAGAGGCTTGTCAGCCCAGAAGCAAGCAGGGCAGCCAGGGAGGGGATCTGCATGCAGGTTGGAAGCCCTAGACTCCTGCCTCCCACCCAGGGAATGCCGGCTCTGCCTATTAGGCCCCATTCCCAAGTGGGCACCCAGCTTCAGCATCTGCCCTTTCCCAGCCATGGAACCATTCCCAGGCCACACCCTGAGCCCTGCCAAGGGTGACCTTGGCTCCCCGGGTGGGCTGAATGGCACGACTGTGTTAGGGGAGAGAAGGCCCAGGAGGCCTTCAGGGAACTGCCACCACATAGCAGTGCTCAGGAAAAGGCACTCTGCTTTCTGTAGGCTGGATGCACACTCGAGTTTTGGCTTGAGGCAGAGAGAGCTCAGCTAGGCGATTCCAGGCTGAAGGCAAAGCAGAGAGTTTTTTGGTGGAGCGATGGCACCATCTGCTGGCCAGCAAGCGTGGCAGGAGAAGCCTCACTCCAAATGAGTTCCTGAGGAAGTTTCCAAGCAGGAGGCACTCTGGCTCCCCAAGCTCCAGAGTCCTGCTTACGACTTCCCTGTGGCAACAGAGTGGGTGCCAAGGGCATGTGGGTTGGAGGGTGCTCAGAAGCCACAGGCGAGGCTTTGGGCACCCAGTGTTCTCTGATGGAAAACACTGCAGGCCCGAGCATCCATGAACTCCTCCAAGGCTTTGCAGTGGGATAGCTGTCCATAGCAGATGGCTCCCTGTCAAGTGCTGCAGGCCTTTCTGGAGGGCTAAGCTGGAGCTTCCTTGCAGGCTGCTGGGCCAGGGGCATGTGTCCCCTGGGCCAGAAGGCTGCAGGAGGAGCTCCTAGCTAGGGGAGAGCAAGCACGTTGTTTCCTTGGCCTACACTGGCCTGTGAACACAGAGGCCAGCCAGCAGTGATGACAGCACAGGCAGCAAGGGGGTGTGGCAGGCAGCTAAGAGGCGGCAGGAGTCCCACTTGAAAGTGGGCTCATGACTGTTTGGTGCTCAGGCCCCAGTGCTCACGTGCACACACAGCCTCTGGACCTGCAGCTTCCCAGCAGTGCAAGAGACACACAGGCACCACCCTGGGGCCTTCTCGAATGAACTGTGCTCCGACGGGGTCCTGCTGGCTGGCAGTGGCCAAAGCCAGCACAGGCCCTAGGGAGGCCTGGCTGAGCCTGGGATGGGTCCGGACCTAGCAGTGCCCAGGGCAAGCCTGGGACTGCAGGCCAGGCTGCAGGCTCATTCCAGTTTGGGCCTGGTACGCAGAGTCTTTGGCTAGGACGTGCAGGGGGAAGACTCAGCACAGTGGCTTTGGCCTGCAATCCACGTTCCTCCCTCGGGCCGCCCTGCCTGGCAGACCCACACTCCCTAGAAGTGTGTTCCTGAGGCAGCTGGACAGTTGGGGAGGTGGAGGCTCTCCCAACATGGGAGGCCTGCCCAGAACATGGCTGTGTGTCCAAAGAGGATTCCCTGCACCTCTGGTGCTGGGCAGAGATTTTCTGCACACAGGAGACCCTTGGCACACACAGTGTTTCCCCATGGAAAGCAGTGTGAGAAAGAGCCCCCGCCAGGGAAGCATGGCACTCGCCCATCGAAGCCCTCCATGCAGCAGGCTGTCATGGACTCGGCTGCAGGCCTTTGTGGCTGGAGAGACTGCAGCTCCTCTGGAGGCTCTGGGTCCATTTGCACTCCCCTTGGAGGAAACGAGGTTGTGGGATGAGGTCCTTGCCAACAATGGCACTCAGCCTGCTCCATTCGATGAGACGCACGTGTGGTGAGAGAGGCTTGTCAGCCCAGAAGCAAGCAGGGCAGCCAGGGAGGGGATCTGCATGCAGGTTGGAAGCCCTAGACTTCCTGCCTCCCACCCAGGGAATGCCGGCTCTGCCTATTAGGCCCCATTCCCAAGTGGGCACCCAGCTTCAGCATCTGCCCTTTCCCAGCCATGGAACCATTCCCAGGCCACACCCTGAGCCCTGCCAAGGGTGACCTTGGCTCCCCGGGTGGGCTGAATGGCACGACTGTGTTAGGGGAGAGAAGGCCCAGGAGGCCTTCAGGGAACTGCCACCACATAGCAGTGCTCAGGAAAAGGCACTCTGCTTTCTGTAGGCTGGATGCACACTCGAGTTTTGGCTTGAGGCAGAGAGAGCTCAGCTAGGCGATTCCAGGCTGAAGGCAAAGCAGAGAGTTTTTTGGTGGAGCGATGGCACCATCTGCTGGCCAGCAAGCGTGGCAGGAGAAGCCTCACTCCAAATGAGTTCCTGAGGAAGTTTCCAAGCAGGAGGCACTCTGGCTCCCCAAGCTCCAGAGTCCTGCTTACGACTTCCCTGTGGCAACAGAGTGGGTGCCAAGGGCATGTGGGTTGGAGGGTGCTCAGAAGCCACAGGCGAGGCTTTGGGCACCCAGTGTTCTCTGATGGAAAACACTGCAGGCCCGAGCATCCATGAACTCCTCCAAGGCTTTGCAGTGGGATAGCTGTCCATAGCAGATGGCTCCCTGTCAAGTGCTGCAGGCCTTTCTGGAGGGCTAAGCTGGAGCTTCCTTGCAGGCTGCTGGGCCAGGGGCATGTGTCCCCTGGGCCAGAAGGCTGCAGGAGGAGCTCCTAGCTAGGGGAGAGCAAGCACATTGTTTCCTTGGCCTACACTGGCCTGTGAACACAGAGGCCAGCCAGCAGTGATGACAGCACAGGCAGCAAGGGGGTGTGGCAGGCAGCTAAGAGGCGGCAGGAGTCCCACTTGAAAGTGGGCTCATGACTGTTTGGTGCTCAGGCCCCAGTGCTCACGTGCACACACAGCCTCTGGACCTGCAGCTTCCCAGCAGTGCAAGAGACACACAGGCACCACCCTGGGGCCTTCTCGAATGAACTGTGCTCCGACGGGGTCCTGCTGGCTGGCAGTGGCCAAAGCCAGCACAGGCCCTAGGGAGGCCTGGCTGAGCCTGGGATGGGTCCGGACCTAGCAGTGCCCAGGGCAAGCCTGGGACTGCAGGCCAGGCTGCAGGCTCATTCCAGTTTGGGCCTGGTATGCAGAGTCTTTGGCTAGGACGTGCAGGGGGAAAGCTCAGCACAGTGGCTTTGGCCTGCAATCCACGTTCCTCCCTCGGGCCGCCCTGCCTGGCAGACCCACACTCCCTAGAAGTGTGTTCCTGAGGCAGCTGGACAGTTGGGGAGGTGGAGGCTCTCCCAACATGGGAGGCCTGCCCAGAACATGGCTGTGTGTCCAAAGAGGATTCCCTGCACCTCTGGCGCTGGGCAGAGATTTTCTGCACACAGGAGACCCTTGGCACACACAGTGTTTCCCCATGGAAAGCAGTGTGAGAAAGAGCCCCCGCCAGGGAAGCATGGCACTCGCCCATCAAAGCCCTCCATGCAGCAGGCTGTCATGGACTCGGCTGCAGGCCTTTGTGGCTGGAGAGACTGCAGCTCCTCTGGAGGCTCTGGGTCCATTTGCACTCCCCTTGGAGGAAACGAGGTTGTGGGATGAGGTCCTTGCCCACAATGGCACTCAGCCTGCTCCATTCGATGAGACGCACGTGTGGTGAGAGAGGCTTGTCAGCCCAGAAGCAAGCAGGGCAGCCAGGGAGGGGATCTGCATGCAGCTTGGAAGCCCTAGACTGCTGCCTCCCACCCAGGGAATGCCGGCTCTGCCCATCAGGCCCCATTCCCAAGTGGGCACCCAGCTTCAGCATCTGCCCTTTCCCAGCCATGGAACCATTCCCAGGCCACACCCTGAGCCCTGCCAAGGGTGACCTTGGCTCCCCGGGTGGGCTGAATGGCACGACTGTGTTAGGGGAGAGAAGGCCCAGGAGGCCTTCAGGGAACTGCCACCACATAGCAGTGCTCAGGAAAAGGCACTCTGCTTTCTGTAGGCTGGATGCACACTCGAGTTTTGGCTTGAGGCAGAGAGAGCTCAGCTAGGCGATTCCAGGCTGAAGGCAAAGCAGAGAGTTTTTTGGTGGAGCGATGGCACCATCTGCTGGCCAGCAAGCGTGGCAGGAGAAGCCTCACTCCAAATGAGTTCCTGAGGAAGTTTCCAAGCAGGAGGCACTCTGGCTCCCCAAGCTCCAGAGTCCTGCTTACGACTTCCCTGTGGCAACAGAGTGGGTGCCAAGGGCATGTGGGTTGGAGGGTGCTCAGAAGCCACAGGCGAGGCTTTGGGCACCCAGTGTTCTCTGATGGAAAACACTGCAGGCCCGAGCATCCATGAACTCCTCCAAGGCTTTGCAGTGGGATAGCTGTCCATAGCAGATGGCTCCCTGTCAAGTGCTGCAGGCCTTTCTGGAGGGCTAAGCTGGAGCTTCCTTGCAGGCTGCTGGGCCAGGGGCATGTGTCCCCTGGGCCAGAAGGCTGCAGGAGGAGCTCCTAGCTAGGGGAGAGCAAGCACGTTGTTTCCTTGGCCTACACTGGCCTGTGAACACAGAGGCCAGCCAGCAGTGATGACAGCACAGGCAGCAAGGGGGTGTGGCAGGCAGCTAAGAGGCGGCAGGAGTCCCACTTGAAAGTGGGCTCATGACTGTTTGGTGCTCAGGCCCCAGTGCTCACGTGCACACACAGCCTCTGGACCTGCAGCTTCCCAGCAGTGCAAGAGACACACAGGCACCACCCTGGGGCCTTCTCGAATGAACTGTGCTCCGACGGGGTCCTGCTGGCTGGCAGTGGCCAAAGCCAGCACAGGCCCTAGGGAGGCCTGGCTGAGCCTGGGATGGGTCCGGACCTAGCAGTGCCCAGGGCAAGCCTGGGACTGCAGGCCAGGCTGCAGGCTCATTCCAGTTTGGGCCTGGTACGCAGAGTCTTTGGCTAGGACGTGCAGGGGGAAAGCTCAGCACAGTGGCTTTGGCCTGCAATCCACGTTCCTCCCTCGGGTCGCCCTGCCTGGCAGACCCACACTCCCTAGAAGTGTGTTCCTGAGGCAGCTGGACAGTTGGGGAGGTGGAGGCTCTCCCAACATGGGAGGCCTGCCCAGAACATGGCTGTGTGTCCAAAGAGGATTCCCTGCACCTCTGGCGCTGGGCAGAGATTTTCTGCACACAGGAGACCCTTGGCACACACAGTGTTTCCCCATGGAAAGCAGTGTGAGAAAGAGCCCCCGCCAGGGAAGCATGGCACTCGCCCATCGAAGCCCTCCATGCAGCAGGCTGTCATGGACTCGGCTGCAGGCCTTTGTGGCTGGAGAGACTGCAGCTCCTCTGGAGGCTCTGGGTCCATTTGCACTCCCCTTGGAGGAAACGAGGTTGTGGGATGAGGTCCTTGCCCACAATGGCACTCAGCCTGCTCCATTCGATGAGACGCACGTGTGGTGAGAGAGGCTTGTCAGCCCAGAAGCAAGCAGGGCAGCCAGGGAGGGGATCTGCATGCAGCTTGGAAGCCCTAGACTCCTGCCTCCCACCCAGGGAATGCCGGCTCTGCCCATCAGGCCCCATTCCCAAGTGGGCACCCAGCTTCAGCATCTGCCCTTTCCCATCCATGGAACCATTCCCAGGCCACACCCTGAGCCCTGCCAAGGGTGAACTTGGCTCCCCGGGTGGGCTGAATGGCATGACTGTGTTAGGGGAGAGAAGGCCCAGGAGGCCTTCAGGGAACTGCCACCACATAGCAGTGCTCAGGAAAAGGCACTCTGCTTTCTGTAGGCTGGATGCACACTCGAGTTTTGGCTTGAGGCAGAGAGAGCTCAGCTAGGCGATTCCAGGCTGAAGGCAAAGCAGAGAGTTTTTTGGTGGAGCGATGGCACCATCTGCTGGCCAGCAAGCGTGGCAGGAGAAGCCTCACTCCAAATGAGTTCCTGAGGAAGTTTCCAAGCAGGAGGCACTCTGGCTCCCCAAGCTCCAGAGTCCTGCTTACGACTTCCCTGTGGCAACAGAGTGGGTGCCAAGGGCATGTGGGTTGGAGGGTGCTCAGAAGCCACAGGCGAGGCTTTGGGCACCCAGTGTTCTCTGATGGAAAACACTGCAGGCCCGAGCATCCATGAACTCCTCCAAGGCTTTGCAGTGGGATAGCTGTCCATAGCAGATGGCTCCCTGTCAAGTGCTGCAGGCCTTTCTGGAGGGCTAAGCTGGAGCTTCCTTGCAGGCTGCTGGGCCAGGGGCATGTGTCCCCTGGGCCAGAAGGCTGCAGGAGGAGCTCCTAGCTAGGGGAGAGCAAGCACGTTGTTTCCTTGGCCTACACTGGCCTGTGAACACAGAGGCCAGCCAGCAGTGATGACAGCACAGGCAGCAAGGGGGTGTGGCAGGCAGCTAAGAGGCGGCAGGAGTCCCACTTGAAAGTGGGCTCATGACTGTTTGGTGCTCAGGCCCCAGTGCTCACGTGCACACACAGCCTCTGGACCTGCAGCTTCCCAGCAGTGCAAGAGACACACAGGCACCACCCTGGGGCCTTCTCGAATGAACTGTGCTCCGACGGGGTCCTGCTGGCTGGCAGTGGCCAAAGCCAGCACAGGCCCTAGGGAGGCCTGGCTGAGCCTGGGATGGGTCCGGACCTAGCAGTGCCCAGGGCAAGCCTGGGACTGCAGGCCAGGCTGCAGGCTCATTCCAGTTTGGGCCTGGTACGCAGAGTCTTTGGCTAGGACGTGCAGGGGGAAAGCTCAGCACAGTGGCTTTGGCCTGCAATCCACGTTCCTCCCTCGGGCCGCCCTGCCTGGCAGACCCACACTCCCTAGAAGTGTGTTCCTGAGGCAGCTGGACAGTTGGGGAGGTGGAGGCTCTCCCAACATGGGAGGCCTGCCCAGAACATGGCTGTGTGTCCAAAGAGGATTCCCTGCACCTCTGGCGCTGGGCAGAGATTTTCTGCACACAGGAGACCCTTGGCACACACAGTGTTTCCCCATGGAAAGCAGTGTGAGAAAGAGCCCCCGCCAGGGAAGCATGGCACTCGCCCATCGAAGCCCTCCATGCAGCAGGCTGTCATGGACTCGGCTGCAGGCCTTTGTGGCTGGAGAGACTGCAGCTCCTCTGGAGGCTCTGGGTCCATTTGCACTCCCCTTGGAGGAAACGAGGTTGTGGGATGAGGTCCTTGCCCACAATGGCACTCAGCCTGCTCCATTCGATGAGACGCACGTGTGGTGAGAGAGGCTTGTCAGCCCAGAAGCAAGCAGGGCAGCCAGGGAGGGGATCTGCATGCAGCTTGGAAGCCCTAGACTCCTGCCTCCCACCCAGGGAATGCCGGCTCTGCCCATCAGGCCCCATTCCCAAGTGGGCACCCAGCTTCAGCATCTGCCCTTTCCCAGCCATGGAACCATTCCCAGGCCACACCCTGAGCCCTGCCAAGGGTGACCTTGGCTCCCCGGGTGGGCTGAATGGCACGACTGTGTTAGGGGAGAGAAGGCCCAGGAGGCCTTCAGGGAACTGCCACCACATAGCAGTGCTCAGGAAAAGGCACTCTGCTTTCTGTAGGCTGGATGCACACTCGAGTTTTGGCTTGAGGCAGAGAGAGCTCAGCTAGGCGATTCCAGGCTGAAGGCAAAGCAGAGAGTTTTTTGGTGGAGCGATGGCACCATCTGCTGGCCAGCAAGCGTGGCAGGAGAAGCCTCACTCCAAATGAGTTCCTGAGGAAGTTTCCAAGCAGGAGGCACTCTGGCTCCCCAAGCTCCAGAGTCCTGCTTACGACTTCCCTGTGGCAACAGAGTGGGTGCCAAGGGCATGTGGGTTGGAGGGTGCTCAGAAGCCACAGGCGAGGCTTTGGGCACCCAGTGTTCTCTGATGGAAAACACTGCAGGCCCGAGCATCCATGAACTCCTCCAAGGCTTTGCAGTGGGATAGCTGTCCATAGCAGATGGCTCCCTGTCAAGTGCTGCAGGCCTTTCTGGAGGGCTAAGCTGGAGCTTCCTTGCAGGCTGCTGGGCCAGGGGCATGTGTCCCCTGGGCCAGAAGGCTGCAGGAGGAGCTCCTAGCTAGGGGAGAGCAAGCACGTTGTTTCCTTGGCCTACACTGGCCTGTGAACACAGAGGCCAGCCAGCAGTGATGACAGCACAGGCAGCAAGGGGGTGTGGCAGGCAGCTAAGAGGCGGCAGGAGTCCCACTTGAAAGTGGGCTCATGACTGTTTGGTGCTCAGGCCCCAGTGCTCACGTGCACACACAGCCTCTGGACCTGCAGCTTCCCAGCAGTGCAAGAGACACACAGGCACCACCCTGGGGCCTTCTCGAATGAACTGTGCTCCGACGGGGTCCTGCTGGCTGGCAGTGGCCAAAGCCAGCACAGGCCCTAGGGAGGCCTGGCTGAGCCTGGGATGGGTCCGGACCTAGCAGTGCCCAGGGCAAGCCTGGGACTGCAGGCCAGGCTGCAGGCTCATTCCAGTTTGGGCCTGGTACGCAGAGTCTTTGGCTAGGACGTGCAGGGGGAAAGCTCAGCACAGTGGCTTTGGCCTGCAATCCACGTTCCTCCCTCGGGCCGCCCTGCCTGGCAGACCCACACTCCCTAGAAGTGTGTTCCTGAGGCAGCTGGACAGTTGGGGAGGTGGAGGCTCTCCCAACATGGGAGGCCTGCCCAGAACATGGCTGTGTGTCCAAAGAGGATTCCCTGCACCTCTGGCGCTGGGCAGAGATTTTCTGCACACAGGAGACCCTTGGCACACACAGTGTTTCCCCATGGAAAGCAGTGTGAGAAAGAGCCCCCGCCAGGGAAGCATGGCACTCGCCCATCGAAGCCCTCCATGCAGCAGGCTGTCATGGACTCGGCTGCAGGCCTTTGTGGCTGGAGAGACTGCAGCTCCTCTGGAGGCTCTGGGTCCATTTGCACTCCCCTTGGAGGAAACGAGGTTGTGGGATGAGGTCCTTGCCCACAATGGCACTCAGCCTGCTCCATTCGATGAGACGCACGTGTGGTGAGAGAGGCTTGTCAGCCCAGAAGCAAGCAGGGCAGCCAGGGAGGGGATCTGCATGCAGCTTGGAAGCCCTAGACTCCTGCCTCCCACCCAGGGAATGCCGGCTCTGCCCATCAGGCCCCATTCCCAAGTGGGCACCCAGCTTCAGCATCTGCCCTTTCCCATCCATGGAACCATTCCCAGGCCACACCCTGAGCCCTGCCAAGGGTGAACTTGGCTCCCCGGGTGGGCTGAATGGCACGACTGTGTTAGGGGAGAGAAGGCCCAGGAGGCCTTCAGGGAACTGCCACCACATAGCAGTGCTCAGGAAAAGGCACTCTGCTTTCTGTAGGCTGGATGCACACTCGAGTTTTGGCTTGAGGCAGAGAGAGCTCAGCTAGGCGATTCCAGGCTGAAGGCAAAGCAGAGAGTTTTTTGGTGGAGCGATGGCACCATCTGCTGGCCAGCAAGCGTGGCAGGAGAAGCCTCACTCCAAATGAGTTCCTGAGGAAGTTTCCAAGCAGGAGGCACTCTGGCTCCCCAAGCTCCAGAGTCCTGCTTACGACTTCCCTGTGGCAACAGAGTGGGTGCCAAGGGCATGTGGGTTGGAGGGTGCTCAGAAGCCACAGGCGAGGCTTTGGGCACCCAGTGTTCTCTGATGGAAAACACTGCAGGCCCGAGCATCCATGAACTCCTCCAAGGCTTTGCAGTGGGATAGCTGTCCATAGCAGATGGCTCCCTGTCAAGTGCTGCAGGCCTTTCTGGAGGGCTAAGCTGGAGCTTCCTTGCAGGCTGCTGGGCCAGGGGCATGTGTCCCCTGGGCCAGAAGGCTGCAGGAGGAGCTCCTAGCTAGGGGAGAGCAAGCACGTTGTTTCCTTGGCCTACACTGGCCTGTGAACACAGAGGCCAGCCAGCAGTGATGACAGCACAGGCAGCAAGGGGGTGTGGCAGGCAGCTAAGAGGCGGCAGGAGTCCCACTTGAAAGTGGGCTCATGACTGTTTGGTGCTCAGGCCCCAGTGCTCACGTGCACACACAGCCTCTGGACCTGCAGCTTCCCAGCAGTGCAAGAGACACACAGGCACCACCCTGGGGCCTTCTCGAATGAACTGTGCTCCGACGGGGTCCTGCTGGCTGGCAGTGGCCAAAGCCAGCACAGGCCCTAGGGAGGCCTGGCTGAGCCTGGGATGGGTCCGGACCTAGCAGTGCCCAGGGCAAGCCTGGGACTGCAGGCCAGGCTGCAGGCTCATTCCAGTTTGGGCCTGGTACGCAGAGTCTTTGGCTAGGACGTGCAGGGGGAAAGCTCAGCACAGTGGCTTTGGCCTGCAATCCACGTTCCTCCCTCGGGCCGCCCTGCCTGGCAGACCCACACTCCCTAGAAGTGTGTTCCTGAGGCAGCTGGACAGTTGGGGAGGTGGAGGCTCTCCCAACATGGGAGGCCTGCCCAGAACATGGCTGTGTGTCCAAAGAGGATTCCCTGCACCTCTGGCGCTGGGCAGAGATTTTCTGCACACAGGAGACCCTTGGCACACACAGTGTTTCCCCATGGAAAGCAGTGTGAGAAAGAGCCCCCGCCAGGGAAGCATGGCACTCGCCCATCGAAGCCCTCCATGCAGCAGGCTGTCATGGACTCGGCTGCAGGCCTTTGTGGCTGGAGAGACTGCAGCTCCTCTGGAGGCTCTGGGTCCATTTGCACTCCCCTTGGAGGAAACGAGGTTGTGGGATGAGGTCCTTGCCCACAATGGCACTCAGCCTGCTCCATTCGATGAGACGCACGTGTGGTGAGAGAGGCTTGTCAGCCCAGAAGCAAGCAGGGCAGCCAGGGAGGGGATCTGCATGCAGCTTGGAAGCCCTAGACTCCTGCCTCCCACCCAGGGAATGCCGGCTCTGCCCATCAGGCCCCATTCCCAAGTGGGCACCCAGCTTCAGCATCTGCCCTTTCCCATCCATGGAACCATTCCCAGGCCACACCCTGAGCCCTGCCAAGGGTGAACTTGGCTCCCCGGGTGGGCTGAATGGCACGACTGTGTTAGGGGAGAGAAGGCCCAGGAGGCCTTCAGGGAACTGCCACCACATAGCAGTGCTCAGGAAAAGGCACTCTGCTTTCTGTAGGCTGGATGCACACTCGAGTTTTGGCTTGAGGCAGAGAGAGCTCAGCTAGGCGATTCCAGGCTGAAGGCAAAGCAGAGAGTTTTTTGGTGGAGCGATGGCACCATCTGCTGGCCAGCAAGCGTGGCAGGAGAAGCCTCACTCCAAATGAGTTCCTGAGGAAGTTTCCAAGCAGGAGGCACTCTGGCTCCCCAAGCTCCAGAGTCCTGCTTACGACTTCCCTGTGGCAACAGAGTGGGTGCCAAGGGCATGTGGGTTGGAGGGTGCTCAGAAGCCACAGGCGAGGCTTTGGGCACCCAGTGTTCTCTGATGGAAAACACTGCAGGCCCGAGCATCCATGAACTCCTCCAAGGCTTTGCAGTGGGATAGCTGTCCATAGCAGATGGCTCCCTGTCAAGTGCTGCAGGCCTTTCTGGAGGGCTAAGCTGGAGCTTCCTTGCAGGCTGCTGGGCCAGGGGCATGTGTCCCCTGGGCCAGAAGGCTGCAGGAGGAGCTCCTAGCTAGGGGAGAGCAAGCACGTTGTTTCCTTGGCCTACACTGGCCTGTGAACACAGAGGCCAGCCAGCAGTGATGACAGCACAGGCAGCAAGGGGGTGTGGCAGGCAGCTAAGAGGCGGCAGGAGTCCCACTTGAAAGTGGGCTCATGACTGTTTGGTGCTCAGGCCCCAGTGCTCACGTGCACACACAGCCTCTGGACCTGCAGCTTCCCAGCAGTGCAAGAGACACACAGGCACCACCCTGGGGCCTTCTCGAATGAACTGTGCTCCGACGGGGTCCTGCTGGCTGGCAGTGGCCAAAGCCAGCACAGGCCCTAGGGAGGCCTGGCTGAGCCTGGGATGGGTCCGGACCTAGCAGTGCCCAGGGCAAGCCTGGGACTGCAGGCCAGGCTGCAGGCTCATTCCAGTTTGGGCCTGGTACGCAGAGTCTTTGGCTAGGACGTGCAGGGGGAAAGCTCAGCACAGTGGCTTTGGCCTGCAATCCACGTTCCTCCCTCGGGCCGCCCTGCCTGGCAGACCCACACTCCCTAGAAGTGTGTTCCTGAGGCAGCTGGACAGTTGGGGAGGTGGAGGCTCTCCCAACATGGGAGGCCTGCCCAGAACATGGCTGTGTGTCCAAAGAGGATTCCCTGCACCTCTGGCGCTGGGCAGAGATTTTCTGCACACAGGAGACCCTTGGCACACACAGTGTTTCCCCATGGAAAGCAGTGTGAGAAAGAGCCCCCGCCAGGGAAGCATGGCACTCGCCCATCGAAGCCCTCCATGCAGCAGGCTGTCATGGACTCGGCTGCAGGCCTTTGTGGCTGGAGAGACTGCAGCTCCTCTGGAGGCTCTGGGTCCATTTGCACTCCCCTTGGAGGAAACGAGGTTGTGGGATGAGGTCCTTGCCAACAATGGCACTCAGCCTGCTCCATTCGATGAGACGCACGTGTGGTGAGAGAGGCCTGTCAGCCCAGAAGCAAGCAGGGCAGCCAGGGAGGGGATCTGCATGCAGGTTGGAAGCCCTAGACTCCTGCCTCCCACCCAGGGAATGCCGGCTCTGCCCATCAGGCCCCATTCCCAAGTGGGCACCCAGCTTCAGCATCTGCCCTTTCCCAGCCATGGAACCATTCCCAGGCCACACCCTGAGCCCTGCCAAGGGTGACCTTGGCTCCCCGGGTGGGCTGAATGGCACGACTGTGTTAGGGGAGAGAAGGCCCAGGAGGCCTTCAGGGAACTGCCACCACATAGCAGTGCTCAGGAAAAGGCACTCTGCTTTCTGTAGGCTGGATGCACACTCGAGTTTTGGCTTGAGGCAGAGAGAGCTCAGCTAGGCGATTCCAGGCTGAAGGCAAAGCAGAGAGTTTTTTGGTGGAGCGATGGCACCATCTGCTGGCCAGCAAGCGTGGCAGGAGAAGCCTCACTCCAAATGAGTTCCTGAGGAAGTTTCCAAGCAGGAGGCACTCTGGCTCCCCAAGCTCCAGAGTCCTGCTTACGACTTCCCTGTGGCAACAGAGTGGGTGCCAATGGCATGTGGGTTGGAGGATGCTCAGAAGCCACAGGCGAGGCTTTGGGCACCCAGTGTTCTCTGATGGAAAACACTGCAGGCCCGAGCATCCATGAACTCCTCCAAGGCTTTGCAGTGGGATAGCTGTCCATAGCAGATGGCTCCCTGCCAAGTGCTGCAGGCCTTTCTGGAGGGCTAAGCTGGAGCTTCCTTGCAGGCTGCTGGGCCAGGGGCATGTGTCCCCTGGGCCAGAAGGCTGCAGGAGGAGCTCCTAGCTAGGGGAGAGCAAGCACGTTGTTTCCTTGGCCTACACTGGCCTGTGAACACAGAGGCCAGCCAGCAGTGATGACAGCACAGGCAGCAAGGGGGTGTGGCAGGCAGCTAAGAGGCGGCAGGAGTCCCACTTGAAAGTGGGCTCATGACTGTTTGGTGCTCAGGCCCCAGTGCTCACGTGCACACACAGCCTCTGGACCTGCAGCTTCCCAGCAGTGCAAGAGACACACAGGCACCACCCTGGGGCCTTCTCGAATGAACTGTGCTCCGACGGGGTCCTGCTGGCTGACAGTGGCCAAGGCCAGCACAGGCCCTCGGGAGGCCTGGCTGAGCCTGGGATGGGTCCGGACCTAGCAGTGCCCAGGACAAGCCTGGGACTGCAGGCCAGGCTGCAGGCTCATTCAAGTTTGGGCCTGGTATGCAGAGCCTTCAGCTAGGACGTTCAGGGGGAAGGCTCAGCACAGTGGCTTTGGCCTGCAATCCACGTTCCTCCCTCGGGCCGCCCTGCCTGGCAGACCCACACTCCCTAGAAGTGTGTTCCTGAGGCAGTTGGACAGTTGGGGAGGTGGAGGCTCTCCCAACATGGGAGGCCTGCCCAGAACATGGCTGTGTGTCCAAAGAGGATTCCCTGCACCTCTGGCGCTGGGCAGAGATTTTCTGCACACAGGAGACCCTTGGCACACACAGTGTTTCCCCATGGAAAGCAGTGTGAGAAAGAGCCCCCGCCAGGGAAGCATGGCACTCGCCCATCGAAGCCCTCCATGCAGCAGGCTGTCATGGACTCGGCTGCAGGCCTTTGTGGCTGGAGAGACTGCAGCTCCTCTGGAGGCTCTGGGTCCATTTGCACTCCCCTTGGAGGAAACGAGGTTGTGGGATGAGGTCCTTGCCAACAATGGCACTCAGCCTGCTCCATTCGATGAGACGCACGTGTGGTGAGAGAGGCCTGTTAGGCCAGAAGCAAGCAGGGCATCCAGGGAGGGGATCTGCATGCAGCTTGGAAGCCCTAGACTCCTGCCTCCCACCCAGGGAATGCCGGCTCTGCCCATCAGGCCCCATGCCCAAGTGGGCACCCAGCTTCAGCATCTGCCCTTTCCCAGCCATGGAACCATTCCCAGGACACACCCTGAGCCCTGCCAAGGGTGACCTTGGCTCCCCGGGTGGGCTGAATGGCACGACTGTGTTAGGGGAGAGAAGGCCCAGGAGGCCTTCAGGGAACTGCCACCACATAGCAGTGCTCAGGACAAGGCACTCTGCTTTCTGTAGGCTGGATGCACACTCGAGTTTTGGCTTGAGGCAGAGAGAGCTCAGCTAGGCGATTCCAGGCTGAAGGCAAAGCAGAGAGTTTTTTGGTGGAGCGATGGCACCATCTGCTGGCCAGCAAGCATGGCAGGAGAAGCCTCACTCCAAATGAGTTCTTGAGGAAGTTTCCAAGCAGGAGGCACTCTGGCTCCCCAAGCTCCAGAGTCCTGCTTACGACTTCCCTGTGGCAACAGAGTGGGTGCCAAGGGCATGTGGGTTGGAGGGTGCTCAGAAGCCACAGGCGAGGCTTTGGGCACCCAGTGTTCTCTGATGGAAAACACTGCAGGCCCGAGCATCCATGAACTCCTCCAAGGCTTTGCAGTGGGATAGCTGTCCATAGCAGATGGCTCCCTGCCAAGTGCTGCAGGCCTTTCTGGAGGGCTAAGCTGGAGCTTCCTTGCAGGCTGCTGGGCCAGGGGCGTGTGTCCCCTGGGCCAGAAGGCTGCAGGAGGAGCTCCTAGCTAGGGGAGAGCAAGCACGTTGTTTCCTTGGCCTACGCTGGCCTGTGAACACAGAGGCCAGCCAGCAGTGATGACAGCACAGGCAGCAAGGGGGTGTGGCAGGCAGCGAAGAGGCGGCAGGAGTCCCACTTGAAAGTGGGCTCATGACTGTTTGGTGCTCAGGCCCCAGTGCTCACGTGCACACACAGCCTCTGGACCTGCAGCTTCCCAGCAGTGCAAGAGACACACAGGCACCACCCTGGGGCCTTCTCGAATGAACTGTGCTCCGACGGGGTCCTGCTGGCTGGCAGTGGCAAAAGCCAGCACAGGCCCTCGGGAGGCCTGGCTGAGCCTGGGATGGGTCCGGACCTAGCAGTGCCCAGGGCAAGCCTGGGACTGCAGGCCAGGCTGCAGGCTCATTCCAGTTTGGGCCTGGTATGCAGAGCCTTCAGCTAGGACGTGCAGGGGGAAGGCTCAGCACAGTGGCTTTGGCCTGCAATCCACGTTCCTCCCTCGGGCCGCCCTGCCTGGCAGACCCACACTCCCTAGAAGTGTGTTCCTGAGGCAGTTGGACAGTTGGGGAGGTGGAGGCTCTCCCAACATGGGAGGCCTGCCCAGAACATGGCTGTGTGTCCAAAGAGGATTCCCTGCACCTCTGGTGCTGGGCAGAGATTTTCTGCACACAGGAGACCCTTGGCACACACAGTGTTTCCCCATGGAAAGCAGTGTGAGAAAGAGCCCCCGCCAGGGAAGCATGGCACTCGCCCATCGAAGCCCTCCATGCAGCAGGCTGTCATGGACTCGGCTGCAGGCCTTTGTGGCTGGAGAGACTGCAGCTCCTCTGGAGGCTCTGGGTCCATTTGCACTCCCCTTGGAGGAAACGAGGTTGTGGGATGAGGTCCTTGCCAACAATGGCACTCAGCCTGCTCCATTCGATGAGACGCACGTGTGTTGAGAGAGGCTTGTCAGCCCAGAAGCAAGCAGGGCATCCAGGGAGGGGATTTGCATGCAGCTTGGAAGCCCTAGACTGCTGCCTCCCACCCAGGGAATGCCGGCTCTGCCCATCAGGCCCCATTCCCAAGTGGGCACCCAGCTTCAGCATCTGCCCTTTCCCAGCCATGGAACCATTCCCAGGACACACCCTGAGCCCTGCCAAGGGTGACCTTGGCTCCCCGGGTGGGCTGAATGGCACGACTGTGTTAGGGGAGAGAAGGCCCAGGAGGCCTTCAGGGAACTGCCACCACATAGCAGTGCTCAGGAAAAGGCACTCTGCTTTCTGTAGGCTGGATGCACACTCGAGTTT
The DNA here is from genome assembly GCF_030028045.1 of Hippopotamus amphibius kiboko. Taxonomy (NCBI): domain Eukaryota; kingdom Metazoa; phylum Chordata; class Mammalia; order Artiodactyla; family Hippopotamidae; genus Hippopotamus; species Hippopotamus amphibius. The sequence continues at coordinate 125,025,814 of NC_080186.1, read as the reverse complement.
TGTCTTGAGGCAGAGAGAGCTCAGCTAGGCGATTCCAGGCTGAAGGCAAAGCAGAGAGTTTTTTGGTGGAGCGATGGCACCATCTGCTGGCCAGCAAGCGTGGCAGGAGAAGCCTCACTCCAAATGAGTTCCTGAGGAAGTTTCCAAGCAGGAGGCACTCTGGCTCCCCAAGCTCCAGAGTCCTGCTTACGACTTCCCTGTGGCAAGAGAGTGGGTGTCAAGGGCATGTGGGTTGGAGGGTGCTCAGAAGCCACAGGCGAGGCTTTGGGCACCCAGTGTTCTATGATGGAAAACACTGCAGGCCCGAGCATCCATGAACTCCTCCAAGGCTTTGCAGTGGGATAGCTGTCCATAGCAGATGGCTCCCTGTCAAGTGCTGCAGGCCTTTCTGGAGGGCTAAGCTGGAGCTTCCTTGCAGGCTGCTGGGCCAGGGGCATGTGTCCCCTGGCCAGAAGGCTGCAGGAGGAGCTCCTAGCTAGGGGAGAGCAAGCACATTGTTTCCTTGGCCTACACTGGCCTGTGAACACAGAGGCCAGCCAGCAGTGATGACAGCACAGGCAGCAAGGGGGTGTGGCAGGCAGCTAAGAGGCGGCAGGAGTCCCACTTGAAAGTGGGCTCATGACTGTTTGGTGCTCAGGCCCCAGTGCTCACGTGCACACACAGCCTCTGGACCTGCAGCTTCCCAGCAGTGCAAGAGACACACAGGCACCACCCTGGGGCCTTCTCGAATGAACTGTGCTCCGACGGAGTACTGCTTGCTGGCAGTGGCCAAAGCCAGCACAGGCCCTAGGGAGGCCTGGCTGAGCCTGGGATGGGTCCGGACCTAGCAGTGCCCAGGGCAAGCCTGGGACTGCAGGCCAGGCTGCAGGCTCATTCCAGTTTGGGCCTGGTACGCAGAGTCTTTGGCTAGGACGTGCAGGGGGAAAGCTCAGCACAGTGGCTTTGGCCTGCAATCCACGTTCCTCCCTCGGGCCGCCCTGCCTGGCAGACCCACACTCCCTAGAAGTGTGTTCCTGAGGCAGCTGGACAGTTGGGGAGGTGGAGGCTCTCCCAACATGGGAGGCCTGCCCAGAACATGGCTGTGTGTCCAAAGAGGATTCCCTGCACCTCTGGCGCTGGGCAGAGATTTTCTGCACACAGGAGACCCTTGGCACACACAGTGTTTCCCCATGGAAAGCAGTGTGAGAAAGAGCCCCCGCCAGGGAAGCATGGCACTCGCCCATCGAAGCCCTCCATGCAGCAGGCTGTCATGGACTCGGCTGCAGGCCTTTGTGGCTGGAGAGACTGCAGCTCCTCTGGAGGCTCTGGGTCCATTTGCACTCCCCTTGGAGGAAACGAGGTTGTGGGATGAGGTCCTTGCCCACAATGGCACTCAGCCTGCTCCATTCGATGAGACGCACGTGTGTTGAGAGAGGCTTGTCAGCCCAGAAGCAAGCAGGGCAGCCAGGGAGGGGATCTGCATGCAGGTTGGAAGCCCTAGACTCCTGCCTCCCACCCAGGGAATGCCAGCTCTGCCCATCAGGCCCCATTCCCAAGTGGGCACCCAGCTTCAGCATCTGCCCTTTCCCAGCCATGGAACCATTCCCAGGCCACACCCTGAGCCCTGCCAAGGGTGACCTTGGCTCCCCGGGTGGGCTGAATGGCACGACTGTGTTAGGGGAGAGAAGGCCCAGGAGGCCTTCAGGGAACTGCCACCACATAGCAGTGCTCAGGAAAAGGCACTCTGCTTTCTGTAGGCTGGATGCACACTCGAGTTTTGGCTTGAGGCAGAGAGAGCTCAGCTAGGCGATTCCAGGCTGAAGGCAAAGCAGAGAGTTTTTTGGTGGAGCGATGGCACCATCTGCTGGCCAGCAAGCGTGGCAGGAGAAGCCTCACTCCAAATGAGTTCCTGAGGAAGTTTCCAAGCAGGAGGCACTCTGGCTCCCCAAGCTCCAGAGTCCTGCTTACGACTTCCCTGTGGCAACAGAGTGGGTGCCAAGGGCATGTGGGTTGGAGGGTGCTCAGAAGCCACAGGCGAGGCTTTGGGCACCCAGTGTTCTCTGATGGAAAACACTGCAGGCCCGAGCATCCATGAACTCCTCCAAGGCTTTGCAGTGGGATAGCTGTCCATAGCAGATGGCTCCCTGTCAAGTGCTGCAGGCCTTTCTGGAGGGCTAAGCTGGAGCTTCCTTGCAGGCTGCTGGGCCAGGGGCATGTGTCCCCTGGGCCAGAAGGCTGCAGGAGGAGCTCCTAGCTAGGGGAGAGCAAGCACGTTGTTTCCTTGGCCTACACTGGCCTGTGAACACAGAGGCCAGCCAGCAGTGATGACAGCACAGGCAGCAAGGGGGTGTGGCAGGCAGCTAAGAGGCGGCAGGAGTCCCACTTGAAAGTGGGCTCATGACTGTTTGGTGCTCAGGCCCCAGTGCTCACGTGCACACACAGCCTCTGGACCTGCAGCTTCCCAGCAGTGCAAGAGACACACAGGCACCACCCTGGGGCCTTCTCGAATGAACTGTGCTCCGACGGGGTCCTGCTGGCTGGCAGTGGCCAAAGCCAGCACAGGCCCTAGGGAGGCCTGGCTGAGCCTGGGATGGGTCCGGACCTAGCAGTGCCCAGGGCAAGCCTGGGACTGCAGGCCAGGCTGCAGGCTCATTCCAGTTTGGGCCTGGTACGCAGAGCCTTCGGCTAGGACGTGCAGGGGGAAAGCTCAGCACAGTGGCTTTGGCCTGCAATCCACGTTCCTCCCTCGGGCCGCCCTGCCTGGCAGACCCACACTCCCTAGAAGTGTGTTCCTGAGGCAGCTGGACAGTTGGGGAGGTGGAGGCTCTCCCAACATGGGAGGCCTGCCCAGAACATGGCTGTGTGTCCAAAGAGGATTCCCTGCACCTCTGGCGCTGGGCAGAGATTTTCTGCACACAGGAGACCCTTGGCACACACAGTGTTTCCCCATGGAAAGCAGTGTGAGAAAGAGCCCCCGCCAGGGAAGCATGGCACTCGCCCATCGAAGCCCTCCATGCAGCAGGCTGTCATGGACTCGGCTGCAGGCCTTTGTGGCTGGAGAGACTGCAGCTCCTCTGGAGGCTCTGGGTCCATTTGCACTCCCCTTGGAGGAAACGAGGTTGTGGGATGAGGTCCTTGCCAACAATGGCACTCAGCCTGCTCCATTCGATGAGACGCACGTGTGGTGAGAGAGGCTTGTCAGCCCAGAAGCAAGCAGGGCAGCCAGGGAGGGGATCTGCATGCAGCTTGGAAGCCCTAGACTCCTGCCTCCCACCCAGGGAATGCCGGCTCTGCCCATCAGGCCCCATTCCCAAGTGGGCACCCAGCTTCAGCATCTGCCCTTTCCCAGCCATGGAACCATTCCCAGGCCACACCCTGAGCCCTGCCAAGGGTGAACTTGGCTCCCCGGGTGGGCTGAATGGCACGACTGTGTTAGGGGAGAGAAGTCCCAGGAGGCCTTCAGGGAACTGCCACCACATAGCAGTGCTCAGGAAAAGGCACTCTGCTTTCTGTAGGCTGGATGCACACTCGAGTTTTGGCTTGAGGCAGAGAGAGCTCAGCTAGGCGATTCCAGGCTGAAGGCAAAGCAGAGAGTTTTTTGGTGGAGCGATGGCACCATCTGCTGGCCAGCAAGCGTGGCAGGAGAAGCCTCACTCCAAATGAGTTCCTGAGGAAGTTTCCAAGCAGGAGGCACTCTGGCTCCCCAAGCTCCAGAGTCCTGCTTACGACTTCCCTGTGGCAACAGAGTGGGTGCCAAGGGCATGTGGGTTGGAGGGTGCTCAGAAGCCACAGGCGAGGCTTTGGGCACCCAGTGTTCTCTGATGGAAAACACTGCAGGCCCGAGCATCCATGAACTCCTCCAAGGCTTTGCAGTGGGATAGCTGTCCATAGCAGATGGCTCCCTGTCAAGTGCTGCAGGCCTTTCTGGAGGGCTAAGCTGGAGCTTCCTTGCAGGCTGCTGGGCCAGGGGCATGTGTCCCCTGGGCCAGAAGGCTGCAGGAGGAGCTCCTAGCTAGGGGAGAGCAAGCACGTTGTTTCCTTGGCCTACACTGGCCTGTGAACACAGAGGCCAGCCAGCAGTGATGACAGCACAGGCAGCAAGGGGGTGTGGCAGGCAGCTAAGAGGCGGCAGGAGTCCCACTTGAAAGTGGGCTCATGACTGTTTGGTGCTCAGGCCCCAGTGCTCACGTGCACACACAGCCTCTGGACCTGCAGCTTCCCAGCAGTGCAAGAGACACACAGGCACCACCCTGGGGCCTTCTCGAATGAACTGTGCTCCGACGGGGTCCTGCTGGCTGGCAGTGGCCAAAGCCAGCACAGGCCCTAGGGAGGCCTGGCTGAGCCTGGGATGGGTCCGGACCTAGCAGTGCCCAGGGCAAGCCTGGGACTGCAGGCCAGGCTGCAGGCTCATTCCAGTTTGGGCCTGGTACGCAGAGCCTTCGGCTAGGACGTGCAGGGGGAAAGCTCAGCACAGTGGCTTTGGCCTGCAATCCACGTTCCTCCCTCGGGCCGCCCTGCCTGGCAGACCCACACTCCCTAGAAGTGTGTTCCTGAGGCAGCTGGACAGTTGGGGAGGTGGAGGCTCTCCCAACATGGGAGGCCTGCCCAGAACATGGCTGTGTGTCCAAAGAGGATTCCCTGCACCTCTGGCGCTGGGCAGAGATTTTCTGCACACAGGAGACCCTTGGCACACACAGTGTTTCCCCATGGAAAGCAGTGTGAGAAAGAGCCCCCGCCAGGGAAGCATGGCACTCGCCCATCGAAGCCCTCCATGCAGCAGGCTGTCATGGACTCGGCTGCAGGCCTTTGTGGCTGGAGAGACTGCAGCTCCTCTGGAGGCTCTGGGTCCATTTGCACTCCCCTTGGAGGAAACGAGGTTGTGGGATGAGGTCCTTGCCAACAATGGCACTCAGCCTGCTCCATTCGATGAGACGCACGTGTGGTGAGAGAGGCTTGTCAGCCCAGAAGCAAGCAGGGCAGCCAGGGAGGGGATCTGCATGCAGCTTGGAAGCCCTAGACTCCTGCCTCCCACCCAGGGAATGCCGGCTCTGCCCATCAGGCCCCATTCCCAAGTGGGCACCCAGCTTCAGCATCTGCCCTTTCCCAGCCATGGAACCATTCCCAGGCCACACCCTGAGCCCTGCCAAGGGTGAACTTGGCTCCCCGGGTGGGCTGAATGGCACGACTGTGTTAGGGGAGAGAAGTCCCAGGAGGCCTTCAGGGAACTGCCACCACATAGCAGTGCTCAGGAAAAGGCACTCTGCTTTCTGTAGGCTGGATGCACACTCGAGTTTTGGCTTGAGGCAGAGAGAGCTCAGCTAGGCGATTCCAGGCTGAAGGCAAAGCAGAGAGTTTTTTGGTGGAGCGATGGCACCATCTGCTGGCCAGCAAGCGTGGCAGGAGAAGCCTCACTCCAAATGAGTTCCTGAGGAAGTTTCCAAGCAGGAGGCACTCTGGCTCCCCAAGCTCCAGAGTCCTGCTTACAACTTCCCTGTGGCAACAGAGTGGGTGCCAAGGGCATGTGGGTTGGAGGGTGCTCAGAAGCCACAGGCGAGGCTTTGGGCACCCAGTGTTCTCTGATGGAAAACACTGCAGGCCCGAGCATCCATGAACTCCTCCAAGGCTTTGCAGTGGGATAGCTGTCCATAGCAGATGGCTCCCTGTCAAGTGCTGCAGGCCTTTCTGGAGGGCTAAGCTGGAGCTTCCTTGCAGGCTGCTGGGCCAGGGGCATGTGTCCCCTGGGCCAGAAGGCTGCAGGAGGAGCTCCTAGCTAGGGGAGAGCAAGCACGTTGTTTCCTTGGCCTACACTGGCCTGTGAACACAGAGGCCAGCCAGCAGTGATGACAGCACAGGCAGCAAGGGGGTGTGGCAGGCAGCTAAGAGGCGGCAGGAGTCCCACTTGAAAGTGGGCTCATGACTGTTTGGTGCTCAGGCCCCAGTGCTCACGTGCACACACAGCCTCTGGACCTGCAGCTTCCCAGCAGTGCAAGAGACACACAGGCACCACCCTGGGGCCTTCTCGAATGAACTGTGCTCCGACGGGGTCCTGCTGGCTGGCAGTGGCCAAAGCCAGCACAGGCCCTAGGGAGGCCTGGCTGAGCCTGGGATGGGTCCGGACCTAGCAGTGCCCAGGGCAAGCCTGGGACTGCAGGCCAGGCTGCAGGCTCATTCCAGTTTGGGCCTGGTACGCAGAGTCTTTGGCTAGGACGTGCAGGGGGAAAGCTCAGCACAGTGGCTTTGGCCTGCAATCCACGTTCCTCCCTCGGGCCGCCCTGCCTGGCAGACCCACACTCCCTAGAAGTGTGTTCCTGAGGCAGCTGGACAGTTGGGGAGGTGGAGGCTCTCCCAACATGGGAGGCCTGCCCAGAACATGGCTGTGTGTCCAAAGAGGATTCCCTGCACCTCTGGCGCTGGGCAGAGATTTTCTGCACACAGGAGACCCTTGGCACACACAGTGTTTCCCCATGGAAAGCAGTGTGAGAAAGAGCCCCCGCCAGGGAAGCATGGCACTCGCCCATCGAAGCCCTCCATGCAGCAGGCTGTCATGGACTCGGCTGCAGGCCTTTGTGGCTGGAGAGACTGCAGCTCCTCTGGAGGCTCTGGGTCCATTTGCACTCCCCTTGGAGGAAACGAGGTTGTGGGATGAGGTCCTTGCCAACAATGGCACTCAGCCTGCTCCATTCGATGAGATGCACGTGTGGTGAGAGAGGCCTGTCAGCCCAGAAGCAAGCAGGGCAGCCAGGGAGGGGATCTGCATGCAGGTTGGAAGCCCTAGACTCCTGCCTCCCACCCAGGGAATGCCGGCTCTGCCTATTAGGCCCCATTCCCAAGTGGGCACCCAGCTTCAGCATCTGCCCTTTCCCAGCCATGGAACCATTCCCAGGCCACACCCTGAGCCCTGCCAAGGGTGACCTTGGCTCCCCGGGTGGGCTGAATGGCATGACTGTGTTAGGGGAGAGAAGGCCCAGGAGGCCTTCAGGGAACTGCCACCACATAGCAGTGCTCAGGAAAAGGCACTCTGCTTTCTGTAGGCTGGATGCACACTCGAGTTTTGGCTTGAGGCAGAGAGAGCTCAGCTAGGCGATTCCAGGCTGAAGGCAAAGCAGAGTTTTTTGGTGGAGCGATGGCCCCATCTGCTGGCCAGCAAGCGTGGCAGGAGAAGCCTCACTCCAAATGAGTTCCTGAGGAAGTTTCCAAGCAGGAGGCACTCTGGCTCCCCAAGCTCCAGAGTCCTGCTTACGACTTCCCTGTGGCAACAGAGTGGGTGCCAAGGGCATGTGGGTTGGAGGATGCTCAGAAGCCACAGGCGAGGCTTTGGGCACCCAGTGTTCTCTGATGGAAAACACTGCAGGCCCGAGCATCCATGAACTCCTCCAAGGCTTTGCAGTGGGATAGCTGTCCATAGCAGATGGCTCCCTGCCAAGTGCTGCAGGCCTTTCTGGAGGGCTAAGCTGGAGCTTCCTTGCAGGCTGCTGGGCCAGGGGCATGTGTCCCCTGGGCCAGAAGGCTGCAGGAGGAGCTCCTAGCTAGGGGAGAGCAAGCACGTTGTTTCCTTGGACTACACTGGCCTGTGAACACAGAGGCCAGCCAGCAGTGATGACAGCACAGGCAGCAAGGGGGTGTGGCAGGCAGCTAAGAGGCGGCAGGAGTCCCACTTGAAAGTGGGCTCATGACTGTTTGGTGCTCAGGCCCCAGTGCTCACGTGCACACACAGCCTCTGGACCTGCAGCTTCCCAGCAGTGCAAGAGACACACAGGCACCACCCTGGGGCCTTCTCGAATGAACTGTGCTCCGACGGGGTCCTGCTGGCTGACAGTGGCCAAGGCCAGCACAGGCCCTCGGGAGGCCTGGCTGAGCCTGGGATGGGTCCGGACCTAGCAGTGCCCAGGACAAGCCTGGGACTGCAGGCCAGGCTGCAGGCTCATTCCAGTTTGGGCCTGGTATGCAGAGCCTTCAGCTAGGACGTGCAGGGGGAAGGCTCAGCACAGTGGCTTTGGCCTGCAATCCACGTTCCTCCCTCGGGCCGCCCTGCCTGGCAGACCCACACTCCCTAGAAGTGTGTTCCTGAGGCAGTTGGACAGTTGGGGAGGTGGAGGCTCTCCCAACATGGGAGGCCTGCCCAGAACATGGCTGTGTGTCCAAAGAGGATTCCCTGCACCTCTGGCGCTGGGCAGAGATTTTCTGCAAACAGGAGACCCTTGGCACACACAGTGTTTCCCCATGGAAAGCAGTGTGAGAAAGAGCCCCCGCCAGGGAAGCATGGCACTCGCCCATCGAAGCCCTCCATGCAGCAGGCTGTCATGGACTTGGCTGCAGGCCTTTGTGGCTGGAGAGACTGCAGCTCCTCTGGAGGCTCTGGGTCCATTTGCACTCCCCTTGGAGGAAACGAGGTTGTGGGATGAGGTCCTTGCCAACAATGGCACTCAGCCTGCTCCATTCGATGAGACGCACGTGTGGTGAGAGAGGCTTGTTAGGCCAGAAGCAAGCAGGGCATCCAGGGAGGGGATTTGCATGCAGCTTGGAAGCCCTAGACTCCTGCCTCCCACCCAGGGAATGCCGGCTCTGCCCATCAGGCCCCATGCCCAAGTGGGCACCCAGCTTCAGCATCTGCCCTTTCCCAGCCATGGAACCATTCCCAGGACACACCCTGAGCCCTGCCAAGGGTGACCTTGGCTCCCCGGGTGGGCTGAATGGCACGACTGTGTTAGGGGAGAGAAGGCCCAGGAGGCCTTCAGGGAACTGCCACCACATAGCAGTGCTCAGGAAAAGGCACTCTGCTTTCTGTAGGCTGGATGCACACTCGAGTTTTGGCTTGAGGCAGAGAGAGCTCAGCTAGGCGATTCCAGGCTGAAGGCAAAGCAGAGAGTTTTTTGGTGGAGCGATGGCACCATCTGCTGGCCAGCAAGCATGGCAGGAGAAGCCTCACTCCAAATGAGTTCCTGAGGAAGTTTCCAAGCAGGAGGCACTCTGGCTCCCCAAGCTCCAGAGTCCTGCTTACGACTTCCCTGTGGCAACAGAGTGGGTGCCAAGGGCATGTGGGTTGGAGGGTGCTCAGAAGCCACAGGCGAGGCTTTGGGCACCCAGTGTTCTCTGATGGAAAACACTGCAGGCCCGAGCATCCATGAACTCCTCCAAGGCTTTGCAGTGGGATAGCTGTCCATAGCAGATGGCTCCCTGCCAAGTGCTGCAGGCCTTTCTGGAGGGCTAAGCTGGAGCTTCCTTGCAGGCTGCTGGGCCAGGGGCGTGTGTCCCCTCGGCCAGAAGGCTGCAGGAGGAGCTCCTAGCTAGGGGAGAGCAAGCACGTTGTTTCCTTGGCCTACACTGGCCTGTGAACACAGAGGCCAGCCAGCAGTGATGACAGCACAGGCAGCAAGGGGGTGTGGCAGGCAGCTAAGAGGCGGCAGGAGTCCCACTTGAAAGTGGGCTCATGACTGTTTGGTGCTCAGGCCCCAGTGCTCACGTGCACACACAGCCTCTGGACCTGCAGCTTCCCAGCAGTGCAAGAGACACACAGGCACCACCCTGGGGCCTTCTCGAATGAACTGTGCTCCGACGGAGTACTGCTTGCTGGCAGTGGCCAAAGCCAGCACAGGCCCTAGGGAGGCCTGGCTGAGCCTGGGATGGGTCCGGACCTAGCAGTGCCCAGGGCAAGCCTGGGACTGCAGGCCAGGCTGCAGGCTCATTCCAGTTTGGGCCTGGTACGCAGAGTCTTTGGCTAGGACGTGCAGGGGGAAAGCTCAGCACAGTGGCTTTGGCCTGCAATCCACGTTCCTCCCTCGGGCCGCCCTGCCTGGCAGACCCACACTCCCTAGAAGTGTGTTCCTGAGGCAGCTGGACAGTTGGGGAGGTGGAGGCTCTCCCAACATGGGAGGCCTGCCCAGAACATGGCTGTGTGTCCAAAGAGGATTCCCTGCACCTCTGGCGCTGGGCAGAGATTTTCTGCACACAGGAGACCCTTGGCACACACAGTGTTTCCCCATGGAAAGCAGTGTGAGAAAGAGCCCCCGCCAGGGAAGCATGGCACTCGCCCATCGAAGCCCTCCATGCAGCAGGCTGTCATGGACTCGGCTGCAGGCCTTTGTGGCTGGAGAGACTGCAGCTCCTCTGGAGGCTCTGGGTCCATTTGCACTCCCCTTGGAGGAAACGAGGTTGTGGGATGAGGTCCTTGCCCACAATGGCACTCAGCCTGCTCCATTCGATGAGACGCACGTGTGGTGAGAGAGGCTTGTCAGCCCAGAAGCAAGCAGGGCAGCCAGGGAGGGGATCTGCATGCAGGTTGGAAGCCCTAGACTCCTGCCTCCCACCCAGGGAATGCCAGCTCTGCCCATCAGGCCCCATTCCCAAGTGGGCACCCAGCTTCAGCATCTGCCCTTTCCCAGCCATGGAACCATTCCCAGGCCACACCCTGAGCCCTGCCAAGGGTGACCTTGGCTCCCCGGGTGGGCTGAATGGCACGACTGTGTTAGGGGAGAGAAGGCCCAGGAGGCCTTCAGGGAACTGCCACCACATAGCAGTGCTCAGGAAAAGGCACTCTGCTTTCTGTAGGCTGGATGCACACTCGAGTTTTGGCTTGAGGCAGAGAGAGCTCAGCTAGGCGATTGCAGGCTGAAGGCAAAGCAGAGAGTTTTTTGGTGGAGCGATGGCACCATCTGCTGGCCAGCAAGCGTGGCAGGAGAAGCCTCACTCCAAATGAGTTCCTGAGGAAGTTTCCAAGCAGGAGGCACTCTGGCTCCCCAAGCTCCAGAGTCCTGCTTACGACTTCCCTGTGGCAACAGAGTGGGTGCCAAGGGCATGTGGGTTGGAGGGTGCTCAGAAGCCACAGGCGAGGCTTTGGGCACCCAGTGTTCTCTGATGGAAAACACTGCAGGCCCGAGCATCCATGAACTCCTCCAAGGCTTTGCAGTGGGATAGCTGTCCATAGCAGATGGCTCCCTGTCAAGTGCTGCAGGCCTTTCTGGAGGGCTAAGCTGGAGCTTCCTTGCAGGCTGCTGGGCCAGGGGCATGTGTCCCCTGGGCCAGAAGGCTGCAGGAGGAGCTCCTAGCTAGGGGAGAGCAAGCACGTTGTTTCCTTGGCCTACACTGGCCTGTGAACACAGAGGCCAGCCAGCAGTGATGACAGCACAGGCAGCAAGGGGGTGTGGCAGGCAGCTAAGAGGCGGCAGGAGTCCCACTTGAAAGTGGGCTCATGACTGTTTGGTGCTCAGGCCCCAGTGCTCACGTGCACACACAGCCTCTGGACCTGCAGCTTCCCAGCAGTGCAAGAGACACACAGGCACCACCCTGGGGCCTTCTCGAATGAACTGTGCTCCGACGGGGTCCTGCTGGCTGGCAGTGGCCAAAGCCAGCACAGGCCCTAGGGAGGCCTGGCTGAGCCTGGGATGGGTCCGGACCTAGCAGTGCCCAGGGCAAGCCTGGGACTGCAGGCCAGGCTGCAGGCTCATTCCAGTTTGGGCCTGGTACGCAGAGTCTTTGGCTAGGACGTGCAGGGGGAAAGCTCAGCACAGTGGCTTTGGCCTGCAATCCACGTTCCTCCCTCGGGCCGCCCTGCCTGGCAGACCCACACTCCCTAGAAGTGTGTTCCTGAGGCAGCTGGACAGTTGGGGAGGTGGAGGCTCTCCCAACATGGGAGGCCTGCCCAGAACATGGCTGTGTGTCCAAAGAGGATTCCCTGCACCTCTGGCGCTGGGCAGAGATTTTCTGCACACAGGAGACCCTTGGCACACACAGTGTTTCCCCATGGAAAGCAGTGTGAGAAAGAGCCCCCGCCAGGGAAGCATGGCACTCGCCCATCGAAGCCCTCCATGCAGCAGGCTGTCATGGACTCGGCTGCAGGCCTTTGTGGCTGGAGAGACTGCAGCTCCTCTGGAGGCTCTGGGTCCATTTGCACTCCCCTTGGAGGAAACGAGGTTGTGGGATGAGGTCCTTGCCCACAATGGCACTCAGCCTGCTCCATTCGATGAGACGCACGTGTGGTGAGAGAGGCTTGTCAGCCCAGAAGCAAGCAGGGCAGCCAGGGAGGGGATCTGCATGCAGCTTGGAAGCCCTAGACTCCTGCCTCCCACCCAGGGAATGCCGGCTCTGCCCATCAGGCCCCATTCCCAAGTGGGCACCCAGCTTCAGCATCTGCCCTTTCCCAGCCATGGAACCATTCCCAGGCCACACCCTGAGCCCTGCCAAGGGTGAACTTGGCTCCCCGGGTGGGCTGAATGGCACGACTGTGTTAGGGGAGAGAAGTCCCAGGAGGCCTTCAGGGAACTGCCACCACATAGCAGTGCTCAGGAAAAGGCACTCTGCTTTCTGTAGGCTGGATGCACACTCGAGTTTTGGCTTGAGGCAGAGAGAGCTCAGCTAGGCGATTCCAGGCTGAAGGCAAAGCAGAGAGTTTTTTGGTGGAGCGATGGCACCATCTGCTGGCCAGCAAGCGTGGCAGGAGAAGCCTCACTCCAAATGAGTTCCTGAGGAAGTTTCCAAGCAGGAGGCACTCTGGCTCCCCAAGCTCCAGAGTCCTGCTTACGACTTCCCTGTGGCAACAGAGTGGGTGCCAAGGGCATGTGGGTTGGAGGGTGCTCAGAAGCCACAGGCGAGGCTTTGGGCACCCAGTGTTCTCTGATGGAAAACACTGCAGGCCCGAGCATCCATGAACTCCTCCAAGGCTTTGCAGTGGGATAGCTGTCCATAGCAGATGGCTCCCTGTCAAGTGCTGCAGGCCTTTCTGGAGGGCTAAGCTGGAGCTTCCTTGCAGGCTGCTGGGCCAGGGGCATGTGTCCCCTGGGCCAGAAGGCTGCAGGAGGAGCTCCTAGCTAGGGGAGAGCAAGCACGTTGTTTCCTTGGCCTACACTGGCCTGTGAACACAGAGGCCAGCCAGCAGTGATGACAGCACAGGCAGCAAGGGGGTGTGGCAGGCAGCTAAGAGGCGGCAGGAGTCCCACTTGAAAGTGGGCTCATGACTGTTTGGTGCTCAGGCCCCAGTGCTCACGTGCACACACAGCCTCTGGACCTGCAGCTTCCCAGCAGTGCAAGAGACACACAGGCACCACCCTGGGGCCTTCTCGAATGAACTGTGCTCCGACGGGGTCCTGCTGGCTGGCAGTGGCCAAAGCCAGCACAGGCCCTAGGGAGGCCTGGCTGAGCCTGGGATGGGTCCGGACCTAGCAGTGCCCAGGGCAAGCCTGGGACTGCAGGCCAGGCTGCAGGCTCATTCCAGTTTGGGCCTGGTACGCAGAGTCTTTGGCTAGGACGTGCAGGGGGAAAGCTCAGCACAGTGGCTTTGGCCTGCAATCCACGTTCCTCCCTCGGGCCGCCCTGCCTGGCAGACCCACACTCCCTAGAAGTGTGTTCCTGAGGCAGCTGGACAGTTGGGGAGGTGGAGGCTCTCCCAACATGGGAGGCCTGCCCAGAACATGGCTGTGTGTCCAAAGAGGATTCCCTGCACCTCTGGCGCTGGGCAGAGATTTTCTGCACACAGGAGACCCTTGGCACACACAGTGTTTCCCCATGGAAAGCAGTGTGAGAAAGAGCCCCCGCCAGGGAAGCATGGCACTCGCCCATCGAAGCCCTCCATGCAGCAGGCTGTCATGGACTCGGCTGCAGGCCTTTGTGGCTGGAGAGACTGCAGCTCCTCTGGAGGCTCTGGGTCCATTTGCACTCCCCTTGGAGGAAACGAGGTTGTGGGATGAGGTCCTTGCCAACAATGGCACTCAGCCTGCTCCATTCGATGAGATGCACGTGTGGTGAGAGAGGCCTGTCAGCCCAGAAGCAAGCAGGGCAGCCAGGGAGGGGATCTGCATGCAGGTTGGAAGCCCTAGACTCCTGCCTCCCACCCAGGGAATGCCGGCTCTGCCTATTAGGCCCCATTCCCAAGTGGGCACCCAGCTTCAGCATCTGCCCTTTCCCAGCCATGGAACCATTCCCAGGCCACACCCTGAGCCCTGCCAAGGGTGACCTTGGCTCCCCGGGTGGGCTGAATGGCACGACTGTGTTAGGGGAGAGAAGGCCCAGGAGGCCTTCAGGGAACTGCCACCACATAGCAGTGCTCAGGAAAAGGCACTCTGCTTTCTGTAGGCTGGATGCACACTCGAGTTTTGGCTTGAGGCAGAGAGAGCTCAGCTAGGCGATTCCAGGCTGAAGGCAAAGCAGAGAGTTTTTTGGTGGAGCGATGGCCCCATCTGCTGGCCAGCAAGCGTGGCAGGAGAAGCCTCACTCCAAATGAGTTCCTGAGGAAGTTTCCAAGCAGGAGGCACTCTGGCTCCCCAAGCTCCAGAGTCCTGCTTACGACTTCCCTGTGGCAACAGAGTGGGTGCCAAGGGCATGTGGGTTGGAGGATGCTCAGAAGCCACAGGCGAGGCTTTGGGCACCCAGTGTTCTCTGATGGAAAACACTGCAGGCCCGAGCATCCATGAACTCCTCCAAGGCTTTGCAGTGGGATAGCTGTCCATAGCAGATGGCTCCCTGCCAAGTGCTGCAGGCCTTTCTGGAGGGCTAAGCTGGAGCTTCCTTGCAGGCTGCTGGGCCAGGGGCATGTGTCCCCTGGGCCAGAAGGCTGCAGGAGGAGCTCCTAGCTAGGGGAGAGCAAGCACGTTGTTTCCTTGGCCTACACTGGCCTGTGAACACAGAGGCCAGCCAGCAGTGATGACAGCACAGGCAGCAAGGGGGTGTGGCAGGCAGCTAAGAGGCGGCAGGAGTCCCACTTGAAAGTGGGCTCATGACTGTTTGGTGCTCAGGCCCCAGTGCTCACGTGCACACACAGCCTCTGGACCTGCAGCTTCCCAGCAGTGCAAGAGACACACAGGCACCACCCTGGGGCCTTCTCGAATGAACTGTGCTCCAATGGGGTCCTGCTGGCTGACAGTGGCCAAGGCCAGCACAGGCCCTCGGGAGGCCTGGCTGAGCCTGGGATGGGTCCGGACCTAGCAGTGCCCAGGACAAGCCTGGGACTGCAGGCCAGGCTGCAGGCTCATTCCAGTTTGGGCCTGGTATGCAGAGCCTTCAGCTAGGACGTGCAGGGGGAAGGCTCAGCACAGTGGCTTTGGCCTGCAATCCACGTTCCTCCCTCGGGCCGCCCTGCCTGGCAGACCCACACTCCCTAGAAGTGTGTTCCTGAGGCAGTTGGACAGTTGGGTAGGTGGAGGCTCTCCCAACATGGGAGGCCTGCCCAGAACATGGCTGTGTGTCCAAAGAGGATTCCCTGCACCTCTGGCGCTGGGCAGAGATTTTCTGCAAACAGGAGACCCTTGGCACACACAGTGTTTCCCCATGGAAAGCAGTGTGAGAAAGAGCCCCCGCCAGGGAAGCATGGCACTCGCC
Source organism: Hippopotamus amphibius kiboko (assembly GCF_030028045.1). Taxonomy (NCBI): domain Eukaryota; kingdom Metazoa; phylum Chordata; class Mammalia; order Artiodactyla; family Hippopotamidae; genus Hippopotamus; species Hippopotamus amphibius. The sequence goes on along the minus strand of NC_080186.1, from coordinate 125,010,532 downwards.
CATCGAAGCCCTCCATGCAGCAGGCTGTCATGGACTTGGCTGCAGGCCTTTGTGGCTGGAGAGACTGCAGCTCCTCTGGAGGCTCTGGGTCCATTTGCACTCCCCTTGGAGGAAACGAGGTTGTGGAATTAGGTCCTTGCCAACAATGGCACTCAGCCTGCTCCATTCGATGAGACGCACGTGTGGTGAGAGAGGCTTGTTAGGCCAGAAGCAAGCAGGGCATCCAGGGAGGGGATTTGCATGCAGCTTGGAAGCCCTAGACTCCTGCCTCCCACCCAGGGAATGCCGGCTCTGCCCATCAGGCCCCATGCCCAAGTGGGCACCCAGCTTCAGCATCTGCCCTTTCCCAGCCATGGAACCATTCCCAGGACACACCCTGAGCCCTGCCAAGGGTGACCTTGGCTCCCCGGGTGGGCTGAATGGCACGACTGTGTTAGGGGAGAGAAGGCCCAGGAGGCCTTCAGGGAACTGCCACCACATAGTAGTGCTCAGGAAAAGGCACTCTGCTTTCTGTAGGCTGGATGCACACTCGAGTTTTGGCTTGAGGCAGAGAGAGCTCAGCTAGGCGATTCCAGGCTGAAGGCAAAGCAGAGAGTTTTTTGGTGGAGCGATGGCACCATCTGCTGGCCAGCAAGCATGGCAGGAGAAGCCTCACTCCAAATGAGTTCCTGAGGAAGTTTCCAAGCAGGAGGCACTCTGGCTCCCCAAGCTCCAGAGTCCTGCTTACGACTTCCCTGTGGCAACAGAGTGGGTGCCAAGGGCATGTGGGTTGGAGGGTGCTCAGAAGCCACAGGCGAGGCTTTGGGCACCCAGTGTTCTCTGATGGAAAACACTGCAGGCCCGAGCATCCATGAACTCCTCCAAGGCTTTGCAGTGGGATAGCTGTCCATAGCAGATGGCTCCCTGCCAAGTGCTGCAGGCCTTTCTGGAGGGCTAAGCTGGAGCTTCCTTGCAGGCTGCTGGGCCAGGGGCATGTGTCCCCTGGGCCAGAAGGCTGCAGGAGGAGCTCCTAGCTAGGGGAGAGCAAGCACGTTGTTTCCTTGGCCTACACTGGCCTGTGAACACAGAGGCCAGCCAGCAGTGATGACAGCACAGGCAGCAAGGGGGTGTGGCAAGCAGCTAAGAGGCAGCAGGAGTCCCACTTGAAAGTGGGCTCATGACTGTTTGGTGCTCAGGCCCCAGTGCTCACGTGCACACACAGCCTCTGGACCTGCAGCTTCCCAGCAGTGCAAGAGACACACAGGCACCACCCTGGGGCCTTCTCGAATGAACTGTGCTCCGACGGGGTCCTGCTGGCTGGCAGTGGCAAAAGCCAGCACAGGCCCTCGGGAGGCCTGGCTGAGCCTGGGATGGGTCCGGACCTAGCAGTGCCCAGGGCAAGCCTGGGACTGCAGGCCAGGCTGCAGGCTCATTGCAGTTTGGGCCTGGTATGCAGAGCCTTCAGCTAGGACGTGCAGGGGGAAGGCTCAGCACAGTGGCTTTGGCCTGCAATCCACGTTCCTCCCTCGGGCCGCCCTGCCTGGCAGACCCACACTCCCTAGAAGTGTGTTCCTGAGGCAGCTGGACAGTTGGGGAGGTGGAGGCTCTCCCAACATGGGAGGCCTGCCCAGAACATGGCTGTGTGTCCAAAGAGGATTCCCTGCACCTCTGGCGCTGGGCAGAGATTTTCTGCACACAGGAGACCCTTGGCACACACAGTGTTTCCCCATGGAAAGCAGTGTGAGAAAGAGCCCCCGCCAGGGAAGCATGGCACTCGCCCATCGAAGCCCTCCATGCAGCAGGCTGTCATGGACTCGGCTGCAGGCCTTTGTGGCTGGAGAGACTGCAGCTCCTCTGGAGGCTCTGGGTCCATTTGCACTCCCCTTGGAGGAAACGAGGTTGTGGGATGAGGTCCTTGCCAACAATGGCACTCAGCCTGCTCCATTCGATGAGACGCACGTGTGGTGAGAGAGGCTTCTCAGCCCAGAAGCAAGCAGGGCAGCCAGGGAGGGGATTTGCATGCAGCTTGGAAGCCCTAGACTGCTGCCCCCCACCCAGGGAATGCCGGCTCTGCCCATCAGGCCCCATTCCCAAGTGGGCACCCAGCTTCAGCATCTGCCCTTTCCCAGCCATGGAACCATTCCCAGGCCACACCCTGAGCCCTGCCAAGGGTGACCTTGGCTCCCCGGGTGGGCTGAATGGCACGACTGTGTTAGGGGAGAGAAGGCCCAGGAGGCCTTCAGGGAACTGCCACCACATAGCAGTGCTCAGGAAAAGGCACTCTGCTTTCTGTAGGCTGGATGCACACTCGAGTTTTGGCTTGAGGCAGAGAGAGCTCAGCTAGGCGATTGCAGGCTGAAGGCAAAGCAGAGAGTTTTTTGGTGGAGCGATGGCACCATCTGCTGGCCAGCAAGCGTGGCAGGAGAAGCCTCACTCCAAATGAGTTCCTGAGGAAGTTTCCAAGCAGGAGGCACTCTGGCTCCCCAAGCTCCAGAGTCCTGCTTACGACTTCCCTGTGGCAACAGAGTGGGTGCCAAGGGCATGTGGGTTGGAGGGTGCTCAGAAGCCACAGGCGAGGCTTTGGGCACCCAGTGTTCTCTGATGGAAAACACTGCAGGCCCGAGCATCCATGAACTCCTCCAAGGCTTTGCAGTGGGATAGCTGTCCATAGCAGATGGCTCCCTGTCAAGTGCTGCAGGCCTTTCTGGAGGGCTAAGCTGGAGCTTCCTTGCAGGCTGCTGGGCCAGGGGCATGTGTCCCCTGGGCCAGAAGGCTGCAGGAGGAGCTCCTAGCTAGGGGAGAGCAAGCACGTTGTTTCCTTGGCCTACACTGGCCTGTGAACACAGAGGCCAGCCAGCAGTGATGACAGCACAGGCAGCAAGGGGGTGTGGCAGGCAGCTAAGAGGCGGCAGGAGTCCCACTTGAAAGTGGGCTCATGACTGTTTGGTGCTCAGGCCCCAGTGCTCACGTGCACACACAGCCTCTGGACCTGCAGCTTCCCAGCAGTGCAAGAGACACACAGGCACCACCCTGGGGCCTTCTCGAATGAACTGTGCTCCGACGGGGTCCTGCTGGCTGGCAGTGGCCAAAGCCAGCACAGGCCCTAGGGAGGCCTGGCTGAGCCTGGGATGGGTCCGGACCTAGCAGTGCCCAGGGCAAGCCTGGGACTGCAGGCCAGGCTGCAGGCTCATTCCAGTTTGGGCCTGGTACGCAGAGTCTTTGGCTAGGACGTGCAGGGGGAAAGCTCAGCACAGTGGCTTTGGCCTGCAATCCACGTTCCTCCCTCGGGCCGCCCTGCCTGGCAGACCCACACTCCCTAGAAGTGTGTTCCTGAGGCAGCTGGACAGTTGGGGAGGTGGAGGCTCTCCCAACATGGGAGGCCTGCCCAGAACATGGCTGTGTGTCCAAAGAGGATTCCCTGCACCTCTGGCGCTGGGCAGAGATTTTCTGCACACAGGAGACCCTTGGCACACACAGTGTTTCCCCATGGAAAGCAGTGTGAGAAAGAGCCCCCGCCAGGGAAGCATGGCACTCGCCCATCGAAGCCCTCCATGCAGCAGGCTGTCATGGACTCGGCTGCAGGCCTTTGTGGCTGGAGAGACTGCAGCTCCTCTGGAGGCTCTGGGTCCATTTGCACTCCCCTTGGAGGAAACGAGGTTGTGGGATGAGGTCCTTGCCCACAATGGCACTCAGCCTGCTCCATTCGATGAGACGCACGTGTGGTGAGAGAGGCTTGTCAGCCCAGAAGCAAGCAGGGCAGCCAGGGAGGGGATCTGCATGCAGCTTGGAAGCCCTAGACTCCTGCCTCCCACCCAGGGAATGCCGGCTCTGCCCATCAGGCCCCATTCCCAAGTGGGCACCCAGCTTCAGCATCTGCCCTTTCCCAGCCATGGAACCATTCCCAGGCCACACCCTGAGCCCTGCCAAGGGTGAACTTGGCTCCCCGGGTGGGCTGAATGGCACGACTGTGTTAGGGGAGAGAAGTCCCAGGAGGCCTTCAGGGAACTGCCACCACATAGCAGTGCTCAGGAAAAGGCACTCTGCTTTCTGTAGGCTGGATGCACACTCGAGTTTTGGCTTGAGGCAGAGAGAGCTCAGCTAGGCGATTCCAGGCTGAAGGCAAAGCAGAGAGTTTTTTGGTGGAGCGATGGCACCATCTGCTGGCCAGCAAGCGTGGCAGGAGAAGCCTCACTCCAAATGAGTTCCTGAGGAAGTTTCCAAGCAGGAGGCACTCTGGCTCCCCAAGCTCCAGAGTCCTGCTTACGACTTCCCTGTGGCAACAGAGTGGGTGCCAAGGGCATGTGGGTTGGAGGGTGCTCAGAAGCCACAGGCGAGGCTTTGGGCACCCAGTGTTCTCTGATGGAAAACACTGCAGGCCCGAGCATCCATGAACTCCTCCAAGGCTTTGCAGTGGGATAGCTGTCCATAGCAGATGGCTCCCTGTCAAGTGCTGCAGGCCTTTCTGGAGGGCTAAGCTGGAGCTTCCTTGCAGGCTGCTGGGCCAGGGGCATGTGTCCCCTGGGCCAGAAGGCTGCAGGAGGAGCTCCTAGCTAGGGGAGAGCAAGCACGTTGTTTCCTTGGCCTACACTGGCCTGTGAACACAGAGGCCAGCCAGCAGTGATGACAGCACAGGCAGCAAGGGGGTGTGGCAGGCAGCTAAGAGGCGGCAGGAGTCCCACTTGAAAGTGGGCTCATGACTGTTTGGTGCTCAGGCCCCAGTGCTCACGTGCACACACAGCCTCTGGACCTGCAGCTTCCCAGCAGTGCAAGAGACACACAGGCACCACCCTGGGGCCTTCTCGAATGAACTGTGCTCCGACGGGGTCCTGCTGGCTGGCAGTGGCCAAAGCCAGCACAGGCCCTAGGGAGGCCTGGCTGAGCCTGGGATGGGTCCGGACCTAGCAGTGCCCAGGGCAAGCCTGGGACTGCAGGCCAGGCTGCAGGCTCATTCCAGTTTGGGCCTGGTACGCAGAGTCTTTGGCTAGGACGTGCAGGGGGAAAGCTCAGCACAGTGGCTTTGGCCTGCAATCCACGTTCCTCCCTCGGGCCGCCCTGCCTGGCAGACCCACACTCCCTAGAAGTGTGTTCCTGAGGCAGCTGGACAGTTGGGGAGGTGGAGGCTCTCCCAACATGGGAGGCCTGCCCAGAACATGGCTGTGTGTCCAAAGAGGATTCCCTGCACCTCTGGTGCTGGGCAGAGATTTTCTGCACACAGGAGACCCTTGGCACACACAGTGTTTCCCCATGGAAAGCAGTGTGAGAAAGAGCCCCCGCCAGGGAAGCATGGCACTCGCCCATCGAAGCCCTCCATGCAGCAGGCTGTCATGGACTCGGCTGCAGGCCTTTGTGGCTGGAGAGACTGCAGCTCCTCTGGAGGCTCTGGGTCCATTTGCACTCCCCTTGGAGGAAACGAGGTTGTGGGATGAGGTCCTTGCCAACAATGGCACTCAGCCTGCTCCATTCGATGAGACGCACATGTGGTGAGAGAGGCTTGTCAGCCCAGAAGCAAGCAGGGCAGCCAGGGAGGGGATCTGCATGCAGGTTGGAAGCCCTAGACTCCTGCCTCCCACCCAGGGAATGCCGGCTCTGCCCATCAGGCCCCATTCCCAAGTGGGCACCCAGCTTCAGCATCTGCCCTTTCCCAGCCATGGAACCATTCCCAGGCCACACCCTGAGCCCTGCCAAGGGTGAGCTTGGCTCCCCGGGTGGGCTGAATGGCACGACTGTGTTAGGGGAGAGAAGGCCCAGGAGGCCTTCAGGGAACTGCCACCACATAGCAGTGCTCAGGAAAAGGCACTCTGCTTTCTGTAGGCTGGATGCACACTCGAGTTTTGGCTTGAGGCAGAGAGAGCTCAGCTAGGCGATTCCAGGCTGAAGGCAAAGCAGAGAGTTTTTTGGTGGAGCGATGGCACCATCTGCTGGCCAGCAAGCGTGGCAGGAGAAGCCTCACTCCAAATGAGTTCCTGAGGAAGTTTCCAAGCAGGAGGCACTCTGGCTCCCCAAGCTCCAGAGTCCTGCTTACGACTTCCCTGTGGCAACAGAGTGGGTGCCAAGGGCATGTGGGTTGGAGGGTGCTCAGAAGCCACAGGCGAGGCTTTGGGCACCCAGTGTTCTCTGATGGAAAACACTGCAGGCCCGAGCATCCATGAACTCCTCCAAGGCTTTGCAGTGGGATAGCTGTCCATAGCAGATGGCTCCCTGCCAAGTGCTGCAGGCCTTGCTGGAGGGCTAAGCTGGAGCTTCCTTGCAGGCTGCTGGGCCAGGGGCATGTGTCCCCTGGGCCAGAGTGCTGCAGGAGGAGCTCCTAGCTAGGGGAGAGCAAGCACGTTGTTTCCTTGGCCTACACTGGCCTGTGAACACAGAGGCCAGCCAGCAGTGATGACAGCACAGGCAGCAAGGGGGTGTGGCAAGCAGCTAAGAGGCAGCAGGAGTCCCACTTGAAAGTGGGCTCATGACTGTTTGGTGCTCAGGCCCCAGTGCTCACGTGCACACACCGCCTCTGGACCTGCAGCTTCCCAGCAGTGCAAGAGACACACAGGCACCACCCTGGGGCCTTCTCGAATGAACTGTGCTCCGACGGGGTCCTGCTGGCTGGCAGTGGCAAAAGCCAGCACAGGCCCTCGGGAGGCCTGGCTGAGCCTGGGATGGGTCCGGACCTAGCAGTGCCCAGGGCAAGCCTGGGACTGCAGGCCAGGCTGCAGGCTCATTCCAGTTTGGGCCTGGTATGCAGAGCCTTCAGCTAGGACGTGCAGGGGGAAGGCTCAGCACAGTGGCTTTGGCCTGCAATCCACGTTCCTCCCTCGGGCCGCCCTGCCTGGCAGACCCACACTCCCTAGAAGTGTGTTCCTGAGGCAGTTGGACAGTTGGGGAGGTGGAGGCTCTCCCAACATGGGAGGCCTGCCCAGAACATGGCTGTGTGTCCAAAGAGGATTCCCTGCACCTCTGGCGCTGGGCAGAGATTTTCTGCACACAGGAGACCCTTGGCACACACAGTGTTTCCCCATGGAAAGCAGTGTGAGAAAGAGCCCCCGCCAGGGAAGCATGGCACTCGCCCATCGAAGCCCTCCATGCAGCAGGCTGTCATGGACTCGGCTGCAGGCCTTTGTGGCTGGAGAGACTGCAGCTCCTCTGGAGGCTCTGGGTCCATTTGCACTCCCCTTGGAGGAAACGAGGTTGTGGGATGAGGTCCTTGCCAACAATGGCACTCAGCCTGCTCCATTCGATGAGACACACATGTGGTGAGAGAGGCTTCTCAGCCCAGAAGCAAGCAGGGCAGCCAGGGAGGGGATTTGCATGCAGCTTGGAAGCCCTAGACTGCTGCCCCCCACCCAGGGAATGCCGGCTCTGCCCATCAGGCCCCATTCCCAAGTGGGCACCCAGCTTCAGCATCTGCCCTTTCCCAGCCATGGAACCATTCCCAGGCCACACCCTGAGCCCTGCCAAGGGTGACCTTGGCTCCCCGGGTGGGCTGAATGGCACGACTGTGTTAGGGGAGAGAAGGCCCAGGAGGCCTTCAGGGAACTGCCACCACATAGCAGTGCTCAGGGAAAGGCACTCTGCTTTCTGTAGGCTGGATGCACACTCGAGTTTTGGCTTGAGGCAGAGAGAGCTCAGCTAGGCGATTCCAGGCTGAAGGCAAAGCAGAGAGTTTTTTGGTGGAGTGATGGCACCATCTGCTGGCCAGCAAGCGTGGCAGGAGAAGCCTCACTCCAAATGAGTTCCTGAGGAAGTTTCCAAGCAGGAGGCACTCTGGCTCCCCAAGCTCCAGAGTCCTGCTTACGACTTCCCTGTGGCAACAGAGTGGGTGCCAAGGGCATGTGGGTTGGAGGGTGCTCAGAAGCCACAGGCGAGGCTTTGGGCACCCAGTGTTCTCTGATGGAAAACACTGCAGGCCCGAGCATCCATGAACTCCTCCAAGGCTTTGCAGTGGGATAGCTGTCCATAGCAGATGGCTCCCTGCCAAGTGCTGCAGGCCTTTCTGGAGGGCTAAGCTGGAGCTTCCTTGCAGGCTGCTGGGCCAGGGGCATGTGTCCCCTGGGCCAGAAGGCTGCAGGAGGAGCTCCTAGCTAGGGGAGAGCAAGCACGTTGTTTCCTTGGCCTACACTGGCCTGTGAACACAGAGGCCAGCCAGCAGTGATGACAGCACAGGCAGCAAGGGGGTGTGGCAGGCAGCTAAGAGGCGGCAGGAGTCCCACTTGAAAGTGGGCTCATGACTGTTTGGTGCTCAGGCCCCAGTGCTCACGTGCACACACAGCCTCTGGACCTGCAGCTTCCCAGCAGTGCAAGAGACACACAGGCACCACCCTGGGGCCTTCTCGAATGAACTGTGCTCCAACGGGGTCCTGCTGGCTGGCAGTGGCCAAGGCCAGCACAGGCCCTCGGGAGGCCTGGCTGAGCCTGGGATGGGTCCGGACCTAGCAGTGCCCAGGGCAAGCATGGGGCTGCAGGCCAGGCTGCAGGCTTATTCCAGTTTGGGCCTGGTATGCAGAGCCTTCAGCTAGGACATGCAGGGGGAAGGCTCAGCACAGTGGCTTTGGCCTGCAATCCACGTTCCTCCCTCGGGCCGCCCTGCCTGGCAGACCCACACTCCCTAGAAGTGTGTTCCTGAGGCAGCTGGACAGTTGGGGAGGTGGAGGCTCTCCCAACATGGGAGGCCTGCCCAGAACATGGCTGTGTGTCCAAAGAGGATTCCCTGCACCTCTGGTGCTGGGCAGAGATTTTCTGCACACAGGAGACCCTTGGCACACACAGTGTTTCCCCATGGAAAGCAGTGTGAGAAAGAGCCCCCGCCAGGGAAGCATGGCACTCGCCCATCGAAGCCCTCCATGCAGCAGGCTGTCATGGACTCGGCTGCAGGCCTTTGTGGCTGGAGAGACTGCAGCTCCTCTGGAGGCTCTGGGTCCATTTGAACTCCCCTTGGAGGAAACGAGGTTGTGGGATGAGGTCCTTGCCCACAATGGCACTCAGCCTGCTCCATTCGATGAGACGCACATGTGGTGAGAGAGGCTTGTCAGCCCAGAAGCAAGCAGGGCAGCCAGGGAGGGGATTTGCATGCAGCTTGGAAGCCCTAGACTGCTGCCCCCCACCCAGGGAATGCCGGCTCTGCCCATCAGGCCCCATTCCCAAGTGGGCACCCAGCTTCAGCATCTGCCCTTTCCCAGCCATGGAACCATTCCCAGGCCACACCCTGAGCCCTGCCAAGGGTGACCTTGGCTCCCCGGGTGGGCTGAATGGCACGACTGTGTTAGGGGAGAGAAGGCCCAGGAGGCCTTCAGGGAACTGCCACCACATAGCAGTGCTCAGGAAAAGGCACTCTGCTTTCTGTAGGCTGGATGCACACTCGAGTTTTGTCTTGAGGCAGAGAGAGCTCAGCTAGGCGATTCCAGGCTGAAGGCAAAGCAGAGAGTTTTTTGGTGGAGCGATGGCACCATCTGCTGGCCAGCAAGCGTGGCAGGAGAAGCCTCACTCCAAATGAGTTCCTGAGGAAGTTTCCAAGCAGGAGGCACTCTGGCTCCCCAAGCTCCAGAGTCCTGCTTACGACTTCCCTGTGGCAACAGAGTGGGTGCCAAGGGCATGTGGGTTGGAGGGTGCTCAGAAGCCACAGGCGAGGCTTTGGGCACCCAGTGTTCTCTGATGGAAAACACTGCAGGCCCGAGCATCCATGAACTCCTCCAAGGCTTTGCAGTGGGATAGCTGTCCATAGCAGATGGCTCCCTGTCAAGTGCTGCAGGCCTTTCTGGAGGGCTAAGCTGGAGCTTCCTTGCAGGCTGCTGGGCCAGGGGCATGTGTCCCCTGGGCCAGAAGGCTGCAGGAGGAGCTCCTAGCTAGGGGAGAGCAAGCACGTTGTTTCCTTGGCCTACACTGGCCTGTGAACACAGAGGCCAGCCAGCAGTGATGACAGCACAGGCAGCAAGGGGGTGTGGCAGGCAGCTAAGAGGCGGCAGGAGTCGCACTTGAAAGTGGGCTCATGACTGTTTGGTGCTCAGGCCCCAGTGCTCACGTGCACACACAGCCTCTGGACCTGCAGCTTCCCAGCAGTGCAAGAGACACACAGGCACCACCCTGGGGCCTTCTCAAATGAACTGTGCTCCGACGGTATCCTGCTTGCTGGCAGTGGCCAAAGCCAGCACAGGCCCTAGGGAGGCCTGGCTGAGCCTGGGATGGGTCCGGACCTAGCAGTGCCCAGGGCAAGCCTGGGACTGCAGGCCAGGCTGCAGGCTCATTCCAGTTTGAGCCTGGTACGCAGAGTCTTTGGCTAGGACGTGCAGGGGGAAAGCTCAGCACAGTGGCTTTGGCCTGCAATCCACGTTCCTCCCTCGGGCCGCCCTGCCTGGCAGACCCACACTCCCTAGAAGTGTGTTCCTGAGGCAGCTGGACAGTTGGGGAGGTGGAGGCTCTCCCAACATGGGAGGCCTGCCCAGAACATGGCTGTGTGTCCAAAGAGGATTCCCTGCACCTCTGGTGCTGGGCAGAGATTTTCTGCACACAGGAGACCCTTGGCACACACAGTGTTTCCCCATGGAAAGCAGTGTGAGAAAGAGCCCCCGCCAGGGAAGCATGGCACTCGCCCATCGAAGCCCTCCATGCAGCAGGCTGTCATGGACTCGGCTGCAGGCCTTTGTGGCTGGAGAGACTGCAGCTCCTCTGGAGGCTCTGGGTCCATTTGCACTCCCCTTGGAGGAAACGAGGTTGTGGGATGAGGTCCTTGCCAACAATGGCACTCAGCCTGCTCCATTCGATGAGACGCACGTGTGGTGAGAGAGGCTTGTCAGCCCAGAAGCAAGCAGGGCAGCCAGGGAGGGGATCTGCATGCAGGTTGGAAGCCCTAGACTCCTGCCTCCCACCCAGGGAATGCCGGCTCTGCCTATTAGGCCCCATTCCCAAGTGGGCACCCAGCTTCAGCATCTGCCCTTTCCCAGCCATGGAACCATTCCCAGGCCACACCCTGAGCCCTGCCAAGGGTGACCTTGGCTCCCCGGGTGGGCTGAATGGCACGACTGTGTTAGGGGAGAGAAGGCCCAGGAGGCCTTCAGGGAACTGCCACCACATAGCAGTGCTCAGGAAAAGGCACTCTGCTTTCTGTAGGCTGGATGCACACTCGAGTTTTGGCTTGAGGCAGAGAGAGCTCAGCTAGGCGATTCCAGGCTGAAGGCAAAGCAGAGAGTTTTTTGGTGGAGCGATGGCCCCATCTGCTGGCCAGCAAGCGTGGCAGGAGAAGCCTCACTCCAAATGAGTTCCTGAGGAAGTTTCCAAGCAGGAGGCACTCTGGCTCCCCAAGCTCCAGAGTCCTGCTTACGACTTCCCTGTGGCAACAGAGTGGGTGCCAAGGGCATGTGGGTTGGAGGGTGCTCAGAAGACACAGGCGAGGCTTTGGGCACCCAGTGTTCTCTGATGGAAAACACTGCAGGCCCGAGCATCCATGAACTCCTCCAAGGCTTTGCAGTGGGATAGCTGTCCATAGCAGATGGCTCCCTGCCAAGTGCTGCAGGCCTTTCTGGAGGGCTAAGCTGGAGCTTCCTTGCAGGCTGCTGGGCCAGGGGCGTGTGTCCCCTGGGCCAGAGTGCTGCAGGAGGAGCTCCTAGCTAGGGGAGAGCAAGCACGTTGTTTCCTTGGCCTACGCTGGCCTGTGAACACAGAGGCCAGCCAGCAGTGATGACAGCACAGGCAGCAAGGGGGTGTGGCAGGCAGCTAAGAGGCGGCAGGAGTCCCACTTGAAAGTGGGCTCATGACTGTTTGGTGCTCAGGCCCCAGTGCTCACGTGCACACACAGCCTCTGGACCTGCAGCTTCCCAGCAGTGCAAGAGACACACAGGCACCACCCTGGGGCCTTCTCGAATGAACTGTGCTCCATCGAGGTCCTGCTGGCTGGCAGTGGCCAAGGCCAGCACAGGCCCTAGGGAGGCCTGGCTGAGCCTGGGATGGGTCCGGACCTAGCAGTGCCCAGGGCAAGCCTGGGACTGCAGGCCAGGCTGCAGGCTCATTCCAGTTTGGGCCTGGTACGCAGAGCCTTCGGCTAGGACGTGCAGGGGGAAGGCTCAGCACAGTGGCTTTGGCCTGCAATCCACGTTCCTCCCTCGGGCCGCCCTGCCTGGCAGACCCACACTCCCTAGAAGTGTGTTCCTGAGGCAGCTGGACAGTTGGGGAGGTGGAGGCTCTCCCAACATGGGAGGCCTGCCCAGAACATGGCTGTGTGTCCAAAGAGGATTCCCTGCACCTCTGGCGCTGGGCAGAGATTTTCTGCACACAGGAGACCCTTGGCACACACAGTGTTTCCCCATGGAAAGCAGTGTGAGAAAGAGCCCCCGCCAGGGAAGCATGGCACTCGCCCATCGAAGCCCTCCATGCAGCAGGCTGTCATGGACTCGGCTGCAGGCCTTTGTGGCTGGAGAGACTGCAGCTCCTCTGGAGGCTCTGGGTCCATTTGCACTCCCCTTGGAGGAAACGAGGTTGTGGAATGAGGTCCTTGCCAACAATGGCACTCAGCCTGCTCCATTCGATGAGACGCACGTGTGGTGAGAGGGGCTTGTCAGCCCAGAAGCAAGCAGGGCAGCCAGGGAGGGGATTTGCATGCAGCTTGGAAGCCCTAGACTGCTGCCTCCCACCCAGGGAATGCCGGCTCTGCCCATCAGGCCCCATTCCCAAGTGGGCACCCAGCTTCAGCATCTGCCCTTTCCCAGCCATGGAACCATTCCCAGGCCACACCCTGAGCCCTGCCAAGGGTGACCTTGGCTCCCCGGGTGGGCTGAATGGCACGACTGTGTTAGGGGAGAGAAGGCCCAGGAGGCCTTCAGGGAACTGCCACCACATAGCAGTGCTCAGGAAAAGGCACTCTGCTTTCTGTAGGCTGAATGCACACTCGAGTTTTGTCTTGAGGCAGAGAGAGCTCAGCTAGGCGATTCCAGGCTGAAGGCAAAGCAGAGAGTTTTTTGGTGGAGTGATGGCACCATCTGCTGGCCAGCAAGCGTGGCAGGAGAAGCCTCACTGCAAATGAGTTCCTGAGGAAGTTTCCAAGCAGGAGGCACTCTGGCTCCCCAAGCTCCAGAGTCCTGCTTACGACTTCCCTGTGGCAACAGAGTGGGTGCCAAGGGCATGTGGGTTGGAGGGTGCTCAGAAGCCACAGGCGAGGCTTTGGGCACCCAGTGTTCTCTGATGGAAAACACTGCAGGCCCGAGCATCCATGAACTCCTCCAAGGCTTTGCAGTGGGATAGCTGTCCATAGCAGATGGCTCCCTGCCAAGTGCTGCAGGCCTTTCTGGAGGGCTAAGCTGGAGCTTCCTTGCAGGCTGCTGGGAAAGGGGCGTGTGTCCCCTGGGCCAGAGTGCTGCAGGAGGAGCTCCTAGCTAGGGGAGAGCAAGCACGTTGTTTCCTTGGCCTACGCTGGCCTGTGAACACAGATGCCAGCCAGCAGTGATGACAGCACAGGCAGCAAGGGGGTGTGGCAGGCAGCTAAGAGGCGGCAGGAGTCCCACTTGAAAGTGGGCTCATGACTGTTTGGTGCTCAGGCCCCAGTGCTCACGTGCACACACAGCCTCTGGACCTGCAGCTTCCCAGCAGTGCAAGAGACACACAGGCACCACCCTGGGGCCTTCTCGAATGAACTGTGCTCCATCGAGGTCCTGCTGGCTGGCAGTGGCCAAGGCCAGCACAGGCCCTCGGGAGGCCTTGCTGAGCCTGGGATGGGTCCGGACCTAGCAGTGCCCAGGGCAAGCCTGGGACTGCAGGCCAGGCTGCAGGCTCATTCCAGTTTGGGCCTGGTACGCAGAGCCTTCGGCTAGGACGTGCAGGGGGAAGGCTCAGCACAGTGGCTTTGGCCTGCAATCCACGTTCCTCCCTCGGGCCACCCTGCCTGGCAGACCCACACTCCCTAGAAGTGTGTTCCTGAGGCAGCTGGACAGTTGGGGAGGTGGAGGCTCTCCCAACATGGGAGGCCTGCCCAGAACATGGCTGTGTGTCCAAAGAGGATTCCCTGCACCTCTGGCGCTGGGCAGAGATTTTCTGCACACAGGAGACCCTTGGCACACACAGTGTTTCCCCATGGAAAGCAGTGTGAGAAAGAGCCCCCGCCAGGGAAGCATGGCACTCGCCCATCGAAGCCCTCCATGCAGCAGGCTGTCATGGACTCGGCTGCAGGCCTTTGTGGCTGGAGAGACTGCAGCTCCTCTGGAGGCTCTGGGTCCATTTGCACTCCCCTTGGAGGAAACGAGGTTGTGGGATGAGGTCCTTGCCAACAATGGCACTCAGCCTGCTCCATTCGATGAGACGCACGTGTGTTGAGAGAGGCTTGTCAGCCCAGAAGCAAGCAGGGCAGCCAGGGAGGGGATTTGCATGCAGCTTGGAAGCCCTAGACTCCTGCCTCCCACCCAGGGAATGCCGGCTCTGCCCATCAGGCCCCATTCCCAAGTGGGCACCCAGCTTCAGCATCTGCCCTTTCCCAGCCATGGAACCATTCCCAGGCCACACCCTGAGCCCTGCCAAGGGTGACCTTGGCTCCCCGGGTGGGCTGAATGGCACGACTGTGTTAGGGGAGAGAAGGCCCAGGAGGCCTTCAGGGAACTGCCACCACATAGCAGTGCTCAGGAAAAGGCACTCTGCTTTCTGTAGGCTGGATGCACACTCGAGTTTTGGCTTGAGGCAGAGAGAGCTCAGCTAGGCGATTCCAGGCTGAAGGCAAAGCAGAGAGTTTTTTGGTGGAGCGATGGCCCCATCTGCTGGCCAGCAAGCGTGGCAGGAGAAGCCTCACTCCAAATGAGTTCCTGAGGAAGTTTCCAAGCAGGAGGCACTCTGGCTCCCCAAGCTCCAGAGTCCTGCTTACGACTTCCCTGTGGCAACAGAGTGGGTGCCAAGGGCATGTGGGTTGGAGGGTGCTCAGAAGCCACAGGCGAGGCTTTGGGCACCCAGTGTTCTCTGATGGAAAACACTGCAGGCCCGAGCATCCATGAACTCCTCCAAGGCTTTGCAGTGGGATAGCTGTCCATAGCAGATGGCTCCCTGCCAAGTGCTGCAGGCCTTTCTGGAGGGCTAAGCTGGAGCTTCCTTGCAGGCTGCTGGGCCAGGGGCGTGTGTCCCCTGGGCCAGAGTGCTGCAGGAGGAGCTCCTAGCTAGGGGAGAGCAAGCACGTTGTTTCCTTGGCCTACGCTGGCCTGTGAACACAGAGGCCAGCCAGCAGTGATGACAGCACAGGCAGCAAGTGGGTGTGGCAGGCAGCGAAGGGGCGGCAGGAGTCCCACTTGAAAGTGGGCTCATGACTGTTTGGTGCTCAGGCCCCAGTGCTCACGTGCACACACAGCCTCTGGACCTGCAGCTTCCCAGCAGTGCAAGAGACACACAGGCACCACCCTGGGGCCTTCTCGAATGAACTGTGCTCCATCGAGGTCCTGCTGGCTGGCAGTGGCCAAGGCCAGCACAGGCCCTCGGGAGGCCTGGCTGAGCCTGGGATGGGTCCGGACCTAGCAGTGCCCAGGGCAAGCCTGGGACTGCAGGCCAGGCTGCAGGCTCATTCCAGTTTGGGCCTGGTACGCAGAGCCTTCGGCTAGGACGTGCAGGGGGAAGGCTCAGCACAGTGGCTTTGGCCTGCAATCCACGTTCCTCCCTCGGGCCACCCTGCCTGGCAGACCCACACTCCCTAGAAGTGTGTTCCTGAGGCAGCTGGACAGTTGGGGAGGTGGAGGCTCTCCCAACATGGGAGGCCTGCCCAGAACATGGCTGTGTGTCCAAAGAGGATTCCCTGCACCTCTGGCGCTGGGCAGAGATTTTCTGCACACAGGAGACCCTTGGCACACACAGTGTTTCCCCATGGAAAGCAGTGTGAGAAAGAGCCCCCGCCAGGGAAGCATGGCACTCGCCCATCGAAGCCCTCCATGCAGCAGGCTGTCATGGACTCGGCTGCAGGCCTTTGTGGCTGGAGAGACTGCAGCTCCTCTGGAGGCTCTGGGTCCATTTGCACTCCCCTTGGAGGAAACGAGGTTGTGGAATGAGGTCCTTGCCAACAATGGCACTCAGCCTGCTCCATTCGATGAGACGCACGTGTGGTGAGAGGGGCTTGTCAGCCCAGAAGCAAGCAGGGCAGCCAGGGAGGGGATTTGCATGCAGCTTGGAAGCCCTAGACTGCTGCCTCCCACCCAGGGAATGCCGGCTCTGCCCATCAGGCCCCATGCCCAAGTGGGCACCCAGCTTCAGCATCTGCCCTTTCCCAGCCATGGAACCATTCCCAGGCCACACCCTGAGCCCTGCCAAGGGTGACCTTGGCTCCCCGGGTGGGCTGAATGGCACGACTGTGTTAGGGGAGAGAAGGCCCAGGAGGCCTTCAGGGAACTGCCACCACATAGCAGTGCTCAGGAAAAGGCACTCTGCTTTCTGTAGGTTGAATGCACACTCGAGTTTTGTCTTGAGGCAGAGAGAGCTCAGCTAGGCGATTCCAGGCTGAAGGCAAAGCAGAGAGTTTTTTGGTGGAGCGATGGCACCATCTGCTGGCCAGCAAGCATGGCAGGAGAAGCCTCACTCCAAATGAGTTCCTGAGGAAGTTTCCAAGCAGGAGGCACTCTGGCTCCCCAAGCTCCAGAGTCCTGCTTACGACTTCCCTGTGGCAACAGAGTGGGTGCCAAGGGCATGTGGGTTGGAGGGTGCTCAGAAGCCACAGGCGAGGCTTTGGGCACCCAGTGTTCTCTGATGGAAAACACTGCAGGCCCGAGCATCCATGAACTCCTCCAAGGCTTTGCAGTGGGATAGCTGTCCATAGCAGATGGCTCCCTGCCAAGTGCTGCAGGCCTTTCTGGAGGGCTAAGCTGGAGCTTCCTTGCAGGCTGCTGGGAAAGGGGCGTGTGTCCCCTGGGCCAGAGTGCTGCAGGAGGAGCTCCTAGCTAGGGGAGAGCAAGCACGTTGTTTCCTTGGCCTACACTGGCCTGTGAACACAGAGGCCAGCCAGCAGTGATGACAGCACAGGCAGCAAGGGGGTGTGGCAGGCAGCGAAGGGGCAGCAGGAGTCCCACTTGAAAGTGGGCTCATGACTGTATGGTGCTCAGGCCCCAGTGCTCACGTGCACACACAGCCTCTGGACCTGCAGCTTCCCAGCAGTGCAAGAGACACACAGGCACCACCCTGGGGCCTTCTCGAATGAACTGTGCTCCGATGGGGTCCTGCTGGCTGACAGTGGCCAAGGCCAGCACAGGCCCTCGGGAGGCCTGGCTGAGCCTGGGATGGGTCCGGACCTAGCAGTGCCCAGGGCAAGCCTGGGACTGCAGGCCAGGCTGCAGGCTCATTCCAGTTTGGGCCTGGTACGCAGAGCCTTCGGCTAGGACGTGCAGGGGGAAGGCTCAGCACAGTGGCTTTGGCCTGCAATCCACGTTCCTCCCTCGGGCCACCCTGCCTGGCAGACCCACACTCCCTAGAAGTGTGTTCCTGAGGCAGCTGGACAGTTGGGGAGGTGGAGGCTCTCCCAACATGGGAGGCCTGCCCAGAACATGGCTGTGTGTCCAAAGAGGATTCCCTGCACCTCTGGCGCTGGGCAGAGATTTTCTGCACACAGGAGACCCTTGGCACACACAGTGTTTCCCCATGGAAAGCAGTGTGAGAAAGAGCCCCCGCCAGGGAAGCATGGCACTCGCCCATCGAAGCCCTCCATGCAGCAGGCTGTCATGGACTCGGCTGCAGGCCTTTGTGGCTGGAGAGACTGCAGCTCCTCTGGAGGCTCTGGGTCCATTTGCACTCCCCTTGGAGGAAACGAGGTTGTGGGATGAGGTCCTTGCCAACAATGGCACTCAGCCTGCTCCATTCGATGAGACGCACGTGTGTTGAGAGAGGCTTGTCAGCCCAGAAGCAAGCAGGGCAGCCAGGGAGGGGATTTGCATGCAGCTTGGAAGCCCTAGACTCCTGCCTCCCACCCAGGGAATGCCGGCTCTGCCCATCAGGCCCCATTCCCAAGTGGGCACCCAGCTTCAGCATCTGCCCTTTCCCAGCCATGGAACCATTCCCAGGCCACACCCTGAGCCCTGCCAAGGGTGACCTTGGCTCCCCGGGTGGGCTGAATGGCACGACTGTGTTAGGGGAGAGAAGGCCCAGGAGGCCTTCAGGGAACTGCCACCACATAGCAGTGCTCAGGAAAAGGCACTCTGCTTTCTGTAGGCTGGATGCACACTCGAGTTTTGGCTTGAGGCAGAGAGAGCTCAGCTAGGCGATTCCAGGCTGAAGGCAAAGCAGAGAGTTTTTTGGTGGAGCGATGGCCCCATCTGCTGGCCAGCAAGCGTGGCAGGAGAAGCCTCACTGCAAATGAGTTCCTGAGGAAGTTTCCAAGCAGGAGGCACTCTGGCTCCCCAAGCTCCAGAGTCCTGCTTACGACTTCCCTGTGGCAACAGAGTGGGTGCCAAGGGCATGTGGGTTGGAGGGTGCTCAGAAGCCACAGGCGAGGCTTTGGGCACCCAGTGTTCTCTGATGGAAAACACTGCAGGCCCGAGCATCCATGAACTCCTCCAAGGCTTTGCAGTGGGATAGCTGTCCATAGCAGATGGCTCCCTGCCAAGTGCTGCAGGCCTTTCTGGAGGGCTAAGCTGGAGCTTCCTTGCAGGCTGTTGGGCCAGGGGCGTGTGTCCCCTGGGCCAGAGTGCTGCAGGAGGAGCTCCTAGGTAGGGGAGAGCAAGCACGTTGTTTCCTTGGCCTACGCTGGCCTGTGAACACAGAGGCCAGCCAGCAGTGATGACAGCACAGGCAGCAAGGGGGAGTGGCAGGCAGCGAAGGGGCGGCAGGAGTCCCACTTGAAAGTGGGCTCATGACTGTTTGGTGCTCAGGCCCCAGTGCTCACGTGCACACACAGCCTCTGGACCTGCAGCTTCCCAGCAGTGCAAGAGACACACAGGCACCACCCTGGGGCCTTCTCGAATGAACTGTGCTCCATCGAGGTCCTGCTGGCTGGCAGTGGCCAAGGCCAGCACAGGCCCTCGGGAGGCCTGGCTGAGCCTGGGATGGGTCCGGACCTAGCAGT
This sequence comes from Hippopotamus amphibius kiboko, assembly GCF_030028045.1. Classification (NCBI taxonomy): domain Eukaryota; kingdom Metazoa; phylum Chordata; class Mammalia; order Artiodactyla; family Hippopotamidae; genus Hippopotamus; species Hippopotamus amphibius. The sequence continues at coordinate 124,991,583 of NC_080186.1, read as the reverse complement.
GCCCAGGGCAAGCCTGGGACTGCAGGCCAGGCTGCAGGCTCATTCCAGTTTGGGCCTGGTACGCAGAGCCTTCGGCTAGGACGTGCAGGGGGAAGGCTCAGCACAGTGGCTTTGGCCTGCAATCCACGTTCCTCCCTCGGGCCGCCCTGCCTGGCAGACCCACACTCCCTAGAAGTGTGTTCCTGAGGCAGCTGGACAGTTGGGGAGGTGGAGGCTCTCCCAACATGGGAGGCCTGCCCAGAACATGGCTGTGTGTCCAAAGAGGATTCCCTGCACCTCTGGCGCTGGGCAGAGATTTTCTGCACACAGGAGACCCTTGGCACACACAGTGTTTCCCCATGGAAAGCAGTGTGAGAAAGAGCCCCCGCCAGGGAAGCATGGCACTCGCCCATCGAAGCCCTCCATGCAGCAGGCTGTCATGGACTCGGCTGCAGGCCTTTGTGGCTGGAGAGACTGCAGCTCCTCTGGAGGCTCTGGGTCCATTTGCACTCCCCTTGGAGGAAACGAGGTTGTGGAATGAGGTCCTTGCCAACAATGGCACTCAGCCTGCTCCATTCGATGAGACGCACGTGTGGTGAGAGGGGCTTGTCAGCCCAGAAGCAAGCAGGGCAGCCAGGGAGGGGATTTGCATGCAGCTTGGAAGCCCTAGACTGCTGCCTCCCACCCAGGGAATGCCGGCTCTGCCCATCAGGCCCCATGCCCAAGTGGGCACCCAGCTTCAGCATCTGCCCTTTCCCAGCCATGGAACCATTCCCAGGCCACACCCTGAGCCCTGCCAAGGGTGACCTTGGCTCCCCGGGTGGGCTGAATGGCACGACTGTGTTAGGGGAGAGAAGGCCCAGGAGGCCTTCAGGGAACTGCCACCACATAGCAGTGCTCAGGAAAAGGCACTCTGCTTTCTGTAGGCTGAATGCACACTCGAGTTTTGGCTTGAGGCAGAGAGAGCTCAGCTAGGCGATTCCAGGCTGAAGGCAAAGCAGAGAGTTTTTTGGTGGAGCGATGGCACCATCTGCTGGCCAGCAAGCATGGCAGGAGAAGCCTCACTCCAAATGAGTTCCTGAGGAAGTTTCCAAGCAGGAGGCACTCTGGCTCCCCAAGCTCCAGAGTCCTGCTTACGACTTCCCTGTGGCAACAGAGTGGGTGCCAAGGGCATGTGGGTTGGAGGGTGCTCAGAAGCCACAGGCGAGGCTTTGGGCACCCAGTGTTCTCTGATGGAAAACACTGCAGGCCCGAGCATCCATGAAATCCTCCAAGGCTTTGCAGTGGGATAGCTGTCCATAGCAGATGGCTCCCTGCCAAGTGCTGCAGGCCTTTCTGGAGGGCTAAGCTGGAGCTTCCTTGCAGGCTGCTGGGAAAGGGGCGTGTGTCCCCTGGGCCAGAGTGCTGCAGGAGGAGCTCCTAGCTAGGGGAGAGCAAGCACGTTGTTTCCTTGGCCTACACTGGCCTGTGAACACAGAGGCCAGCCAGCAGTGATGACAGCACAGGCAGCAAGGGGGTGTGGCAGGCAGCGAAGGGGCAGCAGGAGTCCCACTTGAAAGTGGGCTCATGACTGTATGGTGCTCAGGCCCCAGTGCTCACGTGCACACACAGCCTCTGGACCTGCAGCTTCCCAGCAGTGCAAGAGACACACAGGCACCACCCTGGGGCCTTCTCAAATGAACTGTGCTCCGATGGGGTCCTGCTGGCTGACAGTGGCCAAGGCCAGCACAGGCCCTCGGGAGGCCTGGCTGAGCCTGGGATGGGTCCGGACCTAGCAGTGCCCAGGACAAGCCTGGGACTGCAGGCCAGGCTGCAGGCTCATTCCAGTTTGGGCCTGGTATGCAGAGCCTTCAGCTAGGACGTGCAGGGGGAAAGCTCAGCACAGTGGCTTTGGCCTGCAATCCACGTTCCTCCCTCGGGCCGCCCTGCCTGGCAGACCCACACTCCCTAGAAGTGTGTTCCTGAGGCAGTTGGACAGTTGGGGAGGTGGAGGCTCTCCCAACATGGGAGGCCTGCCCAGAACATGGCTGTGTGTCCAAAGAGGATTCCCTGCACCTCTGGCGCTGGGCAGAGATTTTCTGCACACAGGAGACCCTTGGCACACACAGTGTTTCCCCATGGAAAGCAGTGTGAGAAAGAGCCCCCGCCAGGGAAGCATGGCACTCGCCCATCGAAGCCCTCCATGCAGCAGGCTGTCATGGACTTGGCTGCAGGCCTTTGTGGCTGGAGAGACTGCAGCTCCTCTGGAGGCTCTGGGTCCATTTGCACTCCCCTTGGAGGAAACGAGGTTGTGGGATGAGGTCCTTGCCAACAATGGCACTCAGCCTGCTCCATTCGATGAGACGCACGTGTGGTGAGAGAGGCTTGTCAGCCCAGAAGCAAGCAGGGCAGCCAGGGAGGGGATTTGCATGCAGCTTGGAAGCCCTAGACTGCTGCCCCCCACCCAGGGAATGCCGGCTCTGCCCATCAGGCCCCATTCCCAAGTGGGCACCCAGCTTCAGCATCTGCCCTTTCCCAGCCATGGAACCATTCCCAGGCCACACCCTGAGCCCTGCCAAGGGTGACCTTGGCTCCCCGGGTGGGCTGAATGGCACGACTGTGTTAGGGGAGAGAAGGCCCAGGAGGCCTTCAGGGAACTGCCACCACATAGCAGTGCTCAGGAAAAGGCACTCTGCTTTCTGTAGGCTGGATGCACACTCGAGTTTTGGCTTGAGGCAGAGAGAGCTCAGCTAGGCGATTCCAGGCTGAAGGCAAAGCAGAGAGTTTTTTGGTGGAGTGATGGCACCATCTGCTGGCCAGCAAGCGTGGCAGGAGAAGCCTCACTCCAAATGAGTTCCTGAGGAAGTTTCCAAGCAGGAGGCACTCTGGCTCCCCAAGCTCCAGAGTCCTGCTTACGACTTCCCTGTGGCAACAGAGTGGGTGCCAAGGGCATGTGGGTTGGAGGGTGCTCAGAAGCCACAGGCGAGGCTTTGGGCACCCAGTGTTCTCTGATGGAAAACACTGCAGGCCCGAGCATCCATGAACTCCTCCAAGGCTTTGCAGTGGGATAGCTGTCCATAGCAGATGGCTCCCTGCCAAGTGCTGCAGGCCTTTCTGGAGGGCTAAGCTGTAGCTTCCTTGCAGGCTGCTGGGCCAGGGGCATGTGTCCCCTGGGCCAGAAGGCTGCAGGAGGAGCTCCTAGCTAGGGGAGAGCAAGCACGTTGTTTCCTTGGCCTACACTGGCCTGTGAACACAGAGGCCAGCCAGCAGTGATGACAGCACAGGCAGCAAGGGGGTGTGGCAGGCAGCTAAGAGGCGGCAGGAGTCCCACTTGAAAGAGGGCTCATGACTGTTTGGTGCTCAGGCCCCAGTGCTCACGTGCACACACAGCCTCTGGACCTGCAGCTTCCCAGCAGTGCAAGAGACACACAGGCACCACCCTGGGGCCTTCTCGAATGAACTGTGCTCTGTCGAGGTCCTGCTGGCTGGCAGTGGCCAAGGCCAGCACAGGCCCTCGGGAGGCCTGGCTGAGCCTGGGATGGGTCCGGACCTAGCAGTGCCCAGGGCAAGCCTGGGGCTGCAGGCCAGGCTGCAGGCTCATTCCAGTTTGGGCCTGGTATGCAGAGCCTTCAGCTAGGACATGCAGGGGGAAGGCTCAGCACAGTGGCTTTGGCCTGCAATCCACGTTCCTCCCTCGGGCCGCCCTGCCTGGCAGACCCACACTCCCTAGAAGTGTGTTCCTGAGGCAGCTGGACAGTTGGGGAGGTGGAGGCTCTCCCAACATGGGAGGCCTGCCCAGAACATGGCTGTGTGTCCAAAGAGGATTCCCTGCACCTCTGGCGCTGGGCAGAGATTTTCTGCACACAGGAGACCCTTGGCACACACAGTGTTTCCCCATGGAAAGCAGTGTGAGAAAGAGCCCCCGCCAGGGAAGCATGGCACTCGCCCATCGAAGCCCTCCATGCAGCAGGCTGTCATGGACTCGGCTGCAGGCCTTTGTGGCTGGAGAGACTGCAGCTCCTCTGGAGGCTCTGGGTCCATTTGCACTCCCCTTGGAGGAAACGAGGTTGTGGGATGAGGTCCTTGCCCACAATGGCACTCAGCCTGCTCCATTCGATGAGACGCACATGTGGTGCGAGAGGCTTGTCAGCCCAGAAGCAAGCAGGGCAGCCAGGGAGGGGATTTGCATGCAGCTTGGAAGCCCTAGACTGCTGCCCCCCACCCAGGGAATGCCGGCTCTGCCCATCAGGCCCCATTCCCAAGTGGGCACCCAGCTTCAGCATCTGCCCTTTCCCAGCCATGGAACCATTCCCAGGCCACACCCTGAGCCCTGCCAAGGGTGACCTTGGCTCCCCGGGTGGGCTGAATGGCACGACTGTGTTAGGGGAGAGAAGGCCCAGGAGGCCTTCAGGGAACTGCCACCACATAGCAGTGCTCAGGAAAAGGCACTCTGCTTTCTGTAGGCTGGATGCACACTCGAGTTTTGGCTTGAGGCAGAGAGAGCTCAGCTAGGCGATTCCAGGCTGAAGGCAAAGCAGAGAGTTTTTTGGTGGAGCGATGGCACCATCTGCTGGCCAGCAAGTGTGGCAGGAGAAGCCTCACTCCAAATGAGTTCCTGAGGAAGTTTCCAAGCAGGAGGCACTCTGGCTCCCCAAGCTCCAGAGTCCTGCTTACGACTTCCCTGTGGCAACAGAGTGGGTGCCAAGGGCATGTGGGTTGGAGGGTGCTCAGAAGCCACAGGCGAGGCTTTGGGCACCCAGTGTTCTCTGATGGAAAACACTGCAGGCCCGAGCATCCATGAACTCCTCCAAGGCTTTGCAGTGGGATAGCTGTCCATAGCAGATGGCTCCCTGTCAAGTGCTGCAGGCCTTTCTGGAGGGCTAAGCTGGAGCTTCCTTGCAGGCTGCTGGGCCAGGGGCATGTGTCCCCTGGGCCAGAAGGCTGCAGGAGGAGCTCCTAGCTAGGGGAGAGCAAGCACGTTGTTTCCTTGGCCTACACTGGCCTGTGAACACAGAGGCCAGCCAGCAGTGATGACAGCACAGGCAGCAAGGGGGTGTGGCAGGCAGCTAAGAGGCGGCAGGAGTCCCACTTGAAAGTGGGCTCATGACTGTTTGGTGCTCAGGCCCCAGTGCACACGTGCACACACAGCCTCTGGACCTGCAGCTTCCCAGCAGTGCAAGAGACACACAGGCACCACCCTGGGGCCTTCTCGAATGAACTGTGCTCCGGCGGGGTCCTGCTGGCTGGCAGTGGCCAAAGCCAGCACAGGCCCTAGGGAGGCCTGGCTGAGCCTGGGATGGGTCCGGACCTAGCAGTGCCCAGGGCAAGCCTGGGACTGCAGGCCAGGCTGCAGGCTCATTCCAGTTTGGGCCTGGTACGCAGAGTCTTTGGCTAGGACGTGCAGGGGGAAGGCTCAGCACAGTGGCTTTGGCCTGCAATCCACGTTCCTCCCTCGGGCCGCCCTGCCTGGCAGACCCACACTCCCTAGAAGTGTGTTCCTGAGGCAGCTGGACAGTTGGGGAGGTGGAGGCTCTCCCAACATGGGAGGCCTGCCCAGAACATGGCTGTGTGTCCAAAGAGGATTCCCTGCACCTCTGGTGCTGGGCAGAGATTTTCTGCACACAGGAGACCCTTGGCACACACAGTGTTTCCCCATGGAAAGCAGTGTGAGAAAGAGCCCCCGCCAGGGAAGCATGGCACTCGCCCATCGAAGCCCTCCATGCAGCAGGCTGTCATGGACTCGGCTGCAGGCCTTTGTGGCTGGAGAGACTGCAGCTCCTCTGGAGGCTCTGGGTCCATTTGCACTCCCCTTGGAGGAAACGAGGTTGTGGGATGAGGTCCTTGCCAACAATGGCACTCAGCCTGCTCCATTCGATGAGACGCACGTGTGGTGAGAGAGGCTTGTCAGCCCAGAAGCAAGCAGGGCAGCCAGGGAGGGGATTTGCATGCAGCTTGGAAGCCCTAGACTGCTGCCCCCCACCCAGGGAATGCCGGCTCTGCCCATCAGGCCCCATTCCCAAGTGGGCACCCAGCTTCAGCATCTGCCCTTTCCCAGCCATGGAACCATTCCCAGGCCACACCCTGAGCCCTGCCAAGGGTGACCTTGGCTCCCCGGGTGGGCTGAATGGCACGACTGTGTTAGGGGAGAGAAGGCCCAGGAGGCCTTCAGGGAACTGCCACCACATAGCAGTGCTCAGGAAAAGGCACTCTGCTTTCTGTAGGCTGGATGCACACTCGAGTTTTGGCTTGAGGCAGAGAGAGCTCAGCTAGGCGATTCCAGGCTGAAGGCAAAGCAGAGAGTTTTTTGGTGGAGTGATGGCACCATCTGCTGGCCAGCAAGCGTGGCAGGAGAAGCCTCACTCCAAATGAGTTCCTGAGGAAGTTTCCAAGCAGGAGGCACTCTGGCTCCCCAAGCTCCAGAATCCTGCTTACGACTTCCCTGTGGCAACAGAGTGGGTGCCAAGGGCATGTGGGTTGGAGGGTGCTCAGAAGCCACAGGCGAGGCTTTGGGCACCCAGTGTTCTCTGATGGAAAACACTGCAGGCCCGAGCATCCATGAACTCCTCCAAGGCTTTGCAGTGGGATAGCTGTCCATAGCAGATGGCTCCCTGCCAAGTGCTGCAGGCCTTTCTGGAGGGCTAAGCTGTAGCTTCCTTGCAGGCTGCTGGGCCAGGGGCATGTGTCCCCTGGGCCAGAAGGCTGCAGGAGGAGCTCCTAGCTAGGGGAGAGCAAGCACGTTGTTTCCTTGGCCTACACTGGCCTGTGAACACAGAGGCCAGCCAGCAGTGATGACAGCACAGGCAGCAAGGGGGTGTGGCAGGCAGCTAAGAGGCGGCAGGAGTCCCACTTGAAAGTGGGCTCATGACTGTTTGGTGCTCAGGCCCCAGTGCTCACGTGCACACACAGCCTCTGGACCTGCAGCTTCCCAGCAGTGCAAGAGACACACAGGCACCACCCTGGGGCCTTCTCGAATGAACTGTGCTCTGTCGAGGTCCTGCTGGCTGGCAGTGGCCAAGGCCAGCACAGGCCCTCGGGAGGCCTGGCTGAGCCTGGGATGGGTCCGGACCTAGCAGTGCCCAGGGCAAGCCTGGGGCTGCAGGCCAGGCTGCAGGCTCATTCCAGTTTGGGCCTGGTATGCAGAGCCTTCAGCTAGGACATGCAGGGGGAAGGCTCAGCACAGTGGCTTTGGCCTGCAATCCACGTTCCTCCCTCGGGCCGCCCTGCCTGGCAGACCCACACTCCCTAGAAGTGTGTTCCTGAGGCAGCTGGACAGTTGGGGAGGTGGAGGCTCTCCCAACATGGGAGGCCTGCCCAGAACATGGCTGTGTGTCCAAAGAGGATTCCCTGCACCTCTGGCGCTGGGCAGAGATTTTCTGCACACAGGAGACCCTTGGCACACACAGTGTTTCCCCATGGAAAGCAGTGTGAGAAAGAGCCCCCGCCAGGGAAGCATGGCACTCGCCCATCGAAGCCCTCCATGCAGCAGGCTGTCATGGACTCGGCTGCAGGCCTTTGTGGCTGGAGAGACTGCAGCTCCTCTGGAGGCTCTGGGTCCATTTGCACTCCCCTTGGAGGAAACGAGGTTGTGGGATGAGGTCCTTGCCCACAATGGCACTCAGCCTGCTCCATTCGATGAGACGCACATGTGGTGCGAGAGGCTTGTCAGCCCAGAAGCAAGCAGGGCAGCCAGGGAGGGGATTTGCATGCAGCTTGGAAGCCCTAGACTGCTGCCCCCCACCCAGGGAATGCCGGCTCTGCCCATCAGGCCCCATTCCCAAGTGGGCACCCAGCTTCAGCATCTGCCCTTTCCCAGCCATGGAACCATTCCCAGGCCACACCCTGAGCCCTGCCAAGGGTGACCTTGGCTCCCCGGGTGGGCTGAATGGCACGACTGTGTTAGGGGAGAGAAGGCCCAGGAGGCCTTCAGGGAACTGCCACCACATAGCAGTGCTCAGGAAAAGGCACTCTGCTTTCTGTAGGCTGGATGCACACTCGAGTTTTGGCTTGAGGCAGAGAGAGCTCAGCTAGGCGATTCCAGGCTGAAGGCAAAGCAGAGAGTTTTTTGGTGGAGCGATGGCACCATCTGCTGGCCAGCAAGTGTGGCAGGAGAAGCCTCACTCCAAATGAGTTCCTGAGGAAGTTTCCAAGCAGGAGGCACTCTGGCTCCCCAAGCTCCAGAGTCCTGCTTACGACTTCCCTGTGGCAACAGAGTGGGTGCCAAGGGCATGTGGGTTGGAGGGTGCTCAGAAGCCACAGGCGAGGCTTTGGGCACCCAGTGTTCTCTGATGGAAAACACTGCAGGCCCGAGCATCCATGAACTCCTCCAAGGCTTTGCAGTGGGATAGCTGTCCATAGCAGATGGCTCCCTGTCAAGTGCTGCAGGCCTTTCTGGAGGGCTAAGCTGGAGCTTCCTTGCAGGCTGCTGGGCCAGGGGCATGTGTCCCCTGGGCCAGAAGGCTGCAGGAGGAGCTCCTAGCTAGGGGAGAGCAAGCACGTTGTTTCCTTGGCCTACACTGGCCTGTGAACACAGAGGCCAGCCAGCAGTGATGACAGCACAGGCAGCAAGGGGGTGTGGCAGGCAGCTAAGAGGCGGCAGGAGTCCCACTTGAAAGTGGGCTCATGACTGTTTGGTGCTCAGGCCCCAGTGCACACGTGCACACACAGCCTCTGGACCTGCAGCTTCCCAGCAGTGCAAGAGACACACAAGCACCACCCTGGGGCCTTCTCGAATGAACTGTGCTCCGGCGGGGTCCTGCTGGCTGGCAGTGGCCAAAGCCAGCACAGGCCCTCGGGAGGCCTGGCTGAGCCTGGGATGGGTCCGGACCTAGCAGTGCCCAGGGCAAGCCTGGGACTGCAGGCCAGGCTGCAGGCTCATTCCAGTTTGGGCCTGGTACGCAGAGTCTTTGGCTAGGACGTGCAGGGGGAAGGCTCAGCACAGTGGCTTTGGCCTGCAATCCACGTTCCTCCCTCGGGCCGCCCTGCCTGGCAGACCCACACTCCCTAGAAGTGTGTTCCTGAGGCAGTTGGACAGTTGGGGAGGTGGAGGCTCTCCCAACATGGGAGGCCTGCCCAGAACATGGCTGTGTGTCCAAAGAGGATTCCCTGCACCTCTGGCGCTGGGCAGAGATTTTCTGCACACAGGAGACCCTTGGCACACACAGTGTTTCCCCATGGAAAGCAGTGTGAGAAAGAGCCCCCGCCAGGGAAGCATGGCACTCGCCCATCGAAGCCCTCCATGCAGCAGGCTGTCATGGACTCGGCTGCAGGCCTTTGTGGCTGGAGAGACTGCAGCTCCTCTGGAGGCTCTGGGTCCATTTGCACTCCCCTTGGAGGAAACGAGGTTGTGGGATGAGGTCCTTGCCAACAATGGCACTCAGCCTGCTCCATTCGATGAGACACACATGTGGTGAGAGAGGCTTGTCAGCCCAGAAGCAAGCAGGGCAGCCAGGGAGGGGATTTGCATGCAGCTTGGAAGCCCTAGACTGCTGCCCCCCATCCAGGGAATGCCGGCTCTGCCCATTAGGCCCCATTCCCAAGTGGGCACCCAGCTTCAGCATCTGCCCTTTCCCAGCCATGGAACCATTCCCAGGCCACACCCTGAGCCCTGCCAAGGGTGACCTTGGCTCCCCGGGTGGGCTGAATGGCACGACTGTGTTAGGGGAGAGAAGGCCCAGGAGGCCTTCAGGGAACTGCCACCACATAGCAGTGCTCAGGAAAAGGCACTCTGCTTTCTGTAGGCTGGATGCACACTCGAGTTTTGGCTTGAGGCAGAGAGAGCTCAGCTAGGCGATTCCAGGCTGAAGGCAAAGCAGAGAGTTTTTTGGTGGAGTGATGGCACCATCTGCTGGCCAGCAAGCGTGGCAGGAGAAGCCTCACTCCAAATGAGTTCCTGAGGAAGTTTCCAAGCAGGAGGCACTCTGGCTCCCCAAGCTCCAGAGTCCTGCTTACGACTTCCCTGTGGCAACAGAGTGGGTGCCAAGGGCATGTGGGTTGGAGGGTGCTCAGAAGCCACAGGCGAGGCTTTGGGCACCCAGTGTTCTCTGATGGAAAACACTGCAGGCCCGAGCATCCATGAACTCCTCCAAGGCTTTGCAGTGGGATAGCTGTCCATAGCAGATGGCTCCCTGCCAAGTGCTGCAGGCCTTTCTGGAGGGCTAAGCTGGAGCTTCCTTGCAGGCTGCTGGGCCAGGGGCATGTGTCCCCTGGGCCAGAAGGCTGCAGGAGGAGCTCCTAGCTAGGGGAGAGCAAGCACGTTGTTTCCTTGGCCTACACTGGCCTGTGAACACAGAGGCCAGCCAGCAGTGATGACAGCACAGGCAGCAAGGGGGTGTGGCAGGCAGCTAAGAGGCGGCAGGAGTCCCACTTGAAAGTGGGCTCATGACTGTTTGGTGCTCAGGCCCCAGTGCTCACGTGCACACACAGCCTCTGGACCTGAAGCTTCCCAGCAGTGCAAGAGACACACAGGCACCACCCTGGGGCCTTCTCGAATGAACTGTGCTCCAACGGGGTCCTGCTGGCTGGCAGTGGCCAAGGCCAGCACAGGCCCTCGGGAGGCCTGGCTGAGCCTGGGATGGGTCCGGACCTAGCAATGCCCAGGGCAAGCCTGGGGCTGCAGGCCAGGCTGCAGGCTCATTCCAGTTTGGGCCTGGTATGCAGAGCCTTCAGCTAGGACATGCAGGGGGAAGGCTCAGCACAGTGGCTTTGGCCTGCAATCCACGTTCCTCCCTCGGGCCGCCCTGCCTGGCAGAGCCACACTCCCTAGAAGTGTGTTCCTGAGGCAGCTGGACAGTTGGGGAGGTGGAGGCTCTCCCAACATGGGAGGCCTGCCCAGAACATGGCTGTGTGTCCAAAGAGGATTCCCTGCACCTCTGGTGCTGGGCAGAGATTTTCTGCACACAGGAGACCCTTGGCACACACAGTGTTTCCCCATGGAAAGCAGTGTGAGAAAGAGCCCCCGCCAGGGAAGCATGGCACTCGCCCATCGAAGCCCTCCATGCAGCAGGCTGTCATGGACTCGGCTGCAGGCCTTTGTGGCTGGAGAGACTGCAGCTCCTCTGGAGGCTCTGGGTCCATTTGAACTCCCCTTGGAGGAAACGAGGTTGTGGGATGAGGTCCTTGCCCACAATGGCACTCAGCCTGCTCCATTCGATGAGACGCACGTGTGGTGAGAGGGGCTTGTCAGCCCAGAAGCAAGCAGGGCAGCCAGGGAGGGGATTTGCATGCAGCTTGGAAGCCCTAGACTGCTGCCCCCCACCCAAGGAATGCCGGCTCTGCCCATCAGGCCCCATTCCCAAGTGGGCACCCAGCTTCAGCATCTGCCCTTTCCCAGCCATGGAACCATTCCCAGGCCACACCCTGAGCCCTGCCAAGGGTGACCTTGGCTCCCCGGGTGGGCTGAATGGCACGACTGTGTTAGGGGAGAGAAGGCCCAGGAGGCCTTCAGGGAACTGCCACCACATAGCAGTGCTCAGGAAAAGGCACTCTGCTTTCTGTAGGCTGGATGCACACTCGAGTTTTGGCTTGAGGCAGAGAGAGCTCAGCTAGGCGATTCCAGGCTGAAGGCAAAGCAGAGAGTTTTTTGGTGGAGCGATGGCACCATCTGCTGGCCAGCAAGCGTGGCAGGAGAAGCCTCACTCCAAATGAGTTCCTGAGGAAGTTTCCAAGCAGGAGGCACTCTGGCTCCCCAAGCTCCAGAGTCCTGCTTACGACTTCCCTGTGGCAACAGAGTGGGTGCCAAGGGCATGTGGGTTGGAGGGTGCTCAGAAGCCACAGGCGAGGCTTTGGGCACCCAGTGTTCTCTGATGGAAAACACTGCAGGCCCGAGCATCCATGAACTCCTCCAAGGCTTTGCAGTGGGATAGCTGTCCATAGCAGATGGCTCCCTGTCAAGTGCTGCAGGCCTTTCTGGAGGGCTAAGCTGGAGCTTCCTTGCAGGCTGCTGGGCCAGGGGCATGTGTCCCCTGGGCCAGAAGGCTGCAGGAGGAGCTCCTAGCTAGGGGAGAGCAAGCACGTTGTTTCCTTGGCCTACACTGGCCTGTGAACACAGAGGCCAGCCAACAGTGATGACAGCACAGGCAGCAAGGGGGTGTGGCAGGCAGCTAAGAGGCGGCAGGAGTCGCACTTGAAAGTGGGCTCATGACTGTTTGGTGCTCAGGCCCCAGTGCTCACGTGCACACACAGCCTCTGGACCTGCAGCTTCCCAGCAGTGCAAGAGACACACAGGCACCACCCTGGGGCCTTCTCGAATGAACTGTGCTCCGACGGGGTCCTGCTTGCTGGCAGTGGCCAAAGCCAGCACAGGCCCTAGGGAGGCCTGGCTGAGCCTGGGATGGGTCCGGACCTAGCAGTGCCCAGGGCAAGCCTGGGACTGCAGGCCAGGCTGCAGGCTCATTCCAGTTTGAGCCTGGTACGCAGAGTCTTTGGCTAGGACGTGCAGGGGGAAAGCTCAGCACAGTGGCTTTGGCCTGCAATCCACGTTCCTCCCTCGGGCCGCCCTGCCTGGCAGACCCACACTCCCTAGAAGTGTGTTCCTGAGGCAGCTGGACAGTTGGGGAGGTGGAGGCTCTCCCAACATGGGAGGCCTGCCCAGAACATGGCTGTGTGTCCAAAGAGGATTCCCTGCACCTCTGGTGCTGGGCAGAGATTTTCTGCACACAGGAGACCCTTGGCACACACAGTGTTTCCCCATGGAAAGCAGTGTGAGAAAGAGCCCCCGCCAGGGAAGCATGGCACTCGCCCATCGAAGCCCTCCATGCAGCAGGCTGTCATGGACTCGGCTGCAGGCCTTTGTGGCTGGAGAGACTGCAGCTCCTCTGGAGGCTCTGGGTCCATTTGCACTCCCCTTGGAGGAAACGAGGTTGTGGGATGAGGTCCTTGCCAACAATGGCACTCAGCCTGCTCCATTCGATGAGACGCACGTGTGGTGAGAGAGGCTTGTCAGCCCAGAAGCAAGCAGGGCAGCCAGGGAGGGGATCTGCATGCAGCTTGGAAGCCCTAGACTCCTGCCTCCCACCCAGGGAATGCCGGCTCTGCCTATTAGGCCCCATTCCCAAGTGGGCACCCAGCTTCAGCATCTGCCCTTTCCCAGCCATGGAACCATTCCCAGGCCACACCCTGAGCCCTGCCAAGGGTGACCTTGGCTCCCCGGGTGGGCTGAATGGCACGACTGTGTTAGGGGAGAGAAGGCCCAGGAGGCCTTCAGGGAACTGCCACCACATAGCAGTGCTCAGGAAAAGGCACTCTGCTTTCTGTAGGCTGGATGCACACTCGAGTTTTGGCTTGAGGCAGAGAGAGCTCAGCTAGGCGATTCCAGGCTGAAGGCAAAGCAGAGAGTTTTTTGGTGGAGCGATGGCCCCATCTGCTGGCCAGCAAGCGTTGCAGGAGAAGCCTCACTGCAAATGAGTTCCTGAGGAAGTTTCCAAGCAGGAGGCACTCTGGCTCCCCAAGCTCCAGAGTCCTGCTTACGACTTCCCTGTGGCAACAGAGTGGGTGCCAAGGGCATGTGGGTTGGAGGGTGCTCAGAAGCCACAGGCGAGGCTTTGGGCACCCAGTGTTCTCTGATGGAAAACACTGCAGGCCCGAGCATCCATGAACTCCTCCAAGGCTTTGCAGTGTGATAGCTGTCCATAGCAGATGGCTCCCTGCCAAGTGCTGCAGGCCTTTCTGGAGGGCTAAGCTGGAGCTTCCTTGCAGGCTGCTGGGCCAGGGGCATGTGTCCCCTGGGCCAGAAGGCTGCAGGAGGAGCTCCTAGCTAGGGGAGAGCAAGCACGTTGTTTCCTTGGCCTACACTGGCCTGTGAACACAGAGGCCAGCCAGCAGTGATGACAGCACAGGCAGCAAGGGGGTGTGGCAGGCAGCTAAGAGGCGGCAGGAGTCCCACTTGAAAGTGGGCTCATGACTGTTTGGTGCTCAGGCCCCAGTGCTCACGTGCACACACAGCCTCTGGACCTGCAGCTTCCCAGCAGTGCAAGAGACACACAGGCACCACCCTGGGGCCTTCTCGAATGAACTGTGCTCCGACGGGGTCCTGCTGGCTGGCAGTGGCCAAAGCCAGCACAGGCCCTAGGGAGACCTGGCTGAGCCTGGGATGGGTCCGGACCTAGCAGTGCCCAGGGCAAGCCTGGGACTGCAGGCCAGGCTGCAGGCTCATTCCAGTTTGGGCCTGGTACGCAGAGTCTTTGGCTAGGACGTGCAGGGGGAAAGCTCAGCACAGTGGCTTTGGCCTGCAATCCACGTTCCTCCCTCGGGCCGCCCTGCCTGGCAGACCCACACTCCCTAGAAGTGTGTTCCTGAGGCAGCTGGACAGTTGGGGAAGTGGAGGCTCTCCCAACATGGGAGGCCTGCCCAGAACATGGCTGTGTGTCCAAAGAGGATTCCCTGCACCTCTGGCGCTGGGCAGAGATTTTCTGCACACAGGAGACCCTTGGCACACACAGTGTTTCCCCATGGAAAGCAGTGTGAGAAAGAGCCCCCGCCAGGGAAGCATGGCACTCGCCCATCGAAGCCCTCCATGCAGCAGGCTGTCATGGACTCGGCTGCAGGCCTTTGTGGCTGGAGAGACTGCAGCTCCTCTGGAGGCTCTGGGTCCATTTGCACTCCCCTTGGAGGAAACGAGGTTGTGGGATGAGGTCCTTGCCAACAATGGCACTCAGCCTGCTCCATTCAATGAGACGCACGTGTGGTGAGAGAGGCTTGTCAGCCCAGAAGCAAGCAGGGCAGCCAGGGAGGGGATCTGCATGCAGCTTGGAAGCCCTAGACTCCTGCCTCCCACCCAGGGAATGCCGGCTCTGCCTATTAGGCCCCATTCCCAAGTGGGCACCCAGCTTCAGCATCTGCCCTTTCCCAGCCATGGAACCATTCCCAGGCCACACCCTGAGCCCTGCCAAGGGTGACCTTGGCTCCCCGGGTGGGCTGAATGGCACGACTGTGTTAGGGGAGAGAAGGCCCAGGAGGCCTTCAGGGAACTGCCACCACATAGCAGTGCTCAGGAAAAGGCACTCTGCTTTCTGTAGGCTGGATGCACACTCGAGTTTTGGCTTGAGGCAGAGAGAGCTCAGCTAGGCGATTCCAGGCTGAAGGCAAAGCAGAGAGTTTTTTGGTGGAGCGATGGCCCCATCTGCTGGCCAGCAAGCGTGGCAGGAGAAGCCTCACTGCAAATGAGTTCCTGAGGAAGTTTCCAAGAAGGAGGCACTCTGGCTCCCCAAGCTCCAGAGTCCTGCTTACGACTTCCCTGTGGCAACAGAGTGGGTGCCAAGGGCATGTGGGTTGGAGGGTGCTCAGAAGCCACAGGCGAGGCTTTGGGCACCCAGTGTTCTCTGATGGAAAACACTGCAGGCCCGAGCATCCATGAACTCCTCCAAGGCTTTGCAGTGGGATAGCTGTCCATAGCAGATGGCTCCCTGTCAAGTGCTGCAGGCCTTTCTGGAGGGCTAAGCTGGAGCTTCCTTGCAGGCTGCTGGGCCAGGGGCATGTGTCCCCTGGGCCAGAAGGCTGCAGGAGGAGCTCCTAGCTAGGGGAGAGCAAGCACGTTGTTTCCTTGGCCTACACTGGCCTGTGAACACAGAGGCCAGCCAGCAGTGATGACAGCACAGGCAGCAAGGGGGTGTGGCAGGCAGCTAAGAGGCGGCAGGAGTCGCACTTGAAAGTGGGCTCATGACTGTTTGGTGCTCAGGCCCCAGTGCTCACGTGCACACACAGCCTCTGGACCTGCAGCTTCCCAGCAGTGCAAGAGACACACAGGCACCACCCTGGGGCCTTCTCGAATGAACGGTGCTCCTTTGGGGTCCTGCAGGCTGACAGTGGCCAAGGCCAGCACAGGCCCTCGGGAGGCCTGGCTGAGCCTGGGATGGGTCCGGACCTAGCAGTGCCCAGGGCAAGCCTGGGACTGCAGGCCAGGCTGCAGGCTCATTCCAGTTTGGGCCTGGTATGCAGAGCCTTCAGCTAGGACGTGCAGGGGGAAGGCTCAGCACAGTGGCTTTGGCCTGCAATCCACGTTCCTCCCTCGGGCTGCCCTGCCTGGCAGACCCACACTCCCTAGAAGTGTGTTCCTGAGGCAGTTGGACAGTTGGGGAGGTGGAGGCTCTCCCAACATGGGAGGCCTGCCCAGAACATGGCTGTGTGTCCAAAGAGGATTCCCTGCACCTCTGGCGCTGGGCAGAGATTTTCTGCACACAGGAGAGCCTTGGCACACACAGTGTTTCCCCATGGAAAGCAGTGTGAGAAAGAGCCCCCGCCAGGGAAGCATGGCACTCGCCCATCGAAGCCCTCCATGCAGCAGGCTGTCATGGACTTGGCTGCAGGCCTTTGTGGCTGGAGAGACTGCAGCTCCTCTGGAGGCTCTGGGTCCATTTGCACTCCCCTTGGAGGAAACGAGGTTGTGGGATGAGGTCCTTGCCAACAATGGCACTCAGCCTGCTCCATTCGATGAGACGCACATGTGGTGAGAGAGGCTTGTCAGCCCAGAAGCAAGCAGGGCAGCCAGGGAGGGGATTTGCATGCAGCTTGGAAGCCCTAGACTGCTGCCTCCCACCCAGGGAATGCCGGCTCTGCCCATCAGGCCCCATGCCCAAGTGGGCACCCAGCTTCAGCATCTGCCCTTTCCCAGCCATGGAACCATTCCCAGGCCACACCCTGAGCCCTGCCAAGGGTGACCTTGGCTCCCCGGGTGGGCTGAATGGCACGACTGTGTTAGGGGAGAGAAGGCCCAGGAGGCCTTCAGGGAACTGCCACCACATAGCAGTGCTCAGGAAAAGGCACTCTGCTTTCTGTAGGCTGGATGCACACTCGAGTTTTGGCTTGAGGCAGAGAGAGCTCAGCTAGGCGATTCCAGGCTGAAGGCAAAGCAGAGAGTTTTTTGGTGGAGCGATGGCACCATCTGCTGGCCAGCAAGCGTGGCAGGAGAAGCCTCACTGCAAATGAGTTCCTGAGGAAGTTTCCAAGCAGGAGGCACTCTGGCTCCCCAAGCTCCAGAGTCCTGCTTACGACTTCCCTGTGGCAACAGAGTGGGTGCCAAGGGCATGTGGGTTGGAGGGTGCTCAGAAGCCACAGGCGAGGCTTTGGGCACCCAGTGTTCTCTGATGGAAAACACTGCAGGCCCGAGCATCCATGAACTCCTCCAAGGCTTTGCAGTGGGATAGCTGTCCATAGCAGATGGCTCCCTGCCAAGTGCTGCAGGCCTTTCTGGAGGGCTAAGCTGGAGCTTCCTTGCAGGCTGCTGGGAAAGGGGCGTGTGTCCCCTGGGCCAGAGTGCTGCAGGAGGAGCTCCTAGCTAGGGGAGAGCAAGCACGTTGTTTCCTTGGCCTACACTGGCCTGTGAACACAGAGGCCAGCCAGCAGTGATGACAGCACAGGCAGCAAGGGGGTGTGGCAGGCAGCGAAGGGGCAGCAGGAGTCCCACTTGAAAGTGGGCTCATGACTGTATGGTGCTCAGGCCCCAGTGCTCACGTGCACACACAGCCTCTGGACCTGCAGCTTCCCAGCAGTGCAAGAGACACACAGGCACCACACTGGGGCCTTCTCGAATGAACTGTGCTCCATCGAGGTCCTGCTGGCTGGCAGTGGCCAAGGCCAGCACAGGCCCTCGGGAGGCCTGGCTGAGCCTGGGATGGGTCCGGACCTAGCAGTGCCCAGGGCAAGCCTGGGACTGCAGGCCAGGCTGCAGGCTCATTCCAGTTTGGGCCTGGTACGCAGAGCCTTCGGCTAGGACGTGCAGGGGGAAGGCTCAGCACAGTGGCTTTGGCCTGCAATCCACGTTCCTCCCTCGGGCCACCCTGCCTGGCAGACCCACACTCCCTAGAAGTGTGTTCCTGAGGCAGCTGGACAGTTGGGGAGGTGGAGGCTCTCCCAACATGGGAGGCCTGCCCAGAACATGGCTGTGTGTCCAAAGAGGATTCCCTGCACCTCTGGCGCTGGGCAGAGATTTTCTGCACACAGGAGACCCTTGGCACACACAGTGTTTCCCCATGGAAAGCAGTGTGAGAAAGAGCCCCCGCCAGGGAAGCATGGCACTCGCCCATCGAAGCCCTCCATGCAGCAGGCTGTCATGGACTCGGCTGCAGGCCTTTGTGGCTGGAGAGACTGCAGCTCCTCTGGAGGCTCTGGGTCCATTTGCACTCCCCTTGGAGGAAACGAGGTTGTGGGATGAGGTCCTTGCCAACAATGGCACTCAGCCTGCTCCATTCGATGAGACGCACGTGTGTTGAGAGAGGCTTCTCAGCCCAGAAGCAAGCAGGGCAGCCAGGGAGGGGATTTGCATGCAGCTTGGAAGCCCTAGACTCCTGCCTCCCACCCAGGGAATGCCGGCTCTGCCCATCAGGCCCCATTCCCAAGTGGGCACCCAGCTTCAGCATCTGCCCTTTCCCAGCCATGGAACCATTCCCAGGCCACACCCTGAGCCCTGCCAAGGGTGACCTTGGCTCCCCGGGTGGGCTGAATGGCACGACTGTGTTAGGGGAGAGAAGGCCCAGGAGGCCTTCAGGGAACTGCCACCACATAGCAGTGCTCTGGAAAAGGCACTCTGCTTTCTGTAGGCTGGATGCACACTCGAGTTTTGTCTTGAGGCAGAGAGAGCTCAGCTAGGCGATTCCAGGCTGAAGGCAAAGCAGAGAGTTTTTTGGTGGAGCGATGGCCCCATCTGCTGGCCAGCAAGCGTGGCAGGAGAAGCCTCACTGCAAATGAGTTCCTGAGGAAGTTTCCAAGCAGGAGGCACTCTGGCTCCCCAAGCTCCAGAGTCCTGCTTACGACTTCCCTGTGGCAACAGAGTGGGTGCCAAGGGCATGTGGGTTGGAGGGTGCTCAGAAGCCACAGGCGAGGCTTTGGGCACCCAGTGTTCTCTGATGGAAAACACTGCAGGCCCGAGCATCCATGAACTCCTCCAAGGCTTTGCAGTGGGATAGCTGTCCATAGCAGATGGCTCCCTGCCAAGTGCTGCAGGCCTTTCTGGAGGGCTAAGCTGGAGCTTCCTTGCAGGCTGCTGGGCCAGGGGCGTGTGTCCCCTGGGCCAGAGTGCTGCAGGAGGAGCTCCTAGCTAGGGGAGAGCAAGCACGTTGTTTCCTTGGCCTACACTGGCCTGTGAACACAGAGGCCAGCCAGCAGTGATGACAGCACAGGCAGCAAGGGGGTGTGGCAGGCAGCGAAGGGGCAGCAGGAGTCCCACTTGAAAGTGGGCTCATGACTGTATGGTGCTCAGGCCCCAGTGCTCACGTGCACACACAGCCTCTGGACCTGCAGCTTCCCAGCAGTGCAAGAGACACACAGGCACCACCCTGGGGCCTTCTCGAATGAACTGTGCTCCATCGAGGTCCTGCTGGCTGGCAGTGGCCAAGGCCAGCACAGGCCCTCGGGAGGCCTGGCTGAGCCTGGGATGGGTCCGGACCTAGCAGTGCCCAGGGCAAGCCTGGGACTGCAGGCCAGGCTGCAGGCTCATTCCAGTTTGGGCCTGGTACGCAGAGCCTTCGGCTAGGACGTGCAGGGGGAAGGCTCAGCACAGTGGCTTTGGCCTGCAATCCACGTTCCTCCCTCGGGCCACCCTGCCTGGCAGACCCACACTCCCTAGAAGTGTGTTCCTGAGGCAGCTGGACAGTTGGGGAGGTGGAGGCTCTCCCAACATGGGAGGCCTGCCCAGAACATGGCTGTGTGTCCAAAGAGGATTCCCTGCACCTCTGGCGCTGGGCAGAGATTTTCTGCACACAGGAGACCCTTGGCACACACAGTGTTTCCCCATGGAAAGCAGTGTGAGAAAGAGCCCCCGCCAGGGAAGCATGGCACTCGCCCATCGAAGCCCTCCATGCAGCAGGCTGTCATGGACTCGGCTGCAGGCCTTTGTGGCTGGAGAGACTGCAGCTCCTCTGGAGGCTCTGGGTCCATTTGCACTCCCCTTGGAGGAAACGAGGTTGTGGGATGAGGTCCTTGCCAACAATGGCACTCAGCCTGCTCCATTCGATGAGACGCACGTGTGTTGAGAGAGGCTTCTCAGCCCAGAAGCAAGCAGGGCAGCCATTGAGGGGATTTGCATGCAGCTTGGAAGCCCTAGACTGCTGCCTCCCACCCAGGGAATGCCGGCTCTGCCCATCAGGCCCCATTCCCAAGTGGGCACCCAGCTTCAGCATCTGCCCTTTCCCAGCCATGGAACCATTCCCAGGCCACACCCTGAGCCCTGCCAAGGGTGACCTTGGCTCCCCGGGTGGGCTGAATGGCACGACTGTGTTAGGGGAGAGAAGGCCCAGGAGGCCTTCAGGGAACTGCCACCACATAGCAGTGCTCAGGAAAAGGCACTCTGCTTTCTGTAGGCTGGATGCACACTCGAGTTTTGGCTTGAGGCAGAGAGAGCTCAGCTAGGCGATTCCAGGCTGAAGGCAAAGCAGAGAGTTTTTTGGTGGAGCGATGGCCCCATCTGCTGGCCAGCAAGCGTGGCAGGAGAAGCCTCACTGCAAATGAGTTCCTGAGGAAGTTTCCAAGCAGGAGGCACTCTGGCTCCCCAAGCTCCAGAGTCCTGCTTACGACTTCCCTGTGGCAACAGAGTGGGTGCCAAGGGCATGTGGGTTGGAGGGTGCTCAGAAGCCACAGGCGAGGCTTTGGGCACCCAGTGTTCTCTGATGGAAAACACTGCAGGCCCGAGCATCCATGAACTCCTCCAAGGCTTTGCAGTGGGATAGCTGTCCATAGCAGATGGCTCCCTGCCAAGTGCTGCAGGCCTTTCTGGAGGGCTAAGCTGGAGCTTCCTTGCAGGCTGCTGGGCCAGGGGCGTGTGTCCCCTGGGCCAGAGTGCTGCAGGAGGAGCTCCTAGCTAGGGGAGAGCAAGCACGTTGTATCCTTGGCCTACGCTGGCCTGTGAACACAGAGGCCAGCCAGCAGTGATGACAGCACAGGCAGCAAGGGGGTGTGGCAGGCAGCGAAGGGGCGGCAGGAGTCCCACTTGAAAGTGGGCTCATGACTGTTTGGTGCTCAGGCCCCAGTGCTCACGTGCACACACAGCCTCTGGACCTGCAGCTTCCCAGCAGTGCAAGAGACACACAGGCACCACCCTGGGGCCTTCTCGAATGAACTGTGCTCCATCGAGGTCCTGCTGGCTGGCAGTGGCCAAGGCCAGCACAGGCCCTCGGGAGGCCTGGCTGAGCCTGGGATGGGTCCGGACCTAGCAGTGCCCAGGGCAAGCCTGGGACTGCAGGCCAGGCTGCAGGCTCATTCCAGTTTGGGCCTGGTACGCAGAGCCTTCGGCTAGGACGTGCAGGGGGAAGGCTCAGCACAGTGGCTTTGGCCTGCAATCCACGTTCCTCCCTCGGGCCGCCCTGCCTGGCAGACCCACACTCCCTAGAAGTGTGTTCCTGAGGCAGTTGGACAGTTGGGGAGGCGGAGGCTCTCCCAACATGGGAGGCCTGCCCAGAACATGGCTGTGTGTCCAAAGAGGATTCCCTGCACCTCTGGCGCTGGGCAGAGATTTCCTGCACACAGGAGACCCTTGGCACACACAGTGTTTCCCCATGGAAAGCAGTGTGAGAAAGAGCCCCCGCCAGGGAAGCATGGCACTCGCCCATCGAAGCCCTCCATGCAGCAGGCTGTCATGGACTCGGCTGCAGGCCTTTGTGGCTGGAGAGACTGCAGCTCCTCTGGAGGCTCTGGGTCCATTTGCACTCCCCTTGGAGGAAACGAGGTTGTGGGATGAGGTCCTTGCCAACAATGGCACTCAGCCTGCTCCATTCGATGAGACGCACGTGTGGTGAGAGGGGCTTGTCAGCCCAGAAGCAAGCAGGGCAGCCAGGGAGGGGATTTGCATGCAGCTTGGAAGCCCTAGACTGCTGCCCCCCACCCAAGGAATGCCGGCTCTGCCCATCAGGCCCCATTCCCAAGTGGGCACCCAGCTTCAGCATCTGCCCTTTCCCAGCCATGGAACCATTCCCAGGCCACACCCTGAGCCCTGCCAAGGGTGACCTTGGCTCCCCGGGTGGGCTGAATGGCACGACTGTGTTAGGGGAGAGAAGACCCAGGAGGCCTTCAGGGAACTGCCACCACATAGCAGTGCTCAGGAAAAGGCACTCTGCTTTCTGTAGGCTGAATGCACACTCGAGTTTTGTCTTGAGGCAGAGAGAGCTCAGCTAGGCGATTCCAGGCTGAAGGCAAAGCAGAGAGTTTTTTGGTGGAGCGATGGCACCATCTGCTGGCCAGCAAGCATGGCAGGAGAAGCCTCACTCCAAATGAGTTCCTGAGGAAGTTTCCAAGCAGGAGGCACTCTGGCTCCCCAAGCTCCAGAGTCCTGCTTACGACTTCCCTGTGGCAACAGAGTGGGTGCCAAGGGCATGTGGGTTGGAGGGTGCTCAGAAGCCACAGGCGAGGCTTTGGGCACCCAGTGTTCTCTGATGGAAAACACTGCAGGCCCGAGCATCCATGAACTCCTCCAAGGCTTTGCAGTGGGATAGCTGTCCATAGCAGATGGCTCCCTGCCAAGTGCTGCAGGCCTTTCTGGAGGGCTAAGCTGGAGCTTCCTTGCAGGCTGCTGGGAAAGGGGCGTGTGTCCCCTGGGCCAGAGTGCTGCAGGAGGAGCTCCTAGCTAGGGGAGAGCAAGCACGTTGTTTCCTTGGCCTACACTGGCCTGTGAACACAGAGGCCAGCCAGCAGTGATGACAGCACAGGCAGCAAGGGGGTGTGGCAGGCAGCGAAGGGGCAGCAGGAGTCCCACTTGAAAGTGGGCTCATGACTGTATGGTGCTCAGGCCCCAGTGCTCACGTGCACACACAGCCTCTGGACCTGCAGCTTCCCAGCAGTGCAAGAGACACACAGGCACCACCCTGGGGCCTTCTCGAATGAACTGTGCTCCGTCGAGGTCCTGCTGGCTGGCAGTGGCCAAGGCCAGCACAGGCCCTCGGGAGGCCTGGCTGAGCCTGGGATGGGTCCGGACCTAGCAGTGCCCAGGGCAAGCCTGGGACTGCAGGCCAGGCTGCAGGCTCATTCCAGTTTGGGCCTGGTACGCAGAGCCTTCGGCTAGGACGTGCAGGGGGAAGGCTCAGCACAGTGGCTTTGGCCTGCAATCCACGTTCCTCCCTCGGGCCACCCTGCCTGGCAGACCCACACTCCCTAGAAGTGTGTTCCTGAGGCAGCTGGACAGTTGGGGAGGTGGAGGCTCTCCCAACATGGGAGGCCTGCCCAGAACATGGCTGTGTGTCCAAAGAGGATTCCCTGCACCTCTGGCGCTGGGCAGAGATTTTCTGCACACAGGAGACCCTTGGCACACACAGTGTTTCCCCATGGAAAGCAGTGTGAGAAAGAGCCCCCGCCAGGGAAGCATGGCACTCGCCCATCGAAGCCCTCCATGCAGCAGGCTGTCATGGACTCGGCTGCAGGCCTTTGTGGCTGGAGAGACTGCAGCTCCTCTGGAGGCTCTGGGTCCATTTGCACTCCCCTTGGAGGAAACGAGGTTGTGGGATGAGGTCCTTGCCAACAATGGCACTCAGCCTGCTCCATTCGATGAGACGCACGTGTGTTGAGAGAGGCTTGTCAGCCCAGAAGCAAGCAGGGCAGCCAGGGAGGGGATTTGCATGCAGCTTGGAAGCCCTAGACTGCTGCCTCCCACCCAGGGAATGCCGGCTCTGCCCATCAGGCCCCATGCCCAAGTGGGCACCCAGCTTCAGCATCTGCCCTTTCCCAGCCATGGAACCATTCCCAGGCCACACCCTGAGCCCTGCCAAGGGTGACCTTGGCTCCCCGGGTGGGCTGAATGGCACGACTGTGTTAGGGGAGAGAAGGCCCAGGAGGCCTTCAGGGAACTGCCACCACATAGCAGTGCTCAGGAAAAGGCACTCTGCTTTCTGTAGGCTGGATGCACACTCGAGTTTTGGCTTGAGGCAGAGAGAGCTCAGCTAGGCGATTCCAGGCTGAAGGCAAAGCAGAGAGTTTTTTGGTGGAGCGATGGCCCCATCTGCTGGCCAGCAAGCGTGGCAGGAGAAGCCTCACTGCAAATGAGTTCCTGAGGAAGTTTCCAAGCAGGAGGCACTCTGGCTCCCCAAGCTCCAGAGTCCTGCTTACGACTTCCCTGTGGCAAGAGAGTGGGTGCCAAGGGCATGTGGGTTGGAGGGTGCTCAGAAGCCACAGGCGAGGCTTTGGGCACCCAGTGTTCTCTGATGGAAAACACTGCAGGCCCGAGCATCCATGAACTCCTCCAAGGCTTTGCAGTGGGATAGCTGTCCATAGCAGATGGCTCCCTGCCAAGTGCTGCAGGCCTTTCTGGAGGGCTAAGCTGGAGCTTCCTTGCAGGCTGCTGGGCCAGGGGCGTGTGTCCCCTGGGCCAGAGTGCTGCAGGAGGAGCTCCTAGCTAGGGGAGAGCAAGCACGTTGTATCCTTGGCCTACGCTGGCCTGTGAACACAGAGGCCAGCCAGCAGTGATGACAGCACAGGCAGCAAGGGGGTGTGGCAGGCAGCGAAGGGGCGGCAGGAGTCCCACTTGAAAGTGGGCTCATGACTGTTTGGTGCTCAGACCCCAGTGCTCACGTGCACACACAGCCTCTGGACCTGCAGCTTCCCAGCAGTGCAAGAGACACACAGGCACCACCCTGGGGCCTTCTCGAATGAACTGTGCTCCGTCGAGGTCCTGCTGGCTGGCAGTGGCCAAGGCCAGCACAGGCCCTCGGGAGGCCTGGCTGAGCCTGGGATGGGTCCGGACCTAGCAGTGCCCAGGGCAAGCCTGGGACTGCAGGCCAGGCTGCAGGCTCATTCCAGTTTGGGCCTGGTACGCAGAGCCTTCGGCTAGGACGTGCAGGGGGAAGGCTCAGCACAGTGGCTTTGGCCTGCAATCCACGTTCCTCCCTCGGGCCGCCCTGCCTGGCAGACCCACACTCCCTAGAAGTGTGTTCCTGAGGCAGTTGGACAGTTGGGGAGGCGGAGGCTCTCCCAACATGGGAGGCCTGCCCAGAACATGGCTGTGTGTCCAAAGAGGATTCCCTGCACCTCTGGCGCTGGGCAGAGATTTTCTGCACACAGGAGACCCTTGGCACACACAGTGTTTCCCCATGGAAAGCAGTGTGAGAAAGAGCCCCCGCCAGGGAAGCATGGCACTCGCCCATCGAAGCCCTCCATGCAGCAGGCTGTCATGGACTCGGCTGCAGGCCTTTGTGGCTGGAGAGACTGCAGCTCCTCTGGAGGCTCTGGGTCCATTTGCACTCCCCTTGGAGGAAACGAGGTTGTGGGATGAGGTCCTTGCCAACAATGGCACTCAGCCTGCTCCATTCGATGAGACGCACGTGTGGTGAGAGGGGCTTGTCAGCCCAGAAGCAAGCAGGGCAGCCAGGGAGGGGATTTGCATGCAGCTTGGAAGCCCTACACTGCTGCCTCCCACCCAGGGAATGCCGGCTCTGCCCATCAGGCCCCATGCCCAAGTGGGCACCCAGCTTCAGCATCTGCCCTTTCCCAGCCATGGAACCATTCCCAGGCCACACCCTGAGCCCTGCCAAGGGTGACCTTGGCTCCCCGGGTGGGCTGAATGGCACGACTGTGTTAGGGGAGAGAAGGCCCAGGAGGCCTTCAGGGAACTGCCACCACATAGCAGTGCTCAGGAAAAGGCACTCTGCTTTCTGTAGGCTGGATGCACACTCGAGTTTTGGCTTGAGGCAGAGAGAGCTCAGCTAGGCGATTCCAGGCTGAAGGCAAAGCAGAGAGTTTTTTGGTGGAGCGATGGCCCCATCTGCTGGCCAGCAAGCGTGGCAGGAGAAGCCTCACTGCAAATGAGTTCCTGAGGAAGTTTCCAAGCAGGAGGCACTCTGGCTCCCCAAGCTCCAGAGTCCTGCTTACGACTTCCCTGTGGCAACAGAGTGGGTGCCAAGGGCATGTGGGTTGGAGGGTGCTCAGAAGCCACAGGCGAGGCTTTGGGCACCCAGTGTTCTCTGATGGAAAACACTGCAGGCCCGAGCATCCATGAACTCCTCCAAGGCTTTGCAGTGGGATAGCTGTCCATAGCAGATGGCTCCCTGCCAAGTGCTGCAGGCCTTTCTGGAGGGCTAAGCTGGAGCTTCCTTGCAGGCTGCTGGGCCAGGGGCGTGTGTCCCCTGGGCCAGAGTGCTGCAGGAGGAGCTCCTAGCTAGGGGAGAGCAAGAACGTTGTATCCTTGGCCTACGCTGGCCTGTGAACACAGAGGCCAGCCAGCAGTGATGACAGCACAGGCAGCAAGGGGGTGTGGCAGGCAGCGAAGGGGCGGCAGGAGTCCCACTTGAAAGTGGGCTCATGACTGTTTGGTGCTCAGGCCCCAGTGCTCACGTGCACACACAGCCTCTGGACCTGCAGCTTCCCAGCAGTGCAAGAGACACACAGGCACCACCCTGGGGCCTTCTCGAATGAACTGTGCTCCATCGAGGTCCTGCTGGCTGGCAGTGGCCAAGGCCAGCACAGGCCCTCGGGAGGCCTGGCTGAGCCTGGGATGGGTCCGGACCTAGCAGTGCCCAGGGCAAGCCTGGGACTGCAGGCCAGGCTGCAGGCTCATTCCAGTTTGGGCCTGGTACGCAGAGCCTTCGGCTAGGACGTGCAGGGGGAAGGCTCAGCACAGTGGCTTTGGCCTGCAATCCACGTTCCTCCCTCGGGCCGCCCTGCCTGGCAGACCCACACTCCCTAGAAGTGTGTTCCTGAGGCAGTTGGACAGTTGGGGAGGCGGAGGCTCTCCCAACATGGGAGGCCTGCCCAGAACATGGCTGTGTGTCCAAAGAGGATTCCCTGCACCTCTGGCGCTGGGCAGAGATTTTCTGCACACAGGAGACCCTTGGCACACACAGTGTTTCCCCATGGAAAGCAGTGTGAGAAAGAGCCCCCGCCAGGGAAGCATGGCACTCGCCCATCGAAGCCCTCCATGCAGCAGGCTGTCATGGACTCGGCTGCAGGCCTTTGTGGCTGGAGAGACTGCAGCTCCTCTGGAGGCTCTGGGTCCATTTGCACTCCCCTTGGAGGAAACGAGGTTGTGGGATGAGGTCCTTGCCAACAATGGCACTCAGCCTGCTCCATTCGATGAGACGCACGTGTGGTGAGAGGGGCTTGTCAGCCCAGAAGCAAGCAGGGCAGCCAGGGAGGGGATCTGCATGCAGCTTGGAAGCCCTAGACTGCTGCCTCCCACCCAGGGAATGCCGGCTCTGCCCATCAGGCCCCATGCCCAAGTGGGCACCCAGCTTCAGCATCTGCCCTTTCCCAGCCATGGAACCATTCCCAGGCCACACCCTGAGCCCTGCCAAGGGTGACCTTGGCTCCCCGGGTGGGCTGAATGGCACGACTGTGTTAGGGGAGAGAAGGCCCAGGAGGCCTTCAGGGAACTGCCACCACATAGCAGTGCTCAGGAAAAGGCACTCTGCTTTCTGTAGGCTGGATGCACACTCGAGTTTTGGCTTGAGGCAGAGAGAGCTCAGCTAGGCGATTCCAGGCTGAAGGCAAAGCAGAGAGTTTTTTGGTGGAGCGATGGCCCCATCTGCTGGCCAGCAAGCGTGGCAGGAGAAGCCTCACTCCAAATGAGTTCCTGAGGAAGTTTCCAAGCAGGAGGCACTCTGGCTCCCCAAGCTCCAGAGTCCTGCTTACGACTTCCCTGTGGCAACAGAGTGGGTGCCAAGGGCATGTGGGTTGGAGGGTGCTCAGAAGCCACAGGCGAGGCTTTGGGCACCCAGTGTTCTCTGATGGAAAACACTGCAGGCCCGAGCATCCATGAACTCCTCCAAGGCTTTGCAGTGGGATAGCTGTCCATAGCAGATGGCTCCCTGCCAAGTGCTGCAGGCCTTTCTGGAGGGCTAAGCTGGAGCTTCCTTGCAGGCTGCTGGGCCAGGGGCGTGTGTCCCCTGGGCCAGAGTGCTGCAGGAGGAGCTCCTAGCTAGGGGAGAGCAAGCACGTTGTTTCCTTGGCCTACGCTGGCCTGTGAACACAGAGGCCAGCCAGCAGTGATGACAGCACAGGCAGCAAGGGGGTGTGGCAGGCAGCTAAGGGGCGGCAGGAGTCCCACTTGAAAGTGGGCTCATGACTGTTTGGTGCTCAGGCCCCAGTGCTCACGTGCACACACAGCCTCTGGACCTGCAGCTTCCCAGCAGTGCAAGAGACACACAGGCACCACCCTGGGGCCTTCTCGAATGAACTGTGCTCCGTCGAGGTCCTGCTGGCTGGCAGTGGCCAAGGCCAGCACAGGCCCTCGGGAGGCCTGGCTGAGCCTGGGATGGGTCCGGACCTAGCAGTGCCCAGGGCAAGCCTGGGACTGCAGGCCAGGCTGCAGGCTCATTCCAGTTTGGGCCTGGTACGCAGAGCCTTCGGCTAGGACGTGCAGGGGGAAGGCTCAGCACAGTGGCTTTGGCCTGCAATCCACGTTCCTCCCTCGGGCCGCCCTGACTGGCAGACCCACACTCCCTAGAAGTGTGTTCCTGAGGCAGCTGGACAGTTGGGGAGGTGGAGGCTCTCCCAACATGGGAGGCCTGCCCAGAACATGGCTGTGTGTCCAAAGAGGATTCCCTGCACCTCTGGCGCTGGGCAGAGATTTTCTGCACACAGGAGACCCTTGGCACACACAGTGTTTCCCCATGGAAAGCAGTGTGAGAAAGAGCCCCCGCCAGGGAAGCATGGCACTCGCCCATCGAAGCCCTCCATGCAGCAGGCTGTCATGGACTCGGCTGCAGGCCTTTGTGGCTGGAGAGACTGCAGCTCCTCTGGAGGCTCTGGGTCCATTTGCACTCCCCTTGGAGGAAACGAGGTTGTGGGATGAGGTCCTTGCCAACAATGGCACTCAGCCTGCTCCATTCGATGAGACGCACGTGTGGTGAGAGGGGCTTGTCAGCCCAGAAGCAAGCAGGGCAGCCAGGGAGGGGATTTGCATGCAGCTTGGAAGCCCTAGACTGCTGCCTCCCACCCAGGGAATGCCGGCTCTGCCCATCAGGCCCCATGCCCAAGTGGGCACCCAGCTTCAGCATCTGCCCTTTCCCAGCCATGGAACCATTCCCAGGCCACACCCTGAGCCCTGCCAAGGGTGACCTTGGCTCCCCGGGTGGGCTGAATGGCACGACTGTGTTAGGGGAGAGAAGGCCCAGGAGGCCTTCAGGGAACTGCCACCACATAGCAGTGCTCAGGAAAAGGCACTCTGCTTTCTGTAGGCTGAATGCACACTCGAGTTTTGGCTTGAGGCAGAGAGAGCTCAGCTAGGCGATTCCAGGCTGAAGGCAAAGCAGAGAGTTTTTTGGTGGAGCGATGGCCCCATCTGCTGGCCAGCAAGCGTGGCAGGAGAAGCCTCACTCCAAATGAGTTCCTGAGGAAGTTTCCAAGCAGGAGGCACTCTGGCTCCCCAAGCTCCAGAGTCCTGCTTACGACTTCCCTGTGGCAACAGAGTGGGTGCCAAGGGCATGTGGGTTGGAGGGTGCTCAGAAGCCACAGGCGAGGCTTTGGGCACCCAGTGTTCTCTGATGGAAAACACTGCAGGCCCGAGCATCCATGAACTCCTCCAAGGCTTTGCAGTGGGATAGCTGTCCATAGCAGATGGCTCCCTGCCAAGTGCTGCAGGCCTTTCTGGAGGGCTAAGCTGGAGCTTCCTTGCAGGCTGCTGGGCCAGGGGCGTGTGTCCCCTGGGCCAGAGTGCTGCAGGAGGAGCTCCTAGCTAGGGGAGAGCAAGCACGTTGTTTCCTTGGCCTACGCTGGCCTGTGAACACAGAGGCCAGCCAGCAGTGATGACAGCACAGGCAGCAAGGGGGTGTGGCAGGCAGCGAAGAGGCGGCAGGAGTCCCACTTGAAAGTGGGCTCATGACTGTTTGGTGCTCAGGCCCCAGTGCTCACGTGCACACACAGCCTCTGGACCTGCAGCTTCCCAGCAGTGCAAGAGACACACAGGCACCACCCTGGGGCCTTCTCGAATGAACTGTGCTCCGTCGAGGTCCTGCTGGCTGGCAGTGGCCAAGGCCAGCACAGGCCCTCGGGAGGCCTGGCTGAGCCTGGGATGGGTCCGGACCTAGCAGTGCCCAGGGCAAGCCTGGGACTGCAGGCCAGGCTGCAGGCTCATTCCAGTTTGGGCCTGGTATGCAGAGCCTTCGGCTAGGACGTGCAGGGGGAAGGCTCAGCACAGTGGCTTTGGCCTGCAATCCACATTCCTCCCTCGGGCCGCCCTGCCTGGCAGACCCACACTCCCTAGAAGTGTGTTCCTGAGGCAGCTGGACAGTTGGGGAGGTGGAGGCTCTCCCAACATGGGAGGCCTGCCCAGAACATGGCTGTGTGTCCAAAGAGGATTCCCTGCACCTCTGGCGCTGGGCAGAGATTTTCTGCACACAGGAGACCCTTGGCACACACAGTGTTTCCCCATGGAAAGCAGTGTGAGAAAGAGCCCCCGCCAGGGAAGCATGGCACTCGCCCATCGAAGCCCTCCATGCAGCAGGCTGTCATGGACTCGGCTGCAGGCCTTTGTGGCTGGAGAGACTGCAGCTCCTCTGGAGGCTCTGGGTCCATTTGCACTCCCCTTGGAGGAAACGAGGTTGTGGGATGAGGTCCTTGCCAACAATGGCACTCAGCCTGCTCCATTCGATGAGACGCACGTGTGGTGAGAGGGGCTTGTCAGCCCAGAAGCAAGCAGGGTAGCCAGGGAGGGGATTTGCATGCAGCTTGGAAGCCCTAGACTGCTGCCTCCCACCCAGGGAATGCCGGCTCTGCCCATCAGGCCCCATGCCCAAGTGGGCACCCAGCTTCAGCATCTGCCCTTTCCCAGCCATGGAACCATTCCCAGGCCACACCCTGAGCCCTGCCAAGGGTGACCTTGGCTCCCCGGGTGGGCTGAATGGCACGACTGTGTTAGGGGAGAGAAGGCCCAGGAGGCCTTCAGGGAACTGCCACCACATAGCAGTGCTCAGGAAAAGGCACTCTGCTTTCTGTAGGCTGGATGCACACTCGAGTTTTGTCTTGAGGCAGAGAGAGCTCAGCTAGGCGATTCCAGGCTGAAGGCAAAGCAGAGAGTTTTTTGGTGGAGCGATGGCACCATCTGCTGGCCAGCAAGCATGGCAGGAGAAGCCTCACTCCAAATGAGTTCCTGAGGAAGTTTCCAAGCAGGAGGCACTCTGGCTCCCCAAGCTCCAGAGTCCTGCTTACGACTTCCCTGTGGCAACAGAGTGGGTGCCAAGGGCATGTGGGTTGGAGGGTGCTCAGAAGCCACAGGCGAGGCTTTGGGCACCCAGTGTTCTCTGATGGAAAACACTGCAGGCCCGAGCATCCATGAACTCCTCCAAGGCTTTGCAGTGGGATAGCTGTCCATAGCAGATGGCTCCCTGCCAAGTGCTGCAGGCCTTTCTGGAGGGCTAAGCTGGAGCTTCCTTGCAGGCTGCTGGGCCAGGGGCGTGTGTCCCCTGGGCCAGAGTGCTGCAGGAGGAGCTCCTAGCTAGGGGAGAGCAAGCACGTTGTTTCCTTGGCCTACGCTGGCCTGTGAACACAGAGGCCAGCCAGCAGTGATGACAGCACAGGCAGCAAGGGGGTGTGGCAGGCAGCTAAGAGGCGGCAGGAGTCCCACTTGAAAGTGGGCTCATGACTGTTTGGTGCTCAGGCCCCAGTGCTCACGTGCACACACAGCCTCTGGACCTGCAGCTTCCCAGCAGTGCAAGAGACACACAGGCACCACCCTGGGGCCTTCTCGAATGAACTGTGCTCCGTCGAGGTCCTGCTGGCTGGCAGTGGCCAAGGCCAGCACAGGCCCTCGGGAGGCCTGGCTGAGCCTGGGATGGGTCCGGACCTAGCAGTGCCCAGGGCAAGCCTGGGACTGCAGGCCAGGCTGCAGGCTCATTCCAGTTTGGGCCTGGTATGCAGAGCCTTCGGCTAGGACGTGCAGGGGGAAGGCTCAGCACAGTGGCTTTGGCCTGCAATCCACATTCCTCCCTCGGGCCGCCCTGACTGGCAGACCCACACTCCCTAGAAGTGTGTTCCTGAGGCAGCTGGACAGTTGGGGAGGTGGAGGCTCTCCCAACATGGGAGGCCTGCCCAGAACATGGCTGTGTGTCCAAAGAGGATTCCCTGCACCTCTGGCGCTGGGCAGAGATTTTCTGCACACAGGAGACCCTTGGCACACACAGTGTTTCCCCATGGAAAGCAGTGTGAGAAAGAGCCCCCGCCAGGGAAGCATGGCACTCGCCCATCGAAGCCCTCCATGCAGCAGGCTGTCATGGACTCGGCTGCAGGCCTTTGTGGCTGGAGAGACTGCAGCTTCTCTGGAGGCTCTGGGTCCATTTGCACTCCCCTTGGAGGAAACGAGGTTGTGGGATGAGGTCCTTGCCAACAATGGCACTCAGCCTGCTCCATTCGATGAGACGCACGTGTGGTGAGAGGGGCTTGTCAGCCCAGAAGCAAGCAGGGCAGCCAGGGAGGGGATTTGCATGCAGCTTGGAAGCCCTAGACTGCTGCCTCCCACCCAGGGAATGCCGGCTCTGCCCATCAGGCCCCATTCCCAAGTGGGCACCCAGCTTCAGCATCTGCCCTTTCCCAGCCATGGAACCATTCCCAGGCCACACCCTGAGCCCTGCCAAGGGTGACCTTGGCTCCCCGGGTGGGCTGAATGGCACGACTGTGTTAGGGGAGAGAAGGCCCAGGAGGCCTTCAGGGAACTGCCACCACATAGCAGTGCTCAGGAAAAGGCACTCTGCTTTCTGTAGGCTGGATGCACACTCGAGTTTTGTCTTGAGGCAGAGAGAGCTCAGCTAGGCGATTCCAGGCTGAAGGCAAAGCAGAGAGTTTTTTGGTGGAGCGATGGCACCATCTGCTGGCCAGCAAGCATGGCAGGAGAAGCCTCACTCCAAATGAGTTCCTGAGGAAGTTTCCAAGCAGGAGGCACTCTGGCTCCCCAAGCTCCAGAGTCCTGCTTACGACTTCCCTGTGGCAACAGAGTGGGTGCCAAGGGCATGTGGGTTGGAGGGTGCTCAGAAGCCACAGGCGAGGCTTTGGGCACCCAGTGTTCTCTGATGGAAAACACTGCAGGCCCGAGCATCCATGAACTCCTCCAAGGCTTTGCAGTGGGATAGCTGTCCATAGCAGATGGCTCCCTGCCAAGTGCTGCAGGCCTTTCTGGAGGGCTAAGCTGGAGCTTCCTTGCAGGCTGCTGGGCCAGGGGCGTGTGTCCCCTGGGCCAGAGTGCTGCAGGAGGAGCTCCTAGCTAGGGGAGAGCAAGCACGTTGTTTCCTTGGCCTACGCTGGCCTGTGAACACAGAGGCCAGCCAGCAGTGATGACAGCACAGGCAGCAAGGGGGTGTGGCAGGCAGCTAAGAGGCGGCAGGAGTCCCACTTGAAAGTGGGCTCATGACTGTTTGGTGCTCAGGCCCCAGTGCTCACGTGCACACACAGCCTCTGGACCTGCAGCTTCCCAGCAGTGCAAGAGACACACAGGCACCACCCTGGGGCCTTCTCGAATGAACTGTGCTCCGTCGAGGTCCTGCTGGCTGGCAGTGGCCAAGGCCAGCACAGGCCCTCGGGAGGCCTGGCTGAGCCTGGGATGGGTCCGGACCTAGCAGTGCCCAGGGCAAGCCTGGGACTGCAGGCCAGGCTGCAGGCTCATTCCAGTTTGGGCCTGGTACGCAGAGCCTTCGGCTAGGACGTGCAGGGGGAAGGCTCAGCACAGTGGCTTTGGCCTGCAATCCACATTCCTCCCTCGGGCCACCCTGCCTGGCAGACCCACACTCCCTAGAAGTGTGTTCCTGAGGCAGCTGGACAGTTGGGGAGGTGGAGGCTCTCCCAACATGGGAGGCCTGCCCAGAACATGGCTGTGTGTCCAAAGAGGATTCCCTGCACCTCTGGCGCTGGGCAGAGATTTTCTGCACACAGGAGACCCTTGGCACACACAGTGTTTCCCCATGGAAAGCAGTGTGAGAAAGAGCCCCCGCCAGGGAAGCATGGCACTCGCCCATCGAAGCCCTCCATGCAGCAGGCTGTCATGGACTCGGCTGCAGGCCTTTGTGGCTGGAGAGACTGCAGCTCCTCTGGAGGCTCTGGGTCCATTTGCACTCCCCTTGGAGGAAACGAGGTTGTGGGATGAGGTCCTTGCCAACAATGGCACTCAGCCTGCTCCATTCGATGAGACGCACGTGTGGTGAGAGGGGCTTGTCAGCCCAGAAGCAAGCAGGGCAGCCAGGGAGGGGATTTGCATGCAGCTTGGAAGCCCTACACTGCTGCCTCCCACCCAGGGAATGCCGGCTCTGCCCATCAGGCCCCATGCCCAAGTGGGCACCCAGCTTCAGCATCTGCCCTTTCCCAGCCATGGAACCATTCCCAGGCCACACCCTGAGCCCTGCCAAGGGTGACCTTGGCTCCCCGGGTGGGCTGAATGGCACGACTGTGTTAGGGGAGAGAAGGCCCAGGAGGCCTTCAGGGAACTGCCACCACATAGCAGTGCTCAGGAAAAGGCACTCTGCTTTCTGTAGGCTGGATGCACACTCGAGTTTTGGCTTGAGGCAGAGAGAGCTCAGCTAGGCGATTCCAGGCTGAAGGCAAAGCAGAGAGTTTTTTGGTGGAGCGATGGCCCCATCTGCTGGCCAGCAAGCGTGGCAGGAGAAGCCTCACTCCAAATGAGTTCCTGAGGAAGTTTCCAAGCAGGAGGCACTCTGGCTCCCCAAGCTCCAGAGTCCTGCTTACGACTTCCCTGTGGCAACAGAGTGGGTGCCAAGGGCATGTGGGTTGGAGGGTGCTCAGAAGCCACAGGCGAGGCTTTGGGCACCCAGTGTTCTCTGATGGAAAACACTGCAGGCCCGAGCATCCATGAACTCCTCCAAGGCTTTGCAGTGGGATAGCTGTCCATAGCAGATGGCTCCCTGCCAAGTGCTGCAGGCCTTTCTGGAGGGCTAAGCTGGAGCTTCCTTGCAGGCTGCTGGGCCAGGGGCGTGTGTCCCCTGGGCCAGAGTGCTGCAGGAGGAGCTCCTAGCTAGGGGAGAGCAAGCACGTTGTTTCCTTGGCCTACGCTGGCCTGTGAACACAGAGGCCAGCCAGCAGTGATGACAGCACAGGCAGCAAGGGGGTGTGGCAGGCAGCTAAGAGGCGGCAGGAGTCCCACTTGAAAGTGGGCTCATGACTGTTTGGTGCTCAGGCCCCAGTGCTCACGTGCACACACAGCCTCTGGACCTGCAGCTTCCCAGCAGTGCAAGAGACACACAGGCACCACCCTGGGGCCTTCTCGAATGAACTGTGCTCCGTCGAGGTCCTGCTGGCTGGCAGTGGCCAAGGCCAGCACAGGCCCTCGGGAGGCCTGGCTGAGCCTGGGATGGGTCCGGACCTAGCAGTGCCCAGGGCAATCCTGGGACTGCAGGCCAGGCTGCAGGCTCATTCCAGTTTGGGCCTGGTATGCAGAGCCTTCGGCTAGGACGTGCAGGGGGAAGGCTCAGCACAGTGGCTTTGGCCTGCAATCCACATTCCTCCCTCGGGCCGCCCTGACTGGCAGACCCACACTCCCTAGAAGTGTGTTCCTGAGGCAGCTGGACAGTTGGGGAGGTGGAGGCTCTCCCAACATGGGAGGCCTGCCCAGAACATGGCTGTGTGTCCAAAGAGGATTCCCTGCACCTCTGGCGCTGGGCAGAGATTTTCTGCACACAGGAGACCCTTGGCACACACAGTGTTTCCCCATGGAAAGC
The DNA here is from genome assembly GCF_030028045.1 of Hippopotamus amphibius kiboko. Classification (NCBI taxonomy): domain Eukaryota; kingdom Metazoa; phylum Chordata; class Mammalia; order Artiodactyla; family Hippopotamidae; genus Hippopotamus; species Hippopotamus amphibius. The sequence continues at coordinate 124,956,076 of NC_080186.1, read as the reverse complement.
AGTGTGAGAAAGAGCCCCCGCCAGGGAAGCATGGCACTCGCCCATCGAAGCCCTCCATGCAGCAGGCTGTCATGGACTCGGCTGCAGGCCTTTGTGGCTGGAGAGACTGCAGCTCCTCTGGAGGCTCTGGGTCCATTTGCACTCCCCTTGGAGGAAACGAGGTTGTGGGATGAGGTCCTTGCCAACAATGGCACTCAGCCTGCTCCATTCGATGAGACGCACGTGTGGTGAGAGGGGCTTGTCAGCCCAGAAGCAAGCAGGGCAGCCAGGGAGGGGATTTGCATGCAGCTTGGAAGCCCTAGACTGCTGCCTCCCACCCAGGGAATGCCGGCTCTGCCCATCAGGCCCCATGCCCAAGTGGGCACCCAGCTTCAGCATCTGCCCTTTCCCAGCCATGGAACCATTCCCAGGCCACACCCTGAGCCCTGCCAAGGGTGACCTTGGCTCCCCGGGTGGGCTGAATGGCACGACTGTGTTAGGGGAGAGAAGGCCCAGGAGGCCTTCAGGGAACTGCCACCACATAGCAGTGCTCAGGAAAAGGCACTCTGCTTTCTGTAGGCTGGATGCACACTCGAGTTTTGGCTTGAGGCAGAGAGAGCTCAGCTAGGCGATTCCAGGCTGAAGGCAAAGCAGAGAGTTTTTTGGTGGAGCGATGGCCCCATCTGCTGGCCAGCAAGCGTGGCAGGAGAAGCCTCACTCCAAATGAGTTCCTGAGGAAGTTTCCAAGCAGGAGGCACTCTGGCTCCCCAAGCTCCAGAGTCCTGCTTACGACTTCCCTGTGGCAACAGAGTGGGTGCCAAGGGCATGTGGGTTGGAGGGTGCTCAGAAGCCACAGGCGAGGCTTTGGGCACCCAGTGTTCTCTGATGGAAAACACTGCAGGCCCGAGCATCCATGAACTCCTCCAAGGCTTTGCAGTGGGATAGCTGTCCATAGCAGATGGCTCCCTGCCAAGTGCTGCAGGCCTTTCTGGAGGGCTAAGCTGGAGCTTCCTTGCAGGCTGCTGGGCCAGGGGCGTGTGTCCCCTGGGCCAGAGTGCTGCAGGAGGAGCTCCTAGCTAGGGGAGAGCAAGCACGTTGTTTCCTTGGCCTACGCTGGCCTGTGAACACAGAGGCCAGCCAGCAGTGATGACAGCACAGGCAGCAAGGGGGTGTGGCAGGCAGCTAAGAGGCGGCAGGAGTCCCACTTGAAAGTGGGCTCATGACTGTTTGGTGCTCAGGCCCCAGTGCTCACGTGCACACACAGCCTCTGGACCTGCAGCTTCCCAGCAGTGCAAGAGACACACAGGCACCACCCTGGGGCCTTCTCGAATGAACTGTGCTCCGTCGAGGTCCTGCTGGCTGGCAGTGGCCAAGGCCAGCACAGGCCCTCGGGAGGCCTGGCTGAGCCTGGGATGGGTCCGGACCTAGCAGTGCCCAGGGCAAGCCTGGGACTGCAGGCCAGGCTGCAGGCTCATTCCAGTTTGGGCCTGGTATGCAGAGCCTTCGGCTAGGACGTGCAGGGGGAAGGCTCAGCACAGTGGCTTTGGCCTGCAATCCACATTCCTCCCTCGGGCCGCCCTGACTGGCAGACCCACACTCCCTAGAAGTGTGTTCCTGAGGCAGCTGGACAGTTGGGGAGGTGGAGGCTCTCCCAACATGGGAGGCCTGCCCAGAACATGGCTGTGTGTCCAAAGAGGATTCCCTGCACCTCTGGCGCTGGGCAGAGATTTTCTGCACACAGGAGACCCTTGGCACACACAGTGTTTCCCCATGGTAAGCAGTGTGAGAAAGAGCCCCCGCCAGGGAAGCATGGCACTCGCCCATCGAAGCCCTCCATGCAGCAGGCTGTCATGGACTCGGCTGCAGGCCTTTGTGGCTGGAGAGACTGCAGCTCCTCTGGAGGCTCTGGGTCCATTTGCACTCCCCTTGGAGGAAACGAGGTTGTGGGATGAGGTCCTTGCCAACAATGGCACTCAGCCTGCTCCATTCGATGAGACGCACGTGTGGTGAGAGGGGCTTGTCAGCCCAGAAGCAAGCAGGGCAGCCAGGGAGGGGATTTGCATGCAGCTTGGAAGCCCTAGACTGCTGCCTCCCACCCAGGGAATGCCGGCTCTGCCCATCAGGCCCCATGCCCAAGTGGGCACCCAGCTTCAGCATCTGCCCTTTCCCAGCCATGGAACCATTCCCAGGCCACACCCTGAGCCCTGCCAAGGGTGACCTTGGCTCCCCGGGTGGGCTGAATGGCACGACTGTGTTAGGGGAGAGAAGGCCCAGGAGGCCTTCAGGGAACTGCCACCACATAGCAGTGCTCAGGAAAAGGCACTCTGCTTTCTGTAGGCTGGATGCACACTCGAGTTTTGGCTTGAGGCAGAGAGAGCTCAGCTAGGCGATTCCAGGCTGAAGGCAAAGCAGAGAGTTTTTTGGTGGAGCGATGGCACCATCTGCTGGCCAGCAAGCATGGCAGGAGAAGCCTCACTCCAAATGAGTTCCTGAGGAAGTTTCCAAGCAGGAGGCACTCTGGCTCCCCAAGCTCCAGAGTCCTGCTTACGACTTCCCTGTGGCAACAGAGTGGGTGCCAAGGGCATGTGGGTTGGAGGGTGCTCAGAAGCCACAGGCGAGGCTTTGGGCACCCAGTGTTCTCTGATGGAAAACACTGCAGGCCCGAGCATCCATGAACTCCTCCAAGGCTTTGCAGTGGGATAGCTGTCCATAGCAGATGGCTCCCTGCCAAGTGCTGCAGGCCTTTCTGGAGGGCTAAGCTGGAGCTTCCTTGCAGGCTGCTGGGCCAGGGGCGTGTGTCCCCTGGGCCAGAGTGCTGCAGGAGGAGCTCCTAGCTAGGGGAGAGCAAGCACGTTGTTTCCTTGGCCTACGCTGGCCTGTGAACACAGAGGCCAGCCAGCAGTGATGACAGCACAGGCAGCAAGGGGGTGTGGCAGGCAGCGAAGAGGCGGCAGGAGTCCCACTTGAAAGTGGGCTCATGACTGTTTGGTGCTCAGGCCCCAGTGCTCACGTGCACACACAGCCTCTGGACCTGCAGCTTCCCAGCAGTGCAAGAGACACACAGGCACCACCCTGGGGCCTTCTCGAATGAACTGTGCTCCGTCGAGGTCCTGCTGGCTGGCAGTGGCCAAGGCCAGCACAGGCCCTCGGGAGGCCTGGCTGAGCCTGGGATGGGTCCGGACCTAGCAGTGCCCAGGGCAAGCCTGGGACTGCAGGCCAGGCTGCAGGCTCATTCCAGTTTGGGCCTGGTACGCAGAGCCTTCGGCTAGGACGTGCAGGGGGAAGGCTCAGCACAGTGGCTTTGGCCTGCAATCCACATTCCTCCCTCGGGCCGCCCTGCCTGGCAGACCCACACTCCCTAGAAGTGTGTTCCTGAGGCAGCTGGACAGTTGGGGAGGTGGAGGCTCTCCCAACATGGGAGGCCTGCCCAGAACATGGCTGTGTGTCCAAAGAGGATTCCCTGCACCTCTGGCGCTGGGCAGAGATTTTCTGCACACAGGAGACCCTTGGCACACACAGTGTTTCCCCATGGAAAGCAGTGTGAGAAAGAGCCCCCGCCAGGGAAGCATGGCACTCGCCCATCGAAGCCCTCCATGCAGCAGGCTGTCATGGACTCGGCTGCAGGCCTTTGTGGCTGGAGAGACTGCAGCTCCTCTGGAGGCTCTGGGTCCATTTGCACTCCCCTTGGAGGAAACGAGGTTGTGGGATGAGGTCCTTGCCAACAATGGCACTCAGCCTGCTCCATTCGATGAGACGCACGTGTGGTGAGAGGGGCTTGTCAGCCCAGAAGCAAGCAGGGCAGCCAGGGAGGGGATTTGCATGCAGCTTGGAAGCCCTACACTGCTGCCTCCCACCCAGGGAATGCCGGCTCTGCCCATCAGGCCCCATTCCCAAGTGGGCACCCAGCTTCAGCATCTGCCCTTTCCCAGCCATGGAACCATTCCCAGGCCACACCCTGAGCCCTGCCAAGGGTGACCTTGGCTCCCTGGGTGGGCTGAATGGCACGACTGTGTTAGGGGAGAGAAGGCCCAGGAGGCCTTCAGGGAACTGCCACCACATAGCAGTGCTCAGGAAAAGGCACTCTGCTTTCTGTAGGCTGGATGCACACTCGAGTTTTGGCTTGAGGCAGAGAGAGCTCAGCTAGGCGATTCCAGGCTGAAGGCAAAGCAGAGAGTTTTTTGGTGGAGCGATGGCACCATCTGCTGGCCAGCAAGCGTGGCAGGAGAAGCCTCACTCCAAATGAGTTCCTGAGGAAGTTTCCAAGCAGGAGGCACTCTGGCTCCCCAAGCTCCAGAGTCCTGCTTACGACGTCCCTGTGGCAACAGAGTGGGTGCCAAGGGCATGTGGGTTGGAGGGTGCTCAGAAGCCACAGGCGAGGCTTTGGGCACCCAGTGTTCTCTGATGGAAAACACTGCAGGCCCGAGCATCCATGAACTCCTCCAAGGCTTTGCAGTGGGATAGCTGTCCATAGCAGATGGCTCCCTGCCAAGTGCTGCAGGCCTTTCTGGAGGGCTAAGCTGGAGCTTCCTTGCAGGCTGCTGGGCCAGGGGCGTGTGTCCCCTGGGCCAGAGTGCTGCAGGAGGAGCTCCTAGCTAGGGGAGAGCAAGCACGTTGTTTCCTTGGCCTACGCTGGCCTGTGAACACAGAGGCCAGCCAGCAGTGATGACAGCACAGGCAGCAAGGGGGTGTGGCAGGCAGCTAAGAGGCGGCAGGAGTCCCACTTGAAAGTGGGCTCATGACTGTTTGGTGCTCAGGCCCCAGTGCTCACGTGCACACACAGCCTCTGGACCTGCAGCTTCCCAGCAGTGCAAGAGACACACAGGCACCACCCTGGGGCCTTCTCGAATGAACTGTGCTCCATCGAGGTCCTGCTGGCTGGCAGTGGCCAAGGCCAGCACAGGCCCTAGGGAGGCCTGGCTGAGCCTGGGATGGGTCCGGACCTAGCAGTGCCCAGGGCAAGCCTGGGACTGCAGGCCAGGCTGCAGGCTCATTCCAGTTTGGGCCTGGTACGCAGAGCCTTCGGCTAGGACGTGCAGGGGGAAGGCTCAGCACAGTGGCTTTGGCCTGCAATCCACGTTCCTCCCTCGGGCCGCCCTGCCTGGCAGACCCACACTCCCTAGAAGTGTGTTCCTGAGGCAGTTGGACAGTTGGGGAGGTGGAGGCTCTCCCAACATGGGAGGCCTGCCCAGAACATGGCTGTGCGTCCAAAGAGGATTCCCTGCACCTCTGGCGCTGGGCAGAGATTTTCTGCACACAGGAGACCCTTGGCACACACAGTGTTTCCCCATGGAAAGCAGTGTGAGAAAGAGCCCCCGCCAGGGAAGCATGGCACTCGCCCATCGCAGCCCTCCATGCAGCAGGCTGTCATGGACTCGGCTGCAGGCCTTTGTGGCTGGAGAGACTGCAGCTCCTCTGGAGGCTCTGGGTCCATTTGCACTCCCCTTGGAGGAAACGAGGTTGTGGGATGAGGTCCTTGCCAACAATGGCACTCAGCCTGCTCCATTCGATGAGACGCACGTGTGGTGAGAGGGGCTTGTCAGCCCAGAAGCAAGCAGGGCAGCCAGGGAGGGGATTTGCATGCAGCTTGGAAGCCCTAGACTGCTGCCTCCCACCCAGGGAATGCCGGCTCTGCCCATCAGGCCCCATGCCCAAGTGGGCACCTAGCTTCAGCATCTGCCCTTTCCCAGCCATGGAACCATTCCCAGGCCACACCCTGAGCCCTGCCAAGGGTGACCTTGGCTCCCCGGGTGGGCTGAATGGCACGACTGTGTTAGGGGAGAGAAGGCCCAGGAGGCCTTCAGGGAACTGCCACCACATAGCAGTGCTCAGGAAAAGGCACTCTGCTTTCTGTAGGCTGGATGCACACTCGAGTTTTGGCTTGAGGCAGAGAGAGCTCAGCTAGGCGATTCCAGGCTGAAGGCAAAGCAGAGAGTTTTTTGGTGGAGCGATGGCCCCATCTGCTGGCCAGCAAGCGTGGCAGGAGAAGCCTCACTCCAAATGAGTTCCTGAGGAAGTTTCCAAGCAGGAGGCACTCTGGCTCCCCAAGCTCCAGAGTCCTGCTTACGACTTCCCTGTGGCAACAGAGTGGGTGCCAAGGGCATGTGGGTTGGAGGGTGCTCAGAAGCCACAGGCGAGGCTTTGGGCACCCAGTGTTCTCTGATGGAAAACACTGCAGGCCCGAGCATCCATGAACTCCTCCAAGGCTTTGCAGTGGGATAGCTGTCCATAGCAGATGGCTCCCTGCCAAGTGCTGCAGGCCTTTCTGGAGGGCTAAGCTGGAGCTTCCTTGCAGGCTGCTGGGCCAGGGGCGTGTGTCCCCTGGGCCAGAGTGCTGCAGGAGGAGCTCCTAGCTAGGGGAGAGCAAGCACGTTGTTTCCTTGGCCTACGCTGGCCTGTGAACACAGAGGCCAGCCAGCAGTGATGACAGCACAGGCAGCAAGGGGGTGTGGCAGGCAGCTAAGAGGCGGCAGGAGTCCCACTTGAAAGTGGGCTCATGACTGTTTGGTGCTCAGGCCCCAGTGCTCACGTGCACACACAGCCTCTGGACCTGCAGCTTCCCAGCAGTGCAAGAGACACACAGGCACCACCCTGGGGCCTTCTCGAATGAACTGTGCTCCATCGAGGTCCTGCTGGCTGGCAGTGGCCAAGGCCAGCACAGGCCCTAGGGAGGCCTGGCTGAGCCTGGGATGGGTCCGGACCTAGCAGTGCCCAGGGCAAGCCTGGGACTGCAGGCCACGCTGCAGGCTCATTCCAGTTTGGGCCTGGTACGCAGAGCCTTCGGCTAGGACGTGCAGGGGGAAGGCTCAGCACAGTGGCTTTGGCCTGCAATCCACGTTCCTCCCTCGGGCCGCCCTGCCTGGCAGACCCACACTCCCTAGAAGTGTGTTCCTGAGGCAGCTGGACAGTTGGGGAGGTGGAGGCTCTCCCAACATGGGAGGCCTGCCCAGAACATGGCTGTGCGTCCAAAGAGGATTCCCTGCACCTCTGGCGCTGGGCAGAGATTTTCTGCACACAGGAGACCCTTGGCACACACAGTGTTTCCCCATGGAAAGCAGTGTGAGAAAGAGCCCCCGCCAGGGAAGCATGGCACTCGCCCATCGCAGCCCTCCATGCAGCAGGCTGTCATGGACTCGGCTGCAGGCCTTTGTGGCTGGAGAGACTGCAGCTCCTCTGGAGGCTCTGGGTCCATTTGCACTCCCCTTGGAGGAAACGAGGTTGTGGGATGAGGTCCTTGCCAACAATGGCACTCAGCCTGCTCCATTCGATGAGACGCACGTGTGGTGAGAGGGGCTTGTCAGCCCAGAAGCAAGCAGGGCAGCCAGGGAGGGGATTTGCATGCAGCTTGGAAGCCCTAGACTGCTGCCTCCCACCCAGGGAATGCCGGCTCTGCCCATCAGGCCCCATGCCCAAGTGGGCACCCAGCTTCAGCATCTGCCCTTTCCCAGCCATGGAACCATTCCCAGGCCACACCCTGAGCCCTGCCAAGGGTGACCTTGGCTCCCCGGGTGGGCTGAATGGCACGACTGTGTTAGGGGAGAGAAGGCCCAGGAGGCCTTCAGGGAACTGCCACCACATAGCAGTGCTCAGGAAAAGGCACTCTGCTTTCTGTAGGCTGAATGCACACTCGAGTTTTGGCTTGAGGCAGAGAGAGCTCAGCTAGGCGATTCCAGGCTGAAGGCAAAGCAGAGAGTTTTTTGGTGGAGCGATGGCACTATCTGCTGGCCAGCAAGCATGGCAGGAGAAGCCTCACTCCAAATGAGTTCCTGAGGAAGTTTCCAAGCAGGAGGCACTCTGGCTCCCCAAGCTCCAGAGTCCTGCTTACGACTTCCCTGTGGCAACAGAGTGGGTGCCAAGGGCATGTGGGTTGGAGGGTGCTCAGAAGCCACAGGCGAGGCTTTGGGCACCCAGTGTTCTCTGATGGAAAACACTGCAGGCCCGAGCATCCATGAACTCCTCCAAGGCTTTGCAGTGGGATAGCTGTCCATAGCAGATGGCTCCCTGCCAAGTGCTGCAGGCCTTTCTGGAGGGCTAAGCTGGAGCTTCCTTGCAGGCTGCTGGGCCAGGGGCGTGTGTCCCCTGGGCCAGAGTGCTGCAGGAGGAGCTCCTAGCTAGGGGAGAGCAAGCACGTTGTTTCCTTGGCCTACGCTGGCCTGTGAACACAGAGGCCAGCCAGCAGTGATGACAGCACAGGCAGCAAGGGGGTGTGGCAGGCAGCTAAGAGGCGGCAGGAGTCGCACTTGAAAGTGGGCTCATGACTGTTTGGTGCTCAGGCCCCAGTGCTCACGTGCACACACAGCCTCTGGACCTGCAGCTTCCCAGCAGTGCAAGAGACACACAGGCACCACCCTGGGGCCTTCTCGAATGAACTGTGCTCCATCGAGGTCCTGCTGGCTGGCAGTGGCCAAGGCCAGCACAGGCCCTAGGGAGGCCTGGCTGAGCCTGGGATGGGTCCGGACCTAGCAGTGCCCAGGGCAAGCCTGGGACTGCAGGCCAGGCTGCAGGCTCATTCCAGTTTGGGCCTGGTACGCAGAGCCTTCGGCTAGGACGTGCAGGGGGAAGGCTCAGCACAGTGGCTTTGGCCTGCAATCCACGTTCCTCCCTCGGGCCGCCCTGCCTGGCAGACCCACACTCCCTAGAAGTGTGTTCCTGAGGCAGTTGGACAGTTGGGGAGGTGGAGGCTCTCCCAACATGGGAGGCCTGCCCAGAACATGGCTGTGCGTCCAAAGAGGATTCCCTGCACCTCTGGCGCTGGGCAGAGATTTTCTGCACACAGGAGACCCTTGGCACACACAGTGTTTCCCCATGGAAAGCAGTGTGAGAAAGAGCCCCCGCCAGGGAAGCATGGCACTCGCCCATCGCAGCCCTCCGTGCAGCAGGCTGTCATGGACTCGGCTGCAGGCCTTTGTGGCTGGAGAGACTGCAGCTCCTCTGGAGGCTCTGGGTCCATTTGCACTCCCCTTGGAGGAAACGAGGTTGTGGGATGAGGTCCTTGCCAACAATGGCACTCAGCCTGCTCCATTCGATGAGACGCACGTGTGGTGAGAGGGGCTTGTCAGCCCAGAAGCAAGCAGGGCAGCCAGGGAGGGGATTTGCATGCAGCTTGGAAGCCCTAGACTGCTGCCTCCCACCCAGGGAATGCCGGCTCTGCCCATCAGGCCCCATGCCCAAGTGGGCACCTAGCTTCAGCATCTGCCCTTTCCCAGCCATGGAACCATTCCCAGGCCACACCCTGAGCCCTGCCAAGGGTGACCTTGGCTCCCCGGGTGGGCTGAATGGCACGACTGTGTTAGGGGAGAGAAGGCCCAGGAGGCCTTCAGGGAACTGCCACCACATAGCAGTGCTCAGGAAAAGGCACTCTGCTTTCTGTAGGCTGGATGCACACTCGAGTTTTGGCTTGAGGCAGAGAGAGCTCAGCTAGGCGATTCCAGGCTGAAGGCAAAGCAGAGAGTTTTTTGGTGGAGCGATGGCCCCATCTGCTGGCCAGCAAGCGTGGCAGGAGAAGCCTCACTCCAAATGAGTTCCTGAGGAAGTTTCCAAGCAGGAGGCACTCTGGCTCCCCAAGCTCCAGAGTCCTGCTTACGACTTCCCTGTGGCAACAGAGTGGGTGCCAAGGGCATGTGGGTTGGAGGGTGCTCAGAAGCCACAGGCGAGGCTTTGGGCACCCAGTGTTCTCTGATGGAAAACACTGCAGGCCCGAGCATCCATGAACTCCTCCAAGGCTTTGCAGTGGGATAGCTGTCCATAGCAGATGGCTCCCTGCCAAGTGCTGCAGGCCTTTCTGGAGGGCTAAGCTGGAGCTTCCTTGCAGGCTGCTGGGCCAGGGGCGTGTGTCCCCTGGGCCAGAGTGCTGCAGGAGGAGCTCCTAGCTAGGGGAGAGCAAGCACGTTGTTTCCTTGGCCTACGCTGGCCTGTGAACACAGAGGCCAGCCAGCAGTGATGACAGCACAGGCAGCAAGGGGGTGTGGCAGGCAGCTAAGAGGCGGCAGGAGTCCCACTTGAAAGTGGGCTCATGACTGTTTGGTGCTCAGGCCCCAGTGCTCACGTGCACACACAGCCTCTGGACCTGCAGCTTCCCAGCAGTGCAAGAGACACACAGGCACCACCCTGGGGCCTTCTCGAATGAACTGTGCTCCATCGAGGTCCTGCTGGCTGGCAGTGGCCAAGGCCAGCACAGGCCCTAGGGAGGCCTGGCTGAGCCTGGGATGGGTCCGGACCTAGCAGTGCCCAGGGCAAGCCTGGGACTGCAGGCCACGCTGCAGGCTCATTCCAGTTTGGGCCTGGTACGCAGAGCCTTCGGCTAGGACGTGCAGGGGGAAGGCTCAGCACAGTGGCTTTGGCCTGCAATCCACGTTCCTCCCTCGGGCCGCCCTGCCTGGCAGACCCACACTCCCTAGAAGTGTGTTCCTGAGGCAGCTGGACAGTTGGGGAGGTGGAGGCTCTCCCAACATGGGAGGCCTGCCCAGAACATGGCTGTGCGTCCAAAGAGGATTCCCTGCACCTCTGGCGCTGGGCAGAGATTTTCTGCACACAGGAGACCCTTGGCACACACAGTGTTTCCCCATGGAAAGCAGTGTGAGAAAGAGCCCCCGCCAGGGAAGCATGGCACTCGCCCATCGCAGCCCTCCATGCAGCAGGCTGTCATGGACTCGGCTGCAGGCCTTTGTGGCTGGAGAGACTGCAGCTCCTCTGGAGGCTCTGGGTCCATTTGCACTCCCCTTGGAGGAAACGAGGTTGTGGGATGAGGTCCTTGCCAACAATGGCACTCAGCCTGCTCCATTCGATGAGACGCACGTGTGGTGAGAGGGGCTTGTCAGCCCAGAAGCAAGCAGGGCAGCCAGGGAGGGGATTTGCATGCAGCTTGGAAGCCCTAGACTGCTGCCTCCCACCCAGGGAATGCCGGCTCTGCCCATCAGGCCCCATGCCCAAGTGGGCACCCAGCTTCAGCATCTGCCCTTTCCCAGCCATGGAACCATTCCCAGGCCACACCCTGAGCCCTGCCAAGGGTGACCTTGGCTCCCCGGGTGGGCTGAATGGCACGACTGTGTTAGGGGAGAGAAGGCCCAGGAGGCCTTCAGGGAACTGCCACCACATAGCAGTGCTCAGGAAAAGGCACTCTGCTTTCTGTAGGCTGAATGCACACTCGAGTTTTGGCTTGAGGCAGAGAGAGCTCAGCTAGGCGATTCCAGGCTGAAGGCAAAGCAGAGAGTTTTTTGGTGGAGCGATGGCACTATCTGCTGGCCAGCAAGCATGGCAGGAGAAGCCTCACTCCAAATGAGTTCCTGAGGAAGTTTCCAAGCAGGAGGCACTCTGGCTCCCCAAGCTCCAGAGTCCTGCTTACGACTTCCCTGTGGCAACAGAGTGGGTGCCAAGGGCATGTGGGTTGGAGGGTGCTCAGAAGCCACAGGCGAGGCTTTGGGCACCCAGTGTTCTCTGATGGAAAACACTGCAGGCCCGAGCATCCATGAACTCCTCCAAGGCTTTGCAGTGGGATAGCTGTCCATAGCAGATGGCTCCCTGCCAAGTGCTGCAGGCCTTTCTGGAGGGCTAAGCTGGAGCTTCCTTGCAGGCTGCTGGGCCAGGGGCGTGTGTCCCCTGGGCCAGAGTGCTGCAGGAGGAGCTCCTAGCTAGGGGAGAGCAAGCACGTTGTTTCCTTGGCCTACGCTGGCCTGTGAACACAGAGGCCAGCCAGCAGTGATGACAGCACAGGCAGCAAGGGGGTGTGGCAGGCAGCTAAGAGGCGGCAGGAGTCGCACTTGAAAGTGGGCTCATGACTGTTTGGTGCTCAGGCCCCAGTGCTCACGTGCACACACAGCCTCTGGACCTGCAGCTTCCCAGCAGTGCAAGAGACACACAGGCACCACCCTGGGGCCTTCTCGAATGAACTGTGCTCCGTCAAGGTCCTGCTGGCTGGCAGTGGCCAAGGCCAGCACAGGCCCTAGGGAGGCCTGGCTGAGCCTGGGATGGGTCCGGACCTAGCAGTGCCCAGGGGAAGCCTGGGACTGCAGGCCACGCTGCAGGCTCATTCCAGTTTGGGCCTGGTACGCAGAGCCTTCGGCTAGGACGTGCAGGGGGAAGGCTCAGCACAGTGGCTTTGGCCTGCAATCCACGTTCCTCCCTCGGGCCGCCCTGCCTGGCAGACCCACACTCCCTAGAAGTGTGTTCCTGAGGCAGCTGGACAGTTGGGGAGGTGGAGGCTCTCCCAACATGGGAGGCCTGCCCAGAACATGGCTGTGCGTCCAAAGAGGATTCCCTGCACCTCTGGCGCTGGGCAGAGATTTTCTGCACACAGGAGACCCTTGGCACACACAGTGTTTCCCCATGGAAAGCAGTGTGAGAAAGAGCCCCCGCCAGGGAAGCATGGCACTCGCCCATCGAAGCCCTCCATGCAGCAGGCTGTCATGGACTCGGCTGCAGGCCTTTGTGGCTGGAGAGACTGCAGCTCCTCTGGAGGCTCTGGGTCCATTTGCACTCCCCTTGGAGGAAACGAGGTTGTGGGATGAGGTCCTTGCCAACAATGGCACTCAGCCTGCTCCATTCGATGAGACGCACGTGTGGTGAGAGGGGCTTGTCAGCCCAGAAGCAAGCAGGGCAGCCAGGGAGGGGATTTGCATGCAGCTTGGAAGCCCTAGACTGCTGCCTCCCACCCAGGGAATGCCGGCTCTGCCCATCAGGCCCCATGCCCAAGTGGGCACCCAGCTTCAGCATCTGCCCTTTCCCAGCCATGGAACCATTCCCAGGCCACACCCTGAGCCCTGCCAAGGGTGACCTTGGCTCCCCGGGTGGGCTGAATGGCACGACTGTGTTAGGGGAGAGAAGGCCCAGGAGGCCTTCAGGGAACTGCCACCACATAGCAGTGCTCAGGAAAAGGCACTCTGCTTTCTGTAGGCTGAATGCACACTCGAGTTTTGGCTTGAGGCAGAGAGAGCTCAGCTAGGCGATTCCAGGCTGAAGGCAAAGCAGAGAGTTTTTTGGTGGAGCGATGGCACCATCTGCTGGCCAGCAAGCATGGCAGGAGAAGCCTCACTCCAAATGAGTTCCTGAGGAAGTTTCCAAGCAGGAGGCACTCTGGCTCCCCAAGCTCCAGAGTCCTGCTTACGACTTCCCTGTGGCAACAGAGTGGGTGCCAAGGGCATGTGGGTTGGAGGGTGCTCAGAAGCCACAGGCGAGGCTTTGGGCACCCAGTGTTCTCTGATGGAAAACACTGCAGGCCCGAGCATCCATGAACTCCTCCAAGGCTTTGCAGTGGGATAGCTGTCCATAGCAGATGGCTCCCTGCCAAGTGCTGCAGGCCTTTCTGGAGGGCTAAGCTGGAGCTTCCTTGCAGGCTGCTGGGCCAGGGGCGTGTGTCCCCTGGGCCAGAGTGCTGCAGGAGGAGCTCCTAGCTAGGGGAGAGCAAGCACGTTGTTTCCTTGGCCTACGCTGGCCTGTGAACACAGAGGCCAGCCAGCAGTGATGACAGCACAGGCAGCAAGGGGGTGTGGCAGGCAGCTAAGAGGCGGCAGGAGTCGCACTTGAAAGTGGGCTCATGACTGTTTGGTGCTCAGGCCCCAGTGCTCACGTGCACACACAGCCTCTGGACCTGCAGCTTCCCAGCAGTGCAAGAGACACACAGGCACCACCCTGGGGCCTTCTCGAATGAACTGTGCTCCGTCAAGGTCCTGCTGGCTGGCAGTGGCCAAGGCCAGCACAGGCCCTAGGGAGGCCTGGCTGAGCCTGGGATGGGTCCGGACCTAGCAGTGCCCAGGGGAAGCCTGGGACTGCAGGCCACGCTGCAGGCTCATTCCAGTTTGGGCCTGGTACGCAGAGCCTTCGGCTAGGACGTGCAGGGGGAAGGCTCAGCACAGTGGCTTTGGCCTGCAATCCACGTTCCTCCCTCGGGCCGCCCTGCCTGGCAGACCCACACTCCCTAGAAGTGTGTTCCTGAGGCAGCTGGACAGTTGGGGAGGTGGAGGCTCTCCCAACATGGGAGGCCTGCCCAGAACATGGCTGTGTGTCCAAAGAGGATTCCCTGCACCTCTGGCGCTGGGCAGAGATTTTCTGCACACAGGAGACCCTTGGCACACACAGTGTTTCCCCATGGAAAGCAGTGTGAGAAAGAGCCCCTGCCAGGGAAGCATGGCACTCGCCCATCGAAGCCCTCCATGCAGCAGGCTGTCATGGACTCGGCTGCAGGCCTTTGTGGCTGGAGAGACTGCAGCTCCTCTGGAGGCTCTGGGTCCATTTGCACTCCCCTTGGAGGAAACGAGGTTGTGGGATGAGGTCCTTGCCAACAATGGCACTCAGCCTGCTCCATTCGATGAGACGCACGTGTGGTGAGAGGGGCTTGTCAGCCCAGAAGCAAGCAGGGCAGCCAGGGAGGGGATTTGCATGCAGCTTGGAAGCCCTAGACTGCTGCCTCCCACCCAGGGAATGCCGGCTCTGCCCATCAGGCCCCATTCCCAAGTGGGCACCCAGCTTCAGCATCTGCCCTTTCCCAGCCATGGAACCATTCCCAGGCCACACCCTGAGCCCTGCCAAGGGTGACCTTGGCTCCCCAGGTGGGCTGAATGGCACGACTGTGTTAGGGGAGAGAAGGCCCAGGAGGCCTTCAGGGAACTGCCACCACATAGCAGTGCTCAGGAAAAGGCACTCTGCTTTCTGTAGGCTGAATGCACACTCGAGTTTTGGCTTGAGGCAGAGAGAGCTCAGCTAGGCGATTCCAGGCTGAAGGCAAAGCAGAGAGTTTTTTGGTGGAGCGATGGCACCATCTGCTGGCCAGCAAGCATGGCAGGAGAAGCCTCACTCCAAATGAGTTCCTGAGGAAGTTTCCAAGCAGGAGGCACTCTGGCTCCCCAAGCTCCAGAGTCCTGCTTACGACTTCCCTGTGGCAACAGAGTGGGTGCCAAGGGCATGTGGGTTGGAGGGTGCTCAGAAGCCACAGGCGAGGCTTTGGGCACCCAGTGTTCTCTGATGGAAAACACTGCAGGCCCGAGCATCCATGAACTCCTCCAAGGCTTTGCAGTGGGATAGCTGTCCATAGCAGATGGCTCCCTGCCAAGTGCTGCAGGCCTTTCTGGAGGGCTAAGCTGGAGCTTCCTTGCAGGCTGCTGGGCCAGGGGCGTGTGTCCCCTGGGCCAGAGTGCTGCAGGAGGAGCTCCTAGCTAGGGGAGAGCAAGCACGTTGTTTCCTTGGCCTACGCTGGCCTGTGAACACAGAGGCCAACCAGCAGCGATGACAGCACAGGCAGCAAGGGGGTGTGGCAGGCACCGAAGAGGCGGCAGGAGTCCCACTTGAAAGTGGGCTCATGACTGTTTGGTGCTCAGGCCCCAGTGCTCACGTGCACACACAGCCTCTGGACCTGCAGCTTCCCAGCAGTGCAAGAGACACACAGGCACCACCCTGGGGCCTTCTCGAATGAACTGTGCTCCGTCAAGGTCCTGCTGGCTGGCAGTGGCCAAGGCCAGCACAGGCCCTAGGGAGGCCTGGCTGAGCCTGGGATGGGTCCGGACCTAGCAGTGCCCAGGGCAAGCCTGGGACTGCAGGCCACGCTGCAGGCTCATTCCAGTTTGGGCCTGGTACGCAGAGCCTTCGGCTAGGACGTGCAGGGGGAAGGCTCAGCACAGTGGCTTTGGCCTGCAATCCACGTTCCTCCCTCGGGCCGCCCTGCCTGGCAGACCCACACTCCCTAGAAGTGTGTTCCTGAGGCAGCTGGACAGTTGGGGAGGTGGAGGCTCTCCCAACATGGGAGGCCTGCCCAGAACATGGCTGTGTGTCCAAAGAGGATTCCCTGCACCTCTGGCGCTGGGCAGAGATTTTCTGCACACAGGAGACCCTTGGCACACACAGTGTTTAACCATGGAAAGCAGTGTGAGAAAGAGCCCCCGCCAGGGAAGCATGGCACTCGCCCATCGAAGCCCTCCATGCAGCAGGCTGTCATGGACTCGGCTGCAGGCCTTTGTGGCTGGAGAGACTGCAGCTCCTCTGGAGGCTCTGGGTCCATTTGCACTCCCCTTGGAGGAAACGAGGTTGTGGGATGAGGTCCTTGCCAACAATGGCACTCAGCCTGCTCCATTCGATGAGACGCACGTGTGGTGAGAGGGGCTTGTCAGCCCAGAAGCAAGCAGGGCAGCCAGGGAGGGGATTTGCATGCAGCTTGGAAGCCCTAGACTGCTGCCTCCCACCCAGGGAATGCCGGCTCTGCCCATCAGGCCCCATTCCCAAGTGGGCACCCAGCTTCAGCATCTGCCCTTTCCCAGCCATGGAACCATTCCCAGGCCACACCCTGAGCCCTGCCAAGGGTGACCTTGGCTCCCCGGGTGGGCTGAATGGCACGACTGTGTTAGGGGAGAGAAGGCCCAGGAGGCCTTCAGGGAACTGCCACCACATAGCAGTGCTCAGGAAAAGGCACTCTGCTTTCTGTAGGCTGGATGCACACTCGAGTTTTGGCTTGAGGCAGAGAGAGCTCAGCTAGGCGAT
This sequence comes from Hippopotamus amphibius kiboko, assembly GCF_030028045.1. Classification (NCBI taxonomy): domain Eukaryota; kingdom Metazoa; phylum Chordata; class Mammalia; order Artiodactyla; family Hippopotamidae; genus Hippopotamus; species Hippopotamus amphibius. Next base: position 124,939,642 of record NC_080186.1, on the reverse strand, counting down.
TCCAGGCTGAAGGCAAAGCAGAGAGTTTTTTGGTGGAGCGATGGCACCATCTGCTGGCCAGCAAGCATGGCAGGAGAAGCCTCACTCCAAATGAGTTCCTGAGGAAGTTTCCAAGCAGGAGGCACTCTGGCTCCCCAAGCTCCAGAGTCCTGCTTACGACTTCCCTGTGGCAACAGAGTGGGTGCCAAGGGCATGTGGGTTGGAGGGTGCTCAGAAGCCACAGGCGAGGCTTTGGGCACCCAGTGTTCTCTGATGGAAAACACTGCAGGCCCGAGCATCCATGAACTCCTCCAAGGCTTTGCAGTGGGATAGCTGTCCATAGCAGATGGCTCCCTGCCAAGTGCTGCAGGCCTTTCTGGAAGGCTAAGCTGGAGCTTCCTTGCAGGCTGCTGGGCCAGGGGCGTGTGTCCCCTGGGCCAGAGTGCTGCAGGAGGAGCTCCTAGCTAGGGGAGAGCAAGCACGTTGTTTCCTTGGCCTACGCTGGCCTCTGAACACAGAGGCCAGCCAGCAGTGATGACAGCACAGGCAGCAAGGGGGTGTGGCAGGCAGCGAAGAGGCGGCAGGAGTCCCACTTGAAAGTGGGCTCATGACTGTTTGGTGCTCAGGCCCCAGTGCTCACGTGCACACACAGCCTCTGGACCTGCAGCTTCCCAGCAGTGCAAGAGACACACAGGCACCACCCTGGGGCCTTCTCGAATGAACTGTGCTCCGTCAAGGTCCTGCTGGCTGGCAGTGGCCAAGGCCAGCACAGGCCCTAGGGAGGCCTGGCTGAGCCTGGGATGGGTCCGGACCTAGCAGTGCCCAGGGGAAGCCTGGGACTGCAGGCCACGCTGCAGGCTCATTCCAGTTTGGGCCTGGTACTCAGAGCCTTCGGCTAGGACGTGCAGGGGGAAGGCTCAGCACAGTGGCTTTGGCCTGCAATCCACGTTCCTCCCTCGGGCCGCCCTGCCTGGCAGACCCACACTCCCTAGAAGTGTGTTCCTGAGGCAGCTGGACAGTTGGGGAGGTGGAGGCTCTCCCAACATGGGAGGCCTGCCCAGAACATGGCTGTGTGTCCAAAGAGGATTCCCTGCACCTCTGGCGCTGGGCAGAGATTTTCTGCACACAGGAGACCCTTGGCACACACAGTGTTTCCCCATGGAAAGCAGTGTGAGAAAGAGCCCCTGCCAGGGAAGCATGGCACTCGCCCATCGAAGCCCTCCATGCAGCAGGCTGTCATGGACTCGGCTGCAGGCCTTTGTGGCTGGAGAGACTGCAGCTCCTCTGGAGGCTCTGGGTCCATTTGCACTCCCCTTGGAGGAAACGAGGTTGTGGGATGAGGTCCTTGCCAACAATGGCACTCAGCCTGCTCCATTCGATGAGACGCACGTGTGGTGAGAGGGGCTTGTCAGCCCAGAAGCAAGCAGGGCAGCCAGGGAGGGGATTTGCATGCAGCTTGGAAGCCCTAGACTGCTGCCTCCCACCCAGGGAATGCCGGCTCTGCCCATCAGGCCCCATGCCCAAGTGGGCACCCAGCTTCAGCATCTGCCCTTTCCCAGCCATGGAACCATTCCCAGGCCACACCCTGAGCCCTGCCAAGGGTGACCTTGGCTCCCCAGGTGGGCTGAATGGCACGACTGTGTTAGGGGAGAGAAGGCCCAGGAGGCCTTCAGGGAACTGCCACCACATAGCAGTGCTCAGGAAAAGGCACTCTGCTTTCTGTAGGCTGAATGCACACTCGAGTTTTGTCTTGAGGCAGAGAGAGCTCAGCTAGGCGATTCCAGGCTGAAGGCAAAGCAGAGAGTTTTTTGGTGGAGCGATGGCACCATCTGCTGGCCAGCAAGCGTGGCAGGAGAAGCCTCACTCCAAATGAGTTCCTGAGGAAGTTTCCAAGCAGGAGGCACTCTGGCTCCCCAAGCTCCAGAGTCCTGCTTACGACTTCCCTGTGGCAACAGAGTGGGTGCCAAGGGCATGTGGGTTGGAGGGTGCTCAGAAGCCACAGGCGAGGCTTTGGGCACCCAGTGTTCTCTGATGGAAAACACTGCAGGCCCGAGCATCCATGAACTCCTCCAAGGCTTTGCAGTGGGATAGCTGTCCATAGCAGATGGCTCCCTGCCAAGTGCTGCAGGCCTTTCTGGAGGGCTAAGCTGGAGTTTCCTTGCAGGCTGCTGGGCCAGGGGCGTGTGTCCCCTGGGCCAGAGTGCTGCAGGAGGAGCTCCTAGCTAGGGGAGAGCAAGCACGTTGTTTCCTTGGCCTACGCTGGCCTGTGAACACAGAGGCCAACCAGCAGCGATGACAGCACAGGCAGCAAGGGGGTGTGGCAGGCAGCGAAGAGGCGGCAGGAGACCCACTTGAAAGTGGGCTCATGACTGTTTGGTGCTCAGGCCCCAGTGCTCACGTGCACACACAGCCTCTGGACCTGCAGCTTCCCAGCAGTGCAAGAGACACACAGGCACCACCCTGGGGCCTTCTCGAATGAACTGTGCTCCGTCAAGGTCCTGCTGGCTGGCAGTGGCCAAGGCCAGCACAGGCCCTAGGGAGGCCTGGCTGAGCCTGGGATGGGTCCGGACCTAGCAGTGCCCAGGGCAAGCCTGGGACTGCAGGCCACGCTGCAGGCTCATTCCAGTTTGGGCCTGGTACGCAGAGCCTTCGGCTAGGACGTGCAGGGGGAAGGCTCAGCACAGTGGCTTTGGCCTGCAATCCACGTTCCTCCCTCGGGCCGCCCTGCCTGGCAGACCCACACTCCCTAGAAGTGTGTTCCTGAGGCAGCTGGACAGTTGGGGAGGTGGAGGCTCTCCCAACATGGGAGGCCTGCCCAGAACATGGCTGTGTGTCCAAAGAGGATTCCCTGCACCTCTGGCGCTGGGCAGAGATTTTCTGCACACAGGAGACCCTTGGCACACACAGTGTTTCCCCATGGAAAGCAGTGTGAGAAAGAGCCCCCGCCAGGGAAGCATGGCACTCGCCCATCGAAGCCCTCCATGCAGCAGGCTGTCATGGACTCGGCTGCAGGCCTTTGTGGCTGGAGAGACTGCAGCTCCTCTGGAGGCTCTGGGTCCATTTGCACTCCCCTTGGAGGAAACGAGGTTGTGGGATGAGGTCCTTGCCAACAATGGCACTCAGCCTGCTCCATTCGATGAGACGCACGTGTGGTGAGAGAGGCTTGTCAGCCCAGAAGCAAGCAGGGCAGCCAGGGAGGGGATTTGCATGCAGCTTGGAAGCCCTAGACTGCTGCCTCCCACCCAGGGAATGCCGGCTCTGCCCATCAGGCCCCATTCCCAAGTGGGCACCCAGCTTCAGCATCTGCCCTTTCCCAGCCATGGAACCATTCCCAGGCCACACCCTGAGCCCTGCCAAGGGTGACCTTGGCTCCCCGGGTGGGCTGAATGGCACGACTGTGTTAGGGGAGAGAAGGCCCAGGAGGCCTTCAGGGAACTGCCACCACATAGCAGTGCTCAGGAAAAGGCACTCTGCTTTCTGTAGGCTGAATGCACACTCGAGTTTTGGCTTGAGGCAGAGAGAGCTCAGCTAGGCGATTCCAGGCTGAAGGCAAAGCAGAGAGTTTTTTGGTGGAGCGATGGCACCATCTGCTGGCCAGCAAGCATGGCAGGAGAAGCCTCACTCCAAATGAGTTCCTGAGGAAGTTTCCAAGCAGGAGGCACTCTGGCTCCCCAAGCTCCAGAGTCCTGCTTACGACTTCCCTGTGGCAACAGAGTGGGTGCCAAGGGCATGTGGGTTGGAGGGTGCTCAGAAGCCACAGGCGAGGCTTTGGGCACCCAGTGTTCTCTGATGGAAAACACTGCAGGCCCGAGCATCCATGAACTCCTCCAAGGCTTTGCAGTGGGATAGCTGTCCATAGCAGATGGCTCCCTGCCAAGTGCTGCAGGCCTTTCTGGAGGGCTAAGCTGGAGCTTCCTTGCAGGCTGCTGGGCCAGGGGCGTGTGTCCCCTGGGCCAGAGTGCTGCAGGAGGAGCTCCTAGCTAGGGGAGAGCAAGCACGTTGTTTCCTTGGCCTACGCTGGCCTGTGAACACAGAGGCCAACCAGCAGCGATGACAGCACAGGCAGCAAGGGGGTGTGGCAGGCAGCGAAGAGGCGGCAGGAGTCCCACTTGAAAGTGGGCTCATGACTGTTTGGTGCTCAGGCCCCAGTGCTCACGTGCACACACAGCCTCTGGACCTGCAGCTTCCCAGCAGTGCAAGAGACACACAGGCACCACCCTGGGGCCTTCTCGAATGAACTGTGCTCCGTCGAGGTCCTGCTGGCTGGCAGTGGCCAAGGCCAGCACAGGCCCTAGGGAGGCCTGGCTGAGCCTGGGATGGGTCCGGACCTAGCAGTGCCCAGGGCAAGCCTGGGACTGCAGGCCAGGCTGCAGGCTCATTCCAGTTTGGGCCTGGTACGCAGAGCCTTCGGCTAGGACGTGCAGGGGGAAGGCTCAGCACAGTGGCTTTGGCCTGCAATCCACGTTCCTCCCTCGGGCCGCCCTGCCTGGCAGACCCACACTCCCTAGAAGTGTGTTCCTGAGGCAGTTGGACAGTTGGGGAGGTGGAGGCTCTCCCAACATGGGAGGCCTGCCCAGAACATGGCTGTGTGTCCAAAGAGGATTCCCTGCACCTCTGGCGCTGGGCAGAGATTTTCTGCACACAGGAGACCCTTGGCACACACAGTGTTTCCCCATGGAAAGCAGTGTGAGAAAGAGCCCCCGCCAGGGAAGCATGGCACTCGCCCATCGAAGCCCTCCATGCAGCAGGCTGTCATGGACTCGGCTGCAGGCCTTTGTGGCTGGAGAGACTGCAGCTCCTCTGGAGGCTCTGGGTCCATTTGCACTCCCCTTGGAGGAAACGAGGTTGTGGGATGAGGTCCTTGCCAACAATGGCACTCAGCCTGCTCCATTCGATGAGACGCACGTGTGGTGAGAGGGGCTTGTCAGCCCAGAAGCAAGCAGGGCAGCCAGGGAGGGGATTTGCATGCAGCTTGGAAGCCCTAGACTGCTGCCTCCCACCCAGGGAATGCCGGCTCTGCCCATCAGGCCCCATTCCCAAGTGGGCACCCAGCTTCAGCATCTGCCCTTTCCCAGCCATGGAACCATTCCCAGGCCACACCCTGAGCCCTGCCAAGGGTGACCTTGGCTCCCCGGGTGGGCTGAATGGCACGACTGTGTTAGGGGAGAGAAGGCCCAGGAGGCCTTCAGGGAACTGCCACCACATAGCAGTGCTCAGGAAAAGGCACTCTGCTTTCTGTAGGCTGGATGCACACTCGAGTTTTGGCTTGAGGCAGAGAGAGCTCAGCTAGGCGATTCCAGGCTGAAGGCAAAGCAGAGAGTTTTTTGGTGGAGCGATGGCCCCATCTGCTGGCCAGCAAGCATGGCAGGAGAAGCCTCACTCCAAATGAGTTCCTGAGGAAGTTTCCAAGCAGGAGGCACTCTGGCTCCCCAAGCTCCAGAGTCCTGCTTACGACTTCCCTGTGGCAACAGAGTGGGTGCCAAGGGCATGTGGGTTGGAGGGTGCTCAGAAGCCACAGGCGAGGCTTTGGGCACCCAGTGTTCTCTGATGGAAAACACTGCAGGCCCGAGCATCCATGAACTCCTCCAAGGCTTTGCAGTGGGATAGCTGTCCATAGCAGATGGCTCCCTGCCAAGTGCTGCAGGCCTTTCTGGAAGGCTAAGCTGGAGCTTCCTTGCAGGCTGCTGGGCCAGGGGCGTGTGTCCCCTGGGCCAGAGTGCTGCAGGAGGAGCTCCTAGCTAGGGGAGAGCAAGCACGTTGTTTCCTTGGCCTACACTGGCCTGTGAACACAGAGGCCAGCCAGCAGTGATGACAGCACAGGCAGCAAGGGGGTGTGGCAGGCAGCTAAGAGGCGGCAGGAGTCCCACTTGAAAGTGGGCTCATGACTGTTTGGTGCTCAGGCCCCAGTGCTCACGTGCACACACAGCCTCTGGACCTGCAGCTTCCCAGCAGTGCAAGAGACACACAGGCACCACCCTGGGGCCTTCTCGAATGAACTGTGCTCCGTCGAGGTCCTGCTGGCTGGCAGTGGCCAAGGCCAGCACAGGCCCTAGGGAGGCCTGGCTGAGCCTGGGATGGGTCCGGACCTAGCAGTGCCCAGGGCAAGCCTGGGACTGCAGGCCAGGCTGCAGGCTCATTCCAGTTTGGGCCTGGTACGCAGAGCCTTCGGCTAGGACGTGCAGGGGGAAGGCTCAGCACAGTGGCTTTGGCCTGCAATCCACGTTCCTCCCTCGGGCCGCCCTGCCTGGCAGACCCACACTCCCTAGAAGTGTGTTCCTGAGGCAGTTGGACAGTTGGGGAGGTGGAGGCTCTCCCAACATGGGAGGCCTGCCCAGAACATGGCTGTGTGTCCAAAGAGGATTCCCTGCACCTCTGGCGCTGGGCAGAGATTTTCTGCACACAGGAGACCCTTGGCACACACAGTGTTTCCCCATGGAAAGCAGTGTGAGAAAGAGCCCCCGCCAGGGAAGCATGGCACTCGCCCATCGAAGCCCTCCATGCAGCAGGCTGTCATGGACTCGGCTGCAGGCCTTTGTGGCTGGAGAGACTGCAGCTCCTCTGGAGGCTCTGGGTCCATTTGCACTCCCCTTGGAGGAAACGAGGTTGTGGGATGAGGTCCTTGCCCACAATGGCACTCAGCCTGCTCCATTCGATGAGACGCACGTGTGGTGAGAGGGGCTTGTCAGCCCAGAAGCAAGCAGGGCAGCCAGGGAGGGGATTTGCATGCAGCTTGGAAGCCCTAGACTGCTGCCTCCCACCCAGGGAATGCCGGCTCTGCCCATCAGGCCCCATTCCCAAGTGGGCACCCAGCTTCAGCATCTGCCCTTTCCCAGCCATGGAACCATTCCCAGGCCACACCCTGAGCCCTGCCAAGGGTGACCTTGGCTCCCCGGGTGGGCTGAATGGCACGACTGTGTTAGGGGAGAGAAGGCCCAGGAGGCCTTCAGGGAACTGCCACCACATAGCAGTGCTCAGGAAAAGGCACTCTGCTTTCTGTAGGCTGGATGCACACTCGAGTTTTGGCTTGAGGCAGAGAGAGCTCAGCTAGGCGATTCCAGGCTGAAGGCAAAGCAGAGAGTTTTTTGGTGGAGCGATGGCCCCATCTGCTGGCCAGCAAGCATGGCAGGAGAAGCCTCACTCCAAATGAGTTCCTGAGGAAGTTTCCAAGCAGGAGGCACTCTGGCTCCCCAAGCTCCAGAGTCCTGCTTACGACTTCCCTGTGGCAACAGAGTGGGTGCCAAGGGCATGTGGGTTGGAGGGTGCTCAGAAGCCACAGGCGAGGCTTTGGGCACCCAGTGTTCTCTGATGGAAAACACTGCAGGCCCGAGCATCCATGAACTCCTCCAAGGCTTTGCAGTGGGATAGCTGTCCATAGCAGATGGCTCCCTGCCAAGTGCTGCAGGCCTTTCTGGAAGGCTAAGCTGGAGCTTCCTTGCAGGCTGCTGGGCCAGGGGCGTGTGTCCCCTGGGCCAGAGTGCTGCAGGAGGAGCTCCTAGCTAGGGGAGAGCAAGCACGTTGTTTCCTTGGCCTACACTGGCCTGTGAACACAGAGGCCAGCCAGCAGTGATGACAGCACAGGCAGCAAGGGGGTGTGGCAGGCAGCGAAGAGGCGGCAGGAGTCCCACTTGAAAGTGGGCTCATGACTGTTTGGTGCTCAGGCCCCAGTGCTCACGTGCACACACAGCCTCTGGACCTGCAGCTTCCCAGCAGTGCAAGAGACACACAGGCACCACCCTGGGGCCTTCTCGAATGAACTGTGCTCCATCGAGGTCCTGCTGGCTGGCAGTGGCCAAGGCCAGCACAGGCCCTAGGGAGGCCTGGCCTAGCCTGGGATGGGTCCGGACCTAGCAGTGCCCAGGGCAAGCCTGGGACTGCAGGCCAGGCTGCAGGCTCATTCCAGTTTGGGCCTGGTACGCAGAGCCTTCGGCTAGGACGTGCAGGGGGAAGGCTCAGCACAGTGGCTTTGGCCTGCAATCCACGTTCCTCCCTCGGGCCACCCTGCCTGGCAGACCCACACTCCCTAGAAGTGTGTTCCTGAGGCAGCTGGACAGTTGGGGAGGTGGAGGCTCTCCCAACATGGGAGGCCTGCCCAGAACATGGCTGTGTGTCCAAAGAGGATTCCCTGCACCTCTGGCGCTGGGCAGAGATTTTCTGCACACAGGAGACCCTTGGCACACACAGTGTTTCCCCATGGAAAGCAGTGTGAGAAAGAGCCCCCGCCAGGGAAGCATGGCACTCGCCCATCGAAGCCCTCCATGCAGCAGGCTGTCATGGACTCGGCTGCAGGCCTTTGTGGCTGGAGAGACTGCAGCTCCTCTGGAGGCTCTGGGTCCATTTGCACTCCCCTTGGAGGAAACGAGGTTGTGGGATGAGGTCCTTGCCAACAATGGCACTCAGCCTGCTCCATTCGATGAGACGCACGTGTGGTGAGAGGGCCTTGTCAGCCCAGAAGCAAGCAGGGCAGCCAGGGAGGGGATTTGCATGCAGCTTGGAAGCCCTAGACTGCTGCCTCCCACCCAGGGAATGCCGGCTCTGCCCATCAGGCCCCATTCCCAAGTGGGCACCCAGCTTCAGCATCTGCCCTTTCCCAGCCATGGAACCATTCCCAGGCCACACCCTGAGCCCTGCCAAGGGTGACCTTGGCTCCCCGGGTGGGCTGAATGGCACGACTGTGTTAGGGGAGAGAAGGCCCAGGAGGCCTTCAGGGAACTGCCACCACATAGCAGTGCTCAGGAAAAGGCACTCTGCTTTCTGTAGGCTGGATGCACACTCGAGTTTTGTCTTGAGGCAGAGAGAGCTCAGCTAGGCGATTCCAGGCTGAAGGCAAAGCAGAGAGTTTTTTGGTGGAGCGATGGCACCATCTGCTGGCCAGCAAGCATGGCAGGAGAAGCCTCACTCCAAATGAGTTCCTGAGGAAGTTTCCAAGCAGGAGGCACTCTGGCTCCCCAAGCTCCAGAGTCCTGCTTACGACTTCCCTGTGGCAACAGAGTGGGTGCCAAGGGCATGTGGGTTGGAGGGTGCTCAGAAGCCACAGGCGAGGCTTTGGGCACCCAGTGTTCTCTGATGGAAAACACTGCAGGCCCGAGCATCCATGAACTCCTCCAAGGCTTTGCAGTGGGATAGCTGTCCATAGCAGATGGCTCCCTGCCAAGTGCTGCAGGCCTTTCTGGAGGGCTAAGCTGGAGCTTCCTTGCAGGCTGCTGGGCCAGGGGCGTGTGTCCCCTGGGCCAGAGTGCTGCAGGAGGAGCTCCTAGCTAGGGGAGAGCAAGCACGTTGTTTCCTTGGCCTACGCTGGCCTGTGAACACAGAGGCCAGCCAGCAGCGATGACAGCACAGGCAGCAAGGGGGTGTGGCAGGCAGCGAAGAGGCGGCAGGAGTCGCACTTGAAAGTGGGCTCATGACTGTTTGGTGCTCAGGCCCCAGTGCTCACGTGCACACACAGCCTCTGGACCTGCAGCTTCCCAGCAGTGCAAGAGACACACAGGCACCACCCTGGGGCCTTCTCGAATGAACTGTGCTCCGTCGAGGTCCTGCTGGCTGGCAGTGACCAAGGCCAGCACAGGCCCTAGGGAGGCCTGGCTGAGCCTGGGATGGGTCCGGACCTAGCAGTTCCCAGGGCAAGCCTGGGACTGCAGGCCAGGCTGCAGGCTCATTCCAGTTTGGGCCTGGTACGCAGAGCCTTCGGCTAGGACGTGCAGGGGGAAGGCTCAGCACAGTGGCTTTGGCCTGCAATCCACGTTCCTCCCTCGGGCCGCCCTGCCTGGCAGACCCACACTCCCTAGAAGTGTGTTCCTGAGGCAGTTGGACAGTTGGGGAGGTGGAGGCTCTCCCAACATGGGAGGCCTGCCCAGAACATGGCTGTGTGTCCAAAGAGGATTCCCTGCACCTCTGGCGCTGGGCAGAGATTTTCTGCACACAGGAGACCCTTGGCACACACAGTGTTTCCCCATGGAAAGCAGTGTGAGAAAGAGCCCCCGCCAGGGAAGCATGGCACTCGCCCATCGAAGCCCTCCATGCAGCAGGCTGTCATGGACTCGGCTGCAGGCCTTTGTGGCTGGAGAGACTGCAGCTCCTCTGGAGGCTCTGGGTCCATTTGCACTCCCCTTGGAGGAAACGAGTTTGTGGGATGAGGTCCTTGCCAACAATGGCACTCAGCCTGCTCCATTCGATGAGACACACGTGTGGTGAGAGGGGCTTGTCAGCCCAGAAGCAAGCAGGGCAGCCAGGGAGGGGATTTGCATGCAGCTTGGAAGCCCTAGACTGCTGCTTCCCACCCAGGGAATGCCGGCTCTGCCCATCAGGCCCCATTCCCAAGTGGGCACCCAGCTTCAGCATCTGCCCTTTCCCAGCCATGGAACCATTCCCAGGCCACACCCTGAGCCCTGCCAAGGGTGACCTTGGCTCCCCGGGTGGGCTGAATGGCACGACTGTGTTAGGGGAGAGAAGGCCCAGGAGGCCTTCAGGGAACTGCCACCACATAGCAGTGCTCAGGAAAAGGCACTCTGCTTTCTGTAGGCTGGATGCACACTCGAGTTTTGGCTTGAGGCAGAGAGAGCTCAGCTAGGCGATTCCAGGCTGAAGGCAAAGCAGAGAGTTTTTTGGTGGAGCGATGGCCCCATCTGCTGGCCAGCAAGCATGGCAGGAGAAGCCTCACTCCAAATGAGTTCCTGAGGAAGTTTCCAAGCAGGAGGCACTCTGGCTCCCCAAGCTCCAGAGTCCTGCTTACGACTTCCCTGTGGCAACAGAGTGGGTGCCAAGGGCATGTGGGTTGGAGGGTGCTCAGAAGCCACAGGCGAGGCTTTGGGCACCCAGTGTTCTCTGATGGAAAACATTGCAGGCCCGAGCATCCATGAACTCCTCCAAGGCTTTGCAGTGGGATAGCTGTCCATAGCAGATGGCTCCCTGCCAAGTGCTGCAGGCCTTTCTGGAGGGCTAAGCTGGAGCTTCCTTGCAGGCTGCTGGGCCAGGGGCGTGTGTCCCCTGGGCCAGAGTGCTGCAGGAGGAGCTCCTAGCTAGGGGAGAGCAAGCACGTTGTTTCCTTGGCCTACGCTGGCCTCTGAACACAGAGGCCAGCCAGCAGTGATGACAGCACAGGCAGCAAGGGGGTGTGGCAGGCAGCGAAGAGGCGGCAGGAGTCCCACTTGAAAGTGGGCTCATGACTGTTTGGTGCTCAGGCCCCAGTGCTCACGTGCACACACAGCCTCTGGACCTGCAGCTTCCCAGCAGTGCAAGAGACACACAGGCACCACCCTGGGGCCTTCTCGAATGAACTGTGCTCCATCGAGGTCCTGCTGGCTGGCAGTGGCCAAGGCCAGCACAGGCCCTAGGGAGGCCTGGCCTAGCCTGGGATGGGTCCGGACCTAGCAGTGCCCAGGGCAAGCCTGGGACTGCAGGCCAGGCTGCAGGCTCATTCCAGTTTGGGCCTGGTACGCAGAGCCTTCGGCTAGGACGTGCAGGGGGAAGGCTCAGCACAGTGGCTTTGGCCTGCAATCCACGTTCCTCCCTCGGGCCGCCCTGCCTGGCAGACCCACACTCCCTAGAAGTGTGTTCCTGAGGCAGTTGGACAGTTGGGGAGGTGGAGGCTCTCCCAACATGGGAGGCCTGCCCAGAACATGGCTGTGTGTCCAAAGAGGATTCCCTGCACCTCTGGCGCTGGGCAGAGATTTTCTGCACACAGGAGACCCTTGGCACACACAGTGTTTCCCCATGGAAAGCAGTGTGAGAAAGAGCCCCCGCCAGGGAAGCATGGCACTCGCCCATCGAAGCCCTCCATGCAGCAGGCTGTCATGGACTCGGCTGCAGGCCTTTGTGGCTGGAGAGACTGCAGCTCCTCTGGAGGCTCTGGGTCCATTTGCACTCCCCTTGGAGGAAACGAGGTTGTGGGATGAGGTCCTTGCCAACAATGGCACTCAGCCTGCTCCATTCGATGAGACGCACGTGTGGTGAGAGGGCCTTGTCAGCCCAGAAGCAAGCAGGGCAGCCAGGGAGGGGATTTGCATGCAGCTTGGAAGCCCTAGACTGCTGCCTCCCACCCAGGGAATGCCGGCTCTGCCCATCAGGCCCCATTCCCAAGTGGGCACCCAGCTTCAGCATCTGCCCTTTCCCAGCCATGGAACCATTCCCAGGCCACACCCTGAGCCCTGCCAAGGGTGACCTTGGCTCCCCGGGTGGGCTGAATGGCACGACTGTGTTAGGGGAGAGAAGGCCCAGGAGGCCTTCAGGGAACTGCCACCACATAGCAGTGCTCAGGAAAAGGCACTCTGCTTTCTGTAGGCTGGATGCACACTCGAGTTTTGGCTTGAGGCAGAGAGAGCTCAGCTAGGCGATTCCAGGCTGAAGGCAAAGCAGAGAGTTTTTTGGTGGAGCGATGGCACCATCTGCTGGCCAGCAAGCGTGGCAGGAGAAGCCTCACTCCAAATGAGTTCCTGAGGAAGTTTCCAAGCAGGAGGCACTCTGGCTCCCCAAGCTCCAGAGTCCTGCTTACGACTTCCCTGTGGCAACAGAGTGGGTGCCAAGGGCATGTGGGTTGGAGGGTGCTCAGAAGCCACAGGCGAGGCTTTGGGCACCCAGTGTTCTCTGATGGAAAACACTGCAGGCCCGAGCATCCATGAACTCCTCCAAGGCTTTGCAGTGGGATAGCTGTCCATAGCAGATGGCTCCCTGCCAAGTGCTGCAGGCCTTTCTGGAAGGCTAAGCTGGAGCTTCCTTGCAGGCTGCTGGGCCAGGGGCGTGTGTCCCCTGGGCCAGAGTGCTGCAGGAGGAGCTCCTAGCTAGGGGAGAGCAAGCACGTTGTTTCCTTGGCCTACGCTGGCCTGTGAACACAGAGGCCAGCCAGCAGCGATGACAGCACAGGCAACAAGGGGGTGTGGCAGGCAGCGAAGAGGCGGCAGGAGTCCCACTTGAAAGTGGGCTCATGACTGTTTGGTGCTCAGGCCCCAGTGCTCACGTGCACACACAGCCTCTGGACCTGCAGCTTCCCAGCAGTGCAAGAGACACACAGGCACCACCCTGGGGCCTTCTCGAATGAACTGTGCTCCATCGAGGTCCTGCTGGCTGGCAGTGGCCAAGGCCAGCACAGGCCCTCGGGAGGCCTGGCTGAGCCTGGGATGGGTCCGGACCTAGCAGTGCCCAGGGCAAGCCTGGGACTGCAGGCCAGGCTGCAGGCTCATTCCAGTTTGGGCCTGGTACGCAGAGCCTTCGGCTAGGACGTGCAGGGGGAAGGCTCAGCACAGTGGCTTTGGCCTGCAATCCACGTTCCTCCCTCGGGCCGCCCTGCCTGGCAGACCCACACTCCCTAGAAGTGTGTTCCTGAGGCAGTTGGACAGTTGGGGAGGTGGAGGCTCTCCCAACATGGGAGGCCTGCCCAGAACATGGCTGTGTGTCCAAAGAGGATTCCCTGCACCTCTGGCGCTGGGCAGAGATTTTCTGCACACAGGAGACCCTTGGCACACACAGTGTTTCCCCATGGAAAGCAGTGTGAGAAAGAGCCCCCGCCAGGGAAGCATGGCACTCGCCCATCGAAGCCCTCCATGCAGCAGGCTGTCATGGACTCGGCTGCAGGCCTTTGTGGCTGGAGAGACTGCAGCTCCTCTGGAGGCTCTGGGTCCATTTGCACTCCCCTTGGAGGAAACGAGGTTGTGGGATGAGGTCCTTGCCAACAATGGCACTCAGCCTGCTCCATTCGATGAGACGCACGTGTGGTGAGAGGGCCTTGTCAGCCCAGAAGCAAGCAGGGCAGCCAGGGAGGGGATTTGCATGCAGCTTGGAAGCCCTAGACTGCTGCCTCCCACCCAGGGAATGCCGGCTCTGCCCATCAGGCCCCATTCCCAAGTGGGCACCCAGCTTCAGCATCTGCCCTTTCCCAGCCATGGAACCATTCCCAGGCCACACCCTGAGCCCTGCCAAGGGTGACCTTGGCTCCCCGGGTGGGCTGAATGGCACGACTGTGTTAGGGGAGAGAAGGCCCAGGAGGCCTTCAGGGAACTGCCACCACATAGCAGTGCTCAGGAAAAGGCACTCTGCTTTCTGTAGGCTGGATGCACACTCGAGTTTTGGCTTGAGGCAGAGAGAGCTCAGCTAGGCGATTCCAGGCTGAAGGCAAAGCAGAGAGTTTTTTGGTGGAGCGATGGCACCATCTGCTGGCCAGCAAGCGTGGCAGGAGAAGCCTCACTCCAAATGAGTTCCTGAGGAAGTTTCCAAGCAGGAGGCACTCTGGCTCCCCAAGCTCCAGAGTCCTGCTTACGACTTCCCTGTGGCAACAGAGTGGGTGCCAAGGGCATGTGGGTTGGAGGGTGCTCAGAAGCCACAGGCGAGGCTTTGGGCACCCAGTGTTCTCTGATGGAAAACACTGCAGGCCCGAGCATCCATGAACTCCTCCAAGGCTTTGCAGTGGGATAGCTGTCCATAGCAGATGGCTCCCTGCCAAGTGCTGCAGGCCTTTCTGGAAGGCTAAGCTGGAGCTTCCTTGCAGGCTGCTGGGCCAGGGGCGTGTGTCCCCTGGGCCAGAGTGCTGCAGGAGGAGCTCCTAGCTAGGGGAGAGCAAGCACGTTGTTTCCTTGGCCTACGCTGGCCTGTGAACACAGAGGCCAGCCAGCAGCGATGACAGCAGAGGCAACAAGGGGGTGTGGCAGGCAGCGAAGAGGCGGCAGGAGTCCCACTTGAAAGTGGGCTCATGACTGTTTGGTGCTCAGGCCCCAGTGCTCACGTGCACACACAGCCTCTGGACCTGCAGCTTCCCAGCAGTGCAAGAGACACACAGGCACCACCCTGGGGCCTTCTCGAATGAACTGTGCTCCATCGAGGTCCTGCTGGCTGGCAGTGGCCAAGGCCAGCACAGGCCCTAGGGAGGCCTGGCCTAGCCTGGGATGGGTCCGGACCTAGCAGTGCCCAGGGCAAGCCTGGGACTGCAGGCCAGGCTGCAGGCTCATTCCAGTTTGGGCCTGGTACGCAGAGCCTTCGGCTAGGACGTGCAGGGGGAAGGCTCAGCACAGTGGCTTTGGCCTGCAATCCACGTTCCTCCCTCGGGCCGCCCTGCCTGGCAGACCCACACTCCCTAGAAGTGTGTTCCTGAGGCAGTTGGACAGTTGGGGAGGTGGAGGCTCTCCCAACATGGGAGGCCTGCCCAGAACATGGCTGTGTGTCCAAAGAGGATTCCCTGCACCTCTGGCGCTGGGCAGAGATTTTCTGCACACAGGAGACCCTTGGCACACACAGTGTTTCCCCATGGAAAGCAGTGTGAGAAAGAGCCCCCGCCAGGGAAGCATGGCACTCGCCCATCGAAGCCCTCCATGCAGCAGGCTGTCATGGACTCGGCTGCAGGCCTTTGTGGCTGGAGAGACTGCAGCTCCTCTGGAGGCTCTGGGTCCATTTGCACTCCCCTTGGAGGAAACGAGGTTGTGGGATGAGGTCCTTGCCAACAATGGCACTCAGCCTGCTCCATTCGATGAGACGCACGTGTGGTGAGAGGGCCTTGTCAGCCCAGAAGCAAGCAGGGCAGCCAGGGAGGGGATTTGCATGCAGCTTGGAAGCCCTAGACTGCTGCCTCCCACCCAGGGAATGCCGGCTCTGCCCATCAGGCCCCATTCCCAAGTGGGCACCCAGCTTCAGCATCTGCCCTTTCCCAGCCATGGAACCATTCCCAGGCCACACCCTGAGCCCTGCCAAGGGTGACCTTGGCTCCCCGGGTGGGCTGAATGGCACGACTGTGTTAGGGGAGAGAAGGCCCAGGAGGCCTTCAGGGAACTGCCACCACATAGCAGTGCTCAGGAAAAGGCACTCTGCTTTCTGTAGGCTGGATGCACACTCGAGTTTTGGCTTGAGGCAGAGAGAGCTCAGCTAGGCGATTCCAGGCTGAAGGCAAAGCAGAGAGTTTTTTGGTGGAGCGATGGCACCATCTGCTGGCCAGCAAGCGTGGCAGGAGAAGCCTCACTCCAAATGAGTTCCTGAGGAAGTTTCCAAGCAGGAGGCACTCTGGCTCCCCAAGCTCCAGAGTCCTGCTTACGACTTCCCTGTGGCAACAGAGTGGGTGCCAAGGGCATGTGGGTTGGAGGGTGCTCAGAAGCCACAGGCGAGGCTTTGGGCACCCAGTGTTCTCTGATGGAAAACACTGCAGGCCCGAGCATCCATGAACTCCTCCAAGGCTTTGCAGTGGGATAGCTGTCCATAGCAGATGGCTCCCTGCCAAGTGCTGCAGGCCTTTCTGGAAGGCTAAGCTGGAGCTTCCTTGCAGGCTGCTGGGCCAGGGGCGTGTGTCCCCTGGGCCAGAGTGCTGCAGGAGGAGCTCCTAGCTAGGGGAGAGCAAGCACGTTGTTTCCTTGGCCTACGCTGGCCTGTGAACACAGAGGCCAGCCAGCAGCGATGACAGCACAGGCAACAAGGGGGTGTGGCAGGCAGCGAAGAGGCGGCAGGAGTCCCACTTGAAAGTGGGCTCATGACTGTTTGGTGCTCAGGCCCCAGTGCTCACGTGCACACACAGCCTCTGGACCTGCAGCTTCCCAGCAGTGCAAGAGACACACAGGCACCACCCTGGGGCCTTCTCGAATGAACTGTGCTCCATCGAGGTCCTGCTGGCTGGCAGTGGCCAAGGCCAGCACAGGCCCTCGGGAGGCCTGGCTGAGCCTGGGATGGGTCCGGACCTAGCAGTGCCCAGGGCAAGCCTGGGACTGCAGGCCAGGCTGCAGGCTCATTCCAGTTTGGGCCTGGTACGCAGAGCCTTCGGCTAGGACGTGCAGGGGGAAGGCTCAGCACAGTGGCTTTGGCCTGCAATCCACGTTCCTCCCTCGGGCCGCCCTGCCTGGCAGACCCACACTCCCTAGAAGTGTGTTCCTGAGGCAGTTGGACAGTTGGGGAGGTGGAGGCTCTCCCAACATGGGAGGCCTGCCCAGAACATGGCTGTGTGTCCAAAGAGGATTCCCTGCACCTCTGGCGCTGGGCAGAGATTTTCTGCACACAGGAGACCCTTGGCACACACAGTGTTTCCCCATGGAAAGCAGTGTGAGAAAGAGCCCCCGCCAGGGAAGCATGGCACTCGCCCATCGAAGCCCTCCATGCAGCAGGCTGTCATGGACTCGGCTGCAGGCCTTTGTGGCTGGAGAGACTGCAGCTCCTCTGGAGGCTCTGGGTCCATTTGCACTCCCCTTGGAGGAAACGAGGTTGTGGGATGAGGTCCTTGCCAACAATGGCACTCAGCCTGCTCCATTCGATGAGACGCACGTGTGGTGAGAGGGCCTTGTCAGCCCAGAAGCAAGCAGGGCAGCCAGGGAGGGGATTTGCATGCAGCTTGGAAGCCCTAGACTGCTGCCTCCCACCCAGGGAATGCCGGCTCTGCCCATCAGGCCCCATTCCCAAGTGGGCACCCAGCTTCAGCATCTGCCCTTTCCCAGCCATGGAACCATTCCCAGGCCACACCCTGAGCCCTGCCAAGGGTGACCTTGGCTCCCCGGGTGGGCTGAATGGCACGACTGTGTTAGGGGAGAGAAGGCCCAGGAGGCCTTCAGGGAACTGCCACCACATAGCAGTGCTCAGGAAA
This sequence comes from Hippopotamus amphibius kiboko, assembly GCF_030028045.1. Classification (NCBI taxonomy): domain Eukaryota; kingdom Metazoa; phylum Chordata; class Mammalia; order Artiodactyla; family Hippopotamidae; genus Hippopotamus; species Hippopotamus amphibius. The sequence goes on along the minus strand of NC_080186.1, from coordinate 124,922,136 downwards.
AGGCACTCTGCTTTCTGTAGGCTGGATGCACACTCGAGTTTTGGCTTGAGGCAGAGAGAGCTCAGCTAGGCGATTCCAGGCTGAAGGCAAAGCAGAGAGTTTTTTGGTGGAGCGATGGCACCATCTGCTGGCCAGCAAGCGTGGCAGGAGAAGCCTCACTCCAAATGAGTTCCTGAGGAAGTTTCCAAGCAGGAGGCACTCTGGCTCCCCAAGCTCCAGAGTCCTGCTTACGACTTCCCTGTGGCAACAGAGTGGGTGCCAAGGGCATGTGGGTTGGAGGGTGCTCAGAAGCCACAGGCGAGGCTTTGGGCACCCAGTGTTCTCTGATGGAAAACACTGCAGGCCCGAGCATCCATGAACTCCTCCAAGGCTTTGCAGTGGGATAGCTGTCCATAGCAGATGGCTCCCTGCCAAGTGCTGCAGGCCTTTCTGGAAGGCTAAGCTGGAGCTTCCTTGCAGGCTGCTGGGCCAGGGGCGTGTGTCCCCTGGGCCAGAGTGCTGCAGGAGGAGCTCCTAGCTAGGGGAGAGCAAGCACGTTGTTTCCTTGGCCTACGCTGGCCTGTGAACACAGAGGCCAGCCAGCAGCGATGACAGCACAGGCAACAAGGGGGTGTGGCAGGCAGCGAAGAGGCGGCAGGAGTCCCACTTGAAAGTGGGCTCATGACTGTTTGGTGCTCAGGCCCCAGTGCTCACGTGCACACACAGCCTCTGGACCTGCAGCTTCCCAGCAGTGCAAGAGACACACAGGCACCACCCTGGGGCCTTCTCGAATGAACTGTGCTCCATCGAGGTCCTGCTGGCTGGCAGTGGCCAAGGCCAGCACAGGCCCTCGGGAGGCCTGGCTGAGCCTGGGATGGGTCCGGACCTAGCAGTGCCCAGGGCAAGCCTGGGACTGCAGGCCAGGCTGCAGGCTCATTCCAGTTTGGGCCTGGTACGCAGAGCCTTCGGCTAGGACGTGCAGGGGGAAGGCTCAGCACAGTGGCTTTGGCCTGCAATCCACGTTCCTCCCTCGGGCCGCCCTGCCTGGCAGACCCACACTCCCTAGAAGTGTGTTCCTGAGGCAGTTGGACAGTTGGGGAGGTGGAGGCTCTCCCAACATGGGAGGCCTGCCCAGAACATGGCTGTGTGTCCAAAGAGGATTCCCTGCACCTCTGGCGCTGGGCAGAGATTTTCTGCACACAGGAGACCCTTGGCACACACAGTGTTTCCCCATGGAAAGCAGTGTGAGAAAGAGCCCCCGCCAGGGAAGCATGGCACTCGCCCATCGAAGCCCTCCATGCAGCAGGCTGTCATGGACTCGGCTGCAGGCCTTTGTGGCTGGAGAGACTGCAGCTCCTCTGGAGGCTCTGGGTCCATTTGCACTCCCCTTGGAGGAAACGAGGTTGTGGGATGAGGTCCTTGCCAACAATGGCACTCAGCCTGCTCCATTCGATGAGACGCACGTGTGGTGAGAGGGCCTTGTCAGCCCAGAAGCAAGCAGGGCAGCCAGGGAGGGGATTTGCATGCAGCTTGGAAGCCCTAGACTGCTGCCTCCCACCCAGGGAATGCCGGCTCTGCCCATCAGGCCCCATTCCCAAGTGGGCACCCAGCTTCAGCATCTGCCCTTTCCCAGCCATGGAACCATTCCCAGGCCACACCCTGAGCCCTGCCAAGGGTGACCTTGGCTCCCCGGGTGGGCTGAATGGCACGACTGTGTTAGGGGAGAGAAGGCCCAGGAGGCCTTCAGGGAACTGCCACCACATAGCAGTGCTCAGGAAAAGGCACTCTGCTTTCTGTAGGCTGGATGCACACTCGAGTTTTGGCTTGAGGCAGAGAGAGCTCAGCTAGGCGATTCCAGGCTGAAGGCAAAGCAGAGAGTTTTTTGGTGGAGCGATGGCACCATCTGCTGGCCAGCAAGCGTGGCAGGAGAAGCCTCACTCCAAATGAGTTCCTGAGGAAGTTTCCAAGCAGGAGGCACTCTGGCTCCCCAAGCTCCAGAGTCCTGCTTACGACTTCCCTGTGGCAACAGAGTGGGTGCCAAGGGCATGTGGGTTGGAGGGTGCTCAGAAGCCACAGGCGAGGCTTTGGGCACCCAGTGTTCTCTGATGGAAAACACTGCAGGCCCGAGCATCCATGAACTCCTCCAAGGCTTTGCAGTGGGATAGCTGTCCATAGCAGATGGCTCCCTGCCAAGTGCTGCAGGCCTTTCTGGAAGGCTAAGCTGGAGCTTCCTTGCAGGCTGCTGGGCCAGGGGCGTGTGTCCCCTGGGCCAGAGTGCTGCAGGAGGAGCTCCTAGCTAGGGGAGAGCAAGCACGTTGTTTCCTTGGCCTACGCTGGCCTGTGAACACAGAGGCCAGCCAGCAGCGATGACAGCAGAGGCAACAAGGGGGTGTGGCAGGCAGCGAAGAGGCGGCAGGAGTCCCACTTGAAAGTGGGCTCATGACTGTTTGGTGCTCAGGCCCCAGTGCTCACGTGCACACACAGCCTCTGGACCTGCAGCTTCCCAGCAGTGCAAGAGACACACAGGCACCACCCTGGGGCCTTCTCGAATGAACTGTGCTCCATCGAGGTCCTGCTGGCTGGCAGTGGCCAAGGCCAGCACAGGCCCTCGGGAGGCCTGGCTGAGCCTGGGATGGGTCCGGACCTAGCAGTGCCCAGGGCAAGCCTGGGACTGCAGGCCAGGCTGCAGGCTCATTCCAGTTTGGGCCTGGTACGCAGAGCCTTCGGCTAGGACGTGCAGGGGGAAGGCTCAGCACAGTGGCTTTGGCCTGCAATCCACGTTCCTCCCTCGGGCCGCCCTGCCTGGCAGACCCACACTCCCTAGAAGTGTGTTCCTGAGGCAGTTGGACAGTTGGGGAGGTGGAGGCTCTCCCAACATGGGAGGCCTGCCCAGAACATGGCTGTGTGTCCAAAGAGGATTCCCTGCACCTCTGGCGCTGGGCAGAGATTTTCTGCACACAGGAGACCCTTGGCACACACAGTGTTTCCCCATGGAAAGCAGTGTGAGAAAGAGCCCCCGCCAGGGAAGCATGGCACTCGCCCATCGAAGCCCTCCATGCAGCAGGCTGTCATGGACTCGGCTGCAGGCCTTTGTGGCTGGAGAGACTGCAGCTCCTCTGGAGGCTCTGGGTCCATTTGCACTCCCCTTGGAGGAAACGAGGTTGTGGGATGAGGTCCTTGCCAACAATGGCACTCAGCCTGCTCCATTCGATGAGACGCACGTGTGGTGAGAGGGCCTTGTCAGCCCAGAAGCAAGCAGGGCAGCCAGGGAGGGGATTTGCATGCAGCTTGGAAGCCCTAGACTGCTGCCTCCCACCCAGGGAATGCCGGCTCTGCCCATCAGGCCCCATTCCCAAGTGGGCACCCAGCTTCAGCATCTGCCCTTTCCCAGCCATGGAACCATTCCCAGGCCACACCCTGAGCCCTGCCAAGGGTGACCTTGGCTCCCCGGGTGGGCTGAATGGCACGACTGTGTTAGGGGAGAGAAGGCCCAGGAGGCCTTCAGGGAACTGCCACCACATAGCAGTGCTCAGGAAAAGGCACTCTGCTTTCTGTAGGCTGGATGCACACTCGAGTTTTGGCTTGAGGCAGAGAGAGCTCAGCTAGGCGATTCCAGGCTGAAGGCAAAGCAGAGAGTTTTTTGGTGGAGCGATGGCACCATCTGCTGGCCAGCAAGCGTGGCAGGAGAAGCCTCACTCCAAATGAGTTCCTGAGGAAGTTTCCAAGCAGGAGGCACTCTGGCTCCCCAAGCTCCAGAGTCCTGCTTACGACTTCCCTGTGGCAACAGAGTGGGTGCCAAGGGCATGTGGGTTGGAGGGTGCTCAGAAGCCACAGGCGAGGCTTTGGGCACCCAGTGTTCTCTGATGGAAAACACTGCAGGCCCGAGCATCCATGAACTCCTCCAAGGCTTTGCAGTGGGATAGCTGTCCATAGCAGATGGCTCCCTGCCAAGTGTTGCAGGCCTTTCTGGAAGGCTAAGCTGGAGCTTCCTTGCAGGCTGCTGGGCCAGGGGCGTGTGTCCCCTGGGCCAGAGTGCTGCAGGAGGAGCTCCTAGCTAGGGGAGAGCAAGCACGTTGTTTCCTTGGCCTACGCTGGCCTGTGAACACAGAGGCCAGCCAGCAGCGATGACAGCAGAGGCAACAAGGGGGTGTGGCAGGCAGCGAAGAGGCGGCAGGAGTCCCACTTGAAAGTGGGCTCATGACTGTTTGGTGCTCAGGCCCCAGTGCTCACGTGCACACACAGCCTCTGGACCTGCAGCTTCCCAGCAGTGCAAGAGACACACAGGCACCACCCTGGGGCCTTCTCGAATGAACTGTGCTCCATCGAGGTCCTGCTGGCTGGCAGTGGCCAAGGCCAGCACAGGCCCTCGGGAGGCCTGGCTGAGCCTGGGATGGGTCCGGACCTAGCAGTGCCCAGGGCAAGCCTGGGACTGCAGGCCAGGCTGCAGGCTCATTCCAGTTTGGGCCTGGTACGCAGAGCCTTCGGCTAGGACGTGCAGGGGGAAGGCTCAGCACAGTGGCTTTGGCCTGCAATCCACGTTCCTCCCTCGGGCCGCCCTGCCTGGCAGACCCACACTCCCTAGAAGTGTGTTCCTGAGGCAGCTGGACAGTTGGGGAGGTGGAGGCTCTCCCAACATGGGAGGCCTGCCCAGAACATGGCTGTGTGTCCAAAGAGGATTCCCTGCACCTCTGGCGCTGGGCAGAGATTTTCTGCACACAGGAGACCCTTGGCACACACAGTGTTTCCCCATGGAAAGCAGTGTGAGAAAGAGCCCCCGCCAGGGAAGCATGGCACTCGCCCATCGAAGCCCTCCATGCAGCAGGCTGTCATGGACTCGGCTGCAGGCCTTTGTGGCTGGAGAGACTGCAGCTCCTCTGGAGGCTCTGGGTCCATTTGCACTCCCCTTGGAGGAAACGAGGTTGTGGGATGAGGTCCTTGCCAACAATGGCACTCAGCCTGCTCCATTCGATGAGACGCACGTGTGGTGAGAGGGGCTTGTCAGCCCAGAAGCAAGCAGGGCAGCCAGGGAGGGGATTTGCATGCAGCTTGGAAGCCCTAGACTGCTGCCACCCACCCAGGGAATGCCAGCTCTGCCCATCAGGCCCCATTCCCAAGTGGGCACCCAGCTTCAGCATCTGCCCTTTCCCAGCCATGGAACCATTCCCAGGCCACACCCTGAGCCCTGCCAAGGGTGACCTTGGCTCCCCAGGTGGGCTGAATGGCACGACTGTGTTAGGGGAGAGAAGGCCCAGGAGGCCTTCAGGGAACTGCCACCACATAGCAGTGCTCAGGAAAAGGCACTCTGCTTTCTGTAGGCTGAATGCACACTCGAGTTTTGTCTTGAGGCAGAGAGAGCTCAGCTAGGCGATTCCAGGCTGAAGGCAAAGCAGAGAGTTTTTTGGTGGAGCGATGGCACCATCTGCTGGCCAGCAAGCATGGCAGGAGAAGCCTCACTCCAAATGAGTTCCTGAGGAAGTTTCCAAGCAGGAGGCACTCTGGCTCCCCAAGCTCCAGAGTCCTGCTTACGACTTCCCTGTGGCAACAGAGTGGGTGCCAAGGGCATGTGGGTTGGAGGGTGCTCAGAAGCCACAGGCGAGGCTTTGGGCACCCAGTGTTCTCTGATGGAAAACACTGCAGGCCCGAGCATCCATGAACTCCTCCAAGGCTTTGCAGTGGGATAGCTGTCCATAGCAGATGGCTCCCTGCCAAGTGCTGCAGGCCTTTCTGGAAGGCTAAGCTGGAGCTTCCTTGCAGGCTGCTGGGCCAGGGGCGTGTGTCCCCTGGGCCAGAGTGCTGCAGGAGGAGCTCCTAGCTAGGGGAGAGCAAGCACGTTGTTTCCTTGGCCTACGCTGGCCTGTGAACACAGAGGCCAGCCAGCAGCGATGACAGCAGAGGCAACAAGGGGGTGTGGCAGGCAGCGAAGAGGCGGCAGGAGTCCCACTTGAAAGTGGGCTCATGACTGTTTGGTGCTCAGGCCCCAGTGCTCACGTGCACACACAGCCTCTGGACCTGCAGCTTCCCAGCAGTGCAAGAGACACACAGGCACCACCCTGGGGCCTTCTCGAATGAACTGTGCTCCATCGAGGTCCTGCTGGCTGGCAGTGGCCAAGGCCAGCACAGGCCCTCGGGAGGCCTGGCTGAGCCTGGGATGGGTCCGGACCTAGCAGTGCCCAGGGCAAGCCTGGGACTGCAGGCCAGGCTGCAGGCTCATTCCAGTTTGGGCCTGGTACGCAGAGCCTTCGGCTAGGACGTGCAGGGGGAAGGCTCAGCACAGTGGCTTTGGCCTGCAATCCACGTTCCTCCCTCGGGCCGCCCTGCCTGGCAGACCCACACTCCCTAGAAGTGTGTTCCTGAGGCAGCTGGACAGTTGGGGAGGTGGAGGCTCTCCCAACATGGGAGGCCTGCCCAGAACATGGCTGTGTGTCCAAAGAGGATTCCCTGCACCTCTGGCGCTGGGCAGAGATTTTCTGCACACAGGAGACCCTTGGCACACACAGTGTTTCCCAATGGAAAGCAGTGTGAGAAAGAGCCCCCGCCAGGGAAGCATGGCACTCGCCCATCGAAGCCCTCCATGCAGCAGGCTGTCATGGACTCGGCTGCAGGCCTTTGTGGCTGGAGAGACTGCAGCTCCTCTGGAGGCTCTGGGTCCATTTGCACTCCCCTTGGAGGAAACGAGGTTGTGGGATGAGGTCCTTGCCAACAATGGCACTCAGCCTGCTCCATTCGATGAGACGCACGTGTGGTGAGAGGGGCTTGTCAGCCCAGAAGCAAGCAGGGCAGCCAGGGAGGGGATTTGCATGCAGCTTGGAAGCCCTAGACTGCTGCCACCCACCCAGGGAATGCCAGCTCTGCCCATCAGGCCCCATTCCCAAGTGGGCACCCAGCTTCAGCATCTGCCCTTTCCCAGCCATGGAACCATTCCCAGGCCACACCCTGAGCCCTGCCAAGGGTGACCTTGGCTCCCCAGGTGGGCTGAATGGCACGACTGTGTTAGGGGAGAGAAGGCCCAGGAGGCCTTCAGGGAACTGCCACCACATAGCAGTGCTCAGGAAAAGGCACTCTGCTTTCTGTAGGCTGAATGCACACTCGAGTTTTGTCTTGAGGCAGAGAGAGCTCAGCTAGGCGATTCCAGGCTGAAGGCAAAGCAGAGAGTTTTTTGGTGGAGCGATGGCACCATCTGCTGGCCAGCAAGCATGGCAGGAGAAGCCTCACTCCAAATGAGTTCCTGAGGAAGTTTCCAAGCAGGAGGCACTCTGGCTCCCCAAGCTCCAGAGTCCTGCTTACGACTTCCCTGTGGTAACAGAGTGGGTGCCAAGGGCATGTGGGTTGGAGGGTGCTCAGAAGCCACAGGCGAGGCTTTGGGCACCCAGTGTTCTCTGATGGAAAACACTGCAGGCCCGAGCATCCATGAACTCCTCCAAGGCTTTGCAGTGGGATAGCTGTCCATAGCAGATGGCTCCCTGCCAAGTGCTGCAGGCCTTTCTGGAGGGCTAAGCTGGAGCTTCCTTGCAGGCTGCTGGGCCAGGGGCGTGTGTCCCCTGGGCCAGAGTGCTGCAGGAGGAGCTCCTAGCTAGGGGAGAGCAAGCACGTTGTTTCCTTGGCCTACGCTGGCCTGTGAACACAGAGGCCAGCCAGCAGCGATGACAGCACAGGCAGCAAGGGGGTGTGGCAGGCAGCGAAGAGGCGGCAGGAGTCCCACTTGAAAGTGGGCTCATGACTGTTTGGTGCTCAGGCCCCAGTGCTCACGTGCACACACAGCCTCTGGACCTGCAGCTTCCCAGCAGTGCAAGAGACACACAGGCACCACCCTGGGGCCTTCTCGAATGAACTGTGCTCCGTCGAGGTCCTGCTGGCTGGCAGTGGCCAAGGCCAGCACAGGCCCTAGGGAGGCCTGGCTGAGCCTGGGATGGGTCCGGACCTAGCAGTGCCCAGGGCAAGCCTGGGACTGCAGGCCAGGCTGCAGGCTCATTCCAGTTTGGGCCTGGTACGCAGAGCCTTCGGCTAGGACGTGCAGGGGGAAGGCTCAGCACAGTGGCTTTGGCCTGCAATCCACGTTCCTCCCTCGGGCCGCCCTGCCTGGCAGACCCACACTCCCTAGAAGTGTGTTCCTGAGGCAGCTGGACAGTTGGGGAGGTGGAGGCTCTCCCAACATGGGAGGCCTGCCCAGAACATGGCTGTGTGTCCAAAGAGGATTCCCTGCACCTCTGGCGCTGGGCAGAGATTTTCTGCACACAGGAGACCCTTGGCACACACAGTGTTTCCCCATGGAAAGCAGTGTGAGAAAGAGCCCCCACCAGGGAAGCATGGCACTCGCCCATCGAAGCCCTCCATGCAGCAGGCTGTCATGGACTCGGCTGCAGGCCTTTGTGGCTGGAGAGACTGCAGCTCCTCTGGAGGCTCTGGGTCCATTTGCACTCCCCTTCGAGGAAACGAGGTTGTGGGATGAGGCCCTTGCCAACAATGGCACTCAGCCTGCTCCATTCGATGAGACGCACGTGTGGTGAGAGAGGCTTGTCAGCCCAGAAGCAAGCAGGGCAGCCAGGGAGGGGATCTGCATGCAGGTTGGAAGCCCTAGACTCCTGCCTCCCACCCAGGGAATGCCGGCTCTGCCCATCAGGCCCCATGCCCAAGTGGGCACCTAGCTTCAGCATCTGCCCTTTCCCAGCCATGGAACCATTCCCAGGCCACACCCTGAGCCCTGCCAAGGGTGACCTTGGCTCCCCGGGTGGGCTGAATGGCACGACTGTGTTAGGGGAGAGAAGGCCCAGGAGGCCTTCAGGGAACTGCCACCACATAGCAGTGCTCAGGAAAAGGCACTCTGCTTTCTGTAGGCTGGATGCACACTCGAGTTTTGGCTTGAGGCAGAGAGAGCTCAGCTAGGCGATTCCAGGCTGAAGGCAAAGCAGAGAGTTTTTGGTGGAGCGATGGCACCATCTGCTGGCCAGCAAGCGTGGCAGGAGAAGCCTCAATCCAAATGAGTTCCTGAGGAAGTTTCCAAGCAGGAGGCACTCTGGCTCCCCAAGCTCCAGAGTCCTGCTTACGACTTCCCTGTGGCAACAGAGTGGGTGCCAAGGGCATGTGGGTGGGAGGGTGCTCAGAAGCCACAGGCGAGGCTTTGGGCACCCAGTGTTCTCTGATGGAAAACACTGCAGGCCCGAGCATCCATGAACTCCTCCAAGGCTTTGCAGTGGGATAGCTGTCCATAGCAGATGGCTCCCTGCCAAGTGCTGCAGGCCTTTCTGGAGGGCTAAGCTGGAGCTTCCTTGCAGGCTGCTGGGCCAGGGGCGTGTGTCCCCTGGGCCAGAGTGCTGCAGGAGGAGCTCCTAGCTAGGGGAGAGCAAGCACGTTGTTTCTTGGCCTACGCTGGCCTGTGAACACAGAGGCCAACCAGCAGCGATGACAGCACAGGCAGCAAGGGGGTGCTGGCAGGCAGTGAAGAGGCGGCAGGAGTCCCACTTGAAAGTGGGCTCATGACTGTTTGGTGCTCAGGCCCCAGTGCTCACGTGCACACACAGCCTCTGGACCTGCAGCTTCCCAGCAGTGCAAGAGACACACAGGCACCACCCTGGGGCCTCTCGAATGAACTGTGCTCCGTCAAGGTCCTGCTGGCTGGCAGTGGCCAAGGCCAGCACAGGCCCTAGGGAGGCCTGGCTGAGCCTGGGATGGGTCCGGACCTAGCAGTGCCCAGGGCAAGCCTGGGACTGCAGGCCAGGCTGCAGGCTCATTCCAGTTTGGGCCTGGTATGCAGAGCCTTCGGCTAGGACGTGCAGGGGGAAGGCTCAGCACAGTGGCTTTGACCTGCAATCCACGTTCCTCCCTCGGGCCGCCCTGCCTGGCAGACCCACACTCCCTAGAAGTGTGTTCCTGAGGCAGCTGGACAGTTGGGGAGGTGGAGGCTCTCCCAACATGGGAGGCCTGCCCAGAACATGGCTGTGTGTCCAAAGAGGATTCCCTGCACCTCTGGCGCTGGGCAGAGATTTTCTGCACACAGGAGACCCTTGGCACACACAGTGTTTCCCCATGGAAAGCAGTGTGAGAAAGAGCCCCCGCCAGGGAAGCATGGCACTCGCCCATCGAAGCCCTCCATGCAGCAGGCTGTCATGGACTCGGCTGCAGGCCTTTGTGGCTGGAGAGACTGCAGCTCCTTTGGAGGCTCTGGGTCCATTTGCACTCCCCTTGGAGGAAACGAGGTTGTGGGATGAGGTCCTTGCCAACAATGGCACTCAGCCTGCTCCATTCGATGAGACGCACGTGTGGTGAGAGGGGCTTGTCAGCCCAGAAGCAAGCAGGGCAGCCAGGGAGGGGATTTGCATGCAGCTTGGAAGCCCTAGACTGCTGCCTCCCACCCAGGGAATGCCGGCTCTGCCCATCAGGCCCCATGCCCAAGTGGGCACCCAGCTTCAGCATCTGCCCTTTCCCAGCCATGGAACCATTCCCAGGCCACACCCTGAGCCCTGCCAAGGGTGACATTGGCTCCCCGGGTGGGCTGAATGGCACGACTGTGTTAGGGGAGAGAAGGCCCAGGAGGCCTTCAGGGAACTGCCACCACATAGACAGTGCTCAGGAAAAGGCACTCTGCTTTCTGTAGGCTGAATGCACACTCGAGTTTTGGCTTGAGGCAGAGAGAGCTCAGCTAGGCGATTCCAGGCTGAAGGCAAAGCAGAGAGTTTTTTGGTGGAGCGATGGCACCATCTGCTGGCCAGCAAGCGTGGCAGGAGAAGCCTCACTCCAAATGAGTTCCTGAGGAAGTTTCCAAGCAGGAGGCACTCTGGCTCCCCACGCTCCAGAGTCCTGCTTACGACTTCCCTGTGGCAACAGAGTGGGTGCCAAGGGCATGTGGTTGGAGGGTGCTCAGAAGCCACAGGCGAGGCTTTGGGCACCCAGTGTTCTCTGATGGAAAACACTGCAGGCCCGAGCATCCATGAACTCCTCCAAGGCTTTGCAGTGGGATAGCTGTCCATAGCAGATGGCTCCCTGCCAAGTGCTGCAGGCCTTTCTGGAGGGCTAAGCTGGAGCTTCCTTGCAGGCTGCTGGGCCAGGGGCGTGTGTCCCCTGGGCCAGAGTGCTGCAGGAGGAGCTCCTAGCTAGGGGAGAGCAAGCACTTTGTTTCCTTGGCCTACGCTGGCCTCTGAACACAGAGGCCAGCCAGCAGTGATGACAGCACAGGCAGCAAGGGGGTGTGGCAGGCAGCGAAGAGGCGGCAGGAGTCCCACTTGAAAGTGGGATCATGACTGTTTGGTGCTCAGGCCCCAGTGCTCACGTGCACACACAGCCTCTGGACCTGCAGCTTCCCAGCAGTGCAAGAGACACACAGGCACCACCCTGGGGCCTTCTCGAATGAACTGTGCTCCATCGAGGTCCTGCTGGCTGGCAGTGGCCAAGGCCAGCACAGGCCCTAGGGAGGCCTGGCTGAGCCTGGGATGGGTCCCCGGACCTAGCAGTGCCCAGGGCAAGCCTGGGACTGCAGGCCAGGCTGCAGGCTCATTCCAGTTTGGGCCTGGTACGCAGAGCCTTTGGCTAGGACGTGCAGGGGGAAGGCTCAGCACAGTGGCTTTGGCCTGCAATCCACGTTCCTCCCTCGGGCCGCCCTGCCTGCAGACCCACACTCCCTAGAAGTGTGTTCCTGAGGCAGTTGGACAGTTGGGGAGGTGGAGCTCTCCCCAACATGGGAGGCTGCCCAGAACATGGCTGTGTGTCCAAAGAGGATTCCCTACCCTCCTCTGGCGCTGGGCAGAGATTTTCTGCACACAGGAGACCCTTGGCACACACAGTGTTTCCCATGGAAAGCAGTGTGAGAAAGAGCCCCCACCAGGAAGCATGGCACTCGCCCATCGAAGCCCTCCATGCAGCAGGCTGTCATGGACTCGCTGCAGGCCTTTGTGGCTGGAGAGACTGCAGCTCCTCTGGAGGCTCTGGGTCCATTTGCACTCCCCTTGGAGGAAACGAGGTTGTGGGATGAGGTCCTGCCAACAATGGCACTCAGCCTGCTCCATTCGATGAGACGCACGTGTGGTGAGAGAGGCTTGTCAGCCCAGAAGCAAGCAGGGCAGCCAGGGAGGGGATTTGCATGCAGCTTGGAAGCCCTAGACTGCTGCCTCCCACCCAGGGAATGCCGGCTCTGCCCATCAGGCCCCATGCCCAAGTGGGCACCTAGCTTCAGCATCTGCCTTTCCCAGCCATGGAACCATTCCCAGGCCACACCTGAGCCCTGCCAAGGGGACCTTGCTCCCCGGGTGGGCTGAATGGCACGACTGTGTTAGGGGAGAGAAGGCCCAGGAGGCCTTCAGGGAACTGCCACCACATAGCAAGTGCTCAGGAAAAGGCACTCTGCTTTCTGTAGGCTGGATGCACACTCGAGTTTTGGCTTGAGGCAGAGAGAGCTCAGCTAGGCGATTCCAGGCTGAAGGCAAAGCAGAGAGTTTTTTGGTGGAGCGATGGCACCATCTGCTGGCCAGCAAGCGTGGCAGGAGAAGCCTCACTCCAAATGAGTTCCTGAGGAAGTTTCCAAGCAGGAGGCACTCTGGCTCCCCAAGCTCCAGAGTCCTGCTTACGACTTCCCTGTGGCAACAGAGTGGGTGCCAAGGGCATGTGGGTTGGAGGGTGCTCAGAAGCCACAGGCGAGGCTTTGGGCACCCAGTGTTCTCTGATGGAAAACACTGCAGGCCCGAGCATCCATGAACTCCTCCAAGGCTTTGCAGTGGGATAGCTGTCCATAGCAGATGGCTCCTGCCAAGTGCTGCAGGCCTTTCTGGAGGGCTAAGCTGGAGCTTCCTTGCAGGCTGCTGGGCCAGGGGCGTGTGTCCCCTGGGCCAGAGTGCTGCAGGAGGAGCTCCTAGCTAGGGGAGAGCAAGCACGTTGTTTCCTTGGCCTACGCTGGCCTGTGAACACAGAGGCCAACCAGCAGCGATGACAGCACAGGCAGCAAGGGGGTGTGGCAGGCAGTGAAGAGGCGGCAGGAGACCCCACTTGAAAGTGGGCTCATGACTGTTTGGTGCTCAGGCCCCAGTGCTCACGTGCACACACAGCCTCTGGACCTGCAGCTTCCCAGCAGTGCAAGAGACACACAGGCACCACCCTGGGGCCTTCTCGAATGAACTGTGCTCCGTCAAGGTCCTGCTGGCTGGCAGTGGCCAAGGCCAGCACAGGCCCTAGGGAGGCCTGGCTGAGCCTGGGATGGGTTCGGACCTAGCAGTGCCCAGGGCAAGCCTGGGACTGCAGGCCAGGCTGCAGGCTCATTCCAGTTTGGGCCTGGTACGCAGAGCCTTCGGCTAGGACGTGCAGGGGAAGGCTCAGCACAGTGGCTTTGACCTGCAATCCACGTTCCGTCCCTCGGGCCGCCCTGCCTGGCAGACCCACACTCCCTAGAAGTGTGTTCCTGAGGCAGCTGGACAGTTGGGGAGTGGAGGCTCTCCCAACATGGGAGGGCCTGCCCAGAACATGGCTGTGTGTCCAAAGAGGATTCCCTGCACCTCTGGCGCTGGGCAGAGATTTTCTGCACACAGGAGACCCCTTGGCACACACAGTGTTTCCCCATGGAAAGCAGTGTGAGAAAGAGCCCCCGCCAGGTAAGCATGGCACTCGCCCATCCGAAGCCCTCCATGCAGCAGGCTGTCATGGACTCGGCTGCAGGCCTTTGTGGCTGGAGAGACTGCAGCTCCTTTGGAGGCTCTGGGTCCATTTGCACTCCCCTTGGAGGAAACGAGGTTGTGGGATGAGGTCCTTGCCAACAATGGCACTCAGCCTGCTCCATTCGATGAGACGCACGTGTGGTGAGAGGCGGCTTGTCAGCCCAGAAGCAAGCAGGGCAGCCAGGGAGGGATTTGCATGCAGCTTGGAAGCCCTAGACTGCTGCCTCCCACCCAGGAATGCCGGCTCTGCCCATCAGGCCCCATGCCCAAGTGGGCACCCAGCTTCAGCATCCTGCCCTTTCCCAGCCATGGAACCATTCCCAGGCCACACCCCTGAGCCCTGCCAAGGGTGACATTTGCTCCCCGGGTGGGCTGAATGGCACGACTGTGTTAGGGGAGAGAAGGCCCAGGAGGCCTTCAGGGAACTGCCACCACAGAGCAGTGCTCAGGAAAAGGCACTCTGCTTTCTGTAGGCTGAATGCACACTCGAGTTTTGGCTTGAGGCAGAGAGAGCTCAGCTAGGCGATTCCAGCTGAAGGCAAAGCAGAGAGTTTTTTGGTGGAGCGATGGCACCATCTGCTGGCCAGCAAGCGTGGCAGGAGAAGCCTCAATCCAAATGAGTTCCTGAGGAAGTTTCCAAGCAGGAGGCACTCTGGCTCCCCAAGCTCCAGAGTCCTGCTTACGACTTCCCTGTGGCAACAGAGTGGGTGCCAAGGGCATGTGGGTGGAGGGTGCTCAGAAGCCACAGGCGAGGCTTTGGGCACCCAGTGTTCTCTGATGGAAAACACTGCAGGCCCGAGCATCCATGAACTCCTCAAGGCTTTGCAGTGGGATAGCTGTCCATAGCAGATGGCTCCCTGCAAGTGCTGCAGGCCTTTCTGGAGGGCTAAGCTGGAGCTTCCTTGCAGGCTGCTGGGCCAGGGGCGTGTGTCCCCTGGGCCAGAGTGCTGCAGGAGGAGCTCCTAGCTAGGGGAGAGCAAGCACGTTGTTTCCTTGGCCTACGCTGGCCTGTGAACACAGAGGCCAACCAGCAGCGATGACAGCACAGGCAGCAAGGGGGTGTGGCAGGCAGTGAAGAGCGGCAGGAGTCCCACTTGAAAGTGGGCTCATGACTGTTTGGTGCTCAGGCCCCAGTGCTCACGTGCACACACAGCCTCTGGACCTGCAGCTTCCCAGCAGTGCAAGAGACACACAGGCACCACCCTGGGGCCTTCTCGAATGAACTGTGCTCCGTCAAGGTCCTGCTGGCTGGCAGTGGCCAAGGCCAGCACAGGCCCTAGGGAGGCCTGGCTGAGCCTGGGATGGGTCCGGACCTAGCAGTGCCCAGGGCAAGCCTGGGACTGCAGGCCAGGCTGCAGGCTCATTCCAGTTTGGGCCTGGTATGCAGAGCCTTCGGCTAGGACGTGCAGGGGGAAGGCTCAGCACAGTGGCTTTGACCTGCAATCCACGTTCCTCCCTCGGGCCGCCCTGCTGGCAGACCCCACACTCCCTAGAAGTGTGTTCCTGAGGCAGCTGGACAGTTGGGAGGTGGAGGCTCTCCCAACATGGGAGGCCTGCCCAGAACATGGCTGTGTGTCCAAAGAGGATTCCCTGCACCTCTGGCGCTGGGCAGAGATTTTCTGCACACAGGAGACCCTTGGCACACACAGTGTTTCCCCATGGAAAGCAGTGTGAGAAAGAGCCCCCGCCAGGGAAGCATGGCACTCGCCCATCGAAGCCCTCCATGCAGCAGGCTGTCATGGACTCGGCTGCAGGCCTTTGTGGCTGGAGAGACTGCAGCTCCTTTGGAGGCTCTGGGTCCATTTGCACTCCCCTTGGAGGAAACGAGGTTGTGGGATGAGGTCCTTGCCAACAATGGCACTCAGCCTGCTCCATTCGATGAGACGCACGTGTGGTGAGAGGGGCTTGTCAGCCAGAAGCAAGCAGGGCAGCCAGGGAGGGGATTTGCATGCAGCTTGGAAGCCCTAGACTGCTGCCTCCCACCAGGGAATGCCGGCTCTGCCCATCAGGCCCCATGCCCAAGTGGGCACCCAGCTTCAGCATCTGCCCTTTCCCAGCCATGGAACCATTCCCAGGCCACACCCTGAGCCCTGCCAAGGGTGACATTGGCTCCCCGGGTGGGCTGAATGGCACGACTGTGTTAGGGGAGATAAGGCCCAGGAGGCCTTCAGGGAACTGCCACCACATAGCAGTGCTCAGGAAAAGGC
The DNA here is from genome assembly GCF_030028045.1 of Hippopotamus amphibius kiboko. Taxonomy (NCBI): domain Eukaryota; kingdom Metazoa; phylum Chordata; class Mammalia; order Artiodactyla; family Hippopotamidae; genus Hippopotamus; species Hippopotamus amphibius. The sequence goes on along the minus strand of NC_080186.1, from coordinate 124,906,322 downwards.
ACTCTGCTTTCTGTAGGCTGAATGCACACTCGAGTTTTGGCTTGAGGCAGAGAGAGCTCAGCTAGGCGATTCCAGGCTGAAGGCAAAGCAGAGAGTTTTTTGGTGGAGCGATGGCACCATCTGCTGGCCAGCAAGCGTGGCAGGAGAAGCCTCACTCCAAATGAGTTCCTGAGGAAGTTTCCAAGCAGGAGGCACTCTGGCTCCCCACGCTCCAGAGTCCTGCTTACGACTTCCCTGTGGCAACAGAGTGGGTGCCAAGGGCATGTGGGTTGGAGGGTGCTCAGAAGCCACAGGCGAGGCTTTGGGCACCCAGTGTTCTCTGATGGAAAACACTGCAGGCCCGAGCATCCATGAACTCCTCCAAGGCTTTGCAGTGGGATAGCTGTCCATAGCAGATGGCTCCCTGCCAAGTGCATGCAGGCCTTTCTGGAGGGCTAAGCTGGAGCTTCCTTGCAGGCTGCTGGGCCAGGGGCGTGTGTCCCCTGGGCCAGAGTGCTGCAGGAGGAGCTCCTAGCTAGGGGAGAGCAAGCACTTTGTTTCCTTGGCCTACGCTGGCCTCTGAACACAGAGGCCAGCCAGCAGTGATGACAGCACAGGCAGCAAGGGGGTGTGGCAGGCAGCGAAGAGGCGGCAGGAGTCCCACTTGAAAGTGGGCTCATGACTGTTTGGTGCTCAGGCCCCCAGTGCTCACGTGCACACACAGCCTCTGGACCTGCAGCTTCCAGCAGTGCAAGAGACACACAGGCACACCCTGGGGCCTTCTCGAATGAACTGTGCTCCATCGAGGTCTGCTGGCTGGCAGTGGCCAAGGCCAGCACAGGCCCTAGGGAGGCCTGGCTGAGCCTGGGATGGGTCCGGACCTAGCAGTGCCCAGGGCAAGCCTGGGACTGCAGGCCAGGCTGCAGCTCATTCCAGTTTGGGCCTGGTACGCAGAGCCTTTGGCTAGGACGTGCAGGGGGAAGGCTCAGCACAGTGGCTTTGGCCTGCAATCCACGTTCCTCCCTCGGGCCGCCCTGCCTGGCAGACCCACACTCCCTAGAAGTGTGTTCCTGAGGCAGTTGGACAGTTGGGGAGGTGGAGGCTCTCCCAACATGGGAGGCCTGCCCAGAACATGGCTGTGTGTCCAAAGAGGATTCCCTGCACCTCTGGCGCTGGGCAGAGATTTTCTGCACACAGGAGACCCTTGGCACACACAGTGTTTCCCCATGGAAAGCAGTGTGAGAAAGAGCCCCCACCAGGGAAGCATGGCACTCGCCCATCGAAGCCCTCCATGCAGCAGGCTGTCATGGACTCGGCTGCAGGCCTTTGTGGCTGGAGAGACTGCAGCTCCTCTGGAGGCTCTGGGTCCATTTGCACTCCCCTTGAGGAAACGAGGTTGTGGGATGAGGTCCTTGCCAACAATGGCACTCAGCTGCTCCATTCGATGAGACGCACGTGTGGTGAGAGGGGCTTGTCAGCCCAGAAGCAAGCAGGGCAGCCAGGGAGGGGATTTGCATGCAGCTTGGAAGCCCTAGACTGCTGCCTCCCACCCAGGGAATGCCGGCTCTGCCCATCAGGCCCCATGCCCAAGTGGGCACCCTAGCTTCAAGGCATCTGCCCTTTCCCAGCCATGGAACCATTCCCAGGGCCACACCCTGAGCCCTGCCAAGGGTGACCTTGGCTCCCCGGGTGGGCTGAATGGCACGACTGTGTTAGGGGAGAGAAGGCCCAGGAGGCTTCAGGAACTGCCACCACATAGCAGTGCTCAGGAAAAGGCACTCTGCTTTCTGTAGGCTGGATGCACACTCGAGTTTTGGCTTGAGGCAGAGAGAGCTCAGCTAGGCGATTCCAGGCTGAAGGCAAAGCAGAGAGTTTTTTGGTGGAGCGATGGCACCATCTGCTGGCCAGCAAGCGTGGCAGGAGAAGCCTCACTCCAAATGAGTTCCTGAGGAAGTTTCCAAGCAGGAGGCACTCTGGCTCCCCAAGCTCCAGAGTCCTGCTTACGACTTCCCTGTGGCAACAGAGTGGGTGCCAGGGCATGTGGGTTGGAAGGGTGCTCAGAAGCCACAGCGAGGCTTTGGGCACCCAGTGTTCTCTGATGGAAAACACTGCAGGCCCGAGCATCCATGAAACTCCTCCAAGGCTTTGCAGTGGGATAGCTGTCCATAGCAGATGGCTCCCTGCCAAGTGCTGCAGGCCTTTCTGGAGGGCTAAGCTGGAGCTTCCTTGCAGGCTGCTGGGCCAGGGGCGTGTGTCCCCTGGGCCAGAGTGCTGCAGGAGGAGCTCCTAGCTAGGGAGAGGCAAGCACGTTGTTTCCCTTGGCCTACGCTGGCCTGTGAACACAGAGGCCAACCAGCAGCGATGACAGCACAGGCAGCAAGGGGGTGTGGCAGGCAGTGAAGAGGCGGCAGGAGACCCACTTGAAAGTGGGCTCATGACTGTTTGGTGCTCAGGCCCCAGTGCTCACGTGCACACACAGCCTCTGGACCTGCAGCTTCCCAGCAGTGCAAGAGACACACAGGCACCACCCTGGGGCCTTCTCGAATGAACTGTGCTCCGTCAAGGTCCTGCTGGCTGGCAGTGGCCAAGGCCAGCACAGGCCCTAGGGAGGCCTGGCTGAGCCTGGGATGGGTTCGGACCTAGCAGTGCCCAGGGCAAGCCTGGGACTGCAGGCCAGGCTGCAGGCTCATTCCAGTTTGGGCCTGGTACGCAGAGCCTTCGGCTAGGACGTGCAGGGGGAAGGCTCAGCACAGTGGCTTTGACCTGCAGTCCACGTTCCTCCCTCGGGCCGCCCTGCCTGGCAGACCCACACTCCCTAGAAGTGTGTTCCTGAGGCAGCTGGACAGTTGGGGAGGTGGAGGCTCTCCCAACATGGGAGGCCTGCCCAGAACATGGCTGTGTGTCCAAAGAGGATTCCCTGCACCTCTGGCGCTGGGCAGAGATTTTCTGCACACAGGAGACCCTTGGCACACACAGTGTTTCCCCATGGAAAGCAGTGTGAGAAAGAGCCCCCGCCAGGGAAGCATGGCACTCGCCCATCGAAGCCCTCCATGCAGCAGGCTGTCATGGACTCGGCTGCAGGCCTTTGTGGCTGGAGAGACTGCAGCTCCTTTGGAGGCTCTGGGTCCATTTGCACTCCCCTTGGAGGAAACGAGGTTGTGGGATGAGGTCCTTGCCAACAATGGCACTCAGCCTGCTCCATTCGATGAGACGCACGTGTGGTGAGAGGGGCTTGTCAGCCCAGAAGCAAGCAGGGCAGCCAGGGAGGGGATTTGCATGCAGCTTGGAAGCCCTAGACTGCTGCCTCCCACCCAGGGAATGCCGGCTCTGCCCATCAGGCCCCATGCCCAAGTGGGCACCCAGCTTCAGCATCTGCCCTTTCCCAGCCATGGAACCATTCCCAGGCCACACCCTGAGCCCTGCCAAGGGTGACATTTGCTCCCCGGGTGGGCTGAATGGCACGACTGTGTTAGGGGAGAGAAGGCCCAGGAGGCCTTCAGGGAACTGCCACCACAGAGCAGTGCTCAGGAAAAGGCACTCTGCTTTCTGTAGGCTGAATGCACACTCGAGTTTTGGCTTGAGGCAGAGAGAGCTCAGCTAGGCGATTCCAGGCTGAAGGCAAAGCAGAGAGTTTTTTGGTGGAGCGATGGCACCATCTGCTGGCCAGCAAGCGTGGCAGGAGAAGCCTCACTCCCAAATGAGTTCCTGAGGAAGTTTCCAAGCAGGAGGCACTCTGGCTCCCCAAGCTCCAGAGTCCTGCTTACGACTTCCCTGTGGCAACAGAGTGGGTGCCAAGGGCATGTGGGTTGGAGGGTGCTCAGAAGCCACAGCGAGGCTTTGGGCACCCAGTGTTCTCTGATGGAAAACACTGCAGGCCCTAGCATCCATGAACTCCTCCAAGGCTTTGCAGTGGGATAGCTGTCCATAGCAGATGGCTCCCTGCCAAGTGCTGCAGGCCTTCTGGAGGGCTAAGCTGGAGCTTCCTTGCAGGCTGCTGGGCCAGGGGCGTGTGTCCCCTGGGCCAGAGTGCTGCAGGAGGAGCTCCTAGCTAGGGGAGAGCAAGCACGTTGTTTCCTTGGCCTACGCTGGCCTCTGAACACAGAGGCCAGCCAGCAGTGATGACAGCACAGGCAGCAAGGGGGTGTGGCAGGCAGCGAAGAGGCGGCAGGAGTCCCCACTTGAAAGTGGGCTCATGACTGTTTGGTGCTCAGGCCCCAGTGCTCACGTGCACACACAGCCTCTGGACCTGCAGCTTCCCAGCAGTGCAAGAGACACACAGGCACCACCCTGGGGCCTTCTCGAATGAACCTGTGCTCCATCGAGGTCCTGCTGGCTGGCAGTGGCCAAGGCCAGCACAGGCCCTAGGGAGGCCTGGCTGAGCCTGGGATGGGTCCGGACCTAGCAGTGCCCAGGGCAAGCCTGGGACTGCAGGCCAGGCTGCAGGCTCATTCCAGTTTGGCCTGTACGCTGGCCTTTGGCTAGGACGTGCAGGGGGAAGGCTCAGCACAGTGGCTTTGGCCTGCAATCCACGTTCCTCCCTCGGGCCGCCCTGCCTGCAGACCCACTCCCTAGAAGTGTGTTCCTGAGGCAGTTGGACAGTTGGGGAGGTGGAGGCTCTCCCAACATGGGAGGCCTGCCCAGAACATGGCTGTGTGTCCCAAGAGGATTCCCTGCACCTCTGGCGCTGGGCAGAGATTTTCTGCACCAGAGACCCTTGGCACACACCCAGTGTTTCCCCATGGAAAGCAGTGTGAGAAAGAGCCCCCACAGGGAAGCATGGCACTCGCCCATCGAAGCCCTCCATGCAGCAGGCTGTCATGGACTCGGCTGCAGGCCTTTGTGGCTGGAGAGACTGCAGCTCCTCTGGAGGCTCTGGGTCCATTTGCACTCCCCTTGGAGGAAACGAGGTTGTGGGATGAGGTCCTTGCCAACAATGGCACTCAGCCTGCTCCATTCGATGAGACGCACGTGTGGTGAGAGGGGCTTGTCAGCCCAGAAGCAAGCAGGGCAGCCAGAGAGGGGATTTGCATGCAGCTTGGAAGCCCTAGACTGCTGCCTCCCACCCAGGGAATGCCGGCTCTGCCCATCAGGCCCCATGCCCAAGTGGGCACCTAGCTTCAGCATCTGCCCTTTCCCAGCCATGGAACCATTCCCAGGCCACACCTGAGCCCTGCCAAGGGTGACCTTGGCTCCCCGGGTGGGCTGAATGGCACGACTGTGTTAGGGGAGAGAAGGCCCAGGAGGCCTTCAGGGAACTGCCACCACATAGCAGTGCTCAGGAAAAGGCACTCTGCTTTCTGTAGGCTGGATGCACACTCGAGTTTTGGCTTGAGGCAGAGAGAGCTCAGCTAGGCGATTCCAGGCTGAAGGCAAAGCAGAGAGTTTTTTGGTGGAGCGATGGCACCATCTGCTGGCCAGCAAGCGTGGCAGGAGAAGCCTCACCTCCAAATGAGTTCCTGAGGAAGTTTCCAAGCAGGAGGCACTCTGGCTCCCCAAGCTCCAGAGTCCTGCTTACGACTTCCCTGTGGCAACAGAGTGGGTGCCAAGGGCATGTGGGTTGGAGGGTGCTCAGAAGCCACAGGCGAGGCTTTGGGCACCCAGTGTTCTCTGATGGAAAACACTGCAGGCCCGAGCATCCATGAACTCCTCCAAGGCTTTGCAGTGGGATAGCTGTCCATAGCAGATGGCTCCCTGCCAAGTGCTGCAGGCCTTTCTGGAGGGCTAAGCTGGAGCTTCCTTGCAGGCTGCTGGGCCAGGGGCGTGTGTCCCCTGGGCCAGAGTGCTGCAGGAGGAGCTCCTAGCTAGGGGAGAGCAAGCACGTTGTTTCCTTGGCCTACGCTGGCCTGTGAACACAGAGGCCAACCAGCAGCGATGACAGCACAGGCAGCAAGGGGGTGTGGCAGGCAGTGAAGAGGCGGCAGGAGTCCCACTTGAAAGTGGGCTCATGACTGTTTGGTGCTCAGGCCCCAGTGCTCACGTGCACACACAGCCTCTGGACCTGCAGCTTCCCAGCAGTGCAAGAGACACACAGGCACCACCCTGGGGCCTTCTCGAATGAACTGTGCTCCGTCAAGGTCCTGCTGGCTGGCAGTGGCCAAGGCCAGCACAGGCCCTAGGGAGGCCTGGCTGAGCCTGGGATGGGTTCGGACCTAGCAGTGCCCAGGGCAAGCCTGGGACTGCAGGCCAGGCTGCAGGCTCATTCCAGTTTGGGCCTGGTACGCAGAGCCTTCGGCTAGGACGTGCAGGGGGAAGGCTCAGCACAGTGGCTTTGACCTGCAATCCACGTTCCTCCCTCGGGCCGCCCTGCCTGGCAGACCCACACTCCCTAGAAGTGTGTTCCTGAGGCAGCTGGACAGTTGGGGAGGTGGAGGCTCTCCCAACATGGGAGGCCTGCCCAGAACATGGCTGTGTGTCCAAAGAGGATTCCCTGCACCTCTGGCGCTGGGCAGAGATTTTCTGCACACAGGAGACCCTTGGCACACACAGTGTTTCCCCATGGAAAGCAGTGTGAGAAAGAGCCCCCGCCAGGGAAGCATGGCACTCGCCCATCGAAGCCCTCCATGCAGCAGGCTGTCATGGACTCGGCTGCAGGCCTTTGTGGCTGGAGAGACTGCAGCTCCTTTGGAGGCTCTGGGTCCATTTGCACTCCCCTTGGAGGAAACAAGGTTGTGGGATGAGGTCCTTGCCAACAATGGCACTCAGCCTGCTCCATTCGATGAGACGCACGTGTGGTGAGAGGGGCTTGTCAGCCCAGAAGCAAGCAGGGCAGCCAGGGAGGGGATTTGCATGCAACTTGGAAGCCCTAGACTGCTGCCTCCCACCCAGGGAATGCCGGCTCTGCCCATCAGGCCCCATGCCCAAGTGGGCACCCAGCTTCAGCATCTGCCCTTTCCCAGCCATGGAACCATTCCCAGGCCACACCCTGAGCCCTGCCAAGGGTGACATTTGCTCCCCGGGTGGGCTGAATGGCACGACTGTGTTAGGGGAGAGAAGGCCCAGGAGGCCTTCAGGGAACTGCCACCACAGAGCAGTGCTCAGGAAAAGGCACTCTGCTTTCTGTAGGCTGAATGCACACTCGAGTTTTGGCTTGAGGCAGAGAGAGCTCAGCTAGGCGATTCCAGGCTGAAGGCAAAGCAGAGAGTTTTTTGGTGGAGCGATGGCACCATCTGCTGGCCAGCAAGCGTGGCAGGAGAAGCCTCACTCCAAATGAGTTCCTGAGGAAGTTTCCAAGCAGGAGGCACTCTGGCTCCCCAAGCTCCAGAGTCCTGCTTACGACTTCCCTGTGGCAACAGAGTGGGTGCCAAGGGCATGTGGGTTGGAGGGTGCTCAGAAGCCACAGGCGAGGCTTTGGGCACCCAGTGTTCTCTGATGGAAAACACTGCAGGCCCGAGCATCCATGAACTCCTCCAAGGCTTTGCAGTGGGATAGCTGTCCATAGCAGATGGCTCCCTGCCAAGTGCTGCAGGCCTTTCTGGAAGGCTAAGCTGGAGCTTCCTTGCAGGCTGCTGGGCCAGGGGCGTGTGTCCCCTGGGCCAGAGTGCTGCAGGAGGAGCTCCTAGCTAGGGGAGAGCAAGCACGTTGTTTCCTTGGCCTACGCTGGCCTCTGAACACAGAGGCCAGCCAGCAGTGATGACAGCACAGGCAGCAAGGGGGTGTGGCAGGCAGCGAAGAGGCGGCAGGAGTCCCACTTGAAAGTGGGCTCATGACTGTTTGGTGCTCAGGCCCCAGTGCTCACGTGCACACACAGCCTCTGGACCTGCAGCTTCCCAGCAGTGCAAGAGACACACAGGCACCACCCTGGGGCCTTCTCGAATGAACTGTGCTCCAAAGGGGTCCTGCTGGCTGGCAGTGGCCAAGGCCAACACAGGCCCTCGGGAGGCCTGGCTGAGCCTGGGATGGGTTCGGACCTAGCAGTGCCCAGGGCAAGCCTGGGACTACAGGCCAGGCTGCAGGCTCATTCCAGTTTGGGCCTGGTACGCAGAGCCTTCGGCTAGGACTTGCAGGGGGAAGGCTCAGCACAGTGGCTTTGGCCTGCAATCCACGTTCCTCCCTCGGGCCGCCCTGCCTGGCAGACCCACACTCCCTAGAAGTGTGTTCCTGAGGCAGCTGGACAGTTGGGGAGGTGGAGGCTCTCCCAACATGGGAGGCCTGCCCAGAACATGGCTGTGTGTCCAAAGAGGATTCCCTGCACCTCTGGCGCTGGGCAGAGATTTTCTGCACACAGGAGACCCTTGGCACACACAGTGTTTCCCCATGGAAAGCAGTGTGAGAAAGAGCCCCCGCCAGGGAAGCATGGCACTCGCCCATCGAAGCCCTCCATGCAGCAGGCTGTCATGGACTCGGCTGCAGGCCTTTGTGGCTGGAGAGACTGCAGCTCCTTTGGAGGCTCTGGGTCCATTTGCACTCCCCTTGGAGGAAACAAGGTTGTGGGATGAGGTCCTTGCCAACAATGGCACTCAGCCTGCTCCATTCGATGAGACGCACGTGTGGTGAGAGGGGCTTGTCAGCCCAGAAGCAAGCAGGGCAGCCAGGGAGGGGATTTGCATGCAACTTGGAAGCCCTAGACTGCTGCCTCCCACCCAGGGAATGCCGGCTCTGCCCATCAGGCCCCATGCCCAAGTGGGCACCCAGCTTCAGCATCTGCCCTTTCCCAGCCATGGAACCATTCCCAGGCCACACCCTGAGCCCTGCCAAGGGTGACATTTGCTCCCCGGGTGGGCTGAATGGCACGACTGTGTTAGGGGAGAGAAGGCCCAGGAGGCCTTCAGGGAACTGCCACCACAGAGCAGTGCTCAGGAAAAGGCACTCTGCTTTCTGTAGGCTGAATGCACACTCGAGTTTTGGCTTGAGGCAGAGAGAGCTCAGCTAGGCGATTCCAGGCTGAAGGCAAAGCAGAGAGTTTTTTGGTGGAGCGATGGCACCATCTGCTGGCCAGCAAGCATGGCAGGAGAAGCCTCACTCCAAATGAGTTCCTGAGGAAGTTTCCAAGCAGGAGGCACTCTGGCTCCCCAAGCTCCAGAGTCCTGCTTACGACTTCCCTGTGGCAACAGAGTGGGTGCCAAGGGCATGTGGGTTGGAGGGTGCTCAGAAGCCACAGGCGAGGCTTTGGGCACCCAGTGTTCTCTGATGGAAAACACTGCAGGCCCGAGCATCCATGAACTCCTCCAAGGCTTTGCAGTGGGATAGCTGTCCATAGCAGATGGCTCCCTGCCAAGTGCTGCAGGCCTTTCTGGAAGGCTAAGCTGGAGCTTCCTTGCAGGCTGCTGGGCCAGGGGCGTGTGTCCCCTGGGCCAGAGTGCTGCAGGAGGAGCTCCTAGCTAGGGGAGAGCAAGCACGTTGTTTCCTTGGCCTACGCTGGCCTCTGAACACAGAGGCCAGCCAGCAGTGATGACAGCACAGGCAGCAAGGGGGTGTGGCAGGCAGCGAAGAGGCGGCAGGAGTCCCACTTGAAAGTGGGCTCATGACTGTTTGGTGCTCAGGCCCCAGTGCTCACGTGCACACACAGCCTCTGGACCTGAAGCTTCCCAGCAGTGCAAGAGACACACAGGCACCACCCTGGGGCCTTCTCGAATGAACTGTGCTCCAAAGGGGTCCTGCTGGCTGGCAGTGGCCAAGGCCAACACAGGCCCTCGGGAGGCCTGGCTGAGCCTGGGATGGGTTCGGACCTAGCAGTGCCCAGGGCAAGCCTGGGACTGCAGGCCAGGCTGCAGGCTCATTCCAGTTTGGGCCTGGTACGCAGAGCCTTCGGCTAGGACTTGCAGGGGGAAGGCTCAGCACAGTGGCTTTGGCCTGCAATCCACGTTCCTCCCTCGGGCCGCCCTGCCTGGCAGACCCACACTCCCTAGAAGTGTGTTCCTGAGGCAGCTGGACAGTTGGGGAGGTGGAGGCTCTCCCAACATGGGAGGCCTGCCCAGAACATGGCTGTGTGTCCAAAGAGGATTCCCTGCACCTCTGGCGCTGGGCAGAGATTTTCTGCACACAGGAGACCCTTGGCACACACAGTGTTTCCCCATGGAAAGCAGTGTGAGAAAGAGCCCCCGCCAGGGAAGCATGGCACTCGCCCATCGAAGCCCTCCATGCAGCAGGCTGTCATGGACTCGGCTGCAGGCCTTTGTGGCTGGAGAGACTGCAGCTCCTCTGGAGGCTCTGGGTCCATTTGCACTCCCCTTGGAGGAAACGAGGTTGTGGGATGAGGTCCTTGCCAACAATGGCACTCAGCCTGCTCCATTCGATGAGACGCACGTGTGGTGAGAGGGGCTTGTCAGCCCAGAAGCAAGCAGGGCAGCCAGGTAGGGGATTTGCATGCAGCTTGGAAGCCCTAGACTGCTGCCTCCCACCCAGGGAATGCCGGCTCTGCCCATCAGGCCCCATTCCCAAGTGGGCACCCAGCTTCAGCATCTGCCCTTTCCCAGCCATGGAACCATTCCCAGGCCACACCCTGAGCCCTGCCAAGGGTGACCTTGGCTCCCCAGGTGGGCTGAATGGCACGACTGTGTTAGGGGAGAGAAGGCCCAGGAGGCCTTCAGGGAACTGCCACCACATAGCAGTGCTCAGGAAAAGGCACTCTGCTTTCTGTAGGCTGAATGCACACTCGAGTTTTGGCTTGAGGCAGAGAGAGCTCAGCTAGGCGATTCCAGGCTGAAGGCAAAGCAGAGAGTTTTTTGGTGGAGCGATGGCACCATCTGCTGGCCAGCAAGCGTGGCAGGAGAAGCCTCACTCCAAATGAGTTCCTGAGGAAGTTTCCAAGCAGGAGGCACTCTGGCTCCCCAAGCTCCAGAGTCCTGCTTACGACTTCCCTGTGGCAACAGAGTGGGTGCCAAGGGCATGTGGGTTGGAGGGTGCTCAGAAGCCACAGGCGAGGCTTTGGGCACCCAGTGTTCTCTGATGGAAAACACTGCAGGCCCGAGCATCCATGAACTCCTCCAAGGCTTTGCAGTGGGATAGCTGTCCATAGCAGATGGCTCCCTGCCAAGTGCTGCAGGCCTTTCTGGAGGGCTAAGCTGGAGCTTCCTTGCAGGCTGCTGGGCCAGGGGCGTGTGTCCCCTGGGCCAGAGTGCTGCAGGAGGAGCTCCTAGCTAGGGGAGAGCAAGCACGTTGTTTCCTTGGCCTACACTGGCCTGTGAACACAGAGGCCAGCCAGTAGCGATGACAGCACAGGCAGCAAGGGGGTGTGGCAGGCAGCTAAGAGGCGGCAGGAGTCCCACTTGAAAGTGGGCTCATGACTGTTTGGTGCTCAGGCCCCAGTGCTCACGTGCACACACAGCCTCTGGACCTGCAGCTTCCCAGCAGTGCAAGAGACACACAGGCACCACCCTGGGGCCTTCTCGAATGAACTGTGCTCCGTCAAGGTCCTGCTGGCTGGCAGTGGCCAAGGCCAGCACAGGCCCTAGGGAGGCCTGGCTGAGCCTGGGATGGGTCCGGACCTAGCAGTGCCCAGGGCAAGCCTGGGACTGCAGGCCAGGCTGCAGGCTCATTCCAGTTTGGGCCTGGTACGCAGAGCCTTCGGCTAGGACGTGCAGGGGGAAGGCTCAGCACAGTGGCTTTGACCTGCAATCCACGTTCCTCCCTCGGGCCGCCCTGCCTGGCAGACCCACACTCCCTAGAAGTGTGTTCCTGAGGCAGCTGGACAGTTGGGGAGGTGGAGGCTCTCCCAACATGGGAGGCCTGCCCAGAACATGGCTGTGTGTCCAAAGAGGATTCCCTGCACCTCTGGCGCTGGGCAGAGATTTTCTGCACACAGGAGACCCTTGGCACACACAGTGTTTCCCCATGGAAAGCAGTGTGAGAAAGAGCCCCCGCCAGGGAAGCATGGCACTCGCCCATCGAAGCCCTCCATGCAGCAGGCTGTCATGGACTCGGCTGCAGGCCTTTGTGGCTGGAGAGACTGCAGCTCCTTTGGAGGCTCTGGGTCCATTTGCACTCCCCTTGGAGGAAACGAGGTTGTGGGATGAGGTCCTTGCCAACAATGGCACTCAGCCTGCTCCATTCGATGAGACGCACGTGTGGTGAGAGGGGCTTGTCAGCCCAGAAGCAAGCAGGGCAGCCAGGGAGGGGATTTGCATGCAGCTTGGAAGCCCTAGACTGCTGCCTCCCACCCAGGGAATGCCGGCTCTGCCCATCAGGCCCCATGCCCAAGTGGGCACCCAGCTTCAGCATCTGCCCTTTCCCAGCCATGGAACCATTCCCAGGCCACACCCTGAGCCCTGCCAAGGGTGACATTGGCTCCCCGGGTGGGCTGAATGGCACGACTGTGTTAGGGGAGAGAAGGCCCAGGAGGCCTTCAGGGAACTGCCACCACATAGCAGTGCTCAGGAAAAGGCACTCTGCTTTCTGTAGGCTGAATGCACACTCGAGTTTTGGCTTGAGGCAGAGAGAGCTCAGCTAGGCGATTCCAGGCTGAAGGCAAAGCAGAGAGTTTTTTGGTGGAGCGATGGCACCATCTGCTGGCCAGCAAGCGTGGCAGGAGAAGCCTCACTCCAAATGAGTTCCTGAGGAAGTTTCCAAGCAGGAGGCACTCTGGCTCCCCAAGCTCCAGAGTCCTGCTTACGACTTCCTTGTGGCAACAGAGTGGGTGCCAAGGGCATGTGGGTTGGAGGGTGCTCAGAAGCCACAGGCGAGGCTTTGGGCACCCAGTGTTCTCTGATGGAAAACACTGCAGGCCCGAGCATCCATGAACTCCTCCAAGGCTTTGCAGTGGGATAGCTGTCCATAGCAGATGGCTCCCTGCCAAGTGCTGCAGGCCTTTCTGGAGGGCTAAGCTGGAGCTTCCTTGCAGGCTGCTGGGCCAGGGGCGTGTGTCCCCTGGGCCAGAGTGCTGCAGGAGGAGCTCCTAGCTAGGGAAGAGCAAGCACGTTGTTTCCTTGGCCTACGCTGGCCTCTGAACACAGAGGCCAGCCAGCAGTGATGACAGCACAGGCAGTAAGGGGGTGTGGCAGGCAGCGAAGAGGCGGCAGGAGTCCCACTTGAAAGTGGGCTCATGACTGTTTGGTGCTCAGGCCCCAGTGCTCACGTGCACACACAGCCTCTGGACCTGCAGCTTCCCAGCAGTGCAAGAGACACACAGGCACCACCCTGGGGCCTTCTCGAATGAACTGTGCTCCATCGAGGTCCTGCTGGCTGGCAGTGGCCAAGGCCAGCACAGGCCCTAGGGAGGCCTGGCTGAGCCTGGGATGGGTCCGGACCTAGCAGTGCCCAGGGCAAGCCTGGGACTGCAGGCCAGGCTGCAGGCTCATTCCAGTTTGGGCCTGGTACGCAGAGCCTTTGGCTAGGACGTGCAGGGGGAAGGCTCAGCACAGTGGCTTTGGCCTGCAATCCACGTTCCTCCCTCGGGCCGCCCTGCCTGGCAGACCCACACTCCCTAGAAGTGTGTTCCTGAGGCAGTTGGACAGTTGGGGAGGTGGAGGCTCTCCCAACATGGGAGGCCTGCCCAGAACATGGCTGTGTGTCCAAAGAGGATTCCCTGCACCTCTGGCGCTGGGCAGAGATTTTCTGCACACAGGAGACCCTTGGCACACACAGTGTTTCCCCATGGAAAGCAGTGTGAGAAAGAGCCCCCGCCAGGGAAGCATGGCACTCGCCCATCGAAGCCCTCCATGCAGCAGGCTGTCATGGACTCGGCTGCAGGCCTTTGTGGCTGGAGAGACTGCAGCTCCTCTGGAGGCTCTGGGTCCATTTGCACTCCCCTTGGAGGAAACGAGGTTGTGGGATGAGGTCCTTGCCAACAATGGCACTCAGCCTGCTCCATTCGATGAGACGCACGTGTGGTGAGAGGGGCTTGTCAGCCCAGAAGCAAGCAGGGCAGCCAGGGAGGGGATTTGCATGCAGCTTGGAAGCCCTAGACTGCTGCCTCCCACCCAGGGAATGCCGGCTCTGCCCATCAGGCCCCATGCCCAAGTGGGCACCTAGCTTCAGCATCTGCCCTTTCCCAGCCATGGAACCATTCCCAGGCCACACCCTGAGCCCTGCCAAGGGTGACCTTGGCTCCCCGGGTGGGCTGAATGGCACGACTGTGTTAGGGGAGAGAAGGCCCAGGAGGCCTTCAGGGAACTGCCACCACATAGCAGTGCTCAGGAAAAGGCACTCTGCTTTCTGTAGGCTGGATGCATACTCGAGTTTTGGCTTGAGGCAGAGAGAGCTCAGCTAGGCGATTCCAGGCTGAAGGCAAAGCAGAGAGTTTTTTGGTGGAGCGATGGCACCATCTGCTGGCCAGCAAGCGTGGCAGGAGAAGCCTCACTCCAAATGAGTTCCTGAGGAAGTTTCCAAGCAGGAGGCACTCTGGCTCCCCAAGCTCCAGAGTCCTGCTTACGACTTCCCTGTGGCAACAGAGTGGGTGCCAAGGGCATGTGGGTTGGAGGGTGCTCAGAAGCCACAGGCGAGGGTTTGGGCACCCAGTGTTCTCTGATGGAAAACACTGCAGGCCCGAGCATCCATGAACTCCTCCAAGGCTTTGCAGTGGGATAGCTGTCCATAGCAGATGGCTCCCTGCCAAGTGCTGCAGGCCTTTCTGGAGGGCTAAGCTGGAGCTTCCTTGCAGGCTGCTGGGCCAGGGGCGTGTGTCCCCTGGGCCAGAGTGCTGCAGGAGGAGCTCCTAGCTAGGGGAGAGCAAGCACGTTGTTTCCTTGGCCTACGCTGGCCTGTGAACACAGAGGCCAACCAGCAGCGATGACAGCACAGGCAGCAAGGGGGTGTGGCAGGCAGTGAAGAGGCGGCAGGAGTCCCACTTGAAAGTGGGCTCATGACTGTTTGGTGCTCAGGCCCCAGTGCTCACGTGCACACACAGCCTCTGGACCTGCAGCTTCCCAGCAGTGCAAGAGACACACAGGCACCACCCTGGGGCCTTCTCGAATGAACTGTGCTCCAAAGGGGTCCTGCTGGCTGGCAGTGGCCAAGGCCAACACAGGCCCTCGGGAGGCCTGGCTGAGCCTGGGATGGGTTCGGACCTAGCAGTGCCCAGGGCAAGCCTGGGACTGCAGGCCAGGCTGCAGGCTCATTCCAGTTTGGGCCTGGTACGCAGAGCCTTTGGCTAGGACGTGCAGGGGGAAGGCTCAGCACAGTGGCTTTGGCCTGCAATCCACGTTCCTCCCTCGGGCCGCCCTGCCTGGCAGACCCACACTCCCTAGAAGTGTGTTCCTGAGGCAGTTGGACAGTTGGGGAGGTGGAGGCTCTCCCAACATGGGAGGCCTGCCCAGAACATGGCTGTGTGTCCAAAGAGGATTCCCTGCACCTCTGGCGCTGGGCAGAGATTTTCTGCACACAGGAGACCCTTGGCACACACAGTGTTTCCCCATGGAAAGCAGTGTGAGAAAGAGCCCCCGCCAGGGAAGCATGGCACTCGCCCATCGAAGCCCTCCATGCAGCAGGCTGTCATGGACTCGGCTGCAGGCCTTTGTGGCTGGAGAGACTGCAGCTCCTTTGGAGGCTCTGGGTCCATTTGCACTCCCCTTGGAGGAAACGAGGTTGTGGGATGAGGTCCTTGCCAACAATGGCACTCAGCCTGCTCCATTCGATGAGACGCACGTGTGGTGAGAGGGGCTTGTCAGCCCAGAAGCAAGCAGGGCAGCCAGGGAGGGGATTTGCATGCAGCTTGGAAGCCCTAGACTGCTGCCTCCCACCCAGGGAATGCCGGCTCTGCCCATCAGGCCCCATGCCCAAGTGGGCACCCAGCTTCAGCATCTGCCCTTTCCCAGCCATGGAACCATTCCCAGGCCACACCCTGAGCCCTGCCAAGGGTGACATTGGCTCCCCGGGTGGGCTGAATGGCACGACTGTGTTAGGGGAGAGAAGGCCCAGGAGGCCTTCAGGGAACTGCCACCACATAGCAGTGCTCAGGAAAAGGCACTCTGCTTTCTGTAGGCTGAATGCACACTCGAGTTTTGGCTTGAGGCAGAGAGAGCTCAGCTAGGCGATTCCAGGCTGAAGGCAAAGCAGAGAGTTTTTTGGTGGAGCGATGGCACCATCTGCTGGCCAGCAAGCGTGGCAGGAGAAGCCTCACTCCAAATGAGTTCCTGAGGAAGTTTCCAAGCAGGAGGCACTCTGGCTCCCCAAGCTCCAGAGTCCTGCTTACGACTTCCTTGTGGCAACAGAGTGGGTGCCAAGGGCATGTGGGTTGGAGGGTGCTCAGAAGCCACAGGCGAGGCTTTGGGCACCCAGTGTTCTCTGATGGAAAACACTGCAGGCCCGAGCATCCATGAACTCCTCCAAGGCTTTGCAGTGGGATAGCTGTCCATAGCAGATGGCTCCCTGCCAAGTGCTGCAGGCCTTTCTGGAGGGCTAAGCTGGAGCTTCCTTGCAGGCTGCTGGGCCAGGGGCGTGTGTCCCCTGGGCCAGAGTGCTGCAGGAGGAGCTCCTAGCTAGGGGAGAGCAAGCACGTTGTTTCCTTGGCCTACGCTGGCCTCTGAACACAGAGGCCAGCCAGCAGTGATGACAACACAGGCAGCAAGGGGGTGTGGCAGGCAGCGAAGAGGCGGCAGGAGTCCCACTTGAAAGTGGGCTCATGACTGTTTGGTGCTCAGGCCCCAGTGCTCACGTGCACACACAGCCTCTGGACCTGCAGCTTCCCAGCAGTGCAAGAGACACACAGGCACCACCCTGGGGCCTTCTCGAATGAACTGTGCTCCATCGAGGTCCTGCTGGCTGGCAGTGGCCAAGGCCAGCACAGGCCCTAGGGAGGCCTGGCTGAGCCTGGGATGGGTCCGGACCTAGCAGTGCCCAGGGCAAGCCTGGGACTGCAGGCCAGGCTGCAGGCTCATTCCAGTTTGGGCCTGGTACGCAGAGCCTTTGGCTAGGACGTGCAGGGGGAAGGCTCAGCACAGTGGCTTTGGCCTGCAATCCACGTTCCTCCCTCGGGCCGCCCTGCCTGGCAGACCCACACTCCCTAGAAGTGTGTTCCTGAGGCAGTTGGACAGTTGGGGAGGTGGAGGCTCTCCCAACATGGGAGGCCTGCCCAGAACATGGCTGTGTGTCCAAAGAGGATTCCCTGCACCTCTGGCGCTGGGCAGAGATTTTCTGCACACAGGAGACCCTTGGCACACACAGTGTTTCCCCATGGAAAGCAGTGTGAGAAAGAGCCCCCGCCAGGGAAGCATGGCACTCGCCCATCGAAGCCCTCCATGCAGCAGGCTGTCATGGACTCGGCTGCAGGCCTTTGTGGCTGGAGAGACTGCAGCTCCTCTGGAGGCTCTGGGTCCATTTGCACTCCCCTTGGAGGAAACGAGGTTGTGGGATGAGGTCCTTGCCAACAATGGCACTCAGCCTGCTCCATTCGATGAGACGCACGTGTGGTGAGAGGGGCTTGTCAGCCCAGAAGCAAGCAGGGCAGCCAGGGAGGGGATTTGCATGCAGCTTGGAAGCCCTAGACTGCTGCCTCCCACCCAGGGAATGCCGGCTCTGCCCATCAGGCCCCATGCCCAAGTGGGCACCTAGCTTCAGCATCTGCCCTTTCCCAGCCATGGAACCATTCCCAGGCCACACCCTGAGCCCTGCCAAGGGTGACCTTGGCTCCCCGGGTGGGCTGAATGGCACGACTGTGTTAGGGGAGAGAAGGCCCAGGAGGCCTTCAGGGAACTGCCACCACATAGCAGTGCTCAGGAAAAGGCACTCTGCTTTCTGTAGGCTGGATGCACACTCGAGTTTTGGCTTGAGGCAGAGAGAGCTCAGCTAGGCGATTCCAGGCTGAAGGCAAAGCAGAGAGTTTTTTGGTGGAGCGATGGCACCATCTGCTGGCCAGCAAGCGTGGCAGGAGAAGCCTCACTCCAAATGAGTTCCTGAGGAAGTTTCCAAGCAGGAGGCACTCTGGCTCCCCAAGCTCCAGAGTCCTGCTTACGACTTCCCTGTGGCAACAGAGTGGGTGCCAAGGGCATGTGGGTTGGAGGGTGCTCAGAAGCCACAGGCGAGGGTTTGGGCACCCAGTGTTCTCTGATGGAAAACACTGCAGGCCCGAGCATCCATGAACTCCTCCAAGGCTTTGCAGTGGGATAGCTGTCCATAGCAGATGGCTCCCTGCCAAGTGCTGCAGGCCTTTCTGGAGGGCTAAGCTGGAGCTTCCTTGCAGGCTGCTGGGCCAGGGGCGTGTGTCCCCTGGGCCAGAGTGCTGCAGGAGGAGCTCCTAGCTAGGGGAGAGCAAGCACGTTGTTTCCTTGGCCTACGCTGGCCTGTGAACACAGAGGCCAACCAGCAGCGATGACAGCACAGGCAGCAAGGGGGTGTGGCAGGCAGTGAAGAGGCGGCAGGAGTCCCACTTGAAAGTGGGCTCATGACTGTTTGGTGCTCAGGCCCCAGTGCTCACGTGCACACACAGCCTCTGGACCTGCAGCTTCCCAGCAGTGCAAGAGACACACAGGCACCACCCTGGGGCCTTCTCGAATGAACTGTGCTCCAAAGGGGTCCTGCTGGCTGGCAGTGGCCAAGGCCAACACAGGCCCTCGGGAGGCCTGGCTGAGCCTGGGATGGGTTCGGACCTAGCAGTGCCCAGGGCAAGCCTGGGACTGCAGGCCAGGCTGCAGGCTCATTCCAGTTTGGGCCTGGTACGCAGAGCCTTTGGCTAGGACGTGCAGGGGGAAGGCTCAGCACAGTGGCTTTGGCCTGCAATCCACGTTCCTCCCTCGGGCCGCCCTGCCTGGCAGACCCACACTCCCTAGAAGTGTGTTCCTGAGGCAGTTGGACAGTTGGGGAGGTGGAGGCTCTCCCAACATGGGAGGCCTGCCCAGAACATGGCTGTGTGTCCAAAGAGGATTCCCTGCACCTCTGGCGCTGGGCAGAGATTTTCTGCACACAGGAGACCCTTGGCACACACAGTGTTTCCCCATGGAAAGCAGTGTGAGAAAGAGCCCCCGCCAGGGAAGCATGGCACTCGCCCATCGAAGCCCTCCATGCAGCAGGCTGTCATGGACTCGGCTGCAGGCCTTTGTGGCTGGAGAGACTGCAGCTCCTCTGGAGGCTCTGGGTCCATTTGCACTCCCCTTGGAGGAAACGAGGTTGTGGGATGAGGTCCTTGCCAACAATGGCACTCAGCCTGCTCCATTCGATGAGACGCACGTGTGGTGAGAGGGGCTTGTCAGCCCAGAAGCAAGCAGGGCAGCCAGGGAGGGGATTTGCATGCAGCTTGGAAGCCCTAGACTGCTGCCTCCCACCCAGGGAATGCCGGCTCTGCCCATCAGGCCCCATGCCCAAGTGGGCACCTAGCTTCAGCATCTGCCCTTTCCCAGCCATGGAACCATTCCCAGGCCACACCCTGAGCCCTGCCAAGGGTGACCTTGGCTCCCCGGGTGGGCTGAATGGCACGACTGTGTTAGGGGAGAGAAGGCCCAGGAGGCCTTCAGGGAACTGCCACCACATAGCAGTGCTCAGGAAAAGGCACTCTGCTTTCTGTAGGCTGGATGCACACTCGAGTTTTGGCTTGAGGCAGAGAGAGCTCAGCTAGGCGATTCCAGGCTGAAGGCAAAGCAGAGAGTTTTTTGGTGGAGCGATGGCACCATCTGCTGGCCAGCAAGCGTGGCAGGAGAAGCCTCACTCCAAATGAGTTCCTGAGGAAGTTTCCAAGCAGGAGGCACTCTGGCTCCCCAAGCTCCAGAGTCCTGCTTACGACTTCCCTGTGGCAACAGAGTGGGTGCCAAGGGCATGTGGGTTGGAGGGTGCTCAGAAGCCACAGGCGAGGCTTTGGGCACCCAGTGTTCTCTGATGGAAAACACTGCAGGCCCGAGCATCCATGAACTCCTCCAAGGCTTTGCAGTGGGATAGCTGTCCATAGCAGATGGCTCCCTGCCAAGTGCTGCAGGCCTTTCTGGAGGGCTAAGCTGGAGCTTCCTTGCAGGCTGCTGGGCCAGGGGCGTGTGTCCCCTGGGCCAGAGTGCTGCAGGAGGAGCTCCTAGCTAGGGGAGAGCAAGCACGTTGTTTCCTTGGCCTACGCTGGCCTGTGAACACAGAGGCCAACCAGCAGCGATGACAGCACAGGCAGCAAGGGGGTGTGGCAGGCAGTGAAGAGGCGGCAGGAGTCCCACTTGAAAGTGGGCTCATGACTGTTTGGTGCTCAGGCCCCAGTGCTCACGTGCACACACAGCCTCTGGACCTGCAG
The DNA here is from genome assembly GCF_030028045.1 of Hippopotamus amphibius kiboko. Lineage (NCBI taxonomy): Eukaryota > Metazoa > Chordata > Mammalia > Artiodactyla > Hippopotamidae > Hippopotamus > Hippopotamus amphibius. The sequence goes on along the minus strand of NC_080186.1, from coordinate 124,886,275 downwards.
CTTCCCAGCAGTGCAAGAGACACACAGGCACCACCCTGGGGCCTTCTCGAATGAACTGTGCTCCGTCAAGGTCCTGCTGGCTGGCAGTGGCCAAGGCCAGCACAGGCCCTAGGGAGGCCTGGCTGAGCCTGGGATGGGTCCGGACCTAGCAGTGCCCAGGGCAAGCCTGGGACTGCAGGCCAGGCTGCAGGCTCATTCCAGTTTGGGCCTGGTACGCAGAGCCTTCGGCTAGGACGTGCAGGGGGAAGGCTCAGCACAGTGGCTTTGACCTGCAATCCACGTTCCTCCCTCGGGCCGCCCTGCCTGGCAGACCCACACTCCCTAGAAGTGTGTTCCTGAGGCAGCTGGACAGTTGGGGAGGTGGAGGCTCTCCCAACATGGGAGGCCTGCCCAGAACATGGCTGTGTGTCCAAAGAGGATTCCCTGCACCTCTGGCGCTGGGCAGAGATTTTCTGCACACAGGAGACCCTTGGCACACACAGTGTTTCCCCATGGAAAGCAGTGTGAGAAAGAGCCCCCGCCAGGGAAGCATGGCACTCGCCCATCGAAGCCCTCCATGCAGCAGGCTGTCATGGACTCGGCTGCAGGCCTTTGTGGCTGGAGAGACTGCAGCTCCTTTGGAGGCTCTGGGTCCATTTGCACTCCCCTTGGAGGAAACGAGGTTGTGGGATGAGGTCCTTGCCAACAATGGCACTCAGCCTGCTCCATTCGATGAGACGCACGTGTGGTGAGAGGGGCTTGTCAGCCCAGAAGCAAGCAGGGCAGCCAGGGAGGGGATTTGCATGCAGCTTGGAAGCCCTAGACTGCTGCCTCCCACCCAGGGAATGCCGGCTCTGCCCATCAGGCCCCATGCCCAAGTGGGCACCCAGCTTCAGCATCTGCCCTTTCCCAGCCATGGAACCATTCCCAGGCCACACCCTGAGCCCTGCCAAGGGTGACATTGGCTCCCCGGGTGGGCTGAATGGCATGACTGTGTTAGGGGAGAGAAGGCCCAGGAGGCCTTCAGGGAACTGCCACCACATAGCAGTGCTCAGGAAAAGGCACTCTGCTTTCTGTAGGCTGGATGCACACTCGAGTTTTGGCTTGAGGCAGAGAGAGCTCAGCTAGGCGATTCCAGGCTGAAGGCAAAGCAGAGAGTTTTTTGGTGGAGCGATGGCACCATCTGCTGGCCAGCAAGCATGGCAGGAGAAGCCTCACTCCAAATGAGTTCCTGAGGAAGTTTCCAAGCAGGAGGCACTCTGGCTCCCCAAGCTCCAGAGTCCTGCTTACGACTTCCCTGTGGCAACAGAGTGGGTGCCAAGGGCATGTGGGTTGGAGGGTGCTCAGAAGCCACAGGCGAGGCTTTGGGCACCCAGTGTTCTCTGATGGAAAACACTGCAGGCCCGAGCATCCATGAACTCCTCCAAGGCTTTGCAGTGGGATAGCTGTCCATAGCAGATGGCTCCCTGCCAAGTGCTGCAGGCCTTTCTGGAGGGCTAAGCTGGAGCTTCCTTGCAGGCTGCTGGGCCAGGGGCGTGTGTCCCCTGGGCCAGAGTGCTGCAGGAGGAGCTCCTAGCTAGGGGAGAGCAAGCACGTTGTTTCCTTGGCCTACGCTGGCCTGTGAACACAGAGGCCAACCAGCAGCGATGACAGCACAGGCAGCAAGGGGGTGTGGCAGGCAGTGAAGAGGCGGCAGGAGTCCCACTTGAAAGTGGGCTCATGACTGTTTGGTGCTCAGGCCCCAGTGCTCACGTGCACACACAGCCTCTGGACCTGCAGCTTCCCAGCAGTGCAAGAGACACACAGGCACCACCCTGGGGCCTTCTCGAATGAACTGTGCTCCAAAGGGGTCCTGCTGGCTGGCAGTGGCCAAGGCCAGCACAGGCCCTAGGGAGGCCTGGCTGAGCCTGGGATGGGTCCGGACCTAGCAGTGCCCAGGGCAAGCCTGGGACTGCAGGCCAGGCTGCAAGCTCATTCCAGTTTGGGCCTGGTACGCAGAGCCTTCGGCTAGGACGTGCAGGGGGAAGGCTCAGCACAGTGGCTTTGACCTGCAATCCACGTTCCTCCCTCGGGCCGCCCTGCCTGGCAGACCCACACTCCCTAGAAGTGTGTTCCTGAGGCAGCTGGACAGTTGGGGAGGTGGAGGCTCTCCCAACATGGGAGGCCTGCCCAGAACATGGCTGTGTGTCCAAAGAGGATTCCCTGCACCTCTGGCGCTGGGCAGAGATTTTCTGCACACAGGAGACCCTTGGCACACACAGTGTTTCCCCATGGAAAGCAGTGTGAGAAAGAGCCCCCGCCAGGGAAGCATGGCACTCGCCCATCGAAGCCCTCCATGCAGCAGGCTGTCATGGACTCGGCTGCAGGCCTTTGTGGCTGGAGAGACTGCAGCTCCTCTGGAGGCTCTGGGTCCATTTGCACTCCCCTTGGAGGAAACGAGGTTGTGGGATGAGGTCCTTGCCAACAATGGCACTCAGCCTGCTCCATTCGATGAGACGCACGTGTGGTGAGAGGGGCTTGTCAGCCCAGAAGCAAGCAGGGCAGCCAGGGAGGGGATTTGCATGCAGCTTGGAAGCCCTAGACTGCTGCCTCCCACCCAGGGAATGCCGGCTCTGCCCATCAGGCCCCATGCCCAAGTGGGCACCCAGCTTCAGCATCTGCCCTTTCCCAGCCATGGAACCATTCCCAGGCCACACCCTGAGCCCTGCCAAGGGTGACCTTGGCTCCCCGGGTGGGCTGAATGGCACGACTGTGTTAGGGGAGAGAAGGCCCAGGAGGCCTTCAGGGAACTGCCACCACATAGCAGTGCTCAGGAAAAGGCACTCTGCTTTCTGTAGGCTGAATGCACACTCGAGTTTTGGCTTGAGGCAGAGAGAGCTCAGCTAGGCGATTCCAGGCTGAAGGCAAAGCAGAGAGTTTTTTGGTGGAGCGATGGCACCATCTGCTGGCCAGCAAGCGTGGCAGGAGAAGCCTCACTCCAAATGAGTTCCTGAGGAAGTTTCCAAGCAGGAGGCACTCTGGCTCCCCAAGCTCCAGAGTCCTGCTTACGACTTCCCTGTGGCAACAGAGTGGGTGCCAAGGGCATGTGGGTTGGAGGGTGCTCAGAAGCCACAGGCGAGGCTTTGGGCACCCAGTGTTCTCTGATGGAAAACACTGCAGGCCCGAGCATCCATGAACTCCTCCAAGGCTTTGCAGTGGGATAGCTGTCCATAGCAGATGGCTCCCTGCCAAGTGCTGCAGGCCTTTCTGGAAGGCTAAGCTGGAGCTTCCTTGCAGGCTGCTGGGCCAGGGGCGTGTGTCCCCTGGGCCAGAGTGCTGCAGGAGGAGCTCCTAGCTAGGGGAGAGCAAGCACGTTGTTTCCTTGGCCTACGCTGGCCTCTGAACACAGAGGCCAGCCAGCAGTGATGACAGCACAGGCAGCAAGGGGGTGTGGCAGGCAGCGAAGAGGCGGCAGGAGTCCCACTTGAAAGTGGGCTCATGACTGTTTGGTGCTCAGGCCCCAGTGCTCACGTGCACACACAGCCTCTGGACCTGCAGCTTCCCAGCAGTGCAAGAGACACACAGGCACCACCCTGGGGCCTTCTCGAATGAACTGTGCTCCAAAGGGGTCCTGCTGGCTGGCAGTGGCCAAGGCCAACACAGGCCCTCGGGAGGCCTGGCTGAGCCTGGGATGGGTTCGGACCTAGCAGTGCCCAGGGCAAGCCTGGGACTGCAGGCCAGGCTGCAGGCTCATTCCAGTTTGGGCCTGGTACGCAGAGCCTTCGGCTAGGACTTGCAGGGGGAAGGCTCAGCACAGTGGCTTTGGCCTGCAATCCACGTTCCTCCCTCGGGCCGCCCTGCCTGGCAGACCCACACTCCCTAGAAGTGTGTTCCTGAGGCAGCTGGACAGTTGGGGAGGTGGAGGCTCTCCCAACATGGGAGGCCTGCCCAGAACATGGCTGTGTGTCCAAAGAGGATTCCCTGCACCTCTGGCGCTGGGCAGAGATTTTCTGCACACAGGAGACCCTTGGCACACACAGTGTTTCCCCATGGAAAGCAGTGTGAGAAAGAGCCCCCGCCAGGGAAGCATGGCACTCGCCCATCGAAGCCCTCCATGCAGCAGGCTGTCATGGACTCGGCTGCAGGCCTTTGTGGCTGGAGAGACTGCAGCTCCTCTGGAGGCTCTGGGTCCATTTGCACTCCCCTTGGAGGAAACGAGGTTGTGGGATGAGGTCCTTGCCAACAATGGCACTCAGCCTGCTCCATTCGATGAGACGCACGTGTGGTGAGAGGGGCTTGTCAGCCCAGAAGCAAGCAGGGCAGCCAGGGAGGGGATTTGCATGCAGCTTGGAAGCCCTAGACTGCTGCCTCCCACCCAGGGAATGCCGGCTCTGCCCATCAGGCCCCATTCCCAAGTGGGCACCCAGCTTCAGCATCTGCCCTTTCCCAGCCATGGAACCATTCCCAGGCCACACCCTGAGCCCTGCCAAGGGTGACCTTGGCTCCCCAGGTGGGCTGAATGGCACGACTGTGTTAGGGGAGAGAAGGCCCAGGAGGCCTTCAGGGAACTGCCACCACATAGCAGTGCTCAGGAAAAGGCACTCTGCTTTCTGTAGGCTGAATGCACACTCGAGTTTTGTCTTGAGGCAGAGAGAGCTCAGCTAGGCGATTCCAGGCTGAAGGCAAAGCAGAGAGTTTTTTGGTGGAGCGATGGCACCATCTGCTGGCCAGCAAGCGTGGCAGGAGAAGCCTCACTCCAAATGAGTTCCTGAGGAAGTTTCCAAGCAGGAGGCACTCTGGCTCCCCAAGCTCCAGAGTCCTGCTTACGACTTCCCTGTGGCAACAGAGTGGGTGCCAAGGGCATGTGGGTTGGAGGGTGCTCAGAAGCCACAGGCGAGGCTTTGGGCACCCAGTGTTCTCTGATGGAAAACACTGCAGGCCCGAGCATCCATGAACTCCTCCAAGGCTTTGCAGTGGGATAGCTGTCCATAGCAGATGGCTCCCTGCCAAGTGCTGCAGGCCTTTCTGGAGGGCTAAGCTGGAGCTTCCTTGCAGGCTGCTGGGCCAGGGGCGTGTGTCCCCTGGGCCAGAGTGCTGCAGGAGGAGCTCCTAGCTAGGGGAGAGCAAGCACGTTGTTTCCTTGGCCTACGCTGGCCTGTGAACACAGAGGCCAGCCAGTAGCGATGACAGCACAGGCAGCAAGGGGGTGTGGCAGGCAGCTAAGAGGCGGCAGGAGTCCCACTTGAAAGTGGGCTCATGACTGTTTGGTGCTCAGGCCCCAGTGCTCACGTGCACACACAGCCTCTGGACCTGCAGCTTCCCAGCAGTGCAAGAGACACACAGGCACCACCCTGGGGCCTTTTCGAATGAACTGTGCTCCAAAGGGGTCCTGCTGGCTGGCAGTGGCCAAGGCCAGCACAGGCCCTCGGGAGGCCTGGCTGAGCCTGGGATGGGTCCGGACCTAGCAGTGCCCAGGGCAAGCCTGGGACTGCAGGCCAGGCTGCAGGCTCATTCCAGTTTGGGCCTGGTACGCAGAGCCTTCGGCTAGGACGTGCAGGGGGAAGGCTCAGCACAGTGGCTTTGGCCTGCAATCCACGTTCCTCCCTCGGGCCGCCCTGCCTGGCAGACCCACACTCCCTAGAAGTGTGTTCCTGAGGCAGCTGGACAGTTGGGGAGGTGGAGGCTCTCCCAACATGGGAGGCCTGCCCAGAACATGGCTGTGTGTCCAAAGAGGATTCCCTGCACCTCTGGCGCTGGGCAGAGATTTTCTGCACACAGGAGACCCTTGGCACACACAGTGTTTCCCCATGGAAAGCAGTGTGAGAAAGAGCCCCCGCCAGGGAAGCATGGCACTCGCCCATCGAAGCCCTCCATGCAGCAGGCTGTCATGGACTCGGCTGCAGGCCTTTGTGGCTGGAGAGACTGCAGCTCCTCTGGAGGCTCTGGGTCCATTTGCACTCCCCTTGGAGGAAACGAGGTTGTGGGATGAGGTCCTTGCCAACAATGGCACTCAGCCTGCTCCATTCGATGAGACGCACGTGTGGTGAGAGGGGCTTGTCAGCCCAGAAGCAAGCAGGGCAGCCAGGGAGGGGATTTGCATGCAGCTTGGAAGCCCTAGACTGCTGCCTCCCACCCAGGGAATGCCGGCTCTGCCCATCAGGCCCCATTCCCAAGTGGGCACCCAGCTTCAGCATCTGCCCTTTCCCAGCCATGGAACCATTCCCAGGCCACACCCTGAGCCCTGCCAAGGGTGACCTTGGCTCCCCAGGTGGGCTGAATGGCACGACTGTGTTAGGGGAGAGAAGGCCCAGGAGGCCTTCAGGGAACTGCCACCACATAGCAGTGCTCAGGAAAAGGCACTCTGCTTTCTGTAGGCTGAATGCACACTCGAGTTTTGGCTTGAGGCAGAGAGAGCTCAGCTAGGCGATTCCAGGCTGAAGGCAAAGCAGAGAGTTTTTTGGTGGAGCCATGGCACCATCTGCTGGCCAGCAAGCATGGCAGGAGAAGCCTCACTCCAAATGAGTTCCTGAGGAAGTTTCCAAGCAGGAGGCACTCTGGCTCCCCAAGCTCCAGAGTCCTGCTTACGACTTCCCTGTGGCAACAGAGTGGGTGCCAAGGGCATGTGGGTTGGAGGGTGCTCAGAAGCCACAGGCGAGGCTTTGGGCACCCAGTGTTCTCTGATGGAAAACACTGCAGGCCCGAGCATCCATGAACTCCTCCAAGGCTTTGCAGTGGGATAGCTGTCCATAGCAGATGGCTCCCTGCCAAGTGCTGCAGGCCTTTCTGGAGGGCTAAGCTGGAGCTTCCTTGCAGGCTGCTGGGCCAGGGGCGTGTGTCCCCTGGGCCAGAGTGCTGCAGGAGGAGCTCCTAGCTAGGGGAGAGCAAGCACGTTGTTTCCTTGGCCTACGCTGGCCTGTGAACACAGAGGCCAGCCAGCAGTGATGACAGCACAGGCAGCAAGGGGGTGTGGCAGGCAGCGAAGAGGCGGCAGGAGTCCCACTTGAAAGTGGGCTCATGACTGTTTGGTGCTCAGGCCCCAGTGCTCACGTGCACACACAGCCTCTGGACCTGCAGCTTCCCAGCAGTGCAAGAGACACACAGGCACCACCCTGGGGCCTTCTCGAATGAACTGTGCTCCAAAGGGGTCCTGCTGGCTGGCAGTGGCCAAGGCCAGCACAGGCCCTCGGGAGGCCTGGCTGAGCCTGGGATGGGTCCGGACCTAGCAGTGCCCAGGGCAAACCTGGGACTGCAGGCCAGGCTGCAGGCTCATTCCAGTTTGGGCCTGGTACGCAGAGCCTTCGGCTAGGACGTGCAGGGGGAAGGCTCAGCACAGTGGCTTTGGCCTGCAATCCACGTTCCTCCCTCGGGCCGCCCTGCCTGGCAGACCCACACTCCCTAGAAGTGTGTTCCTGAGGCAGCTGGACAGTTGGGGAGGTGGAGGCTCTCCCAACATGGGAGGCCTGCCCAGAACATGGCTGTGTGTCCAAAGAGGATTCCCTGCACCTCTGGCGCTGGGCAGAGATTTTCTGCACACAGGAGACCCTTGGCACACACAGTGTTTCCCCATGGAAAGCAGTGTGAGAAAGAGCCCCCGCCAGGGAAGCATGGCACTCGCCCATCGAAGCCCTCCATGCAGCAGGCTGTCATGGACTCGGCTGCAGGCCTTTGTGGCTGGAGAGACTGCAGCTCCTCTGGAGGCTCTGGGTCCATTTGCACTCCCCTTGGAGGAAACGATGTTGTGGGATGAGGTCCTTGCCAACAATGGCACTCAGCCTGCTCCATTCGATGAGACGCACGTGTGGTGAGAGGGGCTTGTCAGCCCAGAAGCAAGCAGGGCAGCCAGGGAGGGGATTTGCATGCAGCTTGGAAGCCCTAGACTGCTGCCTCCCACCCAGGGAATGCCGGCTCTGCCCATCAGGCCCCATGCCCAAGTGGGCACCCAGCTTCAGCATCTGCCCTTTCCCAGCCATGGAACCATTCCCAGGCCACACCCTGAGCCCTGCCAAGGGTGACCTTGGCTCCCCGGGTGGGCTGAATGGCACGACTGTGTTAGGGGAGAGAAGGCCCAGGAGGCCTTCAGGGAACTGCCACCACATAGCAGTGCTCAGGAAAAGGCACTCTGCTTTCTGTAGGCTGGATGCACACTCGAGTTTTGGCTTGAGGCAGAGAGAGCTCAGCTAGGCGATTCCAGGCTGAAGGCAAAGCAGAGAGTTTTTTGGTGGAGCGATGGCACCATCTGCTGGCCAGCAAGCGTGGCAGGAGAAGCCTCACTCCAAATGAGTTCCTGAGGAAGTTTCCAAGCAGGAGGCACTCTGGCTCCCCAAGCTCCAGAGTCCTGCTTACGACTTCCCTGTGGCAACAGAGTGGGTGCCAAGGGCATGTGGGTTGGAGGGTGCTCAGAAGCCACAGGCGAGGCTTTGGGCACCCAGTGTTCTCTGATGGAAAACACTGCAGGCCCGAGCATCCATGAACTCCTCCAAGGCTTTGCAGTGGGATAGCTGTCCATAGCAGATGGCTCCCTGCCAAGTGCTGCAGGCCTTTCTGGAGGGCTAAGCTGGAGCTTCCTTGCAGGCTGCTGGGCCAGGGGCGTGTGTCCCCTGGGCCAGAGTGCTGCAGGAGGAGCTCCTAGCTAGGGGAGAGCAAGCACGTTGTTTCCTTGGCCTACGCTGGCCTGTGAACACAGAGGCCAGCCAGCAGCGATGACAGCACAGGCAGCAAGGGGGTGTGGCAGGCAGCGAAGAGGCGGCAGGAGTCCCACTTGAAAGTGGGCTCATGACTGTTTGGTGCTCAGGCCCCAGTGCTCACGTGCACACACAGCCTCTGGACCTGCAGCTTCCCAGCAGTGCAAGAGACACACAGGCACCACCCTGGGGCCTTCTCGAATGAACTGTGCTCCAAAGGGGTCCTGCTGGCTGGCAGTGGCCAAGGCCAACACAGGCCCTCGGGAGGCCTGGCTGAGCCTGGGATGGGTTCGGACCTAGCAGTGCCCAGGGCAAGCCTGGGACTGCAGGCCAGGCTGCAGGCTCATTCCAGTTTGGGCCTGGTACGCAGAGCCTTCGGCTAGGACTTGCAGGGGGAAGGCTCAGCACAGTGGCTTTGGCCTGCAATCCACGTTCCTCCCTCGGGCCGCCCTGCCTGGCAGACCCACACTCCCTAGAAGTGTGTTCCTGAGGCAGCTGGACAGTTGGGGAGGTGGAGGCTCTCCCAACATGGGAGGCCTGCCCAGAACATGGCTGTGTGTCCAAAGAGGATTCCCTGCACCTCTGGCGCTGGGCAGAGATTTTCTGCACACAGGAGACCCTTGGCACACACAGTGTTTCCCCATGGAAAGCAGTGTGAGAAAGAGCCCCCGCCAGGGAAGCATGGCACTCGCCCATCGAAGCCCTCCATGCAGCAGGCTGTCATGGACTCGGCTGCAGGCCTTTGTGGCTGGAGAGACTGCAGCTCCTCTGGAGGCTCTGGGTCCATTTGCACTCCCCTTGGAGGAAACGAGGTTGTGGGATGAGGTCCTTGCCAACAATGGCACTCAGCCTGCTCCATTCGATGAGACGCACGTGTGGTGAGAGGGGCTTGTCAGCCCAGAAGCAAGCAGGGCAGCCAGGTAGGGGATTTGCATGCAGCTTGGAAGCCCTAGACTGCTGCCTCCCACCCAGGGAATGCCGGCTCTGCCCATCAGGCCCCATTCCCAAGTGGGCACCCAGCTTCAGCATCTGCCCTTTCCCAGCCATGGAACCATTCCCAGGCCACACCCTGAGCCCTGCCAAGGGTGACCTTGGCTCCCCAGGTGGGCTGAATGGCACGACTGTGTTAGGGGAGAGAAGGCCCAGGAGGCCTTCAGGGAACTGCCACCACATAGCAGTGCTCAGGAAAAGGCACTCTGCTTTCTGTAGGCTGAATGCACACTCGAGTTTTGTCTTGAGGCAGAGAGAGCTCAGCTAGGCGATTCCAGGCTGAAGGCAAAGCAGAGAGTTTTTTGGTGGAGCGATGGCACCATCTGCTGGCCAGCAAGCGTGGCAGGAGAAGCCTCACTCCAAATGAGTTCCTGAGGAAGTTTCCAAGCAGGAGGCACTCTGGCTCCCCAAGCTCCAGAGTCCTGCTTACGACTTCCCTGTGGCAACAGAGTGGGTGCCAAGGGCATGTGGGTTGGAGGGTGCTCAGAAGCCACAGGCGAGGCTTTGGGCACCCAGTGTTCTCTGATGGAAAACACTGCAGGCCCGAGCATCCATGAACTCCTCCAAGGCTTTGCAGTGGGATAGCTGTCCATAGCAGATGGCTCCCTGCCAAGTGCTGCAGGCCTTTCTGGAGGGCTAAGCTGGAGCTTCCTTGCAGGCTGCTGGGCCAGGGGCGTGTGTCCCCTGGGCCAGAGTGCTGCAGGAGGAGCTCCTAGCTAGGGGAGAGCAAGCACGTTGTTTCCTTGGCCTACGCTGGCCTGTGAACACAGAGGCCAGCCAGCAGTGATGACAGCACAGGCAGCAAGGGGGTGTGGCAGGCAGCGAAGAGGCGGCAGGAGTCCCACTTGAAAGTGGGCTCATGACTGTTTGGTGCTCAGGCCCCAGTGCTCACGTGCACACACAGCCTCTGGACCTGCAGCTTCCCAGCAGTGCAAGAGACACACAGGCACCACCCTGGGGCCTTCTCGAATGAACTGTGCTCTGTCGAGGTCCTGCTGGCTGGCAGTGGCCAAGGCCAGCACAGGCCCTAGGGAGGCCTGGCTGAGCCTGGGATGGGTCCGGACCTAGCAGTGCCCAGGGCAAGCCTGGGACTGCAGGCCAGGCTGCAGGCTCATTCCAGTTTGGGCCTGGTACGCAGAGCCTTCGGCTAGGACGTGCAGGGGGAAGGCTCAGCACAGTGGCTTTGGCCTGCAATCCACGTTCCTCCCTCGGGCCACCCTGCCTGGCAGACCCACACTCCCTAGAAGTGTGTTCCTGAGGCAGCTGGACAGTTGGGGAGGTGGAGGCTCTCCCAACATGGGAGGCCTGCCCAGAACATGGCTGTGTGTCCAAAGAGGATTCCCTGCACCTCTGGCGCTGGGCAGAGATTTTCTGCACACAGGAGACCCTTGGCACACACAGTGTTTCCCCATGGAAAGCAGTGTGAGAAAGAGCCCCCGCCAGGGAAGCATGGCACTCGCCCATCGAAGCCCTCCATGCAGCAGGCTGTCATGGACTCGGCTGCAGGCCTTTGTGGCTGGAGAGACTGCAGCTCCTCTGGAGGCTCTGGGTCCATTTGCACTCCCCTTGGAGGAAACGAGGTTGTGGGATGAGGTCCTTGCCAACAATGGCACTCAGCCTGCTCCATTCGATGAGACGCACATGTGGTGAGAGGGGCTTGTCAGCCCAGAAGCAAGCAGGGCAGCCAGGGAGGGGATTTGCATGCAGCTTGGAAGCCCTAGACTGCTGCCTCCCACCCAGGGAATGCCGGCTCTGCCCATCAGGCCCCATTCCCAAGTGGGCACCCAGCTTCAGCATCTGCCCTTTCCCAGCCATGGAACCATTCCCAGGCCACACCCTGAGCCCTGCCAAGGGTGACCTTGGCTCCCCAGGTGGGCTGAATGGCACGACTGTGTTAGGGGAGAGAAGGCCCAGGAGGCCTTCAGGGAACTGCCACCACATAGCAGTGCTCAGGAAAAGGCACTCTGCTTTCTGTAGGCTGAATGCACACTCGAGTTTTGGCTTGAGGCAGAGAGAGCTCAGCTAGGCGATTCCAGACTGAAGGCAAAGCAGAGAGTTTTTTGGTGGAGCGATGGCACCATCTGCTGGCCAGCAAGCATGGCAGGAGAAGCCTCACTCCAAATGAGTTCCTGAGGAAGTTTCCAAGCAGGAGGCACTCTGGCTCCCCAAGCTCCAGAGTCCTGCTTACGACTTCCCTGTGGCAACAGAGTGGGTGCCAAGGGCATGTGGGTTGGAGGGTGCTCAGAAGCCACAGGCGAGGCTTTGGGCACCCAGTGTTCTCTGATGGAAAACACTGCAGGCCCGAGCATCCATGAACTCCTCCAAGGCTTTGCAGTGGGATAGCTGTCCATAGCAGATGGCTCCCTGCCAAGTGCTGCAGGCCTTTCTGGAGGGCTAAGCTGGAGCTTCCTTGCAGGCTGCTGGGCCAGGGGCGTGTGTCCCCTGGGCCAGAGTGCTGCAGGAGGAGCTCCTAGCTAGGGGAGAGCAAGCACGTTGTTTCCTTGGCCTACGCTGGCCTGTGAACACAGAGGCCAGCCAGCAGTGATGACAGCACAGGCAGCAAGGGGGTGTGGCAGGCAGCGAAGAGGCGGCAGGAGTCCCACTTGAAAGTGGGCTCATGACTGTTTGGTGCTCAGGCCCCAGTGCTCACATGCACACACAGCCTCTGGACCTGCAGCTTCCCAGCAGTGCAAGAGACACACAGGCACCACACTGGGGCCTTCTCGAATGAACTGTGCTCCGATGGGGTCCTGCTGGCTGGCAGTGGCCAAGGCCAGCACAGGCCCTCGGGAGGCCTGGCTGAGCCTGGGATGGGTCCGGACCTAGCAGTGCCCAGGGCAAGCCTGGGACTGCAGGCCAGGCTGCAGGCTCATTCCAGTTTGGGCCTGGTACGCAGAGCCTTCGGCTAGGACGTGCAGGGGGAAGGCTCAGCACAGTGGCTTTGGCCTGCAATCCACGTTCCTCCCTCGGGCCGCCCTGCCTGGCAGACCCACACTCCCTAGAAGTGTGTTCCTGAGGCAGCTGGACAGTTGGGGAGGTGGAGGCTCTCCCAACATGGGAGGCCTGCCCAGAACAGGGCTGTGTGTCCAAAGAGGATTCCCTGCACCTCTGGCGCTGGGCAGAGATTTTCTGCACACAGGAGACCCTTGGCACACACAGTGTTTCCCCATGGAAAGCAGTGTGAGAAAGAGCCCCCGCCAGGGAAGCATGGCACTCGCCCATCGAAGCCCTCCATGCAGCAGGCTGTCATGGACTCGGCTGCAGGCCTTTGTGGCTGGAGAGACTGCAGCTCCTCTGGAGGCTCTGGGTCCATTTGCACTCCCCTTGGAGGAAACGAGGTTGTGGGATGAGGTCCTTGCCAACAATGGCACTCAGCCTGCTCCATTCGATGAGACGCACGTGTGGTGAGAGGGGCTTGTCAGCCCAGAAGCAAGCAGGGCAGCCAGGGAGGGGATTTGCATGCAGCTTGGAAGCCCTAGACTGCTGCCCCCCACCCAGGGAATGCCGGCTCTGCCCATCAGGCCCCATTCCCAAGTGGGCACCCAGCTTCAGCATCTGCCCTTTCCCAGCCATGGAACCATTCCCAGGCCACACCCTGAGCCCTGCCAAGGGTGACCTTGGCTCCCCAGGTGGGCTGAATGGCACGACTGTGTTAGGGGAGAGAAGGCCCAGGAGGCCTTCAGGGAACTGCCACCACATAGCAGTGCTCAGGAAAAGGCACTCTGCTTTCTGTAGGCTGGATGCACACTCGAGTTTTGGCTTGAGGCAGAGAGAGCTCAGCTAGGCGATTCCAGGCTGAAGGCAAAGCAGAGAGTTTTTTGGTGGAGCGATGGCACCATCTGCTGGCCAGCAAGCGTGGCAGGAGAAGCCTCACTCCAAATGAGTTCCTGAGGAAGTTTCCAAGCAGGAGGCACTCTGGCTCCCCAAGCTCCAGAGTCCTGCTTACGACTTCCCTGTGGCAACAGAGTGGGTGCCAAGGGCATGTGGGTTGGAGGGTGCTCAGAAGCCACAGGCGAGGCTTTGGGCACCCAGTGTTCTCTGATGGAAAACACTGCAGGCCCGAGCATCCATGAACTCCTCCAAGGCTTTGCAGTGGGATAGCTGTCCATAGCAGATGGCTCCCTGCCAAGTGCTGCAGGCCTTTCTGGAGGGCTAAGCTGGAGCTTCCTTGCAGGCTGCTGGGCCAGGGGCATGTGTCCCCTGGGCCAGAAGGCTGCAGGAGGAGCTCCTAGCTAGGGGAGAGCAAGCACGTTGTTTCCTTGGCCTACACTGGCCTGTGAACACAGAGGCCAGCCAGCAGTGATGACAGCACAGGCAGCAAGGGGGTGTGGCAGGCAGCTAAGAGGTGGCAGGAGTCCCACTTGAAAGTGGGCTCATGACTGTTTGGTGCTCAGGCCCCAGTGCTCACGTGCACACACAGCCTCTGGACCTGCAGCTTCCCAGCAGTGCAAGAGACACACAGGCACCACACTGGGGCCTTCTCGAATGAACTGTGCTCCGATGGGGTCCTGCTGGCTGGCAGTGGCCAAGGCCAGCACAGGCCCTCGGGAGGCCTGGCTGAGCCTGGGATGGGTCCGGACCTAGCAGTGCCCAGGGCAAGCCTGGGACTGCAGGCCAGGCTGCAGGCTCATTCCAGTTTGGGCCTGGTACGCAGAGCCTTCGGCTAGGACGTGCAGGGGGAAGGCTCAGCACAGTGGCTTTGGCCTGCAATCCACGTTCCTCCCTCGGGCCGCCCTGCCTGGCAGACCCACACTCCCTAGAAGTGTGTTCCTGAGGCAGCTGGACAGTTGGGGAGGTGGAGGCTCTCCCAACATGGGAGGCCTGCCCAGAACATGGCTGTGTGTCCAAAGAGGATTCCCTGCACCTCTGGCGCTGGGCAGAGATTTTCTGCACACAGGAGACCCTTGGCACACACAGTGTTTCCCCATGGAAAGCAGTGTGAGAAAGAGCCCCCGCCAGGGAAGCATGGCACTCGCCCATCGAAGCCCTCCATGCAGCAGGCTGTCATGGACTCGGCTGCAGGCCTTTGTGGCTGGAGAGTCTGCAGCTCCTCTGGAGGCTCTGGGTCCATTTGCACTCCCCTTGGAGGAAACGAGGTTGTGGGATGAGGTCCTTGCCAACAATGGCACTCAGCCTGCTCCATTCGATGAGACGCACGTGTGGTGAGAGGGGCTTGTCAGCCCAGAAGCAAGCAGGGCAGCCAGGGAGGGGATTTGCATGCAGCTTGGAAGCCCTAGACTGCTGCCTCCCACCCAGGGAATGCCGGCTCTGCCCATCAGGCCCCATTCCCAAGTGGGCACCCAGCTTCAGCATCTGCCCTTTCCCAGCCATGGAACCATTCCCAGGCCACATCCTGAGCCCTGCCAAGGGTGACCTTGGCTCCCCGGGTGGGCTGAATGGCACGACTGTGTTAGGGGAGAGAAGGCCCAGGAGGCCTTCAGGGAACTGCCACCACATAGCAGTGCTCAGGAAAAGGCACTCTGCTTTCTGTAGGCTGGATGCACACTCGAGTTTTGGCTTGAGGCAGAGAGAGCTCAGCTAGGCGATTCCAGGCTGAAGGCAAAGCAGAGAGTTTTTTGGTGGAGCGATGGCCCCATCTGCTGGCCAGCAAGCATGGCAGGAGAAGCCTCACTCCAAATGAGTTCCTGAGGAAGTTTCCAAGCAGGAGGCACTCTGGCTCCCCAAGCTCCAGAGTCCTGCTTACGACTTCCCTGTGGCAACAGAGTGGGTGCCAAGGGCATGTGGGTTGGAGGGTGCTCAGAAGCCACAGGCGAGGCTTTGGGCACCCAGTGTTCTCTGATGGAAAACACTGCAGGCCCGAGCATCCATGAACTCCTCCAAGGCTTTGCAGTGGGATAGCTGTCCATAGCAGATGGCTCCCTGCCAAGTGCTGCAGGCCTTTCTGGAGGGCTAAGCTGGAGCTTCCTTGCAGGCTGCTGGGCCAGGGGCGTGTGTCCCCTGGGCCAGAGTGCTGCAGGAGGAGCTCCTAGCTAGGGGAGAGCAAGCACGTTGTTTCCTTGGCCTACGCTGGCCTGTGAACACAGAGGCCAGCCAGCAGTGATGACAGCACAGGCAGCAAGGGGGTGTGGCAGGCAGCGAAGAGGCGGCAGGAGTCCCACTTGAAAGTGGGCTCATGACTGTTTGGTGCTCAGGCCCCAGTGCTCACGTGCACACACAGCCTCTGGACCTGCAGCTTCCCAGCAGTGCAAGAGACACACAGGCACCACCCTGGGGCCTTCTCGAATGAACTGTGCTCCGTCGAGGTCCTGTTGGCTGGCAGTGGCCAAGGCCAGCACAGGCCCTAGGGAGGCCTGGCTGAGCCTGGGATGGGTCCGGACCTAGCAGTGCCCAGGGCAAGCCTGGGACTGCAGGCCAGGCTGCAGGCTCATTCCAGTTTGGGCCTGGTACGCAGAGCCTTCGGCTAGGACGTGCAGGGGGAAGGCTCAGCACAGTGGCTTTGGCCTGCAATCCACGTTCCTCCCTCGGGCCGCCCTGCCTGGCAGACCCACACTCCCTAGAAGTGTGTTCCTGAGGCAGCTGGACAGTTGGGGAGGTGGAGGCTCTCCCAACATGGGAGGCCTGCCCAGAACATGGCTGTGTGTCCAAAGAGGATTCCCTGCACCTCTGGCGCTGGGCAGAGATTTTCTGCACACAGGAGACCCTTGGCACACACAGTGTTTCCCCATGGAAAGCAGTGTGAGAAAGAGCCCCCGCCAGGGAAGCATGGCACTCGCCCATCGAAGCCCTCCATGCAGCAGGCTGTCATGGACTCGGCTGCAGGCCTTTGTGGCTGGAGAGACTGCAGCTCCTCTGGAGGCTCTGGGTCCATTTGCACTCCCCTTGGAGGAAACGAGGTTGTGGGATGAGGTCCTTGCCAACAATGGCACTCAGCCTGCTCCATTCGATGAGATGCACGTGTGGTTAGAGAGGCTTGTCAGCCCAGAAGCAAGCAGGGCAGCCAGGGAGGGGATCTGCATGCAGCTTGGAAGCCCTAGACTGCTGCCCCCCACCCAGGGAATGCCGGCTCTGCCCATCAGGCCCCATTCCCAATTGGGCACCCAGCTTCAGCATCTGCCCTTTCCCAGCCATGGAACCATTCCCAGGCCACACCCTGAGCCCTGCCAAGGGTGACCTTGGCTCCCCAGGTGGGCTGAATGGCACGACTGTGTTAGGGGAGAGAAGGCCCAGGAGGCCTTCAGGGAACTGCCACCACATAGCAGTGCTCAGGAAAAGGCACTCTGCTTTCTGTAGGCTGGATGCACACTCGAGTTTTGGCTTGAGGCAGAGAGAGCTCAGCTAGGCGATTCCAGGCTGAAGGCAAAGCAGAGAGTTTTTTGGTGGAGCGATGGCACCATCTGCTGGCCAGCAAGCGTGGCAGGAGAAGCCTCACTCCAAATGAGTTCCTGAGGAAGTTTCCAAGCAGGAGGCACTCTGGCTCCCCAAGCTCCAGAGTCCTGCTTACGACTTCCCTGTGGCAACAGAGTGGGTGCCAAGGGCATGTGGGTTGGAGGGTGCTCAGAAGCCACAGGCGAGGCTTTGGGCACCCAGTGTTCTCTGATGGAAAACACTGCAGGCCCGAGCATCCATGAACTCCTCCAAGGCTTTGCAGTGGGATAGCTGTCCATAGCAGATGGCTCCCTGCCAAGTGCTGCAGGCCTTTCTGGAGGGCTAAGCTGGAGCTTCCTTGCAGGCTGCTGGGCCAGGGGCATGTGTCCCCTGGGCCAGAAGGCTGCAGGAGGAGCTCCTAGCTAGGGGAGAGCAAGCACGTTGTTTCCTTGGCCTACGCTGCCCTGTGAACACAGAGGCCAGCCAGCAGTGATGACAGCACAGGCAGCAAGGGGGTGTGGCAGGCAGTGAAGAGGCGGCAGGAGTCCCACTTGAAAGTGGGCTCATGACTGTTTGGTGCTCAGGCCCCAGTGCTCACGTGCACACACAGCCTCTGGACCTGCAGCTTCCCAGCAGTGCAAGAGACACACAGGCACCACCCTGGGGCCTTCTCGAATGAACTGTGCTCCGTCGAGGTCCTGTTGGCTGGCAGTGGCCAAGGCCAGCACAGGCCCTAGGGAGGCCTGGCTGAGCCTGGGATGGGTCCGGACCTAGCAGTGCCCAGGGCAAGCCTGGGACTGCAGGCCAGGCTGCAGGCTCATTCCAGTTTGGGCCTGGTACGCAGAGCCTTCGGCTAGGACGTGCAGGGGGAAGGCTCAGCACAGTGGCTTTGGCCTGCAATCCACGTTCCTCCCTCGGGCCGCCCTGCCTGGCAGACCCACACTCCCTAGAAGTGTGTTCCTGAGGCAGCTGGACAGTTGGGGAGGTGGAGGCTCTCCCAACATGGGAGGCCTGCCCAGAACATGGCTGTGTGTCCAAAGAGGATTCCCTGCACCTCTGGCGCTGGGCAGAGATTTTCTGCACACAGGAGACCCTTGGCACACACAGTGTTTCCCCATGGAAAGCAGTGTGAGAAAGAGCCCCCGCCAGGGAAGCATGGCACTCGCCCATCGAAGCCCTCCATGCAGCAGGCTGTCATGGACTCGGCTGCAGGCCTTTGTGGCTGGAGAGACTGCAGCTCCTCTGGAGGCTCTGGGTCCATTTGCACTCCCCTTGGAGGAAACGAGGTTGTGGGATGAGGTCCTTGCCAACAATGGCACTCAGCCTGCTCCATTCGATGAGACGCACGTGTGTTGAGAGAGGCTTGTCAGCCCAGAAGCAAGCAGGGCAGCCAGGGAGGGGATTTGCATGCAGCTTGGAAGCCCTAGACTGCTGCCTCCCACCCAGGGAATGCCGGCTCTGCCCATCAGGCCCCATTCCCAAGTGGGCACCCAGCTTCAGCATCTGCCCTTTCCCAGCCATGGAACCATTCCCAGGCCACACCCTGAGCCCTGCCAAGGGTGACCTTGGCTCCCCGGGTGGGCTGAATGGCACGACTGTGTTAGGGGAGAGAAGGCCCAGGAGGCCTTCAGGGAACTGCCACCACATAGCAGTGCTCAGGAAAGGGCACTCTGCTTTCTGTAGGCTGGATGCACACTCGAGTTTTGGCTTGAGGCAGAGAGAGCTCAGCTAGGCGATTCCAGGCTGAAGGCAAAGCAGAGAGTTTTTTGGTGGAGCAATAGCCCCATCTGCTGGCCAGCAAGCGTGGCAGGAGAAGCCTCACTCCAAATGAGTTCCTGAGGAAGTTTCCAAGCAGGAGGCACTCTGGCTCCCCAAGCTCCAGAGTCCTGCTTACGACTTCCCTGTGGCAACAGAGTGGGTGCCAAGGGCATGTGGGTTGGAGGGTGCTCAGAAGCCACAGGCGAGGCTTTGGGCACCCAGTGTTCTCTGATGGAAAACACTGCAGGCCCGAGCATCCATGAACTCCTCCAAGGCTTTGCAGTGGGATAGCTGTCCATAGCAGATGGCTCCCTGCCAAGTGCTGCAGGCCTTTCTGGAGGGCTAAGCTGGAGCTTCCTTGCAGGCTGCTGGGCCAGGGGCGTGTGTCCCCTGGGCCAGAGTGCTGCAGGAGGAGCTCCTAGCTAGGGGAGAGCAAGCACGTTGTTTCCTTGGCCTACGCTGCCCTGTGAACACAGAGGCCAGCCAGCAGTGATGACAGCACAGGCAGCAAGGGGGTGTGGCAGGCAGCTAAGAGGCGGCAGGAGTCCCACTTGAAAGTGGGCTCATGACTGTTTGGTGCTCAGGCCCCAGTGCTCACGTGCACACACAGCCTCTGGACCTGCAGCTTCCCAGCAGTGCAAGAGACACACAGGCACCACCCTGGGGCCTTCTCGAATGAACTGTGCTCCATCGAGGTCCTGCTGGCTGGCAGTGGCCAAGGCCAGCACAGGCCCTAGGGAGGCCTGGCTGAGCCTGGGATGGGTCCGGACCTAGCAGTGCCCAGGGCAAGCCTGGGACTGCAGGCCAGGCTGCAGGCTCATTCCAGTTTGGGCCTGGTACGCAGAGCCTTCGGCTAGGACGTGCAGGGGGAAGGCTCAGCACAGTGGCTTTGGCCTGCAATCCACGTTCCTCCCTCGGGCCGCCCTGCCTGGCAGACCCACACTCCCTAGAAGTGTGTTCCTGAGGCAGCTGGACAGTTGGGGAGGTGGAGGCTCTCCCAACATGGGAGGCCTGCCCAGAACATGGCTGTGTGTCCAAAGAGGATTCCCTACACCTCTGGCGCTGGGCAGAGATTTTCTGCACACAGGAGACCCTTGGCACACACAGTGTTTCCCCATGGAAAGCAGTGTGAGAAAGAGCCCCCGCCAGGGAAGCATGGCACTCGCCCATCGAAGCCCTCCATGCAGCAGGCTGTCATGGACTCGGCTGCAGGCCTTTGTGGCTGGAGAGACTGCAGCTCCTCTGGAGGCTCTGGGTCCATTTGCACTCCCCTTGGAGGAAACGAGGTTGTGGGATGAGGTCCTTGCCAACAATGGCACTCAGCCTGCTCCATTCGATGAGATGCACGTGTGGTGAGAGGGGCTTGTCAGCCCAGAAGCAAGCAGGGCAGCCAGGGAGGGGATTTGCATGCAGCTTGGAAGCCCTAGACTGCTGCCTCCCACCCAGGGAATGCCGGCTCTGCCCATCAGGCCCCATGCCCAAGTGGGCACCCAGCTTCAGCATCTGCCCTTTCCCAGCCATGGAACCATTCCCAGGCCACACCCTGAGCCCTGCCAAGGGTGACCTTGGCTCCCCGGGTGGGCTGAATGGCACGACTGTGTTAGGGGAGAGAAGGCCCAGGAGGCCTTCAGGGAACTGCCACCACATAGCAGTGCTCAGGAAAAGGCACTCTGCTTTCTGTAGGCTGGATGCACACTCGAGTTTTGGCTTGAGGCAGAGAGAGCTCAGCTAGGCGATTCCAGGCTGAAGGCAAAGCAGAGAGTTTTTTGGTGGAGCGATGGCCCCATCTGCTGGCCAGCAAGCGTGGCAGGAGAAGCCTCACTCCAAATGAGTTCCTGAGGAAGTTTCCAAGCAGGAGGCACTCTGGCTCCCCAAGCTCCAGAGTCCTGCTTACGACTTCCCTGTGGCAACAGAGTGGGTGCCAAGGGCATGTGGGTTGGAGGGTGCTCAGAAGCCACAGGCGAGGCTTTGGGCACCCAGTGTTCTCTGATGGAAAACACTGCAGGCCCGAGCATCCATGAACTCCTCCAAGGCTTTGCAGTGGGATAGCTGTCCATAGCAGATGGCTCCCTGCCAAGTGCTGCAGGCCTTTCTGGAGGGCTAAGCTGGAGCTTCCTTGCAGGCTGCTGGGCCAGGGGCGTGTGTCCCCTGGGCCAGAGTGCTGCAGGAGGAGCTCCTAGCTAGGGGAGAGCAAGCACGTTGTTTCCTTGGCCTACGCTGGCCTGTGAACACAGAGGCCAGCCAGCAGTGATGACAGCACAGGCAGCAAGGGGGTGTGGCAGGCAGCGAAGAGGCGGCAGGAGTCCCACTTGAAAGTGGGCTCATGACTGTTTGGTGCTCAGGCCCCAGTGCTCACGTGCACACACAGCCTCTGGACCTGCAGCTTCCCAGCAGTGCAAGAGACACACAGGCACCACCCTGGGGCCTTCTCGAATGAACTGTGCTCCGTCGAGGTCCTGCTGGCTGGCAGTGGCCAAGGCCAGCACAGGCCCTCGGGAGGCCTGGCTGAGCCTGGGATGGGTCCGGACCTAGCAGTGCCCAGGGCAAGCCTGGGACTGCAGGCCAGGCTGCAGGCTCATTCCAGTTTGGGCCTGGTACGCAGAGCCTTCGGCTAGGACGTGCAGGGGGAAGGCTCAGCACAGTGGCTTTGGCCTGCAATCCACGTTCCTCCCTCGGGCCGCCCTGCCTGGCAGACCCACACTCCCTAGAAGTGTGTTCCTGAGGCAGCTGGACAGTTGGGGAGGTGGAGGCTCTCCCAACATGGGAGGCCTGCCCAGAACATGGCTGTGTGTCCAAAGAGGATTCCCTGCACCTCTGGCGCTGGGCAGAGATTTTCTGCACACAGGAGACCCTTGGCACACACAGTGTTTCCCCATGGAAAGCAGTGTGAGAAAGAGCCCCCGCCAGGGAAGCATGGCACTCGCCCATCGAAGCCCTCCATGCAGCAGGCTGTCATGGACTCGGCTGCAGGCCTTTGTGGCTGGAGAGACTGCAGCTCCTCTGGAGGCTCTGGGTCCATTTGCACTCCCCTTGGAGGAAACGAGGTTGTGGGATGAGGTCCTTGCCAACAATGGCACTCAGCCTGCTCCATTCGATGAGACGCACGTGTGGTGAGAGGGGCTTGTCAGCCCAGAAGCAAGCAGGGCAGCCAGGGAGGGGATTTGCATGCAGCTTGGAAGCCCTAGACTGCTGCCTCCCACCCAGGGAATGCCGGCTCTGCCCATCAGGCCCCATGCCCAAGTGGGCACCCAGCTTCAGCATCTGCCCTTTCCCAGCCATGGAACCATTCCCAGGCCACACCCTGAGCCCTGCCAAGGGTGACCTTGGCTCCCCGGGTGGGCTGAATGGCACGACTGTGTTAGGGGAGAGAAGGCCCAGAGGACTTCAGGGAACTGCCACCACATAGCAGTGCTCAGGAAAAGGCACTCTGCTTTCTGTAGGCTGGATGCACACTCGAGTTTTGGCTTGAGGCAGAGAGAGCTCAGCTAGGCGATTCCAGGCTGAAGGCAAAGCAGAGAGTTTTTTGGTGGAGCGATGGCACCATCTGCTGGCCAGCAAGCGTGGCAGGAGAAGCCTCACTCCAAATGAGTTCCTGAGGAAGTTTCCAAGCAGGAGGCACTCTGGCTCCCCAAGCTCCAGAGTCCTGCTTACGACTTCCCTGTGGCAAGAGAGTGGGTGCCAAGGGCATGTGGGTTGGAGGGTGCTCAGAAGCCACAGGCGAGGCTTTGGGCACCCAGTGTTCTCTGATGGAAAACACTGCAGGCCCGAGCATCCATGAACTCCTCCAAGGCTTTGCAGTGGGATAGCTGTCCATAGCAGATGGCTCCCTGCCAAGTGCTGCAGGCCTTTCTGGAGGGCTAAGCTGGAGCTTCCTTGCAGGCTGCTGGGCCAGGGGCGTGTGTCCCCTGGGCCAGAGTGCTGCAGGAGGAGCTCCTAGCTAGGGGAGAGCAAGCACGTTGTTTCCTTGGCCTACGCTGGCCTGTGAACACAGAGGCCAGCCAGCAGTGATGACAGCACAGGCAGCAAGGGGGTGTGGCAGGCAGCTAAGAGGCGGCAGGAGTCCCACTTGAAAGTGGGCTCATGACTGTTTGGTGCTCAGGCCCCAGTGCTCACGTGCACACACAGCCTCTGGACCTGCAGCTTCCCAGCAGTGCAAGAGACACACAGGCACCACCCTGGGGCCTTCTCGAATGAACTGTGCTCCATCGAGGTCCTGCTGGCTGGCAGTGGCCAAGGCCAGCACAGGCCCTCGGGAGGCCTGGCTGAGCCTGGGACGGGTCCGGACCTAGCAGTGCCCAGGGCAAGCCTGGGACTGCAGGCCAGGCTGCAGGCTCATTCCAGTTTGGGCCTGGTATGCAGAGCCTTCGGCTAGGACGTGCAGGGGGAAGGCTCAGCACAGTGGCTTTGGCCTGCAATCCACGTTCCTCCCTCGGGCCGCCCTGCCTGGCAGACCCACACTCCCTAGAAGTGTGTTCCTGAGGCAGCTGGACAGTTGGGGAGGTGGAGGCTCTCCCAACATGGGAGGCCTGCCCAGAACATGGCTGTGTGTCCAAAGAGGATTCCCTGCACCTCTGGCGCTGGGCAGAGATTTTCTGCACACAGGAGACCCTTGGCACACACAGTGTTTCCCCATGGAAAGCAGTGTGAGAAAGAGCCCCCGCCAGGGAAGCATGGCACTCGCCCATCGAAGCCCTCCATGCAGCAGGCTGTCATGGACTCGGCTGCAGGCCTTTGTGGCTGGAGAGACTGCAGCTCCTCTGGAGGCTCTGGGTCCATTTGCACTCCCCTTGGAGGAAACGAGGTTGTGGGATGAGGTCCTTGCCAACAATGGCACTCAGCCTGCTCCATTCGATGAGACGCACGTGTGGTGAGAGAGGCTTGTCAGCCCAGAAGCAAGCAGGGCAGCCAGGGAGGGGATTTGCATGCAGCTTGGAAGCCCTAGACTGCTGCCTCCCACCCAGGGAATGCCGGCTCTGCCCATCAGGCCCCATGCCCAAGTGGGCACCCAGCTTCAGCATCTGCCCTTTCCCAGCCATGGAACCATTCCCAGGCCACACCCTGAGCCCTGCCAAGGGTGACCTTGGCTCCCCGGGTGGGCTGAATGGCACGACTGTGTTAGGGGAGAGAAGGCCCAGGAGGCCTTCAGGGAACTGCCACCACATAGCAGTGCTCAGGAAAAGGCACTCTGCTTTCTGTAGGCTGGATGCACACTCGAGTTTTGGCTTGAGGCAGAGAGAGCTCAGCTAGGCGATTCCAGGCTGAAGGCAAAGCAGAGAGTTTTTTGGTGGAGCGATGGCCCCATCTGCTGGCCAGCAAGCGTGGCAGGAGAAGCCTCACTCCAAATGAGTTCCTGAGGAAGTTTCCAAGCAGGAGGCACTCTGGCTCCCCAAGCTCCAGAGTCCTGCTTACGACTTCCCTGTGGCAACAGAGTGGGTGCCAAGGGCATGTGGGTTGGAGGGTGCTCAGAAGCCACAGGCGAGGCTTTGGGCACCCAGTGTTCTCTGATGGAAAACACTGCAGGCCCGAGCATCCATGAACTCCTCCAAGGCTTTGCAGTGGGATAGCTGTCCATAGCAGATGGCTCCCTGCCAAGTGCTGCAGGCCTTTCTGGAGGGCTAAGCTGGAGCTTCCTTGCAGGCTGCTGGGCCAGGGGCGTGTGTCCCCTGGGCCAGAGTGCTGCAGGAGGAGCTCCTAGCTAGGGGAGAGCAAGCACGTTGTTTCCTTGGCCTACGCTGGCCTGTGAACACAGAGGCCAGCCAGCAGTGATGACAGCACAGGCAGCAAGGGGGTGTGGCAGGCAGCGAAGAGGCGGCAGGAGTCCCACTTGAAAGTGGGCTCATGACTGTTTGGTGCTCAGGCCCCAGTGCTCACGTGCACACACAGCCTCTGGACCTGCAGCTTCCCAGCAGTGCAAGAGACACACAGGCACCACCCTGGGGCCTTCTCGAATGAACTGTGCTCCGTCGAGGTCCTGCTGGCTGGCAGTGGCCAAGGCCAGCACAGGCCCTCGGGAGGCCTGGCTGAGCCTGGGATGGGTCCGGACCTAGCAGTGCCCAGGGCAAGCCTGGGACTGCAGGCCAGGCTGCAGGCTCATTCCAGTTTGGGCCTGGTACGCAGAGCCTTCGGCTAGGACGTGCAGGGGGAAGGCTCAGCACAGTGGCTTTGGCCTGCAATCCACGTTCCTCCCTCGGGCCGCCCTGCCTGGCAGACCCACACTCCCTAGAAGTGTGTTCCTGAGGCAGCTGGACAGTTGGGGAGGTGGAGGCTCTCCCAACATGGGAGGCCTGCCCAGAACATGGCTGTGTGTCCAAAGAGGATTCCCTGCACCTCTGGCGCTGGGCAGAGATTTTCTGCACACAGGAGACCCTTGGCACACACAGTGTTTCCCCATGGAAAGCAGTGTGAGAAAGAGCCCCCGCCAGGGAAGCATGGCACTCGCCCATCGAAGCCCTCCATGCAGCAGGCTGTCATGGACTCGGCTGCAGGCCTTTGTGGCTGGAGAGACTGCAGCTCCTCTGGAGGCTCTGGGTCCATTTGCACTCCCCTTGGAGGAAACGAGGTTGTGGGATGAGGTCCTTGCCAACAATGGCACTCAGCCTGCTCCATTCGATGAGACGCACGTGTGGTGAGAGGGGCTTGTCAGCCCAGAAGCAAGCAGGGCAGCCAGGGAGGGGATTTGCATGCAGCTTGGAAGCCCTAGACTGCTGCCTCCCACCCAGGGAATGCCGGCTCTGCCCATCAGGCCCCATGCCCAAGTGGGCACCCAGCTTCAGCATCTGCCCTTTCCCAGCCATGGAACCATTCCCAGGCCACACCCTGAGCCCTGCCAAGGGTGACCTTGGCTCCCCGGGTGGGCTGAATGGCACGACTGTGTTAGGGGAGAGAAGGCCCAGAGGACTTCAGGGAACTGCCACCACATAGCAGTGCTCAGGAAAAGGCACTCTGCTTTCTGTAGGCTGGATGCACACTCGAGTTTTGGCTTGAGGCAGAGAGAGCTCAGCTAGGCGATTCCAGGCTGAAGGCAAAGCAGAGAGTTTTTTGGTGGAGCGATGGCACCATCTGCTGGCCAGCAAGCGTGGCAGGAGAAGCCTCACTCCAAATGAGTTCCTGAGGAAGTTTCCAAGCAGGAGGCACTCTGGCTCCCCAAGCTCCAGAGTCCTGCTTACGACTTCCCTGTGGCAAGAGAGTGGGTGCCAAGGGCATGTGGGTTGGAGGGTGCTCAGAAGCCACAGGCGAGGCTTTGGGCACCCAGTGTTCTCTGATGGAAAACACTGCAGGCCCGAGCATCCATGAACTCCTCCAAGGCTTTGCAGTGGGATAGCTGTCCATAGCAGATGGCTCCCTGCCAAGTGCTGCAGGCCTTTCTGGAGGGCTAAGCTGGAGCTTCCTTGCAGGCTGCTGGGCCAGGGGCGTGTGTCCCCTGGGCCAGAGTGCTGCAGGAGGAGCTCCTAGCTAGGGGAGAGCAAGCACGTTGTTTCCTTGGCCTACGCTGGCCTGTGAACACAGAGGCCAGCCAGCAGTGATGACAGCACAGGCAGCAAGGGGGTGTGGCAGGCAGCTAAGAGGCGGCAGGAGTCCCACTTGAAAGTGGGCTCATGACTGTTTGGTGCTCAGGCCCCAGTGCTCACGTGCACACACAGCCTCTGGACCTGCAGCTTCCCAGCAGTGCAAGAGACACACAGGCACCACCCTGGGGCCTTCTCGAATGAACTGTGCTCCATCGAGGTCCTGCTGGCTGGCAGTGGCCAAGGCCAGCACAGGCCCTCGGGAGGCCTGGCTGAGCCTGGGACGGGTCCGGACCTAGCAGTGCCCAGGGCAAGCCTGGGACTGCAGGCCAGGCTGCAGGCTCATTCCAGTTTGGGCCTGGTATGCAGAGCCTTCGGCTAGGACGTGCAGGGGGAAGGCTCAGCACAGTGGCTTTGGCCTGCAATCCACGTTCCTCCCTCGGGCCGCCCTGCCTGGCAGACCCACACTCCCTAGAAGTGTGTTCCTGAGGCAGCTGGACAGTTGGGGAGGTGGAGGCTCTCCCAACATGGGAGGCCTGCCCAGAACATGGCTGTGTGTCCAAAGAGGATTCCCTGCACCTCTGGCGCTGGGCAGAGATTTTCTGCACACAGGAGACCCTTGGCACACACAGTGTTTCCCCATGGAAAGCAGTGTGAGAAAGAGCCCCCGCCAGGGAAGCATGGCACTCGCCCATCGCAGCCCTCCATGCAGCAGGCTGTCATGGACTCGGCTGCAGGCCTTTGTGGCTGGAGAGACTGCAGCTCCTCTGGAGGCTCTGGGTCCATTTGCACTCCCCTTGGAGGAAACGAGGTTGTGGGATGAGGTCCTTGCCAACAATGGCACTCAGCCTGCTCCATTCGATGAGACGCACGTGTGGTGAGAGAGGCTTGTCAGCCCAGAAGCAAGCAGGGCAGCCAGGGAGGGGATTTGCATGCAGCTTGGAAGCCCTAGACTGCTGCCTCCCACCCAGGGAATGCCGGCTCTGCCCATCAGGCCCCATGCCCAAGTGGGCACCCAGCTTCAGCATCTGCCCTTTCCCAGCCATGGAACCATTCCCAGGCCACACCCTGAGCCCTGCCAAGGGTGACCTTGGCTCCCCGGGTGGGCTGAATGGCACGACTGTGTTAGGGGAGAGAAGGCCCAGGAGGCCTTCAGGGAACTGCCACCACATAGCAGTGCTCAGGAAAAGGCACTCTGCTTTCTGTAGGCTGGATGCACACTCGAGTTTTGGCTTGAGGCAGGGAGAGCTCAGCTAGGCGATTCCAGGCTGAAGGCAAAGCAGAGAGTTTTTTGGTGGAGCGATGGCCCCATCTGCTGGCCAGCAAGCGTGGCAGGAGAAGCCTCACTCCAAATGAGTTCCTGAGGAAGTTTCCAAGCAGGAGGCACTCTGGCTCCCCAAGCTCCAGAGTCCTGCTTACGACTTCCCTGTGGCAACAGAGTGGGTGCCAAGGGCATGTGGGTTGGAGGGTGCTCAGAAGCCACAGGCGAGGCTTTGGGCACCCAGTGTTCTCTGATGGAAAACACTGCAGGCCCGAGCATCCATGAACTCCTCCAAGGCTTTGCAGTGGGATAGCTGTCCATAGCAGATGGCTCCCTGCCAAGTGCTGCAGGCCTTTCTGGAGGGCTAAGCTGGAGCTTCCTTGCAGGCTGCTGGGCCAGGGGCGTGTGTCCCCTGGGCCAGAGTGCTGCAGGAGGAGCTCCTAGCTAGGGGAGAGCAAGCACGTTGTTTCCTTGGCCTACGCTGGCCTGTGAACACAGAGGCCAGCCAGCAGTGATGACAGCACAGGCAGCAAGGGGGTGTGGCAGGCAGCGAAGAGGCGGCAGGAGTCCCACTTGAAAGTGGGCTCATGACTGTTTGGTGCTCAGGCCCCAGTGCTCACGTGCACACACAGCCTCTGGACCTGCAGCTTCCCAGCAGTGCAAGAGACACACAGGCACCACCCTGGGGCCTTCTCGAATGAACTGTGCTCCATCGAGGTCCTGCTGGCTGGCAGTGGCCAAGGCCAGCACAGGCCCTCGGGAGGCCTGGCTGAGCCTGGGATGGGTCCGGACCTAGCAGTGCCCAGGGCAAGCCTGGGACTGCAGGCCAGGCTGCAGGCTCATTCCAGTTTGGGCCTGGTACGCAGAGCCTTCGGCTAGGACGTGCAGGGGGAAGGCTCAGCACAGTGGCTTTGGCCTGCAATCCACGTTCCTCCCTCGGGCCGCCCTGCCTGGCAGACCCACACTCCCTAGAAGTGTGTTCCTGAGGCAGCTGGACAGTTGGGGAGGTGGAGGCTCTCCCAACATGGGAGGCCTGCCCAGAACATGGCTGTGTGTCCAAAGAGGATTCCCTGCACCTCTGGCGCTGGGCAGAGATTTTCTGCACACAGGAGACCCTTGGCACACACAGTGTTTCCCCATGGAAAGCAGTGTGAGAAAGAGCCCCCGCCAGGGAAGCATGGCACTCGCCCATCGAAGCCCTCCATGCAGCAGGCTGTCATGGACTCGGCTGCAGGCCTTTGTGGCTGGAGAGACTGCAGCTCCTCTGGAGGCTCTGGGTCCATTTGCACTCCCCTTGGAGGAAACGAGGTTGTGGGATGAGGTCCTTGCCAACAATGGCACTCAGCCTGCTCCATTCGATGAGACGCACGTGTGGTGAGAGGGGCTTGTCAGCCCAGAAGCAAGCAGGGCAGCCAGGGAGGGGATTTGCATGCAGCTTGGAAGCCCTAGACTGCTGCCTCCCACCCAGGGAATGCCGGCTCTGCCCATCAGGCCCCATGCCCAAGTGGGCACCCAGCTTCAGCATCTGCCCTTTCCCAGCCATGGAACCATTCCCAGGCCACACCCTGAGCCCTGCCAAGGGTGACCTTGGCTCCCCGGGTGGGCTGAATGGCACGACTGTGTTAGGGGAGAGAAGGCCCAGAGGACTTCAGGGAACTGCCACCACATAGCAGTGCTCAGGAAAAGGCACTCTGCTTTCTGTAGGCTGGATGCACACTCGAGTTTTGGCTTGAGGCAGAGAGAGCTCAGCTAGGCGATTCCAGGCTGAAGGCAAAGCAGAGAGTTTTTTGGTGGAGCGATGGCCCCATCTGCTGGCCAGCAAGCGTGGCAGGAGAAGCCTCACTCCAAATGAGTTCCTGAGGAAGTTTCCAAGCAGGAGGCACTCTGGCTCCCCAAGCTCCAGAGTCCTGCTTACGACTTCCCTGTGGCAACAGAGTGGGTGCCAAGGGCATGTGGGTTGGAGGGTGCTCAGAAGCCACAGGCGAGGCTTTGGGCACCCAGTGTTCTCTGATGGAAAACACTGCAGGCCCGAGCATCCATGAACTCCTCCAAGGCTTTGCAGTGGGATAGCTGTCCATAGCAGATGGCTCCCTGCCAAGTGCTGCAGGCCTTTCTGGAGGGCTAAGCTGGAGCTTCCTTGCAGGCTGCTGGGCCAGGGGCGTGTGTCCCCTGGGCCAGAGTGCTGCAGGAGGAGCTCCTAGCTAGGGGAGAGCAAGCACGTTGTTTCCTTGGCCTACGCTGGCCTGTGAACACAGAGGCCAGCCAGCAGTGATGACAGCACAGGCAGCAAGGGGGTGTGGCAGGCAGCGAAGAGGCGGCAGGAGTCCCACTTGAAAGTGGGCTCATGACTGTTTGGTGCTCAGGCCCCAGTGCTCACGTGCACACACAGCCTCTGGACCTGCAGCTTCCCAGCAGTGCAAGAGACACACAGGCACCACCCTGGGGCCTTCTCGAATGAACTGTGCTCCGTCGAGGTCCTGCTGGCTGGCAGTGGCCAAGGCCAGCACAGGCCCTCGGGAGGCCTGGCTGAGCCTGGGATGGGTCCGGACCTAGCAGTGCCCAGGGCAAGCCTGGGACTGCAGGCCAGGCTGCAGGCTCATTCCAGTTTGGGCCTGGTACGCAGAGCCTTCGGCTAGGACGTGCAGGGGGAAGGCTCAGCACAGTGGCTTTGGCCTGCAATCCACGTTCCTCCCTCGGGCCGCCCTGCCTGGCAGACCCACACTCCCTAGAAGTGTGTTCCTGAGGCAGCTGGACAGTTGGGGAGGTGGAGGCTCTCCCAACATGGGAGGCCTGCCCAGAACATGGCTGTGTGTCCAAAGAGGATTCCCTGCACCTCTGGCGCTGGGCAGAGATTTTCTGCACACAGGAGACCCTTGGCACACACAGTGTTTCCCCATGGAAAGCAGTGTGAGAAAGAGCCCCCGCCAGGGAAGCATGGCACTCGCCCATCGAAGCCCTCCATGCAGCAGGCTGTCATGGACTCGGCTGCAGGCCTTTGTGGCTGGAGAGACTGCAGCTCCTCTGGAGGCTCTGGGTCCATTTGCACTCCCCTTGGAGGAAACGAGGTTGTGGGATGAGGTCCTTGCCAACAATGGCACTCAGCCTGCTCCATTCGATGAGACGCACGTGTGGTGAGAGGGGCTTGTCAGCCCAGAAGCAAGCAGGGCAGCCAGGGAGGGGATTTGCATGCAGCTTGGAAGCCCTAGACTGCTGCCTCCCACCCAGGGAATGCCGGCTCTGCCCATCAGGCGCCATGCCCAAGTGGGCACCCAGCTTCAGCATCTGCCCTTTCCCAGCCATGGAACCATTCCCAGGCCACACCCTGAGCCCTGCCAAGGGTGACCTTGGCTCCCCGGGTGGGCTGAATGGCACGACTGTGTTAGGGGAGAGAAGGCCCAGGAGGCCTTCAGGGAACTGCCACCACATAGCAGTGCTCAGGAAAAGGCACTCTGCTCTCTGTAGGGTGGATGCACACTCGAGTTTTGGCTTGAGGCAGAGAGAGCTCAGCTAGGCGATTCCAGGCTGAAGGCAAAGCAGAGAGTTTTTTGGTGGAGCGATGGCCCCATCTGCTGTCCAGCAAGCGTGGCAGGAGAAGCCTCACTCCAAATGAGTTCCTGAGGAAGTTTCCAAGCAGGAGGCACTCTGGCTCCCCAAGCTCCAGAGTCCTGCTTACGACTTCCCTGTGGCAACAGAGTGGGTGCCAAGGGCATGTGGGTTGGAGGGTGCTCAGAAGCCACAGGCGAGGCTTTGGGCACCCAGTGTTCTCTGATGGAAAACACTGCAGGCCCGAGCATCCATGAACTCCTCCAAGGCTTTGCAGTGGGATAGCTGTCCATAGCAGATGGCTCCCTGCCAAGTGCTGCAGGCCTTTCTGGAGGGCTAAGCTGGAGCTTCCTTGCAGGCTGCTGGGCCAGGGGCGTGTGTCCCCTGGGCCAGAGTGCTGCAGGAGGAGCTCCTAGCTAGGGGAGAGCAAGCACGTTGTTTCCTTGGCCTACGCTGGCCTGTGAACACAGAGGCCAGCCAGCAGTGATGACAGCACAGGCAGCAAGGGGGTGTGGCAGGCAGCTAAGAGGCGGCAGGAGTCCCACTTGAAAGTGGGCTCATGACTGTTTGGTGCTCAGGCCCCAGTGCTCACGTGCACACACAGCCTCTGGACCTGCAGCTTCCCAGCAGTGCAAGAGACACACAGGCACCACCCTGGGGCCTTCTCGAATGAACTGTGCTCCATCGAGGTCCTGCTGGCTGGCAGTGGCCAAGGCCAGCACAGGCCCTCGGGAGGCCTGGCTGAGCCTGGGATGGGTCCGGACCTAGCAGTGCCCAGGGCAAGCCTGGGACTGCAGGCCAGGCTGCAGGCTCATTCCAGTTTGGGCCTGGTACGCAGAGCCTTCGGCTAGGACGTGCAGGGGGAAGGCTCAGCACAGTGGCTTTGGCCTGCAATCCACGTTCCTCCCTCGGGCCGCCCTGCCTGGCAGACTCACACTCCCTAGAAGTGTGTTCCTGAGGCAGCTGGACAGTTGGGGAGGTGGAGGCTCTCCCAACATGGGAGGCCTGCCCAGAACATGGCTGTGTGTCCAAAGAGGATTCCCTGCACCTCTGGCGCTGGGCAGAGATTTTCTGCACACAGGAGACCCTTGGCACACACAGTGTTTCCCCATGGAAAGCAGTGTGAGAAAGAGCCCCCGCCAGGGAAGCATGGCACTCGCCCATCGAAGCCCTCCATGCAGCAGGCTGTCATGGACTCGGCTGCAGGCCTTTGTGGCTGGAGAGACTGCAGCTCCTCTGGAGGCTCTGGGTCCATATGCACTCCCCTTGGAGGAAACGAGGTTGTGGGATGAGGTCCTTGCCAACAATGGCACTCAGCCTGCTCCATTCGATGAGACGCACGTGTGGTGAGAGGGGCTTGTCAGCCCAGAAGCAAGCAGGGCAGCCAGGGAGGGGATTTGCATGCAGCTTGGAAGCCCTAGACTGCTGCCTCCCACCCAGGGAATGCTGGCTCTGCCCATCAGGCCCCATGCACAAGTGGGCACCCAGCTTCAGCATCTGCCCTTTCCCAGCCATGGAACCATTCCCAGGCCACACCCTGAGCCCTGCCAAGGGTGACCTTGGCTCCCCGGGTGGGCTGAATGGCACGACTGTGTTAGGGGAGAGAAGGCCCAGGAGGCCTTCAGGGAACTGCCACCACATAGCAGTGCTCAGGAAAAGGCACTCTGCTTTCTGTAGGCTGGATGCACACTCGAGTTTTGGCTTGAGGCAGAGAGAGCTCAGCTAGGCGATTCCAGGCTGAAGGCAAAGCAGAGATTTTTTTCTTGGAGCGATGGCCCCATCTGCTGGCCAGCAAGCATGGCAGGAGAAGCCTCACTCCAAATGAGTTCCTGAGGAAGTTTCCAAGCAGGAGGCACTCTGGCTCCCCAAGCTCCAGAGTCCTGCTTACGACTTCCCTGTGGCAACAGAGTGGGTGCCAAGGGCATGTGGGTTGGAGGGTGCTCAGAAGCCACAGGCGAGGCTTTGGGCACCCAGTGTTCTCTGATGGAAAACACTGCAGGCCCGAGCATCCATGAACTCCTCCAAGGCTTTGCAGTGGGATAGCTGTCCATAGCAGATGGCTCCCTGCCAAGTGCTGCAGGCCTTTCTGGAGGGCTAAGCTGGAGCTTCCTTGCAGGCTGCTGGGCCAGGGGCGTGTGTCCCCTGGGCCAGAGTGCTGCAGGAGGAGCTCCTAGCTAGGGGAGAGCAAGCACGTTGTTTCCTTGGCCTACGCTGGCCTGTGAACACAGAGGCCAGCCAGCAGCGATGACAGCACAGGCAGCAAGGGGGTGTGGCAGGCAGTGAAGAGGCGGCAGGAGTCCCACTTGAAAGTGGGCTCATGACTGTTTGGTGCTCAGGCCCCAGTGCTCACGTGCACACACAGCCTCTGGACCTGCAGCTTCCCAGCAGTGCAAGAGACACACAGGCACCACCCTGGGGCCTTCTCGAATGAACTGTGCTCCATCGAGGTCCTGCTGGCTGGCAGTGGCCAAGGCCAGCACAGGCCCTAGGGAGGCCTGGCTGAGCCTGGGATGGGTCCGGACCTAGCAGTGCCCAGGGCAAGCCTGGGACTGCAGGCCAGGCTGCAGGCTCATTCCAGTTTGGGCCTGGTACGCAGAGCCTTCGGCTAGGACGTGCAGGGGGAAGGCTCAGCACAGTGGCTTTGGCCTGCAATCCACGTTCCTCCCTCGGGCCGCCCTGCCTGGCAGACCCACACTCCCTAGAAGTGTGTTCCTGAGGCAGCTGGACAGTTGGGGAGGTGGAGGCTCTCCCAACATGGGAGGCCTGCCCAGAACATGGCTGTGTGTCCAAAGAGGATTCCCTGCACCTCTGGCGCTGGGCAGAGATTTTCTGCACACAGGAGACCCTTGGCACACACAGTGTTTCCCCATGGAAAGCAGTGTGAGAAAGAGCCCCCGCCAGGGAAGCATGGCACTCGCCCATCGAAGCCCTCCATGCAGCAGGCTGTCATGGACTCGGCTGCAGGCCTTTGTGGCTGGAGAGACTGCAGCTCCTCTGGAGGCTCTGGGTCCATTTGCACTCCCCTTGGAGGAAACGAGGTTGTGGGATGAGGTCCTTGCCAACAATGGCACTCAGCCTGCTCCATTCGATGAGACGCACGTGTGGTGAGAGGGGCTTGTCAGCCCAGAAGCAAGCAGGGCAGCCAGGGAGGGGATTTGCATGCAGCTTGGAAGCCCTAGACTGCTGCCTCCCACCCAGGGAAAGCCGGCTCTGCCCATCAGGCCCCATGCCCAAGTGGGCACCCAGCTTCAGCATCTGCCCTTTCCCAGCCATGGAACCATTCCCAGGCCACACCCTGAGCCCTGCCAAGGGTGACCTTGGCTCCCCGGGTGGGCTGAATGGCACGACTGTGTTAGGGGAGAGAAGGCCCAGGAGGCCTTCAGGGAACTGCCACCACATAGCAGTGCTCAGGAAAAGGCACTCTGCTCTCTGTAGGCTGGATGCACACTCGAGTTTTGGCTTGAGGCAGAGAGAGCTCAGCTAGGCGATTCCAGGCTGAAGGCATAGCAGAGAGTTTTTTGGTGGAGCGATGGCCCCATCTGCTGGCCAGCAAGCGTGGCAGGAGAAGCCTCACTCCAAATGAGTTCCTGAGGAAGTTTCCAAGCAGGAGGCACTCTGGCTCCCCAAGCTCCAGAGTCCTGCTTACGACTTCCCTGTGGCAACAGAGTGGGTGCCAAGGGCATGTGGGTTGGAGGGTGCTCAGAAGCCACAGGCGAGGCTTTGGGCACCCAGTGTTCTCTGATGGAAAACACTGCAGGCCCGAGCATCCATGAACTCCTCCAAGGCTTTGCAGTGGGATAGCTGTCCATAGCAGATGGCTCCCTGCCAAGTGCTGCAGGCCTTTCTGGAGGGCTAAGCTGGAGCTTCCTTGCAGGCTGCTGGGCCAGGGGCGTGTGTCCCCTGGGCCAGAGTGCTGCAGGAGGAGCTCCTAGCTAGGGGAGAGCAAGCACGTTGTTTCCTTGGCCTACGCTGGCCTCTGAACACAGAGGCCAGCCAGCAGTGATGACAGCACAGGCAGCAAGGGGGTGTGGCAGGCAGCGAAGAGGCGGCAGGAGTCCCACTTGAAAGTGGGCTCATGACTGTTTGGTGCTCAGGCCCCAGTGCTCACGTGCACACACAGCCTCTGGACCTGCAGCTTCCCAGCAGTGCAAGAGACACACAGGCACCACCCTGGGGCCTTCTCGAATGAACTGTGCTCCATCGAGGTCCTGCTGGCTGGCAGTGGCCAAGGCCAGCACAGGCCCTCGGGAGGCCTGGCTGAGCCTGGGATGGGTCCGGACCTAGCAGTGCCCAGGGCAAGCCTGGGACTGCAGGCCAGGCTGCAGGCTCATTCCAGTTTGGGCCTGGTACGCAGAGCCTTCGGCTAGGACGTGCAGGGGGAAGGCTCAGCACAGTGGCTTTGGCCTGCAATCCACGTTCCTCCCTCGGGCCGCCCTGCCTGGCAGACCCACACTCCCTAGAAGTGTGTTCCTGAGGCAGCTGGACAGTTGGGGAGGTGGAGGCTCTCCCAACATGGGAGGCCTGCCCAGAACATGGCTGTGTGTCCAAAGAGGATTCCCTGCACCTCTGGCGCTGGGCAGAGATTTTCTGCACACAGGAGACCCTTGGCACACACAGTGTTTCCCCATGGAAAGCAGTGTGAGAAAGAGCCCCCGCCAGGGAAGCATGGCACTCGCCCATCGAAGCCCTCCATGCAGCAGGCTGTCATGGACTCGGCTGCAGGCCTTTGTGGCTGGAGAGACTGCAGCTCCTCTGGAGGCTCTGGG
The DNA here is from genome assembly GCF_030028045.1 of Hippopotamus amphibius kiboko. NCBI lineage: Eukaryota > Metazoa > Chordata > Mammalia > Artiodactyla > Hippopotamidae > Hippopotamus > Hippopotamus amphibius. The sequence goes on along the minus strand of NC_080186.1, from coordinate 124,850,487 downwards.
TCCATTTGCACTCCCCTTGGAGGAAACGAGGTTGTGGGATGAGGTCCTTGCCAACAATGGCACTCAGCCTGCTCCATTCGATGAGACGCACGTGTGGTGAGAGGGGCTTGTCAGCCCAGAAGCAAGCAGGGCAGCCAGGGAGGGGATTTGCATGCAGCTTGGAAGCCCTAGACTGCTGCCTCCCACCCAGGGAAAGCCGGCTCTGCCCATCAGGCCCCATGCCCAAGTGGGCACCCAGCTTCAGCATCTGCCCTTTCCCAGCCATGGAACCATTCCCAGGCCACACCCTGAGCCCTGCCAAGGGTGACCTTGGCTCCCCGGGTGGGCTGAATGGCACGACTGTGTTAGGGGAGAGAAGGCCCAGGAGGCCTTCAGGGAACTGCCACCACATAGCAGTGCTCAGGAAAAGGCACTCTGCTCTCTGTAGGGTGGATGCACACTCGAGTTTTGGCTTGAGGCAGAGAGAGCTCAGCTAGGCGATTCCAGGCTGAAGGCATAGCAGAGAGTTTTTTGGTGGAGCGATGGCCCCATCTGCTGGCCAGCAAGCGTGGCAGGAGAAGCCTCACTCCAAATGAGTTCCTGAGGAAGTTTCCAAGCAGGAGGCACTCTGGCTCCCCAAGCTCCAGAGTCCTGCTTACGACTTCCCTGTGGCAACAGAGTGGGTGCCAAGGGCATGTGGGTTGGAGGGTGCTCAGAAGCCACAGGCGAGGCTTTGGGCACCCAGTGTTCTCTGATGGAAAACACTGCAGGCCCGAGCATCCATGAACTCCTCCAAGGCTTTGCAGTGGGATAGCTGTCCATAGCAGATGGCTCCCTGCCAAGTGCTGCAGGCCTTTCTGGAGGGCTAAGCTGGAGCTTCCTTGCAGGCTGCTGGGCCAGGGGCGTGTGTCCCCTGGGCCAGAGTGCTGCAGGAGGAGCTCCTAGCTAGGGGAGAGCAAGCACGTTGTTTCCTTGGCCTACGCTGGCCTCTGAACACAGAGGCCAGCCAGCAGTGATGACAGCACAGGCAGCAAGGGGGTGTGGCAGGCAGCGAAGAGGCGGCAGGAGTCCCACTTGAAAGTGGGCTCATGACTGTTTGGTGCTCAGGCCCCAGTGCTCACGTGCACACACAGCCTCTGGACCTGCAGCTTCCCAGCAGTGCAAGAGACACACAGGCACCACCCTGGGGCCTTCTCGAATGAACTGTGCTCCATCGAGGTCCTGCTGGCTGGCAGTGCCCAAGGCCAGCACAGGCCCTCGGGAGGCCTGGCTGAGCCTGGGATGGGTCCGGACCTAGCAGTGCCCAGGGCAAGCCTGGGACTGCAGGCCAGGCTGCAGGCTCATTCCAGTTTGGGCCTGGTACGCAGAGCCTTCGGCTAGGACGTGCAGGGGGAAGGCTCAGCACAGTGGCTTTGGCCTGCAATCCACGTTCCTCCCTCGGGCCGCCCTGCCTGGCAGACCCACACTCCCTAGAAGTGTGTTCCTGAGGCAGCTGGACAGTTGGGGAGGTGGAGGCTCTCCCAACATGGGAGGCCTGCCCAGAACATGGCTGTGTGTCCAAAGAGGATTCCCTGCACCTCTGGCGCTGGGCAGAGATTTTCTGCACACAGGAGACCCTTGGCACACACAGTGTTTCCCCATGGAAAGCAGTGTGAGAAAGAGCCCCCGCCAGGGAAGCATGGCACTCGCCCATCGAAGCCCTCCATGCAGCAGGCTGTCATGGACTCGGCTGCAGGCCTTTGTGGCTGGAGAGACTGCAGCTCCTCTGGAGGCTCTGGGTCCATTTGCACTCCCCTTGGAGGAAACGAGGTTGTGGGATGAGGTCCTTGCCAACAATGGCACTCAGCCTGCTCCATTCGATGAGACGCACATGCGGTGAGAGGGGCTTGTCAGCCCAGAAGCAAGCAGGGCAGCCAGGGAGGGGATTTGCATGCAGCTTGGAAGCCCTAGTCTGCTGCCTCCCACCCAGGGAATGCCGGCTCTGCCCATCAGGCCCCATTCCCAATTGGGCACCCAGCTTCAGCATCTGCCCTTTCCCAGCCATGGAACCATTCCCAGGCCACACCCTGAGCCCTGCCAAGGGTGACCTTGGCTCCCCAGGTGGGCTGAATGGCACGACTGTGTTAGGGGAGAGAAGGCCCAGGAGGCCTTCAGGGAACTGCCACCACATAGCAGTGCTCAGGAAAAGGCACTCTGCTTTCTGTAGGCTGAATGCACACTCGAGTTTTGGCTTGAGGCAGAGAGAGCTCAGCTAGGCGATTCCAGGCTGAAGGCAAAGCAGAGAGTTTTTTGGTGGAGCGATGGCACCATCTGCTGGCCAGCAAGCATGGCAGGAGAAGCCTCACTCCAAATGAGTTCCTGAGGAAGTTTCCAAGCAGGAGGCACTCTGGCTCCCCAAGCTCCAGAGTCCTGCTTACGACTTCCCTGTGGCAAGAGAGAGGGTGCCAAGGGCATGTGGGTTGGAGGGTGCTCAGAAGCCACAGGCGAGGCTTTGGGCCCCCAGTGTTCTCTGATGGAAAACACTGCAGGCCCGAGCATCCATGAACTCCTCCAAGGCTTTGCAGTGGGATAGCTGTCCATAGCAGATGGCTCCCTGCCAAGTGCTGCAGGCCTTTCTGGAGGGCTAAGCTGGAGCTTCCTTGCAGGCTGCTGGGCCAGGGGCGTGTGTCCCCTGGGCCAGAGTGCTGCAGGAGGAGCTCCTAGCTAGGGGAGAGCAAGCACGTTGTTTCCTTGGCCTACGCTGGCCTGTGAACACAGAGGCCAGCCAGCAGTGATGACAGCACAGGCAGCAAGGGGGTGTGGCAGGCAGCGAAGAGGCGGCAGGAGTCCCACTTGAAAGTGGGCTCATGACTGTTTGGTGCTCAGGCCCCAGTGCTCACGTGCACACACAGCCTCTGGACCTGCAGCTTCCCAGCAGTGCAAGAGACACACAGGCACCACCCTGGGGCCTTCTCGAATGAACTGTGCTCCATCGAGGTCCTGCTGGCTGGCAGTGGCCAAGGCCAGCACAGGCCCTCGGGAGGCCTGGCTGAGCCTGGGATGGGTCCGGACCTAGCAGTGCCCAGGGCAAGCCTGGGACTGCAGGCCAGGCTGCAGGCTCATTCCAGTTTGGGCCTGGTACGCAGAGCCTTCGGCTAGGACGTGCAGGGGGAAGGCTCAGCACAGTGGCTTTGGCCTGCAATCCACGTTCCTCCCTCGGGCCGCCCTGCCTGGCAGACCCACACTCCCTAGAAGTGTGTTCCTGAGGCAGCTGGACAGTTGGGGAGGTGGAGGCTCTCCCAACATGGGAGGCCTGCCCAGAACATGGCTGTGTGTCCAAAGAGGATTCCCTGCACCTCTGGCGCTGGGCAGAGATTTTCTGCACACAGGAGACCCTTGGCACACACAGTGTTTCCCCATGGAAAGCAGTGTGAGAAAGAGCCCCCGCCAGGGAAGCATGGCACTCGCCCATCGAAGCCCTCCATGCAGCAGGCTGTCATGGACTCGGCTGCAGGCCTTTGTGGCTGGAGAGACTGCAGCTCCTCTGGAGGCTCTGGGTCCATTTGCACTCCCCTTGGAGGAAACGAGGTTGTGGGATGAGGTCCTTGCCAACAATGGCACTCAGACTGCTCCATTCGATGAGACGCACGTGTGGTGAGAGGGCCTTGTCAGCCCAGAAGCAAGCAGGGCAGCCAGGGAGGGGATTTGCATGCAGCTTGGAAGCCCTAGACTGCTGCCTCCCACCCAGGGAATGCCGGCTCTGCCCATCAGGCCCCATGCCCAAGTGGGCACCCAGCTTCAGCATCTGCCCTTTCCCAGCCATGGAACCATTCCCAGGCCACACCCTGAGCCCTGCCAAGGGTGACCTTGGCTCCCCGGGTGGGCTGAATGGCACGACTGTGTTAGGGGAGAGAAGGCCCAGGAGGCCTTCAGGGAACTGCCACCACATAGCAGTGCTCAGGAAAAGGCACTCTGCTTTCTGTAGGCTGGATGCACACTCGAGTTTTGGCTTGAGGCAGAGAGAGCTCAGCTAGGCGATTCCAGGCTGAAGGCAAAGCAGAGAGTTTTTTGGTGGAGCGATGGCCCCATCTGCTGGCCAGCAAGCGTGGCAGGAGAAGCCTCACTCCAAATGAGTTCCTGAGGAAGTTTCCAAGCAGGAGGCACTCTGGCTCCCCAAGCTCCAGAGTCCTGCTTACGACTTCCCTGTGGCAACAGAGTGGGTGCCAAGGGCATGTGGGTTGGAGGGTGCTCAGAAGCCACAGGCGAGGCTTTGGGCACCCAGTGTTCTCTGATGGAAAACACTGCAGGCCCGAGCATCCATGAACTCCTCCAAGGCTTTGCAGTGGGATAGCTGTCCATAGCAGATGGCTCCCTGCCAAGTGCTGCAGGCCTTTCTGGAGGGCTAAGCTGGAGCTTCCTTGCAGGCTGCTGGGCCAGGGGCGTGTGTCCCCTGGGCCAGAGTGCTGCAGGAGGAGCTCCTAGCTAGGGGAGAGCAAGCACGTTGTTTCCTTGGCCTACGCTGCCCTGTGAACACAGAGGCCAGCCAGCAGCGATGACAGCACAGGCAGCAAGGGGGTGTGGCAGGCAGCGAAGAGGCGGCAGGAGTCCCACTTGAAAGTGGGCTCATGACTGTTTGGTGCTCAGGCCCCAGTGCTCACGTGCACACACAGCCTCTGGACATGCAGCTTCCCAGCAGTGCAAGAGACACACAGGCACCACCCTGGGGCCTTCTCGAATGAACTGTGCTCCATCGAGGTCCTGCTGGCTGGCAGTGGCCAAGGCCAGCACAGGCCCTAGGGAGGCCTGGCTGAGCCTGGGATGGGTCCGGACCTAGCAGTGCCCAGGGCAAGCCTGGGACTGCAGGCCACGCTGCAGGCTCATTCCAGTTTGGGCCTGGTACGCAGAGCCTTCGGCTAGGACGTGCAGGGGGAAGGCTCAGCACAGTGGCTTTGGCCTGCAATCCACGTTCCTCCCTCGGGCCGCCCTGCCTGGCAGACCCACACTCCCTAGAAGTGTGTTCCTGAGGCAGCTGGACAGTTGGGGAGGTGGAGGCTCTCCCAACATGGGAGGCCTGCCCAGAACATGGCTGTGTGTCCAAAGAGGATTCCCTGCACCTCTGGCGCTGGGCAGAGATTTTCTGCACACAGGAGACCCTTGGCACACACAGTGTTTCCCCATGGAAAGCAGTGTGAGAAAGAGCCCCCGCCAGGGAAGCATGGCACTCGCCCATCGAAGCCCTCCATGCAGCAGGCTGTCATGGACTCGGCTGCAGGCCTTTGTGGCTGGAGAGACTGCAGCTCCTCTGGAGGCTCTGGGTCCATTTGCACTCCCCTTGGAGGAAACGAGGTTGTGGGATGAGGTCCTTGCCAACAATGGCACTCAGCCTGCTCCATTCGATGAGACGCACGTGTGGTGAGAGGGGCTTGTCAGCCCAGAAGCAAGCAGGGCAGCCAGGGAGGGGATTTGCATGCAGCTTGGAAGCCCTAGACTGCTGCCTCCCACCCAGGGAATGCCGGCTCTGCCCATCAGGCCCCATGCCCAAGTGGGCACCCAGCTTCAGCATCTGCCCTTTCCCAGCCATGGAACCATTCCCAGGCCACACCCTGAGCCCTGCCAAGGGTGACCTTGGCTCCCCAGGTGGGCTGAATGGCACGACTGTGTTAGGGGAGAGAAGGCCCAGGAGGCCTTCAGGGAACTGCCACCACATAGCAGTGCTCAGGAAAAGGCACTCTGCTTTCTGTAGGCTGGATGCACACTCGAGTTTTGGCTTGAGGCAGAGAGAGCTCAGCTAGGCGATTCCAGGCTGAAGGCAAAGCAGAGAGTTTTTTGGTGGAGCGATGGCCCCATCTGCTGGCCAGCAAGCGTGGCAGGAGAAGCCTCACTCCAAATGAGTTCCTGAGGAAGTTTCCAAGCAGGAGGCACTCTGGCTCCCCAAGCTCCAGAGTCCTGCTTACGACTTCCCTGTGGCAACAGAGTGGGTGCCAAGGGCATGTGGGTTGGAGGGTGCTCAGAAGCCACAGGCGAGGCTTTGGGCACCCAGTGTTCTCTGATGGAAAACACTGCAGGCCCGAGCATCCATGAACTCCTCCAAGGCTTTGCAGTGGGATAGCTGTCCATAGCAGATGGCTCCCTGCCAAGTGCTGCAGGCCTTTCTGGAGGGCTAAGCTGGAGCTTCCTTGCAGGCTGCTGGGCCAGGGGCGTGTGTCCCCTGGGCCAGAGTGCTGCAGGAGGAGCTCCTAGCTAGGGGAGAGCAAGCACGTTGTTTCCTTGGCCTACGCTGGCCTGTGAACACAGAGGCCAGCCAGCAGTGATGACAGCACAGGCAGCAAGGGGGTGTGGCAGGCAGCGAAGAGGCGGCAGGAGTCCCACTTGAAAGTGGGCTCATGACTGTTTGGTGCTCAGGCCCCAGTGCTCACGTGCACACACAGCCTCTGGACCTGCAGCTTCCCAGCAGTGCAAGAGACACACAGGCACCACCCTGGGGCCTTCTCGAATGAACTGTGCTCCATCGAGGTCCTGCTGGCTGGCAGCGGCCAAGGCCAGCACAGGCCCTAGGGAGGCCTGGCTGAGCCTGGGATGGGTCCGGACCTAGCAGTGCCCAGGGCAAGCCTGGGACTGCAGGCCAGGCTGCAGGCTCATTCCAGTTTGGGCCTGGTACGCAGAGCCTTCGGCTAGGACGTGCAGGGGGAAGGCTCAGCACAGTGGCTTTGGCCTGCAATCCACGTTCCTCCCTCGGGCCGCCCTGCCTGGCAGACCCACACTCCCTAGAAGTGTGTTCCTGAGGCAGCTGGACAGTTGGGGAGGTGGAGGCTCTCCCAACATGGGAGGCCTGCCCAGAACATGGCTGTGTGTCCAAAGAGGATTCCCTGCACCTCTGGCGCTGGGCAGAGATTTTCTGCACACAGGAGACCCTTGGCACACACAGTGTTTCCCCATGGAAAGCAGTGTGAGAAAGAGCCCCCGCCAGGGAAGCATGGCACTCGCCCATCGAAGCCCTCCATGCAGCAGGCTGTCATGGACTCGGCTGCAGGCCTTTGTGGCTGGAGAGACTGCAGCTCCTCTGGAGGCTCTGGGTCCATTTGCACTCCCCTTGGAGGAAACGAGGTTGTGGGATGAGGTCCTTGCCAACAATGGCACTCAGCCTGCTCCATTCGATGAGACGCACGTGTGGTGAGAGGGGCTTGTCAGCCCAGAAGCAAGCAGGGCAGCCAGGGAGGGGATTTGCATGCAGCTTGGAAGCCCTAGACTGCTGCCTCCCACCCAGGGAATGCCGGCTCTGCCCATCAGGCCCCATGCCCAAGTGGGCACCCAGCTTCAGCATCTGCCCTTTCCCAGCCATGGAACCATTCCCAGGCCACACCCTGAGCCCTGCCAAGGGTGACCTTGGCTCCCCGGGTGGGCTGAATGGCACGACTGTGTTAGGGGAGAGAAGGCCCAGGAGGCCTTCAGGGAACTGCCACCACATAGCAGTGCTCAGGAAAAGGCACTCTGCTTTCTGTAGGCTGGATGCACACTCGAGTTTTGGCTTGAGGCAGAGAGAGCTCAGCTAGGCGATTCCAGGCTGAAGGCAAAGCAGAGAGTTTTTTGGTGGAGCGATGGCCCCATCTGCTGGCCAGCAAGCGTGGCAGGAGAAGCCTCACTCCAAATGAGTTCCTGAGGAAGTTTCCAAGCAGGAGGCACTCTGGCTCCCCAAGCTCCAGAGTCCTGCTTACGACTTCCCTGTGGCAACAGAGTGGGTGCCAAGGGCATGTGGGTTGGAGGGTGCTCAGAAGCCACAGGCGAGGCTTTGGGCACCCAGTGTTCTCTGATGGAAAACACTGCAGGCCCGAGCATCCATGAACTCCTCCAAGGCTTTGCAGTGGGATAGCTGTCCATAGCAGATGGCTCCCTGCCAAGTGCTGCAGGCCTTTCTGGAGGGCTAAGCTGGAGCTTCCTTGCAGGCTGCTGGGCCAGGGGCGTGTGTCCCCTGGGCCAGAGTGCTGCAGGAGGAGCTCCTAGCTAGGGGAGAGCAAGCACGTTGTTTCCTTGGCCTACGCTGGCCTGTGAACACAGAGACCAGCCAGCAGTGATGACAGCACAGGCAGCAAGGGGGTGTGGCAGGCAGCGAAGAGGCGGCAGGAGTCCCACTTGAAAGTGGGCTCATGACTGTTTGGTGCTCAGGCCCCAGTGCTCACGTGCACACACAGCCTCTGGACCTGCAGCTTCCCAGCAGTGCAAGAGACACACAGGCACCACCCTGGGGCCTTCTCGAATGAACTGTGCTCCATCGAGGTCCTGCTGGCTGGCAGTGGCCAAGGCCAGCACAGGCCCTCGGGAGGCCTGGCTGAGCCTGGGATGGGTCCGGACCTAGCAGTGCCCAGGGCAAGCCTGGGACTGCAGGCCAGGCTGCAGGCTCATTCCAGTTTGGGCCTGGTACGCAGAGCCTTCGGCTAGGACGTGCAGGGGGAAGGTTCAGCACAGTGGCTTTGGCCTGCAATCCACGTTCCTCCCTCGGGCCGCCCTGCCTGGCAGACCCACACTCCCTAGAAGTGTGTTCCTGAGGCAGCTGGACAGTTGGGGAGGTGGAGGCTCTCCCAACATGGGAGGCCTGCCCAGAACATGGCTGTGTGTCCAAAGAGGATTCCCTGCACCTCTGGCGCTGGGCAGAGATTTTCTGCACACAGGAGACCCTTGGCACACACAGTGTTTCCCCATGGAAAGCAGTGTGAGAAAGAGCCCCCGCCAGGGAAGCATGGCACTCGCCCATCGAAGCCCTCCATGCAGCAGGCTGTCATGGACTCGGCTGCAGGCCTTTGTGGCTGGAGAGACTGCAGCTCCTCTGGAGGCTCTGGGTCCATTTGCACTCCCCTTGGAGGAAACGAGGTTGTGGGATGAGGTCCTTGCCAACAATGGCACTCAGCCTGCTCCATTCGATGAGACGCACGTGTGGTGAGAGGGGCTTGTCAGCCCAGAAGCAAGCAGGGCAGCCAGGGAGGGGATTTGCATGCAGCTTGGAAGCCCTAGACTGCTGCCTCCCACCCAGGGAATGCCGGCTCTGCCCATCAGGCCCCATGCCCAAGTGGGCACCCAGCTTCAGCATCTGCCCTTTCCCAGCCATGGAACCATTCCCAGGCCACACCCTGAGCCCTGCCAAGGGTGACCTTGGCTCCCCGGGTGGGCTGAATGGCATGACTGTGTTAGGGGAGAGAAGGCCCAGGAGGCCTTCAGGGAACTGCCACCACATAGCAGTGCTCAGGAAAAGGCACTCTGCTTTCTGTAGGCTGGATGCACACTCGAGTTTTGGCTTGAGGCAGAGAGAGCTCAGCTAGGCGATTCCAGGCTGAAGGCAAAGCAGAGAGTTTTTTGGTGGAGCGATGGCCCCATCTGCTGGCCAGCAAGCGTGGCAGGAGAAGCCTCACTCCAAATGAGTTCCTGAGGAAGTTTCCAAGCAGGAGGCACTCTGGCTCCCCAAGCTCCAGAGTCCTGCTTACGACTTCCCTGTGGCAAGAGAGTGGGTGCCAAGGGCATGTGGGTTGGAGGGTGCTCAGAAGCCACAGGCGAGGCTTTGGGCACCCAGTGTTCTCTGATGGAAAACACTGCAGGCCCGAGCATCCATGAACTCCTCCAAGGCTTTGCAGTGGGATAGCTGTCCATAGCAGATGGCTCCCTGCCAAGTGCTGCAGGCCTTTCTGGAGGGCTAAGCTGGAGCTTCCTTGCAGGCTGCTGGGCCAGGGGCGTGTGTCCCCTGGGCCAGAGTGCTGCAGGAGGAGCTCCTAGCTAGGGGAGAGCAAGCACGTTGTTTCCTTGGCCTACGCTGGCCTGTGAACACAGAGGCCAGCCAGCAGTGATGACAGCACAGGCAGCAAGGGGGTGTGGCAGGCAGCGAAGAGGCGGCAGGAGTCCCACTTGAAAGTGGGCTCATGACTGTTTGGTGCTCAGGCCCCAGTGCTCACGTGCACACACAGCCTCTGGACCTGCAGCTTCCCAGCAGTGCAAGAGACACACAGGCACCACCCTGGGGCCTTCTCGAATGAACTGTGCTCCATCGAGGTCCTGCTGGCTGGCAGTGGCCAAGGCCAGCACAGGCCCTCGGGAGGCCTGGCTGAGCCTGGGATGGGTCCGGACCTAGCAGTGCCCAGGGCAAGCCTGGGACTGCAGGCCAGGCTGCAGGCTCATTCCAGTTTGGGCCTGGTACGCAGAGCCTTCGGCTAGGACGTGCAGGGGGAAGGCTCAGCACAGTGGCTTTGGCCTGCAATCCACGTTCCTCCCTCGGGCCGCCCTGCCTGGCAGACCCACACTCCCTAGAAGTGTGTTCCTGAGGCAGCTGGACAGTTGGGGAGGTGGAGGCTCTCCCAACATGGGAGGCCTGCCCAGAACATGGCTGTGTGTCCAAAGAGGATTCCCTGCACCTCTGGCGCTGGGCAGAGATTTTCTGCACACAGGAGACCCTTGGCACACACAGTGTTTCCCCATGGAAAGCAGTGTGAGAAAGAGCCCCCGCCAGGGAAGCATGGCACTCGCCCATCGAAGCCCTCCATGCAGCAGGCTGTCATGGACTCGGCTGCAGGCCTTTGTGGCTGGAGAGACTGCAGCTCCTCTGGAGGCTCTGGGTCCATTTGCACTCCCCTTGGAGGAAACGAGGTTGTGGAATGAGGTCCTTGCCAACAATGGCACTCAGCCTGCTCCATTCGATGAGACGCACGTGTGGTGAGAGGGGCTTGTCAGCCCAGAAGCAAGCAGGGCAGCCAGGGAGGGGATTTGCATGCAGCTTGGAAGCCCTAGACTGCTGCCTCCCACCCAGGGAATGCCGGCTCTGCCCATCAGGCCCCATGCCCAAGTGGGCACCCAGCTTCAGCATCTGCCCTTTCCCAGCCATGGAACCATTCCCAGGCCACACCCTGAGCCCTGCCAAGGGTGACCTTGGCTCCCCGGGTGGGCTGAATGGCACGACTGTGTTAGGGGAGAGAAGGCCCAGGAGGCCTTCAGGGAACTGCCACCACATAGCAGTGCTCAGGAAAAGGCACTCTGCTTTCTGTAGGCTGGATGCACACTCGAGTTTTGGCTTGAGGCAGAGAGAGCTCAGCTAGGCGATTCCAGGCTGAAGGCAAAGCAGAGAGTTTTTTGGTGGAGCGATGGCCCCATCTGCTGGCCAGCAAGCGTGGCAGGAGAAGCCTCACTCCAAATGAGTTCCTGAGGAAGTTTCCAAGCAGGAGGCACTCTGGCTCCCCAAGCTCCAGAGTCCTGCTTACGACTTCCCTGTGGCAACAGAGTGGGTGCCAAGGGCATGTGGGTTGGAGGGTGCTCAGAAGCCACAGGCGAGGCTTTGGGCACCCAGTGTTCTCTGATGGAAAACACTGCAGGCCCGAGCATCCATGAACTCCTCCAAGGCTTTGCAGTGGGATAGCTGTCCATAGCAGATGGCTCCCTGCCAAGTGCTGCAGGCCTTTCTGGAGGGCTAAGCTGGAGCTTCCTTGCAGGCTGCTGGGCCAGGGGCGTGTGTCCCCTGGGCCAGAGTGCTGCAGGAGGAGCTCCTAGCTAGGGGAGAGCAAGCACGTTGTTTCCTTGGCCTACGCTGCCCTGTGAACACAGAGGCCAGCCAGCAGCGATGACAGCACAGGCAGCAAGGGGGTGTGGCAGGCAGCGAAGAGGCGGCAGGAGTCCCACTTGAAAGTGGGCTCATGACTGTTTGGTGCTCAGGCCCCAGTGCTCACGTGCACACACAGCCTCTGGACCTGCAGCTTCCCAGCAGTGCAAGAGACACACAGGCACCACCCTGGGGCCTTCTCGAATGAACTGTGCTCCATCGAGGTCCTGCTGGCTGGCAGTGGCCAAGGCCAGCACAGGCCCTAGCAAGGCCTGGCTGAGCCTGGGATGGGTCTGGACCTAGCAGTGCCCAGGGCAAGCCTGGGACTGCAGGCCAGGCTGCAGGCTCATTCCAGTTTGGGCCTGGTACGCAGAGCCTTCGGCTAGGACGTGCAGGGGGAAGGCTCAGCACAGTGGCTTTGGCCTGCAATCCACGTTCCTCCCTCGGGCCGCCCTGCCTGGCAGACCCACACTCCCTAGAAGTGTGTTCCTGAGGCAGCTGGACAGTTGGGGAGGTGGAGGCTCTCCCAACATGGGAGGCCTGCCCAGAACGTGGCTGTGTGTCCAAAGAGGATTCCCTGCACCTCTGGCGCTGGGCAGAGATTTTCTGCACACAGGAGACCCTTGGCACACACAGTGTTTCCCCATGGAAAGCAGTGTGAGAAAGAGCCCCCGCCAGGGAAGCATGGCACTCGCCCATCGCAGCCCTCCATGCAGCAGGCTGTCATGGACTCGGCTGCAGGCCTTTGTGGCTGGAGAGACTGCAGCTCCTCTGGAGGCTCTGGGTCCATTTGCACTCCCCTTGGAGGAAACGAGGTTGTGGGATGAGGTCCTTGCCAACAATGGCACTCAGCCTGCTCCATTCGATGAGACACACGTGTGGTGAGAGGGGCTTGTCAGCCAAGAAGCAAGCAGGGCAGCCAGGGAGGGGATTTGCATGCAGCTTGGAAGCCCTAGACTGCTGCCTCCCACCCAGGGAATGCCGGCTCTGCCCATCAGGCCCCATTCCCAAGTGGGCACCCAGCTTCAGCATCTGCCCTTTCCCAGCCATGGAACCATTCCCAGGCCACACCCTGAGCCCTGCCAAGGGTGACCTTGGCTCCCCAGGTGGGCTGAATGGCACGACTGTGTTAGGGGAGAGAAGGCCCAGGAGGCCTTCAGGGAACTGCCACCACATAGCAGTGCTCAGGAAAAGGCACTCTGCTTTCTGTAGGCTGGATGCACACTCGAGTTTTGGCTTGAGGCAGAGAGAGCTCAGCTAGGCGATTCCAGGCTGAAGGCAAAGCAGAGAGTTTTTTGGTGGAGCGATGGCCCCATCTGCTGGCCAGCAAGCGTGGCAGGAGAAGCCTCACTCCAAATGAGTTCCTGAGGAAGTTTCCAAGCAGGAGGCACTCTGGCTCCCCAAGCTCCAGAGTCCTGCTTACGACTTCCCTGTGGCAACAGAGTGGGTGCCAAGGGCATGTGGGTTGGAGGGTGCTCAGAAGCCACAGGCGAGGCTTTGGGCACCCAGTGTTCTCTGATGGAAAACACTGCAGCCCCGAGCATCCATGAACTCCTCCAAGGCTTTGCAGTGGGATAGCTGTCCATAGCAGATGGCTCCCTGCCAAGTGCTGCAGGCCTTTCTGGAGGGCTAAGCTGGAGCTTCCTTGCAGGCTGCTGGGCCAGGGGCGTGTGTCCCCTGGGCCAGAGTGCTGCAGGAGGAGCTCCTAGCTAGGGGAGAGCAAGCACGTTGTTTCCTTGGCCTACGCTGGCCTGTGAACACAGAGGCCAGCCAGCAGTGATGACAGCACAGGCAGCAAGGGGGTGTGGCAGGCAGCGAAGAGGCGGCAGGAGTCCCACTTGAAAGTGGGCTCATGACTGGTGCTCAGGCCCCAGTGCTCACGTGCACACACAGCCTCTGGACCTGCAGCTTCCCAGCAGTGCAAGAGACACACAGGCACCACCCTGGGGCCTTCTCGAATGAACTGTGCTCCGTCGAGGTCCTGCTGGCTGGCAGTGGCCAAGGCCAGCACAGGCCCTAGGGAGGCCTGGCTGAGCCTGGGATGGGTCCGGACCTAGCAGTGCCCAGGGCAAGCCTGGGACTGCAGGCCAGGCTGCAGGCTCATTCCAGTTTGGGCCTGGTACGCAGAGCCTTCGGCTAGGACGTGCAGGGGGAAGGCTCAGCACAGTGGCTTTGGCCTGCAATCCACGTTCCTCCCTCGGGCCACCCTGCCTGGCAGACCCACACTCCCTAGAAGTGTGTTCCTGAGGCAGCTGGACAGTTGGGGAGGTGGAGGCTCTCCCAACATGGGAGGCCTGCCCAGAACATGGCTGTGTGTCCAAAGAGGATTCCCTGCACCTCTGGCGCTGGGCAGAGATTTTCTGCACACAGGAGACCCTTGGCACACACAGTGTTTCCCCATGGAAAGCAGTGTGAGAAAGAGCCCCCGCCAGGGAAGCATGGCACTCGCCCATCGCAGCCCTCCATGCAGCAGGCTGTCATGGACTCGGCTGCAGGCCTTTGTGGCTGGAGAGACTGCAGCTCCTCTGGAGGCTCTGGGTCCATTTGCACTCCCCTTGGAGGAAACGAGGTTGTGGGATGAGGTCCTTGCCAACAATGGCACTCATCCTGCTCCATTCGATGAGACGCACGTGTGGTGAGAGGGGCTTGTCAGCCCAGAAGCAAGCAGGGCAGCCAGGGAGGGGATTTGCATGCAGCTTGGAAGCCCTAGACTGCTGCCTCCCACCCAGGGAATGCCGGCTCTGCCCATCAGGCCCCATGCCCAAGTGGGCACCCAGCTTCAGCATCTGCCCTTTTCCAACCATGGAACCATTCCCAGGCCACACCCTGAGCCCTGCCAAGGGTGACCTTGGCTCCCAGGGTGGGCTGAATGGCACGACTGTGTTAGGGGAGAGAAGGCCCAGGAGGCCTTCAGGGAACTGCCACCACATAGCAGTGCTCAGGAAAAGGCACTCTGCTTTCTGTAGGCTGAATGCACACTCGAGTTTTGGCTTGAGGCAGAGAGAGCTCAGCTAGGCGATTCCAGGCTGAAGGCAAAGCAGAGAGTTTTTTGGTGGAGCGATGGCACCATCTGCTGGCCAGCAAGCATGGCAGGAGAAGCCTCACTCCAAATGAGTTCCTGAGGAAGTTTCCAAGCAGGAGGCACTCTGGCTCCCCAAGCTCCAGAGTCCTGCTTACGACTTCCCTGTGGCAACAGAGTGGGTGCCAAGGGCATGTGGGTTGGAGGGTGCTCAGAAGCCACAGGCAAGGCTTTGGGCACCCAGTGTTCTCTGATGGAAAACACTGCAGGCCCGAGCATCCATGAACTCCTCCAAGGCTTTGCAGTGGGATAGCTGTCCATAGCAGATGGCTCCCTGCCAAGTGCTGCAGGCCTTTCTGGAGGGCTAAGCTGGAGCTTCCTTGCAGGCTGCTGGGCCAGGGGCGTGTGTCCCCTGGGCCAGAGTGCTGCAGGAGGAGCTCCTAGCTAGGGGAGAGCAAGCACGTTGTTTCCTTGGCCTACGCTGGCCTGTGAACACAGAGGCCAGCCAGCAGTGATGACAGCACAGGCAGCAAGGGGGTGTGGCAGGCAGCGAAGAGGCGGCAGGAGTCCCACATGAAAGTGGGCTCATGACTGTTTGGTGCTCAGGCCCCAGTGCTCACGTGCACACACAGCCTCTGGACCTGCAGCTTCCCAGCAGTGCAAGAGACACACAGGCACCACCCTGGGGCCCTATCGAATGAACTGTGCTCCATCGAGGTCCTGCTGGCTGGCAGTGGCCAAGGCCAGCACAGGCCCTAGGGAGGCCTGGCTGAGCCTGGGATGGGTCCGGACCTAGCAGTGCCCAGGGCAAGCCTGGGACTGCAGGCCAGGCTGCAGGCTCATTCCAGTTTGGGCCTGGTACGCAGAGCCTTCGGCTAGGACGTGCAGGGGGAAGGCTCAGCACAGTGGCTTTGGCCTGCAATCCACGTTCCTCCCTCGGGCCGCCCTGCCTGGCAGACATACACTCCCTGGAAGTGTGTTCCTGAGGCAGCTGGACAGTTGGGGAGGTGGAGGCTCTCCCAACATGGGAGGCCTGCCCAGAACATGGCTGTGTGTCCAAAGAGGATTCCCTGCACCTCTGGCGCTGGGCAGAGATTTTCTGCACACAGGAGACCCTTGGCACACACAGTGTTTCCCCATGGAAAGCAGTGTGAGAAAGAGCCCCCACCAGGGAAGCATGGCACTCGCCCATCGAAGCCCTCCATGCAGCAGGCTGTCATGGACTCGGCTGCAGGCCTTTGTGGCTGGAGAGACTGCAGCTCCTCTGGAGGCTCTGGGTCCATTTGCACTCCCCTTGGAGGAAACGAGGTTGTGGGATGAGGTCCTTGCCAACAATGGCACTCAGCCTGCTCCTTTCGATGAGACGCACGTGTGGTGAGAGGGGCTTTTCAGCCCAGAAGCAAGCAGGGCAGCCAGGGAGGGGATTTGCATGCAGCTTGGAAGCCCTAGACTGCTGCCTCCCACCCAGGGAATGCCGGCTCTGCCCATCAGGCCCCATTCCCAAGTGGGCACCCAGCTTCAGCATCTGCCCTTTCCCAGCCATGGAACCATTCCCAGGCCACACCCTGAGCCCTGCCAAGGGTGACCTTGGCTCCCCAGGTGGGCTGAATGGCACGACTGTGTTAGGGGAGAGAAGGCCCAGGAGGCCTTCAGGGAACTGCCACCACATAGCAGTGCTCAGGAAAAGGCACTCTGCTTTCTGTAGGCTGGATGCACACTCGAGTTTTGGCTTGAGGCAGAGAGAGCTCAGCTAGGCGATTCCAGGCTGAAGGCAAAGCAGAGAGTTTTTTCGTGGAGCCATGGCACCATCTGCTGGCCAGCAAGCGTGGCAGGAGAAGCCTCACTCCAAATGAGTTCCTGAGGAAGTTTCCAAGCAGGAGGCACTCTGGCTCCCCAAGCTCCAGAGTCCTGCTTACGACTTCCCTGTGGCAAGAGAGTGGGTGCCAAGGGCATGTGGGTTGGAGGGTGCTCAGAAGCCACAGGCGAGGCTTTGGGCACCCAGTGTTCTCTGATGGAAAACACTGCAGGCCCGAGCATCCATGAACTCCTCCAAGGCTTTGCAGTGGGATAGCTGTCCATAGCAGATGGCTCCCTGCCAAGTGCTGCAGGCCTTTCTGGAGGGCTAAGCTGGAGCTTCCTTGCAGGCTGCTGGGCCAGGGGCGTGTGTCCCCTGGGCCAGAGTGCTGCAGGAGGAGCTCCTAGCTAGGGGAGAGCAAGCACGTTGTTTCCTTGGCCTACGCTGCCCTATGAACACAGAGGCCAGCCAGCAGCGATGACAGCACAGGCAGCAAGGGGGTGTGGCAGGCAGCGAAGAGGCGGCAGGAGTCCCACATGAAAGTGGGCTCATGACTGTTTGGTGCTCAGGCCCCAGTGCTCACGTG
Source organism: Hippopotamus amphibius kiboko (assembly GCF_030028045.1). NCBI lineage: Eukaryota > Metazoa > Chordata > Mammalia > Artiodactyla > Hippopotamidae > Hippopotamus > Hippopotamus amphibius. The sequence continues at coordinate 124,833,566 of NC_080186.1, read as the reverse complement.
CACACACAGCCTCTGGACCTGCAGCTTCCCAGCAGTGCAAGAGACACACAGGCACCACCCTGGGGCCCTCTCGAATGAACTGTGCTCCATCGAGGTCCTGCTGGCTGGCAGTGGCCAAGGCCAGCACAGGCCCTAGGGAGGCCTGGCTGAGCCTGGGATGGGTCCGGACCTAGCAGTGCCCAGGGCAAGCCTGGGACTGCAGGCCAGGCTGCAGGCTCATTCCAGTTTGGGCCTGGTACGCAGAGCCTTCGGCTAGGACGTGCAGGGGGAAGGCTCAGCACAGTGGCTTTGGCCTGCAATCCACATTCCTCCCTCGGGCCGCCCTGCCTGGCAGACCCACACTCCCTAGAAGTGTGTTCCTGAGGCAGCTGGACAGTTGGGGAGGTGGAGGCTCTCCCAACATGGGAGGCCTGCCCAGAACATGGCTGTGTGTCCAAAGAGGATTCCCTGCACCTCTGGCGCTGGGCAGAGATTTTCTGCACACAGGAGACCCTTGGCACACACAGTGTTTCCCCATGGAAAGCAGTGTGAGAAAGAGCCCCCGCCAGGGAAGCATGGCACTCGCCCATCGAAGCCCTCCATGCAGCAGGCTGTCATGGACTCGGCTGCAGGCCTTTGTGGCTGGAGAGACTGCAGCTCCTCTGGAGGCTCTGGGTCCATTTGCACTCCCCTTGGAGGAAACGAGGTTGTGGGATGAGGTCCTTGCCAACAATGGCACTCAGCCTGCTCCATTCGATGAGACGCACGTGTGGTGAGAGGGGCTTGTCAGCCCAGAAGCAAGCAGGGCAGCCAGGGAGGGGATTTGCATGCAGCTTGGAAGCCCTAGACTGCTGCCTCCCACCCAGGGAATGCCGGCTCTGCCCATCAGGCCCCATTCCCAAGTGGGCACCCAGCTTCAGCATCTGCCCTTTCCCAGCCATGGAACCATTCCCAGGCCACACCCTGAGCCCTGCCAAGGGTGACCTTGGCTCCCCAGGTGGGCTGAATGGCACGACTGTGTTAGGGGAGAGAAGGCCCAGGAGGCCTTCAGGGAACTGCCACCACATAGCAGTGCTCAGGAAAAGGCACTCTGCTTTCTGTAGGCTGAATGCACACTCGAGTTTTGGCTTGAGGCAGAGAGAGCTCAGCTAGGCGATTCCAGGCTGAAGGCAAAGCAGAGAGTTTTTTGGTGGAGCGATGGCCCCATCTGCTGGCCAGCAAGCATGGCAGGAGAAGCCTCACTCCAAATGAGTTCCTGAGGAAGTTTCCAAGCAGGAGGCACTCTGGCTCCCCAAGCTCCAGAGTCCTGCTTACGACTTCCCTGTGGCAACAGAGTGGGTGCCAAGGGCATGTGGGTTGGAGGGTGCTCAGAAGCCACAGGCGAGGCTTTGGGCACCCAGTGTTCTCTGATGGAAAACACTGCAGGCCCGAGCATCCATGAACTCCTCCAAGGCTTTGCAGTGGGATAGCTGTCCATAGCAGATGGCTCCCTGCCAAGTGCTGCAGGCCTTTCTGGAGGGCTAAGCTGGAGCTTCCTTGCAGGCTGCTGGGCCAGGGGCGTGTGTCCCCTGGGCCAGAGTGCTGCAGGAGGAGCTCCTAGCTAGGGGAGAGCAAGCACGTTGTTTCCTTGGCCTACGCTGGCCTGTGAACACAGAGGCCAGCCAGCAGCGATGACAGCACAGGCAGCAAGGGGGTGTGGCAGGCAGTGAAGAGGCGGCAGGAGTCCCACATGAAAGTGGGCTCATGACTGTTTGGTGCTCAGGCCCCAGTGCTCACGTGCACACACAGCCTCTGGACCTGCAGCTTCCCAGCAGTGCAAGAGACACACAGGCACCACCCTGGGGCCCTCTCGAATGAACTGTGCTCCATCGAGGTCCTGCTGGCTGGCAGTGGCCAAGGCCAGCACAGGCCCTCGGGAGGCCTGGCTGAGCCTGGGATGGGTCCGGACCTAGCAGTGCCCAGGGCAAGCCTGGGACTGCAGGCCAGGCTGCAGGCTCATTCCAGTTTGGGCCTGGTACGCAGAGCCTTCGGCTAGGACGTGCAGGGGGAAGGCTCAGCACAGTGGCTTTGGCCTGCAATCCACGTTCCTCCCTCGGGCCGCCCTGCCTGGCAGACCCACACTCCCTGGAAGTGTGTTCCTGAGGCAGCTGGACAGTTGGGGAGGTGGAGGCTCTCCCAACATGGGAGGCCTGCCCAGAACATGGCTGTGTGTCCAAAGAGGATTCCCCGCACCTCTGGCGCTGGGCAGAGATTTTCTGCACACAGGAGACCCTTGGCACACCCAGTGTTTCCCCATGGAAAGCAGTGTGAGAAAGAGCCCCCACCAGGGAAGCATGGCACTCGCCCATCGAAGCCCTCCATGCAGCAGGCTGTCATGGACTCGGCTGCAGGCCTTTGTGGCTGGAGAGACTGCAGCTCCTCTGGAGGCTCTGGGTCCATTTGCACTCCCCTTGGAGGAAACGAGGTTGTGGGATGAGGTCCTTGCCAACAATGGCACTCAGCCTGCTCCATTCGATGAGACGCACGTGTGGTGAGAGGGGCTTGTCAGCCCAGAAGCAAGCAGGGAAGCCAGGGAGGGGATTTGCATGCAGCTTGGAAGCCGTAGACTGCTGCCTCCCACCCAGGGAATGCCGGCTCTGCCCATCAGGCCCCATTCCCAAGTGGGCACCCAGCTTCAGCATCTGCCCTTTCCCAGCCATGGAACCATTCCCAGGCCACACCCTGAGCCCTGCCAAGGGTGACCTTGGCTCCCCAGGTGGGCTGAATGGCACGACTGTGTTAGGGGAGAGAAGGCCCAGGAGGCCTTCAGGGAACTGCCACCACATAGCAGTGCTCAGGAAAAGGCACTCTGCTTTCTGTAGGCTGGATGCACACTCGAGTTTTGGCTTGAGGCAGAGAGAGCTCAGCTAGGCGATTCCAGGCTGAAGGCAAAGCAGAGAGTTTTTTGGTGGAGCGATGGCACCATCTGCTGGCCAGCAAGCGTGGCAGGAGAAGCCTCACTCCAAATGAGTTCCTGAGGAAGTTTCCAAGCAGGAGGCACTCTGGCTCCCCAAGCTCCAGAGTCCTGCTTACGACTTCCCTGTGGCAACAGAGTGGGTGCCAAGGGCATGTGGGTTGGAGGATGCTCAGAAGCCACAGGCGAGGCTTTGGGCACCCAGTGTTCTCTGATGGAAAACACTGCAGGCCCGAGCATCCATGAACTCCTCCAAGGCTTTGCAGTGGGATAGCTGTCCATAGCAGATGGCTCCCTGCCAAGTGCTGCAGGCCTTTCTGGAGGGCTAAGCTGGAGCTTCCTTGCAGGCTGCTGGGCCAGGGGCGTGTGTCCCCTGGGCCAGAGTGCTGCAGGAGGAGCTCCTAGCTAGGGGAGAGCAAGCACGTTGTTTCCTTGGCCTACGCTGCCCTGTGAACACAGAGGCCAGCCAGCAGCGATGACAGCACAGGCAGCAAGGGGGTGTGGCAGGCAGCGAAGAGGCGGCAGGAGTCCCACTTGAAAGTGGGCTCATGACTGTTTGGTGCTCAGGCCCCAGTGCTCACGTGCACACACAGCCTCTGGACCTGCAGCTTCCCAGCAGTGCAAGAGACACACAGGCACCACCCTGGGGCCTTCTCGAATGAACTGTGCTCTGTCGAGGTCCTGCTGGCTGGCAGTGGCCAAGGCCAGCACAGGCCCTCGGGAGGCCTGGCTGAGCCTGGGATGGGTCCGGACCTAGCAGTGCCCAGGGCAAGCCTGGGACTGCAGGCCAGGCTGCAGGCTCATTCCAGTTTGGGCCTGGTACGCAGAGCCTTCGGCTAGGACGTGCAGGGGGAAGGCTCAGCACAGTGGCTTTGGCCTGCAATCCACGTTCCTCCCTCGGGCCGCCCTGCCTGGCAGACCCACACTCCCTAGAAGTGTGTTCCTGAGGCAGCTGGACAGTTGGGGAGGTGGAGGCTCTCCCAACATGGGAGGCCTGCCCAGAACATGGCTGTGTGTCCAAAGAGGATTCCCTGCACTTCTGGCGCTGGGCAGAGATTTTCTGCACACAGGAGACCCTTGGCACACACAGTGTTTCCCCATGGAAAGCAGTGTGAGAAAGAGCCCCCGCCAGGGAAGCATGGCACTCGCCCATCGAAGCCCTCCATGCAGCAGGCTGTCATGGACTCGGCTGCAGGCCTTTGTGGCTGGAGAGACTGCAGCTCCTCTGGAGGCTCTGGGTCCATTTGCACTCCCCTTGGAGGAAACGAGGTTGTGGGATGAGGTCCTTGCCAACAATGGCACTCAGCCTGCTCCATTCGATGAGACGCACGTGTGGTGAGAGGGGCTTGTCAGCCCAGAAGCAAGCAGGGCAGCCAGGGAGGGGATTTGCATGCAGCTTGGAAGCCCTAGACTGCTGCCTCCCACCCAGGGAATGCCGGCTCTGCCCATCAGGCCCCATTCCCAAGTGGGCACCCAGCTTCAGCATCTGCCCTTTCCCAGCCATGGAACCATTCCCAGGCCACACCCTGAGCCCTGCCAAGGGTGACCTTGGCTCCCCAGGTGGGCTGAATGGCACGACTGTGTTAGGGGAGAGAAGGCCCAGGAGGCCTTCAGGGAACTGCCACCACATAGCAGTGCTCAGGAAAAGGCACTCTGCTTTCTGTAGGCTGAATGCACACTCGAGTTTTGGCTTGAGGCAGAGAGAGCTCAGCTAGGCGATTCCAGGCTGAAGGCAAAGCAGAGAGTTTTTTGGTGGAGCGATGGCACCATCTGCTGGCCAGCAAGCATGGCAGGAGAAGCCTCACTCCAAATGAGTTCCTGAGGAAGTTTCCAAGCAGGAGGCACTCTGGCTCCCCAAGCTCCAGAGTCCTGCTTACGACTTCCCTGTGGCAAGAGAGTGGGTGCCAAGGGCATGTGGGTTGGAGGGTGCTCAGAAGCCACAGGCGAGGCTTTGGGCACCCAGTGTTCTCTGATGGAAAACACTGCAGGCCCGAGCATCCATGAACTCCTCCAAGGCTTTGCAGTGGGATAGCTGTCCATAGCAGATGGCTCCCTGCCAAGTGCTGCAGGCCTTTCTGGAGGGCTAAGCTGGAGCTTCCTTGCAGGCTGCTGGGCCAGGGGCGTGTGTCCCCTGGGCCAGAGTGCTGCAGGAGGAGCTCCTAGCTAGGGGAGAGCAAGCACGTTGTTTCCTTGGCCTACGCTGGCCTGTGAACACAGGGGCCAGCCAGCAGTGATGACAGCACAGGCAGCAAGGGGGTGTGGCAGGCAGCGAAGAGGCGGCAGGAGTCCCACTTGAAAGTGGGCTCATGACTGTTTGGTGCTCAGGCCCCAGTGCTCACGTGCACACACAGCCTCTGGACCTGCAGCTTCCCAGCAGTGCAAGAGACACACAGGCACCACCCTGGGGCCTTCTCGAATGAACTGTGCTCCATCGAGGTCCTGCTGGCTGGCAGTGGCCAAGGCCAGCACAGGCCCTAGGGAGGCCTGGCCTAGCCTGGGATGGGTCCGGACCTAGCATTGCCCAGGGCAAGCCTGGGACTGCAGGCCAGGCTGCAGGCTCATTCCAGTTTGGGCCTGGTATGCAGAGCCTTCGGCTAGGACGTGCAGGGGGAAGGCTCAGCACAGTGGCTTTGGCCTGCAATCCACGTTCCTCCCTCGGGCCGCCCTGCCTGGCAGACCCACACTCCCTAGAAGTGTGTTCCTGAGGCAGCTGGACAGTTGGGGAGGTGGAGGCTCTCCCAACATGGGAGGCCTGCCCAGAACATGGCTGTGTGTCCAAAGAGGATTCCCTGCACCTCTGGCGCTGGGCAGAGATTTTCTGCACACAGGAGACCCTTGGCACACACAGTGTTTCCCCATGGAAAGCAGTGTGAGAAAGAGCCCCCGCCAGGGAAGCATGGCACTCGCCCATCGAAGCCCTCCATGCAGCAGGCTGTCATGGACTCGGCTGCAGGCCTTTGTGGCTGGAGAGACTGCAGCTCCTCTGGAGGCTCTGGGTCCATTTGCACTCCCCTTGGAGGAAACGAGGTTGTGGGATGAGGTCCTTGCCAACAATGGCACTCAGCCTGCTCCATTCGATGAGACGCACGTGTGGTGAGAGGGGCTTGGCAGCCCAGAAGCAAGCAGGGCAGCCAGGGAGGGGATTTACATGCAGCTTGGAAGCCCTAGACTGCTGCCTCCCACCCAGGGAATGCCGGCTCTGCCCATCAGGCCCCATGCCCAAGTGGGCACCCAGCTTCAGCATCTGCCCTTTCCCAGCCATGGAACCATTCCCAGGCCAAACCCTGAGCCCTGCCAAGGGTGACCTTGGCTCCCCGGGTGGGCTGAATGGCACGACTGTGTTAGGGGAGAGAAGGCCCAGGAGGCCTTCAGGGAACTGCCACCACATAGCAGTGCTCAGGAAAAGGCACTCTGCTTTCTGTAGGCTGAATGCACACTCGAGTTTTGGCTTGAGGCAGAGAGAGCTCAGCTAGGCGATTCCAGGCTGAAGGCAAAGCAGAGAGTTTTTTGGTGGAGCGATGGCACCATCTGCTGGCCAGCAAGCATGGCAGGAGAAGCCTCACTCCAAATGAGTTCCTGAGGAAGTTTCCAAGCAGGAGGCACTCTGGCTCCCCAAGCTCCAGAGTCCTGCTTACGACTTCCCTGTGGCAACAGAGTGGGTGCCAAGGGCATGTGGGTTGGAGGGTGCTCAGAAGCCACAGGCGAGGCTTTGGGCACCCAGTGTTCTCTGATGGAAAACACTGCAGGCCCGAGCATCCATGAACTCCTCCAAGGCTTTGCAGTGGGATAGCTGTCCATAGCAGATGGCTCCCTGCCAAGTGCTGCAGGCCTTTCTGGAGGGCTAAGCTGGAGCTTCCTTGCAGGCTGCTGGGCCAGGGGCGTGTGTCCCCTGGGCCAGAGTGCTGCAGGAGGAGCTCCTAGCTAGGGGAGAGCAAGCACGTTGTTTCCTTGGCCTACGCTGGCCTGTGAACACAGGGGCCAGCCAGCAGTGATGACAGCACAGGCAGCAAGGGGGTGTGGCAGGCAGCGAAGAGGCGGCAGGAGTCCCACTTGAAAGTGGGCTCATGACTGTTTGGTGCTCAGGCCCCAGTGCTCACGTGCGCACACAGCCTCTGGACCTGCAGCTTCCCAGCAGTGCAAGAGACACACAGGCACCACCCTGGGGCCTTCTCGAATGAACTGTGCTCCATCGAGGTCCTGCTGGCTGGCAGTGGCCAAGGCCAGCACAGGCCCTAGGGAGGCCTGGCCTAGCCTGGGATGGGTCCGGACCTAGCATTGCCCAGGGCAAGCCTGGGACTGCAGGCCAGGCTGCAGGCTCATTCCAGTTTGGGCCTGGTATGCAGAGCCTTCGGCTAGGACGTGCAGGGGGAAGGCTCAGCACAGTGGCTTTGGCCTGCAATCCACGTTCCTCCCTCGGGCCGCCCTGCCTGGCAGACCCACACTCCCTAGAAGTGTGTTCCTGAGGCAGCTGGACAGTTGGGGAGGTGGAGGCTCTCCCAACATGGGAGGCCTGCCCAGAACATGGCTGTGTGTCCAAAGAGGATTCCCTGCACCTCTGGCGCTGGGCAGAGATTTTCTGCACACAGGAGACCCTTGGCACACACAGTGTTTCCCCATGGAAAGCAGTGTGAGAAAGAGCCCCCGCCAGGGAAGCATGGCACTCGCCCATCGAAGCCCTCCATGCAGCAGGCTGTCATGGACTCGGCTGCAGGCCTTTGTGGCTGGAGAGACTGCAGCTCCTCTGGAGGCTCTGGGTCCATTTGCACTCCCCTTGGAGGAAACGAGGTTGTGGGATGAGGTCCTTGCCAACAATGGCACTCAGCCTGCTCCATTCGATGAGACGCACGTGTGGTGAGAGGGGCTTGGCAGCCCAGAAGCAAGCAGGGCAGCCAGGGAGGGGATTTACATGCAGCTTGGAAGCCCTAGACTGCTGCCTCCCACCCAGGGAATGCCGGCTCTGCCCATCAGGCCCCATGCCCAAGTGGGCACCCAGCTTCAGCATCTGCCCTTTCCCAGCCATGGAACCATTCCCAGGCCAAACCCTGAGCCCTGCCAAGGGTGACCTTGGCTCCCCGGGTGGGCTGAATGGCACGACTGTGTTAGGGGAGAGAAGGCCCAGGAGGCCTTCAGGGAACTGCCACCACATAGCAGTGCTCAGGAAAAGGCACTCTGCTTTCTGTAGGCTGAATGCACACTCGAGTTTTGGCTTGAGGCAGAGAGAGCTCAGCTAGGCGATTCCAGGCTGAAGGCAAAGCAGAGAGTTTTTTGGTGGAGCGATGGCACCATCTGCTGGCCAGCAAGCGTGGCAGGAGAAGCCTCACTCCAAATGAGTTCCTGAGGAAGTTTCCAAGCAGGAGGCACTCTGGCTCCCCAAGCTCCAGAGTCCTGCTTACGACTTCCCTGTGGCAACAGAGTGGGTGCCAAGGGCATGTGGGTTGGAGGGTGCTCAGAAGCCACAGGCGAGGCTTTGGGCACCCAGTGTTCTCTGATGGAAAACACTGCAGGCCCGAGCATCCATGAACTCCTCCAAGGCTTTGCAGTGGGATAGCTGTCCATAGCAGATGGCTCCCTGCCAAGTGCTGCAGGCCTTTCTGGAGGGCTAAGCTGGAGCTTCCTTGCAGGCTGCTGGGCCAGGGGCGTGTGTCCCCTGGGCCAGAGTGCTGCAGGAGGAGCTCCTAGCTAGGGGAGAGCAAGCACGTTGTTTCCTTGGCCTACGCTGGCCTGTGAACACAGGGGCCAGCCAGCAGTGATGACAGCACAGGCAGCAAGGGGGTGTGGCAGGCAGCGAAGAGGCGGCAGGAGTCCCACTTGAAAGTGGGCTCATGACTGTTTGGTGCTCAGGCCCCAGTGCTCACGTGCGCACACAGCCTCTGGACCTGCAGCTTCCCAGCAGTGCAAGAGACACACAGGCACCACCCTGGGGCCTTCTCGAATGAACTGTGCTCCATCGAGGTCCTGCTGGCTGGCAGTGGCCAAGGCCAGCACAGGCCCTAGGGAGGCCTGGCCTAGCCTGGGATGGGTCCGGACCTAGCATTGCCCAGGGCAAGCCTGGGACTGCAGGCCAGGCTGCAGGCTCATTCCAGTTTGGGCCTGGTATGCAGAGCCTTCGGCTAGGACGTGCAGGGGGAAGGCTCAGCACAGTGGCTTTGGCCTGCAATCCACGTTCCTCCCTCGGGCCGCCCTGCCTGGCAGACCCACACTCCCTAGAAGTGTGTTCCTGAGGCAGCTGGACAGTTGGGGAGGTGGAGGCTCTCCCAACATGGGAGGCCTGCCCAGAACATGGCTGTGTGTCCAAAGAGGATTCCCTGCACCTCTGGCGCTGGGCAGAGATTTTCTGCACACAGGAGACCCTTGGCACACACAGTGTTTCCCCATGGAAAGCAGTGTGAGAAAGAGCCCCCGCCAGGGAAGCATGGCACTCGCCCATCGAAGCCCTCCATGCAGCAGGCTGTCATGGACTCGGCTGCAGGCCTTTGTGGCTGGAGAGACTGCAGCTCCTCTGGAGGCTCTGGGTCCATTTGCACTCCCCTTGGAGGAAACGAGGTTGTGGGATGAGGTCCTTGCCAACAATGGCACTCAGCCTGCTCCATTCGATGAGACGCACGTGTGGTGAGAGGGGCTTGGCAGCCCAGAAGCAAGCAGGGCAGCCAGGGAGGGGATTTACATGCAGCTTGGAAGCCCTAGACTGCTGCCTCCCACCCAGGGAATGCCGGCTCTGCCCATCAGGCCCCATGCCCAAGTGGGCACCCAGCTTCAGCATCTGCCCTTTCCCAGCCATGGAACCATTCCCAGGCCAAACCCTGAGCCCTGCCAAGGGTGACCTTGGCTCCCCGGGTGGGCTGAATGGCACGACTGTGTTAGGGGAGAGAAGGCCCAGGAGGCCTTCAGGGAACTGCCACCACATAGCAGTGCTCAGGAAAAGGCACTCTGCTTTCTGTAGGCTGAATGCACACTCGAGTTTTGGCTTGAGGCAGAGAGAGCTCAGCTAGGCGATTCCAGGCTGAAGGCAAAGCAGAGAGTTTTTTGGTGGAGCGATGGCACCATCTGCTGGCCAGCAAGCGTGGCAGGAGAAGCCTCACTCCAAATGAGTTCCTGAGGAAGTTTCCAAGCAGGAGGCACTCTGGCTCCCCAAGCTCCAGAGTCCTGCTTACGACTTCCCTGTGGCAACAGAGTGGGTGCCAAGGGCATGTGGGTTGGAGGGTGCTCAGAAGCCACAGGCGAGGCTTTGGGCACCCAGTGTTCTCTGATGGAAAACACTGCAGGCCCGAGCATCCATGAACTCCTCCAAGGCTTTGCAGTGGGATAGCTGTCCATAGCAGATGGCTCCCTGCCAAGTGCTGCAGGCCTTTCTGGAGGGCTAAGCTGGAGCTTCCTTGCAGGCTGCTGGGCCAGGGGCGTGTGTCCCCTGGGCCAGAGTGCTGCAGGAGGAGCTCCTAGCTAGGGGAGAGCAAGCACGTTGTTTCCTTGGCCTACGCTGGCCTGTGAACACAGGGGCCAGCCAGCAGTGATGACAGCACAGGCAGCAAGGGGGTGTGGCAGGCAGCGAAGAGGCGGCAGGAGTCCCACTTGAAAGTGGGCTCATGACTGTTTGGTGCTCAGGCCCCAGTGCTCACGTGCACACACAGCCTCTGGACCTGCAGCTTCCCAGCAGTGCAAGAGACACACAGGCACCACCCTGGGGCCTTCTCGAATGAACTGTGCTCCATCGAGGTCCTGCTGGCTGGCAGTGGCCAAGGCCAGCACAGGCCCTAGGCAGGCCTGGCCTAGCCTGGGATGGGTCTGGACCTAGCATTGCCCAGGGCAAGCCTGGGACTGCAGGCCAGGCTGCAGGCTCATTCCAGTTTGGGCCTGGTATGCAGAGCCTTCGGCTAGGACGTGCAGGGGGAAGGCTCAGCACAGTGGCTTTGGCCTGCAATCCACGTTCCTCCCTCGGGCCGCCCTGCCTGGCAGACCCACACTCCCTAGAAGTGTGTTCCTGAGGCAGCTGGACAGTTGGGGAGGTGGAGGCTCTCCCAACATGGGAGGCCTGCCCAGAACATGGCTGTGTGTCCAAAGAGGATTCCCTGCACCTCTGGCGCTGGGCAGAGATTTTCTGCACACAGGAGACCCTTGGCACACACAGTGTTTCCCCATGGAAAGCAGTGTGAGAAAGAGCCCCCGCCAGGGAAGCATGGCACTCGCCCATCGAAGCCCTCCATGCAGCAGGCTGTCATGGACTCGGCTGCAGGCCTTTGTGGCTGGAGAGACTGCAGCTCCTCTGGAGGCTCTGGGTCCATTTGCACTCCCCTTGGAGGAAACGAGGTTGTGGGATGAGGTCCTTGCCAACAATGGCACTCAGCCTGCTCCATTCGATGAGACGCACGTGTGGTGAGAGGGGCTTGGCAGCCCAGAAGCAAGCAGGGCAGCCAGGGAGGGGATTTACATGCAGCTTGGAAGCCCTAGACTGCTGCCTCCCACCCAGGGAATGCCGGCTCTGCCCATCAGGCCCCATGCCCAAGTGGGCACCCAGCTTCAGCATCTGCCCTTTCCCAGCCATGGAACCATTCCCAGGCCAAACCCTGAGCCCTGCCAAGGGTGACCTTGGCTCCCCGGGTGGGCTGAATGGCACGACTGTGTTAGGGGAGAGAAGGCCCAGGAGGCCTTCAGGGAACTGCCACCACATAGCAGTGCTCAGGAAAAGGCACTCTGCTTTCTGTAGGCTGAATGCACACTCGAGTTTTGGCTTGAGGCAGAGAGAGCTCAGCTAGGCGATTCCAGGCTGAAGGCAAAGCAGAGAGTTTTTTGGTGTAGCGATGGCACCATCTGCTGGCCAGCAAGCGTGGCAGGAGAAGCCTCACTCCAAATGAGTTCCTGAGGAAGTTTCCAAGCAGGAGGCACTCTGGCTCCCCAAGCTCCAGAGTCCTGCTTACGACTTCCCTGTGGCAACAGAGTGGGTGCCAAGGGCATGTGGGTTGGAGGGTGCTCAGAAGCCACAGGCGAGGCTTTGGGCACCCAGTGTTCTCTGATGGAAAACACTGCAGGCCCGAGCATCCATGAACTCCTCCAAGGCTTTGCAGTGGGATAGCTGTCCATAGCAGATGGCTCCCTGCCAAGTGCTGCAGGCCTTTCTGGAGGGCTAAGCTGGAGCTTCCTTGCAGGCTGCTGGGCCAGGGGCGTGTGTCCCCTGGGCCAGAGTGCTGCAGGAGGAGCTCCTAGCTAGGGGAGAGCAAGCACGTTGTTTCCTTGGCCTACGCTGGCCTGTGAACACAGGGGCCAGCCAGCAGTGATGACAGCACAGGCAGCAAGGGGGTGTGGCAGGCAGCGAAGAGGCGGCAGGAGTCCCACTTGAAAGTGGGCTCATGACTGTTTGGTGCTCAGGCCCCAGTGCTCACGTGCACACACAGCCTCTGGACCTGCAGCTTCCCAGCAGTGCAAGAGACACACAGGCACCACCCTGGGGCCTTCTCGAATGAACTGTGCTCCATCGAGGTCCTGCTGGCTGGCAGTGGCCAAGGCCAGCACAGGCCGTAGGGAGGCCTGGCCTAGCCTGGGATGGGTCCGGACCTAGCATTGCCCAGGGCAAGCCTGGGACTGCAGGCCAGGCTGCAGGCTCATTCCAGTTTGGGCCTGGTATGCAGAGCCTTCGGCTAGGACGTGCAGGGGGAAGGCTCAGCACAGTGGCTTTGGCCTGCAATCCACGTTCCTCCCTCGGGCCGCCCTGCCTGGCAGACCCACACTCCCTAGAAGTGTGTTCCTGAGGCAGCTGGACAGTTGGGGAGGTGGAGGCTCTCCCAACATGGGAGGCCTGCCCAGAACATGGCTGTGTGTCCAAAGAGGATTCCCTGCACCTCTGGCGCTGGGCAGAGATTTTCTGCACACAGGAGACCCTTGGCACACACAGTGTTTCCCCATGGAAAGCAGTGTGAGAAAGAGCCCCCGCCAGGGAAGCATGGCACTCGCCCATCGAAGCCCTCCATGCAGCAGGCTGTCATGGACTCGGCTGCAGGCCTTTGTGGCTGGAGAGACTGCAGCTCCTCTGGAGGCTCTGGGTCCATTTGCACTCCCCTTGGAGGAAACGAGGTTGTGGGATGAGGTCCTTGCCAACAATGGCACTCAGCCTGCTCCATTCGATGAGACGCACGTGTGGTGAGAGGGGCTTGGCAGCCCAGAAGCAAGCAGGGCAGCCAGGGAGGGGATTTACATGCAGCTTGGAAGCCCTAGACTGCTGCCTCCCACCCAGGGAATGCCGGCTCTGCCCATCAGGCCCCATGCCCAAGTGGGCACCCAGCTTCAGCATCTGCCCTTTCCCAGCCATGGAACCATTCCCAGGCCAAACCCTGAGCCCTGCCAAGGGTGACCTTGGCTCCCCGGGTGGGCTGAATGGCACGACTGTGTTAGGGGAGAGAAGGCCCAGGAGGCCTTCAGGGAACTGCCACCACATAGCAGTGCTCAGGAAAAGGCACTCTGCTTTCTGTAGGCTGGATGCACACTCGAGTTTTGGCTTGAGGCAGAGAGAGCTCAGCTAGGCGATTCCAGGCTGAAGGCAAAGCAGAGAGTTTTTTGGTGGAGCGATGGCACCATCTGCTGGCCAGCAAGCGTGGCAGGAGAAGCCTCACTCCAAATGAGTTCCTGAGGAAGTTTCCAAGCAGGAGGCACTCTGGCTCCCCAAGCTCCAGAGTCCTGCTTACGACTTCCCTGTGGCAAGAGAGTGGGTGCCAAGGGCATGTGGGTTGGAGGGTGCTCAGAAGCCACAGGCGAGGCTTTGGGCACCCAGTGTTCTCTGATGGAAAACACTGCAGGCCCGAGCATCCATGAACTCCTCCAAGGCTTTGCAGTGGGATAGCTGTCCATAGCAGATGGCTCCCTGCCAAGTGCTGCAGGCCTTTCTGGAGGGCTAAGCTGGAGCTTCCTTGCAGGCTGCTGGGCCAGGGGCGTGTGTCCCCTGGGCCAGAGTGCTGCAGGAGGAGCTCCTAGCTAGGGGAGAGCAAGCACGTTGTTTCCTTGGCCTACGCTGGCCTGTGAACACAGGGGCCAGCCAGCAGTGATGACAGCACAGGCAGCAAGGGGGTGTGGCAGGCAGCGAAGAGGCGGCAGGAGTCCCACTTGAAAGTGGGCTCATGACTGTTTGGTGCTCAGGCCCCAGTGCTCACGTGCGCACACAGCCTCTGGACCTGCAGCTTCCCAGCAGTGCAAGAGACACACAGGCACCACCCTGGGGCCTTCTCGAATGAACTGTGCTCCATCGAGGTCCTGCTGGCTGGCAGTGGCCAAGGCCAGCACAGGCCCTAGGGAGGCCTGGCCTAGCCTGGGATGGGTCCGGACCTAGCATTGCCCAGGGCAAGCCTGGGACTGCAGGCCAGGCTGCAGGCTCATTCCAGTTTGGGCCTGGTATGCAGAGCCTTCGGCTAGGACGTGCAGGGGGAAGGCTCAGCACAGTGGCTTTGGCCTGCAATCCACGTTCCTCCCTCGGGCCGCCCTGCCTGGCAGACCCACACTCCCTAGAAGTGTGTTCCTGAGGCAGCTGGACAGTTGGGGAGGTGGAGGCTCTCCCAACATGGGAGGCCTGCCCAGAACATGGCTGTGTGTCCAAAGAGGATTCCCTGCACCTCTGGCGCTGGGCAGAGATTTTCTGCACACAGGAGACCCTTGGCACACACAGTGTTTCCCCATGGAAAGCAGTGTGAGAAAGAGCCCCCGCCAGGGAAGCATGGCACTCGCCCATCGAAGCCCTCCATGCAGCAGGCTGTCATGGACTCGGCTGCAGGCCTTTGTGGCTGGAGAGACTGCAGCTCCTCTGGAGGCTCTGGGTCCATTTGCACTCCCCTTGGAGGAAACGAGGTTGTGGGATGAGGTCCTTGCCAACAATGGCACTCAGCCTGCTCCATTCGATGAGACGCACGTGTGGTGAGAGGGGCTTGTCAGCCCAGAAGCAAGCAGGGCAGCCAGGGAGGGGATTTGCATGCAGCTTGGAAGCCCTAGACTGCTGCCTCCCACCCAGGGAATGCCAGCTCTGCCCATCAGGCCCCATTCCCAAGTGGGCACCCAGCTTCAGCATCTGCCCTTTCCCAGCCATGGAACCATTCCCAGGCCACACCCTGAGCCCTGCCAAGGGTGACCTTGGCTCCCCAGGTGGGCTGAATGGCACGACTGTGTTAGGGGAGAGAAGGCCCAGGAGGCCTTCAGGGAACTGCCACCACATAGCAGTGCTCAGGAAAAGGCACTCTGCTTTCTGTAGGCTGGATGCACACTCGAGTTTTGGCTTGAGGCAGAGAGAGCTCAGCTAGGCGATTCCAGGCTGAAGGCAAAGCAGAGAGTTTTTTGGTGGAGCGATGGCACCATCTGCTGGCCAGCAAGCGTGGCAGGAGAAGCCTCACTCCAAATGAGTTCCTGAGGAAGTTTCCAAGCAGGAGGCACTCTGGCTCCCCAAGCTCCAGAGTCCTGCTTACGACTTCCCTGTGGCAACAGAGTGGGTGCCAAGGGCATGTGGGTTGGAGGGTGCTCAGAAGCCACAGGCGAGGCTTTGGGCACCCAGTGTTCTCTGATGGAAAACACTGCAGGCCCGAGCATCCATGAACTCCTCCAAGGCTTTGCAGTGGGATAGCTGTCCATAGCAGATGGCTCCCTGCCAAGTGCTGCAGGCCTTTCTGGAGGGCTAAGCTGGAGCTTCCTTGCAGGCTGCTGGGCCAGGGGCGTGTGTCCCCTGGGCCAGAGTGCTGCAGGAGGAGCTCCTAGCTAGGGGAGAGCAAGCACGTTGTTTCCTTGGCCTACGCTGGCCTGTGAACACAGAGGCCAGCCAGCAGTGATGACAGCACAGGCAGCAAGGGGGTGTGGCAGGCAGCGAAGAGGCGGCAGGAGTCCCACTTGAAAGTGGGCTCATGACTGTTTGGTGCTCAGGCCCCAGTGCTCACGTGCACACACAGCCTCTGGACCTGCAGCTTCCCAGCAGTGCAAGAGACACACAGGCACCACCCTGGGGCCTTCTCGAATGAACTGTGCTCCAAAGGGGTCCTGCTGGCTGGCAGTGCCCAAGGCCAGCACAGGCCCTAGGGAGGCCTGGCTGAGCCTGGGATGGGTCCGGACCTAGCAGTGCCCAGGGCAAGCCTGGGACTGCAGGCCAGGCTGCAGGCTCATTCCAGTTTGGGCCTGGTACGCAGAGCCTTCGGCTAGGACGTGCAGGGGGAAGGCTCAGCACAGTGGCTTTGGCCTGCAATCCACGTTCCTCCCTCGGGCCGCCCTGCCTGGCAGACCCACACTCCCTAGAAGTGTGTTCCTGAGGCAGCTGGACAGTTGGGGAGGTGGAGGCTCTCCCAACATGGGAGGCCTGCCCAGAACATGGCTGTGTGTCCAAAGAGGATTCCCTGCACCTCTGGCGCTGGGCAGAGATTTTCTGCACACAGGAGACCCTTGGCACACACAGTGTTTCCCCATGGAAAGCAGTGTGAGAAAGAGCCCCCGCCAGGGAAGCATGGCACTCGCCCATCGAAGCCCTCCATGCAGCAGGCTGTCATGGACTCGGCTGCAGGCCTTTGTGGCTGGAGAGACTGCAGCTCCTCTGGAGGCTCTGGGTCCATTTGCACTCCCCTTGGAGGAAACGAGGTTGTGGGATGAGGTCCTTGCCAACAATGGCACTCAGCCTGCTCCATTCGATGAGACGCACGTGTGGTGAGAGGGGCTTGTCAGCCCAGAAGCAAGCAGGGCAGCCAGGGAGGGGATTTGCATGCAGCTTGGAAGCCCTAGACTGCTGCCTCCCACCCAGGGAATGCCGGCTCTGCCCATCAGGCCCCATTCCCAAGTGGGCACCCAGCTTCAGCATCTGCCCTTTCCCAGCCATGGAACCATTCCCAGGCCACACCCTGAGCCCTGCCAAGGGTGACCTTGGCTCCCCGGGTGGGCTGAATGGCACGACTGTGTTAGGGGAGAGAAGGCCCAGGAGGCCTTCAGGGAACTGCCACCACATAGCAGTGCTCAGGAAAAGGCACTCTGCTTTCTGTAGGCTGGATGCACACTCGAGTTTTGGCTTGAGGCAGAGAGAGCTCAGCTAGGCGATTCCAGGCTGAAGGCAAAGCAGAGAGTTTTTTGGTGGAGCGATGGCACCATCTGCTGGCCAGCAAGCGTGGCAGGAGAAGCCTCACTGCAAATGAGTTCCTGAGGAAGTTTCCAAGCAGGAGGCACTCTGGCTCCCCAAGCTCCAGAGTCCTGCTTACGACTTCCCTGTGGCAACAGAGTGGGTGCCAAGGGCATGTGGGTTGGAGGGTGCTCAGAAGCCACAGGCGAGGCTTTGGGCACCCAGTGTTCTCTGATGGAAAACACTGCAGGCCCGAGCATCCATGAACTCCTCCAAGGCTTTGCAGTGGGATAGCTGTCCATAGCAGATGGCTCCCTGCCAAGTGCTGCAGGCCTTTCTGGAGGGCTAAGCTGGAGCTTCCTTGCAGGCTGCTGGGCCAGGGGCGTGTGTCCCCTGGGCCAGAGTGCTGCAGGAGGAGCTCCTAGCTAGGGGAGAGCAAGCACGTTGTTTCCTTGGCCTACGCTGGCCTGTGAACACAGAGGCCAGCCAGCAGTGATGACAGCACAGGCAGCAAGGGGGTGTGGCAGGCAGCGAAGGGGCGGCAGGAGTCCCACTTGAAAGTGGGCTCATGACTGTTTGGTGCTCAGGCCCCAGTGCTCACGTGCACACACAGCCTCTGGACCTGCAGCTTCCCAGCAGTGCAAGAGACACACAGGCACCACCCTGGGGCCTTCTCGAATGAACTGTGCTCCATCGAGGTCCTGCTGGCTGGCAGTGGCCAAGGCCAGCACAGGCCCTCGGGAGGCCTGGCTGAGCCTGGGATGGGTCCGGACCTAGCAGTGCCCAGGGCAAGCCTGGGACTGCAGGCCAGGCTGCAGGCTCATTCCAGTTTGGGCCTGGTACGCAGAGCCTTCGGCTAGGACGTGCAGGGGGAAGGCTCAGCACAGTGGCTTTGGCCTGCAATCCACGTTCCTCCCTCGGGCCGCCCTGCCTGGCAGACCCACACTCCCTAGAAGTGTGATCCTGAGGCAGCTGGACTGTTGGGGAGGCGGAGGCTCTCCCAACATGGGAGGCCTGCCCAGAACATGGCTGTGTGTCCAAAGAGGATTCCCTGCACCTCTGGCGCTGGGCAGAGATTTTCTGCACACAGGAGACCCTTGGCACACACAGTGTTTCCCCATGGAAAGCAGTGTGAGAAAGAGCCCCCGCCAGGGAAGCATGGCACTCGCCCATCGAAGCCCTCCATGCAGCAGGCTGTCATGGACTCGGCTGCAGGCCTTTGTGGCTGGAGAGACTGCAGCTCCTCTGGAGGCTCTGGGTCCATTTGCACTCCCCTTGGAGGAAACGAGGTTGTGGGATGAGGTCCTTGCCAACAATGGCACTCAGCCTGCTCCATTCGATGAGACGCACGTGTGGTGAGAGGGTCTTGTCAGCCCAGAAGCAAGCAGGGCAGCCAGGGCGGGGATTTGCATGCAGCTTGGAAGCCCTAGACTCCTGCCTCCCACCCAGGGAATGCCGGCTCTGCCCATCAGGCCCCATGCCCAAGTGGGCACCCAGCTTCAGCATCTGCCCTTTCCCAGCCATGGAACCATTCCCAGGCCACACCCTGAGCCCTGCCAAGGGTGACCTTGGCTCCCCGGGTGGGCTGAATGGCACGACTGTGTTAGGGGAGAGAAGGCCCAGGAGGCCTTCAGGGAACTGCCACCACATAGCAGTGCTCAGGAAAAGGCACTCTGCTTTCTGTAGGCTGGATGCACACTCGAGTTTTGGCTTGAGGCAGAGAGAGCTCAGCTAGGCGATTCCAGGCTGAAGGCAAAGCAGAGAGTTTTTTGGTGGAGCGATGGCCCCATCTGCTGGCCAGCAAGCGTGGCAGGAGAAGCCTCACTCCAAATGAGTTCCTGAGGAAGTTTCCAAGCAGGAGGCACTCTGGCTCCCCAAGCTCCAGAGTCCTGCTTACGACTTCCCTGTGGCAACAGAGTGGGTGCCAAGGGCATGTGGGTTGGAGGGTGCTCAGAAGCCACAGGCGAGGCTTTGGGCACCCAGTGTTCTCTGATGGAAAACACTGCAGGCCCGAGCATCCATGAACTCCTCCAAGGCTTTGCAGTGGGATAGCTGTCCATAGCAGATGGCTCCCTGCCAAGTGCTGCAGGCCTTTCTGGAGGGCTAAGCTGGAGCTTCCTTGCAGGCTGCTGGGCCAGGGGCGTGTGTCCCCTGGGCCAGAGTGCTGCAGGAGGAGCTCCTAGCTAGGGGAGAGCAAGCACGTTGTTTCCTTGGCCTACGCTGGCCTGTGAACACAGAGGCCAGCCAGCAGTGATGACAGCACAGGCAGCAAGGGGGTGTGGCAGGCAGCTAAGAGGCGGCAGGAGTCCCACTTGAAAGTGGGCTCATGACTGTTTGGTGCTCAGGCCCCAGTGCTCACGTGCACACACAGCCTCTGGACCTGCAGCTTCCCAGCAGTGCAAGAGACACACAGGCACCACCCTGGGGCCTTCTCGAATGAACTGTGCTCCGTCGAGGTCCTGCTGGCTGGCAGTGGCCAAGGCCAGCACAGGCCCTCGGGAGGCCTGGCTGAGCCTGGGATGGGTCTGGACCTAGCAGTGCCCAGGGCAAGCCTGGGACTGCAGGCCAGGCTGCAGGCTCATTCCAGTTTGGGCCTGGTATGCAGAGCCTTCGGCTAGGACGTGCAGGGGGAAGGCTCAGCACAGTGGCTTTGGCCTGCAATCCACGTTCCTCCCTCGGGCCGCCCTGCCTGGCAGACCCACACTCCCTAGAAGTGTGTTCCTGAGGCAGCTGGACAGTTGGGGAGGTGGAGGCTCTCCCAACATGGGAGGCCTGCCCAGAACATGGCTGTGTGTCCAAAGAGGATTCCCTGCACCTCTGGCGCTGGGCAGAGATTTTCTGCACACAGGAGACCCTTGGCACACACAGTGTTTCCCCATGGAAAGCAGTGTGAGAAAGAGCCCCCGCCAGGGAAGCATGGCACTCGCCCATCGAAGCCCTCCATGCAGCAGGCTGTCATGGACTCGGCTGCAGGCCTTTGTGGCTGGAGAGACTGCAGCTCCTCTGGAGGCTCTGGGTCCATTTGCACTCCCCTTGGAGGAAACGAGGTTGTGGAATGAGGTCCTTGCCAACAATGGCACTCAGCCTGCTCCATTCGATGAGACGCACGTGTGGTGAGAGGGGCTTGTCAGCCCAGAAGCAAGCAGGGCAGCCAGGGAGGGGATTTGCATGCAGCTTGGAAGCCCTAGACTGCTGCCTCCCACCCAGGGAATGCCGGCTCTGCCCATCAGGCCCCATGCCCAAGTGGGCACCCAGCTTCAGCATCTGCCCTTTCCCAGCCATGGAACCATTCCCAGGCCACACCCTGAGCCCTGCCAAGGGTGACCTTGGCTCCCCAGGTGGGCTGAATGGCACGACTGTGTTAGGGGAGAGAAGGCCCAGGAGGCCTTCAGGGAACTGCCACCACATAGCAGTGCTCAGGAAAAGGCACTCTGCTTTCTGTAGGCTGAATGCACACTCGAGTTTTGGCTTGAGGCAGAGAGAGCTCAGCTAGGCGATTCCAGGCTGAAGGCAAAGCAGAGAGTTTTTTGGTGGAGCGATGGCACCATCTGCTGGCCAGCAAGCATGGCAGGAGAAGCCTCACTCCAAATGAGTTCCTGAGGAAGTTTCCAAGCAGGAGGCACTCTGGCTCCCCAAGCTCCAGAGTCCTGCTTACGACTTCCCTGTGGCAACAGAGTGGGTGCCAAGGGCATGTGGGTTGGAGGGTGCTCAGAAGCCACAGGCGAGGCTTTGGGCACCCAGTGTTCTCTGATGGAAAACACTGCAGGCCCGAGCATCCATGAACTCCTCCAAGGCTTTGCAGTGGGATAGCTGTCCATAGCAGATGGCTCCCTGCCAAGTGCTGCAGGCCTTTCTGGAGGGCTAAGCTGGAGCTTCCTTGCAGGCTGCTGGGCCAGGGGCGTGTGTCCCCTGGGCCAGAGTGCTGCAGGAGGAGCTCCTAGCTAGGGGAGAGCAAGCACGTTGTTTCCTTGGCCTACGCTGGCCTGTGAACACAGAGGCCAGCCAGCAGTGATGACAGCACAGGCAGCAAGGGGGTGTGGCAGGCAGCTAAGAGGCGGCAGGAGTCCCACTTGAAAGTGGGCTCATGACTGTTTGGTGCTCAGGCCCCAGTGCTCACGTGCACACACAGCCTCTGGACCTGCAGCTTCCCAGCAGTGCAAGAGACACACAGGCACCACCCTGGGGCCTTCTCGAATGAACTGTGCTCCGTCGAGGTCCTGCTGGCTGGCAGTGGCCAAGGCCAGCACAGGCCCTCGGGAGGCCTGGCTGAGCCTGGGATGGGTCTGGACCTAGCAGTGCCCAGGGCAAGCCTGGGACTGCAGGCCAGGCTGCAGGCTCATTCCAGTTTGGGCCTGGTATGCAGAGCCTTCGGCTAGGACGTGCAGGGGGAAGGCTCAGCACAGTGGCTTTGGCCTGCAATCCACGTTCCTCCCTCGGGCCGCCCTGCCTGGCAGACCCACACTCCCTAGAAGTGTGTTCCTGAGGCAGCTGGACAGTTGGGGAGGTGGAGGCTCTCCCAACATGGGAGGCCTGCCCAGAACATGGCTGTGTGTCCAAAGAGGATTCCCTGCACCTCTGGCGCTGGGCAGAGATTTTCTGCACACAGGAGACCCTTGGCACACACAGTGTTTCCCCATGGAAAGCAGTGTGAGAAAGAGCCCCCGCCAGGGAAGCATGGCACTCGCCCATCGAAGCCCTCCATGCAGCAGGCTGTCATGGACTCGGCTGCAGGCCTTTGTGGCTGGAGAGACTGCAGCTCCTCTGGAGGCTCTGGGTCCATTTGCACTCCCCTTGGAGGAAACGAGGTTGTGGAATGAGGTCCTTGCCAACAATGGCACTCAGCCTGCTCCATTCGATGAGACGCACGTGTGGTGAGAGGGGCTTGTCAGCCCAGAAGCAAGCAGGGCAGCCAGGGAGGGGATTTGCATGCAGCTTGGAAGCCCTAGACTGCTGCCTCCCACCCAGGGAATGCCGGCTCTGCCCATCAGGCCCCATGCCCAAGTGGGCACCCAGCTTCAGCATCTGCCCTTTCCCAGCCATGGAACCATTCCCAGGCCACACCCTGAGCCCTGCCAAGGGTGACCTTGGCTCCCCGGGTGGGCTGAATGGCACGACTGTGTTAGGGGAGAGAAGGCCCAGGAGGCCTTCAGGGAACTGCCACCACATAGCAGTGCTCAGGAAAAGGCACTCTGCTTTCTGTAGGCTGAATGCACACTCGAGTTTTGGCTTGAGGCAGAGAGAGCTCAGCTAGGCGATTCCAGGCTGAAGGCAAAGCAGAGAGTTTTTTGGTGGAGCGATGGCACCATCTGCTGGCCAGCAAGCGTGGCAGGAGAAGCCTCACTCCAAATGAGTTCCTGAGGAAGTTTCCAAGCAGGAGGCACTCTGGCTCCCCAAGCTCCAGAGTCCTGCTTACGACTTCCCTGTGGCAACAGAGTGGGTGCCAAGGGCATGTGGGTTGGAGGGTGCTCAGAAGCCACAGGCGAGGCTTTGGGCACCCAGTGTTCTCTGATGGAAAACACTGCAGGCCCGAGCATCCATGAACTCCTCCAAGGCTTTGCAGTGGGATAGCTGTCCATAGCAGATGGCTCCCTGCCAAGTGCTGCAGGCCTTTCTGGAGGGCTAAGCTGGAGCTTCCTTGCAGGCTGCTGGAAAGGGGCGTGTGTCCCCTGGGCCAGAGTGCTGCAGGAGGAGCTCCTAGCTAGGGGAGAGCAAGCACGTTGTTTCCTTGGCCTACGCTGGCCTCTGAACACAGAGGCCAGCCAGCAGTGATGACAGCACAGGCAGCAAGGGGGTGTGGCAGGCAGCGAAGGGGCAGCAGGAGTCCCACTTGAAAGTGGGCTCATGACTGTTTGGTGCTCAGGCCCCAGTGCTCACGTGCACACACAGCCTCTGGACCTGCAGCTTCCCAGCAGTGCAAGAGACACACAGGCACCACCCTGGGGCCTTCTCGAATGAACTGTGCTCCGTCAAGGTCCTGCTGGCTGGCAGTGGCCAAGGCCAGCACAGGCCCTCGGGAGGCCTGGCTGAGCCTGGGATGGGTCCGGACCTAGCAGTGCCCAGGGCAAGCCTGGGACTGCAGGCCAGGCTGCAGGCTCATTCCAGTTTGGGCCTGGTACGCAGAGCCTTCGGCTAGGACGTGCAGGGGGAAGGCTCAGCACAGTGGCTTTGGCCTGCAATCCACGTTCCTCCCTCGGGCCGCCCTGCCTGGCAGACCCACACTCCCTAGAAGTGTGTTCCTGAGGCAGCTGGACAGTTGGGGAGGTGGAGGCTCTCCCAACATGGGAGGCCTGCCCAGAACATGGCTGTGTGTCCAAAGAGGATTCCCTGCACCTCTGGCGCTGGGCAGAGATTTTCTGCACACAGGAGACCCTTGGCACACACAGTGTTTCCCCATGGAAAGCAGTGTGAGAAAGAGCCCCCGCCAGGGAAGCATGGCACTCGCCCATCGAAGCCCTCCATGCAGCAGGCTGTCATGGACTCGGCTGCAGGCCTTTGTGGCTGGAGAGACTGCAGCTCCTCTGGAGGCTCTGGGTCCATTTGCACTCCCCTTGGAGGAAACGAGGTTGTGGAATGAGGTCCTTGCCAACAATGGCACTCAGCCTGCTCCATTCGATGAGACGCACGTGTGGTGAGAGGGGCTTGTCAGCCCAGAAGCAAGCAGGGCAGCCAGGGAGGGGATTTGCATGCAGCTTGGAAGCCCTAGACTGCTGCCTCCCACCCAGGGAATGCCGGCTCTGCCCATCAGGCCCCATGCCCAAGTGGGCACCCAGCTTCAGCATCTGCCCTTTCCCAGCCATGGAACCATTCCCAGGCCACACCCTGAGCCCTGCCAAGGGTGACCTTGGCTCCCCGGGTGGGCTGAATGGCACGACTGTGTTAGGGGAGAGAAGGCCCAGGAGGCCTTCAGGGAACTGCCACCACATAGCAGTGCTCAGGAAAAGGCACTCTGCTTTCTGTAGGCTGGATGCACACTCGAGTTTTGGCTTGAGGCAGAGAGAGCTCAGCTAGGCGATTCCAGGCTGAAGGCAAAGCAGAGAGTTTTTTGGTGGAGCGATGGCCCCATCTGCTGGCCAGCAAGCGTGGCAGGAGAAGCCTCACTCCAAATGAGTTCCTGAGGAAGTTTCCAAGCAGGAGGCACTCTGGCTCCCCAAGCTCCAGAGTCCTGCTTACGACTTCCCTGTGGCAACAGAGTGGGTGCCAAGGGCATGTGGGTTGGAGGGTGCTCAGAAGCCACAGGCGAGGCTTTGGGCACCCAGTGTTCTCTGATGGAAAACACTGCAGGCCCGAGCATCCATGAACTCCTCCAAGGCTTTGCAGTGGGATAGCTGTCCATAGCAGATGGCTCCCTGCCAAGTGCTGCAGGCCTTTCTGGAGGGCTAAGCTGGAGCTTCCTTGCAGGCTGCTGGAAAGGGGCGTGTGTCCCCTGGGCCAGAGTGCTGCAGGAGGAGCTCCTAGCTAGGGGAGAGCAAGCACGTTGTTTCCTTGGCCTACGCTGGCCTGTGAACACAGAGGCCAGCCAGCAGTGATGACAGCACAGGCAGCAAGGGGGTGTGGCAGGCAGCGAAGGGGCAGCAGGAGTCCCACTTGAAAGTGGGCTCATGACTGTTTGGTGCTCAGGCCCCAGTGCTCACGTGCACACACAGCCTCTGGACCTGCAGCTTCCCAGCAGTGCAAGAGACACACAGGCACCACCCTGGGGCCTTCTCGAATGAACTGTGCTCCATCGAGGTCCTGCTGGCTGGCAGTGGCCAAGGCCAGCACAGGCCCTCGGGAGGCCTGGCTGAGCCTGGGATGGGTCCGGACCTAGCAGTGCCCAGGGCAAGCCTGGGACTGCAGGCCAGGCTGCAGGCTCATTCCAGTTTGGGCCTGGTACGCAGAGCCTTCGGCTAGGACGTGCAGGGGGAAGGCTCAGCACAGTGGCTTTGGCCTGCAATCCACGTTCCTCCCTCGGGCCGCCCTGCCTGGCAGACCCACACTCCCTAGAAGTGTGTTCCTGAGGCAGTTGGACAGTTGGGGAGGCGGAGGCTCTCCCAACATGGGAGGCCTGCCCAGAACATGGCTGTGTGTCCAAAGAGGATTCCCTGCACCTCTGGCGCTGGGCAGAGATTTTCTGCACACAGGAGACCCTTGGCACACACAGTGTTTCCCCATGGAAAGCAGTGTGAGAAAGAGCCCCCGCCAGGGAAGCATGGCACTCGCCCATCGAAGCCCTCCATGCAGCAGGCTGTCATGGACTCGGCTGCAGGCCTTTGTGGCTGGAGAGACTGCAGCTCCTCTGGAGACTCTGGGTCCATTTGCACTCCCCTTGGAGGAAACGAGGTTGTGGGATGAGGTCCTTGCCAACAATGGCACTCAGCCTGCTCCATTCGATGAGACGCACGTGTGGTGAGAGGGGCTTGTCAGCCCAGAAGCAAGCAGGGCAGCCAGGGAGGGGATTTGCATGCAGCTTGGAAGCCCTAGACTGCTGCCTCCCACCCAGGGAATGCCGGCTCTGCCCATCAGGCCCCATGCCCAAGTGGGCACCCAGCTTCAGCATCTGCCCTTTCCCAGCCATGGAACCATTCCCAGGCCACACCCTGAGCCCTGCCAAGGGTGACCTTGGCTCCCCGGGTGGGCTGAATGGCACGACTGTGTTAGGGGAGAGAAGGCCCAGGAGGCCTTCAGGGAACTGCCACCACATAGCAGTGCTCAGGAAAAGGCACTCTGCTTTCTGTAGGCTGGATGCACACTCGAGTTTTGGCTTGAGGCAGAGAGAGCTCAGCTAGGCGATTCCAGGCTGAAGGCAAAGCAGAGAGTTTTTTGGTGGAGCGATGGCCCCATCTGCTGGCCAGCAAGCGTGGCAGGAGAAGCCTCACTCCAAATGAGTTCCTGAGGAAGTTTCCAAGCAGGAGGCACTCTGGCTCCCCAAGCTCCAGAGTCCTGCTTACGACTTCCCTGTGGCAACAGAGTGGGTGCCAAGGGCATGTGGGTTGGAGGGTGCTCAGAAGCCACAGGCGAGGCTTTGGGCACCCAGTGTTCTCTGATGGAAAACACTGCAGGCCCGAGCATCCATGAACTCCTCCAAGGCTTTGCAGTGGGATAGCTGTCCATAGCAGATGGCTCCCTGCCAAGTGCTGCAGGCCTTTCTGGAGGGCTAAGCTGGAGCTTCCTTGCAGGCTGCTGGAAAGGGGCGTGTGTCCCCTGGGCCAGAGTGCTGCAGGAGGAGCTCCTAGCTAGGGGAGAGCAAGCACGTTGTTTCCTTGGCCTACGCTGGCCTCTGAACACAGAGGCCAGCCAGCAGTGATGACAGCACAGGCAGCAAGGGGGTGTGGCAGGCAGCGAAGGGGCAGCAGAAGTCCCACTTGAAAGTGGGCTCATGACTGTTTGGTGCTCAGGCCCCAGTGCTCACGTGCACACACAGCCTCTGGACCTGCAGCTTCCCAGCAGTGCAAGAGACACACAGGCACCACCCTGGGGCCTTCTCAAATGAACTGTGCTGCGTCGAGGTGTTGCTGGCTGGCAGTGGCCAAGGCCAGCACAGGCCCTAGGGAGGCCTGGCTGAGCCTGGGATGGGTCCGGACCTAGCAGTGCCCAGGGCAAGCCTGGGACTGCAGGCCAGGCTGCAGGCTCATTCCAGTTTGGGCCTGGTACGCAGAGCCTTCGGCTAGGACGTGCAGGGGGAAGGCTCAGCACAGTGGCTTTGGCCTGCAATCCACGTTCCTCCCTCGGGCCGCCCTGCCTGGCAGACCCACACTCCCTAGAAGTGTGTTCCTGAGGCAGCTGGACAGTTGGGGAGGTGGAGGCTCTCCCAACATGGGAGGCCTGCCCAGAACATGGCTGTGTGTCCAAAGAGGATTCCCTGCACCTCTGGCGCTGGGCAGAGATTTTCTGCACACAGGAGACCCTTGGCACACACAGTGTTTCCCCATGGAAAGCAGTGTGAGAAAGAGCCCCCGCCAGGGAAGCATGGCACTCGCCCATCGAAGCCCTCCATGCAGCAGGCTGTCATGGACTCGGCTGCAGGCCTTTGTGGCTGGAGAGACTGCAGCTCCTCTGGAGGCTCTGGGTCCATTTGCACTCCCCTTGGAGGAAACGAGGTTGTGGGATGAGGTCCTTGCCAACAATGGCACTCAGCCTGCTCCATTCGATGAGACGCACGTGTGGTGAGAGGGGCTTGTCAGCCCAGAAGCAAGCAGGGCAGCCAGGGAGGGGATTTGCATGCAGCTTGGAAGCCCTAGACTGCTGCCTCCCACCCAGGGAATGCTGGCTCTGCCCATCAGGCCCCATGCCCAAGTGGGCACCCAGCTTCAGCATCTGCCCTTTCCCAGCCATGGAACCATTCCCAGGCCACACCCTGAGCCCTGCCAAGGGTGACCTTGGCTCCCCGGGTGGGCTGAATGGCACGACTGTGTTAGGGGAGAGAAGGCCCAGGAGGCCTTCAGGGAACTGCCACCACATAGCAGTGCTCAGGAAAAGGCACTCTGCTTTCTGTAGGCTGGATGCACACTCGAGTTTTGGCTTGAGGCAGAGAGAGCTCAGCTAGGCGATTCCAGGCTGAAGGCAAAGCAGAGAGTTTTTTGGTGGAGCGATGGCACCATATGCTGGCCAGCAAGCATGGCAGGAGAAGCCTCACTCCAAATGAGTTCCTGAGGAAGTTTCCAAGCAGGAGGCACTCTGGCTCCCCAAGCTCCAGAGTCCTGCTTACGACTTCCCTGTGGCAACAGAGTGGGTGCCAAGGGCATGTGGGTTGGAGGGTGCTCAGAAGCCACAGGCGAGGCTTTGGGCACCCAGTGTTCTCTGATGGAAAACACTGCAGGCCCGAGCATCCATGAACTCCTCCAAGGCTTTGCAGTGGGATAGCTGTCCATAGCAGATGGCTCCCTGCCAAGTGCTGCAGGCCTTTCTGGAGGGCTAAGCTGGAGCTTCCTTGCAGGCTGCTGGGCCAGGGGCATGTGTCCCCTGGGCCAGAGTGCTGCAGGAGGAGCTCCTAGCTAGGGGAGAGCAAGCACGTTGTTTCCTTGGCCTACGCTGGCCTGTGAACACAGAGGCCAGCCAGCAGTGATGACAGCACAGGCAGCAAGGGGGTGTGGCAGGCAGCTAAGAGGCGGCAGGAGTCCCACTTGAAAGTGGGCTCATGACTGTTTGGTGCTCAGGCCCCAGTGCTCACGTGCACACACAGCCTCTGGACCTGCAGCTTCCCAGCAGTGCAAGAGACACACAGGCACCACCCTGGGGCCTTCTCGAATGAACTGTGCTCCATCGAGGTCCTGCTGGCTGGCAGTGGCCAAGGCCAGCACAGGCCCTAGGGAGGCCTGGCTGAGCCTGGGATGGGTCCGGACCTAGCAGTGCCCAGGGCAAGCCTGGGACTGCAGGCCAGGCTGCAGGCTCATTCCAGTTTGGGCCTGGTACGCAGAGCCTTCGGCTAGGACGTGCAGGGGGAAGGCTCAGCACAGTGGCTTTGGCCTGCAATCCACGTTCCTCCCTCGGGCCGCCCTGCCTGGCAGACCCACACTCCCTAGAAGTGTGTTCCTGAGGCAGCTGGACAGTTGGGGAGGTGGAGGCTCTCCCAACATGGGAGGCCTGCCCAGAACATGGCTGTGTGTCCAAAGAGGATTCCCTGCACCTCTGGCACTGGGCAGAGATTTTCTGCACACAGGAGACCCTTGGCACACACAGTGTTTCCCCATGGAAAGCAGTGTGAGAAAGAGCCCCCGCCAGGGAAGCATGGCACTCGCCCATCGCAGCCCTCCATGCAGCAGGCTGTCATGGACTCGGCTGCAGGCCTTTGTGGCTGGAGAGACTGCAGCTCCTCTGGAGGCTCTGGGTCCATTTGCACTCCCCTTGGAGGAAACGAGGTTGTGGGATGAGGTCCTTGCCAACAATGGCACTCATCCTGCTCCATTCGATGAGACGCACGTGTGGTGAGAGGGGCTTGTCAGCCCAGAAGCAAGCAGGGCAGCCAGGGAGGGGATTTGCATGCAGCTTGGAAGCCCTAGACTGCTGCCTCCCACCCAGGGAATGCCGGCTCTGCCCATCAGGCCCCATGCCCAAGTGGGCACCCAGCTTCAGCATCTGCCCTTTCCCAGCCATGGAACCATTCCCAGGCCACACCCTGAGCCCTGCCAAGGGTGACCTTGGCTCCCCGGGTGGGCTGAATGGCACGACTGTGTTAGGGGAGAGAAGGCCCAGGAGGCCTTCAGGGAACTGCCACCACATAGCAGTGCTCAGGAAAAGGCACTCTGCTTTCTGTAGGCTGGATGCACACTCGAGTTTTGGCTTGAGGCAGAGAGAGCTCAGCTAGGCGATTCCAGGCTGAAGGCAAAGCAGAGAGTTTTTTGGTGGAGCGATGGCCCCATCTGCTGGCCAGCAAGCGTGGCAGGAGAAGCCTCACTCCAAATGAGTTCCTGAGGAAGTTTCCAAGCAGGAGGCACTCTGGCTCCCCAAGCTCCAGAGTCCTGCTTACGACTTCCCTGTGGCAACAGAGTGGGTGCCAAGGGCATGTGGGTTGGAGGGTGCTCAGAAGCCACAGGCGAGGCTTTGGGCACCCAGTGTTCTCTGATGGAAAACACTGCAGGCCCGAGCATCCATGAACTCCTCCAAGGCTTTGCAGTGGGATAGCTGTCCATAGCAGATGGCTCCCTGCCAAGTGCTGCAGGCCTTTCTGGAGGGCTAAGCTGGAGCTTCCTTGCAGGCTGCTGGGCCAGGGGCGTGTGTCCCCTGGGCCAGAGTGCTGCAGGAGGAGCTCCTAGCTAGGGGAGAGCAAGCACGTTGTTTCCTTGGCCTACGCTGGCCTGTGAACACAGAGGCCAGCCAGCAGCGATGACAGCACAGGCAGCTAGGGGGTGTGGCAGGCAGCGAAGAGGCGGCAGGAGTCCCACTTGAAAGTGGGCTCATGACTGTTTGGTGCTCAGGCCCCAGTGCTCACGTGCACACACAGCCTCTGGACCTGCAGCTTCCCAGCAGTGCAAGAGACACACAGGCACCACCCTGGGGCCTTCTCGAATGAACTGTGCTCCATCGAGGTCCTGCTGGCTGGCAGTGGCCAAGGCCAGCACAGGCCCTAGGGAGGCCTGGCTGAGCCTGGGATGGGTCCGGACCTAGCAGTGCCCAGGGCAAGCCTGGGACTGCAGGCCAGGCTGCAGGCTCATTCCAGTTTGGGCCTGGTACGCAGAGCCTTCGGCTAGGACGTGCAGGGGGAAGGCTCAGCACAGTGGCTTTGGCCTGCAATCCACGTTCCTCCCTCGGGCCGCCCTGCCTGGCAGACCCACACTCCCTAGAAGTGTGTTCCTGAGGCAGCTGGACAGTTGGGGAGGTGGAGGCTCTCCCAACATGGGAGGCCTGCCCAGAACATGGCTGTGTGTCCAAAGAGGATTCCCTGCACCTCTGGCACTGGGCAGAGATTTTCTGCACACAGGAGACCCTTGGCACACACAGTGTTTCCCCATGGAAAGCAGTGTGAGAAAGAGCCCCCGCCAGGGAAGCATGGCACTCGCCCATCGCAGCCCTCCATGCAGCAGGCTGTCATGGACTCGGCTGCAGGCCTTTGTGGCTGGAGAGACTGCAGCTCCTCTGGAGGCTCTGGGTCCATTTGCACTCCCCTTGGAGGAAACGAGGTTGTGGGATGAGGTCCTTGCCAACAATGGCACTCATCCTGCTCCATTCGATGAGACGCACGTGTGGTGAGAGGGGCTTGTCAGCCCAGAAGCAAGCAGGGCAGCCAGGGAGGGGATTTGCATGCAGCTTGGAAGCCCTAGACTCCTGCCTCCCACCCAGGGAATGCCGGCTCTGCCCATCAGGCCCCATGCCCAAGTGGGCACCCAGCTTCAGCATCTGCCCTTTCCCAGCCATGGAACCATTCCCAGGCCACACCCTGAGCCCTGCCAAGGGTGACCTTGGCTCCCCGGGTGGGCTGAATGGCACGACTGTGTTAGGGGAGAGAAGGCCCAGGAGGCCTTCAGGGAACTGCCACCACATAGCAGTGCTCAGGAAAAGGCACTCTGCTTTCTGTAGGCTGGATGCACACTCGAGTTTTGGCTTGAGGCAGAGAGAGCTCAGCTAGGCGATTCCAGGCTGAAGGCAAAGCAGAGAGTTTTTTGGTGGAGCGATGGCCCCATCTGCTGGCCAGCAAGCGTGGCAGGAGAAGCCTCACTCCAAATGAGTTCCTGAGGAAGTTTCCAAGCAGGAGGCACTCTGGCTCCCCAAGCTCCAGAGTCCTGCTTACGACTTCCCTGTGGCAACAGAGTGGGTGCCAAGGGCATGTGGGTTGGAGGGTGCTCAGAAGCCACAGGCGAGGCTTTGGGCACCCAGTGTTCTCTGATGGAAAACACTGCAGGCCCGAGCATCCATGAACTCCTCCAAGGCTTTGCAGTGGGATAGCTGTCCATAGCAGATGGCTCCCTGCCAAGTGCTGCAGGCCTTTCTGGAGGGCTAAGCTGGAGCTTCCTTGCAGGCTGCTGGGCCAGGGGCGTGTGTCCCCTGGGCCAGAGTGCTGCAGGAGGAGCTCCTAGCTAGGGGAGAGCAAGCACGTTGTTTCCTTGGCCTACGCTGGCCTGTGAACACAGAGGCCAGCCAGCAGCGATGACAGCACAGGCAGCAAGGGGGTGTGGCAGGCAGCGAAGAGGCGGCAGGAGTCCCACTTGAAAGTGGGCTCATGACTGTTTGGTGCTCAGGCCCCAGTGCTCACGTGCACACACAGCCTCTGGACCTGCAGCTTCCCAGCAGTGCAAGAGACACACAGGCACCACCCTGGGGCCTTCTCGAATGAACTGTGCTCCAAAGGGGTCCTGCTGGCTGGCAGTGGCCAAGGCCAGCACAGGCCCTAGGGAGGCCTGGCCTAGCCTGGGATGGGTCCGGACCTAGCAGTGCCCAGGGCAAGCCTGGGACTGCAGGCCAGGCTGCAGGCTCATTCCAGTTTGGGCCTGGTACGCAGAGCCTTCGGCTAGGACGTGCAGGGGGAAGGCTCAGCACAGTGGCTTTGGCCTGCAATCCACGTTCCTCCCTCGGGCCGCCCTGCCTGGCAGACCCACACTCCCTAGAAGTGTGTTCCTGAGGCAGCTGGACAGTTGGGGAGGTGGAGGCTCTCCCAACATGGGAGGCCTGCCCAGAACATGGCTGTGTGTCCAAAGAGGATTCCCTGCACCTCTGGCGCTGGGCAGAGATTTTCTGCACACAGGAGACCCTTGGCACACACAGTGTTTCCCCATGGAAAGCAGTGTGAGAAAGAGCCCCCGCCAGGGAAGCATGGCACTCGCCCATCGCAGCCCTCCATGCCGCAGGCTGTCATGGACTCGGCTGCAGGCCTTTGTGGCTGGAGAGACTGCAGCTCCTCTGGAGGCTCTGGGTCCATTTGCACTCCCCTTGGAGGAAACGAGGTTGTGGGATGAGGTCCTTGCCAACAATGGCACTCATCCTGCTCCATTCGATGAGACGCACGTGTGGTGAGAGGGGCTTGTCAGCCCAGAAGCAAGCAGGGCAGCCAGGGAGGGGATTTGCATGCAGCTTGGAAGGCCTAGACTGCTGCCTCCCACCCAGGGAATGCCGGCTCTGCCCATCAGGCCCCATGCCCAAGTGGGCACCCAGCTTCAGCATCTGCCCTTTCCCAGCCATGGAACCATTCCCAGGCCACACCCTGAGCCCTGCCAAGGGTGACCTTGGCTCCCCGGGTGGGCTGAATGGCACGACTGTGTTAGGGGAGAGAAGGCCCAGGAGGCCTTCAGGGAACTGCCACCACATAGCAGTGCTCAGGAAAAGGCACTCTGCTTTCTGTAGGCTGGATGCACACTCGAGTTTTGGCTTGAGGCAGAGAGAGCTCAGCTAGGCGATTCCAGGCTGAAGGCAAAGCAGAGAGTTTTTTGGTGGAGCGATGGCCCCATCTGCTGGCCAGCAAGCGTGGCAGGAGAAGCCTCACTCCAAATGAGTTCCTGAGGAAGTTTCCAAGCAGGAGGCACTCTGGCTCCCCACGCTCCAGAGTCCTGCTTACGACTTCCCTGTGGCAACAGAGTGGGTGCCAAGGGCATGTGGGTTGGAGGGTGCTCAGAAGCCACAGGCGAGGCTTTGGGCACCCAGTGTTCTCTGATGGAAAACACTGCAGGCCCGAGCATCCATGAACTCCTCCAAGGCTTTGCAGTGGGATAGCTGTCCATAGCAGATGGCTCCCTGCCAAGTGCTGCAGGCCTTTCTGGAGGGCTAAGCTGGAGCTTCCTTGCAGGCTGCTGGGCCAGGGGCGTGTGTCCCCTGGGCCAGAGTGCTGCAGGAGGAGCTCCTAGCTAGGGGAGAGCAAGCACGTTGTTTCCTTGGCCTACGCTGGCCTGTGAACACAGAGGCCAGCCAGCAGCGATGACAGCACAGGCAGCAAGGGGGTGTGGCAGGCAGCGAAGAGGCGGCAGGAGTCCCACTTGAAAGTGGGCTCATGACTGTTTGGTGCTCAGGCCCCAGTGCTCACGTGCACACACAGCCTCTGGACCTGCAGCTTCCCAGCAGTGCAAGAGACACACAGGCACCACCCTGGGGCCTTCTCGAATGAACTGTGCTCCATCGAGGTCCTGCTGGCTGGCAGTGGCCAAGGCCAGCACAGGCCCTAGGGAGGCCTGGCCTAGCCTGGGATGGGTCCGGAACTAGCAGTGCCCAGGGCAAGCCTGGGACTGCAGGCCAGGCTGCAGGCTCATTCCAGTTTGGGCCTGGTACGCAGAGCCTTCGGCTAGGACGTGCAGGGGGAAGGCTCAGCACAGTGGCTTTGGCCTGCAATCCACGTTCCTCCCTCGGGCCGCCCTGCCTGGCAGACCCACACTCCCTAGAAGTGTGTTCCTGAGGCAGCTGGACAGTTGGGGAGGTGGAGGCTCTCCCAACATGGGAGGCCTGCCCAGAACATGGCTGTGTGTCCAAAGAGGATTCCCTGCACCTCTGGCGCTGGGCAGAGATTTTCTGCACACAGGAGACCCTTGGCACACACAGTGTTTCCCCATGGAAAGCAGTGTGAGAAAGAGCCCCCGCCAGGGAAGCATGGCACTCGCCCATCGCAGCCCTCCATGCCGCAGGCTGTCATGGACTCGGCTGCAGGCCTTTGTGGCTGGAGAGACTGCAGCTCCTCTGGAGGCTCTGGGTCCATTTGCACTCCCCTTGGAGGAAACGAGGTTGTGGGATGAGGTCCTTGCCAACAATGGCACTCAGCCTGCTCCATTCGATGAGACGCACGTGTGGTGAGAGGGGCTTGTCAGC
This sequence comes from Hippopotamus amphibius kiboko, assembly GCF_030028045.1. Classification (NCBI taxonomy): domain Eukaryota; kingdom Metazoa; phylum Chordata; class Mammalia; order Artiodactyla; family Hippopotamidae; genus Hippopotamus; species Hippopotamus amphibius. The sequence continues at coordinate 124,799,397 of NC_080186.1, read as the reverse complement.
CCAGAAGCAAGCAGGGCAGCCAGGGAGGGGATTTGCATGCAGCTTGGAAGCCCTAGACTGCTGCCTCCCACCCAGGGAATGCCGGCTCTGCCCATCAGGCCCCATGCCCAAGTGGGCACCCAGCTTCAGCATCTGCCCTTTCCCAGCCATGGAACCATTCCCAGGCCACACCCTGAGCCCTGCCAAGGGTGACCTTGGCTCCCCGGGTGGGCTGAATGGCACGACTGTGTTAGGGGAGAGAAGGCCCAGGAGGCCTTCAGGGAACTGCCACCACATAGCAGTGCTCAGGAAAAGGCACTCTGCTTTCTGTAGGCTGAATGCACACTCGAGTTTTGGCTTGAGGCAGAGAGAGCTCAGCTAGGCGATTCCAGGCTGAAGGCAAAGCAGAGAGTTTTTTGGTGGAGCGATGGCACCATCTGCTGGCCAGCAAGCATGGCAGGAGAAGCCTCACTCCAAATGAGTTCCTGAGGAAGTTTCCAAGCAGGAGGCACTCTGGCTCCCCAAGCTCCAGAGTCCTGCTTACGACTTCCCTGTGGCAACAGAGTGGGTGCCAAGGGCATGTGGGTTGGAGGGTGCTCAGAAGCCACAGGCGAGGCTTTGGGCACCCAGTGTTCTCTGATGGAAAACACTGCAGGCCCGAGCATCCATGAACTCCTCCAAGGCTTTGCAGTGGGAGAGCTGTCCATAGCAGATGGCTCCCTGCCAAGTGCTGCAGGCCTTTCTGGAGGGCTAAGCTGGAGCTTCCTTGCAGGCTGCTGGGCCAGGGGCGTGTGTCCCCTGGGCCAGAGTGCTGCAGGAGGAGCTCCTAGCTAGGGGAGAGCAAGCACGTTGTTTCCTTGGCCTACGCTGGCCTGTGAACACAGAGGCCAGCCAGCAGTGATGACAGCACAGGCAGCAAGGGGGTGTGGCAGGCAGCTAAGAGGCGGCAGGAGTCCCACTTGAAAGTGGGCTCATGACTGTTTGGTGCTCAGGCCCCAGTGCTCACGTGCACACACAGCCTCTGGACCTGCAGCTTCCCAGCAGTGCAAGAGACACACAGGCACCACCCTGGGGCCTTCTCGAATGAACTGTGCTCCATCGAGGTCCTGCTGGCTGGCAGTGGCCAAGGCCAGCACAGGCCCTAGGGAGGCCTGGCTGAGCCTGGGATGGGTCCGGACCTAGCAGTGCCCAGGGCAAGCCTGGGACTGCAGGCCAGGCTGCAGGCTCATTCCAGTTTGGGCCTGGTACGCAGAGCCTTCGGCTAGGACGTGCAGGGGGAAGGCTCAGCACAGTGGCTTTGGCCTGCAATCCACGTTCCTCCCTCGGGCCGCCCTGCCTGGCAGACCCACACTCCCTAGAAGTGTGTTCCTGAGGCAGCTGGACAGTTGGGGAGGTGGAGGCTCTCCCAACATGGGAGGCCTGCCCAGAACATGGCTGTGTGTCCAAAGAGGATTCCCTGCACCTCTGGCGCTGGGCAGAGATTTTCTGCACACAGGAGACCCTTGGCACACACAGTGTTTCCCCATGGAAAGCAGTGTGAGAAAGAGCCCCCGCCAGGGAAGCATGGCACTCGCCCATCGCAGCCCTCCATGCAGCAGGCTGTCATGGACTCGGCTGCAGGCCTTTGTGGCTGGAGAGACTGCAGCTCCTCTGGAGGCTCTGGGTCCATTTGCACTCCCCTTGGAGGAAACGAGGTTGTGGGATGAGGTCCTTGCCAACAATGGCACTCAGCCTGCTCCATTCGATGAGACGCACGTGTGGTGAGAGGGGCTTGTCAGCCCAGAAGCAAGCAGGGCAGCCAGGGAGGGGATTTGCATGCAGCTTGGAAGCCCTAGACTGCTGCCTCCCACCCAGGGAATGCCGGCTCTGCCCATCAGGCCCCATTCCCAAGTGGGCACCCAGCTTCAGCATCTGCCCTTTCCCAGCCATGGAACCATTCCCAGGCCACACCCTGAGCCCTGCCGAGGGTGACCTTGGCTCCCCGGGTGGGCTGAATGGCACGACTGTGTTAGGGGAGAGAAGGCCCAGGAGGCCTTCAGGGAACTGCCACCACATAGCAGTGCTCAGGAAAAGGCACTCTGCTTTCTGTAGGCTGGATGCACACTCGAGTTTTGGCTTGAGGCAGAGAGAGCTCAGCTAGGCGATTCCAGGCTGAAGGCAAAGCAGAGAGTTTTTTCGTGGAGCGATGGCACCATCTGCTGGCCAGCAAGCATGGCAGGAGAAGCCTCACTCCAAATGAGTTCCTGAGGAAGTTTCCAAGCAGGAGGCACTCTGGCTCCCCAAGCTCCAGAGTCCTGCTTACGACTTCCCTGTGGCAACAGAGTGCGTGCGAAGGGCATGTGGGTTGGAGGGTGCTCAGAAGCCACAGGCGAGGCTTTGGGCACCCAGTGTTCTCTGATGGAAAACACTGCAGGCCCGAGCATCCATGAACTCCTCCAAGGCTTTGCAGTGGGATAGCTGTCCATAGCAGATGGCTCCCTGCCAAGTGCTGCAGGCCTTTCTGGAGGGCTAAGCTGGAGCTTCCTTGCAGGCTGCTGGGCCAGGGGCATGTGTCCCCTGGGCCAGAGTGCTGCAGGAGGAGCTCCTAGCTAGGGGAGAGCAAGCACGTTGTTTCCTTGGCCTACGCTGGCCTGTGAACACAGAGGCCAGCCAGCAGTGATGACAGCACAGGCAGCAAGGGGGTGTGGCAGGCAGCTAAGAGGCGGCAGGAGTCCCACTTGAAAGTGGGCTCATGACTGTTTGGTGCTCAGGCCCCAGTGCTCACGTGCACACACAGCCTCTGGACCTGCAGCTTCCCAGCAGTGCAAGAGACACACAGGCACCACCCTGGGGCCTTCTCGAATGAACTGTGCTCCATCGAGGTCCTGCTGGCTGGCAGTGGCCAAGGCCAGCACAGGCCCTAGGGAGGCCTGGCTGAGCCTGGGATGGGTCCGGACCTAGCAGTGCCCAGGGCAAGCCTGGGACTGCAGGCCAGGCTGCAGGCTCATTCCAGTTTGGGCCTGGTACGCAGAGCCTTCGGCTAGGACGTGCAGGGGGAAGGCTCAGCACAGTGGCTTTGGCCTGCAATCCACGTTCCTCCCTCGGGCCGCCCTGCCTGGCAGACCCACACTCCCTAGAAGTGTGTTCCTGAGGCAGCTGGACAGTTGGGGAGGTGGAGGCTCTCCCAACATGGGAGGCCTGCCCAGAACATGGCTGTGTGTCCAAAGAGGATTCCCTGCACCTCTGGCGCTGGGCAGAGATTTTCTGCACACAGGAGACCCTTGGCACACACAGTGTTTCCCCATGGAAAGCAGTGTGAGAAAGAGCCCCCGCCAGGGAAGCATGGCACTCGCCCATTGAAGCCCTCCATGCAGCAGGCTGTCATGGACTCGGCTGCAGGCCTTTGTGGCTGGAGAGACTGCAGCTCCTCTGGAGGCTCTGGGTCCATTTGCACTCCCCTTGGAGGAAACGAGGTTGTGGGATGAGGTCCTTGCCAACAATGGCACTCAGCCTGCTCCATTCGATGAGACGCACGTGTGTTGAGAGGGGCTTGTCAGCCCAGAAGCAAGCAGGGCAGCCAGGGAGGGGATTTGCATGCAGCTTGGAAGCCCTAGACTGCTGCCTCCCACCCAGGGAATGCCGGCTCTGCCCATCAGGCCCCATGCCCAAGTGGGCACCCAGCTTCAGCATCTGCCCTTTCCCAGCCATGGAACCATTCCCAGGCCACACCCTGAGCCCTGCCAAGGGTGACCTTGGCTCCCCGGGTGGGCTGAATGGCACGACTGTGTTAGGGGAGAGAAGGCCCAGGAGGCCTTCAGGGAACTGCCACCACATAGCAGTGCTCAGGAAAAGGCACTCTGCTTTCTGTAGGCTGAATGCACACTCGAGTTTTGGCTTGAGGCAGAGAGAGCTCAGCTAGGCGATTCCAGGCTGAAGGCAAAGCAGAGAGTTTTTTGGTGGAGCGATGGCACCATCTGCTGGCCAGCAAGCATGGCAGGAGAAGCCTCACTCCAAATGAGTTCCTGAGGAAGTTTCCAAGCAGGAGGCACTCTGGCTCCCCAAGCTCCAGAGTCCTGCTTACGACTTCCCTGTGGCAACAGAGTGGGTGCCAAGGGCATGTGGGTTGGAGGGTGCTCAGAAGCCACAGGCGAGGCTTTGGGCACCCAGTGTTCTCTGATGGAAAACACTGCAGGCCCGAGCATCCATGAACTCCTCCAAGGCTTTGCAGTGGGATAGCTGTCCATAGCAGATGGCTCCCTGCCAAGTGCTGCAGGCCTTTCTGGAGGGCTAAGCTGGAGCTTCCTTGCAGGCTGCTGGGAAAGGGGCGTGTGTCCCCTGGGCAAGAGTGCTGCAGGAGGAGCTCCTAGCTAGGGGAGAGCAAGCACGTTGTTTCCTTGGCCTACGCTGGCCTGTGAACACAGAGGCCAGCCAGCAGTGATGACAGCACAGGCAGCAAGGGGGTGTGGCAGGCAGCGAAGGGGCAGCAGGAGTCCCACTTGAAAGTGGGCTCATGACTGTTTGGTGCTCAGGCCCCAGTGCTCACGTGCACACACAGCCTCTGGACCTGCAGCTTCCCAGCAGTGCAAGAGACACACAGGCACCACCCTGGGGCCTTCTCGAATGAACTGTGCTCCATCGAGGTCCTGCTGGCTGGCAGTGGCCAAGGCCAGCACAGGCCCTCGGGAGGCCTGGCTGAGCCTGGGATGGGTCCGGACCTAGCAGTGCCCAGGGCAAGCCTGGGACTGCAGGCCAGGCTGCAGGCTCATTCCAGTTTGGGCCTGGTACGCAGAGCCTTCGGCTAGGACGTGCAGGGGGAAGGCTCAGCACAGTGGCTTTGGCCTGCAATCCACGTTCCTCCCTCGGGCCGCCCTGCCTGGCAGACCCACACTCCCTAGAAGTGTGTTCCTGAGGCAGCTGGACAGTTGGGGAGGTGGAGGCTCTCCCAACATGGGAGGCCTGCCCAGAACATGGCTGTGTGTCCAAAGAGGATTCCCTGCACCTCTGGCGCTGGGCAGAGATTTTCTGCACACAGGAGACCCTTGGCACACACAGTGTTTCCCCATGGAAAGCAGTGTGAGAAAGAGCCCCCGCCAGGGAAGCATGGCACTCGCCCATCGAAGCCCTCCATGCAGCAGGCTGTCATGGACTCGGCTGCAGGCCTTTGTGGCTGGAGAGACTGCAGCTCCTCTGGAGGCTCTGGGTCCATTTGCACTCCCCTTGGAGGAAACGAGGTTGTGGGATGAGGTCCTTGCCAACAATGGCACTCAGCCTGCTCCATTCGATGAGACGCACGTGTGGTGAGAGGGGCTTGTCAGCCCAGAAGCAAGCAGGGCAGCCGGGGAGGGGATTTGCATGCAGCTTGGAAGCCCTAGACTGCTGCCTCCCACCCAGGGAATGCCGGCTCTGCCCATCAGGCCCCATTCCCAAGTGGGCACCCAGCTTCAGCATCTGCCCTTTCCCAGCCATGGAACCATTCCCAGGCCACACCCTGAGCCCTGCCGAGGGTGACCTTGGCTCCCCGGGTGGGCTGAATGGCACGACTGTGTTAGGGGAGAGAAGGCCCAGGAGGCCTTCAGGGAACTGCCACCACATAGCAGTGCTCAGGAAAAGGCACTCTGCTTTCTGTAGGCTGGATGCACACTCGAGTTTTGGCTTGAGGCAGAGAGAGCTCAGCTAGGCGATTCCAGGCTGAAGGCAAAGCAGAGAGTTTTTTCGTGGAGCGATGGCACCATCTGCTGGCCAGCAAGCGTGGCAGGAGAAGCCTCACTCCAAATGAGTTCCTGAGGAAGTTTCCAAGCAGGAGGCACTCTGGCTCCCCAAGCTCCAGAGTCCTGCTTATGACTTCCCTGTGGCAACAGAGTGGGTGCCAAGGGCATGTGGGTTGGAGGGTGCTCAGAAGCCACGGGCGAGGCTTTGGGCACCCAGTGTTCTCTGATGGAAAACACTGCAGGCCCGAGCATCCATGAACTCCTCCAAGGCTTTGCAGTGGGATAGCTGTCCATAGCAGATGGCTCCCTGCCAAGTGCTGCAGGCCTTTCTGGAGGGCTAAGCTGGAGCTTCCTTGCAGGCTGCTGGGCCAGGGGCGTGTGTCCCCTGAGCCAGAGTGCTGCAGGAGGAGCTCCTAGCTAGGGGAGAGCAAGCACGTTGTTTCCTTGGCCTACGCTGGCCTGTGAACACAGAGGCCAACCAGCAGTGATGACAGCACAGGCAGCAAGGGGGTGTGGCAGGCAGCGAAGAGGCGGCAGGAGTCCCACTTGAAAGTGGGCTCATGACTGTTTGGTGCTCAGGCCCCAGTGCTCACGTGCACACACAGCCTCTGGACCTGCAGCTTCCCAGCAGTGCAAGAGACACACAGGCACCACCCTGGGGCCTTCTCGAATGAACTGTGTTCCAAAGGGGTCCTGCTGGCTGGCAGTGGCCAAGGCCAGCACAGGCCCTAGGGAGGCCTGGCTGAGCCTGGGATGGGTCCGGACCTAGCAGTGCCCAGGGCAAGCCTGGGACTGCAGGCCAGGCTGCAGGCTCATTCCAGTTTGGGCCTGGTACGCAGAGCCTTCGGCTAGGACTTGCAGGGGGAAGGCTCAGCACAGTGGCTTTGGCCTGCAATCCACGTTCCTCCCTCGGGCCGCCCTGCCTGGCAGACCCACACTCCCTAGAAGTGTGTTCCTGAGGCAGCTGGACAGTTGGGGAGGTGGAGGCTCTCCCAACATGGGAGGCCTGCCCAGAACATGGCTGTGTGTCCAAAGAGGATTCCCTGCACCTCTGGCGCTGGGCAGAGATTTTCTGCACACAGGAGACCCTTGGCACACACAGTGTTTCCCCATGGAAAGCAGTGTGAGAAAGAGCCCCTGCCAGGGAAGCATGGCACTCGCCCATCGAAGCCCTCCATGCAGCAGGCTGTCATGGACTCGGCTGCAGGCCTTTGTGGCTGGAGAGACTGCAGCTCCTCTGGAGGCTCTGGGTCCATTTGCACTCCCCTTGGAGGAAACGAGGTTGTGGGATGAGGTCCTTGCCAACAATGGCACTCAGCCTGCTCCATTCGATGAGACGCACGTGTGGTGAGAGGGGCTTGTCAGCCCAGAAGCAAGCAGGGCAGCCAGGGAGGGGATTTGCATGCAGCTTGGAAGCCCTAGACTGCTGCCTCCCACCCAGGGAATGCCGGCTCTGCCCATCAGGCCCCATGCCCAAGTGGGCACCCAGCTTCAGCATCTGCCCTTTCCCAGCCATGGAACCATTCCCAGGCCACACCCTGAGCCCTGCCAAGGGTGACCTTGGCTCCCCAGGTGGGCTGAATGGCACGACTGTGTTAGGGGAGAGAAGGCCCAGGAGGCCTTCAGGGAACTGCCACCACATAGCAGTGCTCAGGAAAAGGCACTCTGCTTTCTGTAGGCTGAATGCACACTCGAGTTTTGGCTTGAGGCAGAGAGAGCTCAGCTAGGCGATTCCAGGCTGAAGGCAAAGCAGAGAGTTTTTTGGTGGAGCGATGGCACCATCTGCTGGCCAGCAAGCATGGCAGGAGAAGCCTCACTCCAAATGAGTTCCTGAGGAAGTTTCCAAGCAGGAGGCACTCTGGCTCCCCAAGCTCCAGAGTCCTGCTTACGACTTCCCTGTGGCAACAGAGTGCGTGCGAAGGGCATGTGGGTTGGAGGGTGCTCAGAAGCCACAGGCGAGGCTTTGGGCACCCAGTGTTCTCTGATGGAAAACACTGCAGGCCCGAGCATCCATAAACTCCTCCAAGGCTTTGCAGTGGGATAGCTGTCCATAGCAGATGGCTCCCTGCCAAGTGCTGCAGGCCTTTTGGGAGGGCTAAGCTGGAGTTTCCTTGCAGGCTGCTGGGCCAGGGGCGTGTGTCCCCTGGGCCAGAGTGCTGCAGGAGGAGCTCCTAGCTAGGGGAGAGCAAGCACGTTGTTTCCTTGGCCTACGCTGGCCTGTGAACACAGAGGCCAACCAGCAGCGATGACAGCACAGGCAGCAAGGGGGTGTGGCAGGCAGCGAAGAGGCGGCAGGAGTCCCACTTGAAAGTGGGCTCATGACTGTTTGGTGCTCAGGCCCCAGTGCTCACGTGCACACACAGCCTCTGGATCTGCAGCTTCCCAGCAGTGCAAGAGACACACAGGCACCACCCTGGGGCCTTCTCGAATGAACTGTGCTCCGTCAAGGTCCTGCTGGCTGGCAGTGGCCAAGGCCAGCACAGGCCCTAGGGAGGCCTGGCTGAGCCTGGGAAGGGTCCGGACCTAGCAGTGCCCAGGGCAAGCCTGGGACTGCAGGCCAGGCTGCAGGCTCATTCCAGTTTGGGCCTGGTACGCAGAGCCTTCGGCTAGGACGTGCAGGGGGAAGGCTCAGCACAGTGGCTTTGGCCTGCAATCCACGTTCCTCCCTCGGGCCGCCCTGCCTGGCAGACCCACACTCCCTAGAAGTGTGTTCCTGAGGCAGCTGGACAGTTGGGGAGGTGGAGGCTCTCCCAACATGGGAGGCCTGCCCAGAACATGGCTGTGTGTCCAAAGAGGATTCCCTGCACCTCTGGCGCTGGGCAGAGATTTTCTGCACACAGGAGACCCTTGGCACACACAGTGTTTCCCCATGGAAAGCAGTGTGAGAAAGAGCCCCCGCCAGGGAAGCATGGCACTCGCCCATCGAAGCCCTCCATGCAGCAGGCTGTCATGGACTCGGCTGCAGGCCTTTGTGGCTGGAGAGACTGCAGCTCCTCTGGAGGCTCTGGGTCCATTTGCACTCCCCTTGGAGGAAACGAGGTTGTGGGATGAGGTCCTTGCCCACAATGGCACTCAGCCTGCTCCATTCGATGAGACGCACATGTGGTGAGAGGGGCTTGTCAGCCCAGAAGCAAGCAGGGCAGCCAGGGAGGGGATTTGCATGCAGCTTGGAAGCCCTAGACTGCTGCCTCCCACCCAGGGAATGCCGGCTCTGCCCATCAGGCCCCATTCCCAAGTGGGCACCCAGCTTCAGCATCTGCCCTTTCCCAGCCATGGAACCATTCCCAGGCCACACCCTGAGCCCTGCCAAGGGTGACCTTGGCTCCCCGGGTGGGCTGAATGGCACGACTGTGTTAGGGGAGAGAAGGCCCAGGAGGCCTTCAGGGAACTGCCACCACATAGCAGTGCTCAGGAAAAGGCACTCTGCTTTCTGTAGGCTGAATGCACACTCGAGTTTTGGCTTGAGGCAGAGAGAGCTCAGCTAGGCGATTCCAGGCTGAAGGCAAAGCAGAGAGTTTTTTGGTGGAGCGATGGCACCATCTGCTGGCCAGCAAGCATGGCAGGAGAAGCCTCACTCCAAATGAGTTCCTGAGGAAGTTTCCAAGCAGGAGGCACTCTGGCTCCCCAAGCTCCAGAGTCCTGCTTACGACTTCCCTGTGGCAAGAGAGTGGGTGCCAAGGGCATGTGGGTTGGAGGGTGCTCAGAAGCCACAGGCGAGGCTTTGGGCACCCAGTGTTCTCTGATGGAAAACACTGCAGGCCCGAGCATCCATGAACTCCTCCAAGGCTTTGCAGTGGGATAGCTGTCCATAGCAGATGGCTCCCTGCCAAGTGCTGCAGGCCTTTCTGGATGGCTAAGCTGGAGCTTCCTTGCAGGCTGCTGGGAAAGGGGCGTGTGTCCCCTGGGCCAGAGTGCTGCAGGAGGAGCTCCTAGCTAGGGGAGAGCAAGCACGTTGTTTCCTTGGCCTACGCTGGCCTGTGAACACAGAGGCCAGCCAGCAGTGATGACAGCACAGGCAGCAAGGGGGTGTGGCAGGCAGCGAAGGGGCAGCAGGAGTCCCACTTGAAAGTGGGCTCATGACTGTTTGGTGCTCAGGCCCCAGTGCTCACGTGCACACACAGCCTCTGGACCTGCAGCTTCCCAGCAGTGCAAGAGACACACAGGCACCACCCTGGGGCCTTCTCGAATGAACTGTGCTCCATCGAGGTCCTGCTGGCTGGCAGTGGCCAAGGCCAGCACAGGCCCTCGGGAGGCCTGGCTGAGCCTGGGATGGGTCCGGACCTAGCAGTGCCCAGGGCAAGCCTGGGACTGCAGGCCAGGCTGCAGGCTCATTCCAGTTTGGGCCTGGTACGCAGAGCCTTCGGCTAGGACGTGCAGGGGGAAGGCTCAGCACAGTGGCTTTGGCCTGCAATCCACGTTCCTCCCTCGGGCCGCCCTGCCTGGCAGACCCACACTCCCTAGAAGTGTGTTCCTGAGGCAGTTGGACAGTTGGGGAGGCGGAGGCTCTCCCAACATGGGAGGCCTGCCCAGAACATGGCTGTGTGTCCAAAGAGGATTCCCTGCACCTCTGGCGCTGGGCAGAGATTTTCTGCACACAGGAGACCCTTGGCACACACAGTGTTTCCCCATGGAAAGCAGTGTGAGAAAGAGCCCCCGCCAGGGAAGCATGGCACTCGCCCATCGAAGCCCTCCATGCAGCAGGCTGTCATGGACTCGGCTGCAGGCCTTTGTGGCTGGAGAGACTGCAGCTCCTCTGGAGACTCTGGGTCCATTTGCACTCCCCTTGGAGGAAACGAGGTTGTGGGATGAGGTCCTTGCCAACAATGGCACTCAGCCTGCTCCATTCGATGAGACGCACGTGTGGTGAGAGGGGCTTGTCAGCCCAGAAGCAAGCAGGGCAGCCAGGGAGGGGATTTGCATGCAGCTTGGAAGCCCTAGACTGCTGCCTCCCACCCAGGGAATGCCGGCTCTGCCCATCAGGCCCCATGCCCAAGTGGGCACCCAGCTTCAGCATCTGCCCTTTCCCAGCCATGGAACCATTCCCAGGCCACACCCTGAGCCCTGCCAAGGGTGACCTTGGCTCCCCGGGTGGGCTGAATGGCACGACTGTGTTAGGGGAGAGAAGGCCCAGGAGGCCTTCAGGGAACTGCCACCACATAGCAGTGCTCAGGAAAAGGCACTCTGCTTTCTGTAGGCTGGATGCACACTCGAGTTTTGGCTTGAGGCAGAGAGAGCTCAGCTAGGCGATTCCAGGCTGAAGGCAAAGCAGAGAGTTTTTTGGTGGAGCGATGGCCCCATCTGCTGGCCAGCAAGCGTGGCAGGAGAAGCCTCACTCCAAATGAGTTCCTGAGGAAGTTTCCAAGCAGGAGGCACTCTGGCTCCCCAAGCTCCAGAGTCCTGCTTACGACTTCCCTGTGGCAACAGAGTGGGTGCCAAGGGCATGTGGGTTGGAGGGTGCTCAGAAGCCACAGGCGAGGCTTTGGGCACCCAGTGTTCTCTGATGGAAAACACTGCAGGCCCGAGCATCCATGAACTCCTCCAAGGCTTTGCAGTGGGATAGCTGTCCATAGCAGATGGCTCCCTGCCAAGTGCTGCAGGCCTTTCTGGAGGGCTAAGCTGGAGCTTCCTTGCAGGCTGCTGGGCCAGGGGCATGTGTCCCCTGGGCCAGAGTGCTGCAGGAGGAGCTCCTAGCTAGGGGAGAGCAAGCACGTTGTTTCCTTGGCCTACGCTGGCCTGTGAACACAGAGGCCAGCCAGCAGTGATGACAGCACAGGCAGCAAGGGGGTGTGGCAGGCAGCTAAGAGGCGGCAGGAGTCCCACTTGAAAGTGGGCTCATGACTGTTTGGTGCTCAGGCCCCAGTGCTCACGTGCACACACAGCCTCTGGACCTGCAGCTTCCCAGCAGTGCAAGAGACACACAGGCACCACCCTGGGGCCTTCTCGAATGAACTGTGCTGCGTCGAGGTCCTGCTGGCTGGCAGTGGCCAAGGCCAGCACAGGCCCTAGGGAGGCCTGGCTGAGCCTGGGATGGGTCCGGACCTAGCAGTGCCCAGGGCAAGCCTGGGACTGCAGGCCAGGCTGCAGGCTCATTCCAGTTTGGGCCTGGTACGCAGAGCCTTCGGCTAGGACGTGCAGGGGGAAGGCTCAGCACAGTGGCTTTGGCCTGCAATCCACGTTCCTCCCTCGGGCCGCCCTGCCTGGCAGACCCACACTCCCTAGAAGTGTGTTCCTGAGGCAGCTGGACAGTTGGGGAGGTGGAGGCTCTCCCAACATGGGAGGCCTGCCCAGAACATGGCTGTGTGTCCAAAGAGGATTCCCTGCACCTCTGGCGCTGGGCAGAGATTTTCTGCACACAGGAGACCCTTGGCACACACAGTGTTTCCCCATGGAAAGCAGTGTGAGAAAGAGCCCCCGCCAGGGAAGCATGGCACTCGCCCATCGAAGCCCTCCATGCAGCAGGCTGTCATGGACTCGGCTGCAGGCCTTTGTGGCTGGAGAGACTGCAGCTCCTCTGGAGGCTCTGGGTCCATTTGCACTCCCCTTGGAGGAAACGAGGTTGTGGGATGAGGTCCTTGCCAACAATGGCACTCAGCCTGCTCCATTCGATGAGACGCACGTGTGTTGAGAGGGGCTTGTCAGCCCAGAAGCAAGCAGGGCAGCCAGGGAGGGGATTTGCATGCAGCTTGGAAGCCCTAGACTGCTGCCTCCCACCCAGGGAATGCCGGCTCTGCCCATCAGGCCCCATGCCCAAGTGGGCACCCAGCTTCAGCATCTGCCCTTTCCCAGCCATGGAACCATTCCCAGGCCACACCCTGAGCCCTGCCAAGGGTGACCTTGGCTCCCCGGGTGGGCTGAATGGCACGACTGTGTTAGGGGAGAGAAGGCCCAGGAGGCCTTCAGGGAACTGCCACCACATAGCAGTGCTCAGGAAAAGGCACTCTGCTTTCTGTAGGCTGAATGCACACTCGAGTTTTGGCTTGAGGCAGAGAGAGCTCAGCTAGGCGATTCCAGGCTGAAGGCAAAGCAGAGAGTTTTTTGGTGGAGCGATGGCACCATCTGCTGGCCAGCAAGCATGGCAGGAGAAGCCTCACTCCAAATGAGTTCCTGAGGAAGTTTCCAAGCAGGAGGCACTCTGGCTCCCCAAGCTCCAGAGTCCTGCTTACGACTTCCCTGTGGCAACAGAGTGGGTGCCAAGGGCATGTGGGTTGGAGGGTGCTCAGAAGCCACAGGCGAGGCTTTGGGCACCCAGTGTTCTCTGATGGAAAACACTGCAGGCCCGAGCATCCATGAACTCCTCCAAGGCTTTGCAGTGGGATAGCTGTCCATAGCAGATGGCTCCCTGCCAAGTGCTGCAGGCCTTTCTGGAGGGCTAAGCTGGAGCTTCCTTGCAGGCTGCTGGGAAAGGGGCGTGTGTCCCCTGGGCAAGAGTGCTGCAGGAGGAGCTCCTAGCTAGGGGAGAGCAAGCACGTTGTTTCCTTGGCCTACGCTGGCCTGTGAACACAGAGGCCAGCCAGCAGTGATGACAGCACAGGCAGCAAGGGGGTGTGGCAGGCAGCGAAGGGGCAGCAGGAGTCCCACTTGAAAGTGGGCTCATGACTGTTTGGTGCTCAGGCCCCAGTGCTCACGTGCACACACAGCCTCTGGACCTGCAGCTTCCCAGCAGTGCAAGAGACACACAGGCACCACCCTGGGGCCTTCTCGAATGAACTGTGCTCCATCGAGGTCCTGCTGGCTGGCAGTGGCCAAGGCCAGCACAGGCCCTCGGGAGGCCTGGCTGAGCCTGGGATGGGTCCGGACCTAGCAGTGCCCAGGGCAAGCCTGGGACTGCAGGCCAGGCTGCAGGCTCATTCCAGTTTGGGCCTGGTACGCAGAGCCTTCGGCTAGGACGTGCAGGGGGAAGGCTCAGCACAGTGGCTTTGGCCTGCAATCCACGTTCCTCCCTCGGGCCGCCCTGCCTGGCAGACCCACACTCCCTAGAAGTGTGTTCCTGAGGCAGCTGGACAGTTGGGGAGGTGGAGGCTCTCCCAACATGGGAGGCCTGCCCAGAACATGGCTGTGTGTCCAAAGAGGATTCCCTGCACCTCTGGCGCTGGGCAGAGATTTTCTGCACACAGGAGACCCTTGGCACACACAGTGTTTCCCCATGGAAAGCAGTGTGAGAAAGAGCCCCCGCCAGGGAAGCATGGCACTCGCCCATCGAAGCCCTCCATGCAGCAGGCTGTCATGGACTCGGCTGCAGGCCTTTGTGGCTGGAGAGACTGCAGCTCCTCTGGAGGCTCTGGGTCCATTTGCACTCCCCTTGGAGGAAACGAGGTTGTGGGATGAGGTCCTTGCCAACAATGGCACTCAGCCTGCTCCATTCGATGAGACGCACGTGTGGTGAGAGGGGCTTGTCAGCCCAGAAGCAAGCAGGGCAGCCGGGGAGGGGATTTGCATGCAGCTTGGAAGCCCTAGACTGCTGCCTCCCACCCAGGGAAAGCCGGCTCTGCCCATCAGGCGCCATGCCCAAGTGGGCACCCAGCTTCAGCATCTGCCCTTTCCCAGCCATGGAACCATTCCCAGGCCACACCCTGAGCCCTGCCAAGGGTGACCTTGGCTCCCCGGGTGGGCTGAATGGCACGACTGTGTTAGGGGAGAGAAGGCCCAGGAGGCCTTCAGGGAACTGCCACCACATAGCAGTGCTCAGGAAAAGGCACTCTGCTCTCTGTAGGCTGGATGCACACTCGAGTTTTGGCTTGAGGCAGAGAGAGCTCAGCTAGGCGATTCCAGGCTGAAGGCAAAGCAGAGAGTTTTTTGGTGGAGCGATGGCCCCATCTGCTGGCCAGCAAGCGTGGCAGGAGAAGCCTCACTCCAAATGAGTTCCTGAGGAAGTTTCCAAGCAGGAGGCACTCTGGCTCCCCAAGCTCCAGAGTCCTGCTTACGACTTCCCTGTGGCAACAGAGTGGGTGCCAAGGGCATGTGGGTTGGAGGGTGCTCAGAAGCCACAGGCGAGGCTTTGGGCACCCAGTGTTCTCTGATGGAAAACACTGCAGGCCCGAGCATCCATGAACTCCTCCAAGGCTTTGCAGTGGGATAGCTGTCCATAGCAGATGGCTCCCTGCCAAGTGCTGCAGGCCTTTCTGGAGGGCTAAGCTGGAGCTTCCTTGCAGGCTGCTGGAAAGGGGCGTGTGTCCCCTGGGCCAGAGTGCTGCAGGAGGAGCTCCTAGCTAGGGGAGAGCAAGCACGTTGTTTCCTTGGCCTACGCTGGCCTCTGAACACAGAGGCCAGCCAGCAGTGATGACAGCACAGGCAGCAAGGGGGTGTGGCAGGCAGCGAAGGGGCAGCAGGAGTCCCACTTGAAAGTGGGCTCATGACTGTTTGGTGCTCAGGCCCCAGTGCTCACGTGCACACACAGCCTCTGGACCTGCAGCTTCCCAGCAGTGCAAGAGACACACAGGCACCACCCTGGGGCCTTCTCAAATGAACTGTGCTGCGTCGAGGTCCTGCTGGCTGGCAGTGGCCAAGGCCAGCACAGGCCCTAGGGAGGCCTGGCTGAGCCTGGGATGGGTCCGGACCTAGCAGTGCCCAGGGCAAGCCTGGGACTGCAGGCCAGGCTGCAGGCTCATTCCAGTTTGGGCCTGGTACGCAGAGCCTTCGGCTAGGACGTGCAGGGGGAAGGCTCAGCACAGTGGCTTTGGCCTGCAATCCACGTTCCTCCCTCGGGCCGCCCTGCCTGGCAGACCCACACTCCCTAGAAGTGTGTTCCTGAGGCAGCTGGACAGTTGGGGAGGTGGAGGCTCTCCCAACATGGGAGGCCTGCCCAGAACATGGCTGTGTGTCCAAAGAGGATTCCCTGCACCTCTGGCGCTGGGCAGAGATTTTCTGCACACAGGAGACCCTTGGCACACACAGTGTTTCCCCATGGAAAGCAGTGTGAGAAAGAGCCCCCGCCAGGGAAGCATGGCACTCGCCCATCGAAGCCCTCCATGCAGCAGGCTGTCATGGACTCGGCTGCAGGCCTTTGTGGCTGGAGAGACTGCAGCTCCTCTGGAGGCTCTGGGTCCATTTGCACTCCCCTTGGAGGAAACGAGGTTGTGGAATGAGGTCCTTGCCAACAATGGCACTCAGCCTGCTCCATTCGATGAGACGCACGTGTGGTGAGAGGGGCTTGTCAGCCCAGAAGCAAGCAGGGCAGCCAGGGAGGGGATTTGCATGCAGCTTGGAAGCCCTAGACTGCTGCCTCCCACCCAGGGAATGCCGGCTCTGCCCATCAGGCCCCATGCCCAAGTGGGCACCCAGCTTCAGCATCTGCCCTTTCCCAGCCATGGAACCATTCCCAGGCCACACCCTGAGCCCTGCCAAGGGTGACCTTGGCTCCCCGGGTGGGCTGAATGGCACGACTGTGTTAGGGGAGAGAAGGCCCAGGAGGCCTTCAGGGAACTGCCACCACATAGCAGTGCTCAGGAAAAGGCACTCTGCTTTCTGTAGGCTGGATGCACACTCGAGTTTTGGCTTGAGGCAGAGAGAGCTCAGCTAGGCGATTCCAGGCTGAAGGCAAAGCAGAGAGTTTTTTGGTGGAGCGATGGCACCATCTGCTGGCCAGCAAGCATGGCAGGAGAAGCCTCACTCCAAATGAGTTCCTGAGGAAGTTTCCAAGCAGGAGGCACTCTGGCTCCCCAAGCTCCAGAGTCCTGCTTACGACTTCCCTGTGGCAACAGAGTGGGTGCCAAGGGCATGTGGGTTGGAGGGTGCTCAGAAGCCACAGGCGAGGCTTTGGGCACCCAGTGTTCTCTGATGGAAAACACTGCAGGCCCGAGCATCCATGAACTCCTCCAAGGCTTTGCAGTGGGATAGCTGTCCATAGCAGATGGCTCCCTGCCAAGTGCTGCAGGCCTTTCTGGAGGGCTAAGCTGGAGCTTCCTTGCAGGCTGCTGGGCCAGGGGCATGTGTCCCCTGGGCCAGAGTGCTGCAGGAGGAGCTCCTAGCTAGGGGAGAGCAAGCACGTTGTTTCCTTGGCCTACGCTGGCCTGTGAACACAGAGGCCAGCCAGCAGTGATGACAGCACAGGCAGCAAGGGGGTGTGGCAGGCAGCTAAGAGGCGGCAGGAGTCCCACTTGAAAGTGGGCTCATGACTGTTTGGTGCTCAGGCCCCAGTGCTCACGTGCACACACAGCCTCTGGACCTGCAGCTTCCCAGCAGTGCAAGAGACACACAGGCACCACCCTGGGGCCTTCTCGAATGAACTGTGCTCCATCGAGGTCCTGCTGGCTGGCAGTGGCCAAGGCCAGCACAGGCCCTAGGGAGGCCTGGCTGAGCCTGGGATGGGTCCGGACCTAGCAGTGCCCAGGGCAAGCCTGGGACTGCAGGCCAGGCTGCAGGCTCATTCCAGTTTGGGCCTGGTACGCAGAGCCTTCGGCTAGGACGTGCAGGGGGAAGGCTCAGCACAGTGGCTTTGGCCTGCAATCCACGTTCCTCCCTCGGGCCGCCCTGCCTGGCAGACCCACACTCCCTAGAAGTGTGTTCCTGAGGCAGCTGGACAGTTGGGGAGGTGGAGGCTCTCCCAACATGGGAGGCCTGCCCAGAACATGGCTGTGTGTCCAAAGAGGATTCCCTGCACCTCTGGCACTGGGCAGAGATTTTCTGCACACAGGAGACCCTTGGCACACACAGTGTTTCCCCATGGAAAGCAGTGTGAGAAAGAGCCCCCGCCAGGGAAGCATGGCACTCGCCCATCGCAGCCCTCCATGCAGCAGGCTGTCATGGACTCGGCTGCAGGCCTTTGTGGCTGGAGAGACTGCAGCTCCTCTGGAGGCTCTGGGTCCATTTGCACTCCCCTTGGAGGAAACGAGGTTGTGGGATGAGGTCCTTGCCAACAATGGCACTCATCCTGCTCCATTCGATGAGACGCACGTGTGGTGAGAGGGGCTTGTCAGCCCAGAAGCAAGCAGGGCAGCCAGGGAGGGGATTTGCATGCAGCTTGGAAGCCCTAGACTGCTGCCTCCCACCCAGGGAATGCCGGCTCTGCCCATCAGGCCCCATGCCCAAGTGGGCACCCAGCTTCAGCATCTGCCCTTTCCCAGCCATGGAACCATTCCCAGGCCACACCCTGAGCCCTGCCAAGGGTGACCTTGGCTCCCCGGGTGGGCTGAATGGCACGACTGTGTTAGGGGAGAGAAGGCCCAGGAGGCCTTCAGGGAACTGCCACCACATAGCAGTGCTCAGGAAAAGGCACTCTGCTTTCTGTAGGCTGGATGCACACTCGAGTTTTGGCTTGAGGCAGAGAGAGCTCAGCTAGGCGATTCCAGGCTGAAGGCAAAGCAGAGAGTTTTTTGGTGGAGCGATGGCCCCATCTGCTGGCCAGCAAGCGTGGCAGGAGAAGCCTCACTCCAAATGAGTTCCTGAGGAAGTTTCCAAGCAGGAGGCACTCTGGCTCCCCAAGCTCCAGAGTCCTGCTTACGACTTCCCTGTGGCAACAGAGTGGGTGCCAAGGGCATGTGGGTTGGAGGGTGCTCAGAAGCCACAGGCGAGGCTTTGGGCACCCAGTGTTCTCTGATGGAAAACACTGCAGGCCCGAGCATCCATGAACTCCTCCAAGGCTTTGCAGTGGGATAGCTGTCCATAGCAGATGGCTCCCTGCCAAGTGCTGCAGGCCTTTCTGGAGGGCTAAGCTGGAGCTTCCTTGCAGGCTGCTGGGCCAGGGGCGTGTGTCCCCTGGGCCAGAGTGCTGCAGGAGGAGCTCCTAGCTAGGGGAGAACAAGCACGTTGTTTCCTTGGCCTACGCTGGCCTGTGAACACAGAGGCCAGCCAGCAGCGATGACAGCACAGGCAGCTAGGGGGTGTGGCAGGCAGCGAAGAGGCGGCAGGAGTCCCACTTGAAAGTGGGCTCATGACTGTTTGGTGCTCAGGCCCCAGTGCTCACGTGCACACACAGCCTCTGGACCTGCAGCTTCCCAGCAGTGCAAGAGACACACAGGCACCACCCTGGGGCCTTCTCGAATGAACTGTGCTCCATCGAGGTCCTGCTGGCTGGCAGTGGCCAAGGCCAGCACAGGCCCTAGGGAGGCCTGGCTGAGCCTGGGATGGGTCCGGACCTAGCAGTGCCCAGGGCAAGCCTGGGACTGCAGGCCAGGCTGCAGGCTCATTCCAGTTTGGGCCTGGTACGCAGAGCCTTCGGCTAGGACGTGCAGGGGGAAGGCTCAGCACAGTGGCTTTGGCCTGCAATCCACGTTCCTCCCTCGGGCCGCCCTGCCTGGCAGACCCACACTCCCTAGAAGTGTGTTCCTGAGGCAGCTGGACAGTTGGGGAGGTGGAGGCTCTCCCAACATGGGAGGCCTGCCCAGAACATGGCTGTGTGTCCAAAGAGGATTCCCTGCACCTCTGGCACTGGGCAGAGATTTTCTGCACACAGGAGACCCTTGGCACACACAGTGTTTCCCCATGGAAAGCAGTGTGAGAAAGAGCCCCCGCCAGGGAAGCATGGCACTCGCCCATCGCAGCCCTCCATGCAGCAGGCTGTCATGGACTCGGCTGCAGGCCTTTGTGGCTGGAGAGACTGCAGCTCCTCTGGAGGCTCTGGGTCCATTTGCACTCCCCTTGGAGGAAACGAGGTTGTGGGATGAGGTCCTTGCCAACAATGGCACTCATCCTGCTCCATTCGATGAGACGCACGTGTGGTGAGAGGGGCTTGTCAGCCCAGAAGCAAGCAGGGCAGCCAGGGAGGGGATTTGCATGCAGCTTGGAAGCCCTAGACTCCTGCCTCCCACCCAGGGAATGCCGGCTCTGCCCATCAGGCCCCATGCCCAAGTGGGCACCCAGCTTCAGCATCTGCCCTTTCCCAGCCATGGAACCATTCCCAGGCCACACCCTGAGCCCTGCCAAGGGTGACCTTGGCTCCCCGGGTGGGCTGAATGGCACGACTGTGTTAGGGGAGAGAAGGCCCAGGAGGCCTTCAGGGAACTGCCACCACATAGCAGTGCTCAGGAAAAGGCACTCTGCTTTCTGTAGGCTGGATGCACACTCGAGTTTTGGCTTGAGGCAGAGAGAGCTCAGCTAGGCGATTCCAGGCTGAAGGCAAAGCAGAGAGTTTTTTGGTGGAGCGATGGCCCCATCTGCTGGCCAGCAAGCGTGGCAGGAGAAGCCTCACTCCAAATGAGTTCCTGAGGAAGTTTCCAAGCAGGAGGCACTCTGGCTCCCCAAGCTCCAGAGTCCTGCTTACGACTTCCCTGTGGCAACAGAGTGGGTGCCAAGGGCATGTGGGTTGGAGGGTGCTCAGAAGCCACAGGCGAGGCTTTGGGCACCCAGTGTTCTCTGATGGAAAACACTGCAGGCCCGAGCATCCATGAACTCCTCCAAGGCTTTGCAGTGGGATAGCTGTCCATAGCAGATGGCTCCCTGCCAAGTGCTGCAGGCCTTTCTGGAGGGCTAAGCTGGAGCTTCCTTGCAGGCTGCTGGGCCAGGGGCGTGTGTCCCCTGGGCCAGAGTGCTGCAGGAGGAGCTCCTAGCTAGGGGAGAGCAAGCACGTTGTTTCCTTGGCCTACGCTGGCCTGTGAACACAGAGGCCAGCCAGCAGCGATGACAGCACAGGCAGCAAGGGGGTGTGGCAGGCAGCGAAGAGGCGGCAGGAGTCCCACTTGAAAGTGGGCTCATGACTGTTTGGTGCTCAGGCCCCAGTGCTCACGTGCACACACAGCCTCTGGACCTGCAGCTTCCCAGCAGTGCAAGAGACACACAGGCACCACCCTGGGGCCTTCTCGAATGAACTGTGCTCCATCGAGGTCCTGCTGGCTGGCAGTGGCCAAGGCCAGCACAGGCCCTAGGGAGGCCTGGCCTAGCCTGGGATGGGTCCGGACCTAGCAGTGCCCAGGGCAAGCCTGGGACTGCAGGCCAGGCTGCAGGCTCATTCCAGTTTGGGCCTGGTACGCAGAGCCTTCGGCTAGGACGTGCAGGGGGAAGGCTCAGCACAGTGGCTTTGGCCTGCAATCCACGTTCCTCCCTCGGGCCGCCCTGCCTGGCAGACCCACACTCCCTAGAAGTGTGTTCCTGAGGCAGCTGGACAGTTGGGGAGGTGGAGGCTCTCCCAACATGGGAGGCCTGCCCAGAACATGGCTGTGTGTCCAAAGAGGATTCCCTGCACCTCTGGCGCTGGGCAGAGATTTTCTGCACACAGGAGACCCTTGGCACACACAGTGTTTCCCCATGGAAAGCAGTGTGAGAAAGAGCCCCCGCCAGGGAAGCATGGCACTCGCCCATCGCAGCCCTCCATGCCGCAGGCTGTCATGGACTCGGCTGCAGGCCTTTGTGGCTGGAGAGACTGCAGCTCCTCTGGAGGCTCTGGGTCCATTTGCACTCCCCTTGGAGGAAACGAGGTTGTGGGATGAGGTCCTTGCCAACAATGGCACTCATCCTGCTCCATTCGATGAGACGCACGTGTGGTGAGAGGGGCTTGTCAGCCCAGAAGCAAGCAGGGCAGCCAGGGAGGGGATTTGCATGCAGCTTGGAAGCCCTAGACTGCTGCCTCCCACCCAGGGAATGCCGGCTCTGCCCATCAGGCCCCATGCCCAAGTGGGCACCCAGCTTCAGCATCTGCCCTTTCCCAGCCATGGAACCATTCCCAGGCCACACCCTGAGCCCTGCCAAGGGTGACCTTGGCTCCCCGGGTGGGCTGAATGGCACGACTGTGTTAGGGGAGAGAAGGCCCAGGAGGCCTTCAGGGAACTGCCACCACATAGCAGTGCTCAGGAAAAGGCACTCTGCTTTCTGTAGGCTGGATGCACACTCGAGTTTTGGCTTGAGGCAGAGAGAGCTCAGCTAGGCGATTCCAGGCTGAAGGCAAAGCAGAGAGTTTTTTGGTGGAGCGATGGCCCCATCTGCTGGCCAGCAAGCGTGGCAGGAGAAGCCTCACTCCAAATGAGTTCCTGAGGAAGTTTCCAAGCAGGAGGCACTCTGGCTCCCCAAGCTCCAGAGTCCTGCTTACGACTTCCCTGTGGCAACAGAGTGGGTGCCAAGGGCATGTGGGTTGGAGGGTGCTCAGAAGCCACAGGCGAGGCTTTGGGCACCCAGTGTTCTCTGATGGAAAACACTGCAGGCCCGAGCATCCATGAACTCCTCCAAGGCTTTGCAGTGGGATAGCTGTCCATAGCAGATGGCTCCCTGCCAAGTGCTGCAGGCCTTTCTGGAGGGCTAAGCTGGAGCTTCCTTGCAGGCTGCTGGGCCAGGGGCGTGTGTCCCCTGGGCCAGAGTGCTGCAGGAGGAGCTCCTAGCTAGGGGAGAGCAAGCACGTTGTTTCCTTGGCCTACGCTGGCCTGTGAACACAGAGGCCAGCCAGCAGCGATGACAGCACAGGCAGCAAGGGGGTGTGGCAGGCAGCGAAGAGGCGGCAGGAGTCCCACTTGAAAGTGGGCTCATGACTGTTTGGTGCTCAGGCCCCAGTGCTCACGTGCACACACAGCCTCTGGACCTGCAGCTTCCCAGCAGTGCAAGAGACACACAGGCACCACCCTGGGGCCTTCTCGAATGAACTGTGCTCCATCGAGGTCCTGCTGGCTGGCAGTGGCCAAGGCCAGCACAGGCCCTAGGGAGGCCTGGCCTAGCCTGGGATGGGTCCGGACCTAGCAGTGCCCAGGGCAAGCCTGGGACTGCAGGCCAGGCTGCAGGCTCATTCCAGTTTGGGCCTGGTACGCAGAGCCTTCGGCTAGGACGTGCAGGGGGAAGGCTCAGCACAGTGGCTTTGGCCTGCAATCCACGTTCCTCCCTCGGGCCGCCCTGCCTGGCAGACCCACACTCCCTAGAAGTGTGTTCCTGAGGCAGCTGGACAGTTGGGGAGGTGGAGGCTCTCCCAACATGGGAGGCCTGCCCAGAACATGGCTGTGTGTCCAAAGAGGATTCCCTGCACCTCTGGCGCTGGGCAGAGATTTTCTGCACACAGGAGACCCTTGGCACACACAGTGTTTCCCCATGGAAAGCAGTGTGAGAAAGAGCCCCCGCCAGGGAAGCATGGCACTCGCCCATCGCAGCCCTCCATGCCGCAGGCTGTCATGGACTCGGCTGCAGGCCTTTGTGGCTGGAGAGACTGCAGCTCCTCTGGAGGCTCTGGGTCCATTTGCACTCCCCTTGGAGGAAACGAGGTTGTGGGATGAGGTCCTTGCCAACAATGGCACTCATCCTGCTCCATTCGATGAGACGCACGTGTGGTGAGAGGGGCTTGTCAGCCCAGAAGCAAGCAGGGCAGCCAGGGAGGGGATTTGCATGCAGCTTGGAAGCCCTAGACTGCTGCCTCCCACCCAGGGAATGCCGGCTCTGCCCATCAGGCCCCATGCCCAAGTGGGCACCCAGCTTCAGCATCTGCCCTTTCCCAGCCATGGAACCATTCCCAGGCCACACCCTGAGCCCTGCCAAGGGTGACCTTGGCTCCCCGGGTGGGCTGAATGGCACGACTGTGTTAGGGGAGAGAAGGCCCAGGAGGCCTTCAGGGAACTGCCACCACATAGCAGTGCTCAGGAAAAGGCACTCTGCTTTCTGTAGGCTGGATGCACACTCGAGTTTTGGCTTGAGGCAGAGAGAGCTCAGCTAGGCGATTCCAGGCTGAAGGCAAAGCAGAGAGTTTTTTGGTGGAGCGATGGCCCCATCTGCTGGCCAGCAAGCGTGGCAGGAGAAGCCTCACTCCAAATGAGTTCCTGAGGAAGTTTCCAAGCAGGAGGCACTCTGGCTCCCCAAGCTCCAGAGTCCTGCTTACGACTTCCCTGTGGCAACAGAGTGGGTGCCAAGGGCATGTGGGTTGGAGGGTGCTCAGAAGCCACAGGCGAGGCTTTGGGCACCCAGTGTTCTCTGATGGAAAACACTGCAGGCCCGAGCATCCATGAACTCCTCCAAGGCTTTGCAGTGGGATAGCTGTCCATAGCAGATGGCTCCCTGCCAAGTGCTGCAGGCCTTTCTGGAGGGCTAAGCTGGAGCTTCCTTGCAGGCTGCTGGGCCAGGGGCGTGTGTCCCCTGGGCCAGAGTGCTGCAGGAGGAGCTCCTAGCTAGGGGAGAGCAAGCACGTTGTTTCCTTGGCCTACGCTGGCCTGTGAACACAGAGGCCAGCCAGCAGCGATGACAGCACAGGCAGCAAGGGGGTGTGGCAGGCAGCGAAGAGGCGGCAGGAGTCCCACTTGAAAGTGGGCTCATGACTGTTTGGTGCTCAGGCCCCAGTGCTCACGTGCACACACAGCCTCTGGACCTGCAGCTTCCCAGCAGTGCAAGAGACACACAGGCACCACCCTGGGGCCTTCTCGAATGAACTGTGCTCCATCGAGGTCCTGCTGGCTGGCAGTGGCCAAGGCCAGCACAGGCCCTAGGGAGGCCTGGCCTAGCCTGGGATGGGTCCGGAACTAGCAGTGCCCAGGGCAAGCCTGGGACTGCAGGCCAGGCTGCAGGCTCATTCCAGTTTGGGCCTGGTACGCAGAGCCTTCGGCTAGGACGTGCAGGGGGAAGGCTCAGCACAGTGGCTTTGGCCTGCAATCCACGTTCCTCCCTCGGGCCGCCCTGCCTGGCAGACCCACACTCCCTAGAAGTGTGTTCCTGAGGCAGCTGGACAGTTGGGGAGGTGGAGGCTCTCCCAACATGGGAGGCCTGCCCAGAACATGGCTGTGTGTCCAAAGAGGATTCCCTGCACCTCTGGCGCTGGGCAGAGATTTTCTGCACACAGGAGACCCTTGGCACACACAGTGTTTCCCCATGGAAAGCAGTGTGAGAAAGAGCCCCCGCCAGGGAAGCATGGCACTCGCCCATCGCAGCCCTCCATGCCGCAGGCTGTCATGGACTCGGCTGCAGGCCTTTGTGGCTGGAGAGACTGCAGCTCCTCTGGAGGCTCTGGGTCCATTTGCACTCCCCTTGGAGGAAACGAGGTTGTGGGATGAGGTCCTTGCCAACAATGGCACTCATCCTGCTCCATTCGATGAGACGCACGTGTGGTGAGAGGGGCTTGTCAGCCCAGAAGCAAGCAGGGCAGCCAGGGAGGGGATTTGCATGCAGCTTGGAAGCCCTAGACTGCTGCCTCCCACCCAGGGAATGCCGGCTCTGCCCATCAGGCCCCATTCCCAAGTGGGCACCCAGCTTCAGCATCTGCCCTTTCCCAGCCATGGAACCATTCCCAGGCCACACCCTGAGCCCTGCCAAGGGTGACCTTGGCTCCCCGGGTGGGCTGAATGGCACGACTGTGTTAGGGGAGAGAAGGCCCAGGAGGCCTTCAGGGAACTGCCACCACATAGCAGTGCTCAGGAAAAGGCACTCTGCTTTCTGTAGGCTGAATGCACACTCGAGTTTTGGCTTGAGGCAGAGAGAGCTCAGCTAGGCGATTCCAGGCTGAAGGCAAAGCAGAGAGTTTTTTGGTGGAGCGATGGCACCATCTGCTGGCCAGCAAGCATGGCAGGAG
The DNA here is from genome assembly GCF_030028045.1 of Hippopotamus amphibius kiboko. Taxonomy (NCBI): domain Eukaryota; kingdom Metazoa; phylum Chordata; class Mammalia; order Artiodactyla; family Hippopotamidae; genus Hippopotamus; species Hippopotamus amphibius. Next base: position 124,774,344 of record NC_080186.1, on the reverse strand, counting down.
AAGCCTCACTCCAAATGAGTTCCTGAGGAAGTTTCCAAGCAGGAGGCACTCTGGCTCCCCAAGCTCCAGAGTCCTGCTTACGACTTCCCTGTGGCAACAGAGTGGGTGCCAAGGGCATGTGGGTTGGAGGGTGCTCAGAAGCCACAGGCGAGGCTTTGGGCACCCAGTGTTCTCTGATGGAAAACACTGCAGGCCCGAGCATCCATGAACTCCTCCAAGGCTTTGCAGTGGGAGAGCTGTCCATAGCAGATGGCTCCCTGCCAAGTGCTGCAGGCCTTTCTGGAGGGCTAAGCTGGAGCTTCCTTGCAGGCTGCTGGGCCAGCGGCGTGTGTCCCCTGGGCCAGAGTGCTGCAGGAGGAGCTCCTAGCTAGGGGAGAGCAAGCACGTTGTTTCCTTGGCCTACGCTGGCCTGTGAACACAGAGGCCAGCCAGCAGTGATGACAGCACAGGCAGCAAGGGGGTGTGGCAGGCAGCTAAGAGGCGGCAGGAGTCCCACTTGAAAGTGGGCTCATGACTGTTTGGTGCTCAGGCCCCAGTGCTCACGTGCACACACAGCCTCTGGACCTGCAGCTTCCCAGCAGTGCAAGAGACACACAGGCACCACCCTGGGGCCTTCTCGAATGAACTGTGCTCCATCGAGGTCCTGCTGGCTGGCAGTGGCCAAGGCCAGCACAGGCCCTAGGGAGGCCTGGCTGAGCCTGGGATGGGTCCGGACCTAGCAGTGCCCAGGGCAAGCCTGGGACTGCAGGCCAGGCTGCAGGCTCATTCCAGTTTGGGCCTGGTACGCAGAGCCTTCGGCTAGGACGTGCAGGGGGAAGGCTCAGCACAGTGGCTTTGGCCTGCAATCCACGTTCCTCCCTCGGGCCGCCCTGCCTGGCAGACCCACACTCCCTAGAAGTGTGTTCCTGAGGCAGCTGGACAGTTGGGGAGGTGGAGGCTCTCCCAACATGGGAGGCCTGCCCAGAACATGGCTGTGTGTCCAAAGAGGATTCCCTGCACCTCTGGCGCTGGGCAGAGATTTTCTGCACACAGGAGACCCTTGGCACACACAGTGTTTCCCCATGGAAAGCAGTGTGAGAAAGAGCCCCCGCCAGGGAAGCATGGCACTCGCCCATCGCAGCCCTCCATGCAGCAGGCTGTCATGGACTCGGCTGCAGGCCTTTGTGGCTGGAGAGACTGCAGCTCCTCTGGAGGCTCTGGGTCCATTTGCACTCCCCTTGGAGGAAACGAGGTTGTGGGATGAGGTCCTTGCCAACAACGGTAATCATCCTGCTCCATTCGATGAGACGCACGTGTGTTGAGAGGGGCTTGTCAGCCCAGAAGCAAGCAGGGCAGCCAGGGAGGGGATTTGCATGCAGCTTGGAAGCCCTAGACTGCTGCCTCCCACCCAGGGAATGCCGGTTCTGCCCATCAGGACTCATGCCCAAGTGGGCACCCAGCTTCAGCATCTGCCCTTTCCCAGCCATGGAACCATTCCCAGGCCACACCCTGAGCCCTGCCAAGGGTGACCTTGGCTCCCCGGGTGGGCTGAATGGCACGACTGTGTTAGGGGAGAGAAGGCCCAGGAGGCCTTCAGGGAACTGCCACCACATAGCAGTGCTCAGGAAAAGGCACTCTGCTTTCTGTAGGCTGAATGCACACTCGAGTTTTGGCTTGAGGCAGAGAGAGCTCAGCTAGGCGATTCCAGGCTGAAGGCAAAGCAGAGAGTTTTTTGGTGGAGCGATGGCACCATCTGCTGGCCAGCAAGCGTGGCAGGAGAAGCCTCACTCCAAATGAGTTCCTGAGGAAGTTTCCAAGCAGGAGGCACTCTGGCTCCCCAAGCTCCAGAGTCCTGCTTACGACTTCCCTGTGGCAACAGAGTGGGTGCCAAGGGCATGTGGGTTGGAGGGTGCTCAGAAGCCACAGGCGAGGCTTTGGGCACCCAGTGTTCTCTGATGGAAAACACTGCAGGCCCGAGCATCCATGAACTCCTCCAAGGCTTTGCAGTGGGATAGCTGTCCATAGCAGATGGCTCCCTGCCAAGTGCTGCAGGCCTTTCTGGAGGGCTAAGCTGGAGCTTCCTTGCAGGCTGCTGGGCCAGGGGCGTGTGTCCCCTGGGCCAGAGTGCTGCAGGAGGAGCTCCTAGCTAGGGGAGAGCAAGCACGTTGTTTCCTTGGCCTACGCTAGCCTGTGAACACAGAGGCCAGCCAGCAGTGATGACAGCACAGGCAGCAAGGGGGTGTGGCAGGCAGCTAAGAGGCGGCAGGAGTCCCACTTGAAAGTGGGCTCATGACTGTTTGGTGCTCAGGCCCCAGTGCTCACGTGCACACACAGCCTCTGGACCTGCAGCTTCCCAGCAGTGCAAGAGACACACAGGCACCACCCTGGGGCCTTCTCGAATGAACTGTGCTCCATCGAGGTCCTGCTGGCTGGCAGTGGCCAAGGCCAGCACAGGCCCTAGGGAGGCCTGGCTGAGCCTGGGATGGGTCCGGACCTAGCAGTGCCCAGGGCAAGCCTGGGACTGCAGGCCAGGCTGCAGGCTCATTCCAGTTTGGGCCTGGTACGCAGAGCCTTCAGCTAGGACGTGCAGGGGGAAGGCTCAGCACAGTGGCTTTGGCCTGCAATCCACGTTCCTCCCTCGGGCCGCCCTGCCTGGCAGACCCACACTCCCTAGAAGTGTGTTCCTGAGGCAGCTGGACAGTTGGGGAGGTGGAGGCTCTCCCAACATGGGAGGCCTGCCCAGAACATGGCTGTGTGTCCAAAGAGGATTCCCTGCACCTCTGGCGCTGGGCAGAGATTTTCTGCACACAGGAGACCCTTGGCACACACAGTGTTTCCCCATGGAAAGCAGTGTGAGAAAGAGCCCCCGCCAGGGAAGCATGGCACTCGCCCATCGAAGCCCTCCATGCAGCAGGCTGTCATGGACTCGGCTGCAGGCCTTTGTGGCTGGAGAGACTGCAGCTCCTCTGGAGGCTCTGGGTCCATTTGCACTCCCCTTGGAGGAAACGAGGTTGTGGGATGAGGTCCTTGCCAACAATGGCACTCAGCCTGCTCCATTCGATGAGACGCACGTGTGGTGAGAGGGGCTTGTCAGCCCAGAAGCAAGCAGGGCAGCCAGGGAGGGGATTTGCATGCAGCTTGGAAGCCCTAGACTGCTGCCTCCCACCCAGGGAATGCCGGCTCTGCCCATCAGGCCCCATTCCCAAGTGGGCACCCAGCTTCAGCATCTGCCCTTTCCCAGCCATGGAACCATTCCCAGGCCACACCCTGAGCCCTGCCGAGGGTGACCTTGGCTCCCCGGGTGGGCTGAATGGCACGACTGTGTTAGGGGAGAGAAGGCCCAGGAGGCCTTCAGGGAACTGCCACCACATAGCAGTGCTCAGGAAAAGGCACTCTGCTTTCTGTAGGCTGGATGCACACTCGAGTTTTGGCTTGAGGCAGAGAGAGCTCAGCTAGGCGATTCCAGGCTGAAGGCAAAGCAGAGAGTTTTTTCGTGGAGCGATGGCACCATCTGCTGGCCAGCAAGCGTGGCAGGAGAAGCCTCACTCCAAATGAGTTCCTGAGGAAGTTTCCAAGCAGGAGGCACTCTGGCTCCCCAAGCTCCAGAGTCCTGCTTATGACTTCCCTGTGGCAACAGAGTGGGTGCCAAGGGCATGTGGGTTGGAGGGTGCTCAGAATCCACGGGCGAGGCTTTGGGCACCCAGTGTTCTCTGATGGAAAACACTGCAGGCCCGAGCATCCATGAACTCCTCCAAGGCTTTGCAGTGGGATAGCTGTCCATAGCAGATGGCTCCCTGCCAAGTGCTGCAGGCCTTTCTGGAGGGCTAAGCTGGAGCTTCCTTGCAGGCTGCTGGGCCAGGGGCGTGTGTCCCCTGGGCCAGAGTGCTGCAGGAGGAGCTCCTAGCTAGGGGAGAGCAAGCACGTTGTTTCCTTGGCCTACGCTGGCCTGTGAACACAGAGGCCAACCAGCAGTGATGACAGCACAGGCAGCAAGGGGGTGTGGCAGGCAGCGAAGAGGCGGCAGGAGTCCCACTTGAAAGTGGGCTCATGACTGTTTGGTGCTCAGGCCCCAGTGCTCACGTGCACACACAGCCTCTGGACCTGCAGCTTCCCAGCAGTGCAAGAGACACACAGGCACCACCCTGGGGCCTTCTCGAATGAACTGTGTTCCAAAGGGGTCCTGCTGGCTGGCAGTGGCCAAGGCCAGCACAGGCCCTAGGGAGGCCTGGCTGAGCCTGGGATGGGTCCGGACCTAGCAGTGCCCAGGGCAAGCCTGGGACTGCAGGCCAGGCTGCAGGCTCATTCCAGTTTGGGCCTGGTACGCAGAGCCTTCGGCTAGGACTTGCAGGGGGAAGGCTCAGCACAGTGGCTTTGGCCTGCAATCCACGTTCCTCCCTCGGGCCGCCCTGCCTGGCAGACCCACACTCCCTAGAAGTGTGTTCCTGAGGCAGCTGGACAGTTGGGGAGGTGGAGGCTCTCCCAACATGGGAGGCCTGCCCAGAACATGGCTGTGTGTCCAAAGAGGATTCCCTGCACCTCTGGCGCTGGGCAGAGATTTTCTGCACACAGGAGACCCTTGGCACACACAGTGTTTCCCCATGGAAAGCAGTGTGAGAAAGAGCCCCTGCCAGGGAAGCATGGCACTCGCCCATCGAAGCCCTCCATGCAGCAGGCTGTCATGGACTCGGCTGCAGGCCTTTGTGGCTGGAGAGACTGCAGCTCCTCTGGAGGCTCTGGGTCCATTTGCACTCCCCTTGGAGGAAACGAGGTTGTGGGATGAGGTCCTTGCCAACAATGGCACTCAGCCTGCTCCATTCGATGAGACGCACGTGTGGTGAGAGGGGCTTGTCAGCCCAGAAGCAAGCAGGGCAGCCAGGGAGGGGATTTGCATGCAGCTTGGAAGCCCTAGACTGCTGCCTCCCACCCAGGGAATGCCGGCTCTGCCCATCAGGCCCCATTCCCAAGTGGGCACCCAGCTTCAGCATCTGCCCTTTCCCAGCCATGGAACCATTCCCAGGCCACACCCTGAGCCCTGCCAAGGGTGACCTTGGCTCCCCAGGTGGGCTGAATGGCACGACTGTGTTAGGGGAGAGAAGGCCCAGGAGGCCTTCAGGGAACTGCCACCACATAGCAGTGCTCAGGAAAAGGCACTCTGCTTTCTGTAGGCTGAATGCACACTCGAGTTTTGGCTTGAGGCAGAGAGAGCTCAGCTAGGCGATTCCAGGCTGAAGGCAAAGCAGAGAGTTTTTTGGTGGAGCGATGGCACCATCTGCTGGCCAGCAAGCATGGCAGGAGAAGCCTCACTCCAAATGAGTTCCTGAGGAAGTTTCCAAGCAGGAGGCACTCTGGCTCCCCAAGCTCCAGAGTCCTGCTTACGACTTCCCTGTGGCAACAGAGTGCGTGCGAAGGGCATGTGGGTTGGAGGGTGCTCAGAAGCCACAGGCGAGGCTTTGGGCACCCAGTGTTCTCTGATGGAAAACACTGCAGGCCCGAGCATCCATAAACTCCTCCAAGGCTTTGCAGTGGGATAGCTGTCCATAGCAGATGGCTCCCTGCCAAGTGCTGCAGGCCTTTTGGGAGGGCTAAGCTGGAGTTTCCTTGCAGGCTGCTGGGCCAGGGGCGTGTGTCCCCTGGGCCAGAGTGCTGCAGGAGGAGCTCCTAGCTAGGGGAGAGCAAGCACGTTGTTTCCTTGGCCTACGCTGGCCTGTGAACACAGAGGCCAACCAGCAGCGATGACAGCACAGGCAGCAAGGGGGTGTGGCAGGCAGCGAAGAGGCGGCAGGAGTCCCACTTGAAAGTGGGCTCATGACTGTTTGGTGCTCAGGCCCCAGTGCTCACGTGCACACACAGCCTCTGGATCTGCAGCTTCCCAGCAGTGCAAGAGACACACAGGCACCACCCTGGGGCCTTCTCGAATGAACTGTGCTCCGTCAAGGTCCTGCTGGCTGGCAGTGGCCAAGGCCAGCACAGGCCCTAGGGAGGCCTGGCTGAGCCTGGAAAGGGTCCGGACCTAGCAGTGCCCAGGGCAAGCCTGGGACTGCAGGCCAGGCTGCAGGCTCATTCCAGTTTGGGCCTGGTACGCAGAGCCTTCGGCTAGGACGTGCAGGGGGAAGGCTCAGCACAGTGGCTTTGGCCTGCAATCCACGTTCCTCCCTCGGGCCGCCCTGCCTGGCAGACCCACACTCCCTAGAAGTGTGTTCCTGAGGCAGCTGGACAGTTGGGGAGGTGGAGGCTCTCCCAACATGGGAGGCCTGCCCAGAACATGGCTGTGTGTCCAAAGAGGATTCCCTGCACCTCTGGCGCTGGGCAGAGATTTTCTGCACACAGGAGACCCTTGGCACACACAGTGTTTCCCCATGGAAAGCAGTGTGAGAAAGAGCCCCCGCCAGGGAAGCATGGCACTCGCCCATCGAAGCCCTCCATGCAGCAGGCTGTCATGGACTCGGCTGCAGGCCTTTGTGGCTGGAGAGACTGCAGCTCCTCTGGAGACTCTGGGTCCATTTGCACTCCCTTTGGAGGAAACGAGGTTGTGGGATGAGGTCCTTGCCAACAATGGCACTCAGCCTGCTCCATTCGATGAGACGCACATGTGGTGAGAGGGGCTTGTCAGCCCAGAAGCAAGCAGGGCAGCCAGGGAGGGGATTTGCATGCAGCTTGGAAGCCCTAGACTGCTGCCTCCCACCCAGGGAATGCCGGCTCTGCCCATCAGGCCCCATTCCCAAGTGGGCACCCAGCTTCAGCATCTGCCCTTTCCCAGCCATGGAACCATTCCCAGGCCACACCCTGAGCCCTGCCAAGGGTGACCTTGGCTCCCCGGGTGGGCTGAATGGCACGACTGTGTTAGGGGAGAGAAGGCCCAGGAGGCCTTCAGGGAACTGCCACCACATAGCAGTGCTCAGGAAAAGGCACTCTGCTTTCTGTAGGCTGAATGCACACTCGAGTTTTGGCTTGAGGCAGAGAGAGCTCAGCTAGGCGATTCCAGGCTGAAGGCAAAGCAGAGAGTTTTTTGGTGGAGCGATGGCACCATCTGCTGGCCAGCAAGCATGGCAGGAGAAGCCTCACTCCAAATGAGTTCCTGAGGAAGTTTCCAAGCAGGAGGCACTCTGGCTCCCCAAGCTCCAGAGTCCTGCTTACGACTTCCCTGTGGCAACAGAGTGGGTGCCAAGGGCATGTGGGTTGGAGGGTGCTCAGAAGCCACAGGCGAGGCTTTGGGCACCCAGTGTTCTCTGATGGAAAACACTGCAGGCCCGAGCATCCATGAACTCCTCCAAGGCTTTGCAGTGGGATAGCTGTCCATAGCAGATGGCTCCCTGCCAAGTGCTGCAGGCCTTTCTGGATGGCTAAGCTGGAGCTTCCTTGCAGGCTGCTGGGAAAGGGGCGTGTGTCCCCTGGGCCAGAGTGCTGCAGGAGGAGCTCCTAGCTAGGGGAGAGCAAGCACGTTGTTTCCTTGGCCTACGCTGGCCTGTGAACACAGAGGCCAGCCAGCAGTGATGACAGCACAGGCAGCAAGGGGGTGTGGCAGGCAGCGAAGGGGCAGCAGGAGTCCCACTTGAAAGTGGGCTCATGACTGTTTGGTGCTCAGGCCCCAGTGCTCACGTGCACACACAGCCTCTGGACCTGCAGCTTCCCAGCAGTGCAAGAGACACACAGGCACCACCCTGGGGCCTTCTCGAATGAACTGTGCTCCATCGAGGTCCTGCTGGCTGGCAGTGGCCAAGGCCAGCACAGGCCCTCGGGAGGCCTGGCTGAGCCTGGGATGGGTCCGGACCTAGCAGTGCCCAGGGCAAGCCTGGGACTGCAGGCCAGGCTGCAGGCTCATTCCAGTTTGGGCCTGGTACGCAGAGCCTTCGGCTAGGACGTGCAGGGGGAAGGCTCAGCACAGTGGCTTTGGCCTGCAATCCACGTTCCTCCCTCGGGCCGCCCTGCCTGGCAGACCCACACTCCCTAGAAGTGTGTTCCTGAGGCAGTTGGACAGTTGGGGAGGCGGAGGCTCTCCCAACATGGGAGGCCTGCCCAGAACATGGCTGTGTGTCCAAAGAGGATTCCCTGCACCTCTGGCGCTGGGCAGAGATTTTCTGCACACAGGAGACCCTTGGCACACACAGTGTTTCCCCATGGAAAGCAGTGTGAGAAAGAGCCCCCGCCAGGGAAGCATGGCACTCGCCCATCGAAGCCCTCCATGCAGCAGGCTGTCATGGACTCGGCTGCAGGCCTTTGTGGCTGGAGAGACTGCAGCTCCTCTGGAGACTCTGGGTCCATTTGCACTCCCCTTGGAGGAAACGAGGTTGTGGGATGAGGTCCTTGCCAACAATGGCACTCAGCCTGCTCCATTCGATGAGACGCACGTGTGGTGAGAGGGGCTTGTCAGCCCAGAAGCAAGCAGGGCAGCCAGGGAGGGGATTTGCATGCAGCTTGGAAGCCCTAGACTGCTGCCTCCCACCCAGGGAATGCCGGCTCTGCCCATCAGGCCCCATGCCCAAGTGGGCACCCAGCTTCAGCATCTGCCCTTTCCCAGCCATGGAACCATTCCCAGGCCACACCCTGAGCCCTGCCAAGGGTGACCTTGGCTCCCCGGGTGGGCTGAATGGCACGACTGTGTTAGGGGAGAGAAGGCCCAGGAGGCCTTCAGGGAACTGCCACCACATAGCAGTGCTCAGGAAAAGGCACTCTGCTTTCTGTAGGCTGGATGCACACTCGAGTTTTGGCTTGAGGCAGAGAGAGCTCAGCTAGGCGATTCCAGGCTGAAGGCAAAGCAGAGAGTTTTTTGGTGGAGCGATGGCCCCATCTGCTGGCCAGCAAGCGTGGCAGGAGAAGCCTCACTCCAAATGAGTTCCTGAGGAAGTTTCCAAGCAGGAGGCACTCTGGCTCCCCAAGCTCCAGAGTCCTGCTTACGACTTCCCTGTGGCAACAGAGTGGGTGCCAAGGGCATGTGGGTTGGAGGGTGCTCAGAAGCCACAGGCGAGGCTTTGGGCACCCAGTGTTCTCTGATGGAAAACACTGCAGGCCCGAGCATCCATGAACTCCTCCAAGGCTTTGCAGTGGGATAGCTGTCCATAGCAGATGGCTCCCTGCCAAGTGCTGCAGGCCTTTCTGGAGGGCTAAGCTGGAGCTTCCTTGCAGGCTGCTGGGCCAGGGGCATGTGTCCCCTGGGCCAGAGTGCTGCAGGAGGAGCTCCTAGCTAGGGGAGAGCAAGCACGTTGTTTCCTTGGCCTACGCTGGCCTGTGAACACAGAGGCCAGCCAGCAGTGATGACAGCACAGGCAGCAAGGGGGTGTGGCAGGCAGCTAAGAGGCGGCAGGAGTCCCACTTGAAAGTGGGCTCATGACTGTTTGGTGCTCAGGCCCCAGTGCTCACGTGCACACACAGCCTCTGGACCTGCAGCTTCCCAGCAGTGCAAGAGACACACAGGCACCACCCTGGGGCCTTCTCGAATGAACTGTGCTCCATCGAGGTCCTGCTGGCTGGCAGTGGCCAAGGCCAGCACAGGCCCTAGGGAGGCCTGGCTGAGCCTGGGATGGGTCCGGACCTAGCAGTGCCCAGGGCAAGCCTGGGACTGCAGGCCAGGCTGCAGGCTCATTCCAGTTTGGGCCTGGTACGCAGAGCCTTCGGCTAGGACGTGCAGGGGGAAGGCTCAGCACAGTGGCTTTGGCCTGCAATCCACGTTCCTCCCTCGGGCCGCCCTGCCTGGCAGACCCACACTCCCTAGAAGTGTGTTCCTGAGGCAGCTGGACAGTTGGGGAGGTGGAGGCTCTCCCAACATGGGAGGCCTGCCCAGAACATGGCTGTGTGTCCAAAGAGGATTCCCTGCACCTCTGGCGCTGGGCAGAGATTTTCTGCACACAGGAGACCCTTGGCACACACAGTGTTTCCCCATGGAAAGCAGTGTGAGAAAGAGCCCCCGCCAGGGAAGCATGGCACTCGCCCATCGAAGCCCTCCATGCAGCAGGCTGTCATGGACTCGGCTGCAGGCCTTTGTGGCTGGAGAGACTGCAGCTCCTCTGGAGGCTCTGGGTCCATTTGCACTCCCCTTGGAGGAAACGAGGTTGTGGGATGAGGTCCTTGCCAACAATGGCACTCAGCCTGCTCCATTCGATGAGACGCACGTGTGTTGAGAGGGGCTTGTCAGCCCAGAAGCAAGCAGGGCAGCCAGGGAGGGGATTTGCATGCAGCTTGGAAGCCCTAGACTGCTGCCTCCCACCCAGGGAATGCCGGCTCTGCCCATCAGGCCCCATGCCCAAGTGGGCACCCAGCTTCAGCATCTGCCCTTTCCCAGCCATGGAACCATTCCCAGGCCACACCCTGAGCCCTGCCAAGGGTGACCTTGGCTCCCCGGGTGGGCTGAATGGCACGACTGTGTTAGGGGAGAGAAGGCCCAGGAGGCCTTCAGGGAACTGCCACCACATAGCAGTGCTCAGGAAAAGGCACTCTGCTTTCTGTAGGCTGAATGCACACTCGAGTTTTGGCTTGAGGCAGAGAGAGCTCAGCTAGGCGATTCCAGGCTGAAGGCAAAGCAGAGAGTTTTTTGGTGGAGCGATGGCACCATCTGCTGGCCAGCAAGCATGGCAGGAGAAGCCTCACTCCAAATGAGTTCCTGAGGAAGTTTCCAAGCAGGAGGCACTCTGGCTCCCCAAGCTCCAGAGTCCTGCTTACGACTTCCCTGTGGCAACAGAGTGGGTGCCAAGGGCATGTGGGTTGGAGGGTGCTCAGAAGCCACAGGCGAGGCTTTGGGCACCCAGTGTTCTCTGATGGAAAACACTGCAGGCCCGAGCATCCATGAACTCCTCCAAGGCTTTGCAGTGGGATAGCTGTCCATAGCAGATGGCTCCCTGCCAAGTGCTGCAGGCCTTTCTGGAGGGCTAAGCTGGAGCTTCCTTGCAGGCTGCTGGGAAAGGGGCGTGTGTCCCCTGGGCAAGAGTGCTGCAGGAGGAGCTCCTAGCTAGGGGAGAGCAAGCACGTTGTTTCCTTGGCCTACGCTGGCCTGTGAACACAGAGGCCAGCCAGCAGTGATGACAGCACAGGCAGCAAGGGGGTGTGGCAGGCAGCGAAGGGGCAGCAGGAGTCCCACTTGAAAGTGGGCTCATGACTGTTTGGTGCTCAGGCCCCAGTGCTCACGTGCACACACAGCCTCTGGACCTGCAGCTTCCCAGCAGTGCAAGAGACACACAGGCACCACCCTGGGGCCTTCTCGAATGAACTGTGCTCCATCGAGGTCCTGCTGGCTGGCAGTGGCCAAGGCCAGCACAGGCCCTCGGGAGGCCTGGCTGAGCCTGGGATGGGTCCGGACCTAGCAGTGCCCAGGGCAAGCCTGGGACTGCAGGCCAGGCTGCAGGCTCATTCCAGTTTGGGCCTGGTACGCAGAGCCTTCGGCTAGGACGTGCAGGGGGAAGGCTCAGCACAGTGGCTTTGGCCTGCAATCCACGTTCCTCCCTCGGGCCGCCCTGCCTGGCAGACCCACACTCCCTAGAAGTGTGTTCCTGAGGCAGCTGGACAGTTGGGGAGGTGGAGGCTCTCCCAACATGGGAGGCCTGCCCAGAACATGGCTGTGTGTCCAAAGAGGATTCCCTGCACCTCTGGCGCTGGGCAGAGATTTTCTGCACACAGGAGACCCTTGGCACACACAGTGTTTCCCCATGGAAAGCAGTGTGAGAAAGAGCCCCCGCCAGGGAAGCATGGCACTCGCCCATCGAAGCCCTCCATGCAGCAGGCTGTCATGGACTCGGCTGCAGGCCTTTGTGGCTGGAGAGACTGCAGCTCCTCTGGAGGCTCTGGGTCCATTTGCACTCCCCTTGGAGGAAACGAGGTTGTGGGATGAGGTCCTTGCCAACAATGGCACTCAGCCTGCTCCATTCGATGAGACGCACGTGTGGTGAGAGGGGCTTGTCAGCCCAGAAGCAAGCAGGGCAGCCGGGGAGGGGATTTGCATGCAGCTTGGAAGCCCTAGACTGCTGCCTCCCACCCAGGGAATGCCGGCTCTGCCCATCAGGCCCCATTCCCAAGTGGGCACCCAGCTTCAGCATCTGCCCTTTCCCAGCCATGGAACCATTCCCAGGCCACACCCTGAGCCCTGCCGAGGGTGACCTTGGCTCCCCGGGTGGGCTGAATGGCACGACTGTGTTAGGGGAGAGAAGGCCCAGGAGGCCTTCAGGGAACTGCCACCACATAGCAGTGCTCAGGAAAAGGCACTCTGCTTTCTGTAGGCTGGATGCACACTCGAGTTTTGGCTTGAGGCAGAGAGAGCTCAGCTAGGCGATTCCAGGCTGAAGGCAAAGCAGAGAGTTTTTTCGTGGAGCGATGGCACCATCTGCTGGCCAGCAAGCGTGGCAGGAGAAGCCTCACTCCAAATGAGTTCCTGAGGAAGTTTCCAAGCAGGAGGCACTCTGGCTCCCCAAGCTCCAGAGTCCTGCTTATGACTTCCCTGTGGCAACAGAGTGGGTGCCAAGGGCATGTGGGTTGGAGGGTGCTCAGAAGCCACGGGCGAGGCTTTGGGCACCCAGTGTTCTCTGATGGAAAACACTGCAGGCCCGAGCATCCATGAACTCCTCCAAGGCTTTGCAGTGGGATAGCTGTCCATAGCAGATGGCTCCCTGCCAAGTGCTGCAGGCCTTTCTGGAGGGCTAAGCTGGAGCTTCCTTGCAGGCTGCTGGGCCAGGGGCGTGTGTCCCCTGAGCCAGAGTGCTGCAGGAGGAGCTCCTAGCTAGGGGAGAGCAAGCACGTTGTTTCCTTGGCCTACGCTGGCCTGTGAACACAGAGGCCAACCAGCAGTGATGACAGCACAGGCAGCAAGGGGGTGTGGCAGGCAGCGAAGAGGCGGCAGGAGTCCCACTTGAAAGTGGGCTCATGACTGTTTGGTGCTCAGGCCCCAGTGCTCACGTGCACACACAGCCTCTGGACCTGCAGCTTCCCAGCAGTGCAAGAGACACACAGGCACCACCCTGGGGCCTTCTCGAATGAACTGTGTTCCAAAGGGGTCCTGCTGGCTGGCAGTGGCCAAGGCCAGCACAGGCCCTAGGGAGGCCTGGCTGAGCCTGGGATGGGTCCGGACCTAGCAGTGCCCAGGGCAAGCCTGGGACTGCAGGCCAGGCTGCAGGCTCATTCCAGTTTGGGCCTGGTACGCAGAGCCTTCGGCTAGGACTTGCAGGGGGAAGGCTCAGCACAGTGGCTTTGGCCTGCAATCCACGTTCCTCCCTCGGGCCGCCCTGCCTGGCAGACCCACACTCCCTAGAAGTGTGTTCCTGAGGCAGCTGGACAGTTGGGGAGGTGGAGGCTCTCCCAACATGGGAGGCCTGCCCAGAACATGGCTGTGTGTCCAAAGAGGATTCCCTGCACCTCTGGCGCTGGGCAGAGATTTTCTGCACACAGGAGACCCTTGGCACACACAGTGTTTCCCCATGGAAAGCAGTGTGAGAAAGAGCCCCTGCCAGGGAAGCATGGCAATCGCCCATCGAAGCCCTCCATGCAGCAGGCTGTCATGGACTCGGCTGCAGGCCTTTGTGGCTGGAGAGACTGCAGCTCCTCTGGAGGCTCTGGGTCCATTTGCACTCCCCTTGGAGGAAACGAGGTTGTGGGATGAGGTCCTTGCCAACAATGGCACTCAGCCTGCTCCATTCGATGAGACGCACGTGTGGTGAGAGGGGCTTGTCAGCCCAGAAGCAAGCAGGGCAGCCAGGGAGGGGATTTGCATGCAGCTTGGAAGCCCTAGACTGCTGCCTCCCACCCAGGGAATGCCGGCTCTGCCCATCAGGCCCCATGCCCAAGTGGGCACCCAGCTTCAGCATCTGCCCTTTCCCAGCCATGGAACCATTCCCAGGCCACACCCTGAGCCCTGCCAAGGGTGACCTTGGCTCCCCAGGTGGGCTGAATGGCACGACTGTGTTAGGGGAGAGAAGGCCCAGGAGGCCTTCAGGGAACTGCCACCACATAGCAGTGCTCAGGAAAAGGCACTCTGCTTTCTGTAGGCTGAATGCACACTCGAGTTTTGGCTTGAGGCAGAGAGAGCTCAGCTAGGCGATTCCAGGCTGAAGGCAAAGCAGAGAGTTTTTTGGTGGAGCGATGGCACCATCTGCTGGCCAGCAAGCATGGCAGGAGAAGCCTCACTCCAAATGAGTTCCTGAGGAAGTTTCCAAGCAGGAGGCACTCTGGCTCCCCAAGCTCCAGAGTCCTGCTTACGACTTCCCTGTGGCAACAGAGTGCGTGCGAAGGGCATGTGGGTTGGAGGGTGCTCAGAAGCCACAGGCGAGGCTTTGGGCACCCAGTGTTCTCTGATGGAAAACACTGCAGGCCCGAGCATCCATAAACTCCTCCAAGGCTTTGCAGTGGGATAGCTGTCCATAGCAGATGGCTCCCTGCCAAGTGCTGCAGGCCTTTTGGGAGGGCTAAGCTGGAGTTTCCTTGCAGGCTGCTGGGCCAGGGGCGTGTGTCCCCTGGGCCAGAGTGCTGCAGGAGGAGCTCCTAGCTAGGGGAGAGCAAGCACGTTGTTTCCTTGGCCTACGCTGGCCTGTGAACACAGAGGCCAACCAGCAGCGATGACAGCACAGGCAGCAAGGGGGTGTGGCAGGCAGCGAAGAGGCGGCAGGAGTCCCACTTGAAAGTGGGCTCATGACTGTTTGGTGCTCAGGCCCCAGTGCTCACGTGCACACACAGCCTCTGGATCTGCAGCTTCCCAGCAGTGCAAGAGACACACAGGCACCACCCTGGGGCCTTCTCGAATGAACTGTGCTCCGTCAAGGTCCTGCTGGCTGGCAGTGGCCAAGGCCAGCACAGGCCCTAGGGAGGCCTGGCTGAGCCTGGGAAGGGTCCGGACCTAGCAGTGCCCAGGGCAAGCCTGGGACTGCAGGCCAGGCTGCAGGCTCATTCCAGTTTGGGCCTGGTACGCAGAGCCTTCGGCTAGGACGTGCAGGGGGAAGGCTCAGCACAGTGGCTTTGGCCTGCAATCCACGTTCCTCCCTCGGGCCGCCCTGCCTGGCAGACCCACACTCCCTAGAAGTGTGTTCCTGAGGCAGCTGGACAGTTGGGGAGGTGGAGGCTCTCCCAACATGGGAGGCCTGCCCAGAACATGGCTGTGTGTCCAAAGAGGATTCCCTGCACCTCTGGCGCTGGGCAGAGATTTTCTGCACACAGGAGACCCTTGGCACACACAGTGTTTCCCCATGGAAAGCAGTGTGAGAAAGAGCCCCCGCCAGGGAAGCATGGCACTCGCCCATCGAAGCCCTCCATGCAGCAGGCTGTCATGGACTCGGCTGCAGGCCTTTGTGGCTGGAGAGACTGCAGCTCCTCTGGAGGCTCTGGGTCCATTTGCACTCCCCTTGGAGGAAACGAGGTTGTGGGATGAGGTCCTTGCCCACAATGGCACTCAGCCTGCTCCATTCGATGAGACGCACATGTGGTGAGAGGGGCTTGTCAGCCCAGAAGCAAGCAGGGCAGCCAGGGAGGGGATTTGCATGCAGCTTGGAAGCCCTAGACTGCTGCCTCCCACCCAGGGAATGCCGGCTCTGCCCATCAGGCCCCATTCCCAAGTGGGCACCCAGCTTCAGCATCTGCCCTTTCCCAGCCATGGAACCATTCCCAGGCCACACCCTGAGCCCTGCCAAGGGTGACCTTGGCTCCCCGGGTGGGCTGAATGGCACGACTGTGTTAGGGGAGAGAAGGCCCAGGAGGCCTTCAGGGAACTGCCACCACATAGCAGTGCTCAGGAAAAGGCACTCTGCTTTCTGTAGGCTGAATGCACACTCGAGTTTTGGCTTGAGGCAGAGAGAGCTCAGCTAGGCGATTCCAGGCTGAAGGCAAAGCAGAGAGTTTTTTGGTGGAGCGATGGCACCATCTGCTGGCCAGCAAGCATGGCAGGAGAAGCCTCACTCCAAATGAGTTCCTGAGGAAGTTTCCAAGCAGGAGGCACTCTGGCTCCCCAAGCTCCAGAGTCCTGCTTACGACTTCCCTGTGGCAAGAGAGTGGGTGCCAAGGGCATGTGGGTTGGAGGGTGCTCAGAAGCCACAGGCGAGGCTTTGGGCACCCAGTGTTCTCTGATGGAAAACACTGCAGGCCCGAGCATCCATGAACTCCTCCAAGGCTTTGCAGTGGGATAGCTGTCCATAGCAGATGGCTCCCTGCCAAGTGCTGCAGGCCTTTCTGGATGGCTAAGCTGGAGCTTCCTTGCAGGCTGCTGGGAAAGGGGCGTGTGTCCCCTGGGCCAGAGTGCTGCAGGAGGAGCTCCTAGCTAGGGGAGAGCAAGCACGTTGTTTCCTTGGCCTACGCTGGCCTGTGAACACAGAGGCCAGCCAGCAGTGATGACAGCACAGGCAGCAAGGGGGTGTGGCAGGCAGCGAAGGGGCAGCAGGAGTCCCACTTGAAAGTGGGCTCATGACTGTTTGGTGCTCAGGCCCCAGTGCTCACGTGCACACACAGCCTCTGGACCTGCAGCTTCCCAGCAGTGCAAGAGACACACAGGCACCACCCTGGGGCCTTCTCGAATGAACTGTGCTCCATCGAGGTCCTGCTGGCTGGCAGTGGCCAAGGCCAGCACAGGCCCTCGGGAGGCCTGGCTGAGCCTGGGATGGGTCCGGACCTAGCAGTGCCCAGGGCAAGCCTGGGACTGCAGGCCAGGCTGCAGGCTCATTCCAGTTTGGGCCTGGTACGCAGAGCCTTCGGCTAGGACGTGCAGGGGGAAGGCTCAGCACAGTGGCTTTGGCCTGCAATCCACGTTCCTCCCTCGGGCCGCCCTGCCTGGCAGACCCACACTCCCTAGAAGTGTGTTCCTGAGGCAGTTGGACAGTTGGGGAGGCGGAGGCTCTCCCAACATGGGAGGCCTGCCCAGAACATGGCTGTGTGTCCAAAGAGGATTCCCTGCACCTCTGGCGCTGGGCAGAGATTTTCTGCACACAGGAGACCCTTGGCACACACAGTGTTTCCCCATGGAAAGCAGTGTGAGAAAGAGCCCCCGCCAGGGAAGCATGGCACTCGCCCATCGAAGCCCTCCATGCAGCAGGCTGTCATGGACTCGGCTGCAGGCCTTTGTGGCTGGAGAGACTGCAGCTCCTCTGGAGACTCTGGGTCCATTTGCACTCCCCTTGGAGGAAACGAGGTTGTGGGATGAGGTCCTTGCCAACAATGGCACTCAGCCTGCTCCATTCGATGAGACGCACGTGTGGTGAGAGGGGCTTGTCAGCCCAGAAGCAAGCAGGGCAGCCAGGGAGGGGATTTGCATGCAGCTGGAAGCCCTAGACTGCTGCCTCCCACCCAGGGAATGCCGGCTCTGCCCATCAGGCCCCATGCCCAAGTGGGCACCCAGCTTCAGCATCTGCCCTTTCCCAGCCATGGAACCATTCCCAGGCCACACCCTGAGCCCTGCCAAGGGTGACCTTGGCTCCCCGGGTGGGCTGAATGGCACGACTGTGTTAGGGGAGAGAAGGCCCAGGAGGCCTTCAGGGAACTGCCACCACATAGCAGTGCTCAGGAAAAGGCACTCTGCTTTCTGTAGGCTGGATGCACACTCGAGTTTTGGCTTGAGGCAGAGAGAGCTCAGCTAGGCGATTCCAGGCTGAAGGCAAAGCAGAGAGTTTTTTGGTGGAGCGATGGCCCCATCTGCTGGCCAGCAAGCGTGGCAGGAGAAGCCTCACTCCAAATGAGTTCCTGAGGAAGTTTCCAAGCAGGAGGCACTCTGGCTCCCCAAGCTCCAGAGTCCTGCTTACGACTTCCCTGTGGCAACAGAGTGGGTGCCAAGGGCATGTGGGTTGGAGGGTGCTCAGAAGCCACAGGCGAGGCTTTGGGCACCCAGTGTTCTCTGATGGAAAACACTGCAGGCCCGAGCATCCATGAACTCCTCCAAGGCTTTGCAGTGGGATAGCTGTCCATAGCAGATGGCTCCCTGCCAAGTGCTGCAGGCCTTTCTGGAGGGCTAAGCTGGAGCTTCCTTGCAGGCTGCTGGGCCAGGGGCATGTGTCCCCTGGGCCAGAGTGCTGCAGGAGGAGCTCCTAGCTAGGGGAGAGCAAGCACGTTGTTTCCTTGGCCTACGCTGGCCTGTGAACACAGAGGCCAGCCAGCAGTGATGACAGCACAGGCAGCAAGGGGGTGTGGCAGGCAGCTAAGAGGCGGCAGGAGTCCCACTTGAAAGTGGGCTCATGACTGTTTGGTGCTCAGGCCCCAGTGCTCACGTGCACACACAGCCTCTGGACCTGCAGCTTCCCAGCAGTGCAAGAGACACACAGGCACCACCCTGGGGCCTTCTCGAATGAACTGTGCTCCATCGAGGTCCTGCTGGCTGGCAGTGGCCAAGGCCAGCACAGGCCCTAGGGAGGCCTGGCTGAGCCTGGGATGGGTCCGGACCTAGCAGTGCCCAGGGCAAGCCTGGGACTGCAGGCCAGGCTGCAGGCTCATTCCAGTTTGGGCCTGGTACGCAGAGCCTTCGGCTAGGACGTGCAGGGGGAAGGCTCAGCACAGTGGCTTTGGCCTGCAATCCACGTTCCTCCCTCGGGCCGCCCTGCCTGGCAGACCCACACTCCCTAGAAGTGTGTTCCTGAGGCAGCTGGACAGTTGGGGAGGTGGAGGCTCTCCCAACATGGGAGGCCTGCCCAGAACATGGCTGTGTGTCCAAAGAGGATTCCCTGCACCTCTGGCGCTGGGCAGAGATTTTCTGCACACAGGAGACCCTTGGCACACACAGTGTTTCCCCATGGAAAGCAGTGTGAGAAAGAGCCCCCGCCAGGGAAGCATGGCACTCGCCCATCGAAGCCCTCCATGCAGCAGGCTGTCATGGACTCGGCTGCAGGCCTTTGTGGCTGGAGAGACTGCAGCTCCTCTGGAGGCTCTGGGTCCATTTGCACTCCCCTTGGAGGAAACGAGGTTGTGGGATGAGGTCCTTGCCAACAATGGCACTCAGCCTGCTCCATTCGATGAGACGCACGTGTGTTGAGAGGGGCTTGTCAGCCCAGAAGCAAGCAGGGCAGCCAGGGAGGGGATTTGCATGCAGCTTGGAAGCCCTAGACTGCTGCCTCCCACCCAGGGAATGCCGGCTCTGCCCATCAGGCCCCATGCCCAAGTGGGCACCCAGCTTCAGCATCTGCCCTTTCCCAGCCATGGAACCATTCCCAGGCCACACCCTGAGCCCTGCCAAGGGTGACCTTGGCTCCCCGGGTGGGCTGAATGGCACGACTGTGTTAGGGGAGAGAAGGCCCAGGAGGCCTTCAGGGAACTGCCACCACATAGCAGTGCTCAGGAAAAGGCACTCTGCTTTCTGTAGGCTGAATGCACACTCGAGTTTTGGCTTGAGGCAGAGAGAGCTCAGCTAGGCGATTCCAGGCTGAAGGCAAAGCAGAGAGTTTTTTGGTGGAGCGATGGCACCATCTGCTGGCCAGCAAGCATGGCAGGAGAAGCCTCACTCCAAATGAGTTCCTGAGGAAGTTTCCAAGCAGGAGGCACTCTGGCTCCCCAAGCTCCAGAGTCCTGCTTACGACTTCCCTGTGGCAACAGAGTGGGTGCCAAGGGCATGTGGGTTGGAGGGTGCTCAGAAGCCACAGGCGAGGCTTTGGGCACCCAGTGTTCTCTGATGGAAAACACTGCAGGCCCGAGCATCCATGAACTCCTCCAAGGCTTTGCAGTGGGATAGCTGTCCATAGCAGATGGCTCCCTGCCAAGTGCTGCAGGCCTTTCTGGAGGGCTAAGCTGGAGCTTCCTTGCAGGCTGCTGGGAAAGGGGCGTGTGTCCCCTGGGCAAGAGTGCTGCAGGAGGAGCTCCTAGCTAGGGGAGAGCAAGCACGTTGTTTCCTTGGCCTACGCTGGCCTGTGAACACAGAGGCCAGCCAGCAGTGATGACAGCACAGGCAGCAAGGGGGTGTGGCAGGCAGCGAAGGGGCAGCAGGAGTCCCACTTGAAAGTGGGCTCATGACTGTTTGGTGCTCAGGCCCCAGTGCTCACGTGCACACACAGCCTCTGGACCTGCAGCTTCCCAGCAGTGCAAGAGACACACAGGCACCACCCTGGGGCCTTCTCGAATGAACTGTGCTCCATCGAGGTCCTGCTGGCTGGCAGTGGCCAAGGCCAGCACAGGCCCTCGGGAGGCCTGGCTGAGCCTGGGATGGGTCCGGACCTAGCAGTGCCCAGGGCAAGCCTGGGACTGCAGGCCAGGCTGCAGGCTCATTCCAGTTTGGGCCTGGTACGCAGAGCCTTCGGCTAGGACGTGCAGGGGGAAGGCTCAGCACAGTGGCTTTGGCCTGCAATCCACGTTCCTCCCTCGGGCCGCCCTGCCTGGCAGACCCACACTCCCTAGAAGTGTGTTCCTGAGGCAGCTGGACAGTTGGGGAGGTGGAGGCTCTCCCAACATGGGAGGCCTGCCCAGAACATGGCTGTGTGTCCAAAGAGGATTCCCTGCACCTCTGGCGCTGGGCAGAGATTTTCTGCACACAGGAGACCCTTGGCACACACAGTGTTTCCCCATGGAAAGCAGTGTGAGAAAGAGCCCCCGCCAGGGAAGCATGGCACTCGCCCATCGAAGCCCTCCATGCAGCAGGCTGTCATGGACTCGGCTGCAGGCCTTTGTGGCTGGAGAGACTGCAGCTCCTCTGGAGGCTCTGGGTCCATTTGCACTCCCCTTGGAGGAAACGAGGTTGTGGGATGAGGTCCTTGCCAACAATGGCACTCAGCCTGCTCCATTCGATGAGACGCACGTGTGGTGAGAGGGGCTTGTCAGCCCAGAAGCAAGCAGGGCAGCCGGGGAGGGGATTTGCATGCAGCTTGGAAGCCCTAGACTGCTGCCTCCCACCCAGGGAAAGCCGGCTCTGCCCATCAGGCGCCATGCCCAAGTGGGCACCCAGCTTCAGCATCTGCCCTTTCCCAGCCATGGAACCATTCCCAGGCCACACCCTGAGCCCTGCCAAGGGTGACCTTGGCTCCCCGGGTGGGCTGAATGGCACGACTGTGTTAGGGGAGAGAAGGCCCAGGAGGCCTTCAGGGAACTGCCACCACATAGCAGTGCTCAGGAAAAGGCACTCTGCTCTCTGTAGGCTGGATGCACACTCGAGTTTTGGCTTGAGGCAGAGAGAGCTCAGCTAGGCGATTCCAGGCTGAAGGCAAAGCAGAGAGTTTTTTGGTGGAGCGATGGCCCCATCTGCTGGCCAGCAAGCGTGGCAGGAGAAGCCTCACTCCAAATGAGTTCCTGAGGAAGTTTCCAAGCAGGAGGCACTCTGGCTCCCCAAGCTCCAGAGTCCTGCTTACGACTTCCCTGTGGCAACAGAGTGGGTGCCAAGGGCATGTGGGTTGGAGGGTGCTCAGAAGCCACAGGCGAGGCTTTGGGCACCCAGTGTTCTCTGATGGAAAACACTGCAGGCCCGAGCATCCATGAACTCCTCCAAGGCTTTGCAGTGGGATAGCTGTCCATAGCAGATGGCTCCCTGCCAAGTGCTGCAGGCCTTTCTGGAGTGCTAAGCTGGAGCTTCCTTGCAGGCTGCTGGGCCAGGGGCGTGTGTCCCCTGGGCCAGAGTGCTGCAGGAGGAGCTCCTAGCTAGGGGAGAGCAAGCACGTTGTTTCCTTGGCCTACGCTGCCCTGTGAACACAGAGGCCAGCTAGCAGCGATGACAGCACAGGCAGCAAGGGGGTGTGGCAGGCAGCGAAGAGGCGGCAGGAGTCCCACTTGAAAGTGGGCTCATGACTGTTTGGTGCTCAGGCCCCAGTGCTCACGTGCACACACAGCCTCTGGACCTGCAGCTTCCCAGCAGTGCAAGAGACACACAGGCACCACCCTTGGGCCTTCTCGAATGAACTGTGCTCCATCGAGGTCCTGCTGGCTGGCAGTGGCCAAGGCCAGCACAGGCCCTAGGGAGGCCTGGCTGAGCCTGGGATGGGTCCGGACCTAGCAGTGCCCAGGGCAAGCCTGGGACTGCAGGCCAGGCTGCAGGCTCATTCCAGTTTGGGCCTGGTACGCAGAGCCTTCGGCTAGGACGTGCAGGGGGAAGGCTCAGCACAGTGGCTTTGGCCTGCAATCCACGTTCCTCCCTCGGGCCGCCCTGCCTGGCAGACCCACACTCCCTAGAAGTGTGTTCCTGAGGCAGCTGGACAGTTGGGGAGGTGGAGGCTCTCCCAACATGGGAGGCCTGCCCAGAACATGGCTGTGTGTCCAAAGAGGATTCCCTGCACCTCTGGCGCTGGGCAGAGATTTTCTGCACACAGGAGACCCTTGGCACACACAGTGTTTCCCCATGGAAAGCAGTGTGAGAAAGAGCCCCCGCCAGGGAAGCATGGCACTCGCCCATCGAAGCCCTCCATGCAGCAGGCTGTCATGGACTCGGCTGCAGGCCTTTGTGGCTGGAGAGACTGCAGCTCCTCTGGAGGCTCTGGGTCCATTTGCACTCCCCTTGGAGGAAACGAGGTTGTGGGATGAGGTCCTTGCCAACAATGGCACTCAGCCTGCTCCATTCGATGAGACGCACGTGTGTTGAGAGGGGCTTGTCAGCCCAGAAGCAAGCAGGGCAGCCAGGGAGGGGATTTGCATGCAGCTTGGAAGCCCTAGACTGCTGCCTCCCACCCAGGGAAAGCCGGCTCTGCCCATCAGGCCCCATGCCCAAGTGGGCACCCAGCTTCAGCATCTGCCCTTTCCCAGCCATGGAACCATTCCCAGGCCACACCCTGAGCCCTGCCAAGGGTGACCTTGGCTCCCCGGGTGGGCTGAATGGCACGACTGTGTTAGGGGAGAGAAGGCCCAGGAGGCCTTCAGGGAACTGCCACCACATAGCAGTGCTCAGGAAAAGGCACTTTGCTCTCTGTAGGCTGGATGCACACTCGAGTTTTGGCTTGAGGCAGAGAGAGCTCAGCTAGGCGATTCCAGGCTGAAGGCAAAGCAGAGAGTTTTTTGGTGGAGCGATGGCCCCATCTGCTGGCCAGCAAGCGTGGCAGGAGAAGCCTCACTGCAAATGAGTTCCTGAGGAAGTTTCCAAGCAGGAGGCACTCTGGCTCCCCAAGCTCCAGAGTCCTGCTTACGACTTCCCTGTGGCAACAGAGTGGGTGCCAAGGGCATGTGGGTTGGAGGGTGCTCAGAAGCCACAGGCGAGGCTTTGGGCACCCAGTGTTCTCTGATGGAAAACACTGCAGGCCCGAGCATCCATGAACTCCTCCAAGGCTTTGCAGTGGGATAGCTGTCCATAGCAGATGGCTCCCTGCCAAGTGCTGCAGGCCTTTCTGGAGGGCTAAGCTGGAGCTTCCTTGCAGGCTGCTGGGCCAGGGGCATGTGTCCCCTGGGCCAGAAGGCTGCAGGAGGAGCTCCTAGCTAGGGGAGAGCAAGCACGTTGTTTCCTTGGCCTACGCTGGCCTGTGAACACAGAGGCCAGCCAGCAGTGATGACAGCACAGGCAGCAAGGGGGTGTGGCAGGCAGCGAAGAGGCGGCAGGAGTCCCACTTGAAAGTGGGCTCATGACTGTTTGGTGCTCAGGCCCCAGTGCTCACGTGCACACACAGCCTCTGGACCTGCAGCTTCCCAGCAGTGCAAGAGACACACAGGCACCACCCTGGGGCCTTCTCGAATGAACTGTGCTCCATCGAGGTCCTGCTGGCTGGCAGTGGCCAAGGCCAGCACAGGCCCTAGGGAGGCCGGGCCTAGCCTGGGATGGGTCCGGACCTAGCAGTGCCCAGGGCAAGCCTGGGACTGCAGGCCAGGCTGCAGGCTCATTCCAGTTTGGGCCTGGTACGCAGAGCCTTCGGCTAGGACGTGCAGGGGGAAGGCTCAGCACAGTGGCTTTGGCCTGCAATCCACGTTCCTCCCTCGGGCCGCCCTGCCTGGCAAACCCACACTCCCTAGAAGTGTGTTCCTGAGGCAGCTGGACAGTTGGGGAGGTGGAGGCTCTCCCAACATGGGAGGCCTGCCCAGAACATGGCTGTGTGTCCAAAGAGGATTCCCTGCACCTCTGGCGCTGGGCAGAGATTTTCTGCACACAGGAGACCCTTGGCACACACAGTGTTTCCCCATGGAAAACAGTGAGAGAAAGAGCCCCCACCAGGGAAGCATGGCACTCGCCCATCGAAGCCCTCCATGCAGCAGGCTGTCATGGACTCGGCTGCAGGCCTTTGTGGCTGGAGAGACTGCAGCTCCTCTGGAGGCTCTGGGTCCATTTGCACTCCCCTTGGAGGAAACGAGGTTGTGGGATGAGGTCCTTGCCAACAATGGCACTCAGCCTGCTCCATTCGATGAGACGCACGTGTGGTGAGAGAGGCTTGTCAGCCCAGAAGCAAGCAGGGCAGCCAGGGAGGGGATTTGCATGCAGCTTGGAAGCCCTAGACTGCTGCCTCCCACCCAGGGAATGCCGGCTCTGCCCATCAGGCCCCATTCCCAAGTGGGCACCCAGCTTCAGCATCTGCCCTTTCCCAGCCATGGAACCATTCCCAGGCCACACCCTGAGCCCTGCCGAGGGTGACCTTGGCTCCCCGGGTGGGCTGAATGGCACGACTGTGTTAGGGGAGAGAAGGCCCAGGAGGCCTTCAGGGAACTGCCACCACATAGCAGTGCTCAGGAAAAGGCACTCTGCTTTCTGTAGGCTGGATGCACACTCGAGTTTTGGCTTGAGGCAGAGAGAGCTCAGCTAGGCGATTCCAGGCTGAAGGCAAAGCAGAGAGTTTTTTCGTGGAGCGATGGCACCATCTGCTGGCCAGCAAGCGTGGCAGGAGAAGCCTCACTCCAAATGAGTTCCTGAGGAAGTTTCCAAGCAGGAGGCACTCTGGCTCCCCAAGCTCCAGAGTCCTGCTTATGACTTCCCTGTGGCAACAGAGTGGGTGCCAAGGGCATGTGGGTTGGAGGGTGCTCAGAAGCCACGGGCGAGGCTTTGGGCACCCAGTGTTCTCTGATGGAAAACACTGCAGGCCCGAGCATCCATGAACTCCTCCAAGGCTTTGCAGTGGGATAGCTGTCCATAGCAGATGGCTCCCTGCCAAGTGCTGCAGGCCTTTCTGGAGGGCTAAGCTGGAGCTTCCTTGCAGGCTGCTGGGCCAGGGGCGTGTGTCCCCTGGGCCAGAGTGCTGCAGGAGGAGCTCCTAGCTAGGGGAGAGCAAGCACGTTGTTTCCTTGGCCTACGCTGGCCTGTGAACACAGAGGCCAACCAGCAGTGATGACAGCCCAGGCAGCAAGGGGGTGTGGCAGGCAGCGAAGAGGCGGCAGGAGTCCCACTTGAAAGTGGGCTCATGACTGTTTGGTGCTCAGGCCCCAGTGCTCACGTGCACACACAGCCTCTGGACCTGCAGCTTCCCAGCAGTGCAAGAGACACACAGGCACCACCCTGGGGCCTTCTCGAATGAACTGTGCTGCGTCGAGGTCCTGCTGGCTGGCAGTGGCCAAGGCCAGCACAGGCCCTCGGGAGGCCTGGCTGAGCCTGGGATGGGTCCGGACCTAGCAGTGCCCAGGGCAAGCCTGGGACTGCAGGCCAGGCTGCAGGCTCATTCCAGTTTGGGCCTGGTACGCAGAGCCTTCGGCTAGGACGTGCAGGGGGAAGGCTCAGCACAGTGGCTTTGGCCTGCAATCCACGTTCCTCCCTCGGGCCGCCCTGCCTGGCAGACCCACACTCCCTAGAAGTGTGTTCCTGAGGCAGCTGGACAGTTGGGGAGGTGGAGGCTCTCCCAACATGGGAGGCCTGCCCAGAACATGGCTGTGTGTCCAAAGAGGATTCCCTGCACCTCTGGCGCTGGGCAGAGATTTTCTGCACACAGGGGACCCTTGGCACACACAGTGTTTCCCCATGGAAAGCAGTGTGAGAAAGAGCCCCCGCCAGGGAAGCATGGCACTCGCCCATCGAAGCCCTCCATGCAGCAGGCTGTCATGGACTCGGCTGCAGGCCTTTGTGGCTGGAGAGACTGCAGCTCCTCTAGAGGCTCTGGGTCCATTTGCACTCCCCTTGGAGGAAACGAGGTTGTGGGATGAGGTCCTTGCCAACAATGGCACTCAGCCTGCTCCATTCGATGAGACGCACGTGTGGTGAGAGGGGCTTGTCAGCCCAGAAGCAAGCAGGGCAGCCAGGGAGGGGATTTGCATGCAGCTTGGAAGCCGTAGACTGCTGCTTCCCACCCAGGGAATGCCGGCTCTGCCCATCAGGCCCCATGCACCAGTGGGCACCCAGCTTCAGCATCTGCCCTTTCCCAGCCATGGAACCATTCCCAGGCCACACCCTGAGCCCTGCCAAGGGTGACATTGGCTCCCCGGGTGGGCTGAATGGCACGACTGTGTTAGGGGAGAGAAGGCCCAGGAGGCCTTCAGGGAACTGCCACCACATAGCAGTGCTCAGGAAAAGGCACTCTGCTTTCTGTAGGCTGAATGCACACTCGAGTTTTGGCTTGAGGCAGAGAGAGCTCAGCTAGGCGATTCCAGGCTGAAGGCAAAGCAGAGAGTTTTTTGGTGGAGCGATGGCACCATCTGCTGGCCAGCAAGCATGGCAGGAGAAGCCTCACTCCAAATGAGTTCCTGAGGAAGTTTCCAAGCAGGAGGCACTCTGGCTCCCCAAGCTCCAGAGTCCTGCTTACGACTTCCCTGTGGCAAGAGAGTGGGTGCCAAGGGCATGTGGGTTGGAGGGTGCTCAGAAGCCACAGGCGAGGCTTTGGGCACCCAGTGTTCTCTCATGGAAAACACTGCAGGCCCGAGCATCCATGAACTCCTCCAAGGCTTTGCAGTGGGATAGCTGTCCATAGCAGATGGCTCCCTGCCAAGTGCTGCAGGCCTTTCTGGAAGGCTAAGCTGGAGCTTCCTTGCAGGCTGCTGGGCCAGGGGCGTGTGTCCCCTGGGCCAGAGTGCTGCAGGAGGAGCTCCTAGCTAGGGGAGAGCAAGCACGTTGTTTCCTTGGCCTACGCTGCCCTCTGAACACAGAGGCCAGCCAGCAGTGATGACAGCACAGGCAGCAAGGGGGTGTGGCAGGCAGCGAAGAGGCGGCAGGAGTCTCACTTGAAAGTGGGCTCATGACTGTTTGGTGCTCAGGCCCCAGTGCTCACGTGCACACACAGCCTCTGGACCTGCAGCTTCCCAGCAGTGCAAGAGACACACAGGCACCACCCTGGGGCCTTCTCGAATGAACTGTGTTCCAAAGGGGTCCTGCTGGCTGGCAGTGGCCAAGGCCAGCACAGGCCCTAGGGAGGCCTGGCTGAGCCTGGGATGGGTCCGGACCTAGCAGTGCCCAGGGCAAGCCTGGGACTGCAGGCCAGGCTGCAGGCTCATTCCAGTTTGGGCCTGGTACGCAGAGCCTTCGGCTAGGACTTGCAGGGGGAAGGCTCAGCACAGTGGCTTTGGCCTGCAATCCACGTTCCTCCCTCGGGCCGCCCTGCCTGGCAGACCCACACTCCCTAGAAGTGTGTTCCTGAGGCAGTTGGACAGTTGGGGAGGCGGAGGCTCTCCCAACATGGGAGGCCTGCCCAGAACATGGCTGTGTGTCCAAAGAGGATTCCCTGCACCTCTGGCGCTGGGCAGAGATTTTCTGCACACAGGAGACCCTTGGCACACACAGTGTTTCCCCATGGAAAGCAGTGTGAGAAAGAGCCCCCGCCAGGGAAGCATGGCACTCGCCCATCGAAGCCCTCCATGCAGCAGGCTGTCATGGACTCGGCTGCAGGCCTTTGTGGCTGGAGAGACTGCAGCTCCTCTGGAGACTCTGGGTCCATATGCACTCCCCTTGGAGGAAACGAGGTTGTGGGATGAGGTCCTTGCCAACAATGGCACTCAGCCTGCTCCATTCGATGAGACGCACGTGTGGTGAGAGGGGCTTGTCAGCCCAGAAGCAAGCAGGGCAGCCAGGGAGGGGATTTGCATGCAGCTTGGAAGCCCTAGACTGCTGCCTCCCACCCAGGGAATGCCGGCTCTGCCCATCAGGCCCCATGCCCAAGTGGGCACCCAGCTTCAGCATCTGCCCTTTCCCAGCCATGGAACCATTCCCAGGCCACACCCTGAGCCCTGCCAAGGGTGACCTTGGCTCCCCGGGTGGGCTGAATGGCACGACTGTGTTAGGGGAGAGAAGGCCCAGGAGGCCTTCAGGGAACTGCCACCACATAGCAGTGCTCAGGAAAAGGCACTCTGCTTTCTGTAGGCTGGATGCACACTCGAGTTTTGGCTTGAGGCAGAGAGAGCTCAGCTAGGCGATTCCAGGCTGAAGGCAAAGCAGAGAGTTTTTTGGTGGAGCGATGGCCCCATCTGCTGGCCAGCAAGCGTGGCAGGAGAAGCCTCACTCCAAATGAGTTCCTGAGGAAGTTTCCAAGCAGGAGGCACTCTGGCTCCCCAAGCTCCAGAGTCCTGCTTACGACTTCCCTGTGGCAACAGAGTGGGTGCCAAGGGCATGTGGGTTGGAGGGTGCTCAGAAGCCACAGGCGAGGCTTTGGGCACCCAGTGTTCTCTGATGGAAAACACTGCAGGCCCGAGCATCCATGAACTCCTCCAAGGCTTTGCAGTGGGATAGCTGTCCATAGCAGATGGCTCCCTGCCAAGTGCTGCAGGCCTTTCTGGAGGGCTAAGCTGGAGCTTCCTTGCAGGCTGCTGGGCCAGGGGCATGTGTCCCCTGGGCCAGAGTGCTGCAGGAGGAGCTCCTAGCTAGGGGAGAGCAAGCACGTTGTTTCCTTGGCCTACGCTGGCCTGTGAACACAGAGGCCAGCCAGCAGTGATGACAGCACAGGCAGCAAGGGGGTGTGGCAGGCAGCGAAGAGGCGGCAGGAGTCCCACTTGAAAGTGGGCTCATGACTGTTTGGTGCTCAGGCCCCAGTGCTCACGTGCACACACAGCCTCTGGACCTGCAGCTTCCCAGCAGTGCAAGAGACACACAGGCACCACCCTGGGGCCTTCTCGAATGAACTGTGCTCCATCGAGGTCCTGCTGGCTGGCAGTGGCCAAGGCCAGCACAGGCCCTCGGGAGGCCTGGCTGAGCCTGGGATGGGTCCGGACCTAGCAGTGCCCAGGGCAAGCCTGGGACTGCAGGCCAGGCTGCAGGCTCATTCCAGTTTGGGCCTGGTACGCAGAGCCTTCGGCTAGGACGTGCAGGGGGAAGGCTCAGCACAGTGGCTTTGGCCTGCAATCCACGTTCCTCCCTCGGGCCGCCCTGCCTGGCAGACCCACACTCCCTAGAAGTGTGTTCCTGAGGCAGCTGGACAGTTGGGGAGGTGGAGGCTCTCCCAACATGGGAGGCCTGCCCAGAACATGGCTGTGTGTCCAAAGAGGATTCCCTGCACCTCTGGCGCTGGGCAGAGATTTTCTGCACACAGGAGACCCTTGGCACACACAGTGTTTCCCCATGGAAAGCAGTGTGAGAAAGAGCCCCCGCCAGGGAAGCATGGCACTCGCCCATCGAAGCCCTCCATGCAGCAGGCTGTCATGGACTCGGCTGCAGGCCTTTGTGGCTGGAGAGACTGCAGCTCCTCTGGAGGCTCTGGGTCCATTTGCACTCCCCTTGGAGGAAACGAGGTTGTGGGATGAGGTCCTTGCCAACAATGGCACTCAGCCTGCTCCATTCGATGAGACGCACGTGTGGTGAGAGGGGCTTCTCAGCCCAGAAGCAAGCAGGGCAGCCAGGGAGGGGATTTGCATGCAGCTTGGAAGCCCTAGACTGCTGCCTCCCACCCAGGGAATGCCGGCTCTGCCCATCAGGCCCCATGCCCAAGTGGGCACCCAGCTTCAGCATCTGCCCTTTCCCAGCCATGGAACCATTCCCAGGCCACACCCTGAGCCCTGCCAAGGGTGACCTTGGCTCCCCGGGTGGGCTGAATGGCACGACTGTGTTAGGGGAGAGAAGGCCCAGGAGGCCTTCAGGGAACTGCCACCACATAGCAGTGCTCAGGAAAAGGCACTCTGCTTTCTGTAGGCTGGATGCACACTCGAGTTTTGGCTTGAGGCAGAGAGAGCTCAGCTAGGCGATTCCAGGCTGAAGGCAAAGCAGAGAGTTTTTTGGTGGAGCGATGGCCCCATCTGCTGGCCAGCAAGCGTGGCAGGAGAAGCCTCACTCCAAATGAGTTCCTGA
Source organism: Hippopotamus amphibius kiboko (assembly GCF_030028045.1). Classification (NCBI taxonomy): domain Eukaryota; kingdom Metazoa; phylum Chordata; class Mammalia; order Artiodactyla; family Hippopotamidae; genus Hippopotamus; species Hippopotamus amphibius. The sequence continues at coordinate 124,744,433 of NC_080186.1, read as the reverse complement.
GGAAGTTTCCAAGCAGGAGGCACTCTGGCTCCCCAAGCTCCAGAGTCCTGCTTACGACTTCCCTGTGGCAACAGAGTGGGTGCCAAGGGCATGTGGGTTGGAGGGTGCTCAGAAGCCACAGGCGAGGCTTTGGGCACCCAGTGTTCTCTGATGGAAAACACTGCAGGCCCGAGCATCCATGAACTCCTCCAAGGCTTTGCAGTGGGATAGCTGTCCATAGCAGATGGCTCCCTGCCAAGTGCTGCAGGCCTTTCTGGAGGGCTAAGCTGGAGCTTCCTTGCAGGCTGCTGGGCCAGGGGCATGTGTCCCCTGGGCCAGAGTGCTGCAGGAGGAGCTCCTAGCTAGGGGAGAGCAAGCACGTTGTTTCCTTGGCCTACGCTGGCCTGTGAACACAGAGGCCAGCCAGCAGTGATGACAGCACAGGCAGCAAGGGGGTGTGGCAGGCAGCGAAGAGGCGGCAGGAGTCCCACTTGAAAGTGGGCTCATGACTGTTTGGTGCTCAGGCCCCAGTGCTCACGTGCACACACAGCCTCTGGACCTGCAGCTTCCCAGCAGTGCAAGAGACACACAGGCACCACCCTGGGGCCTTCTCGAATGAACTGTGCTCCATCGAGGTCCTGCTGGCTGGCAGTGGCCAAGGCCAGCACAGGCCCTAGGGAGGCCTGGCTGAGCCTGGGATGGGTCCGGACCTAGCAGTGCCCAGGGCAAGCCTGGGACTGCAGGCCAGGCTGCAGGCTCATTCCAGTTTGGGCCTGGTACGCAGAGCCTTCGGCTAGGACGTGCAGGGGGAAGGCTCAGCACAGTGGCTTTGGCCTGCAATCCACGTTCCTCCCTCGGGCCGCCCTGCCTGGCAGACCCACACTCCCTAGAAGTGTGTTCCTGAGGCAGCTGGACAGTTGGGGAGGTGGAGGCTCTCCCAACATGGGAGGCCTGCCCAGAACATGGCTGTGTGTCCAAAGAGGATTCCCTGCACCTCTGGCGCTGGGCAGAGATTTTCTGCACACAGGAGACCCTTGGCACACACAGTGTTTCCCCATGGAAAGCAGTGTGAGAAAGAGCCCCCGCCAGGGAAGCATGGCACTCGCCCATCGAAGCCCTCCATGCAGCAGGCTGTCATGGACTCGGCTGCAGGCCTTTGTGGCTGGAGAGACTGCAGCTCCTCTGGAGGCTCTGGGTCCATTTGCACTCCCCTTGGAGGAAACGAGGTTGTGGAATGAGGTCCTTGCCAACAATGGCACTCAGCCTGCTCCATTCGATGAGACGCACGTGTGGTGAGAGGGGCTTGTCAGCCCAGAAGCAAGCAGGGCAGCCAGGGAGGGGATTTGCATGCAGCTTGGAAGCCCTAGACTGCTGCCTCCCACCCAGGGAATGCCGGCTCTGCCCATCAGGCCCCATGCCCAAGTGGGCACCCAGCTTCAGCATCTGCCCTTTCCCAGCCATGGAACCATTCCCAGGCCACACCCTGAGCCCTGCCAAGGGTGACCTTGGCTCCCCGGGTGGGCTGAATGGCACGACTGTGTTAGGGGAGAGAAGGCCCAGGAGGCCTTCAGGGAACTGCCACCACATAGCAGTGCTCAGGAAAAGGCAGTCTGCTCTCTGTAGGCTGGATGCACACTCGAGTTTTGGCTTGAGGCAGAGAGAGCTCAGCTAGGCGATTCCAGGCTGAAGGCAAAGCAGAGAGTTTTTTGGTGGAGCGATGGCCCCATCTGCTGGCCAGCAAGCGTGGCAGGAGAAGCCTCACTCCAAATGAGTTCCTGAGGAAGTTTCCAAGCAGGAGGCACTCTGGCTCCCCAAGCTCCAGAGTCCTGCTTACGACTTCCCTGTGGCAACAGAGTGGGTGCCAAGGGCATGTGGGTTGGAGGGTGCTCAGAAGCCACAGGCGAGGCTTTGGGCACCCAGTGTTCTCTGATGGAAAACACTGCAGGCCCGAGCATCCATGAACTCCTCCAAGGCTTTGCAGTGGGATAGCTGTCCATAGCAGATGGCTCCCTGCCAAGTGCTGCAGGCCTTTCTGGAGTGCTAAGCTGGAGCTTCCTTGCAGGCTGCTGGGCCAGGGGCGTGTGTCCCCTGGGCCAGAGTGCTGCAGGAGGAGCTCCTAGCTAGGGGAGAGCAAGCACGTTGTTTCCTTGGCCTACGCTGCCCTGTGAACACAGAGGCCAGCCAGCAGCGATGACAGCACAGGCAGCAAGGGGGTGTGGCAGGCAGCGAAGAGGCGGCAGGAGTCCCACTTGAAAGTGGGCTCATGACTGTTTGGTGCTCAGGCCCCAGTGCTCACGTGCACACACAGCCTCTGGACCTGCAGCTTCCCAGCAGTGCAAGAGACACACAGGCACCACCCTGGGGCCTTCTCGAATGAACTGTGCTCCATCGAGGTCCTGCTGGCTGGAAGTGGCCAAGGCCAGCACAGGCCCTAGGGAGGCCTGGCTGAGCCTGGGATGGGTCCGGACCTAGCAGTGCCCAGGGCAAGCCTGGGACTGCAGGCCAGGCTGCAGGCTCATTCCAGTTTGGGCCTGGTACGCAGAGCCTTCGGCTAGGACGTGCAGGGGGAAGGCTCAGCACAGTGGCTTTGGCCTGCAATCCACGTTCCTCCCTCGGGCCGCCCTGCCTGGCAGACCCACACTCCCTAGAAGTGTGTTCCTGAGGCAGCTGGACAGTTGGGGAGGTGGAGGCTCTCCCAACATGGGAGGCCTGCCCAGAACATGGCTGTGTGTCCAAAGAGGATTCCCTGCACCTCTGGCGCTGGGCAGATATTTTCTGCACACAGGAGACCCTTGGCACACACAGTGTTTCCCCATGGAAAGCAGTGTGAGAAAGAGCCCCCGCCAGGGAAGCATGGCACTCGCCCATCGAAGCCCTCCATGCAGCAGGCTGTCATGGACTCGGCTGCAGGCCTTTGTGGCTGGAGAGACTGCAGCTCCTCTGGAGGCTCTGGGTCCATTTGCACTCCCCTTGGAGGAAACGAGGTTGTGGGATGAGGTCCTTGCCAACAATGGCACTCAGCCTGCTCCATTCGATGAGACGCACGTGTGTTGAGAGGGGCTTGTCAGCCCAGAAGCAAGCAGGGCAGCCAGGGAGGGGATTTGCATGCAGCTTGGAAGCCCTAGACTGCTGCCTCCCACCCAGGGAATGCCGGCTCTGCCCATCAGGCCCCATGCCCAAGTGGGCACCCAGCTTCAGCATCTGCCCTTTCCCAGCCATGGAACCATTCCCAGGCCACACCCTGAGCCCTGCCAAGGGTGACCTTGGCTCCCCGGGTGGGCTGAATGGCACGACTGTGTTAGGGGAGAGAAGGCCCAGGAGGCCTTCAGGGAACTGCCACCACATAGCAGTGCTCAGGAAAAGGCACTCTGCTCTCTGTAGGCTGGATGCACACTCGAGTTTTGGCTTGAGGCAGAGAGAGCTCAGCTAGGCGATTCCAGGCTGAAGGCAAAGCAGAGAGTTTTTTGGTGGAGCGATGGCCCCATCTGCTGGCCAGCAAGCGTGGCAGGAGAAGCCTCACTCCAAATGAGTTCCTGAGGAAGTTTCCAAGCAGGAGGCACTCTGGCTCCCCAAGCTCCAGAGTCCTGCTTACGACTTCCCTGTGGCAACAGAGTGGGTGCCAAGGGCATGTGGGTTGGAGGGTGCTCAGAAGCCACAGGCGAGGCTTTGGGCACCCAGTGTTCTCTGATGGAAAACACTGCAGGCCCGAGCATCCGTGAACTCCTCCAAGGCTTTGCAGTGGGATAGCTGTCCATAGCAGATGGCTCCCTGCCAAGTGCTGCAGGCCTTTCTGGAGGGCTAAGCTGGAGCTTCCTTGCAGGCTGCTGGGCCAGGGGCGTGTGTCCCCTGGGCCAGAGTGCTGCAGGAGGAGCTCCTAGCTAGGGGAGAGCAAGCACGTTGTTTCCTTGGCCTACGCTGCCCTGTGAACACAGAGGCCAGCCAGCAGTGATGACAGCACAGGCAGCAAGGGGGTGTGGCAGGCAGCTAAGAGGCGGCAGGAGTCCCACTTGAAAGTGGGCTCATGACTGTTTGGTGCTCAGGCCCCAGTGCTCACGTACACACACAGCCTCTGGACCTGCAGCTTCCCAGCAGTGCAAGAGACACACAGGCACCACCCTGGGGCCTTCTCGAATGAACTGTGCTGCGTCGAGGTCCTGCTGGCTGGCAGTGGCCAAGGCCAGCACAGGCCCTCGGGAGGCCTGGCTGAGCCTGGGATGGGTCCGGACCTAGCAGTGCCCAGGGCAAGCCTGGGACTGCAGGCCAGGCTGCAGGCTCATTCCAGTTTGGGCCTGGTACGCAGAGCCTTCGGCTAGGACGTGCAGGGGGAAGGCTCAGCACAGTGGCTTTGGCCTGCAATCCACGTTCCTCCCTCGGGCCGCCCTGCCTGGCAGACCCACACTCCCTAGAAGTGTGTTCCTGAGGCAGCTGGACAGTTGGGGAGGTGGAGGCTCTCCCAACATGGGAGGCCTGCCCAGAACATGGCTGTGTGTCCAAAGAGGATTCCCTGCACCTCTGGCGCTGGGCAGAGATTTTCTGCACACAGGAGACCCTTGGCACACACAGTGTTTCCCCATGGAAAGCAGTGTGAGAAAGAGCCCCCGCCAGGGAAGCATGGCACTCGCCCATCGAAGCCCTCCATGCAGCAGGCTGTCATGGACTCGGCTGCAGGCCTTTGTGGCTGGAGAGACTGCAGCTCCTCTGGAGGCTCTGGGTCCATTTGCACTCCCCTTGGAGGAAACGAGGTTGTGGGATGAGGTCCTTGCCCACAATGGCACTCAGCCTGCTCCATTCGATGAGACGCACGTGTGGTGAGAGGGGCTTGTCAGCCCAGAAGCAAGCAGGGCAGCCAGGGAGGGGATTTGCATGCAGCTTGGAAGCCCTAGACTGCTGCCTCCCACCCAGGGAATGCCGGCTCTGCCCATCAGGCCCCATTCCCAAGTGGGCACCCAGCTTCAGCATCTGCCCTTTCCCAGCCATGGAACCATTCCCAGGCCACACCCTGAGCCCTGCCAAGGGTGACCTTGGCTCCCTGGGTGGGCTGAATGGCACGACTGTGTTAGGGCAGAGAAGGCCCAGGAGGCCTTCAGGGAACTGCCACCACATAGCAGTGCTCAGGAAAAGGCACTCTGCTTTCTGTAGGCTGGATGCACACTCGAGTTTTGGCTTGAGGCAGAGAGAGCTCAGCTAGGCGATTCCAGGCTGAAGGCAAAGCAGAGAGTTTTTTGGTGGAGCGATGGCCCCATCTGCTGGCCAGCAAGCGTGGCAGGAGAAGCCTCACTCCAAATGAGTTCCTGAGGAAGTTTCCAAGCAGGAGGCACTCTGGCTCCCCAAGCTCCAGAGTCCTGCTTACGACTTCCCTGTGGCAACAGAGTGGGTGCCAAGGGCATGTGGGTTGGAGGGTGCTCAGAAGCCACAGGCGAGGCTTTGGGCACCCAGTGTTCTCTGATGGAAAACACTGCAGGCCCGAGCATCCATGAACTCCTCCAAGGCTTTGCAGTGGGATAGCTGTCCATAGCAGATGGCTCCCTGCCAAGTGCTGCAGGCCTTTCTGGAGGGCTAAGCTGGAGCTTCCTTGCAGGCTGCTGGGAAAGGGGCGTGTGTCCCCTGGGCAAGAGTGCTGCAGGAGGAGCTCCTAGCTAGGGGAGAGCAAGCACGTTGTTTCCTTGGCCTACGCTGGCCTGTGAACACAGAGGCCAGCCAGCAGTGATGACAGCACAGGCAGCAAGGGGGTGTGGCAGGCAGCGAAGGGGCAGCAGGAGTCCCACTTGAAAGTGGGCTCATGACTGTTTGGTGCTCAGGCCCCAGTGCTCACGTGCACACACAGCCTCTGGACCTGCAGCTTCCCAGCAGTGCAAGAGAAACACAGGCACCACCCTGGGGCCTTCTCGAATGAACTGTGCTGCGTCGAGGTCCTGCTGGCTGGCAGTGGCCAAGGCCAGCACAGGCCCTCGGGAGGCCTGGCTGAGCCTGGGATGGGTCCGGACCTAGCAGTGCCCAGGGCAAGCCTGGGACTGCAGGCCAGGCTGCAGGCTCATTCCAGTTTGGGCCTGGTACGCAGAGCCTTCGGCTAGGACGTGCAGGGGGAAGGCTCAGCACAGTGGCTTTGGCCTGCAATCCACGTTCCTCCCTCGGGCCGCCCTGCCTGGCAGACCCACACTCCCTAGAAGTGTGTTCCTGAGGCAGCTGGACAGTTGGGGAGGTGGAGGCTCTCCCAACATGGGAGGCCTGCCCAGAACATGGCTGTGTGTCCAAAGAGGATTCCCTGCACCTCTGGCGCTGGGCAGAGATTTTCTGCACACAGGAGACCCTTGGCACACACAGTGTTTCCCCATGGAAAGCAGTGTGAGAAAGAGCCCCCGCCAGGGAAGCATGGCACTCGCCCATCGAAGCCCTCCATGCAGCAGGCTGTCATGGACTCGGCTGCAGGCCTTTGTGGCTGGAGAGACTGCAGCTCCTCTGGAGGCTCTGGGTCCATTTGCACTCCCCTTGGAGGAAACGAGGTTGTGGGATGAGGTCCTTGCCCACAATGGCACTCAGCCTGCTCCATTCGATGAGACGCACGTGTGGTGAGAGGGGCTTGTCAGCCCAGAAGCAAGCAGGGCAGCCAGGGAGGGGATTTGCATGCAGCTTGGAAGCCCTAGACTGCTGCCTCCCACCCAGGGAATGCCGGCTCTGCCCATCAGGCCCCATTCCCAAGTGGGCACCCAGCTTCAGCATCTGCCCTTTCCCAGCCATGGAACCAGTCCCAGGCCACACCCTGAGCCCTGCCAAGGGTGACCTTGGCTCCCTGGGTGGGCTGAATGGCACGACTGTGTTAGGGCAGAGAAGGCCCAGGAGGCCTTCAGGGAACTGCCACCACATAGCAGTGCTCAGGAAAAGGCACTCTGCTTTCTGTAGGCTGGATGCACACTCGAGTTTTGGCTTGAGGCAGAGAGAGCTCAGCTAGGCGATTCCAGGCTGAAGGCAAAGCAGAGAGTTTTTTGGTGGAGCGATGGCCCCATCTGCTGGCCAGCAAGCGTGGCAGGAGAAGCCTCACTCCAAATGAGTTCCTGAGGAAGTTTCCAAGCAGGAGGCACTCTGGCTCCCCAAGCTCCAGAGTCCTGCTTACGACTTCCCTGTGGCAACAGAGTGGGTGCCAAGGGCATGTGGGTTGGAGGGTGCTCAGAAGCCACAGGCGAGGCTTTGGGCACCCAGTGTTCTCTGATGGAAAACACTGCAGGCCCGAGCATCCATGAACTCCTCCAAGGCTTTGCAGTGGGATAGCTGTCCATAGCAGATGGCTCCCTGCCAAGTGCTGCAGGCCTTTCTGGAGGGCTAAGCTGGAGCTTCCTTGCAGGCTGCTGGGAAAGGGGCGTGTGTCCCCTGGGCAAGAGTGCTGCAGGAGGAGCTCCTAGCTAGGGGAGAGCAAGCACGTTGTTTCCTTGGCCTACGCTGGCCTGTGAACACAGAGGCCAGCCAGCAGTGATGACAGCACAGGCAGCAAGGGGGTGTGGCAGGCAGCGAAGGGGCAGCAGGAGTCCCACTTGAAAGTGGGCTCATGACTGTTTGGTGCTCAGGCCCCAGTGCTCACGTGCACACACAGCCTCTGGACCTGCAGCTTCCCAGCAGTGCAAGAGAAACACAGGCACCACCCTGGGGCCTTCTCGAATGAACTGTGCTGCGTCGAGGTCCTGCTGGCTGGCAGTGGCCAAGGCCAGCACAGGCCCTCGGGAGGCCTGGCTGAGCCTGGGATGGGTCCGGACCTAGCAGTGCCCAGGGCAAGCCTGGGACTGCAGGCCAGGCTGCAGGCTCATTCCAGTTTGGGCCTGGTACGCAGAGCCTTCGGCTAGGACGTGCAGGGGGAAGGCTCAGCACAGTGGCTTTGGCCTGCAATCCACGTTCCTCCCTCGGGCCGCCCTGCCTGGCAGACCCACACTCCCTAGAAGTGTGTTCCTGAGGCAGCTGGACAGTTGGGGAGGTGGAGGCTCTCCCAACATGGGAGGCCTGCCCAGAACATGGCTGTGTGTCCAAAGAGGATTCCCTGCACCTCTGGCGCTGGGCAGAGATTTTCTGCACACAGGAGACCCTTGGCACACACAGTGTTTCCCCATGGAAAGCAGTGTGAGAAAGAGCCCCCGCCAGGGAAGCATGGCACTCGCCCATCGAAGCCCTCCATGCAGCAGGCTGTCATGGACTCGGCTGCAGGCCTTTGTGGCTGGAGAGACTGCAGCTCCTCTGGAGGCTCTGGGTCCATTTGCACTCCCCTTGGAGGAAACGAGGTTGTGGGATGAGGTCCTTGCCCACAATGGCACTCAGCCTGCTCCATTCGATGAGACGCACGTGTGGTGAGAGGGGCTTGTCAGCCCAGAAGCAAGCAGGGCAGCCAGGGAGGGGATTTGCATGCAGCTTGGAAGCCCTAGACTGCTGCCTCCCACCCAGGGAATGCCGGCTCTGCCCATCAGGCCCCATTCCCAAGTGGGCACCCAGCTTCAGCATCTGCCCTTTCCCAGCCATGGAACCATTCCCAGGCCACACCCTGAGCCCTGCCAAGGGTGACCTTGGCTCCCCGGGTGGGCTGAATGGCACGACTGTGTTAGGGCAGAGAAGGCCCAGGAGGCCTTCAGGGAACTGCCACCACATAGCAGTGCTCAGGAAAAGGCACTCTGCTTTCTGTAGGCTGGATGCACACTCGAGTTTTGGCTTGAGGCAGAGAGAGCTCAGCTAGGCGATTCCAGGCTGAAGGCAAAGCAGAGAGTTTTTTGGTGGAGCGATGGCCCCATCTGCTGGCCAGCAAGCGTGGCAGGAGAAGCCTCACTCCAAATGAGTTCCTGAGGAAGTTTCCAAGCAGGAGGCACTCTGGCTCCCCAAGCTCCAGAGTCCTGCTTACGACTTCCCTGTGGCAACAGAGTGGGTGCCAAGGGCATGTGGGTTGGAGGGTGCTCAGAAGCCACAGGCGAGGCTTTGGGCACCCAGTGTTCTCTGATGGAAAACACTGCAGGCCCGAGCATCCATGAACTCCTCCAAGGCTTTGCAGTGGGATAGCTGTCCATAGCAGATGGCTCCCTGCCAAGTGCTGCAGGCCTTTCTGGAGGGCTAAGCTGGAGCTTCCTTGCAGGCTGCTGGGCCAGGGGCGTGTGTCCCCTGGGCCAGAGTGCTGCAGGAGGAGCTCCTAGCTAGGGGAGAGCAAGCACGTTGTTTCCTTGGCCTACGCTGGCCTGTGAACACAGAGGCCAGCCAGCAGTGATGACAGCACAGGCAGCAAGGGGGTGTGGCAGGCAGCGAAGAGGCAGCAGGAGTCCCACTTGAAAGTGGGCTCATGACTGTTTGGTGCTCAGGCCCCAGTGCTCACGTGCACACACAGCCTCTGGACCTGCAGCTTCCCAGCAGTGCAAGAGACACACAGGCACCACCCTGGGGCCTTCTCGAATGAACTGTGCTCCATCGAGGTCCTGCTGGCTGGCAGTGGCCAAGGCCAGCACAGGCCCTCGGGAGGCCTGGCTGAGCCTGGGATGGGTCCGGACCTAGCAGTGCCCAGGGCAAGCCTGGGACTGCAGGCCAGGCTGCAGGCTCATTCCAGTTTGGGCCTGGTACGCAGAGCCTTCGGCTAGGACGTGCAGGGGGAAGGCTCAGCACAGTGGCTTTGGCCTGCAATCCACGTTCCTCCCTCGGGCCGCCCTGCCTGGCAGACCCACACTCCCTAGAAGTGTGTTCCTGAGGCAGCTGGACAGTTGGGGAGGTGGAGGCTCTCCCAACATGGGAGGCCTGCCCAGAACATGGCTGTGTGTCCAAAGAGGATTCCCTGCACCTCTGGCGCTGGGCAGAGATTTTCTGCACACAGGAGACCCTTGGCACACACAGTGTTTCCCCATGGAAAGCAGTGTGAGAAAGAGCCCCCGCCAGGGAAGCATGGCACTCGCCCATCGAAGCCCTCCATGCAGCAGGCTGTCATGGACTCGGCTGCAGGCCTTTGTGGCTGGAGAGACTGCAGCTCCTCTGGAGGCTCTGGGTCCATTTGCACTCCCCTTGGAGGAAACGAGGTTGTGGGATGAGGTCCTTGCCAACAATGGCACTCAGCCTGCTCCATTCGATGAGACGCACGTGTGTTGAGAGGGGCTTGTCAGCCCAGAAGCAAGCAGGGCAGCCAGGGAGGGGATTTGCATGCAGCTTGGAAGCCCTAGACTGCTGCCTCCCACCCAGGGAATGCCGGCTCTGCCCATCAGGCCCCATGCCCAAGTGGGCACCCAGCTTCAGCATCTGCCCTTTCCCAGCCATGGAACCATTCCCAGGCCACACCCTGAGCCCTGCCAAGGGTGACCTTGGCTCCCCGGGTGTGCTGAATGGCACGACTGTGTTAGGGGAGAGAAGGCCCAGGAGGCCTTCAGGGAACAGCCACCACATAGCAGTGCTCAGGAAAAGGCACTCTGCTTTCTGTAGGCTGGATGCACACTCGAGTTTTGGCTTGAGGCAGAGAGAGCTCAGCTAGGCGATTCCAGGCTGAAGGCAAAGCAGAGAGTTTTTTGGTGGAGCGATGGCCCCATCTGCTGGCCAGCAAGCGTGGCAGGAGAAGCCTCACTCCAAATGAGTTCCTGAGGAAGTTTCCAAGCAGGAGGCACTCTGGCTCCCCAAGCTCCAGAGTCCTGCTTACGACTTCCCTGTGGCAACAGAGTGGGTGCCAAGGGCATGTGGGTTGGAGGGTGCTCAGAAGCCACAGGCGAGGCTTTGGGCACCCAGTGTTCTCTGATGGAAAACACTGCAGGCCCGAGCATCCATGAACTCCTCCAAGGCTTTGCAGTGGGATAGCTGTCCATAGCAGATGGCTCCCTGCCAAGTGCTGCAGGCCTTTCTGGAGGGCTAAGCTGGAGCTTCCTTGCAGGCTGCTGGGCCAGGGGCGTGTGTCCCCTGGGCCAGAGTGCTGCAGGAGGAGCTCCTAGCTAGGGGAGAGCAAGCACGTTGTTTCCTTGGCCTAGGCTGGCCTGTGAACACAGAGGCCAGCCAGCAGTGATGACAGCACAGGCAGCAAGGGGGTGTGGCAGGCAGCGAAGAGGCGGCAGGAGTCCCACTTGAAAGTGGGCTCATGACTGGTGCTCAGGCCCCAGTGCTCACGTGCACACACAGCCTCTGGACCTGCAGCTTCCCAGCAGTGCAAGAGACACACAGGCACCACCCTTGGGCCTTCTCGAATGAACTGTGCTCCATCGAGGTCCTGCTGGCTGGCAGTGGCCAAGGCCAGCACAGGCCCTAGGGAGGCCTGGCTGAGCCTGGGATGGGTCCGGACCTAGCAGTGCCCAGGGCAAGCCTGGGACTGCAGGCCAGGCTGCAGGCTCATTCCAGTTTGGGCCTGGTACGCAGAGCCTTCGGCTAGGACGTGCAGGGGGAAGGCTCAGCACAGTGGCTTTGGCCTGCAATCCACGTTCCTCCCTCGGGCCGCCCTGCCTGGCAGACCCACACTCCCTAGAAGTGTGTTCCTGAGGCAGCTGGACAGTTGGGGAGGTGGAGGCTCTCCCAACATGGGAGGCCTGCCCAGAACATGGCTGTGTGTCCAAAGAGGATTCCCTGCACCTCTGGCGCTGGGCAGAGATTTTCTGCACACAGGAGACCCTTGGCACACACAGTGTTTCCCCATGGAAAGCAGTGTGAGAAAGAGCCCCCGCCAGGGAAGCATGGCACTCGCCCATCGAAGCCCTCCATGCAGCAGGCTGTCATGGACTCGGCTGCAGGCCTTTGTGGCTGGAGAGACTGCAGCTCCTCTGGAGGCTCTGGGTCCATTTGCACTCCCCTTGGAGGAAACGAGGTTGTGGGATGAGGTCCTTGCCAACAATGGCACTCAGCCTGCTCCATTCGATGAGACGCACGTGTGTTGAGAGGGGCTTGTCAGCCCAGAAGCAAGCAGGGCAGCCAGGGAGGGGATTTGCATGCAGCTTGGAAGCCCTAGACTGCTGCCTCCCACCCAGGGAAAGCCGGCTCTGCCCATCAGGCCCCATGCCCAAGTGGGCACCCAGCTTCAGCATCTGCCCTTTCCCAGCCATGGAACCATTCCCAGGCCACACCCTGAGCCCTGCCAAGGGTGACCTTGGCTCCCCGGGTGGGCTGAATGGCACGACTGTGTTAGGGGAGAGAAGGCCCAGGAGGCCTTCAGGGAACTGCCACCACATAGCAGTGCTCAGGAAAAGGCACTCTGCTCTCTGTAGGCTGGATGCACACTCGAGTTTTGGCTTGAGGCAGAGAGAGCTCAGCTAGGCGATTCCAGGCTGAAGGCAAAGCAGAGAGTTTTTTGGTGGAGCGATGGCCCCATCTGCTGGCCAGCAAGCGTGGCAGGAGAAGCCTCACTCCAAATGAGTTCCTGAGGAAGTTTCCAAGCAGGAGGCACTCTGGCTCCCCAAGCTCCAGAGTCCTGCTTACGACTTCCCTGTGGCAAGAGAGTGGGTGCCAAGGGCATGTGGGTTGGAGGGTGCTCAGAAGCCACAGGCGAGGCTTTGGGCACCCAGTGTTCTCTGATGGAAAACACTGCAGGCCCGAGCATCCATGAACTCCTCCAAGGCTTTGCAGTGGGATAGCTGTCCATAGCAGATGGCTCCCTGCCAAGTGCTGCAGGCCTTTCTGGAAGGCTAAGCTGGAGCTTCCTTGCAGGCTGCTGGGCCAGGGGCGTGTGTCCCCTGGGCCAGAGTGCTGCAGGAGGAGCTCCTAGCTAGGGGAGAGCAAGCACGTTGTTTCCTTGGCCTACGCTGCCCTCTGAACACAGAGGCCAGCCAGCAGTGATGACAGCACAGGCAGCAAGGGGGTGTGGCAGGCAGCGAAGAGGCGGCAGGAGTCCCACTTGAAAGTGGGCTCATGACTGTTTGGTGCTCAGGCCCCAGTGCTCACGTGCACACACAGCCTCTGGACCTGCAGCTTCCCAGCAGTGCAAGAGACACACAGGCACCACCCTGGGGCCTTCTCGAATGAACTGTGTTCCAAAGGGGTCCTGCTGGCTGGCAGTGGCCAAGGCCAGCACAGGCCCTAGGGAGGCCTGGCTGAGCCTGGGATGGGTCCGGACCTAGCAGTGCCCAGGGCAAGCCTGGGACTGCAGGCCAGGCTGCAGGCTCATTCCAGTTTGGGCCTGGTACGCAGAGCCTTCGGCTAGGACTTGCAGGGGGAAGGCTCAGCACAGTGGCTTTGGCCTGCAATCCACGTTCCTCCCTCGGGCCGCCCTGCCTGGCAGACCCACACTCCCTAGAAGTGTGTTCCTGAGGCAGCTGGACAGTTGGGGAGGTGGAGGCTCTCCCAACATGGGAGGCCTGCCCAGAACATGGCTGTGTGTCCAAAGAGGATTCCCTGCACCTCTGGCGCTGGGCAGAGATTTTCTGCACACAGGAGACCCTTGGCACACACAGTGTTTCCCCATGGAAAGCAGTGTGAGAAAGAGCCCCTGCCAGGGAAGCATGGCACTCGCCCATCGAAGCCCTCCATGCAGCAGGCTGTCATGGACTCGGCTGCAGGCCTTTGTGGCTGGAGAGACTGCAGCTCCTCTGGAGGCTCTGGGTCCATTTGCACTCCCCTTGGAGGAAACGAGGTTGTGGGATGAGGTCCTTGCCAACAATGGCACTCAGCCTGCTCCATTCGATGAGACGCACGTGTGGTGAGAGGGGCTTGTCAGCCCAGAAGCAAGCAGGGCAGCCAGGGAGGGGATTTGCATGCAGCTTGGAAGCCCTAGACTGCTGCCTCCCACCCAGGGAATGCCGGCTCTGCCCATCAGGCCCCATTCCCAAGTGGGCACCCAGCTTCAGCATCTGCCCTTTCCCAGCCATGGAACCATTCCCAGGCCACACCCTGAGCCCTGCCAAGGGTGACCTTGGCTCCCCAGGTGGGCTGAATGGCACGACTGTGTTAGGGGAGAGAAGGCCCAGGAGGCCTTCAGGGAACTGCCACCACATAGCAGTGCTCAGGAAAAGGCACTCTGCTTTCTGTAGGCTGAATGCACACTCGAGTTTTGGCTTGAGGCAGAGAGAGCTCAGCTAGGCGATTCCAGGCTGAAGGCAAAGCAGAGAGTTTTTTGGTGGAGCGATGGCACCATCTGCTGGCCAGCAAGCATGGCAGGAGAAGCCTCACTCCAAATGAGTTCCTGAGGAAGTTTCCAAGCAGGAGGCACTCTGGCTCCCCAAGCTCCAGAGTCCTGCTTACGACTTCCCTGTGGCAACAGAGTGGGTGCCAAGGGCATGTGGGTTGGAGGGTGCTCAGAAGCCACAGGCGAGGCTTTGGGCACCCAGTGTTCTCTGATGGAAAACACTGCAGGCCCGAGCATCCATAAACTCCTCCAAGGCTTTGCAGTGGGATAGCTGTCCATAGCAGATGGCTCCCTGCCAAGTGCTGCAGGTCTTTCTGGAGGGCTAAGCTGGAGTTTCCTTGCAGGCTGCTGGGCCAGGGGCGTGTGTCCCCTGGGCCAGAGTGCTGCAGGAGGAGCTCCTAGCTAGGGGAGAGCAAGCACGTTGTTTCCTTGGCCTACGCTGGCCTGTGAACACAGAGGCCAACCAGCAGCGATGACAGCACAGGCAGCAAGGGGGTGTGGCAGGCAGCGAAGAGGCGGCAGGAGTCCCACTTGAAAGTGGGCTCATGACTGTTTGGTGCTCAGGCCCCAGTGCTCACGTGCACACACAGCCTCTGGACCTGCAGCTTCCCAGCAGTGCAAGAGACACACAGGCACCACCCTGGGGCCTTCTCGAATGAACTGTGCTCCGTCAAGGTCCTGCTGGCTGGCAGTGGCCAAGGCCAGCACAGGCCCTAGGGAGGCCTGGCTGAGCCTGGGATGGGTCCGGACCTAGCAGTGCCCAGGGCAAGCCTGGGACTGCAGGCCAGGCTGCAGGCTCATTCCAGTTTGGGCCTGGTACGCAGAGCCTTCAGCTAGGACGTGCAGGGGGAAGGCTCAGCACAGTGGCTTTGGCCTGCAATCCACGTTCCTCCCTCGGGCCGCCCTGCCTGGCAGACCCACACTCCCTAGAAGTGTGTTCCTGAGGCAGCTGGACAGTTGGGGAGGTGGAGGCTCTCCCAACATGGGAGGCCTGCCCAGAACATGGCTGTGTGTCCAAAGAGGATTCCCTGCACCTCTGGCGCTGGGCAGAGATTTTCTGCACACAGGAGACCCTTGGCACACACAGTGTTTCCCCATGGAAAGCAGTGTGAGAAAGAGCCCCCGCCAGGGAAGCATGGCACTCGCCCATCGAAGCCCTCCATGCAGCAGGCTGTCATGGACTCGGCTGCAGGCCTTTGTGGCTGGAGAGACTGCAGCTCCTCTGGAGGCTCTGGGTCCATTTGCACTCCCCTTGGAGGAAACGAGGTTGTGGGATGAGGTCCTTGCCAACAATGGCACTCAGCCTGCTCCATTCGATGAGACGCACGTGTGGTGAGAGGGGCTTGTCAGCCCAGAAGCAAGCAGGGCAGCCAGGGAGGGGATTTGCATGCAGCTTGGAAGCCCTAGACTGCTGCCTCCCACCCAGGGAATGCCGGCTCTGCCCATCAGGCCCCATGCCCAAGTGGGCACCCAGCTTCAGCATCTGCCCTTTCCCAGCCATGGAACCATTCCCAGGCCACACCCTGAGCCCTGCCAAGGGTGACCTTGGCTCCCCGGGTGGGCTGAATGGCACGACTGTGTTAGGGGAGAGAAGGCCCAGGAGGCCTTCAGGGAACTGCCACCACATAGCAGTGCTCAGGAAAAGGCACTCTGCTTTCTGTAGGCTGGATGCACACTCGAGTTTTGGCTTGAGGCAGAGAGAGCTCAGCTAGGCGATTCCAGGCTGAAGGCAAAGCAGAGAGTTTTTTGGTGGAGCGATGGCCCCATCTGCTGGCCAGCAAGCGTGGCAGGAGAAGCCTCACTCCAAATGAGTTCCTGAGGAAGTTTCCAAGCAGGAGGCACTCTGGCTCCCCAAGCTCCAGAGTCCTGCTTACGACTTCCCTGTGGCAACAGAGTGGGTGCCAAGGGCATGTGGGTTGGAGGGTGCTCAGAAGCCACAGGCGAGGCTTTGGGCACCCAGTGTTCTCTGATGGAAAACACTGCAGGCCCGAGCATCCATGAACTCCTCCAAGGCTTTGCAGTGGGATAGCTGTCCATAGCAGATGGCTCCCTGCCAAGTGCTGCAGGCCTTTCTGGAGGGCTAAGCTGGAGCTTCCTTGCAGGCTGCTGGGCCAGGGGCGTGTGTCCCCTGGGCCAGAGTGCTGCAGGAGGAGCTCCTAGCTAGGGGAGAGCAAGCACGTTGTTTCCTTGGCCTACGCTGGCCTGTGAACACAGAGGCCAGCCAGCAGTGATGACAGCACAGGCAGCAAGGGGGTGTGGCAGGCAGCGAAGAGGCAGCAGGAGTCCCACTTGAAAGTGGGCTCATGACTGTTTGGTGCTCAGGCCCCAGTGCTCACGTGCACACACAGCCTCTGGACCTGCAGCTTCCCAGCAGTGCAAGAGACACACAGGCACCACCCTGGGGCCTTCTCGAATGAACTGTGCTCCATCGAGGTCCTGCTGGCTGGCAGTGGCCAAGGCCAGCACAGGCCCTCGGGAGGCCTGGCTGAGCCTGGGATGGGTCCGGACCTAGCAGTGCCCAGGGCAAGCCTGGGACTGCAGGCCAGGCTGCAGGCTCATTCCAGTTTGGGCCTGGTACGCAGAGCCTTCGGCTAGGACGTGCAGGGGGAAGGCTCAGCACAGTGGCTTTGGCCTGCAATCCACGTTCCTCCCTCGGGCCGCCCTGCCTGGCAGACCCACACTCCCTAGAAGTGTGTTCCTGAGGCAGCTGGACAGTTGGGGAGGTGGAGGCTCTCCCAACATGGGAGGCCTGCCCAGAACATGGCTGTGTGTCCAAAGAGGATTCCCTGCACCTCTGGCGCTGGGCAGAGATTTTCTGCACACAGGAGACCCTTGGCACACACAGTGTTTCCCCATGGAAAGCAGTGTGAGAAAGAGCCCCCGCCAGGGAAGCATGGCACTCGCCCATCGAAGCCCTCCATGCAGCAGGCTGTCATGGACTCGGCTGCAGGCCTTTGTGGCTGGAGAGACTGCAGCTCCTCTGGAGGCTCTGGGTCCATTTGCACTCCCCTTGGAGGAAACGAGGTTGTGGGATGAGGTCCTTGCCAACAATGGCACTCAGCCTGCTCCATTCGATGAGACGCACGTGTGGTGAGAGGGGCTTGTCAGCCCAGAAGCAAGCAGGGCAGCCAGGGAGGGGATTTGCATGCAGCTTGGAAGCCCTAGACTGCTGCCTCCCACCCAGGGAATGCCGGCTCTGCCCATCAGGCCCCATGCCCAAGTGGGCACCCAGCTTCAGCATCTGCCCTTTCCCAGCCATGGAACCATTCCCAGGCCACACCCTGAGCCCTGCCAAGGGTGACCTTGGCTCCCCGGGTGTGCTGAATGGCACGACTGTGTTAGGGGAGAGAAGGCCCAGGAGGCCTTCAGGGAACAGCCACCACATAGCAGTGCTCAGGAAAAGGCACTCTGCTTTCTGTAGGCTGGATGCACACTCGAGTTTTGGCTTGAGGCAGAGAGAGCTCAGCTAGGCGATTCCAGGCTGAAGGCAAAGCAGAGAGTTTTTTGGTGGAGCGATGGCCCCATCTGCTGGCCAGCAAGCGTGGCAGGAGAAGCCTCACTCCAAATGAGTTCCTGAGGAAGTTTCCAAGCAGGAGGCACTCTGGCTCCCCAAGCTCCAGAGTCCTGCTTACAACTTCCCTGTGGCAACAGAGTGGGTGCCAAGGGCATGTGGGTTGGAGGGTGCTCAGAAGCCACAGGCGAGGCTTTGGGCACCCAGTGTTCTCTGATGGAAAACACTGCAGGCCCGAGCATCCATGAACTCCTCCAAGGCTTTGCAGTGGGATAGCTGTCCATAGCAGATGGCTCCCTGCCAAGTGCTGCAGGCCTTTCTGGAGGGCTAAGCTGGAGCTTCCTTGCAGGCTGCTGGGCCAGGGGCGTGTGTCCCCTGGGCCAGAGTGCTGCAGGAGGAGCTCCTAGCTAGGGGAGAGCAAGCACGTTGTTTCCTTGGCCTAGGCTGGCCTGTGAACACAGAGGCCAGCCAGCAGTGATGACAGCACAGGCAGCAAGGGGGTGTGGCAGGCAGCGAAGAGGCGGCAGGAGTCCCACTTGAAAGTGGGCTCATGACTGGTGCTCAGGCCCCAGTGCTCACGTGCACACACAGCCTCTGGACCTGCAGCTTCCCAGCAGTGCAAGAGACACACAGGCACCACCCTTGGGCCTTCTCGAATGAACTGTGCTCCATCGAGGTCCTGCTGGCTGGCAGTGGCCAAGGCCAGCACAGGCCCTAGGGAGGCCTGGCTGAGCCTGGGATGGGTCCGGACCTAGCAGTGCCCAGGGCAAGCCTGGGACTGCAGGCCAGGCTGCAGGCTCATTCCAGTTTGGGCCTGGTACGCAGAGCCTTCGGCTAGGACGTGCAGGGGGAAGGCTCAGCACAGTGGCTTTGGCCTGCAATCCACGTTCCTCCCTCGGGCCGCCCTGCCTGGCAGACCCACACTCCCTAGAAGTGTGTTCCTGAGGCAGCTGGACAGTTGGGGAGGTGGAGGCTCTCCCAACATGGGAGGCCTGCCCAGAACATGGCTGTGTGTCCAAAGAGGATTCCCTGCACCTCTGGCGCTGGGCAGAGATTTTCTGCACACAGGAGACCCTTGGCACACACAGTGTTTCCCCATGGAAAGCAGTGTGAGAAAGAGCCCCCGCCAGGGAAGCATGGCACTCGCCCATCGAAGCCCTCCATGCAGCAGGCTGTCATGGACTCGGCTGCAGGCCTTTGTGGCTGGAGAGACTGCAGCTCCTCTAGAGGCTCTGGGTCCATTTGCACTCCCCTTGGAGGAAACGAGGTTGTGGGATGAGGTCCTTGCCAACAATGGCACTCAGCCTGCTCCATTCGATGAGACGCACGTGTGTTGAGAGGGGCTTGTCAGCCCAGAAGCAAGCAGGGCAGCCAGGGAGGGGATTTGCATGCAGCTTGGAAGCCCTAGACTGCTGCCTCCCACCCAGGGAAAGCCGGCTCTGCCCATCAGGCCCCATGCCCAAGTGGGCACCCAGCTTCAGCATCTGCCCTTTCCCAGCCATGGAACCATTCCCAGGCCACACCCTGAGCCCTGCCAAGGGTGACCTTGGCTCCCCGGGTGGGCTGAATGGCACGACTGTGTTAGGGGAGAGAAGGCCCAGGAGGCCTTCAGGGAACTGCCACCACATAGCAGTGCTCAGGAAAAGGCACTCTGCTCTCTGTAGGCTGGATGCACACTCGAGTTTTGGCTTGAGGCAGAGAGAGCTCAGCTAGGCGATTCCAGGCTGAAGGCAAAGCAGAGAGTTTTTTGGTGGAGCGATGGCCCCATCTGCTGGCCAGCAAGCGTGGCAGGAGAAGCCTCACTCCAAATGAGTTCCTGAGGAAGTTTCCAAGCAGGAGGCACTCTGGCTCCCCAAGCTCCAGAGTCCTGCTTACGACTTCCCTGTGGCAAGAGAGTGGGTGCCAAGGGCATGTGGGTTGGAGGGTGCTCAGAAGCCACAGGCGAGGCTTTGGGCACCCAGTGTTCTCTCATGGAAAACACTGCAGGCCCGAGCATCCATGAACTCCTCCAAGGCTTTGCAGTGGGATAGCTGTCCATAGCAGATGGCTCCCTGCCAAGTGCTGCAGGCCTTTCTGGAAGGCTAAGCTGGAGCTTCCTTGCAGGCTGCTGGGCCAGGGGCGTGTGTCCCCTGGGCCAGAGTGCTGCAGGAGGAGCTCCTAGCTAGGGGAGAGCAAGCACGTTGTTTCCTTGGCCTACGCTGCCCTCTGAACACAGAGGCCAGCCAGCAGTGATGACAGCACAGGCAGCAAGGGGGTGTGGCAGGCAGCGAAGAGGCGGCAGGAGTCCCATTTGAAAGTGGGCTCATGACTGTTTGGTGCTCAGGCCCCAGTGCTCACGTGCACACACAGCCTCTGGACCTGCAGCTTCCCAGCAGTGCAAGAGACACACAGGCACCACCCTGGGGCCTTCTCGAATGAACTGTGCTGCGTCGAGGTCCTGCTGGCTGGCAGTGGCCAAGGCCAGCACAGGCCCTCGGGAGGCCTGGCTGAGCCTGGGATGGGTCCGGACCTAGCAGTGCCCAGGGCAAGCCTGGGACTGCAGGCCAGGCTGCAGGCTCATTCCAGTTTGGGCCTGGTACGCAGAGCCTTCGGCTAGGACGTGCAGGGGGAAGGCTCAGCACAGTGGCTTTGGCCTGCAATCCACGTTCCTCCCTCGGGCCGCCCTGCCTGGCAGACCCACACTCCCTAGAAGTGTGTTCCTGAGGCAGCTGGACAGTTGGGGAGGTGGAGGCTCTCCCAACATGGGAGGCCTGCCCAGAACATGGCTGTGTGTCCAAAGAGGATTCCCTGCACCTCTGGCGCTGGGCAGAGATTTTCTGCACACAGGGGACCCTTGGCACACACAGTGTTTCCCCATGGAAAGCAGTGTGAGAAAGAGCCCCCGCCAGGGAAGCATGGCACTCGCCCATCGAAGCCCTCCATGCAGCAGGCTGTCATGGACTCGGCTGCAGGCCTTTGTGGCTGGAGAGACTGCAGCTCCTCTAGAGGCTCTGGGTCCATTTGCACTCATCTTGGAGGAAACGAGGTTGTGGGATGAGGTCCTTGCCAACAATGGCACTCAGCCTGCTCCATTCGATGAGACGCACGTGTGGTGAGAGGGGCTTGTCAGCCCAGAAGCAAGCAGGGCAGCCAGGGAGGGGATTTGCATGCAGCTTGGAAGCCCTAGACTGCTGCTTCCCACCCAGGGAATGCCGGCTCTGCCCATCAGGCCCCATGCACCAGTGGGCACCCAGCTTCAGCATCTGCCCTTTCCCAGCCATGGAACCATTCCCAGGCCACACCCTGAGCCCTGCCGAGGGTGACATTGGCTCCCCGGGTGGGCTGAATGGCACGACTGTGTTAGGGGAGAGAAGGCCCAGGAGGCCTTCAGGGAACTGCCACCACATAGCAGTGCTCAGGAAAAGGCACTCTGCTTTCTGTAGGCTGAATGCACACTCGAGTTTTGGCTTGAGGCAGAGAGAGCTCAGCTAGGCGATTCCAGGCTGAAGGCAAAGCAGAGAGTTTTTTGGTGGAGCGATGGCACCATCTGCTGGCCAGCAAGCATGGCAGGAGAAGCCTCACTCCAAATGAGTTCCTGAGGAAGTTTCCAAGCAGGAGGCACTCTGGCTCCCCAAGCTCCAGAGTCCTGCTTACGACTTCCCTGTGGCAAGAGAGTGGGTGCCAAGGGCATGTGGGTTGGAGGGTGCTCAGAAGCCACAGGCGAGGCTTTGGGCACCCAGTGTTCTCTCATGGAAAACACTGCAGGCCCGAGCATCCATGAACTCCTCCAAGGCTTTGCAGTGGGATAGCTGTCCATAGCAGATGGCTCCCTGCCAAGTGCTGCAGGCCTTTCTGGAAGGCTAAGCTGGAGCTTCCTTGCAGGCTGCTGGGCCAGGGGCGTGTGTCCCCTGGGCCAGAGTGCTGCAGGAGGAGCTCCTAGCTAGGGGAGAGCAAGCACGTTGTTTCCTTGGCCTACGCTGCCCTCTGAACACAGAGGCCAGCCAGCAGTGATGACAGCACAGGCAGCAAGGGGGTGTGGCAGGCAGCGAAGAGGCGGCAGGAGTCTCACTTGAAAGTGGGCTCATGACTGTTTGGTGCTCAGGCCCCAGTGCTCACGTGCACACACAGCCTCTGGACCTGCAGCTTCCCAGCAGTGCAAGAGACACACAGGCACCACCCTGGGGCCTTCTCGAATGAACTGTGTTCCAAAGGGGTCCTGCTGGCTGGCAGTGGCCAAGGCCAGCACAGGCCCTAGGGAGGCCTGGCTGAGCCTGGGATGGGTCCGGACCTAGCAGTGCCCAGGGCAAGCCTGGGACTGCAGGCCAGGCTGCAGGCTCATTCCAGTTTGGGCCTGGTACGCAGAGCCTTCGGCTTGGACTTGCAGGGGGAAGGCTCAGCACAGTGGCTTTGGCCTGCAATCCACGTTCCTCCCTCGGGCCGCCCTGCCTGGCAGACCCACACTCCCTAGAAGTGTGTTCCTGAGGCAGTTGGACAGTTGGGGAGGCGGAGGCTCTCCCAACATGGGAGGCCTGCCCAGAACATGGCTGTGTGTCCAAAGAGGATTCCCTGCACCTCTGGCGCTGGGCAGAGATTTTCTGCACACAGGAGACCCTTGGCACACACAGTGTTTCCCCATGGAAAGCAGTGTGAGAAAGAGCCCCCGCCAGGGAAGCATGGCACTCGCCCATCGAAGCCCTCCATGCAGCAGGCTGTCATGGACTCGGCTGCAGGCCTTTGTGGCTGGAGAGACTGCAGCTCCTCTGGAGGCTCTGGGTCCATTTGCACTCCCCTTGGAGGAAACGAGGTTGTGGGATGAGGTCCTTGCCAACAATGGCACTCAGCCTGCTCCATTCGATGAGACGCACGTGTGGTGAGAGGGGCTTGTCAGCCCAGAAGCAAGCAGGGCAGCCAGGGAGGGGATTTGCATGCAGCTTGGAAGCCCTAGACTGCTGCCTCCCACCCAGGGAATGCCGGCTCTGCCCATCAGGCCCCATGCCCAAGTGGGCACCCAGCTTCAGCATCTGCCCTTTCCCAGCCATGGAACCATTCCCAGGCCACACCCTGAGCCCTGCCAAGGGTGACCTTGGCTCCCCGGGTGGGCTGAATGGCACGACTGTGTTAGGGGAGAGAAGGCCCAGGAGGCCTTCAGGGAACTGCCACCACATAGCAGTGCTCAGGAAAAGGCACTCTGCTTTCTGTAGGCTGGATGCACACTCGAGTTTTGGCTTGAGGCAGAGAGAGCTCAGCTAGGCGATTCCAGGCTGAAGGCAAAGCAGAGAGTTTTTTGGTGGAGCGATGGCCCCATCTGCTGGCCAGCAAGCGTGGCAGGAGAAGCCTCACTCCAAATGAGTTCCTGAGGAAGTTTCCAAGCAGGAGGCACTCTGGCTCCCCAAGCTCCAGAGTCCTGCTTACGACTTCCCTGTGGCAACAGAGTGGGTGCCAAGGGCATGTGGGTTGGAGGGTGCTCAGAAGCCACAGGCGAGGCTTTGGGCACCCAGTGTTCTCTGATGGAAAACACTGCAGGCCCGAGCATCCATGAACTCCTCCAAGGCTTTGCAGTGGGATAGCTGTCCATAGCAGATGGCTCCCTGCCAAGTGCTGCAGGCCTTTCTGGAGGGCTAAGCTGGAGCTTCCTTGCAGGCTGCTGGGCCAGGGGCATGTGTCCCCTGGGCCAGAGTGCTGCAGGAGGAGCTCCTAGCTAGGGGAGAGCAAGCACGTTGTTTCCTTGGCCTACGCTGGCCTGTGAACACAGAGGCCAGCCAGCAGTGATGACAGCACAGGCAGCAAGGGGGTGTGGCAGGCAGCGAAGAGGCGGCAGGAGTCCCACTTGAAAGTGGGCTCATGACTGTTTGGTGCTCAGGCCCCAGTGCTCACGTGCACACACAGCCTCTGGACCTGCAGCTTCCCAGCAGTGCAAGAGACACACAGGCACCACCCTGGGGCCTTCTCGAATGAACTGTGCTCCATCGAGGTCCTGCTGGCTGGCAGTGGCCAAGGCCAGCACAGGCCCTAGGGAGGCCTGGCTGAGCCTGGGATGGGTCCGGACCTAGCAGTGCCCAGGGCAAGCCTGGGACTGCAGGCCAGGCTGCAGGCTCATTCCAGTTTGGGCCTGGTACGCAGAGCCTTCGGCTAGGACGTGCAGGGGGAAGGCTCAGCACAGTGGCTTTGGCCTGCAATCCACGTTCCTCCCTCGGGCCGCCCTGCCTGGCAGACCCACACTCCCTAGAAGTGTGTTCCTGAGGCAGCTGGACAGTTGGGGAGGTGGAGGCTCTCCCAACATGGGAGGCCTGCCCAGAACATGGCTGTGTGTCCAAAGAGGATTCCCTGCACCTCTGGCGCTGGGCAGAGATTTTCTGCACACAGGAGACCCTTGGCACACACAGTGTTTCCCCATGGAAAGCAGTGTGAGAAAGAGCCCCCGCCAGGGAAGCATGGCACTCGCCCATCGAAGCCCTCCATGCAGCAGGCTGTCATGGACTCGGCTGCAGGCCTTTGTGGCTGGAGAGACTGCAGCTCCTCTGGAGGCTCTGGGTCCATTTGCACTCCCCTTGGAGGAAACGAGGTTGTGGAATGAGGTCCTTGCCAACAATGGCACTCAGCCTGCTCCATTCGATGAGACGCACATGTGGTGAGAGGGGCTTGTCAGCCCAGAAGCAAGCAGGGCAGCCAGGGAGGGGATTTGCATGCAGCTTGGAAGCCCTAGACTGCTGCCTCCCACCCAGGGAATGCCGGCTCTGCCCATCAGGCCCCATGCCCAAGTGGGCACCCAGCTTCAGCATCTGCCCTTTCCCAGCCATGGAACCATTCCCAGGCCACACCCTGAGCCCTGCCAAGGGTGACCTTGGCTCCCCGGGTGGGCTGAATGGCACGACTGTGTTAGGGGAGAGAAGGCCCAGGAGGCCTTCAGGGAACTGCCACCACATAGCAGTGCTCAGGAAAAGGCACTCTGCTTTCTGTAGGCTGAATGCACACTCGAGTTTTGGCTTGAGGCAGAGAGAGCTCAGCTAGGCGATTCCAGGCTGAAGGCAAAGCAGAGAGTTTTTTGGTGGAGCGATGGCACCATCTGCTGGCCAGCAAGCATGGCAGGAGAAGCCTCACTCCAAATGAGTTCCTGAGGAAGTTTCCAAGCAGGAGGCACTCTGGCTCCCCAAGCTCCAGAGTCCTGCTTACGACTTCCCTGTGGCAACAGAGTGGGTGCCAAGGGCATGTGGGTTGGAGGGTGCTCAGAAGCCACAGGCGAGGCTTTGGGCACCCAGTGTTCTCTGATGGAAAACACTGCAGGCCCGAGCATCCATGAACTCCTCCAAGGCTTTGCAGTGGGATAGCTGTCCATAGCAGATGGCTCCCTGCCAAGTGCTGCAGGCCTTTCTGGAGGGCTAAGCTGGAGCTTCCTTGCAGGCTGCTGGGCCAGGGGCGTGTGTCCCCTGGGCCAGAGTGCTGCAGGAGGAGCTCCTAGCTAGGGGAGAGCAAGCACGTTGTTTCCTTGGCCTACGCTGGCCTGTGAACACAGAGGCCAGCCAGCAGTGATGACAGCACAGGCAGCAAGGGGGTGTGGCAGGCAGCGAAGGGGCAGCAGGAGTCCCACTTGAAAGTGGGCTCATGACTGTTTGGTGCTCAGGCCCCAGTGCTCACGTGCACACACAGCCTCTGGACCTGCAGCTTCCCAGCAGTGCAAGAGACACACAGGCACCACCCTGGGGCCTTCTCGAATGAACTGTGCTCCATCGAGGTCCTGCTGGCTGGCAGTGGCCAAGGCCAGCACAGGCCCTCGGGAGGCCTGGCTGAGCCTGGGATGGGTCCGGACCTAGCAGTGCCCAGGGCAAGCCTGGGACTGCAGGCCAGGCTGCAGGCTCATTCCAGTTTGGGCCTGGTACGCAGAGCCTTCGGCTAGGACGTGCAGGGGGAAGGCTCAGCACAGTGGCTTTGGCCTGCAATCCACGTTCCTCCCTCGGGCCGCCCTGCCTGGCAGACCCACACTCCCTAGAAGTGTGTTCCTGAGGCAGCTGGACAGTTGGGGAGGTGGAGGCTCTCCCAACATGGGAGGCCTGCCCAGAACATGGCTGTGTGTCCAAAGAGGATTCCCTGCACCTCTGGCGCTGGGCAGAGATTTTCTGCACACAGGAGACCCTTGGCACACACAGTGTTTCCCCATGGAAAGCAGTGTGAGAAAGAGCCCCCGCCAGGGAAGCATGGCACTCGCCCATCGAAGCCCTCCATGCAGCAGGCTGTCATGGACTCGGCTGCAGGCCTTTGTGGCTGGAGAGACTGCAGCTCCTCTGGAGGCTCTGGGTCCATTTGCACTCCCCTTGGAGGAAACGAGGTTGTGGGATGAGGTCCTTGCCAACAATGGCACTCAGCCTGCTCCATTCGATGAGACGCACGTGTGGTGAGAGGGGCTTGTCAGCCCAGAAGCAAGCAGGGCAGCCGGGGAGGGGATTTGCATGCAGCTTGGAAGCCCTAGACTGCTGCCTCCCACCCAGGGAAAGCCGGCTCTGCCCATCAGGCGCCATGCCCAAGTGGGCACCCAGCTTCAGCATCTGCCCTTTCCCAGCCATGGAACCATTCCCAGGCCACACCCTGAGCCCTGCCAAGGGTGACCTTGGCTCCCCGGGTGGGCTGAATGGCACGACTGTGTTAGGGGAGAGAAGGCCCAGGAGGCCTTCAGGGAACTGCCACCACATAGCAGTGCTCAGGAAAAGGCACTCTGCTCTCTGTAGGCTGGATGCACACTCGAGTTTTGGCTTGAGGCAGAGAGAGCTCAGCTAGGCGATTCCAGGCTGAAGGCAAAGCAGAGAGTTTTTTGGTGGAGCGATGGCCCCATCTGCTGGCCAGCAAGCGTGGCAGGAGAAGCCTCACTCCAAATGAGTTCCTGAGGAAGTTTCCAAGCAGGAGGCACTCTGGCTCCCCAAGCTCCAGAGTCCTGCTTACGACTTCCCTGTGGCAACAGAGTGGGTGCCAAGGGCATGTGGGTTGGAGGGTGCTCAGAAGCCACAGGCGAGGCTTTGGGCACCCAGTGTTCTCTGATGGAAAACACTGCAGGCCCGAGCATCCATGAACTCCTCCAAGGCTTTGCAGTGGGATAGCTGTCCATAGCAGATGGCTCCCTGCCAAGTGCTGCAGGCCTTTCTGGAGTGCTAAGCTGGAGCTTCCTTGCAGGCTGCTGGGCCAGGGGCGTGTGTCCCCTGGGCCAGAGTGCTGCAGGAGGAGCTCCTAGCTAGGGGAGAGCAAGCACGTTGTTTCCTTGGCCTACGCTGCCCTGTGAACACAGAGGCCAGCCAGCAGCGATGACAGCACAGGCAGCAAGGGGGTGTGGCAGGCAGCGAAGAGGCGGCAGGAGTCCCACTTGAAAGTGGGCTCATGACTGTTTGGTGCTCAGGCCCCAGTGCTCACGTGCACACACAGCCTCTGGACCTGCAGCTTCCCAGCAGTGCAAGAGACACACAGGCACCACCCTGGGGCCTTCTCGAATGAACTGTGCTCCATCGAGGTCCTGCTGGCTGGAAGTGGCCAAGGCCAGCACAGGCCCTAGGGAGGCCTGGCTGAGCCTGGGATGGGTCCGGACCTAGCAGTGCCCAGGGCAAGCCTGGGACTGCAGGCCAGGCTGCAGGCTCATTCCAGTTTGGGCCTGGTACGCAGAGCCTTCGGCTAGGACGTGCAGGGGGAAGGCTCAGCACAGTGGCTTTGGCCTGCAATCCACGTTCCTCCCTCGGGCCGCCCTGCCTGGCAGACCCACACTCCCTAGAAGTGTGTTCCTGAGGCAGCTGGACAGTTGGGGAGGTGGAGGCTCTCCCAACATGGGAGGCCTGCCCAGAACATGGCTGTGTGTCCAAAGAGGATTCCCTGCACCTCTGGCGCTGGGCAGATATTTTCTGCACACAGGAGACCCTTGGCACACACAGTGTTTCCCCATGGAAAGCAGTGTGAGAAAGAGCCCCCGCCAGGGAAGCATGGCACTCGCCCATCGAAGCCCTCCATGCAGCAGGCTGTCATGGACTCGGCTGCAGGCCTTTGTGGCTGGAGAGACTGCAGCTCCTCTGGAGGCTCTGGGTCCATTTGCACTCCCCTTGGAGGAAACGAGGTTGTGGGATGAGGTCCTTGCCAACAATGGCACTCAGCCTGCTCCATTCGATGAGACGCACGTGTGTTGAGAGGGGCTTGTCAGCCCAGAAGCAAGCAGGGCAGCCAGGGAGGGGATTTGCATGCAGCTTGGAAGCCCTAGACTGCTGCCTCCCACCCAGGGAATGCCGGCTCTGCCCATCAGGCCCCATGCCCAAGTGGGCACCCAGCTTCAGCATCTGCCCTTTCCCAGCCATGGAACCATTCCCAGGCCACACCCTGAGCCCTGCCAAGGGTGACCTTGGCTCCCCGGGTGGGCTGAATGGCACGACTGTGTTAGGGGAGAGAAGGCCCAGGAGGCCTTCAGGGAACTGCCACCACATAGCAGTGCTCAGGAAAAGGCACTCTGCTCTCTGTAGGCTGGATGCACACTCGAGTTTTGGCTTGAGGCAGAGAGAGCTCAGCTAGGCGATTCCAGGCTGAAGGCAAAGCAGAGAGTTTTTTGGTGGAGCGATGGCCCCATCTGCTGGCCAGCAAGCGTGGCAGGAGAAGCCTCACTCCAAATGAGTTCCTGAGGAAGTTTCCAAGCAGGAGGCACTCTGGCTCCCCAAGCTCCAGAGTCCTGCTTACGACTTCCCTGTGGCAACAGAGTGGGTGCCAAGGGCATGTGGGTTGGAGGGTGCTCAGAAGCCACAGGCGAGGCTTTGGGCACCCAGTGTTCTCTGATGGAAAACACTGCAGGCCCGAGCATCCATGAACTCCTCCAAGGCTTTGCAGTGGGATAGCTGTCCATAGCAGATGGCTCCCTGCCAAGTGCTGCAGGCCTTTCTGGAGGGCTAAGCTGGAGCTTCCTTGCAGGCTGCTGGGCCAGGGGCGTGTGTCCCCTGGGCCAGAGTGCTGCAGGAGGAGCTCCTAGCTAGGGGAGAGCAAGCACGTTGTTTCCTTGGCCTACGCTGCCCTGTGAACACAGAGGCCAGCCAGCAGTGATGACAGCACAGGCAGCAAGGGGGTGTGGCAGGCAGCTAAGAGGCGGCAGGAGTCCCACTTGAAAGTGGGCTCATGACTGTTTGGTGCTCAGGCCCCAGTGCTCACGTGCACACACAGCCTCTGGACCTGCAGCTTCCCAGCAGTGCAAGAGACACACAGGCACCACCCTGGGGCCTTCTCGAATGAACTGTGCTCCATCGAGGTCCTGCTGGCTGGCAGTGGCCAAGGCCAGCACAGGCCCTAGGGAGGCCTGGCTGAGCCTGGGATGGGTCCGGACCTAGCAGTGCCCAGGGCAAGCCTGGGACTGCAGGCCAGGCTGCAGGCTCATTCCAGTTTGGGCCTGGTACGCAGAGCCTTCGGCTAGGACGTGCAGGGGGAAGGCTCAGCACAGTGGCTTTGGCCTGCAATCCACGTTCCTCCCTCGGGCCGCCCTGCCTGGCAGACCCACACTCCCTAGAAGTGTGTTCCTGAGGCAGCTGGACAGTTGGGGAGGTGGAGGCTCTCCCAACATGGGAGGCCTGCCCAGAACATGGCTGTGTGTCCAAAGAGGATTCCCTGCACCTCTGGCGCTGGGCAGAGATTTTCTGCACACAGGAGACCCTTGGCACACACAGTGTTTCCCCATGGAAAGCAGTGTGAGAAAGAGCCCCCGCCAGGGAAGCATGGCACTCGCCCATCGAAGCCCTCCATGCAGCAGGCTGTCATGGACTCGGCTGCAGGCCTTTGTGGCTGGAGAGACTGCAGCTCCTCTGGAGGCTCTGGGTCCATTTGCACTCCCCTTGGAGGAAACGAGGTTGTGGGATGAGGTCCTTGCCCACAATGGCACTCAGCCTGCTCCATTCGATGAGACGCACGTGTGGTGAGAGGGGCTTGTCAGCCCAGAAGCAAGCAGGGCAGCCAGGGAGGGGATTTGCATGCAGCTTGGAAGCCCTAGACTGCTGCCTCCCACCCAGGGAATGCCGGCTCTGCCCATCAGGCCCCATTCCCAAGTGGGCACCCAGCTTCAGCATCTGCCCTTTCCCAGCCATGGAACCATTCCCAGGCCACACCCTGAGCCCTGCCAAGGGTGACCTTGGCTCCCTGGGTGGGCTGAATGGCACGACTGTGTTAGGGCAGAGAAGGCCCAGGAGGCCTTCAGGGAACTGCCACCACATAGCAGTGCTCAGGAAAAGGCACTCTGCTTTCTGTAGGCTGGATGCACACTCGAGTTTTGGCTTGAGGCAGAGAGAGCTCAGCTAGGCGATTCCAGGCTGAAGGCAAAGCAGAGAGTTTTTTGGTGGAGCGATGGCCCCATCTGCTGGCCAGCAAGCGTGGCAGGAGAAGCCTCACTCCAAATGAGTTCCTGAGGAAGTTTCCAAGCAGGAGGCACTCTGGCTCCCCAAGCTCCAGAGTCCTGCTTACGACTTCCCTGTGGCAACAGAGTGGGTGCCAAGGGCATGTGGGTTGGAGGGTGCTCAGAAGCCACAGGCGAGGCTTTGGGCACCCAGTGTTCTCTGATGGAAAACACTGCAGGCCCGAGCATCCATGAACTCCTCCAAGGCTTTGCAGTGGGATAGCTGTCCATAGCAGATGGCTCCCTGCCAAGTGCTGCAGGCCTTTCTGGAGGGCTAAGCTGGAGCTTCCTTGCAGGCTGCTGGGAAAGGGGCGTGTGTCCCCTGGGCAAGAGTGCTGCAGGAGGAGCTCCTAGCTAGGGGAGAGCAAGCACGTTGTTTCCTTGGCCTACGCTGGCCTGTGAACACAGAGGCCAGCCAGCAGTGATGACAGCACAGGCAGCAAGGGGGTGTGGCAGGCAGCGAAGGGGCAGCAGGAGTCCCACTTGAAAGTGGGCTCATGACTGTTTGGTGCTCAGGCCCCAGTGCTCACGTGCACACACAGCCTCTGGACCTGCAGCTTCCCAGCAGTGCAAGAGACACACAGGCACCACCCTGGGGCCTTCTCGAAAGAACTCTGCTCCATCGAGGTCCTGCTGGCTGGCAGTGGCCAAGGCCAGCACAGGCCCTAGGGAGGCCTGGCTGAGCCTGGGATGGGTCCGGACCTAGCAGTGCCCAGGGCAAGCCTGGGACTGCAGGCCAGGCTGCAGGCTCATTCCAGTTTGGGCCTGGTACGCAGAGCCTTCGGCTAGGACGTGCAGGGGGAAGGCTCAGCACAGTGGCTTTGGCCTGCAATCCACGTTCCTCCCTCGGGCCGCCCTGCCTGGCAGACCCACACTCCCTAGAAGTGTGTTCCTGAGGCAGCTGGACAGTTGGGGAGGTGGAGGCTCTCCCAACATGGGAGGCCTGCCCAGAACATGGCTGTGTGTCCAAAGAGGATTCCCTGCACCTCTGGCGCTGGGCAGAGATTTTCTGCACACAGGAGACCCTTGGCACACACAGTGTTTCCCCATGGAAAGCAGTGTGAGAAAGAGCCCCCGCCAGGGAAGCATGGCACTCGCCCATCGAAGCCCTCCATGCAGCAGGCTGTCATGGACTCGGCTGCAGGCCTTTGTGGCTGGAGAGACTGCAGCTCCTCTGGAGGCTCTGGGTCCATTTGCACTCCCCTTGGAGGAAACGAGGTTGTGGGATGAGGTCCTTGCCAACAATGGCACTCAGCCTGCTCCATTCGATGAGACGCACGTGTGTTGAGAGGGGCTTGTCAGCCCAGAAGCAAGCAGGGCAGCCAGGGAGGGGATTTGCATGCAGCTTGGAAGCCCTAGACTGCTGCCTCCCACCCAGGGAAAGCCGGCTCTGCCCATCAGGCCCCATGCCCAAGTGGGCACCCAGCTTCAGCATCTGCCCTTTCCCAGCCATGGAACCATTCCCAGGCCACACCCTGAGCCCTGCCAAGGGTGACCTTGGCTCCCCGGGTGGGCTGAATGGCACGACTGTGTTAGGGGAGAGAAGGCCCAGGAGGCCTTCAGGGAACTGCCACCACATAGCAGTGCTCAGGAAAAGGCACTCTGCTCTCTGTAGGCTGGATGCACACTCGAGTTTTGGCTTGAGGCAGAGAGAGCTCAGCTAGGCGATTCCAGGCTGAAGGCAAAGCAGAGAGTTTTTTGGTGGAGCGATGGCCCCATCTGCTGGCCAGCAAGCGTGGCAGGAGAAGCCTCACTCCAAATGAGTTCCTGAGGAAGTTTCCAAGCAGGAGGCACTCTGGCTCCCCAAGCTCCAGAGTCCTGCTTACGACTTCCCTGTGGCAACAGAGTGGGTGCCAAGGGCATGTGGGTTGGAGGGTGCTCAGAAGCCACAGGCGAGGCTTTGGGCACCCAGTGTTCTCTGATGGAAAACACTGCAGGCCCGAGCATCCATGAACTCCTCCAAGGCTTTGCAGTGGGATAGCTGTCCATAGCAGATGGCTCCCTGCCAAGTGCTGCAGGCCTTTCTGGAGGGCTAAGCTGGAGCTTCCTTGCAGGCTGCTGGGCCAGGGGCGTGTGTCCCCTGGGCCAGAGTGCTGCAGGAGGAGCTCCTAGCTAGGGGAGAGCAAGCACGTTGTTTCCTTGGCCTACGCTGCCCTGTGAACACAGAGGCCAGCCAGCAGTGATGACAGCACAGGCAGCAAGGGGGTGTGGCAGGCAGCTAAGAGGCGGCAGGAGTCCCACTTGAAAGTGGCCTCATGACTGTTTGGTGCTCAGGCCCCAGTGCTCACGTGCACACACAGCCTCTGGACCTGCAGCTTCCCAGCAGTGCAAGAGACACACAGGCACCACCCTGGGGCCTTCTCGAATGAACTGTGCTGCGTCGAGGTCCTGCTGGCTGGCAGTGGCCAAGGCCAGCACAGGCCCTCGGGAGGCCTGGCTGAGCCTGGGATGGGTCCGGACCTAGCAGTGCCCAGGGCAAGCCTGGGACTGCAGGCCAGGCTGCAGGCTCATTCCAGTTTGGGCCTGGTACGCAGAGCCTTCGGCTAGGACGTGCAGGGGGAAGGCTCAGCACAGTGGCTTTGGCCTGCAATCCACGTTCCTCCCTCGGGCCGCCCTGCCTGGCAGACCCACACTCCCTAGAAGTGTGTTCCTGAGGCAGCTGGACAGTTGGGGAGGTGGAGGCTCTCCCAACATGGGAGGCCTGCCCAGAACATGGCTGTGTGTCCAAAGAGGATTCCCTGCACCTCTGGCGCTGGGCAGAGATTTTCTGCACACAGGAGACCCTTGGCACACACAGTGTTTCCCCATGGAAAGCAGTGTGAGAAAGAGCCCCCGCCAGGGAAGCATGGCACTCGCCCATCGAAGCCCTCCATGCAGCAGGCTGTCATGGACTCGGCTGCAGGCCTTTGTGGCTGGAGAGACTGCAGCTCCTCTGGAGGCTCTGGGTCCATTTGCACTCCCCTTGGAGGAAACGAGGTTGTGGGATGAGGTCCTTGCCCACAATGGCACTCAGCCTGCTCCATTCGATGAGACGCACGTGTGGTGAGAGGGGCTTGTCAGCCCAGAAGCAAGCAGGGCAGCCAGGGAGGGGATTTGCATGCAGCTTGGAAGCCCTAGACTGCTGCCTCCCACCCAGGGAATGCCGGCTCTGCCCATCAGGCCCCATTCCCAAGTGGGCACCCAGCTTCAGCATCTGCCCTTTCCCAGCCATGGAACCATTCCCAGGCCACACCCTGAGCCCTGCCAAGGGTGACCTTGGCTCCCCGGGTGGGCTGAATGGCACGACTGTGTTAGGGCAGAGAAGGCCCAGGAGGCCTTCAGGGAACTGCCACCACATAGCAGTGCTCAGGAAAAGGCACTCTGCTTTCTGTAGGCTGGATGCACACTCGAGTTTTGGCTTGAGGCAGAGAGAGCTCAGCTAGGCGATTCCAGGCTGAAGGCAAAGCAGAGAGTTTTTTGGTGGAGCGATGGCCCCATCTGCTGGCCAGCAAGCGTGGCAGGAGAAGCCTCACTCCAAATGAGTTCCTGAAGAAGTTTCCAAGCAGGAGGCACTCTGGCTCCCCAAGCTCCAGAGTCCTGCTTACGACTTCCCTGTGGCAACAGAGTGGGTGCCAAGGGCATGTGGGTTGGAGGGTGCTCAGAAGCCACAGGCGAGGCTTTGGGCACCCAGTGTTCTCTGATGGAAAACACTGCAGGCCCGAGCATCCATGAACTCCTCCAAGGCTTTGCAGTGGGATAGCTGTCCATAGCAGATGGCTCCCTGCCAAGTGCTGCAGGCCTTTCTGGAGGGCTAAGCTGGAGCTTCCTTGCAGGCTGCTGGGCCAGGGGCGTGTGTCCCCTGGGCCAGAGTGCTGCAGGAGGAGCTCCTAGCTAGGGGAGAGCAAGCACGTTGTTTCCTTGGCCTACGCTGGCCTGTGAACACAGAGGCCAGCCAGCAGTGATGACAGCACAGGCAGCAAGGGGGTGTGGCAGGCAGCGAAGAGGCAGCAGGAGTCCCACTTGAAAGTGGGCTCATGACTGTTTGGTGCTCAGGCCCCAGTGCTCACGTGCACACACAGCCTCTGGACCTGCAGCTTCCCAGCAGTGCAAGAGACACACAGGCACCACCCTGGGGCCTTCTCGAATGAACTGTGCTCCATCGAGGTCCTGCTGGCTGGCAGTGGCCAAGGCCAGCACAGGCCCTCGGGAGGCCTGGCTGAGCCTGGGATGGGTCCGGACCTAGCAGTGCCCAGGGCAAGCCTGGGACTGCAGGCCAGGCTGCAGGCTCATTCCAGTTTGGGCCTGGTACGCAGAGCCTTCGGCTAGGACGTGCAGGGGGAAGGCTCAGCACAGTGGCTTTGGCCTGCAATCCACGTTCCTCCCTCGGGCCGCCCTGCCTGGCAGACCCACACTCCCTAGAAGTGTGTTCCTGAGGCAGCTGGACAGTTGGGGAGGTGGAGGCTCTCCCAACATGGGAGGCCTGCCCAGAACATGGCTGTGTGTCCAAAGAGGATTCCCTGCACCTCTGGCGCTGGGCAGAGATTTTCTGCACACAGGAGACCCTTGGCACACACAGTGTTTCCCCATGGAAAGCAGTGTGAGAAAGAGCCCCCGCCAGGGAAGCATGGCACTCGCCCATCGAAGCCCTCCATGCAGCAGGCTGTCATGGACTCGGCTGCAGGCCTTTGTGGCTGGAGAGACTGCAGCTCCTCTGGAGGCTCTGGGTCCATTTGCACTCCCCTTGGAGGAAACGAGGTTGTGGGATGAGGTCCTTGCCAACAATGGCACTCAGCCTGCTCCATTCGATGAGACGCACGTGTGGTGAGAGGGGCTTGTCAGCCCAGAAGCAAGCAGGGCAGCCAGGGAGGGGATTTGCATGCAGCTTGGAAGCCCTAGACTGCTGCCTCCCACCCAGGGAAAGCCGGCTCTGCCCATCAGGCCCCATGCCCAAGTGGGCACCCAGCTTCAGCATCTGCCCTTTCCCAGCCATGGAACCATTCCCAGGCCACACCCTGAGCCCTGCCAAGGGTGACCTTGGCTCCCCGGGTGTGCTGAATGGCACGACTGTGTTAGGGGAGAGAAGGCCCAGGAGGCCTTCAGGGAACAGCCACCACATAGCAGTGCTCAGGAAAAGGCACTCTGCTCTCTGTAGGCTGGATGCACACTCGAGTTTTGGCTTGAGGCAGAGAGAGCTCAGCTAGGCGATTCCAGGCTGAAGGCAAAGCAGAGAGTTTTTTGGTGGAGCGATGGCCCCATCTGCTGGCCAGCAAGCGTGGCAGGAGAAGCCTCACTCCAAATGAGTTCCTGAGGAAGTTTCCAAGCAGGAGGCACTCTGGCTCCCCAAGCTCCAGAGTCCTGCTTACAACTTCCCTGTGGCAACAGAGTGGGTGCCAAGGGCATGTGGGTTGGAGGGTGCTCAGAAGCCACAGGCGAGGCTTTGGGCACCCAGTGTTCTCTGATGGAAAACACTGCAGGCCCGAGCATCCATGAACTCCTCCAAGGCTTTGCAGTGGGATAGCTGTCCATAGCAGATGGCTCCCTGCCAAGTGCTGCAGGCCTTTCTGGAGGGCTAAGCTGGAGCTTCCTTGCAGGCTGCTGGGCCAGGGGCGTGTGTCCCCTGGGCCAGAGTGCTGCAGGAGGAGCTCCTAGCTAGGGGAGAGCAAGCACGTTGTTTCCTTGGCCTACGCTGGCCTGTGAACACAGAAGCCAGCCAGCAGTGATGACAGCACAGGCAGCAAGGGGGTGTGGCAGGCAGCGAAGAGGCGGCAGGAGTCCCACTTGAAAGTGGGCTCATGACTGTTTGGTGCTCAGGCCCCAGTGCTCACGTGCACACACAGCCTCTGGACCTGCAGCTTCCCAGCAGTGCAAGAGACACACAGGCACCACCCTGGGGCCTTCTCGAATGAACTGTGCTCCATCGAGGTCCTGCTGGCTGGCAGTGGCCAAGGCCAGCACAGGCCCTCGGGAGGCCTGGCTGAGCCTGGGATGGGTCCGGACCTAGCAGTGCCCAGGGCAAGCCTGGGACTGCAGGCCAGGCTGCAGGCTCATTCCAGTTTGGGCCTGGTACGCAGACCCTTCGGCTAGGACGTGCAGGGGGAAGGCTCAGCACAGTGGCTTTGGCCTGCAATCCACGTTCCTCCCTCGGGCCGCCCTGCCTGGCAGACCCACACTCCCTAGAAGTGTGTTCCTGAGGCAGCTGGACAGTTGGGGAGGTGGAGGCTCTCCCAACATGGGAGGCCTGCCCAGAACATGGCTGTGTGTCCAAAGAGGATTCCCTGCACCTCTGGCGCTGGGCAGATATTTTCTGCACACAGGAGACCCTTGGCACACACAGTGTTTCCCCATGGAAAGCAGTGTGAGAAAGAGCCCCCGCCAGGGAAGCATGGCACTCGCCCATCGAAGCCCTCCATGCAGCAGGCTGTCATGGACTCGGCTGCAGGCCTTTGTGGCTGGAGAGACTGCAGCTCCTCTGGAGGCTCTGGGTCCATTTGCACTCCCCTTGGAGGAAACGAGGTTGTGGGATGAGGTCCTTGCCAACAATGGCACTCAGCCTGCTCCATTCGATGAGACGCACGTGTGTTGAGAGGGGCTTGTCAGCCCAGAAGCAAGCAGGGCAGCCAGGGAGGGGATTTGCATGCAGCTTGGAAGCCCTAGACTGCTGCCTCCCACCCAGGGAATGCCGGCTCTGCCCATCAGGCCCCATGCCCAAGTGGGCACCCAGCTTCAGCATCTGCCCTTTCCCAGCCATGGAACCATTCCCAGGCCACACCCTGAGCCCTGCCAAGGGTGACCTTGGCTCCCCGGGTGGGCTGAATGGCACGACTGTGTTAGGGGAGAGAAGGCCCAGGAGGCCTTCAGGGAACTGCCACCACATAGCAGTGCTCAGGAAAAGGCACTCTGCTTTCTGTAGGCTGGATGCACACTCGAGTTTTGGCTTGAGGCAGAGAGAGCTCAGCTAGGCGATTCCAGGCTGAAGGCAAAGCAGAGAGTTTTTTGGTGGAGCGATGGCCCCATCTGCTGGCCAGCAAGTGTGGCAGGAGAAGCCTCACTCCAAATGAGTTCCTGAGGAAGTTTCCAAGCAGGAGGCACTCTGGCTCCCCAAGCTCCAGAGTCCTGCTTACGACTTCCCTGTGGCAACAGAGTGGGTGCCAAGGGCATGTGGGTTGGAGGGTGCTCAGAAGCCACAGGCGAGGCTTTGGGCACCCAGTGTTCTCTGATGGAAAACACTGCAGGCCTGAGCATCCATGAACTCCTCCAAGGCTTTGCAGTGGGATAGCTGTCCATAGCAGATGGCTCCCTGCCAAGTGCTGCAGGCCTTTCTGGAGGGCTAAGCTGGAGCTTCCTTGCAGGCTGCTGGGCCAGGGGCGTGTGTCCCCTGGGCCAGAGTGCTGCAGGAGGAGCTCCTAGCTAGGGGAGAGCAAGCACGTTGTTTCCTTGGCCTACGCTGGCCTGTGAACACAGAGGCCAGCCAGCAGTGATGACAGCACAGGCAGCAAGGGGGTGTGGCAGGCAGCGAAGAGGCGGCAGGAGTCCCACTTGAAAGTGGGCTCATGACTGGTGCTCAGGCCCCAGTGCTCACGTGCACACACAGCCTCTGGACATGCAGCTTCCCAGCAGTGCAAGAGACACACAGGCACCACCCTTGGGCCTTCTCGAATGAACTGTGCTCCATCGAGGTCCTGCTGGCTGGCAGTGGCCAAGGCCAGCACAGGCCCTAGGGAGGCCTGGCTGAGCCTGGGATGGGTCCGGACCTAGCAGTGCCCAGGGCAAGCCTGGGACTGCAGGCCAGGCTGCAGGCTCATTCCAGTTTGGGCCTGGTACGCAGAGCCTTCGGCTAGGACGTGCAGGGGGAAGGCTCAGCACAGTGGCTTTGGCCTGCAATCCACGTTCCTCCCTCGGGCCGCCCTGCCTGGCAGACCCACACTCCCTAGAAGTGTGTTCCTGAGGCAGCTGGACAGTTGGGGAGGTGGAGGCTCTCCCAACATGGGAGGCCTGCCCAGAACATGGCTGTGTGTCCAAAGAGGATTCCCTGCACCTCTGGCGCTGGGCAGATATTTTCTGCACACAGGAGACCCTTGGCACACACAGTGTTTCCCCATGGAAAGCAGTGTGAGAAAGAGCCCCCGCCAGGGAAGCATGGCACTCGCCCATCGAAGCCCTCCATGCAGCAGGCTGTCATGGACTCGGCTGCAGGCCTTTGTGGCTGGAGAGACTGCAGCTCCTCTGGAGGCTCTGGGTCCATTTGCACTCCCCTTGGAGGAAACGAGGTTGTGGGATGAGGTCCTTGCCAACAATGGCACTCAGCCTGCTCCATTCGATGAGACGCACGTGTGTTGAGAGGGGCTTGTCAGCCCAGAAGCAAGCAGGGCAGCCAGGGAGGGGATTTGCATGCAGCTTGGAAGCCCTAGACTGCTGCCTCCCACCCAGGGAAAGCCGGCTCTGCCCATCAGGCCCCATGCCCAAGTGGGCACCCAGCTTCAGCATCTGCCCTTTCCCAGCCATGGAACCATTCCCAGGCCACACCCTGAGCCCTGCCAAGGGTGACCTTGGCTCCCCGGGTGGGCTGAATGGCACGACTGTGTTAGGGCAGAGAAGGCCCAGGAGGCCTTCAGGGAACTGCCACCACATAGCAGTGCTCAGGAAAAGGCACTCTGCTTTCTGTAGGCTGGATGCACACTCGAGTTTTGGCTTGAGGCAGAGAGAGCTCAGCTAGGCGATTCCAGGCTGAAGGCAAAGCAGAGAGTTTTTTGGTGGAGCGATGGCCCCATCTGCTGGCCAGCAAGCGTGGCAGGAGAAGCCTCACTCCAAATGAGTTCCTGAGGAAGTTTCCAAGCAGGAGGCACTCTGGCTCCCCAAGCTCCAGAGTCCTGCTTACGACTTCCCTGTGGCAACAGAGTGGGTGCCAAGGGCATGTGGGTTGGAGGGTGCTCAGAAGCCACAGGCGAGGCTTTGGGCACCCAGTGTTCTCTGATGGAAAACACTGCAGGCCCGAGCATCCATGAACTCCTCCAAGGCTTTGCAGTGGGATAGCTGTCCATAGCAGATGGCTCCCTGCCAAGTGCTGCAGGCCTTTCTGGAGGGCTAAGCTGGAGCTTCCTTGCAGGCTGCTGGGCCAGGGGCGTGTGTCCCCTGGGCCAGAGTGCTGCAGGAGGAGCTCCTAGCTAGGGGAGAGCAAGCACGTTGTTTCCTTGGCCTACGCTGGCCTGTGAACACAGAGGCCAGCCAGCAGTGATGACAGCACAGTCAGCAAGGGGGTGTGGCAGGCAGCGAAGAGGCAGCAGGAGTCCCACTTGAAAGTGGGCTCATGACTGTTTGGTGCTCAGGCCCCAGTGCTCACGTGCACACACAGCCTCTGGACCTGCAGCTTCCCAGCAGTGCAAGAGACACACAGGCACCACCCTGGGGCCTTCTCGAATGAACTGTGCTCCATCGAGGTCCTGCTGGCTGGCAGTGGCCAAGGCCAGCACAGGCCCTCGGGAGGCCTGGCTGAGCCTGGGATGGGTCCGGACCTAGCAGTGCCCAGGGCAAGACTGGGACTGCAGGCCAGGCTGCAGGCTCATTCCAGTTTGGGCCTGGTACGCAGAGCCTTCGGCTAGGACGTGCAGGGGGAAGGCTCAGCACAGTGGCTTTGGCCTGCAATCCACGTTCCTCCCTCGGGCCGCCCTGCCTGGCAGACCCACACTCCCTAGAAGTGTGTTCCTGAGGCAGCTGGACAGTTGGGGAGGTGGAGGCTCTCCCAACATGGGAGGCCTGCCCAGAACATGGCTGTGTGTCCAAAGAGGATTCCCTGCACCTCTGGCGCTGGGCAGAGATTTTCTGCACACAGGAGACCCTTGGCACACACAGTGTTTCCCCATGGAAAGCAGTGTGAGAAAGAGCCCCCGCCAGGGAAGCATGGCACTCGCCCATCGAAGCCCTCCATGCAGCAGGCTGTCATGGACTCGGCTGCAGGCCTTTGTGGCTGGAGAGACTGCAGCTCCTCTGGAGGCTCTGGGTCCATTTGCACTCCCCTTGGAGGAAACGAGGTTGTGGGATGAGGTCCTTGCCAACAATGGCACTCAGCCTGCTCCATTCGATGAGACGCACGTGTGTTGAGAGGGGCTTGTCAGCCCAGAAGCAAGCAGGGCAGCCAGGGAGGGGATTTGCATGCAGCTTGGAAGCCCTAGACTGCTGCCTCCCACCCAGGGAAAGCCGGCTCTGCCCATCAGGCCCCATGCCCAAGTGGGCACCCAGCTTCAGCATCTGCCCTTTCCCAGCCATGGAACCATTCCCAGGCCACACCCTGAGCCCTGCCAAGGGTGACCTTGGCTCCCCGGGTGTGCTGAATGGCACGACTGTGTTAGGGGAGAGAAGGCCCAGGAGGCCTTCAGGGAACTGCCACCACATAGCAGTGCTCAGGAAAAGGCACTCTGCTCTCTGTAGGCTGGATGCACACTCGAGTTTTGGCTTGAGGCAGAGAGAGCTCAGCTAGGCGATTCCAGGCTGAAGGCAAAGCAGAGAGTTTTTTGGTGGAGCGATGGCCCCATCTGCTGGCCAGCAAGCGTGGCAGGAGAAGCCTCACTCCAAATGAGTTCCTGAGGAAGTTTCCAAGCAGGAGGCACTCTGGCTCCCCAAGCTCCAGAGTCCTGCTTACAACTTCCCTGTGGCAACAGAGTGGGTGCCAAGGGCATGTGGGTTGGAGGGTGCTCAGAAGCCACAGGCGAGGCTTTGGGCACCCAGTGTTCTCTGATGGAAAACACTGCAGGCCTGAGCATCCATGAACTCCTCCAAGGCTTTGCAGTGGGATAGCTGTCCATAGCAGATGGCTCCCTGCCAAGTGCTGCAGGCCTTTCTGGAGGGCTAAGCTGGAGCTTCCTTGCAGGCTGCTGGGCCAGGGTCGTGTGTCCCCTGGGCCAGAGTGCTGCAGGAGGAGCTCCTAGCTAGGGGAGAGCAAGCACGTTGTTTCCTTGGCCTACGCTGGCCTGTGAACACAGAGGCCAGCCAGCAGTGATGACAGCACAGGCAGCAAGGGGGTGTGGCAGGCAGCGAAGAGGCGGCAGGAGTCCCACTTGAAAGTTGTCTCATGACTGGTGCTCAGGCCCCAGTGCTCACGTGCACACACAGCCTCTGGACATGCAGCTTCCCAGCAGTGCAAGAGACACACAGGCACCACCCTTGGGCCTTCTCGAATGAACTGTGCTCCATCGAGGTCCTGCTGGCTGGCAGTGGCCAAGGCCAGCACAGGCCCTAGGGAGGCCTGGCTGAGCCTGGGATGGGTCCGGACCTAGCAGTGCCCAGGGCAAGCCTGGGACTGCAGGCCAGGCTGCAGGCTCATTCCAGTTTGGGCCTGGTACGCAGAGCCTTCGGCTAGGACGTGCAGGGGGAAGGCTCAGCACAGTGGCTTTGGCCTGCAATCCACGTTCCTCCCTCGGGCCGCCCTGCCTGGCAGACCCACACTCCCTAGAAGTGTGTTCCTGAGGCAGCTGGACAGTTGGGGAGGTGGAGGCTCTCCCAACATGGGAGGCCTGCCCAGAACATGGCTGTGTGTCCAAAGAGGATTCCCTGCACCTCTGGCGCTGGGCAGATATTTTCTGCACACAGGAGACCCTTGGCACACACAGTGTTTCCCCATGGAAAGCAGTGTGAGAAAGAGCCCCCGCCAGGGAAGCATGGCACTCGCCCATCGAAGCCCTCCATGCAGCAGGCTGTCATGGACTCGGCTGCAGGCCTTTGTGGCTGGAGAGACTGCAGCTCCTCTGGAGGCTCTGGGTCCATTTGCACTCCCCTTGGAGGAAACGAGGTTGTGGGATGAGGTCCTTGCCAACAATGGCACTCAGCCT
Organism: Hippopotamus amphibius kiboko; assembly: GCF_030028045.1. NCBI lineage: Eukaryota > Metazoa > Chordata > Mammalia > Artiodactyla > Hippopotamidae > Hippopotamus > Hippopotamus amphibius. The sequence goes on along the minus strand of NC_080186.1, from coordinate 124,702,770 downwards.
GCTCCATTCGATGAGACGCACGTGTGTTGAGAGGGGCTTGTCAGCCCAGAAGCAAGCAGGGCAGCCAGGGAGGGGATTTGCATGCAGCTTGGAAGCCCTAGACTGCTGCCTCCCACCCAGGGAAAGCCGGCTCTGCCCATCAGGCCCCATGCCCAAGTGGGCACCCAGCTTCAGCATCTGCCCTTTCCCAGCCATGGAACCATTCCCAGGCCACACCCTGAGCCCTGCCAAGGGTGACCTTGGCTCCCCGGGTGGGCTGAATGGCACGACTGTGTTAGGGGAGAGAAGGCCCAGGAGGCCTTCAGGGAACTGCCACCACATAGCAGTGCTCAGGAAAAGGCACTCTGCTCTCTGTAGGCTGGATGCACACTCGAGTTTTGGCTTGAGGCAGAGAGAGCTCAGCTAGGCGATTCCAGGCTGAAGGCAAAGCAGAGAGTTTTTTGGTGGAGCGATGGCCCCATCTGCTGGCCAGCAAGCGTGGCAGGAGAAGCCTCACTCCAAATGAGTTCCTGAGGAAGTTTCCAAGCAGGAGGCACTCTGGCTCCCCAAGCTCCAGAGTCCTGCTTACGACTTCCCTGTGGCAACAGAGTGGGTGCCAAGGGCATGTGGGTTGGAGGGTGCTCAGAAGCCACAGGCGAGGCTTTGGGCACCCAGTGTTCTCTGATGGAAAACACTGCAGGCCCGAGCATCCATGAACTCCTCCAAGGCTTTGCAGTGGGATAGCTGTCCATAGCAGATGGCTCCCTGCCAAGTGCTGCAGGCCTTTCTGGAGGGCTAAGCTGGAGCTTCCTTGCAGGCTGCTGGGCCAGGGGCGTGTGTCCCCTGGGCCAGAGTGCTGCAGGAGGAGCTCCTAGCTAGGGGAGAGCAAGCACGTTGTTTCCTTGGCCTACGCTGGCCTGTGAACACAGAGGCCAACCAGCAGTGATGACAGCACAGGCAGCAAGGGGGTGTGGCAGGCAGCGAAGAGGCGGCAGGAGTCCCACTTGAAAGTGGGCTCATGACTGTTTGGTGCTCAGGCCCCAGTGCTCACGTGCACACACAGCCTCTGGACCTGCAGCTTCCCAGCAGTGCAAGAGACACACAGGCACCACCCTGGGGCCTTCTCGAATGAACTGTGCTGCGTCGAGGTCCTGCTGGCTGGCAGTGGCCAAGGCCAGCACAGGCCCTCGGGAGGCCTGGCTGAGCCTGGGATGGGTCCGGACCTAGCAGTGCCCAGGGCAAGCCTGGGACTGCAGGCCAGGCTGCAGGCTCATTCCAGTTTGGGCCTGGTACGCAGAGCCTTCGGCTAGGACGTGCAGGGGGAAGGCTCAGCACAGTGGCTTTGGCCTGCAATCCACGTTCCTCCCTCGGGCCGCCCTGCCTGGCAGACCCACACTCCCTAGAAGTGTGTTCCTGAGGCAGCTGGACAGTTGGGGAGGTGGAGGCTCTCCCAACATGGGAGGCCTGCCCAGAACATGGCTGTGTGTCCAAAGAGGATTCCCTGCACCTCTGGCGCTGGGCAGAGATTTTCTGCACACAGGGGACCCTTGGCACACACAGTGTTTCCCCATGGAAAGCAGTGTGAGAAAGAGCCCCCGCCAGGGAAGCATGGCACTCGCCCATCGAAGCCCTCCATGCAGCAGGCTGTCATGGACTCGGCTGCAGGCCTTTGTGGCTGGAGAGACTGCAGCTCCTCTAGAGGCTCTGGGTCCATTTGCACTCCCCTTGGAGGAAACGAGGTTGTGGGATGAGGTCCTTGCCAACAATGGCACTCATCCTGCTCCATTCGATGAGACGCACGTGTGGTGAGAGGGGCTTGTCAGCCCAGAAGCAAGCAGGGCAGCCAGGGAGGGGATTTGCATGCAGCTTGGAAGCCGTAGACTGCTGCTTCCCACCCAGGGAATGCCGGCTCTGCCCATCAGGCCCCATGCACCAGTGGGCACCCAGCTTCAGCATCTGCCCTTTCCCAGCCATGGAACCATTCCCAGGCCACACCCTGAGCCCTGCCAAGGGTGACATTGGCTCCCCGGGTGGGCTGAATGGCACGACTGTGTTAGGGGAGAGAAGGCCCAGGAGGCCTTCAGGGAACTGCCACCACATAGCAGTGCTCAGGAAAAGGCACTCTGCTTTCTGTAGGCTGAATGCACACTCGAGTTTTGGCTTGAGGCAGAGAGAGCTCAGCTAGGCGATTCCAGGCTGAAGGCAAAGCAGAGAGTTTTTTGGTGGAGCGATGGCACCATCTGCTGGCCAGCAAGCATGGCAGGAGAAGCCTCACTCCAAATGAGTTCCTGAGGAAGTTTCCAAGCAGGAGGCACTCTGGCTCCCCAAGCTCCAGAGTCCTGCTTACGACTTCCCTGTGGCAACAGAGTGGGTGCCAAGGGCATGTGGGTTGGAGGGTGCTCAGAAGCCACAGGCGAGGCTTTGGGCACCCAGTGTTCTCTGATGGAAAACACTGCAGGCCCGAGCATCCATAAACTCCTCCAAGGCTTTGCAGTGGGATAGCTGTCCATAGCAGATGGCTCCCTGCCAAGTGCTGCAGGTCTTTCTGGAGGGCTAAGCTGGAGTTTCCTTGCAGGCTGCTGGGCCAGGGGCGTGTGTCCCCTGGGCCAGAGTGCTGCAGGAGGAGCTCCTAGCTAGGGGAGAGCAAGCACGTTGTTTCCTTGGCCTACGCTGGCCTGTGAACACAGAGGCCAACCAGCAGCGATGACAGCACAGGCAGCAAGGGGGTGTGGCAGGCAGCGAAGAGGCGGCAGGAGTCCCACTTGAAAGTGGGCTCATGACTGTTTGGTGCTCAGGCCCCAGTGCTCACGTGCACACACAGCCTCTGGACCTGCAGCTTCCCAGCAGTGCAAGAGACACACAGGCACCACCCTGGGGCCTTCTCGAATGAACTGTGCTCCGTCAAGGTCCTGCTGGCTGGCAGTGGCCAAGGCCAGCACAGGCCCTAGGGAGGCCTGGCTGAGCCTGGGATGGGTCCGGACCTAGCAGTGCCCAGGGCAAGCCTGGGACTGCAGGCCAGGCTGCAGGCTCATTCCAGTTTGGGCCTGGTACGCAGAGCCTTCAGCTAGGACGTGCAGGGGGAAGGCTCAGCACAGTGGCTTTGGCCTGCAATCCACGTTCCTCCCTCGGGCCGCCCTGCCTGGCAGACCCACACTCCCTAGAAGTGTGTTCCTGAGGCAGCTGGACAGTTGGGGAGGTGGAGGCTCTCCCAACATGGGAGGCCTGCCCAGAACATGGCTGTGTGTCCAAAGAGGATTCCCTGCACCTCTGGCGCTGGGCAGAGATTTTCTGCACACAGGAGACCCTTGGCACACACAGTGTTTCCCCATGGAAAGCAGTGTGAGAAAGAGCCCCCGCCAGGGAAGCATGGCACTCGCCCATCGAAGCCCTCCATGCAGCAGGCTGTCATGGACTCGGCTGCAGGCCTTTGTGGCTGGAGAGACTGCAGCTCCTCTGGAGGCTCTGGGTCCATTTGCACTCCCCTTGGAGGAAACGAGGTTGTGGGATGAGGTCCTTGCCAACAATGGCACTCAGCCTGCTCCATTCGATGAGACGCACGTGTGGTGAGAGGGGCTTGTCAGCCCAGAAGCAAGCAGGGCAGCCAGGGAGGGGATTTGCATGCAGCTTGGAAGCCCTAGACTGCTGCCTCCCACCCAGGGAATGCCGGCTCTGCCCATCAGGCCCCATTCCCAAGTGGGCACCCAGCTTCAGCATCTGCCCTTTCCCAGCCATGGAACCATTCCCAGGCCACACCCTGAGCCCTGCCAAGGGTGACCTTGGCTCCCCGGGTGGGCTGAATGGCACGACTGTGTTAGGGGAGAGAAGGCCCAGGAGGCCTTCAGGGAACTGCCACCACATAGCAGTGCTCAGGAAAAGGCACTCTGCTTTCTGTAGGCTGAATGCACACTCGAGTTTTGGCTTGAGGCAGAGAGAGCTCAGCTAGGCGATTCCAGGCTGAAGGCAAAGCAGAGAGTTTTTTGGTGGAGCGATGGCACCATCTGCTGGCCAGCAAGCATGGCAGGAGAAGCCTCACTCCAAATGAGTTCCTGAGGAAGTTTCCAAGCAGGAGGCACTCTGGCTCCCCAAACTCCAGGGTCCTGCTTACGACTTACCTGTGGCAACAGAGTGGGTGCCAAGGGCATGTGGGTTGGAGGGTGCTCAGAAGCCACAGGCGAGGCTTTGGGCACCCAGTGTTCTCTGATGGAAAACACTGCAGGCCCGAGCATCCATGAACTCCTCCAAGGCTTTGCAGTGGGATAGCTGTCCATAGCAGATGGCTCCCTGCCAAGTGCTGCAGGCCTTTCTGGAGGGCTAAGCTGGAGCTTCCTTGCAGGCTGCTGGGAAAGGGGCGTGTGTCCCCTGGGCCAGAGTGCTGCAGGAGGAGCTCCTAGCTAGGGGAGAGCAAGCACGTTGTTTCCTTGGCCTACGCTGGCCTGTGAACACAGAGGCCAGCCAGCAGTGATGACAGCACAGGCAGCAAGGGGGTGTGGCAGGCAGCGAAGGGGCAGCAGGAGTCCCACTTGAAAGTGGGCTCATGACTGTTTGGTGCTCAGGCCCCAGTGCTCACGTGCACACACAGCCTCTGGACCTGCAGCTTCCCAGCAGTGCAAGAGACACACAGGCACCACCCTGGGGCCTTCTCGAATGAACTGTGCTCCAAAGGGGTCCTGCTGGCTGGCAGTGGCCAAGGCCAGCACAGGCCCTAGGGAGGCCTGGCTGAGCCTGGGATGGGTCCGGACCTAGCAGTGCCCAGGGCAAGCCTGGGACTGCAGGCCAGGCTGCAGGCTCATTCCAGTTTGGGCCTGGTACGCAGAGCCTTCAGCTAGGACGTGCAGGGGGAAGGCTCAGCACAGTGGCTTTGGCCTGCAATCCACGTTCCTCCCTCGGGCCGCCCTGCCTGGCAGACCCACACTCCCTAGAAGTGTGTTCCTGAGGCAGCTGGACAGTTGGGGAGGTGGAGGCTCTCCCAACATGGGAGGCCTGCCCAGAACATGGCTGTGTGTCCAAAGAGGATTCCCTGCACCTCTGGCGCTGGGCAGAGATTTTCTGCACACAGGAGACCCTTGGCACACACAGTGTTTCCCCATGGAAAGCAGTGTGAGAAAGAGCCCCCGCCAGGGAAGCATGGCACTCGCCCATCGAAGCCCTCCATGCAGCAGGCTGTCATGGACTCGGCTGCAGGCCTTTGTGGCTGGAGAGACTGCAGCTCCTCTGGAGGCTCTGGGTCCATTTGCACTCCCCTTGGAGGAAACGAGGTTGTGGGATGAGGTCCTTGCCAACAATGGCACTCAGCCTGCTCCATTCGATGAGACGCACGTGTGGTGAGAGGGGCTTGTCAGCCCAGAAGCAAGCAGGGCAGCCAGGGAGGGGATTTGCATGCAGCTTGGAAGCCCTAGACTGCTGCCTCCCACCCAGGGAATGCCGGCTCTGCCCATCAGGCCCCATTCCCAAGTGGGCACCCAGCTTCAGCATCTGCCCTTTCCCAGCCATGGAACCATTCCCAGGCCACACCCTGAGCCCTGCCAAGGGTGACCTTGGCTCCCCGGGTGGGCTGAATGGCACGACTGTGTTAGGGGAGAGAAGGCCCAGGAGGCCTTCAGGGAACTGCCACCACATAGCAGTGCTCAGGAAAAGGCACTCTGCTTTCTGTAGGCTGAATGCACACTCGAGTTTTGGCTTGAGGCAGAGAGAGCTCAGCTAGGCGATTCCAGGCTGAAGGCAAAGCAGAGAGTTTTTTGGTGGAGCGATGGCACCATCTGCTGGCCAGCAAGCATGGCAGGAGAAGCCTCACTCCAAATGAGTTCCTGAGGAAGTTTCCAAGCAGGAGGCACTCTGGCTCCCCAAACTCCAGGGTCCTGCTTAAGACTTACCTGTGGCAACAGAGTGGGTGCCAAGGGCATGTGGGTTGGAGGGTGCTCAGAAGCCACAGGCGAGGCTTTGGGCACCCAGTGTTCTCTGATGGAAAACACTGCAGGCCCGAGCATCCATGAACTCCTCCAAGGCTTTGCAGTGGGATAGCTGTCCATAGCAGATGGCTCCCTGCCAAGTGCTGCAGGCCTTTCTGGAGGGCTAAGCTGGAGCTTCCTTGCAGGCTGCTGGGAAAGGGGCGTGTGTCCCCTGGGCCAGAGTGCTGCAGGAGGAGCTCCTAGCTAGGGGAGAGCAAGCACGTTGTTTCCTTGGCCTACGCTGGCCTGTGAACACAGAGGCCAGCCAGCAGTGATGACAGCACAGGCAGCAAGGGGGTGTGGCAGGCAGCGAAGGGGCAGCAGGAGTCCCACTTGAAAGTGGGCTCATGACTGTTTGGTGCTCAGGCCCCAGTGCTCACGTGCACACACAGCCTCTGGACCTGCAGCTTCCCAGCAGTGCAAGAGACACACAGGCACCACCCTGGGGCCTTCTCGAATGAACTGTGCTCCATCGAGGTCCTGCTGGCTGGCAGTGGCCAAGGCCAGCACAGGCCCTCGGGAGGCCTGGCTGAGCCTGGGATGGGTCCGGACCTAGCAGTGCCCAGGGCAAGCCTGGGACTGCAGGCCAGGCTGCAGGCTCATTCCAGTTTGGGCCTGGTACGCAGAGCCTTCGGCTAGGACGTGCAGGGGGAAGGCTCAGCACAGTGGCTTTGGCCTGCAATCCACGTTCCTCCCTCGGGCTGCCCTGCCTGGCAGACCCACACTCCCTAGAAGTGTGTTCCTGAGGCAGTTGGACAGTTGGGGAGGCGGAGGCTCTCCCAACATGGGAGGCCTGCCCAGAACATGGCTGTGTGTCCAAAGAGGATTCCCTGCACCTCTGGCGCTGGGCAGAGATTTTCTGCACACAGGAGACCCTTGGCACACACAGTGTTTCCCCATGGAAAGCAGTGTGAGAAAGAGCCCCCGCCAGGGAAGCATGGCACTCGCCCATCGAAGCCCTCCATGCAGCAGGCTGTCATGGACTCGGCTGCAGGCCTTTGTGGCTGGAGAGACTGCAGCTCCTCTGGAGACTCTGGGTCCATTTGCACTCCCCTTGGAGGAAACGAGGTTGTGGGATGAGGTCCTTGCCCACAATGGCACTCAGCCTGCTCCATTCGATGAGACGCACGTGTGGTGAGAGGGGCTTGTCAGCCCAGAAGCAAGCAGGGCAGCCAGGGAGGGGATCTGCATGCAGCTTGGAAGCCCTAGACTCCTGCCTCCCACCCAGGGAATGCCGGCTCTGCCCATCAGGCCCCATGCCCAAGTGGGCACCCAGCTTCAGCATCTGCCCTTTCCCAGCCATGGAACCATTCCCAGGCCACACCCTGAGCCCTGCCAAGGGTGACCTTGGCTCCCCGGGTGGGCTGAATGGCACGACTGTGTTAGGGGAGAGAAGGCCCAGGAGGCCTTCAGGGAACTGCCACCACATAGCAGTGCTCAGGAAAAGGCACTCTGCTTTCTGTAGGCTGGATGCACACTCGAGTTTTGGCTTGAGGCAGAGAGAGCTCAGCTAGGCGATTCCAGGCTGAAGGCAAAGCAGAGAGTTTTTTGGTGGAGCGATGGCCCCATCTGCTGGCCAGCAAGCGTGGCAGGAGAAGCCTCACTCCAAATGAGTTCCTGAGGAAGTTTCCAAGCAGGAGGCACTCTGGCTCCCCAAGCTCCAGAGTCCTGCTTACGACTTCCCTGTGGCAACAGAGTGGGTGCCAAGGGCATGTGGGTTGGAGGGTGCTCAGAAGCCACAGGCGAGGCTTTGGGCACCCAGTGTTCTCTGATGGAAAACACTGCAGGCCCGAGCATCCATGAACTCCTCCAAGGCTTTGCAGTGGGATAGCTGTCCATAGCAGATGGCTCCCTGCCAAGTGCTGCAGGCCTTTCTGGAGGGCTAAGCTGGAGCTTCCTTGCAGGCTGCTGGGCCAGGGGCATGTGTCCCCTGGGCCAGAGTGCTGCAGGAGGAGCTCCTAGCTAGGGGAGAGCAAGCACGTTGTTTCCTTGGCCTACGCTGGCCTGTGAACACAGAGGCCAGCCAGCAGTGATGACAGCACAGGCAGCAAGGGGGTGTGGCAGGCAGCTAAGAGGCGGCAGGAGTCCCACTTGAAAGTGGGCTCATGACTGTTTGGTGCTCAGGCCCCAGTGCTCACGTGCACACACAGCCTCTGGACCTGCAGCTTCCCAGCAGTGCAAGAGACACACAGGCACCACCCTGGGGCCTTCTCGAATGAACTGTGCTCCATCGAGGTCCTGCTGGCTGGCAGTGGCCAAGGCCAGCACAGGCCCTAGGGAGGCCTGGCTGAGCCTGGGATGGGTCCGGACCTAGCAGTGCCCAGGGCAAGCCTGGGACTGCAGGCCAGGCTGCAGGCTCATTCCAGTTTGGGCCTGGTACGCAGAGCCTTCGGCTAGGACGTGCAGGGGGAAGGCTCAGCACAGTGGCTTTGGCCTGCAATCCACGTTCCTCCCTCGGGCCGCCCTGCCTGGCAGACCCACACTCCCTAGAAGTGTGTTCCTGAGGCAGCTGGACAGTTGGGGAGGTGGAGGCTCTCCCAACATGGGAGGCCTGCCCAGAACATGGCTGTGTGTCCAAAGAGGATTCCCTGCACCTCTGGCGCTGGGCAGAGATTTTCTGCACACAGGAGACCCTTGGCACACACAGTGTTTCCCCATGGAAAGCAGTGTGAGAAAGAGCCCCCGCCAGGGAAGCATGGCACTCGCCCATCGAAGCCCTCCATGCAGCAGGCTGTCATGGACTCGGCTGCAGGCCTTTGTGGCTGGAGAGACTGCAGCTCCTCTGGAGGCTCTGGGTCCATTTGCACTCCCCTTGGAGGAAACGAGGTTGTGGAATGAGGTCCTTGCCAACAATGGCACTCAGCCTGCTCCATTCGATGAGACGCACGTGTGGTGAGAGGGGCTTGTCAGCCCAGAAGCAAGCAGGGCAGCCAGGGAGGGGATTTGCATGCAGCTTGGAAGCCCTAGACTGCTGCCTCCCACCCAGGGAATGCCGGCTCTGCCCATCAGGCCCCATGCCCAAGTGGGCACCCAGCTTCAGCATCTGCCCTTTCCCAGCCATGGAACCATTCCCAGGCCACACCCTGAGCCCTGCCAAGGGTGACCTTGGCTCCCCGGGTGGGCTGAATGGCACGACTGTGTTAGGGGAGAGAAGGCCCAGGAGGCCTTCAGGGAACTGCCACCACATAGCAGTGCTCAGGAAAAGGCACTCTGCTTTCTGTAGGCTGAATGCACACTCGAGTTTTGGCTTGAGGCAGAGAGAGCTCAGCTAGGCGATTCCAGGCTGAAGGCAAAGCAGAGAGTTTTTTGGTGGAGCGATGGCACCATCTGCTGGCCAGCAAGCGTGGCAGGAGAAGCCTCACTCCAAATGAGTTCCTGAGGAAGTTTCCAAGCAGGAGGCACTCTGGCTCCCCAAGCTCCAGAGTCCTGCTTACGACTTCCCTGTGGCAACAGAGTGGGTGCCAAGGGCATGTGGGTTGGAGGGTGCTCAGAAGCCACAGGCGAGGCTTTGGGCACCCAGTGTTCTCTGATGGAAAACACTGCAGGCCCGAGCATCCATGAACTCCTCCAAGGCTTTGCAGTGGGATAGCTGTCCATAGCAGATGGCTCCCTGCCAAGTGCTGCAGGCCTTTCTGGAGGGCTAAGCTGGAGCTTCCTTGCAGGCTGCTGGGAAAGGGGCGTGTGTCCCCTGGGCCAGAGTGCTGCAGGAGGAGCTCCTAGCTAGGGGAGAGCAAGCACGTTGTTTCCTTGGCCTACGCTGGCCTGTGAACACAGAGGCCAGCCAGCAGTGATGACAGCACAGGCAGCAAGGGGGTGTGGCAGGCAGCGAAGGGGCAGCAGGAGTCCCACTTGAAAGTGGGCTCATGACTGTTTGGTGCTCAGGCCCCAGTGCTCACGTGCACACACAGCCTCTGGACCTGCAGCTTCCCAGCAGTGCAAGAGACACACAGGCACCACCCTGGGGCCTTCTCGAATGAACTGTGCTCCATCGAGGTCCTGCTGGCTGGCAGTGGCCAAGGCCAGCACAGGCCCTCGGGAGGCCTGGCTGAGCCTGGGATGGGTCCGGACCTAGCAGTGCCCAGGGCAAGCCTGGGACTGCAGGCCAGGCTGCAGGCTCATTCCAGTTTGGGCCTGGTACGCAGAGCCTTCGGCTAGGACGTGCAGGGGGAAGGCTCAGCACAGTGGCTTTGGCCTGCAATCTACGTTCCTCCCTCGGGCCGCCCTGCCTGGCAGACCCACACTCCCTAGAAGTGTGTTCCTGAGGCAGCTGGACAGTTGGGGAGGTGGAGGCTCTCCCAACATGGGAGGCCTGCCCAGAACATGGCTGTGTGTCCAAAGAGGATTCCCTGCACCTCTGGCGCTGGGCAGATATTTTCTGCACACAGGAGACCCTTGGCACACACAGTGTTTCCCCATGGAAAGCAGTGTGAGAAAGAGCCCCCGCCAGGGAAGCATGGCACTCGCCCATCGAAGCCCTCCATGCAGCAGGCTGTCATGGACTCGGCTGCAGGCCTTTGTGGCTGGAGAGACTGCAGCTCCTCTGGAGGCTCTGGGTCCATTTGCACTCCCCTTGGAGGAAACGAGGTTGTGGGATGAGGTCCTTGCCAACAATGGCACTCAGCCTGCTCCATTCGATGAGACGCACGTGTGTTGAGAGGGGCTTGTCAGCCCAGAAGCAAGCAGGGCAGCCAGGGAGGGGATTTGCATGCAGCTTGGAAGCCCTAGACTGCTGCCTCCCACCCAGGGAAAGCCGGCTCTGCCCATCAGGCCCCATGCCCAAGTGGGCACCCAGCTTCAGCATCTGCCCTTTCCCAGCCATGGAACCATTCCCAGGCCACACCCTGAGCCCTGCCAAGGGTGACCTTGGCTCCCCGGGTGGGCTGAATGGCACGACTGTGTTAGGGGAGAGAAGGCCCAGGAGGCCTTCAGGGAACTGCCACCACATAGCAGTGCTCAGGAAAAGGCACTCTGCTCTCTGTAGGCTGGATGCACACTCGAGTTTTGGCTTGAGGCAGAGAGAGCTCAGCTAGGCGATTCCAGGCTGAAGGCAAAGCAGAGAGTTTTTTGGTGGAGCGATGGCACCATCTGCTGGCCAGCAAGCGTGGCAGGAGAAGCCTCACTCCAAATGAGTTCCTGAGGAAGTTTCCAAGCAGGAGGCACTCTGGCTCCCCAAGCTCCAGAGTCCTGCTTACGACTTCCCTGTGGCAACAGAGTGGGTGCCAAGGGCATGTGGGTTGGAGGGTGCTCAGAAGCCACAGGCGAGGCTTTGGGCACCCAGTGTTCTCTGATGGAAAACACTGCAGGCCCGAGCATCCATGAACTCCTCCAAGGCTTTGCAGTGGGATAGCTGTCCATAGCAGATGGCTCCCTGCCAAGTGCTGCAGGCCTTTCTGGAGGGCTAAGCTGGAGCTTCCTTGCAGGCTGCTGGGCCAGGGGCGTGTGTCCCCTGGGCCAGAGTGCTGCAGGAGGAGCTCCTAGCTAGGGGAGAGCAAGCACGTTGTTTCCTTGGCCTACGCTGCCCTGTGAACACAGAGGCCAGCCAGCAGTGATGACAGCACAGGCAGCAAGGGGGTGTGGCAGGCAGCTAAGAGGCGGCAGGAGTCCCACTTGAAAGTGGGCTCATGACTGTTTGGTGCTCAGGCCCCAGTGCTCACGTGCACACACAGCCTCTGGACCTGCAGCTTCCCAGCAGTGCAAGAGACACACAGGCACCACCCTGGGGCCTTCTCGAATGAACTGTGCTGCGTCGAGGTCCTGCTGGCTGGCAGTGGCCAAGGCCAGCACAGGCCCTCGGGAGGCCTGGCTGAGCCTGGGATGGGTCCGGACCTAGCAGTGCCCAGGGCAAGCCTGGGACTGCAGGCCAGGCTGCAGGCTCATTCCAGTTTGGGCCTGGTACGCAGAGCCTTCAGCTAGGACGTGCAGGGGGAAGGCTCAGCACAGTGGCTTTGGCCTGCAATCCACGTTCCTCCCTCGGGCCGCCCTGCCTGGCAGACCCACACTCCCTAGAAGTGTGTTCCTGAGGCAGCTGGACAGTTGGGGAGGTGGAGGCTCTCCCAACATGGGAGGCCTGCCCAGAACATGGCTGTGTGTCCAAAGAGGATTCCCTGCACCTCTGGCGCTGGGCAGAGATTTTCTGCACACAGGAGACCCTTGGCACACACAGTGTTTCCCCATGGAAAGCAGTGTGAGAAAGAGCCCCCGCCAGGGAAGCATGGCACTCGCCCATCGAAGCCCTCCATGCAGCAGGCTGTCATGGACTCGGCTGCAGGCCTTTGTGGCTGGAGAGACTGCAGCTCCTCTGGAGGCTCTGGGTCCATTTGCACTCCCCTTGGAGGAAACGAGGTTGTGGGATGAGGTCCTTGCCAACAATGGCACTCAGCCTGCTCCATTCGATGAGACGCACGTGTGGTGAGAGGGGCTTGTCAGCCCAGAAGCAAGCAGGGCAGCCAGGGAGGGGATTTGCATGCAGCTTGGAAGCCCTAGACTGCTGCCTCCCACCCAGGGAATGCCGGCTCTGCCCATCAGGCCCCATTCCCAAGTGGGCACCCAGCTTCAGCATCTGCCCTTTCCCAGCCATGGAACCATTCCCAGGCCACACCCTGAGCCCTGCCAAGGGTGACCTTGGCTCCCTGGGTGGGCTGAATGGCACGACTGTGTTAGGGCAGAGAAGGCCCAGGAGGCCTTCAGGGAGCTGCCACCACATAGCAGTGCTCAGGAAAAGGCACTCTGCTTTCTGTAGGCTGGATGCACACTCGAGTTTTGGCTTGAGGCAGAGAGAGCTCAGCTAGGCGATTCCAGGCTGAAGGCAAAGCAGAGAGTTTTTTGGTGGAGCGATGGCCCCATCTGCTGGCCAGCAAGCGTGGCAGGAGAAGCCTCACTCCAAATGAGTTCCTGAGGAAGTTTCCAAGCAGGAGGCACTCTGGCTCCCCAAGCTCCAGAGTCCTGCTTACGACTTCCCTGTGGCAAGAGAGTGGGTGCCAAGGGCATGTGGGTTGGAGGGTGCTCAGAAGCCACAGGCGAGGCTTTGGGCACCCAGTGTTCTCTGATGGAAAACACTGCAGGCCCGAGCATCCATGAACTCCTCCAAGGCTTTGCAGTGGGATAGCTGTCCATAGCAGATGGCTCCCTGCCAAGTGCTGCAGGCCTTTCTGGAGGGCTAAGCTGGAGCTTCCTTGCAGGCTGCTGGGAAAGGGGCGTGTGTCCCCTGGGCAAGAGTGCTGCAGGAGGAGCTCCTAGCTAGGGGAGAGCAAGCACGTTGTTTCCTTGGCCTACGCTGGCCTGTGAACACAGAGGCCAGCCAGCAGTGATGACAGCACAGGCAGCAAGGGGGTGTGGCAGGCAGCGAAGGGGCAGCAGGAGTCCCACTTGAAAGTGGGCTCATGACTGTTTGGTGCTCAGGCCCCAGTGCTCACGTGCACACACAGCCTCTGGACCTGCAGCTTCCCAGCAGTGCAAGAGACACACAGGCACCACCCTGGGGCCTTCTCGAATGAACTGTGCTCCATCGAGGTCCTGCTGGCTGGCAGTGGCCAAGGCCAGCACAGGCCCTCGGGAGGCCTGGCTGAGCCTGGGATGGGTCCGGACCTAGCAGTGCCCAGGGCAAGCCTGGGACTGCAGGCCAGGCTGCAGGCTCATTCCAGTTTGGGCCTGGTACGCAGAGCCTTCGGCTAGGACGTGCAGGGGGAAGGCTCAGCACAGTGGCTTTGGCCTGCAATCCACGTTCCTCCCTCGGGCCGCCCTGCCTGGCAGACCCACACTCCCTAGAAGTGTGTTCCTGAGGCAGCTGGACAGTTGGGGAGGTGGAGGCTCTCCCAACATGGGAGGCCTGCCCAGAACATGGCTGTGTGTCCAAAGAGGATTCCCTGCACCTCTGGCGCTGGGCAGAGATTTTCTGCACACAGGAGACCCTTGGCACACACAGTGTTTCCCCATGGAAAGCAGTGTGAGAAAGAGCCCCCGCCAGGGAAGCATGGCACTCGCCCATCGAAGCCCTCCATGCAGCAGGCTGTCATGGACTCGGCTGCAGGCCTTTGTGGCTGGAGAGACTGCAGCTCCTCTGGAGGCTCTGGGTCCATTTGCACTCCCCTTGGAGGAAACGAGGTTGTGGGATGAGGTCCTTGCCAACAATGGCACTCAGCCTGCTCCATTCGATGAGACGCACGTGTGGTGAGAGGGGCTTGTCAGCCCAGAAGCAAGCAGGGCAGCCGGGGAGGGGATTTGCATGCAGCTTGGAAGCCCTAGACTGCTGCCTCCCACCCAGGGAAAGCCGGCTCTGCCCATCAGGCGCCATGCCCAAGTGGGCACCCAGCTTCAGCATCTGCCCTTTCCCAGCCATGGAACCATTCCCAGGCCACACCCTGAGCCCTGCCAAGGGTGACCTTGGCTCCCCGGGTGGGCTGAATGGCACGACTGTGTTAGGGGAGAGAAGGCCCAGGAGGCCTTCAGGGAACTGCCACCACATAGCAGTGCTCAGGAAAAGGCACTCTGCTCTCTGTAGGCTGGATGCACACTCGAGTTTTGGCTTGAGGCAGAGAGAGCTCAGCTAGGCGATTCCAGGCTGAAGGCAAAGCAGAGAGTTTTTTGGTGGAGCGATGGCCCCATCTGCTGGCCAGCAAGCGTGGCAGGAGAAGCCTCACTCCAAATGAGTTCCTGAGGAAGTTTCCAAGCAGGAGGCACTCTGGCTCCCCAAGCTCCAGAGTCCTGCTTACGACTTCCCTGTGGCAACAGAGTGGGTGCCAAGGGCATGTGGGTTGGAGGGTGCTCAGAAGCCACAGGCGAGGCTTTGGGCACCCAGTGTTCTCTGATGGAAAACACTGCAGGCCCGAGCATCCATGAACTCCTCCAAGGCTTTGCAGTGGGATAGCTGTCCATAGCAGATGGCTCCCTGCCAAGTGCTGCAGGCCTTTCTGGAGTGCTAAGCTGGAGCTTCCTTGCAGGCTGCTGGGCCAGGGGCGTGTGTCCCCTGGGCCAGAGTGCTGCAGGAGGAGCTCCTAGCTAGGGGAGAGCAAGCACGTTGTTTCCTAGGCCTACGCTGCCCTGTGAACACAGAGGCCAGCCAGCAGCGATGACAGCACAGGCAGCAAGGGGGTGTGGCAGGCAGCGAAGAGGCGGCAGGAGTCCCACTTGAAAGTGGGCTCATGACTGTTTGGTGCTCAGGCCCCAGTGCTCACGTGCACACACAGCCTCTGGACCTGCAGCTTCCCAGCAGTGCAAGAGACACACAGGCACCACCCTGGGGCCTTCTCGAATGAACTGTGCTCCATCGAGGTCCTGCTGGCTGGCAGTGGCCAAGGCCAGCACAGGCCCTAGGGAGGCCTGGCTGAGCCTGGGATGGGTCCGGACCTAGCAGTGCCCAGGGCAAGCCTGGGACTGCAGGCCAGGCTGCAGGCTCATTCCAGTTTGGGCCTGGTACGCAGAGCCTTCGGCTAGGACGTGCAGGGGGAAGGCTCAGCACAGTGGCTTTGGCCTGCAATCCACGTTCCTCCCTCGGGCCGCCCTGCCTGGCAGACCCACACTCCCTAGAAGTGTGTTCCTGAGGCAGCTGGACAGTTGGGGAGGTGGAGGCTCTCCCAACATGGGAGGCCTGCCCAGAACATGGCTGTGTGTCCAAAGAGGATTCCCTGCACCTCTGGCGCTGGGCAGATATTTTCTGCACACAGGAGACCCTTGGCACACACAGTGTTTCCCCATGGAAAGCAGTGTGAGAAAGAGCCCCCGCCAGGGAAGCATGGCACTCGCCCATCGAAGCCCTCCATGCAGCAGGCTGTCATGGACTCGGCTGCAGGCCTTTGTGGCTGGAGAGACTGCAGCTCCTCTGGAGGCTCTGGGTCCATTTGCACTCCCCTTGGAGGAAACGAGGTTGTGGGATGAGGTCCTTGCCAACAATGGCACTCAGCCTGCTCCATTCGATGAGACGCACGTGTGTTGAGAGGGGCTTGTCAGCCCAGAAGCAAGCAGGGCAGCCAGGGAGGGGATTTGCATGCAGCTTGGAAGCCCTAGACTGCTGCCTCCCACCCAGGGAATGCCGGCTCTGCCCATCAGGCCCCATGCCCAAGTGGGCACCCAGCTTCAGCATCTGCCCTTTCCCAGCCATGGAACCATTCCCAGGCCACACCCTGAGCCCTGCCAAGGGTGACCTTGGCTCCCCGGGTGGGCTGAATGGCACGACTGTGTTAGGGGAGAGAAGGCCCAGGAGGCCTTCAGGGAACTGCCACCACATAGCAGTGCTCAGGAAAAGGCACTCTGCTCTCTGTAGGCTGGATGCACACTCGAGTTTTGGCTTGAGGCAGAGAGAGCTCAGCTAGGCGATTCCAGGCTGAAGGCAAAGCAGAGAGTTTTTTGGTGGAGCGATGGCCCCATCTGCTGGCCAGCAAGCGTGGCAGGAGAAGCCTCACTCCAAATGAGTTCCTGAGGAAGTTTCCAAGCAGGAGGCACTCTGGCTCCCCAAGCTCCAGAGTCCTGCTTACGACTTCCCTGTGGCAACAGAGTGGGTGCCAAGGGCATGTGGGTTGGAGGGTGCTCAGAAGCCACAGGCGAGGCTTTGGGCACCCAGTGTTCTCTGATGGAAAACACTGCAGGCCCGAGCATCCATGAACTCCTCCAAGGCTTTGCAGTGGGATAGCTGTCCATAGCAGATGGCTCCCTGCCAAGTGCTGCAGGCCTTTCTGGAGGGCTAAGCTGGAGCTTCCTTGCAGGCTGCTGGGCCAGGGGCGTGTGTCCCCTGGGCCAGAGTGCTGCAGGAGGAGCTCCTAGCTAGGGGAGAGCAAGCACGTTGTTTCCTTGGCCTACGCTGGCCTGTGAACACAGAGGCCAGCCAGCAGTGATGACAGCACAGGCAGCAAGGGGGTGTGGCAGGCAGCTAAGAGGCGGCAGGAGTCCCACTTGAAAGTGGGCTCATGACTGTTTGGTGCTCAGGCCCCAGTGCTCACGTGCACACACAGCCTCTGGACCTGCAGCTTCCCAGCAGTGCAAGAGACACACAGGCACCACCCTGGGGCCTTCTCGAATGAACTGTGCTGCGTCGAGGTCCTGCTGGCTGGCAGTGGCCAAGGCCAGCACAGGCCCTCGGGAGGCCTGGCTGAGCCTGGGATGGGTCCGGACCTAGCAGTGCCCAGGGCAAGCCTGGGACTGCAGGCCAGGCTGCAGGCTCATTCCAGTTTGGGCCTGGTACGCAGAGCCTTCGGCTAGGACGTGCAGGGGGAAGGCTCAGCACAGTGGCTTTGGCCTGCAATCCACGTTCCTCCCTCGGGCCGCCCTGCCTGGCAGACCCACACTCCCTAGAAGTGTGTTCCTGAAGCAGCTGGACAGTTGGGGAGGTGGAGGCTCTCCCAACATGGGAGGCCTGCCCAGAACATGGCTGTGTGTCCAAAGAGGATTCCCTGCACCTCTGGCGCTGGGCAGAGATTTTCTGCACACAGGAGACCCTTGGCACACACAGTGTTTCCCCATGGAAAGCAGTGTGAGAAAGAGCCCCCGCCAGGGAAGCATGGCACTCGCCCATCGAAGCCCTCCATGCAGCAGGCTGTCATGGACTCGGCTGCAGGCCTTTGTGGCTGGAGAGACTGCAGCTCCTCTGGAGGCTCTGGGTCCATTTGCACTCCCCTTGGAGGAAACGAGGTTGTGGGATGAGGTCCTTGCCCACAATGGCACTCAGCCTGCTCCATTCGATGAGACGCACATGTGGTGAGAGGGGCTTGTCAGCCCAGAAGCAAGCAGGGCAGCCAGGGAGGGGATTTGCATGCAGCTTGGAAGCCCTAGACTGCTGCCTCCCACCCAGGGAATGCCGGCTCTGCCCATCAGGCCCCATTCCCAAGTGGGCACCCAGCTTCAGCATCTGCCCTTTCCCAGCCATGGAACCATTCCCAGGCCACACCCTGAGCCCTGCCAAGGGTGACCTTGGCTCCCCGGGTGGGCTGAATGGCACGACTGTGTTAGGGGAGAGAAGGCCCAGGAGGCCTTCAGGGAACTGCCACCACATAGCAGTGCTCAGGAAAAGGCACTCTGCTTTCTGTAGGCTGGATGCACACTCGAGTTTTGGCTTGAGGCAGAGAGAGCTCAGCTAGGCGATTCCAGGCTGAAGGCAAAGCAGAGAGTTTTTTGGTGGAGCGATGGCCCCATCTGCTGGCCAGCAAGCGTGGCAGGAGAAGCCTCACTCCAAATGAGTTCCTGAGGAAGTTTCCAAGCAGGAGGCACTCTGGCTCCCCAAGCTCCAGAGTCCTGCTTACGACTTCCCTGTGGCAACAGAGTGGGTGCCAAGGGCATGTGGGTTGGAGGGTGCTCAGAAGCCACAGGCGAGGCTTTGGGCACCCAGTGTTCTCTGATGGAAAACACTGCAGGCCCGAGCATCCATGAACTCCTCCAAGGCTTTGCAGTGGGATAGCTGTCCATAGCAGATGGCTCCCTGCCAAGTGCTGCAGGCCTTTCTGGAGGGCTAAGCTGGAGCTTCCTTGCAGGCTGCTGGGCCAGGGGCGTGTGTCCCCTGGGCCAGAGTGCTGCAGGAGGAGCTCCTAGCTAGGGGAGAGCAAGCACGTTGTTTCCTTGGCCTACGCTGGCCTGTGAACACAGAGGCCAGCCAGCAGTGATGACAGCACAGGCAGCAAGGGGGTGTGGCAGGCAGCGAAGAGGCAGCAGGAGTCCCACTTGAAAGTGGGCTCATGACTGTTTGGTGCTCAGGCCCCAGTGCTCACGTGCACACACAGCCTCTGGACCTGCAGCTTCCCAGCAGTGCAAGAGACACACAGGCACCACCCTGGGGCCTTCTCGAATGAACTGTGCTCCATCGAGGTCCTGCTGGCTGGCAGTGGCCAAGGCCAGCACAGGCCCTAGGGAGGCCTGGCTGAGCCTGGGATGGGTCCGGACCTAGCAGTGCCCAGGGCAAGCCTGGGACTGCAGGCCAGGCTGCAGGCTCATTCCAGTTTGGGCCTGGTACGCAGAGCCTTCGGCTAGGACGTGCAGGGGGAAGGCTCAGCACAGTGGCTTTGGCCTGCAATCCACGTTCCTCCCTCGGGCCGCCCTGCCTGGCAGACCCACACTCCCTAGAAGTGTGTTCCTGAGGCAGCTGGACAGTTGGGGAGGTGGAGGCTCTCCCAACATGGGAGGCCTGCCCAGAACATGGCTGTGTGTCCAAAGAGGATTCCCTGCACCTCTGGCGCTGGGCAGATATTTTCTGCACACAGGAGACCCTTGGCACACACAGTGTTTCCCCATGGAAAGCAGTGTGAGAAAGAGCCCCCGCCAGGGAAGCATGGCACTCGCCCATCGAAGCCCTCCATGCAGCAGGCTGTCATGGACTCGGCTGCAGGCCTTTGTGGCTGGAGAGACTGCAGCTCCTCTGGAGGCTCTGGGTCCATTTGCACTCCCCTTGGAGGAAACGAGGTTGTGGGATGAGGTCCTTGCCAACAATGGCACTCAGCCTGCTCCATTCGATGAGACGCACGTGTGTTGAGAGGGGCTTGTCAGCCCAGAAGCAAGCAGGGCAGCCAGGGAGGGGATTTGCATGCAGCTTGGAAGCCCTAGACTGCTGCCTCCCACCCAGGGAATGCCGGCTCTGCCCATCAGGCCCCATGCCCAAGTGGGCACCCAGCTTCAGCATCTGCCCTTTCCCAGCCATGGAACCATTCCCAGGCCACACCCTGAGCCCTGCCAAGGGTGACCTTGGCTCCCCGGGTGGGCTGAATGGCACGACTGTGTTAGGGGAGAGAAGGCCCAGGAGGCCTTCAGGGAACTGCCACCACATAGCAGTGCTCAGGAAAAGGCACTCTGCTCTCTGTAGGCTGGATGCACACTCGAGTTTTGGCTTGAGGCAGAGAGAGCTCAGCTAGGCGATTCCAGGCTGAAGGCAAAGCAGAGAGTTTTTTGGTGGAGCGATGGCCCCATCTGCTGGCCAGCAAGCGTGGCAGGAGAAGCCTCACTCCAAATGAGTTCCTGAGGAAGTTTCCAAGCAGGAGGCACTCTGGCTCCCCAAGCTCCAGAGTCCTGCTTACGACTTCCCTGTGGCAACAGAGTGGGTGCCAAGGGCATGTGGGTTGGAGGGTGCTCAGAAGCCACAGGCGAGGCTTTGGGCACCCAGTGTTCTCTGATGGAAAACACTGCAGGCCCGAGCATCCATGAACTCCTCCAAGGCTTTGCAGTGGGATAGCTGTCCATAGCAGATGGCTCCCTGCCAAGTGCTGCAGGCCTTTCTGGAGGGCTAAGCTGGAGCTTCCTTGCAGGCTGCTGGGCCAGGGGCGTGTGTCCCCTGGGCCAGAGTGCTGCAGGAGGAGCTCCTAGCTAGGGGAGAGCAAGCACGTTGTTTCCTTGGCCTACGCTGGCCTGTGAACACAGAGGCCAGCCAGCAGTGATGACAGCACAGGCAGCAAGGGGGTGTGGCAGGCAGCTAAGAGGCGGCAGGAGTCCCACTTGAAAGTGGGCTCATGACTGTTTGGTGCTCAGGCCCCAGTGCTCACGTGCACACACAGCCTCTGGACCTGCAGCTTCCCAGCAGTGCAAGAGACACACAGGCACCACCCTGGGGCCTTCTCGAATGAACTGTGCTGCGTCGAGGTCCTGCTGGCTGGCAGTGGCCAAGGCCAGCACAGGCCCTCGGGAGGCCTGGCTGAGCCTGGGATGGGTCCGGACCTAGCAGTGCCCAGGGCAAGCCTGGGACTGCAGGCCAGGCTGCAGGCTCATTCCAGTTTGGGCCTGGTACGCAGAGCCTTCGGCTAGGACGTGCAGGGGGAAGGCTCAGCACAGTGGCTTTGGCCTGCAATCCACGTTCCTCCCTCGGGCCGCCCTGCCTGGCAGACCCACACTCCCTAGAAGTGTGTTCCTGAAGCAGCTGGACAGTTGGGGAGGTGGAGGCTCTCCCAACATGGGAGGCCTGCCCAGAACATGGCTGTGTGTCCAAAGAGGATTCCCTGCACCTCTGGCGCTGGGCAGAGATTTTCTGCACACAGGAGACCCTTGGCACACACAGTGTTTCCCCATGGAAAGCAGTGTGAGAAAGAGCCCCCGCCAGGGAAGCATGGCACTCGCCCATCGAAGCCCTCCATGCAGCAGGCTGTCATGGACTCGGCTGCAGGCCTTTGTGGCTGGAGAGACTGCAGCTCCTCTGGAGGCTCTGGGTCCATTTGCACTCCCCTTGGAGGAAACGAGGTTGTGGGATGAGGTCCTTGCCCACAATGGCACTCAGCCTGCTCCATTCGATGAGACGCACATGTGGTGAGAGGGGCTTGTCAGCCCAGAAGCAAGCAGGGCAGCCAGGGAGGGGATTTGCATGCAGCTTGGAAGCCCTAGACTGCTGCCTCCCACCCAGGGAATGCCGGCTCTGCCCATCAGGCCCCATTCCCAAGTGGGCACCCAGCTTCAGCATCTGCCCTTTCCCAGCCATGGAACCATTCCCAGGCCACACCCTGAGCCCTGCCAAGGGTGACCTTGGCTCCCCGGGTGGGCTGAATGGCACGACTGTGTTAGGGGAGAGAAGGCCCAGGAGGCCTTCAGGGAACTGCCACCACATAGCAGTGCTCAGGAAAAGGCACTCTGCTTTCTGTAGGCTGGATGCACACTCGAGTTTTGGCTTGAGGCAGAGAGAGCTCAGCTAGGCGATTCCAGGCTGAAGGCAAAGCAGAGAGTTTTTTGGTGGAGCGATGGCCCCATCTGCTGGCCAGCAAGCGTGGCAGGAGAAGCCTCACTCCAAATGAGTTCCTGAGGAAGTTTCCAAGCAGGAGGCACTCTGGCTCCCCAAGCTCCAGAGTCCTGCTTACGACTTCCCTGTGGCAACAGAGTGGGTGCCAAGGGCATGTGGGTTGGAGGGTGCTCAGAAGCCACAGGCGAGGCTTTGGGCACCCAGTGTTCTCTGATGGAAAACACTGCAGGCCCGAGCATCCATGAACTCCTCCAAGGCTTTGCAGTGGGATAGCTGTCCATAGCAGATGGCTCCCTGCCAAGTGCTGCAGGCCTTTCTGGAGGGCTAAGCTGGAGCTTCCTTGCAGGCTGCTGGGCCAGGGGCGTGTGTCCCCTGGGCCAGAGTGCTGCAGGAGGAGCTCCTAGCTAGGGGAGAGCAAGCACGTTGTTTCCTTGGCCTACGCTGGCCTGTGAACACAGAGGCCAGCCAGCAGTGATGACAGCACAGGCAGCAAGGGGGTGTGGCAGGCAGCGAAGAGGCAGCAGGAGTCCCACTTGAAAGTGGGCTCATGACTGTTTGGTGCTCAGGCCCCAGTGCTCACGTGCACACACAGCCTCTGGACCTGCAGCTTCCCAGCAGTGCAAGAGACACACAGGCACCACCCTGGGGCCTTCTCGAATGAACTGTGCTCCATCGAGGTCCTGCTGGCTGGCAGTGGCCAAGGCCAGCACAGGCCCTCGGGAGGCCTGGCTGAGCCTGGGATGGGTCCGGACCTAGCAGTGCCCAGGGCAAGCCTGGGACTGCAGGCCAGGCTGCAGGCTCATTCCAGTTTGGGCCTGGTACGCAGAGCCTTCGGCTAGGACGTGCAGGGGGAAGGCTCAGCACAGTGGCTTTGGCCTGCAATCCACGTTCCTCCCTCGGGCCGCCCTGCCTGGCAGACCCACACTCCCTAGAAGTGTGTTCCTGAGGCAGCTGGACAGTTGGGGAGGTGGAGGCTCTCCCAACATGGGAGGCCTGCCCAGAACATGGCTGTGTGTCCAAAGAGGATTCCCTGCACCTCTGGCGCTGGGCAGAGATTTTCTGCACACAGGAGACCCTTGGCACACACAGTGTTTCCCCATGGAAAGCAGTGTGAGAAAGAGCCCCCGCCAGGGAAGCATGGCACTCGCCCATCGAAGCCCTCCATGCAGCAGGCTGTCATGGACTCGGCTGCAGGCCTTTGTGGCTGGAGAGACTGCAGCTCCTCTGGAGGCTCTGGGTCCATTTGCACTCCCCTTGGAGGAAACGAGGTTGTGGGATGAGGTCCTTGCCAACAATGGCACTCAGCCTGCTCCATTCGATGAGACGCACGTGTGGTGAGAGGGGCTTGTCAGCCCAGAAGCAAGCAGGGCAGCCAGGGAGGGGATTTGCATGCAGCTTGGAAGCCCTAGACTGCTGCCTCCCACCCAGGGAAAGCCGGCTCTGCCCATCAGGCTCCATGCCCAAGTGGGCACCCAGCTTCAGCATCTGCCCTTTCCCAGCCATGGAACCATTCCCAGGCCACACCCTGAGCCCTGCCAAGGGTGACCTTGGCTCCCCGGGTGTGCTGAATGGCACGACTGTGTTAGGGGAGAGAAGGCCCAGGAGGCCTTCAGGGAACAGCCACCACATAGCAGTGCTCAGGAAAAGGCACTCTGCTCTCTGTAGGCTGGATGCACACTCGAGTTTTGGCTTGAGGCAGAGAGAGCTCAGCTAGGCGATTCCAGGCTGAAGGCAAAGCAGAGAGTTTTTTGGTGGAGCGATGGCCCCATCTGCTGGCCAGCAAGCGTGGCAGGAGAAGCCTCACTCCAAATGAGTTCCTGAGGAAGTTTCCAAGCAGGAGGCACTCTGGCTCCCCAAGCTCCAGAGTCCTGCTTACAACTTCCCTGTGGCAACAGAGTGGGTGCCAAGGGCATGTGCGTTGGAGGGTGCTCAGAAGCCACAGGCGAGGCTTTGGGCACCCAGTGTTCTCTGATGGAAAACACTGCAGGCCCGAGCATCCATGAACTCCTCCAAGGCTTTGCAGTGGGATAGCTGTCCATAGCAGATGGCTCCCTGCCAAGTGCTGCAGGCCTTTCTGGAGGGCTAAGCTGGAGCTTCCTTGCAGGCTGCTGGGCCAGGGGCGTGTGTCCCCTGGGCCAGAGTGCTGCAGGAGGAGCTCCTAGCTAGGGGAGAGCAAGCACGTTGTTTCCTTGGCCTACGCTGGCCTCTGAACACAGAAGCCAGCCAGCAGTGATGACAGCACAGGCAGCAAGGGGGTGTGGCAGGCAGCGAAGAGGCGGCAGGAGTCCCACTTGAAAGTGGGCTCATGACTGTTTGGTGCTCAGGCCCCAGTGCTCACGTGCACACACAGCCTCTGGACCTGCAGCTTCCCAGCAGTGCAAGAGACACACAGGCACCACCCTGGGGCCTTCTCGAATGAACTGTGCTCCATCGAGGTCCTGCTGGCTGGCAGTGGCCAAGGCCAGCACAGGCCCTCGGGAGGCCTGGCTGAGCCTGGGATGGGTCCGGACCTAGCAGTGCCCAGGGCAAGCCTGGGACTGCAGGCCAGGCTGCAGGCTCATTCCAGTTTGGGCCTGGTACGCAGAGCCTTCGGCTAGGACGTGCAGGGGGAAGGCTCAGCACAGTGGCTTTGGCCTGCAATCCACGTTCCTCCCTCGGGCCGCCCTGCCTGGCAGACCCACACTCCCTAGAAGTGTGTTCCTGAGGCAGCTGGACAGTTGGGGAGGTGGAGGCTCTCCCAACATGGGAGGCCTGCCCAGAACATGGCTGTGTGTCCAAAGAGGATTCCCTGCACCTCTGGCGCTGGGCAGAGATTTTCTGCACACAGGAGACCCTTGGCACACACAGTGTTTCCCCATGGAAAGCAGTGTGAGAAAGAGCCCCCGCCAGGGAAGCATGGCACTCGCCCATCGAAGCCCTCCATGCAGCAGGCTGACATGGACTCGGCTGCAGGCCTTTGTGGCTGGAGAG
Source organism: Hippopotamus amphibius kiboko (assembly GCF_030028045.1). Taxonomy (NCBI): domain Eukaryota; kingdom Metazoa; phylum Chordata; class Mammalia; order Artiodactyla; family Hippopotamidae; genus Hippopotamus; species Hippopotamus amphibius. The sequence goes on along the minus strand of NC_080186.1, from coordinate 124,678,254 downwards.
ACTGCAGCTCCTCTGGAGGCTCTGGGTCCATTTGCACTCCCCTTGGAGGAAACGAGGTTGTGGGATGAGGTCCTTGCCAACAATGGCACTCAGCCTGCTCCATTCGATGAGACGCACGTGTGGTGAGAGGGGCTTGTCAGCCCAGAAGCAAGCAGGGCAGCCAGGGAGGGGATTTGCATGCAGCTTGGAAGCCCTAGACTGCTGCCTCCCACCCAGGGAATGCCGGCTCTGCCCATCAGGCCCCATTCCCAAGTGGGCACCCAGCTTCAGCATCTGCCCTTTCCCAGCCATGGAACCATTCCCAGGCCACACCCTGAGCCCTGCCAAGGGTGACCTTGGCTCCCCAGGTGGGCTGAATGGCACGACTGTTTTAGGGGAAAGAAGGCCCAGGAGGCCTTCAGGGAACTGCCACCACATAGCAGTGCTCAGGAAAAGGCACTCTGCTCTCTGTAGGCTGGATGCACACTCGAGTTTTGGCTTGAGGCAGAGAGAGCTCAGCTAGGCGATTCCAGGCTGAAGGCAAAGCAGAGAGTTTTTTGGTGGAGCGATGGCCCCATCTGCTGGCCAGCAAGCGTGGCAGGAGAAGCCTCACTCCAAATGAGTTCCTGAGGAAGTTTCCAAGCAGGAGGCACTCTGGCTCCCCAAGCTCCAGAGTCCTGCTTACGACTTCCCTGTGGCAACAGAGTGGGTGCCAAGGGCATGTGGGTTGGAGGGTGCTCAGAAGCCACAGGCGAGGCTTTGGGCACCCAGTGTTCTCTGATGGAAAACACTGCAGGCCCGAGCATCCATGAACTCCTCCAAGGCTTTGCAGTGGGATAGCTGTCCATAGCAGATGGCTCCCTGCCAAGTGCTGTAGGCCTTTATGGAGGGCTAAGCTGGAGCTTCCTTGCAGGCTGCTGGGCCAGGGGCGTGTGTCCCCTGGGCCAGAGTGCTGCAGGAGGAGCTCCTAGCTAGGGGAGAGCAAGCACGTTGTTTCCTTGGCCTACGCTGGCCTGTGAACACAGAGGCCAGCCAGCAGTGATGACAGCACAGGCAGCAAGGGGGTGTGGCAGGCAGCGAAGAGGCAGCAGGAGTCCCACTTGAAAGTGGGCTCATGACTGTTTGGTGCTCAGGCCCCAGTGCTCACGTGCACACACAGCCTCTGGACCTGCAGCTTCCCAGCAGTGCAAGAGACACACAGGCACCACCCTGGGGCCTTCTCGAATGAACTGTGCTCCATCGAGGTCCTGCTGGCTGGCAGTGGCCAAGGCCAGCACAGGCCCTAGGGAGGCCTGGCTGAGCCTGGGATGGGTCCGGACCTAGCAGTGCCCAGGGCAAGCCTGGGACTGCAGGCCAGGCTGCAGGCTCATTCCAGTTTGGGCCTGGTACGCAGAGCCTTCGGCTAGGACGTGCAGGGGGAAGGCTCAGCACAGTGGCTTTGGCCTGCAATCCACGTTCCTCCCTCGGGCCGCCCTGCCTGGCAGACCCACACTCCCTAGAAGTGTGTTCCTGAGGCAGCTGGACAGTTGGGGAGGTGGAGGCTCTCCCAACATGGGAGGCCTGCCCAGAACATGGCTGTGTGTCCAAAGAGGATTCCCTGCACCTCTGGTGCTGGGCAGAGATTTTCTGCACACAGGAGACCCTTGGCACACACAGTGTTTCCCCATGGAAAGCAGTGTGAGAAAGAGCCCCCGCCAGGGAAGCATGGCACTCGCCCATCGAAGCCCTCCATGCAGCAGGCTGTCATGGACTCGGCTGCAGGCCTTTGTGGCTGGAGAGACTGCAGCTCCTCTGGAGGCTCTGGGTCCATTTGCACTCCCCTTGGAGGAAACGAGGTTGTGGGATGAGGTCCTTGCCAACAATGGCACTCAGCCTGCTCCATTCGATGAGACGCACGTGTGGTGAGAGGGGCTTGTCAGCCCAGAAGCAAGCAGGGCAGCCAGGGAGGGGATTTGCATGCAGCTTGGAAGCCCTAGACTGCTGCCTCCCACCCAGGGAATGCCGGCTCTGCCCATCAGGCCCCATGCCCAAGTGGGCACCCAGCTTCAGCATCTGCCCTTTTCCAGCCATGGAACCATTCCCAGGCCACACCCTGAGCCCTGCCAAGGGTGACCTTGGCTCCCTGGGTGGGCTGAATGGCACGACTGTGTTAGGGGAGAGAAGGCCCAGGAGGCCTTCAGGGAACTGCCACCACATAGCAGTGCTCAGGAAAAGGCACTCTGCTTTCTGTAGGCTGAATGCACACTCGAGTTTTGGCTTGAGGCAGAGAGAGCTCAGCTAGGCGATTCCAGGCTGAAGGCAAAGCAGAGAGTTTTTTGGTGGAGCGATGGCACCATCTGCTGGCCAGCAAGCATGGCAGGAGAAGCCTCACTCCAAATGAGTTCCTGAGGAAGTTTCCAAGCAGGAGGCACTCTGGCTCCCCAAGCTCCAGAGTCCTGCTTACGACTTCCCTGTGGCAACAGAGTGGGTGCCAAGGGCATGTGGGTTGGAGGGTGCTCAGAAGCCACAGGCGAGGCTTTGGGCACCCAGTGTTCTCTGATGGAAAACACTGCAGGCCCGAGCATCCATGAACTCCTCCAAGGCTTTGCAGTGGGATAGCTGTCCATAGCAGATGGCTCCCTGCCAAGTGCTGCAGGCCTTTCTGGAGGGCTAAGCTGGAGCTTCCTTGCAGGCTGCTGGGCCAGGGGCGTGTGTCCCCTGGGCCAGAGTGCTGCAGGAGGAGCTCCTAGCTAGGGGAGAGCAAGCACGTTGTTTCCTTGGCCTACGCTGGCCTGTGAACACAGAGGCCAGCCAGCAGTGATGACAGCACAGGCAGCAAGGGGGTGTGGCAGGCAGCGAAGAGGCGGCAGGAGTCCCACTTGAAAGTGGGCTCATGACTGTTTGGTGCTCAGGCCCCAGTGCTCACGTGCACACACAGCCTCTGGACCTGCAGCTTCCCAGCAGTGCAAGAGACACACAGGCACCACCCTGGGGCCTTCTCGAATGAACTGTGCTCCGTCGAGGTCCTGCTGGCTGGCAGTGGCCAAGGCCAGCACAGGCCCTCGGGAGGCCTGGCTGAGCCTGGGATGGGTCCGGACCTAGCAGTGCCCAGGGCAAGCCTGGGACTGCAGGCTAGGCTGCAGGCTCATTCCAGTTTGGGCCTGGTACGCAGAGCCTTCGGCTAGGACGTGCAGGGGGAAGGCTCAGCGCAGTGGCTTTGGCCTGCAATCCACATTCCTCCCTCGGCCCGCCCTGCCTGGCAGACCCACACTCCCTAGAAGTGTGTTCCTGAGGCAGCTGGACAGTTGGGGAGGTGGAGGCTCTCCCAACATGGGAGGCCTGCCCAGAACATGGCTGTGTGTCCAAAGAGGATTCCCTGCACCTCTGGCGCTGGGCAGAGATTTTCTGCACACAGGAGACCCTTGGCACACACAGTGTTTCCCCATGGAAAGCAGTGTGAGAAAGAGCCCCCGCCAGGGAAGCATGGCACTCGCCCATCGAAGCCCTCCATGCAGCAGGCTGTCATGGACTCGGCTGCAGGCCTTTGTGGCTGGAGAGACTGCAGCTCCTCTGGAGGCTCTGGGTCCATTTGCACTCCCCTTGGAGGAAACGAGGTTGTGGGATGAGGTCCTTGCCAACAATGGCACTCAGCCTGCTCCATTCGATGAGACGCACGTGTGGTGAGAGGGGCTTGTCAGCCCAGAAGCAAGCAGGGCAGCCAGGGAGGGGATTTGCATGCAGCTTGGAAGCCCTAGACTGCTGCCTCCCACCCAGGGAATGCCGGCTCTGCCCATCAGGCCCCATTCCCAAGTGGGCACCCAGCTTCAGCATCTGCCCTTTCCCAGCCATGGAACCATTCCCAGGCCACACCCTGAGCCCTGCCAAGGGTGACCTTGGCTCCCCAGGTGGGCTGAATGGCACGACTGTGTTAGGGGAGAGAAGGCCCAGGAGGCCTTCAGGGAACTGCCACCACATAGCAGTGCTCAGGAAAAGGCACTCTGCTTTCTGTAGGCTGAATGCACACTCGAGTTTTGGCTTGAGGCAGAGAGAGCTCAGCTAGGCGATTCCAGGCTGAAGGCAAAGCAGAGAGTTTTTTGGTGGAGCGATGGCACCATCTGCTGGCCAGCAAGCATGGCAGGAGAAGCCTCACTCCAAATGAGTTCCTGAGGAAGTTTCCAAGCAGGAGGCACTCTGGCTCCCCAAGCTCCAGAGTCCTGCTTACGACTTCCCTGTGGCAACAGAGTGGGTGCCAAGGGCATGTGGGTTGGAGGGTGCTCAGAAGCCACAGGCGAGGCTTTGGGCACCCAGTGTTCTCTGATGGAAAACACTGCAGGCCCGAGCATCCATGAACTCCTCCAAGGCTTTGCAGTGGGATAGCTGTCCATAGCAGATGGCTCCCTGCCAAGTGCTGCAGGCCTTTCTGGAGGGCTAAGCTGGAGCTTCCTTGCAGGCTGCTGGGCCAGGGGCGTGTGTCCCCTGGGCCAGAGTGCTGCAGGAGGAGCTCCTAGCTAGGGGAGAGCAAGCACGTTGTTTCCTTGGCCTACGCTGCCCTGTGAACACAGAGGCCAGCCAGCAGCGATGACAGCACAGGCAGCAAGGGGGTGTGGCAGGCAGCGAAGAGGCGGCAGGAGTCCCACTTGAAAGTGGGCTCATGACTGTTTGGTGCTCAGGCCCCAGTGCTCACGTGCACACACAGCCTCTGGACCTGCAGCTTCCCAGCAGTGCAAGAGACACACAGGCACCACCCTGGGGCCTTCTCGAATGAACTGTGCTCTGTCGAGGTCCTGCTGGCTGGCAGTGGCCAAGGCCAGCACAGGCCCTAGGGAGGCCTGGCTGAGCCTGGGATGGGTCCGGACCTAGCAGTGCCCAGGGCAAGCCTGGGACTGCAGGCCAGGCTGCAGGCTCATTCCAGTTTGGGCCTGGTACGCAGAGCCTTCGGCTAGGACGTGCAGGGGGAAGGCTCAGCACAGTGGCTTTGGCCTGCAATCCACGTTCCTCCCTCGGGCCGCCCTGCCTGGCAGACCCACACTCCCTAGAAGTGTGTTCCTGAGGCAGCTGGACAGTTGGGGAGGTGGAGGCTCTCCCAACATGGGAGGCCTGCCCAGAACATGGCTGTGTGTCCAAAGAGGATTCCCTGCACCTCTGGCGCTGGGCAGAGATTTTCTGCACACAGGAGACCCTTGGCACACACAGTGTTTCCCCATGGAAAGCAGTGTGAGAAAGAGCCCCTGCCAGGGAAGCATGGCACTCGCCCATCGAAGCCCTCCATGCAGCAGGCTGTCATGGACTCGGCTGCAGGCCTTTGTGGCTGGAGAGACTGCAGCTCCTCTGGAGGCTCTGGGTCCATTTGCACTCCCCTTGGAGGAAACGAGGTTGTGGGATGAGGTCCTTGCCAACAATGGCACTCAGCCTGCTCCATTCGATGAGACGCACGTGTGGTGAGAGGGGCTTGTCAGCCCAGAAGCAAGCAGGGCAGCCGGGGAGGGGATCTGCATGCAGCTTGGAAGCCCTAGACTCCTGCCTCCCACCCAGGGAATGCCGGCTCTGCCCATCAGGCCCCATTCCCAAGTGGGCACCCAGCTTCAGCATCTGCCCTTTCCCAGCCATGGAACCATTCCCAGGCCACACCCTGAGCCCTGCCAAGGGTGACCTTGGCTCCCCGGGTGGGCTGAATGGCACGACTGTGTTAGGGGAGAGAAGGCCCAGGAGGCCTTCAGGGAACTGCCACCACATAGCAGTGCTCAGGAAAAGGCACTCTGCTTTCTGTAGGCTGGATGCACACTCGAGTTTTGGCTTGAGGCAGAGAGAGCTCAGCTAGGCGATTCCAGGCTGAAGGCAAAGCAGAGAGTTTTTTGGTGGAGCGATGGCACCATCTGCTGGCCAGCAAGCGTGGCAGGAGAAGCCTCACTCCAAATGAGTTCCTGAGGAAGTTTCCAAGCAGGAGGCACTCTGGCTCCCCAAGCTCCAGAGTCCTGCTTACGACTTCCCTGTGGCAAGAGAGTGGGTGCCAAGGGCATGTGGGTTGGAGGGTGCTCAGAAGCCACAGGCGAGGCTTTGGGCACCCAGTGTTCTCTGATGGAAAACACTGCAGGCCCGAGCATCCATGAACTCCTCCAAGGCTTTGCAGTGGGATAGCTGTCCATAGCAGATGGCTCCCTGCCAAGTGCTGCAGGCCTTTCTGGAGGGCTAAGCTGGAGCTTCCTTGCAGGCTGCTGGGCCAGGGGCGTGTGTCCCCTGGGCCAGAGTGCTGCAGGAGGAGCTCCTAGCTAGGGGAGAGCAAGCACGTTGTTTCCTTGGCCTACGCTGGCCTGTGAACACAGAGGCCAGCCAGCAGCGATGACAGCACAGGCAGCAAGGGGGTGTGGCAGGCAGCGAAGAGGCGGCAGGAGTCCCACTTGAAAGTGGGCTCATGACTGTTTGGTGCTCAGGCCCCAGTGCTCACGTGCACACACAGCCTCTGGACCTGCAGCTTCCCAGCAGTGCAAGAGACACACAGGCACCACCCTGGGGCCTTCTCGAATGAACTGTGCTCTGTCGAGGTCCTGCTGGCTGGCAGTGGCCAAGGCCAGCACAGGCCCTAGGGAGGCCTGGCTGAGCCTGGGATGGGTCCGGACCTAGCAGTGCCCAGGGCAAGCCTGGGACTGCAGGCCAGGCTGCAGGCTCATTCCAGTTTGGGCCTGGTACGCAGAGCCTTCGGCTAGGACGTGCAGGGGGAAGGCTCAGCACAGTGGCTTTGGCCTGCAATCCACGTTCCTCCCTCGGGCCGCCCTGCCTGGCAGACCCACACTCCCTAGAAGTGTGTTCCTGAGGCAGCTGGACAGTTGGGGAGGTGGAGGCTCTCCCAACATGGGAGGCCTGCCCAGAACATGGCTGTGTGTCCAAAGAGGATTCCCTGCACCTCTGGCGCTGGGCAGAGATTTTCTGCACACAGGAGACCCTTGGCACACACAGTGTTTCCCCATGGAAAGCAGTGTGAGAAAGAGCCCCTGCCAGGGAAGCATGGCACTCGCCCATCGAAGCCCTCCATGCAGCAGGCTGTCATGGACTCGGCTGCAGGCCTTTGTGGCTGGAGAGACTGCAGCTCCTCTGGAGGCTCTGGGTCCATTTGCACTCCCCTTGGAGGAAACGAGGTTGTGGGATGAGGTCCTTGCCAACAATGGCACTCAGCCTGCTCCATTCGATGAGACGCACGTGTGGTGAGAGGGGCTTGTCAGCCCAGAAGCAAGCAGGGCAGCCGGGGAGGGGATCTGCATGCAGCTTGGAAGCCCTAGACTCCTGCCTCCCACCCAGGGAATGCCGGCTCTGCCCATCAGGCCCCATTCCCAAGTGGGCACCCAGCTTCAGCATCTGCCCTTTCCCAGCCATGGAACCATTCCCAGGCCACACCCTGAGCCCTGCCAAGGGTGACCTTGGCTCCCCGGGTGGGCTGAATGGCACGACTGTGTTAGGGGAGAGAAGGCCCAGGAGGCCTTCAGGGAACTGCCACCACATAGCAGTGCTCAGGAAAAGGCACTCTGCTTTCTGTAGGCTGAATGCACACTCGAGTTTTGGCTTGAGGCAGAGAGAGCTCAGCTAGGCGATTCCAGGCTGAAGGCAAAGCAGAGAGTTTTTTGGTGGAGCGATGGCACCATCTGCTGGCCAGCAAGCGTGGCAGGAGAAGCCTCACTCCAAATGAGTTCCTGAGGAAGTTTCCAAGCAGGAGGCACTCTGGCTCCCCAAGCTCCAGAGTCCTGCTTACGACTTCCCTGTGGCAACAGAGTGGGTGCCAAGGGCATGTGGGTTGGAGGGTGCTCAGAAGCCACAGGCGAGGCTTTGGGCACCCAGTGTTCTCTGATGGAAAACACTGCAGGCCCGAGCATCCATGAACTCCTCCAAGGCTTTGCAGTGGGATAGCTGTCCATAGCAGATGGCTCCCTGCCAAGTGCTGCAGGCCTTTCTGGAGGGCTAAGCTGGAGCTTCCTTGCAGGCTGCTGGGCCAGGGGCGTGTGTCCCCTGGGCCAGAGTGCTGCAGGAGGAGCTCCTAGCTAGGGGAGAGCAAGCACGTTGTTTCCTTGGCCTACGCTGGCCTGTGAACACAGAGGCCAGCCAGCAGTGATGACAGCACAGGCAGCAAGGGGGTGTGGCAGGCAGCTAAGAGGCGGCAGGAGTCCCACTTGAAAGTGGGCTCATGACTGTTTGGTGCTCAGGCCCCAGTGCTCACGTGCACACACAGCCTCTGGACCTGCAGCTTCCCAGCAGTGCAAGAGACACACAGGCACCACCCTGGGGCCTTCTCGAATGAACTGTGCTCCATCGAGGTCCTGCTGGCTGGCAGTGGCCAAGGCCAGCACAGGCCCTAGGGAGGCCTGGCCTAGCCTGGGATGGGTCCGGACCTAGCATTGCCCAGGGCAAGCCTGGGACTGCAGGCCAGGCTGCAGGCTCATTCCAGTTTGGGCCTGGTATGCAGAGCCTTCGGCTAGGACGTGCAGGGGGAAGGCTCAGCACAGTGGCTTTGGCCTGCAATCCACGTTCCTCCCTCGGGCCGCCCTGCCTGGCAGACCCACACTCCCTAGAAGTGTGTTCCTGAAGCAGCTGGACAGTTGGGGAGGTGGAGGCTCTCCCAACATGGGAGGCCTGCCCAGAACATGGCTGTGTGTCCAAAGAGGATTCCCTGCACCTCTGGCGCTGGGCAGAGATTTTCTGCACACAGGAGACTCTTGGCACACACAGTGTTTCCCCATGGAAAGCAGTGTGAGAAAGAGCCCCCGCCAGGGAAGCATGGCACTCGCCCATCGAAGCCCTCCATGCAGCAGGCTGTCATGGACTCGGCTGCAGGCCTTTGTGGCTGGAGAGACTGCAGCTCCTCTGGAGGCTCTGGGTCCATTTGCACTCCCCTTGGAGGAAACGAGGTTGTGGGATGAGGTCCTTGCCAACAATGGCACTCAGCCTGCTCCATTCGATGAGACGCATGTGTGGTGAGAGGGGCTTGTCAGCCCAGAAGCAAGCAGGGCAGCCAGGGAGGGGATTTGCATGCAGCTTGGAAGCCCTAGACTGCTGCCTCCCACCCAGGGAATGCCAGCTCTGCCCATCAGGCCCCATTCCCAAGTGGGCACCCAGCTTCAGCATCTGCCCTTTCCCAGCCATGGAACCATTCCCAGGCCACACCCTGAGCCCTGCCAAGGGTGACCTTGGCTCCCCGGGTGGGCTGAATGGCACGACTGTGTTAGGGGAGAGAAGGCCCAGGAGGCCTTCAGGGAACTGCCACCACATAGCAGTGCTCAGGAAAAGGCACTCTGCTTTCTGTAGGCTGAATGCACACTCGAGTTTTGGCTTGAGGCAGAGAGAGCTCAGCTAGGCGATTCCAGGCTGAAGGCAAAGCAGAGAGTTTTTTGGTGGAGCGATGGCACCATCTGCTGGCCAGCAAGCGTGGCAGGAGAAGCCTCACTCCAAATGAGTTCCTGAGGAAGTTTCCAAGCAGGAGGCACTCTGGCTCCCCAAGCTCCAGAGTCCTGCTTACGACTTCCCTGTGGCAACAGAGTGGGTGCCAAGGGCATGTGGGTTGGAGGGTGCTCAGAAGCCACAGGCGAGGCTTTGGGCACCCAGTGTTCTCTGATGGAAAACACTGCAGGCCCGAGCATCCATGAACTCCTCCAAGGCTTTGCAGTGGGATAGCTGTCCATAGCAGATGGCTCCCTGCCAAGTGCTGCAGGCCTTTCTGGAGGGCTAAGCTGGAGCTTCCTTGCAGGCTGCTGGGCCAGGGGCGTGTGTCCCCTGGGCCAGAGTGCTGCAGGAGGAGCTCCTAGCTAGGGGAGAGCAAGCACGTTGTTTCCTTGGCCTACGCTGGCCTGTGAACACAGAGGCCAGCCAGCAGCGATGACAGCACAGGCAGCAAGGGGGTGTGGCAGGCAGCGAAGAGGCGGCAGGAGTCCCACTTGAAAGTGGGCTCATGACTGTTTGGTGCTCAGGCCCCAGTGCTCACGTGCACACACAGCCTCTGGACCTGCAGCTTCCCAGCAGTGCAAGAGACACACAGGCACCACCCTGGGGCCTTCTCGAATGAACTGTGCTCTGTCGAGGTCCTGCTGGCTGGCAGTGGCCAAGGCCAGCACAGGCCCTAGGGAGGCCTGGCTGAGCCTGGGATGGGTCCGGACCTAGCAGTGCCCAGGGCAAGCCTGGGACTGCAGGCCAGGCTGCAGGCTCATTCCAGTTTGGGCCTGGTACGCAGAGCCTTCGGCTAGGACGTGCAGGGGGAAGGCTCAGCACAGTGGCTTTGGCCTGCAATCCACGTTCCTCCCTCGGGCCGCCCTGCCTGGCAGACCCACACTCCCTAGAAGTGTGTTCCTGAGGCAGCTGGACAGTTGGGGAGGTGGAGGCTCTCCCAACATGGGAGGCCTGCCCAGAACATGGCTGTGTGTCCAAAGAGGATTCCCTGCACCTCTGGCGCTGGGCAGAGATTTTCTGCACACAGGAGACCCTTGGCACACACAGTGTTTCCCCATGGAAAGCAGTGTGAGAAAGAGCCCCTGCCAGGGAAGCATGGCACTCGCCCATCGAAGCCCTCCATGCAGCAGGCTGTCATGGACTCGGCTGCAGGCCTTTGTGGCTGGAGAGACTGCAGCTCCTCTGGAGGCTCTGGGTCCATTTGCACTCCCCTTGGAGGAAACGAGGTTGTGGGATGAGGTCCTTGCCAACAATGGCACTCAGCCTGCTCCATTCGATGAGACGCACGTGTGGTGAGAGGGGCTTGTCAGCCCAGAAGCAAGCAGGGCAGCCGGGGAGGGGATCTGCATGCAGCTTGGAAGCCCTAGACTCCTGCCTCCCACCCAGGGAATGCCGGCTCTGCCCATCAGGCCCCATTCCCAAGTGGGCACCCAGCTTCAGCATCTGCCCTTTCCCAGCCATGGAACCATTCCCAGGCCACACCCTGAGCCCTGCCAAGGGTGACCTTGGCTCCCCGGGTGGGCTGAATGGCACGACTGTGTTAGGGGAGAGAAGGCCCAGGAGGCCTTCAGGAACTGCCACCACATAGCAGTGCTCAGGAAAAGGCACTCTGCTTTCTGTAGGCTGAATGCACACTCGAGTTTTGGCTTGAGGCAGAGAGAGCTCAGCTAGGCGATTCCAGGCTGAAGGCAAAGCAGAGAGTTTTTTGGTGGAGCGATGGCACCATCTGCTGGCCAGCAAGCGTGGCAGGAGAAGCCTCACTCCAAATGAGTTCCTGAGGAAGTTTCCAAGCAGGAGGCACTCTGGCTCCCCAAGCTCCAGAGTCCTGCTTACGACTTCCCTGTGGCAACAGAGTGGGTGCCAAGGGCATGTGGGTTGGAGGGTGCTCAGAAGCCACAGGCGAGGCTTTGGGCACCCAGTGTTCTCTGATGGAAAACACTGCAGGCCCGAGCATCCATGAACTCCTCCAAGGCTTTGCAGTGGGATAGCTGTCCATAGCAGATGGCTCCCTGCCAAGTGCTGCAGGCCTTTCTGGAGGGCTAAGCTGGAGCTTCCTTGCAGGCTGCTGGGCCAGGGGCGTGTGTCCCCTGGGCCAGAGTGCTGCAGGAGGAGCTCCTAGCTAGGGGAGAGCAAGCACGTTGTTTCCTTGGCCTACGCTGGCCTGTGAACACAGAGGCCAGCCAGCAGTGATGACAGCACAGGCAGCAAGGGGGTGTGGCAGGCAGCGAAAAGGCGGCAGGAGTCCCACTTGAAAGTGGGCTCATGACTGTTTGGTGCTCAGGCCCCAGTGCTCACGTGCACACACAGCCTCTGGACCTGCAGCTTCCCAGCAGTGCAAGAGACACACAGGCACCACCCTGGGGCCTTCTCGAATGAACTGTGCTCCATCGAGGTCCTGCTGGCTGGCAGTGGCCAAGGCCAGCACAGGCCCTAGGGAGGCCTGGCCTAGCCTGGGATGGGTCCGGACCTAGCATTGCCCAGGGCAAGCCTGGGACTGCAGGCCAGGCTGCAGGCTCATTCCAGTTTGGGCCTGGTATGCAGAGCCTTCGGCTAGGACGTGCAGGGGGAAGGCTCAGCACAGTGGCTTTGGCCTGCAATCCACGTTCCTCCCTCGGGCCGCCCTGCCTGGCAGACCCACACTCCCTAGAAGTGTGTTCCTGAAGCAGCTGGACAGTTGGGGAGGTGGAGGCTCTCCCAACATGGGAGGCCTGCCCAGAACATGGCTGTGTGTCCAAAGAGGATTCCCTGCACCTCTGGCGCTGGGCAGAGATTTTCTGCACACAGGAGACTCTTGGCACACACAGTGTTTCCCCATGGAAAGCAGTGTGAGAAAGAGCCCCCGCCAGGGAAGCATGGCACTCGCCCATCGAAGCCCTCCATGCAGCAGGCTGTCATGGACTCGGCTGCAGGCCTTTGTGGCTGGAGAGACTGCAGCTCCTCTGGAGGCTCTGGGTCCATTTGCACTCCCCTTGGAGGAAACGAGGTTGTGGGATGAGGTCCTTGCCAACAATGGCACTCAGCCTGCTCCATTCGATGAGACGCATGTGTGGTGAGAGGGGCTTGTCAGCCCAGAAGCAAGCAGGGCAGCCAGGGAGGGGATTTGCATGCAGCTTGGAAGCCCTAGACTGCTGCCTCCCACCCAGGGAATGCCAGCTCTGCCCATCAGGCCCCATTCCCAAGTGGGCACCCAGCTTCAGCATCTGCCCTTTCCCAGCCATGGAACCATTCCCAGGCCACACCCTGAGCCCTGCCAAGGGTGACCTTGGCTCCCCGGGTGGGCTGAATGGCACGACTGTGTTAGGGGAGAGAAGGCCCAGGAGGCCTTCAGGGAACTGCCACCACATAGCAGTGCTCAGGAAAAGGCACTCTGCTTTCTGTAGGCTGAATGCACACTCGAGTTTTGGCTTGAGGCAGAGAGAGCTCAGCTAGGCGATTCCAGGCTGAAGGCAAAGCAGAGAGTTTTTTGGTGGAGCGATGGCACCATCTGCTGGCCAGCAAGCGTGGCAGGAGAAGCCTCACTCCAAATGAGTTCCTGAGGAAGTTTCCAAGCAGGAGGCACTCTGGCTCCCCAAGCTCCAGAGTCCTGCTTACGACTTCCCTGTGGCAACAGAGTGGGTGCCAAGGGCATGTGGGTTGGAGGGTGCTCAGAAGCCACAGGCGAGGCTTTGGGCACCCAGTGTTCTCTGATGGAAAACACTGCAGGCCCGAGCATCCATGAACTCCTCCAAGGCTTTGCAGTGGGATAGCTGTCCATAGCAGATGGCTCCCTGCCAAGTGCTGCAGGCCTTTCTGGAGGGCTAAGCTGGAGCTTCCTTGCAGGCTGCTGGGCCAGGGGCGTGTGTCCCCTGGGCCAGAGTGCTGCAGGAGGAGCTCCTAGCTAGGGGAGAGCAAGCACGTTGTTTCCTTGGCCTACGCTGGCCTGTGAACACAGAGGCCAGCCAGCAGTGATGACAGCACAGGCAGCAAGGGGGTGTGGCAGGCAGCGAAAAGGCGGCAGGAGTCCCACTTGAAAGTGGGCTCATGACTGTTTGGTGCTCAGGCCCCAGTGCTCACGTGCACACACAGCCTCTGGACCTGCAGCTTCCCAGCAGTGCAAGAGACACACAGGCACCACCCTGGGGCCTTCTCGAATGAACTGTGCTCCATCGAGGTCCTGCTGGCTGGCAGTGGCCAAGGCCAGCACAGGCCCTAGGGAGGCCTGGCCTAGCCTGGGATGGGTCCGGACCTAGCATTGCCCAGGGCAAGCCTGGGACTGCAGGCCAGGCTGCAGGCTCATTCCAGTTTGGGCCTGGTATGCAGAGCCTTCGGCTAGGACGTGCAGGGGGAAGGCTCAGCACAGTGGCTTTGGCCTGCAATCCACGTTCCTCCCTCGGGCCGCCCTGCCTGGCAGACCCACACTCCCTAGAAGTGTGTTCCTGAAGCAGCTGGACAGTTGGGGAGGTGGAGGCTCTCCCAACATGGGAGGCCTGCCCAGAACATGGCTGTGTGTCCAAAGAGGATTCCCTGCACCTCTGGCGCTGGGCAGAGATTTTCTGCACACAGGAGACTCTTGGCACACACAGTGTTTCCCCATGGAAAGCAGTGTGAGAAAGAGCCCCCGCCAGGGAAGCATGGCACTCGCCCATCGAAGCCCTCCATGCAGCAGGCTGTCATGGACTCGGCTGCAGGCCTTTGTGGCTGGAGAGACTGCAGCTCCTCTGGAGGCTCTGGGTCCATTTGCACTCCCCTTGGAGGAAACGAGGTTGTGGGATGAGGTCCTTGCCAACAATGGCACTCAGCCTGCTCCATTCGATGAGACGCATGTGTGGTGAGAGGGGCTTGTCAGCCCAGAAGCAAGCAGGGCAGCCAGGGAGGGGATTTGCATGCAGCTTGGAAGCCCTAGACTGCTGCCTCCCACCCAGGGAATGCCAGCTCTGCCCATCAGGCCCCATTCCCAAGTGGGCACCCAGCTTCAGCATCTGCCCTTTCCCAGCCATGGAACCATTCCCAGGCCACACCCTGAGCCCTGCCAAGGGTGACCTTGGCTCCCCAGGTGGGCTGAATGGCACGACTGTGTTAGGGGAGAGAAGGCCCAGGAGGCCTTCAGGGAACTGCCACCACATAGCAGTGCTCAGGAAAAGGCACTCTGCTTTCTGTAGGCTGGATGCACACTCGAGTTTTGGCTTGAGGCAGAGAGAGCTCAGCTAGGCGATTCCAGGCTGAAGGCAAAGCAGAGAGTTTTTTGGTGGAGCGATGGCCCCATCTGCTGGCCAGCAAGCGTGGCAGGAGAAGCCTCACTCCAAATGAGTTCCTGAGGAAGTTTCCAAGCAGGAGGCACTCTGGCTCCCCAAGCTCCAGAGTCCTGCTTACGACTTCCCTGTGGCAACAGAGTGGGTGCCAAGGGCATGTGGGTTGGAGGGTGCTCAGAAGCCACAGGCGAGGCTTTGGGCACCCAGTGTTCTCTGATGGAAAACACTGCAGGCCCGAGCATCCATGAACTCCTCCAAGGCTTTGCAGTGGGATAGCTGTCCATAGCAGATGGCTCCCTGCCAAGTGCTGCAGGCCTTTCTGGAGGGCTAAGCTGGAGCTTCCTTGCAGGCTGCTGGGCCAGGGGCGTGTGTCCCCTGGGCCAGAGTGCTGCAGGAGGAGCTCCTAGCTAGGGGAGAGCAAGCACGTTGTTTCCTTGGCCTACGCTGCCCTGTGAACACAGAGGCCAGCCAGCAGCGATGACAGCACAGGCAGCAAGGGGGTGTGGCAGGCAGCGAAGAGGCGGCAGGAGTCCCACTTGAAAGTGGGCTCATGACTGTTTGGTGCTCAGGCCCCAGTGCTCACGTGCACACACAGCCTCTGGACCTGCAGCTTCCCAGCAGTGCAAGAGACACACAGGCACCACCCTGGGGCCTTCTCGAATGAACTGTGCTCTGTCGAGGTCCTGCTGGCTGGCAGTGGCCAAGGCCAGCACAGGCCCTAGGGAGGCCTGGCTGAGCCTGGGATGGGTCCGGACCTAGCAGTGCCCAGGGCAAGCCTGGGACTGCAGGCCAGGCTGCAGGCTCATTCCAGTTTGGGCCTGGTACGCAGAGCCTTCGGCTAGGACGTGCAGGGGGAAGGCTCAGCACAGTGGCTTTGGCCTGCAATCCACGTTCCTCCCTCGGGCCGCCCTGCCTGGCAGACCCACACTCCCTAGAAGTGTGTTCCTGAGGCAGCTGGACAGTTGGGGAGGTGGAGGCTCTCCCAACATGGGAGGCCTGCCCAGAACATGGCTGTGTGTCCAAAGAGGATTCCCTGCACCTCTGGCGCTGGGCAGAGATTTTCTGCACACAGGAGACCCTTGGCACACACAGTGTTTCCCCATGGAAAGCAGTGTGAGAAAGAGCCCCTGCCAGGGAAGCATGGCACTCGCCCATCGAAGCCCTCCATGCAGCAGGCTGTCATGGACTCGGCTGCAGGCCTTTGTGGCTGGAGAGACTGCAGCTCCTCTGGAGGCTCTGGGTCCATTTGCACTCCCCTTGGAGGAAACGAGGTTGTGGGATGAGGTCCTTGCCAACAATGGCACTCAGCCTGCTCCATTCGATGAGACGCACGTGTGGTGAGAGGGGCTTGTCAGCCCAGAAGCAAGCAGGGCAGCCGGGGAGGGGATCTGCATGCAGCTTGGAAGCCCTAGACTCCTGCCTCCCACCCAGGGAATGCCGGCTCTGCCCATCAGGCCCCATTCCCAAGTGGGCACCCAGCTTCAGCATCTGCCCTTTCCCAGCCATGGAACCATTCCCAGGCCACACCCTGAGCCCTGCCAAGGGTGACCTTGGCTCCCCGGGTGGGCTGAATGGCACGACTGTGTTAGGGGAGAGAAGGCCCAGGAGGCCTTCAGGGAACTGCCACCACATAGCAGTGCTCTGGAAAAGGCACTCTGCTTTCTGTAGGCTGAATGCACACTCGAGTTTTGGCTTGAGGCAGAGAGAGCTCAGCTAGGCGATTCCAGGCTGAAGGCAAAGCAGAGAGTTTTTTGGTGGAGCGATGGCACCATCTGCTGGCCAGCAAGCGTGGCAGGAGAAGCCTCACTCCAAATGAGTTCCTGAGGAAGTTTCCAAGCAGGAGGCACTCTGGCTCCCCAAGCTCCAGAGTCCTGCTTACGACTTCCCTGTGGCAACAGAGTGGGTGCCAAGGGCATGTGGGTTGGAGGGTGCTCAGAAGCCACAGGCGAGGCTTTGGGCACCCAGTGTTCTCTGATGGAAAACACTGCAGGCCCGAGCATCCATGAACTCCTCCAAGGCTTTGCAGTGGGATAGCTGTCCATAGCAGATGGCTCCCTGCCAAGTGCTGCAGGCCTTTCTGGAGGGCTAAGCTGGAGCTTCCTTGCAGGCTGCTGGGCCAGGGGCGTGTGTCCCCTGGGCCAGAGTGCTGCAGGAGGAGCTCCTAGCTAGGGGAGAGCAAGCACGTTGTTTCCTTGGCCTACGCTGGCCTGTGAACACAGAGGCCAGCCAGCAGTGATGACAGCACAGGCAGCAAGGGGGTGTGGCAGGCAGCGAAAAGGCGGCAGGAGTCCCACTTGAAAGTGGGCTCATGACTGTTTGGTGCTCAGGCCCCAGTGCTCACGTGCACACACAGCCTCTGGACCTGCAGCTTCCCAGCAGTGCAAGAGACACACAGGCACCACCCTGGGGCCTTCTCGAATGAACTGTGCTCCATCGAGGTCCTGCTGGCTGGCAGTGGCCAAGGCCAGCACAGGCCCTAGGGAGGCCTGGCCTAGCCTGGGATGGGTCCGGACCTAGCATTGCCCAGGGCAAGCCTGGGACTGCAGGCCAGGCTGCAGGCTCATTCCAGTTTGGGCCTGGTATGCAGAGCCTTCGGCTAGGACGTGCAGGGGGAAGGCTCAGCACAGTGGCTTTGGCCTGCAATCCACGTTCCTCCCTCGGGCCGCCCTGCCTGGCAGACCCACACTCCCTAGAAGTGTGTTCCTGAAGCAGCTGGACAGTTGGGGAGGTGGAGGCTCTCCCAACATGGGAGGCCTGCCCAGAACATGGCTGTGTGTCCAAAGAGGATTCCCTGCACCTCTGGCGCTGGGCAGAGATTTTCTGCACACAGGAGACTCTTGGCACACACAGTGTTTCCCCATGGAAAGCAGTGTGAGAAAGAGCCCCCGCCAGGGAAGCATGGCACTCGCCCATCGAAGCCCTCCATGCAGCAGGCTGTCATGGACTCGGCTGCAGGCCTTTGTGGCTGGAGAGACTGCAGCTCCTCTGGAGGCTCTGGGTCCATTTGCACTCCCCTTGGAGGAAACGAGGTTGTGGGATGAGGTCCTTGCCAACAATGGCACTCAGCCTGCTCCATTCGATGAGACGCATGTGTGGTGAGAGGGGCTTGTCAGCCCAGAAGCAAGCAGGGCAGCCAGGGAGGGGATTTGCATGCAGCTTGGAAGCCCTAGACTGCTGCCTCCCACCCAGGGAATGCCAGCTCTGCCCATCAGGCCCCATTCCCAAGTGGGCACCCAGCTTCAGCATCTGCCCTTTCCCAGCCATGGAACCATTCCCAGGCCACACCCTGAGCCCTGCCAAGGGTGACCTTGGCTCCCCAGGTGGGCTGAATGGCACGACTGTGTTAGGGGAGAGAAGGCCCAGGAGGCCTTCAGGGAACTGCCACCACATAGCAGTGCTCAGGAAAAGGCACTCTGCTTTCTGTAGGCTGGATGCACACTCGAGTTTTGGCTTGAGGCAGAGAGAGCTCAGCTAGGCGATTCCAGGCTGAAGGCAAAGCAGAGAGTTTTTTGGTGGAGCGATGGCACCATCTGCTGGCCAGCAAGCGTGGCAGGAGAAGCCTCACTCCAAATGAGTTCCTGAGGAAGTTTCCAAGCAGGAGGCACTCTGGCTCCCCAAGCTCCAGAGTCCTGCTTACGACTTCCCTGTGGCAACAGAGTGGGTGCCAAGGGCATGTGGGTTGGAGGGTGCTCAGAAGCCACAGGCGAGGCTTTGGGCACCCAGTGTTCTCTGATGGAAAACACTGCAGGCCCGAGCATCCATGAACTCCTCCAAGGCTTTGCAGTGGGATAGCTGTCCATAGCAGATGGCTCCCTGCCAAGTGCTGCAGGCCTTTCTGGAGGGCTAAGCTGGAGCTTCCTTGCAGGCTGCTGGGCCAGGGGCGTGTGTCCCCTGGGCCAGAGTGCTGCAGGAGGAGCTCCTAGCTAGGGGAGAGCAAGCACGTTGTTTCCTTGGCCTACGCTGGCCTGTGAACACAGAGGCCAGCCAGCAGTGATGACAGCACAGGCAGCAAGGGGGTGTGGCAGGCAGCGAAGAGGCGGCAGGAGTCCCACTTGAAAGTGGGCTCATGACTGTTTGGTGCTCAGGCCCCAGTGCTCACGTGCACACACAGCCTCTGGACCTGCAGCTTCCCAGCAGTGCAAGAGACACACAGGCACCACCCTGGGGCC
Organism: Hippopotamus amphibius kiboko; assembly: GCF_030028045.1. Classification (NCBI taxonomy): domain Eukaryota; kingdom Metazoa; phylum Chordata; class Mammalia; order Artiodactyla; family Hippopotamidae; genus Hippopotamus; species Hippopotamus amphibius. The sequence continues at coordinate 124,659,479 of NC_080186.1, read as the reverse complement.
TTCTCGAATGAACTGTGCTCCAAAGGGGTCCTGCTGGCTGGCAGTGCCCAAGGCCAGCACAGGCCCTAGGGAGGCCTGGCTGAGCCTGGGATGGGTCCGGACCTAGCAGTGCCCAGGGCAAGCCTGGGACTGCAGGCCAGGCTGCAGGCTCATTCCAGTTTGGGCCTGGTACGCAGAGCCTTCGGCTAGGACGTGCAGGGGGAAGGCTCAGCACAGTGGCTTTGGCCTGCAATCCACGTTCCTCCCTCGGGCCGCCCTGCCTGGCAGACCCACACTCCCTAGAAGTGTGTTCCTGAGGCAGTTGGACAGTTGGGGAGGTGGAGGCTCTCCCAACATGGGAGGCCTGCCCAGAACATGGCTGTGTGTCCAAAGAGGATTCCCTGCACCTCTGGCGCTGGGCAGAGATTTTCTGCACACAGGAGACCCTTGGCACACACAGTGTTTCCCCATGGAAAGCAGTGTGAGAAAGAGCCCCCGCCAGGGAAGCATGGCACTCGCCCATCGAAGCCCTCCATGCAGCAGGCTGTCATGGACTCGGCTGCAGGCCTTTGTGGCTGGAGAGACTGCAGCTCCTCTGGAGGCTCTGGGTCCATTTGCACTCCCCTTGGAGGAAACGAGGTTGTGGGATGAGGTCCTTGCCAACAATGGCACTCAGCCTGCTCCATTCGATGAGACGCATGTGTGGTGAGAGGGGCTTGTCAGCCCAGAAGCAAGCAGGGCAGCCAGGGAGGGGATTTGCATGCAGCTTGGAAGCCCTAGACTGCTGCCTCCCACCCAGGGAATGCCAGCTCTGCCCATCAGGCCCCATTCCCAAGTGGGCACCCAGCTTCAGCATCTGCCCTTTCCCAGCCATGGAACCATTCCCAGGCCACACCCTGAGCCCTGCCAAGGGTGACCTTGGCTCCCCAGGTGGGCTGAATGGCACGACTGTGTTAGGGGAGAGAAGGCCCAGGAGGCCTTCAGGGAACTGCCACCACATAGCAGTGCTCAGGAAAAGGCACTCTGCTTTCTGTAGGCTGGATGCACACTCGAGTTTTGGCTTGAGGCAGAGAGAGCTCAGCTAGGCGATTCCAGGCTGAAGGCAAAGCAGAGAGTTTTTTGGTGGAGCGAGGGCACCATCTGCTGGCCAGCAAGCGTGGCAGGAGAAGCCTCACTCCAAATGAGTTCCTGAGGAAGTTTCCAAGCAGGAGGCACTCTGGCTCCCCAAGCTCCAGAGTCCTGCTTACGACTTCCCTGTGGCAACAGAGTGGGTGCCAAGGGCATGTGGGTTGGAGGGTGCTCAGAAGCCACAGGCGAGGCTTTGGGCACCCAGTGTTCTCTGATGGAAAACACTGCAGGCCCGAGCATCCATGAACTCCTCCAAGGCTTTGCAGTGGGATAGCTGTCCATAGCAGATGGCTCCCTGCCAAGTGCTGCAGGCCTTTCTGGAGGGCTAAGCTGGAGCTTCCTTGCAGGCTGCTGGGCCAGGGGCGTGTGTCCCCTGGGCCAGAGTGCTGCAGGAGGAGCTCCTAGCTAGGGGAGAGCAAGCACGTTGTTTCCTTGGCCTACGCTGGCCTGTGAACACAGAGGCCAGCCAGCAGTGATGACAGCACAAGCAGCAAGGGGGTGTGGCAGGCAGCGAAGAGGCGGCAGGAGTCCCACTTGAAAGTGGGCTCATGACTGTTTGGTGCTCAGGCCCCAGTGCTCACGTGCACACACAGCCTCTGGACCTGCAGCTTCCCAGCAGTGCAAGAGACACACAGGCACCACCCTGGGGCCTTCTCGAATGAACTGTGCTCCAAAGGGGTCCTGCTGGCTGGCAGTGGCCAAGGCCAGCACAGGCCCTAGGGAGGCCTGGCTGAGCCTGGGATGGGTCCGGACCTAGCAGTGCCCAGGGCAAGCCTGGGACTGCAGGCCAGGCTGCAGGCTCATTCCAGTTTGGGCCTGGTACGCAGAGCCTTCGGCTAGGACGTGCAGGGGGAAGGCTCAGCACAGTGGCTTTGGCCTGCAATCCACGTTCCTCCCTCGGGCCGCCCTGCCTGGCAGACCCACACTCCCTAGAAGTGTGTTCCTGAGGCAGTTGGACAGTTGGGGAGGTGGAGGCTCTCCCAACATGGGAGGCCTGCCCAGAACATGGCTGTGTGTCCAAAGAGGATTCCCTGCACTTCTGGCCTGGGCAGAGATTTTCTGCACACAGGAGACCCTTGGCACACACAGTGTTTCCCCATGGAAAGCAGTGTGAGAAAGAGCCCCCGCCAGGGAAGCATGGCACTCGCCCATCGAAGCCCTCCATGCAGCAGGCTGTCATGGACTCGGCTGCAGGCCTTTGTGGCTGGAGAGACTGCAGCTCCTCTGGAGGCTCTGGGTCCATTTGCACTCCCCTTGAGGAAACGAGGTTGTGGGATGAGGTCCTTGCCAACAATGGCACTCATCCTGCTCCATTCGATGAGACGCACGTGTGGTGAGAGGGGCTTGTCAGCCCAGAAGCAAGCAGGGCAGCCAGGGAGGGGATTTGCATGCAGCTTGGAAGCCCTAGACTCCTGCCTCCCACCCAGGGAATGCCAGCTCTGCCCATAAGGCCCCATTCCCAAGTGGGCACCCAGCTTCAGCATCTGCCCTTTCCCAGCCATGGAACCATTCCCAGGCCACACCCTGAGCCCTGCCAAGGGTGACCTTGGCTCCCCAGGTGGGCTGAATGGCACGACTGTTTTAGGGGAGAGAAGGCCCAGGAGGCCTTCAGGGAACTGCCACCACATAGCAGTGCTCAGGAAAAGGCACTCTGCTTTCTGTAGGCTGAATGCACACTCGAGTTTTGGCTTGAGGCAGAGAGAGCTCAGCTAGGCGATTCCAGGCTGAAGGCAAAGCAGAGAGTTTTTTGGTGGAGCGATGGCACCATCTGCTGGCCAGCAAGCATGGCAGGAGAAGCCTCACTCCAAATGAGTTCCTGAGGAAGTTTCCAAGCAGGAGGCACTCTGGCTCCCCAAGCTCCAGAGTCCTGCTTACGACTTCCCTGTGGCAACAGAGTGGGTGCCAAGGGCATGTGGGTTGGAGGGTGCTCAGAAGCCACAGGCGAGGCTTTGGGCACCCAGTGTTCTCTGATGGAAAACACTGCAGGCCCGAGCATCCATGAACTCCTCCAAGGCTTTGCAGTGGGATAGCTGTCCATAGCAGATGGCTCCCTGCCAAGTGCTGCAGGCCTTTCTGGAGGGCTAAGCTGGAGCTTCCTTGCAGGCTGCTGGGCCAGGGGCGTGTGTCCCCTGGGCCAGAGTGCTGCAGGAGGAGCTCCTAGCTAGGGGAGAGCAAGCACGTTGTTTCCTTGGCCTACGCTGGCCAGTGAACACAGAGGCCAGCCAGCAGCGATGACAGCACAGGCAGCAAGGGGGTGTGGCAGGCAGCGAAGAGGCGGCAGGAGTCCCACTTGAAAGTGGGCTCATGACTGTTTGGTGCTCAGGCCCCAGTGCTCACGTGCACACACAGCCTCTGGACCTGCAGCTTCCCAGCAGTGCAAGAGACACACAGGCACCACCCTGGGGCCTTCTCGAATGAACTGTGCTCCATCGAGGTCCTGCTGGCTGGCAGTGGCCAAGGCCAGCACAGGCCCTAGGGAGGCATGGCTGAGCCTGGGATGGGTCCGGACCTAGCAGTGCCCAGGGCAAGCCTGGGACTGCAGGCCAGGCTGCAGGCTCATTCCAGTTTGGGCCTGGTACGCAGAGCCTTCGGCTAGGACGTGCAGGGGGAAGGCTCAGCACAGTGGCTTTGGCCTGCAATCCACGTTCCTCCCTCGGGCCGCCCTGCCTGGCAGACCCACACTCCCTAGAAGTGTGTTCCTGAGGCAGTTGGACAGTTGGGGAGGTGGAGGCTCTCCCAACATGGGAGGCCTGCCCAGAACATGGCTGTGTGTCCAAAGAGGATTCCCTGCACCTCTGGCGCTGGGCAGGGATTTTCTGCACACAGGAGACCCTTGGCACACACAGTGTTTCCCCATGGAAAGCAGTGTGAGAAAGAGCCCCCACCAGGGAAGCATGGCACTCGCCCATCGAAGCCCTCCATGCAGCAGGCTGTCATGGACTCGGCTGCAGGCCTTTGTGGCTGGAGAGACTGCAGCTCCTCTGGAGGCTCTGGGTCCATTTGCACTCCCCTTGGAGGAAACGAGGTTGTGGGATGAGGTCCTTGCCCACAATGGCACTCAGCCTGCTCCATTCGATGAGACACACGTGTGGTGAGAGGGGCTTGTCAGCCCAGAAGCAAGCAGGGCAGCCAGGGAGGGGATTTGCATGCAGCTTGGAAGCCCTAGACTGCTGCCTCCCACCCAGGGAATGCCGGCTCTGCCCATCAGGCCCCATTCCCAAGTGGGCACCCAGCTTCAGCATCTGCCCTTTCCCAGCCATGGAACCATTCCCAGGCCACACCCTGAGCCCTGCCAAGGGTGACCTTGGCTCCCCGGGTGGGCTGAATGGCACGACTGTGTTAGGGGAGAGAAGGCCCAGGAGGCCTTCAGGGAACTGCCACCACATAGCAGTGCTCAGGAAAAGGCACTCTGCTTTCTGTAGGCTGGATGCACACTCGAGTTTTGGCTTGAGGCAGAGAGAGCTCAGCTAGGCGATTCCAGGCTGAAGGCAAAGCAGAGAGTTTTTTGGTGGAGCGATGGCACCATCTGCTGGCCAGCAAGCATGGCAGGAGAAGCCTCACTCCAAATGAGTTCCTGAGGAAGTTTCCAAGCAGGAGGCACTCTGGCTCCCCAAGCTCCAGAGTCCTGCTTACGACTTCCCTGTGGCAACAGAGTGGGTGCCAAGGGCATGTGGGTTGGAGGGTGCTCAGAAGCCACAGGCGAGGCTTTGGGCACCCAGTGTTCTCTGATGGAAAACACTGCAGGCCCGAGCATCCATGAACTCCTCCAAGGCTTTGCAGTGGGATAGCTGTCCATAGCAGATGGCTCCCTGCCAAGTGCTGCAGGCCTTTCTGGAGGGCTAAGCTGGAGCTTCCTTGCAGGCTGCTGGGCCAGGGGCGTGTGTCCCCTGGGCCAGAGTGCTGCAGGAGGAGATCCTAGCTAGGGGAGAGCAAGCACGTTGTTTCCTTGGCCTACGCTGGCCAGTGAACACAGAGGCCAGCCAGCAGCGATGACAGCACAGGCAGCAAGGGGGTGTGGCAGGCAGCGAAGAGGCGGCAGGAGTCCCACTTGAAAGTGGGCTCATGACTGTTTGGTGCTCAGGCCCCAGTGCTCACGTGCACACACAGCCTCTGGACCTGCAGCTTCCCAGCAGTGCAAGAGACACACAGGCACCACCCTGGGGCCTTCTCGAATGAACTGTGCTCCATCGAGGTCCTGCTGGCTGGCAGTGGCCAAGGCCAGCACAGGCCCTCGGGAGGCCTGGCTGAGCCTGGGATGGGTCCGGACCTAGCAGTGCCCAGGGCAAGCCTGGGACTGCAGGCCAGGCTGCAGGCTCATTCCAGTTTGGGCCTGGTACGCAGAGCCTTCGGCTAGGACGTGCAGGGGGAAGGCTCAGCACAGTGGCTTTGGCCTGCAATCCACGTTCCTCCCTCGGGCCGCCCTGCCTGGCAGACCCACACTCCCTAGAAGTGTGTTCCTGAGGCAGTTGGACAGTTGGGGAGGTGGAGGCTCTCCCAACATGGGAGGCCTGCCCAGAACATGGCTGTGTGTCCAAAGAGGATTCCCTGCACCTCTGGCGCTGGGCAGGGATTTTCTGCACACAGGAGACCCTTGGCACACACAGTGTTTCCCCATGGAAAGCAGTGTGAGAAAGAGCCCCCACCAGGGAAGCATGGCACTCGCCCATCGAAGCCCTCCATGCAGCAGGCTGTCATGGACTCGGCTGCAGGCCTTTGTGGCTGGAGAGACTGCAGCTCCTCTGGAGGCTCTGGGTCCATTTGCACTCCCCTTGGAGGAAACGAGGTTGTGGGATGAGGTCCTTGCCCACAATGGCACTCAGCCTGCTCCATTCGATGAGACACACGTGTGGTGAGAGGGGCTTGTCAGCCCAGAAGCAAGCAGGGCAGCCAGGGAGGGGATTTGCATGCAGCTTGGAAGCCCTAGACTGCTGCCTCCCACCCAGGGAATGCCGGCTCTGCCCATCAGGCCCCATTCCCAAGTGGGCACCCAGCTTCAGCATCTGCCCTTTCCCAGCCATGGAACCATTCCCAGGCCACACCCTGAGCCCTGCCAAGGGTGACCTTGGCTCCCCGGGTGGGCTGAATGGCACGACTGTGTTAGGGGAGAGAAGGCCCAGGAGGCCTTCAGGGAACTGCCACCACATAGCAGTGCTCAGGAAAAGGCACTCTGCTTTCTGTAGGCTGGATGCACACTCGAGTTTTGGCTTGAGGCAGAGAGAGCTCAGCTAGGCGATTCCAGGCTGAAGGCAAAGCAGAGAGTTTTTTGGTGGAGCGATGGCACCATCTGCTGGCCAGCAAGCGTGGCAGGAGAAGCCTCACTCCAAATGAGTTCCTGAGGAAGTTTCCAAGCAGGAGGCACTCTGGCTCCCCAAGCTCCAGAGTCCTGCTTACGACTTCCCTGTGGCAACAGAGTGGGTGCCAAGGGCATGTGGGTTGGAGGGTGCTCAGAAGCCACAGGCGAGGCTTTGGGCACCCAGTGTTCTCTGATGGAAAACACTGCAGGCCCGAGCATCCATGAACTCCTCCAAGGCTTTGCAGTGGGATAGCTGTCCATAGCAGATGGCTCCCTGCCAAGTGCTGCAGGCCTTTCTGGAGGGCTAAGCTGGAGCTTCCTTGCAGGCTGCTGGGCCAGGGGCGTGTGTCCCCTGGGCCAGAGTGCTGCAGGAGGAGCTCCTAGCTAGGGGAGAGCAAGCACGTTGTTTCCTTGGCCTACGCTGGCCTGTGAACACAGAGGCCAGCCAGCAGCGATGACAGCACAGGCAGCAAGGGGGTGTGGCAGGCAGCAAAGAGGCGGCAGGAGTCCCACTTGAAAGTGGGCTCATGACTGTTTGGTGCTCAGGCCCCAGTGCTCACGTGCACACACAGCCTCTGGACCTGCAGCTTCCCAGCAGTGCAAGAGACACACAGGCACCACCCTGGGGCCTTCTCGAATGAACTGTGCTCCATCGAGGTCCTGCTGGCTGGCAGTGGCCAAGGCCAGCACAGGCCCTAGGGAGGCCTGGCTGAGCCTGGGATGGGTCCGGACCTAGCAGTGCCCAGGGCAAGCCTGGGACTGCAGGCCAGGCTGCAGGCTCATTCCAGTTTGGGCCTGGTACGCAGAGCCTTCGGCTAGGACGTGCAGGGGGAAGGCTCAGCACAGTGGCTTTGGCCTGCAATCCACGTTCCTCCCTCGGGCCGCCCTGCCTGGCAGACCCACACTCCCTAGAAGTGTGTTCCTGAGGCAGTTGGACAGTTGGGGAGGTGGAGGCTCTCCCAACATGGGAGGCCTGCCCAGAACATGGCTGTGTGTCCAAAGAGGATTCCCTGCACCTCTGGCGCTGGGCAGAGATTTTCTGCACACAGGAGACCCTTGGCACACACAGTGTTTCCCCATGGAAAGCAGTTTGAGAAAGAGCCCCCACCAGGGAAGCATGGCACTCGCCCATCGAAGCCCTCCATGCAGCAGGCTGTCATGGACTCGGCTGCAGGCCTTTGTGGCTGGAGAGACTGCAGCTCCTCTGGAGGCTCTGGGTCCATTTGCACTCCCCTTGGAGGAAACGAGGTTGTGGGATGAGGTCCTTGCCCACAATGGCACTCAGCCTGCTCCATTCGATGAGACGCACGTGTGGTGAGAGGGGCTTGTCAGCCCAGAAGCAAGCAGGGCAGCCAGGGAGGGGATTTGCATGCAGCTTGGAAGCCCTAGACTGCTGCCTCCCACCCAGGGAATGCCGGCTCTGCCCATCAGGCCCCATTCCCAAGTGGGCACCCAGCTTCAGCATCTGCCCTTTCCCAGCCATGGAACCATTCCCAGGCCACACCCTGAGCCCTGCCGAGGGTGACCTTGGCTCCCCGGGTGGGCTGAATGGCACGACTGTGTTAGGGGAGAGAAGGCCCAGGAGGCCTTCAGGGAACTGCCACCACATAGCAGTGCTCAGGAAAAGGCACTCTGCTTTCTGTAGGCTGGATGCACACTCGAGTTTTGTCTTGAGGCAGAGAGAGCTCAGCTAGGCGATTCCAGGCTGAAGGCAAAGCAGAGAGTTTTTTGGTGGAGCGATGGCACCATCTGCTGGCCAGCAAGCATGGCAGGAGAAGCCTCACTCCAAATGAGTTCCTGAGGAAGTTTCCAAGCAGGAGGCACTCTGGCTCCCCAAGCTCCAGAGTCCTGCTTACGACTTCCCTGTGGCAACAGAGTGGGTGCCAAGGGCATGTGGGTTGGAGGGTGCTCAGAAGCCACAGGCGAGGCTTTGGGCACCCAGTGTTCTCTGATGGAAAACACTGCAGGCCCGAGCATCCATGAACTCCTCCAAGGCTTTGCAGTGGGATAGCTGTCCATAGCAGATGGCTCCCTGCCAAGTGCTGCAGGCCTTTCTGGAGGGCTAAGCTGGAGCTTCCTTGCAGGCTGCTGGGCCAGGGGCGTGTGTCCCCTGGGCCAGAGTGCTGCAGGAGGAGCTCCTAGCTAGGGGAGAGCAAGCACGTTGTTTCCTTGGCCTACGCTGCCCTGTGAACACAGAGGCCAGCCAGCAGCGATGACAGCACAGGCAGCAAGGGGGTGTGGCAGGCAGCGAAGAGGCGGCAGGAGTCCCACTTGAAAGTGGGCTCATGACTGTTTGGTGCTCAGGCCCCAGTGCTCACGTGCACACACAGCCTCTGGACCTGCAGCTTCCCAGCAGTGCAAGAGACACACAGGCACCACCCTGGGGCCTTCTCGAATGAACTGTGCTCCATCGAGGTCCTGCTGGCTGGCAGTGGCCAAGGCCAGCACAGGCCCTAGGGAGGCCTGGCTGAGCTTGGGATGGGTCCGGACCTAGCAGTGCCCAGGGCAAGCCTGGGACTGCAGGCCAGGCTGCAGGCTCATTCCAGTTTGGGCCTGGTACGCAGAGCCTTCGGCTAGGACGTGCAGGGGGAAGGCTCAGCACAGTGGCTTTGGCCTGCAATCCACGTTCCTCCCTCGGGCCGCCCTGCCTGGCAGACCCACACTCCCTAGAAGTGTGTTCCTGAGGCAGTTGGACAGTTGGGGAGGTGGAGGCTCTCCCAACATGGGAGGCCTGCCCAGAACATGGCTGTGTGTCCAAAGAGGATTCCCTGCACCTCTGGCGCTGGGCAGAGATTTTCTGCACACAGGAGACCCTTGGCACACACAGTGTTTCCCCATGGAAAGCAGTTTGAGAAAGAGCCCCCACCAGGGAAGCATGGCACTCGCCCATCGAAGCCCTCCATGCAGCAGGCTGTCATGGACTCGGCTGCAGGCCTTTGTGGCTGGAGAGACTGCAGCTCCTCTGGAGGCTCTGGGTCCATTTGCACTCCCCTTGGAGGAAACGAGGTTGTGGGATGAGGTCCTTGCCAACAATGGAACTCAGCCTGCTCCATTCGATGAGACGCACGTGTGGTGAGAGGGGCTTGTCAGCCCAGAAGCAAGCAGGGCAGCCAGGGAGGGGATTTGCATGCAGCTTGGAAGCCCTAGACTGCGGCCTCACACCCAGGGAATGCCGGCTCTGCCCATCAGGCCCCATTCCCAAGTGGGCACCCAGCTTCAGCATCTGCCCTTTCCCAGCCATGGAACCATTCCCAGGCCACACCCTGAGCCCTGCCGAGGGTGACCTTGGCTCCCCGGGTGGGCTGAATGGCACGACTGTGTTAGGGGAGAGAAGGCCCAGGAGGCCTTCAGGGAACTGCCACCACATAGCAGTGCTCAGGAAAAGGCACTCTGCTTTCTGTAGGCTGGATGCACACTCGAGTTTTGGCTTGAGGCAGAGAGAGCTCAGCTAGGCGATTCCAGGCTGAAGGCAAAGCAGAGAGTTTTTTGGTGGAGCGATGGCACCATCTGCTGGCCAGCAAGCATGGCAGGAGAAGCCTCACTCCAAATGAGTTCCTGAGGAAGTTTCCAAGCAGGAGGCACTCTGGCTCCCCAAGCTCCAGAGTCCTGCTTACGACTTCCCTGTGGCAACAGAGTGGGTGCCAAGGGCATGTGGGTTGGAGGGTGCTCAGAAGCCACAGGCGAGGCTTTGGGCACCCAGTGTTCTCTGATGGAAAACACTGCAGGCCCGAGCATCCATGAACTCCTCCAAGGCTTTGCAGTGGGATAGCTGTCCATAGCAGATGGCTCCCTGCTAAGTGCTGCAGGCCTTTCTGGAGGGCTAAGCTGGAGCTTCCTTGCAGGCTGCTGGGCCAGGGGCGTGTGTCCCCTGGGCCAGAGTGCTGCAGGAGGAGCTCCTAGCTAGGGGAGAGCAAGCACGTTGTTTCCATGGCCTACGCTGGCCTGTGAACACAGAGGCCAGCCAGCAGTGATGACAGCACAGGCAGCAAGGGGGTGTGGCAGGCAGCGAAGAGGCGGCAGGAGTCCCACTTGAAAGTGGGCTCATGACTGTTTGGTGCTCAGGCCCCAGTGCTCACGTGCACACACAGCCTCTGGACCTGCAGCTTCCCAGCAGTGCAAGAGACACACAGGCACCACCCTGGGGCCTTCTCGAATGAACTGTGCTCCAAAGGGGTCCTGCTGGCTGGCAGTGGCCAAGGCCAGCACAGGCCCTAGGGAGGCCTGGCTGAGCCTGGGATGGGTCCGGACCTAGCAGTGCCCAGGGCAAGCCTGGGACTGCAGGCCAGGCTGCAGGCTCATTCCAGTTTGGGCCTGGTACGCAGAGCCTTCGGGTAGGACTTGCAGGGGGAAGGCTCAGCACAGTGGCTTTGGCCTGCAATCCACGTTCCTCCCTCGGGCCACCCTGCCTGGCAGACCCACACTCCCTAGAAGTGTGTTCCTGAGGCAGCTGGACAGTTGGGGAGGTGGAGGCTCTCCCAACATGGGAGGCCTGCCCAGAACATGGCTGTGTGTCCAAAGAGGATTCCCTGCACCTCTGGCGCTGGGCAGAGATTTTCTGCACACAGGAGACCCTTGGCACACACAGTGTTTCCCCATGGAAAGCAGTGTGAGAAAGAGCCCCCGCCAGGGAAGCATGGCACTCGCCCATCGAAGCCCTCCATGCAGCAGGCTGTCATGGACTCGGCTGCAGGCCTTTGTGGCTGGAGAGACTGCAGCTCCTCTGGAGGCTCTGGGTCCATTTGCACTCCCCTTGGAGGAAACGAGGTTGTGGGATGAGGTCCTTGCCCACAATGGCACTCAGCCTGCTCCATTCGATGAGACGCACGTGTGGTGAGAGGGGCTTGTCAGCCCAGAAGCAAGCAGGGCAGCCAGGGAGGGGATTTGCATGCAGCTTGGAAGCCCTAGACTGCTGCCTCCCACCCAGGGAATGCCGGCTCTGCCCATCAGGCCCCATGCCCAAGTGGGCACCCAGCTTCAGCATCTGCCCTTTCCCAGCCATGGAACCATTCCCAGGCCACACCCTGAGCCCTGCCGAGGGTGACCTTGGCTCCCCGGGTGGGCTGAATGGCACGACTGTGTTAGGGGAGAGAAGGCCCAGGAGGCCTTCAGGGAACTGCCACCACATAGCAGTGCTCAGGAAAAGGCACTCTGCTTTCTGTAGGCTGGATGCACACTCGAGTTTTGGCTTGAGGCAGAGAGAGCTCAGCTAGGCGATTCCAGGCTGAAGGCAAAGCAGAGAGTTTTTTGGTGGAGCGATGGCACCATCTGCTGGCCAGCAAGCATGGCAGGAGAAGCCTCACTCCAAATGAGTTCCTGAGGAAGTTTCCAAGCAGGAGGCACTCTGGCTCCCCAAGCTCCAGAGTCCTGCTTACGACTTCCCTGTGGCAACAGAGTGGGTGCCAAGGGCATGTGGGTTGGAGGGTGCTCAGAAGCCACAGGCGAGGCTTTGGGCACCCAGTGTTCTCTGATGGAAAACACTGCAGGCCCGAGCATCCATGAACTCCTCCAAGGATTTGCAGTGGGATAGCTGTCCATAGCAGATGGCTCCCTGCCAAGTGCTGCAGGCCTTTCTGGAGGGCTAAGCTGGAGCTTCCTTGCAGGCTGCTGGGCCAGGGGCGTGTGTCCCTTGGGCCAGAGTGCTGCAGGAGGAGCTCCTAGCTAGGGGAGAGCAAGCACGTTGTTTCCTTGGCCTACGCTGGCCTGTGAACACAGAGGCCAGCCAGCAGCGATGACAGCACAGGCAGCAAGGGGGTGTGGCAGGCAGCGAAGAGGCGGCAGGAGTCCCACTTGAAAGTGGGCTCATGACTGTTTGGTGCTCAGGCCCCAGTGCTCAAGTGCACACACAGCCTCTGGACCTGCAGCTTCCCAGCAGTGCAAGAGACACACAGGCACCACCCTGGGGCCTTCTCGAATGAACTGTGCTCCATCGAGGTCCTGCTGGCTGGCAGTGGCCAAGGCCAGCACAGGCCCTAGGGAGGCCTGGCTGAGCCTGGGATGGGTCCGGACCTAGCAGTGCCCAGGGCAAGCCTGGGACTGCAGGCCAGGCTGCAGGCTCATTCCAGTTTGGGCCTGGTACGCAGAGCCTTCGGCTAGGACGTGCAGGGGGAAGGCTCAGCACAGTGGTTTTGGCCTGCAATCCACGTTCCTCCCTCGGGCCGCCCTGCCTGGCAGACCCACACTCCCTAGAAGTGTGTTCCTGAGGCAGTTGGACAGTTGGGGAGGTGGAGGCTCTCCCAACATGGGAGGCCTGCCCAGAACATGGCTGTGTGTCCAAAGAGGATTCCCTGCACCTCTGGCGCTGGGCAGAGATTTTCTGCACACAGGAGACCCTTGGCACACACAGTGTTTCCCCATGGAAAGCAGTGTGAGAAAGAGCCCCCGCCAGGGAAGCATGGCACTCGCCCATCGAAGCCCTCCATGCAGCAGGCTGTCATGGACTCGGCTGCAGGCCTTTGTGGCTGGAGAGACTGCAGCTCCTCTGGAGGCTCTGGGTCCATTTGCACTCCCCTTGGAGGAAACGAGGTTGTGGGATGAGGTCCTTGCCAACAATGGCACTCAGCCTGCTCCATTCGATGAGACGCACGTGTGGTGAGAGGGGCTTGTCAGCCCAGAAGCAAGCAGGGCAGCCAGGGAGGGGATTTGCATGCAGCTTGGAAGCCCTAGACTGCTGCCTCCCACCCAGGGAATGCCGGCTCTGCCCATCAGGCCCCATTCCCAAGTGGGCACCCAGCTTCAGCATCTGCCCTTTCCCAGCCATGGAACCATTCCCAGGCCACACCCTGAGCCCTGCCAAGGGTGACCTTGGCTCCCCGGGTGGGCTGAATGGCACGACTGTGTTAGGGGAGAGAAGGCCCAGGAGGCCTTCAGGGAACTGCCACCACATAGCAGTGCTCAGGAAAAGGCACTCTGCTTTCTGTAGGCTGGATGCACACTCGAGTTTTGGCTTGAGGCAGAGAGAGCTCAGCTAGGCGATTCCAGGCTGAAGGCAAAGCAGAGAGTTTTTTCGTGGAGCGATGGCACCATCTGCTGGCCAGCAAGCGTGGCAGGAGAAGCCTCACTCCAAATGAGTTCCTGAGGAAGTTTCCAAGCAGGAGGCACTCTGGCTCCCCAAGCTCCAGAGTCCTGCTTACGACTTCCCTGTGGCAACAGAGTGGGTGCCAAGGGCATGTGGGTTGGAGGGTGCTCAGAAGCCACAGGCGAGGCTTTGGGCACCCAGTGTTCTCTGATGGAAAACACTGCAGGCCCGAGCATCCATGAACTCCTCCAAGGCTTTGCAGTGGGATAGCTGTCCATAGCAGATGGCTCCCTGCCAAGTGCTGCAGGCCTTTCTGGAGGGCTAAGCTGGAGCTTCCTTGCAGGCTGCTGGGCCAGGGGCGTGTGTCCCTTGGGCCAGAGTGCTGCAGGAGGAGCTCCTAGCTAGGGGAGAGCAAGCACGTTGTTTCCTTGGCCTACGCTGGCCTGTGAACACAGAGGCCAACCAGCAGCGATGACAGCACAGGCAGCAAGGGGGTGTGGCAGGCAGCGAAGAGGCGGCAGGAGTCCCACTTGAAAGTGGGCTCATGACTGTTTGGTGCTCAGGCCCCAGTGCTCACGTGCACACACAGCCTCTGGACCTGCAGCTTCCCAGCAGTGCAAGAGACACACAGGCACCACCCTGGGGCCTTCTCGAATGAACTGTGCTCCAAAGGGGTCCTGCTGGCTGGCAGTGGCCAAGGCCAGCACAGGCCCTAGGGAGGCCTGGCTGAGCCTGGGATGGGTCCGGACCTAGCAGTGCCCAGGGCAAGCCTGGGACTGCAGGCCAGGCTGCAGGCTCATTCCAGTTTGGGCCTGGTACGCAGAGCCTTCGGCTAGGACTTGCAGGGGGAAGGCTCAGCACAGTGGCTTTGGCCTGCAATCCACGTTCCTCCCTCGGGCCGCCCTGCCTGGCAGACCCACACTCCCTAGAAGTGTGTTCCTGAGGCAGCTGGACAGTTGGGGAGGTGGAGGCTCTCCCAACATGGGAGGCCTGCCCAGAACATGGCTGTGTGTCCAAAGAGGATTCCCTGCACCTCTGGCGCTGGGCAGAGATTTTCTGCACACAGGAGACCCTTGGCACACACAGTGTTTCCCCATGGAAAGCAGTGTGAGAAAGAGCCCCCGCCAGGGAAGCATGGCACTCGCCCATCGAAGCCCTCCATGCAGCAGGCTGTCATGGACTCGGCTGCAGGCCTTTGTGGCTGGAGAGACTGCAGCTCCTCTGGAGGCTCTGGGTCCATTTGCACTCCCCTTGGAGGAAACGAGGTTGTGGGATGAGGTCCTTGCCAACAATGGCACTCAGCCTGCTCCATTCGATGAGACGCACGTGTGGTGAGAGGGGCTTGTCAGCCCAGAAGCAAGCAGGGCAGCCAGGGAGGGGATTTGCATGCAGCTTGGAAGCCCTAGACTGCTGCCTCCCACCCAGGGAATGCCGGCTCTGCCCATCAGGCCCCATTCCCAAGTGGGCACCCAGCTTCAGCATCTGCCCTTTCCCAGCCATGGAACCATTCCCAGGCCACACCCTGAGCCCTGCCAAGGGTGACTTTGGCTCCCCAGGTGGGCTGAATGGCACGACTGTGTTAGGGGAGAGAAGGCCCAGGAGGCCTTCAGGGAACTGCCACCACATAGCAGTGCTCAGGAAAAGGCACTCTGCTTTCTGTAGGCTGAATGCACACTCGAGTTTTGTCTTGAGGCAGAGAGAGCTCAGCTAGGCGATTCCAGGCTGAAGGCAAAGCAGAGAGTTTTTTGGTGGAGCGATGGCACCATCTGCTGGCCAGCAAGCATGGCAGGAGAAGCCTCACTCCAAATGAGTTCCTGAGGAAGTTTCCAAGCAGGAGGCACTCTGGCTCCCCAAGCTCCAGAGTCCTGCTTACGACTTCCCTGTGGCAACAGAGTGGGTGCCAAGGGCATGTGGGTTGGAGGGTGCTCAGAAGCCACAGGCGAGGCTTTGGGCACTCAGTGTTCTCTGATGGAAAACACTGCAGGCCCGAGCATCCATGAACTCCTCCAAGGCTTTGCAGTGGGATAGCTGTCCATAGCAGATGGCTCCCTGCCAAGTGCTGCAGGCCTTTCTGGAGGGCTAAGCTGGAGCTTCCTTGCAGGCTGCTGGGCCAGGGGCGTGTGTCCCCTGGGCCAGAGTGCTGCAGGAGGAGCTCCTAGCTAGGGGAGAGCAAGCACGTTGTTTCCTTGGCCTACGCTGGCCTGTGAACACAGAGGCCAGCCAGCAGCGATGACAGCACAGGCAGCAAGGGGGTGTGGCAGGCAGTGAAGAGGCGGCAGGAGTCCCACTTGAAAGTGGGCTCATGACTGTTTGGTGCTCAGGCCCCAGTGCTCACGTGCACACACAGCCTCTGGACCTGCAGCTTCCCAGCAGTGCAAGAGACACACAGGCACCACCCTGGGGCCTTCTCGAATGAACTGTGCTCCATCGAGGTCCTGCTGGCTGGCAGTGGCCAAGGCCAGCACAGGCCCTCGGGAGGCCTGGCTGAGCCTGGGATGGGTCCGGACCTAGCAGTGCCCAGGGCAAGCCTGGGACTGCAGGCCAGGCTGCAGGCTCATTCCAGTTTGGGCCTGGTACGCAGAGCCTTCGGCTAGGACGTGCAGGGGGAAGGCTCAGCACAGTGGCTTTGGCCTGCAATCCACGTTCCTCCCTCGGGCCGCCCTGCCTGGCAGACCCACACTCCCTAGAAGTGTGTTCCTGAGGCAGCTGGACAGTTGGGGAGGTGGAGGCTCTCCCAACATGGGAGGCCTGCCCAGAACATGGCTGTGTGTCCAAAGAGGATTCCCTGCACCTCTGGCGCTGGGCAGAGATTTTCTGCACACAGGAGACCCTTGGCACACACAGTGTTTCCCCATGGAAAGCAGTGTGAGAAAGAGCCCCCGCCAGGGAAGCATGGCACTCGCCCATCGAAGCCCTCCATGCAGCAGGCTGTCATGGACTCGGCTGCAGGCCTTTGTGGCTGGAGAGACTGCAGCTCCTCTGGAGGCTCTGGGTCCATTTGCACTCCCCTTGGAGGAAACGAGGTTGTGGGATGAGGTCCTTGCCCACAATGGCACTCAGCCTGCTCCATTCGATGAGACGCACGTGTGGTGAGAGGGGCTTGTCAGCCCAGAAGCAAGCAGGGCAGCCAGGGAGGGGATTTGCATGCAGCTTGGAAGCCCTAGACTGCTGCCTCCCACCCAGGGATTGCCGGCTCTGCCCATCAGGCCCCATGCCCAAGTGGGCACCCAGCTTCAGCATCTGCCCTTTCCCAGCCATGGAACCATTCCCAGGCCACACCCTGAGCCCTGCCAAGGGTGACCTTGGCTCCCCGGGTGGGCTGAATGGCACGACTGTGTTAGGGGAGAGAAGGCCCAGGAGGCCTTCAGGGAACTGCCACCACATAGCAGTGCTCAGGAAAAGGCACTCTGCTTTCTGTAGGCTGAATGCACACTCGAGTTTTGTCTTGAGGCAGAGAGAGCTCAGCTAGGCGATTCCAGGCTGAAGGCAAAGCAGAGAGTTTTTTGGTGGAGCGATGGCACCATCTGCTGGCCAGCAAGCATGGCAGGAGAAGCCTCACTCCAAATGAGTTCCTGAGGAAGTTTCCAAGCAGGAGGCACTCTGGCTCCCCAAGCTCCAGAGTCCTGCTTACGACTTCCCTGTGGCAACAGAGTGGGTGCCAAGGGCATGTGGGTTGGAGGGTGCTCAGAAGCCACAGGCGAGGCTTTGGGCACCCAGTGTTCTCTGATGGAAAACACTGCAGGCCCGAGCATCCATGAACTCCTCCAAGGCTTTGCAGTGGGATAGCTGTCCATAGCAGATGGCTCCCTGCCAAGTGCTGCAGGCCTTTCTGGAGGGCTAAGCTGGAGCTTCCTTGCAGGCTGCTGGGCCAGGGGCGTGTGTCCCCTGGACCAGAGTGCTGCAGGAGGAGCTCCTAGCTAGGGGAGAGCAAGCACGTTGTTTCCTTGGCCTACGCTGGCCTGTGAACACAGAGACCAGCCAGCAGTGATGACAGCACAGGCAGCAAGGGGGTGTGGCAGGCAGCGAAGAGGCGGCAGGAGTCCCACTTGAAAGTGGGCTCATGACTGTTTGGTGCTCAGGCCCCAGTGCTCACGTGCACACACAGCCTCTGGACCTGCAGCTTCCCAGCAGTGCAAGAGACACACAGGCACCACCCTGGGGCCTTCTCGAATGAACTGTGCTCCATCGAGGTCCTGCTGGCTGGCAGTGGCCAAGGCCAGCACAGGCCCTAGGGAGGCCTGGCTGAGCCTGGGATGGGTCCGGACCTAGCAGTGCCCAGGGCAAGCCTGGGACTGCAGGCCAGGCTGCAGGCTCATTCCAGTTTGGGCCTGGTACGCAGAGCCTTCGGCTAGGACGTGCAGGGGGAAGGCTCAGCACAGTGGCTTTGGCCTGCAATCCACGTTCCTCCCTCGGGCCGCCCTGCCTGGCAGACCCACACTCCCTAGAAGTGTGTTCCTGAGGCAGTTGGACAGTTGGGGAGGTGGAGGCTCTCCCAACATGGGAGGCCTGCCCAGAACATGGCTGTGTGTCCAAAGAGGATTCCCTGCACCTCTGGCGCTGGGCAGAGATTTTCTGCACACAGGAGACCCTTGGCACACACAGTGTTTCCCCATGGAAAGCAGTGTGAGAAAGAGCCCCCGCCAGGGAAGCATGGCACTCGCCCATCGAAGCCCTCCATGCAGCAGGCTGTCATGGACTCGGCTGCAGGCCTTTGTGGCTGGAGAGACTGCAGCTCCTCTGGAGGCTCTGGGTCCATTTGCACTCCCCTTGGAGGAAACGAGGTTGTGGGATGGGGTCCTTGCCAACAATGGCACTCAGCCTGCTCCATTCGATGAGACGCACGTGCGGTGAGAGGGGCTTGTCAGCCCAGAAGCAAGCAGGGCAGCCAGGGAGGGGATTTGCATGCAGCTTGGAAGCCCTAGACTGCTGCCTCCAACCCAGGGAATGCCGGCTCTGCCCATCAGGCCCCATTCCCAAGTGGGCACCCAGCTTCAGCATCTGCCCTTTCCCAGCCATGGAACCATTCCCAGGCCACACCCTGAGCCCTGCCAAGGGTGACCTTGGCTCCCCGGGTGGGCTGAATGGCACGACTGTGTTAGGGGAGAGAAGGCCCAGGAGGCCTTCAGGGAACTGCCACCACATAGCAGTGCTCAGGAAAAGGCACTCTGCTTTCTGTAGGCTGGATGCACACTCGAGTTTTGGCTTGAGGCAGAGAGAGCTCAGCTAGGCGATTCCAGGCTGAAGGCAAAGCAGAGAGTTTTTTGGTGGAGCGATGGCACCATCTGCTGGCCAGCAAGCGTGGCAGGAGAAGCCTCACTCCAAATGAGTTCCTGAGGAAGTTTCCAAGCAGGAGGCACTCTGGCTCCCCAAGCTCCAGAGTCCTGCTTACGACTTCCCTGTGGCAAGAGAGTGGGTGCCAAGGGCATGTGGGTTGGAGGGTGCTCAGAAGCCACAGGCGAGGCTTTGGGCACCCAGTGTTCTCTGATGGAAAACACTGCAGGCCCGAGCATCCATGAACTCCTCCAAGGCTTTGCAGTGGGATAGCTGTCCATAGCAGATGGCTCCCTGCCAAGTGCTGCAGGCCTTTCTGGAGGGCTAAGCTGGAGCTTCCTTGCAGGCTGCTGGGCCAGGGGCGTGTGTCCCCTGGGCCAGAGTGCTGCAGGAGGAGCTCCTAGCTAGGGGAGAGCAAGCACGTTGTTTCCTTGCCCTACGCTGGCCTGTGAACACAGAGGCCATCCAGCAGTGATGAAAGCACAGGCAGCAAGGGGGTGTGGCAGGCAGCGAAGAGGCGGCAGGAGTCCCACTTGAAAGTGGGCTCATGACTGTTTGGTGCTCAGGCCCCAGTGCTCACGTGCACACACAGCCTCTGGACCTGCAGCTTCCCAGCAGTGCAACAGACACACAGGCACCACCCTGGGGCCTTCTCGAATGAACTGTGCTCCATCGAGGTCCTGCTGGCTGGCAGTGGTCAAGGCCAGCACAGGCCCTAGGGAGGCCTGGCTGAGCCTGGGATGGGTCCGGACATAGCAGTGCCCAGGGCAAGCCTGGGACTGCAGGCCAGGCTGCAGGCTCATTCCAGTTTGGGCCTGGTACGCAGAGCCTTCGGCTAGGACGTGCAGGGGGAAGGCTCAGCACAGTGGCTTTGGCCTGCAATCCACGTTCCTCCCTCGGGCCGCCCTGCCTGGCAGACCCACACTCCCTAGAAGTGTGTTCCTGAGGCAGCTGGACAGTTGGGGAGGTGGAGGCTCTCCCAACATGGGAGGCCTGCCCAGAACATGGCTGTGTGTCCAAAGAGGATTCCCTGCACCTCTGGCGCTGGGCAGAGATTTTCTGCACACAGGAGACCCTTGGCACACACAGTGTTTCCCCATGGAAAGCAGTGTGAGAAAGAGCCCCCGCCAGGGAAGCATGGCACTCGCCCATCGAAGCCCTCCATGCAGCAGGCTGTCATGGACTCGGCTGCAGGCCTTTGTGGCTGGAGAGACTGCAGCTCCTCTGGAGGCTCTGGGTCCATTTGCACTCCCCTTGGAGGAAACGAGGTTGTGGGATGAGGTCCTTGCCAACAATGGCACTCAGCCTGCTCCATTCGATGAGACACACGTGTGGTGAGAGGGGCTTGTCAGCCCAGAAGCAAGCAGGGCAGCCAGGGAGGGGATTTGCATGCAGCTTGGAAGCCCTAGACTGCTGCCTCCCACCCAGGGAATGCCGGCTCTGCCCATCAGGCCCCATTCCCAAGTGGGCACCCAGCTTCAGCATCTGCCCTTTCCCAGCCATGGAACCATTCCCAGGCCACACCCTGAGCCCTGCCAAGGGTGACCTTGGCTCCCCGGGTGGGCTGAATGGCACGACTGTGTTAGGGGAGAGAAGGCCCAGGAGGCCTTCAGGGAACTGCCACCACATAGCAGTGCTCAGGAAAAGGCACTCTGCTTTCTGTAGGCTGGATGCACACTCGAGTTTTGGCTTGAGGCAGAGAGAGCTCAGCTAGGCGATTCCAGGCTGAAGGCAAAGCAGAGAGTTTTTTGGTGGAGCGATGGCACCATCTGCTGGCCAGCAAGCGTGGCAGGAGAAGCCTCACTCCAAATGAGTTCCTGAGGAAGTTTCCAAGCAGGAGGCACTCTGGCTCCCCAAGCTCCAGAGTCCTGCTTACGACTTCCCTGTGGCAAGAGAGTGGGTGCCAAGGGCATGTGGGTTGGAGGGTGCTCAGAAGCCACAGGCGAGGCTTTGGGCACCCAGTGTTCTCTGATGGAAAACACTGCAGGCCCGAGCATCCATGAACTCCTCCAAGGCTTTGCAGTGGGATAGCTGTCCATAGCAGATGGCTCCCTGCCAAGTGCTGCAGGCCTTTCTGGAGGGCTAAGCTGGAGCTTCCTTGCAGGCTGCTGGGCCAGGGGCGTGTGTCCCCTGGGCCAGAGTGCTGCAGGAGGAGCTCCTAGCTAGGGGAGAGCAAGCACGTTGTTTCCTTGGCCTACGCTGGCCTGTGAACACAGAGGCCAGCCAGCAGTGATGACAGCACAGGCAGCAAGGGGGTGTGGCAGGCAGCGAAGAGGCGGCAGGAGTCCCACTTGAAAGTGGGCTCATGACTGTTTGGTGCTCAGGCCCCAGTGCTCACGTGCACACACAGCCTCTGGACCTGCAGCTTCCCAGCAGTGCAAGAGACACACAGGCACCACCCTGGGGCCTTCTCGAATGAACTGTGCTCCGTCGAGGTCCTGCTGGCTGGCAGTGGCCAAGGCCAGCACAGGCCCTAGGGAGGCCTGGCTGAGCCTGGGATGGGTCCGGACCTAGCAGTGCCCAGGGCAAGCCTGGGACTGCAGGCCAGGCTGCAGGCTCATTCCAGTTTGGGCCTGGTACGCAGAGCCTTCGGCTAGGACGTGCAGGGGGAAGGCTCAGCACAGTGGCTTTGGCCTGCAATCCACGTTCCTCCCTCGGGCCGCCCTGCCTGGCAGACCCACACTCCCTAGAAGTGTGTTCCTGAGGCAGCTGGACAGTTGGGGAGGTGGAGGCTCTCCCAACATGGGAGGCCTGCCCAGAACATGGCTGTGTGTCCAAAGAGGATTCCCTGCACCTCTGGCGCTGGGCAGAGATTTTCTGCACACAGGAGACCCTTGGCACACACAGTGTTTCCCCATGGAAAGCAGTGTGAGAAAGAGCCCCCGCCAGGGAAGCATGGCACTCGCCCATCGAAGCCCTCCATGCAGCAGGCTGTCATGGACTCGGCTGCAGGCCTTTGTGGCTGGAGAGACTGCAGCTCCTCTGGAGGCTCTGGGTCCATTTGCACTCCCCTTGGAGGAAACGAGGTTGTGGGATGAGGTCCTTGCCAACAATGGCACTCAGCCTGCTCCATTCGATGAGACGCACGTGCGGTGAGAGGGGCTTGTCAGCCCAGAAGCAAGCAGGGCAGCCAGGGAGGGGATTTGCATGCAGCTTGGAAGCCCTAGACTGCTGCCTCCCACCCAGGGAATGCCGGCTCTGCCCATCAGGCCCCATTCCCAAGTGGGCACCCAGCTTCAGCATCTGCCCTTTCCCAGCCATGGAACCATTCCCAGGCCACACCCTGAGCCCTGCCAAGGGTGACCTTGGCTCCCCGGGTGGGCTGAATGGCACGACTGTGTTAGGGGAGAGAAGGCCCAGGAGGCCTTCAGGGAACTGCCACCACATAGCAGTGCTCAGGAAAAGGCACTCTGCTTTCTGTAGGCTGGATGGACACTCGAGTTTTGGCTTGAGGCAGAGAGAGCTCAGCTAGGCGATTCCAGGCTGAAGGCAAAGCAGAGAGTTTTTTGGTGGAGCGATGGCACCATCTGCTGGCCAGCAAGCGTGGCAGGAGAAGCCTCACTCCAAATGAGTTCCTGAGGAAGTTTCCAAGCAGGAGGCACTCTGGCTCCCCAAGCTCCAGAGTCCTGCTTACGACTTCCCTGTGGCAAGAGAGTGGGTGCCAAGGGCATGTGGGTTGGAGGGTGCTCAGAAGCCACAGGCGAGGCTTTGGGCACCCAGTGTTCTCTGATGGAAAACACTGCAGGCCCGAGCATCCATGAACTCCTCCAAGGCTTTGCAGTGGGATAGCTGTCCATAGCAGATGGCTCCCTGCCAAGTGCTGCAGGCCTTTCTGGAGGGCTAAGCTGGAGCTTCCTTGCAGGCTGCTGGGCCAGGGGCGTGTGTCCCCTGGGCCAGAGTGCTGCAGGAGGAGCTCCTAGCTAGGGGAGAGCAAGCACGTTGTTTCCTTGGCCTACGCTGGCCTGTGAACACAGAGGCCAGCCAGCAGTGATGACAGCACAGGCAGCAAGGGGGTGTGGCAGGCAGCGAAGAGGCGGCAGGAGTCCCACTTGAAAGTGGGCTCATGACTGTTTGGTGCTCAGGCCCCAGTGCTCACGTGCACACACAGCCTCTGGACCTGCAGCTTCCCAGCAGTGCAAGAGACACACAGGCACCACCCTGGGGCCTTCTCGAATGAACTGTGCTCCATCGAGGTCCTGCTGGCTGGCAGTGGCCAAGGCCAGCACAGGCCCTAGGGAGGCCTGGCTGAGCCTGGGATGGGTCCGGACCTAGCAGTGCCCAGGGCAAGCCTGGGACTGCAGGCCAGGCTGCAGGCTCATTCCAGTTTGGGCCTGGTACGCAGAGCCTTCGGCTAGGACGTGCAGGGGGAAGGCTCAGCACAGTGGCTTTGGCCTGCAATCCACGTTCCTCCCTCGGGCCGCCCTGCCTGGCAGACCCACACTCCCTAGAAGTGTGTTCCTGAGGCAGCTGGACAGTTGGGGAGGTGGAGGCTCTCCCAACATGGGAGGCCTGCCCAGAACATGGCTGTGTGTCCAAAGAGGATTCCCTGCACCTCTGGCGCTGGGCAGGGATTTTCTGCACACAGGAGACCCTTGGCACACACAGTGTTTCCCCATGGAAAGCAGTGTGAGAAAGAGCCCCCGCCAGGGAAGCATGGCACTCGCCCATCGAAGCCCTCCATGCAGCAGGCTGTCATGGACTCGGCTGCAGGCCTTTGTGGCTGGAGAGACTGCAGCTCCTCTGGAGGCTCTGGGTCCATTTGCACTCCCCTTGGAGGAAACGAGGTTGTGGGATGAGGTCCTTGCCAACAATGGCACTCAGCCTGCTCCATTCGATGAGACACACGTGTGCTGAGAGGGGCTTGTCAGCCCAGAAGCAAGCAGGGCAGCCAGGGAGGGGATTTGCATGGAGCTTGGAAGCCCTAGACTGCTGCCTCCCACCCAGGGAATGCCGGCTCTGCCCATCAGGCCCCATTCCCAGTGGGCACCCAGCTTCAGCATCTGCCCTTTCCCAGCCATGGAACCATTCCCAGGCCACACCCTGAGCCCTGCCAAGGGTGACCTTGGCTCCCCGGGTGGGCTGAATGGCACGACTGTGTTAGGGGAGAGAAGGCCCAGGAGGCCTTCAGGGAACTGCCACCACATAGCAGTGCTCAGGAAAAGGCACTCTGCTTTCTGTAGGCTGGATGCACACTCGAGTTTTGGCTTGAGGCAGAGAGAGCTCAGCTAGGCGATTCCAGGCTGAAGGCAAAGCAGAGAGTTTTTTGGTGGAGCGATGGCACCATCTGCTGGCCAGCAAGCGTGGCAGGAGAAGCCTCACTCCAAATGAGTTCCTGAGGAAGTTTCCAAGCAGGAGGCACTCTGGCTCCCCAAGCTCCAGAGTCCTGCTTACGACTTCCCTGTGGCAACAGAGTGGGTGCCAAGGGCATGTGGGTTGGAGGGTGCTCAGAAGCCACAGGCGAGGCTTTGGGCACCCAGTGTTCTCTGATGGAAAACACTGCAGGCCCGAGCATCCATGAACTCCTCCAAGGCTTTGCAGTGGGATAGCTGTCCATAGCAGATGGCTCCCTGCCAAGTGCTGCAGGCCTTTCTGGAGGGCTAAGCTGGAGCTTCCTTGCAGGCTGCTGGGCCAGGGGCGTGTGTCCCCTGGGCCAGAGTGCTGCAGGAGGAGCTCCTAGCTAGGGGAGAGCAAGCACGTTGTTTCCTTGGCCTACGCTGGCCTGTGAACACAGAGGCCAGCCAGCAGTGATGACAGCACAGGCAGCAAGGGGGTGTGGCAGGCAGCGAAGAGGCGGCAGGAGTCCCACTTGAAAGTGGGCTCATGACTGTTTGGTGCTCAGGCCCCAGTGCTCACGTGCACACACAGCCTCTGGACCTGCAGCTTCCCAGCAGTGCAAGAGACACACAGGCACCACCCTGGGGCCTTCTCGAATGAACTGTGCTCCGTCGAGGTCCTGCTGGCTGGCAGTGGCCAAGGCCAGCACAGGCCCTAGGGAGGCCTGGCTGAGCCTGGGATGGGTCCGGACCTAGCAGTGCCCAGGGCAAGCCTGGGACTGCAGGCCAGGCTGCAGGCTCATTCCAGTTTGGGCCTGGTACGCAGAGCCTTCGGCTAGGACGTGCAGGGGGAAGGCTCAGCACAGTGGCTTTGGCCTGCAATCCACGTTCCTCCCTCGGGCCGCCCTGCCTGGCAGACCCACACTCCCTAGAAGTGTGTTCCTGAGGCAGCTGTAGTTGGGGAGGTGGAGGCTCTCCCAACATGGGAGGCCTGCCCAGAACATGGCTGTGTGTCCAAAGAGGATTCCCTGCACCTCTGGCGCTGGGCAGAGATTTTCTGCACACAGGAGACCCTTGGCACACACAGTGTTTCCCCATGGAAAGCAGTGTGAGAAAGAGCCCCCGCCAGGGAAGCATGGCACTCGCCCATCGAAGCCCTCCATGCAGCAGGCTGTCATGGACTCGGCTGCAGGCCTTTGTGGCTGGAGAGACTGCAGCTCCTCTGGAGGCTCTGGGTCCATTTGCACTCCCCTTGGAGGAAACGAGGTTGTGGGATGAGGTCCTTGCCAAAAATGGCACTCAGCCTGCTCCATTCGATGAGACGCACGTGTGGTGAGAGGGGCTTGTCAGCCCAGAAGCAAGCAGGGCAGCCAGGGAGGGGATTTGCATTCAGCTTGGAAGCCCTAGACTGCTGCCTCCCACCCAGGGAATGCCGGCTCTGCCCATCAGGCCCCATTCCCAAGTGGGCACCCAGCTTCAGCATCTGCCCTTTCCCAGCCATGGAACCATTCCCAGGCCACACCCTGAGCCCTGCCAAGGGTGACCTTGGCTCCCCGGGTGGGCTGAATGGCACGACTGTGTTAGGGGAGAGAAGGCCCAGGAGGCCTTCAGGGAACTGCCACCACATAGCAGTGCTCAGGAAAAGGCACTCTGCTTTCTGTAGGCTGGATGCACACTCGAGTTTTGGCTTGAGGCAGAGAGAGCTCAGCTAGGCGATTCCAGGCTGAAGGCAAAGCAGAGAGTTTTTTGGTGGAGCGATGGCACCATCTGCTGGCCAGCAAGCATGGCAGGAGAAGCCTCACTCCAAATGAGTTCCTGAGGAAGTTTCCAAGCAGGAGGCACTCTGGCTCCCCAAGCTCCAGAGTCCTGCTTACGACTTCCCTGTGGCAAGAGAGTGGGTGCCAAGGGCATGTGGGTTGGAGGGTGCTCAGAAGCCACAGGCGAGGCTTTGGGCACCCAGTGTTCTCTGATGGAAAACACTGCAGGCCCGAGCATCCATGAACTCCTCCAAGGCTTTGCAGTGGGATAGCTGTCCATAGCAGATGGCTCCCTGCCAAGTGCTGCAGGCCTTTCTGGAGGGCTAAGCTGGAGCTTCCTTGCAGGCTGCTGGGCCAGGGGCGTGTGTCCCCTGGGCCAGAGTGCTGCAGGAGGAGCTCCTAGCTAGGGGAGAGCAAGCACGTTGTTTCCTTGGCCTACGCTGGCCTGTGAACACAGAGGCCAGCCAGCAGTGATGACAGCACAGGCAGCAAGGGGGTGTGGCAGGCAGCGAAGAGGCGGCAGGAGTCCCACTTGAAAGTGGGCTCATGACTGTTTGGTGCTCAGGCCCCAGTGCTCACGTGCACACACAGCCTCTGGACCTGCAGCTTCCCAGCAGTGCAAGAGACACACAGGCACCACCCTGGGGCCTTCTCGAATGAACTGTGCTCCGTCGAGGTCCTGCTGGCTGGCAGTGGCCAAGGCCAGCACAGGCCCTAGGGAGGCCTGGCTGAGCCTGGGATGGGTCCGGACCTAGCAGTGCCCAGGGCAAGCCTGGGACTGCAGGCCAGGCTGCAGGCTCATTCCAGTTTGGGCCTGGTACGCAGAGCCTTCAGCTAGGACGTGCAGGGGGAAGGCTCAGCACAGTGGCTTTGGCCTGCAATCCACGTTCCTCCCTCGGGCCGCCCTGCCTGGCAGACCCACACTCCCTAGAAGTGTGTTCCTGAGGCAGCTGGACAGTTGGGGAGGTGGAGGCTCTCCCAACATGGGAGGCCTGCCCAGAACATGGCTGTGTGTCCAAAGAGGATTCCCTGCACCTCTGGCGCTGGGCAGAGATTTTCTGCACACAGGAGACCCTTGGCACACACAGTGTTTCCCCATGGAAAGCAGTGTGAGAAAGAGCCCCCGCCAGGGAAGCATGGCACTCGCCCATCGAAGCCCTCCATGCAGCAGGCTGTCATGGACTCGGCTGCAGGCCTTTGTGGCTGGAGAGACTGCAGCTCCTCTGGAGGCTCTGGGTCCATTTGCACTCCCCTTGGAGGAAACGAGGTTGTGGGATGAGGTCCTTGCCCACAATGGCACTCAGCCTGCTCCATTCGATGAGACACACGTGTGGTGAGAGGGGCTTGTCAGCCCAGAAGCAAGCAGGGCAGCCAGGGAGGGGATTTGCATGCAGCTTGGAAGCCCTAGACTGCTGCCTCCCACCCAGGGAATGCCGGCTCTGCCCATCAGGCCCCATTCCCAGTGGGCACCCAGCTTCAGCATCTGCCCTTTCCCAGCCATGGAACCATTCCCAGGCCACACCCTGAGCCCTGCCAAGGGTGACCTTGGCTCCCCGGGTGGGCTGAATGGCACGACTGTGTTAGGGGAGAGAAGGCCCAGGAGGCCTTCAGGGAACTGCCACCACATAGCAGTGCTCAGGAAAAGGCACTCTGCTTTCTGTAGGCTGGATGCACACTCGAGTTTTGGCTTGAGGCAGAGAGAGCTCAGCTAGGCGATTCCAGGCTGAAGGCAAAGCAGAGAGTTTTTTGGTGGAGCGATGGCACCATCTGCTGGCCAGCAAGCGTGGCACGAGAAGCCTCACTCCAAATGAGTTCCTGAGGAAGTTTCCAAGCAGGAGGCACTCTGGCTCCCCAAGCTCCAGAGTCCTGCTTACGACTTCCCTGTGGCAACAGAGTGGGTGCCAAGGGCATGTGGGTTGGAGGGTGCTCAGAAGCCACAGGCGAGGCTTTGGGCACCCAGTGTTCTCTGATGGAAAACACTGCAGGCCCGAGCATCCATGAACTCCTCCAAGGCTTTGCAGTGGGATAGCTGTCCATAGCAGATGGCTCCCTGCCAAGTGCTGCAGGCCTTTCTGGAGGGCTAAGCTGGAGCTTCCTTGCAGGCTGCTGGGCCAGGGGCGTGTGTCCCCTGGGCCAGAGTGCTGCAGGAGGAGCTCCTAGCTAGGGGAGAGCAAGCACGTTGTTTCCTTGGCCTACGCTGGCCTGTGAACACAGAGGCCAGCCAGCAGTGATGACAGCACAGGCAGCAAGGGGGTGTGGCAGGCAGCGAAGAGGCGGCAGGAGTCCCACTTGAAAGTGGGCTCATGACTGTTTGGTGCTCAGGCCCCAGTGCTCACGTGCACACACAGCCTCTGGACCTGCAGCTTCCCAGCAGTGCAAGAGACACACAGGCACCACCCTGGGGCCTTCTCGAATGAACTGTGCTCCGTCGAGGTCCTGCTGGCTGGCAGTGGCCAAGGCCAGCACAGGCCCTCGGGAGGCCTGGCTGAGCCTGGGATGGGTCCGGACCTAGCAGTGCCCAGGGCAAGCCTGGGACTGCAGGCCAGGCTGCAGGCTCATTCCAGTTTGGGCCTGGTACGCAGAGCCTTCGGCTAGGACGTGCAGGGGGAAGGCTCAGCACAGTGGCTTTGGCCTGCAATCCATGTTCCTCCCTCGGGCCGCCCTGCCTGGCAGACCCACACTCCCTAGAAGTGTGTTCCTGAGGCAGCTGGACAGTTGGGGAGGTGGAGGCTCTCCCAACATGGGAGGCCTGCCCAGAACATGGCTGTGTGTCCAAAGAGGATTCCCTGCACCTCTGGCGCTGGGCAGAGATTTTCTGCACACAGGAGACCCTTGGCACACACAGTGTTTCCCCATGGAAAGCAGTGTGAGAAAGAGCCCCCGCCAGGGAAGCATGGCACTCGCCCATCGAAGCCCTCCATGCAGCAGGCTGTCATGGACTCGGCTGCAGGCCTTTGTGGCTGGAGAGACTGCAGCTCCTCTGGAGGCTCTGGGTCCATTTGCACTCCCCTTGGAGGAAACGAGGTTGTGGGATGAGGTCCTTGCCCACAATGGCACTCAGCCTGCTCCATTCGATGAGACGCACGTGTTTTGAGAGGGGCTTGTCAGCCCAGAAGCAAGCAGGGCAGCCAGGGAGGGGATTTGCATGCAGCTTGGAAGCCCTAGACTGCTGCCTCCCACCCAGGGAATGCCGGCTCTGCCCATCAGGCCCCATTCCCAAGTGGGCACCCAGCTTCAGCATCTGCCCTTTCCCAGCCATGGAACCATTCCCAGGCCACACCCTGAGCCCTGCCAAGGGTGACCTTGGCTCCCCAGGTGGGCTGAATGGCACGACTGTGTTAGGGGAGAGAAGGCCCAGGAGGCCTTCAGGGAACTGCCACCACATAGCAGTGCTCAGGAAAAGGCACTCTGCTTTCTGTAGGCTGGATGCACACTCGAGTTTTGGCTTGAGGCAGAGAGAGCTCAGCTAGGCGATTCCAGGCTGAAGGCAAAGCAGAGAGTTTTTTGGTGGAGCGATGGCACCATCTGCTGGCCAGCAAGCGTGGCACGAGAAGCCTCACTCCAAATGAGTTCCTGAGGAAGTTTCCAAGCAGGAGGCACTCTGGCTCCCCAAGCTCCAGAGTCCTGCTTACGACTTCCCTGTGGCAACAGAGTGGGTGCCAAGGGCATGTGGGTTGGAGGGTGCTCAGAAGCCACAGGCGAGGCTTTGGGCACCCAGTGTTCTCTGATGGAAAACACTGCAGGCCCGAGCATCCATGAACTCCTCCAAGGCTTTGCAGTGGGATAGCTGTCCATAGCAGATGGCTCCCTGCCAAGTGCTGCAGGCCTTTCTGGAGGGCTAAGCTGGAGCTTCCTTGCAGGCTGCTGGGCCAGGGGCGTGTGTCCCCTGGGCCAGAGTGCTGCAGGAGGAGCTCCTAGCTAGGGGAGAGCAAGCACGTTGTTTCCTTGGCCTACGCTGGCCTGTGAACACAGAGGCCAGCCAGCAGTGATGACAGCACAGGCAGCAAGGGGGTGTGGCAGGCAGCGAAGAGGCGGCAGGAGTCCCACTTGAAAGTGGGCTCATGACTGTTTGGTGCTCAGGCCCCAGTGCTCACGTGCACACACAGCCTCTGGACCTGCAGCTTCCCAGCAGTGCAAGAGACACACAGGCACCACCCTGGGGCCTTCTCGAATGAACTGTGCTCCGTCGAGGTCCTGCTGGCTGGCAGTGGCCAAGGCCAGCACAGGCCCTCGGGAGGCCTGGCTGAGCCTGGGATGGGTCCGGACCTAGCAGTGCCCAGGGCAAGCCTGGGACTGCAGGCCAGGCTGCAGGCTCATTCCAGTTTGGGCCTGGTACGCAGAGCCTTCGGCTAGGACGTGCAGGGGGAAGGCTCAGCACAGTGGCTTTGGCCTGCAATCCACGTTCCTCCCTCGGGCCGCCCTGCCTGGCAGACCCACACTCCCTAGAAGTGTGTTCCTGAGGCAGCTGGACAGTTGGGGAGGTGGAGGCTCTCCCAACATGGGAGGCCTGCCCAGAACATGGCTGTGTGTCCAAAGAGGATTCCCTGCACCTCTGGCGCTGGGCAGAGATTTTCTGCACACAGGAGACCCTTGGCACACACAGTGTTTCCCCATGGAAAGCAGTGTGAGAAAGAGCCCCCGCCAGGGAAGCATGGCACTCGCCCATCGAAGCCCTCCATGCAGCAGGCTGTCATGGACTCGGCTGCAGGCCTTTGTGGCTGGAGAGACTGCAGCTCCTCTGGAGGCTCTGGGTCCATTTGCACTCCCCTTGGAGGAAACGAGGTTGTGGGATGAGGTCCTTGCCCACAATGGCACTCAGCCTGCTCCATTCGATGAGACACACGTGTGGTGAGAGGGGCTTGTCAGCCCAGAAGCAAGCAGGGCAGCCAGGGAGGGGATTTGCATGCAGCTTGGAAGCCCTAGACTGCTGCCTCCCACCCAGGGAATGCCGGCTCTGCCCATCAGGCCCCATTCCCAGTGGGCACCCAGCTTCAGCATCTGCCCTTTCCCAGCCATGGAACCATTCCCAGGCCACACCCTGAGCCCTGCCAAGGGTGACCTTGGCTCCCCGGGTGGGCTGAATGGCACGGCTGTGTTAGGGGAGAGAAGGCCCAGGAGGCCTTCAGGGAACTGCCACCACATAGCAGTGCTCAGGAAAAGGCACTCTGCTTTCTGTAGGCTGGATGCACACTCGAGTTTTGGCTTGAGGCAGAGAGAGCTCAGCTAGGCGATTCCAGGCTGAAGGCAAAGCAGAGAGTTTTTTGGTGGAGCGATGGCACCATCTGCTGGCCAGCAAGCGTGGCAGGAGAAGCCTCACTCCAAATGAGTTCCTGAGGAAGTTTCCAAGCAGGAGGCACTCTGGCTCCCCAAGCTCCAGAGTCCTGCTTACGACTTCCCTGTGGCAAGAGAGTGGGTGCCAAGGGCATGTGGGTTGGAGGGTGCTCAGAAGCCACAGGCGAGGCTTTGGGCACCCAGTGTTCTCTGATGGAAAACACTGCAGGCCCGAGCATCCATGAACTCCTCCAAGGCTTTGCAGTGGGATAGCTGTCCATAGCAGATGGCTCCCTGCCAAGTGCTGCAGGCCTTTCTGGAGGGCTAAGCTGGAGCTTCCTTGCAGGCTGCTGGGCCAGGGGCGTGTGTCCCCTGGGCCAGAGTGCTGCAGGAGGAGCTCCTAGCTAGGGGAGAGCAAGCACGTTGTTTCCTTGGCCTACGCTGGCCTGTGAACACAGAGGCCAGCCAGCAGTGATGACAGCACAGGCAGCAAGGGGGTGTGGCAGGCAGCGAAGAGGCGGCAGGAGTCCCACTTGAAAGTGGGCTCATGACTGTTTGGTGCTCAGGCCCCAGTGCTCACGTGCACACACAGCCTCTGGACCTGCAGCTTCCCAGCAGTGCAAGAGACACACAGGCACCACCCTGGGGCCTTCTCGAATGAACTGTGCTCCGTCGAGGTCCTGCTGGCTGGCAGTGGCCAAGGCCAGCACAGGCCCTCGGGAGGCCTGGCTGAGCCTGGGATGGGTCCGGACCTAGCAGTGCCCAGGGCAAGCCTGGGACTGCAGGCCAGGCTGCAGGCTCATTCCAGTTTGGGCCTGGTACGCAGAGCCTTCGGCTAGGACGTGCAGGGGGAAGGCTCAGCACAGTGGCTTTGGCCTGCAATCCACGTTCCTCCCTCGGGCCGCCCTGCCTGGCAGACCCACACTCCCTAGAAGTGTGTTCCTGAGGCAGTTGGACAGTTGGGGAGGTGGAGGCTCTCCCAACATGGGAGGCCTGCCCAGAACATGGCTGTGTGTCCAAAGAGGATTCCCTGCACCTCTGGCGCTGGGCAGAGATTTTCTGCACACAGGAGACCCTTGGCACACACAGTGTTTCCCCATGGAAAGCAGTGTGAGAAAGAGCCCCCGCCAGGGAAGCATGGCACTCGCCCATCGAAGCCCTCCATGCAGCAGGCTGTCATGGACTCGGCTGCAGGCCTTTGTGGCTGGAGAGACTGCAGCTCCTCTGGAGGCTCTGGGTCCATTTGCACTCCCCTTGGAGGAAACGAGGTTGTGGGATGAGGTCCTTGCCCACAATGGCACTCAGCCTGCTCCATTCGATGAGACACACGTGTTTTGAGAGGGGCTTGTCAGCCCAGAAGCAAGCAGGGCAGCCAGGGAGGGGATTTGCATGCAGCTTGGAAGCCCTAGACTGCTGCCTCCCACCCAGGGAATGCCGGCTCTGCCCATCAGGCCCCATTCCCAAGTGGGCACCCAGCTTCAGCATCTGCCCTTTCCCAGCCATGGAACCATTCCCAGGCCACACCCTGAGCCCTGCCAAGGGTGACCTTGGCTCCCCGGGTGGGCTGAATGGCACGACTGTGTTAGGGGAGAGAAGGCCCAGGAGGCCTTCAGGGAACTGCCACCACATAGCAGTGCTCAGGAAAAGGCACTCTGCTTTCTGTAGGCTGGATGCACACTCGAGTTTTGGCTTGAGGCAGAGAGAGCTCAGCTAGGCGATTCCAGGCTGAAGGCAAAGCAGAGAGTTTTTTGGTGGAGCGATGGCACCATCTGCTGGCCAGCAAGCGTGGCAGGAGAAGCCTCACTCCAAATGAGTTCCTGAGGAAGTTTCCAAGCAGGAGGCACTCTGGCTCCCCAAGCTCCAGAGTCCTGCTTACGACTTCCCTGTGGCAAGAGAGTGGGTGCCAAGGGCATGTGGGTTGGAGGGTGCTCAGAAGCCACAGGCGAGGCTTTGGGCACCCAGTGTTCTCTGATGGAAAACACTGCAGGCCCGAGCATCCATGAACTCCTCCAAGGCTTTGCAGTGGGATAGCTGTCCATAGCAGATGGCTCCCTGCCAAGTGCTGCAGGCCTTTCTGGAGGGCTAAGCTGGAGCTTCCTTGCAGGCTGCTGGGCCAGGGGCGTGTGTCCCCTGGGCCAGAGTGCTGCAGGAGGAGCTCCTAGCTAGGGGAGAGCAAGCACGTTGTTTCCTTGGCCTACGCTGGCCTGTGAACACAGAGGCCAGCCAGCAGTGATGACAGCACAGGCAGCAAGGGGGTGTGGCAGGCAGCGAAGAGGCGGCAGGAGTCCCACTTGAAAGTGGGCTCATGACTGTTTGGTGCTCAGGCCCCAGTGCTCACGTGCACACACAGCCTCTGGACCTGCAGCTTCCCAGCAGTGCAAGAGACACACAGGCACCACCCTGGGGCCTTCTCGAATGAACTGTGCTCCAAAGGGGTCCTGCTGGCTGGCAGTGGCCAAGGCCAGCACAGGCCCTCGGGAGGCCTGGCTGAGCCTGGGATGGGTCCGGACCTAGCAGTGCCCAGGGCAAGCCTGGGACTGCAGGCCAGGCTGCAGGCTCATTCCAGTTTGGGCCTGGTACGCAGAGCCTTCGGCTAGGACGTGCAGGGGGAAGGCTCAGCACAGTGGCTTTGGCCTGCAATCCACGTTCCTCCCTCGGGCCGCCCTGCCTGGCAGACCCACACTCCCTAGAAGTGTGTTCCTGAGGCAGCTGGACAGTTGGGGAGGTGGAGGCTCTCCCAACATGGGAGGCCTGCCCAGAACATGGCTGTGTGTCCAAAGAGGATTCCCTGCACCTCTGGCGCTGGGCAGAGATTTTCTGCACACAGGAGACCCTTGGCACACACAGTGTTTCCCCATGGAAAGCAGTGTGAGAAAGAGCCCCCGCCAGGGAAGCATGGCACTCGCCCATCGAAGCCCTCCATGCAGCAGGCTGTCATGGACTCGGCTGCAGGCCTTTGTGGCTGGAGAGACTGCAGCTCCTCTGGAGGCTCTGGGTCCATTTGCACTCCCCTTGGAGGAAACGAGGTTGTGGGATGAGGTCCTTGCCCACAATGGCACTCAGCCTGCTCCATTCGATGAGACACACGTGTGGTGAGAGGGGCTTGTCAGCCCAGAAGCAAGCAGGGCAGCCAGGGAGGGGATTTGCATGCAGCTTGGAAGCCCTAGACTGCTGCCTCCCACCCAGGGAATGCCGGCTCTGCCCATCAGGCCCCATTCCCAAGTGGGCACCCAGCTTCAGCATCTGCCCTTTCCCAGCCATGGAACCATTCCCAGGCCACACCCTGAGCCCTGCCAAGGGTGACCTTGGCTCCCCGGGTGGGCTGAATGGCACGACTGTGTTAGGGGAGAGAAGGCCCAGGAGGCCTTCAGGGAACTGCCACCACATAGCAGTGCTCAGGAAAAGGCACTCTGCTTTCTGTAGGCTGGATGCACACTCGAGTTTTGGCTTGAGGCAGAGAGAGCTCAGCTAGGCGATTCCAGGCTGAAGGCAAAGCAGAGAGTTTTTTGGTGGAGCGATGGCACCATCTGCTGGCCAGCAAGCGTGGCAGGAGAAGCCTCACTCCAAATGAGTTCCTGAGGAAGTTTCCAAGCAGGAGGCACTCTGGCTCCCCAAGCTCCAGAGTCCTGCTTACGACTTCCCTGTGGCAACAGAGTGGGTGCCAAGGGCATGTGGGTTGGAGGGTGCTCAGAAGCCACAGGCGAGGCTTTGGGCACCCAGTGTTCTCTGATGGAAAACACTGCAGGCCCGAGCATCCATGAACTCCTCCAAGGCTTTGCAGTGGGATAGCTGTCCATAGCAGATGGCTCCCTGCCAAGTGCTGCAGGCCTTTCTGGAGGGCTAAGCTGGAGCTTCCTTGCAGGCTGCTGGGCCAGGGGCGTGTGTCCCCTGGGCCAGAGTGCTGCAGGAGGAGCTCCTAGCTAGGGGAGAGCAAGCACGTTGTTTCCTTGGCCTACGCTGGCCTGTGAACACAGAGGCCAGCCAGCAGTGATGACAGCACAGGCAGCAAGGGGGTGTGGCAGGCAGCGAAGAGGCGGCAGGAGTCCCACTTGAAAGTGGGCTCATGACTGTTTGGTGCTCAGGCCCCAGTGCTCACGTGCACACACAGCCTCTGGACCTGCAGCTTCCCAGCAGTGCAAGAGACACACAGGCACCACCCTGGGGCCTTCTCGAATGAACTGTGCTCCATCGAGGTCCTGCTGGCTGGCAGTGGCCAAGGCCAGCACAGGCCCTCGGGAGGCCTGGCTGAGCCTGGGATGGGTCCGGACCTAGCAGTGCCCAGGGCAAGCCTGGGACTGCAGGCCAGGCTGCAGGCTCATTCCAGTTTGGGCCTGGTACGCAGAGCCTTCGGCTAGGACGTGCAGGGGGAAGGCTCAGCACAGTGGCTTTGGCCTGCAATCCACGTTCCTCCCTCGGGCCGCCCTGCCTGGCAGACCCACACTCCCTAGAAGTGTGTTCCTGAGGCAGCTGGACAGTTGGGGAGGTGGAGGCTCTCCCAACATGGGAGGCCTGCCCAGAACATGGCTGTGTGTCCAAAGAGGATTCCCTGCACCTCTGGCGCTGGGCAGAGATTTTCTGCACACAGGAGACCCTTGGCACACACAGTGTTTCCCCATGGAAAGCAGTGTGAGAAAGAGCCCCCGCCAGGGAAGCATGGCACTCGCCCATTGAAGCCCTCCATGCAGCAGGCTGTCATGGACTCGGCTGCAGGCCTTTGTGGCTGGAGAGACTGCAGCTCCTCTGGAGGCTCTGGGTCCATTTGCACTCCCCTTGGAGGAAACGAGGTTGTGGGATGAGGTCCTTGCCAACAATGGCACTCAGCCTGCTCCATTCGATGAGACGCACGTGTGGTGAGAGGGGCTTGTCAGCCCAGAAGCAAGCAGGGCAGCCAGGGAGGGGATTTGCATTCAGCTTGGAAGCCCTAGACTGCTGCCTCCCACCCAGGGAATGCCGGCTCTGCCCATCAGGCCCCATTCCCAAGTGGGCACCCAGCTTCAGCATCTGCCCTTTCCCAGCCATGGAACCATTCCCAGGCCACACCCTGAGCCCTGCCAAGGGTGACCTTGGCTCCCCGGGTGGGCTGAATGGCACGACTGTGTTAGGGGAGAGAAGGCCCAGGAGGCCTTCAGGGAACTGCCACCACATAGCAGTGCTCAGGAAAAGGCACTCTGCTTTCTGTAGGCTGGATGCACACTCGAGTTTTGGCTTGAGGCAGAGAGAGCTCAGCTAGGCGATTCCAGGCTGAAGGCAAAGCAGAGAGTTTTTTGGTGGAGCGATGGCACCATCTGCTGGCCAGCAAGCGTGGCAGGAGAAGCCTCACTCCAAATGAGTTCCTGAGGAAGTTTCCAAGCAGGAGGCACTCTGGCTCCCCAAGCTCCAGAGTCCTGCTTACGACTTCCCTGTGGCAAGAGAGTGGGTGCCAAGGGCATGTGGGTTGGAGGGTGCTCAGAAGCCACAGGCGAGGCTTTGGGCACCCAGTGTTCTCTGATGGAAAACACTGCAGGCCCGAGCATCCATGAACTCCTCCAAGGCTTTGCAGTGGGATAGCTGTCCATAGCAGATGGCTCCCTGCCAAGTGCTGCAGGCCTTTCTGGAGGGCTAAGCTGGAGCTTCCTTGCAGGCTGCTGGGCCAGGGGCGTGTGTCCCCTGGGCCAGAGTGCTGCAGGAGGAGCTCCTAGCTAGGGGAGAGCAAGCACGTTGTTTCCTTGGCCTACGCTGGCCTGTGAACACAGAGGCCAGCCAGCAGTGATGACAGCACAGGCAGCAAGGGGGTGTGGCAGGCAGCTAAGAGGCGGCAGGAGTCCCACTTGAAAGTGGGCTCATGACTGTTTGGTGCTCAGGCCCCAGTGCTCACGTGCACACACAGCCTCTGGACCTGCAGCTTCCCAGCAGTGCAAGAGACACACAGGCACCACCCTGGGGCCTTCTCGAATGAACTGTGCTCCGTCGAGGTCCTGCTGGCTGGCAGTGGCCAAGGCCAGCACAGGCCCTAGGGAGGCCTGGCTGAGCCTGGGATGGGTCCGGACCTAGCAGTGCCCAGGGCAAGCCTGGGACTGCAGGCCAGGCTGCAGGCTCATTCCAGTTTGGGCCTGGTACGCAGAGCCTTCGGCTAGGACGTGCAGGGGGAAGGCTCAGCACAGTGGCTTTGGCCTGCAATCCACGTTCCTCCCTCGGGCCGCCCTGCCTGGCAGACCCACACTCCCTAGAAGTGTGTTCCTGAGGCAGCTGGACAGTTGGGGAGGTGGAGGCTCTCCCAACATGGGAGGCCTGCCCAGAACATGGCTGTGTGTCCAAAGAGGATTCCCTGCACCTCTGGCGCTGGGCAGAGATTTTCTGCACACAGGAGACCCTTGGCACACACAGTGTTTCCCCATGGAAAGCAGTGTGAGAAAGAGCCCCCGCCAGGGAAGCATGGCACTCGCCCATCGAAGCCCTCCATGCAGCAGGCTGTCATGGACTCGGCTGCAGGCCTTTGTGGCTGGAGAGACTGCAGCTCCTCTGGAGGCTCTGGGTCCATTTGCACTCCCCTTGGAGGAAACGAGGTTGTGGGATGAGGTCCTTGCCCACAATGGCACTCAGCCTGCTCCATTCGATGAGACGCACGTGTGGTGAGAGGGGCTTGTCAGCCCAGAAGCAAGCAGGGCAGCCAGGGAGGGGATTTGCATTCAGCTTGGAAGCCCTAGACTGCTGCCTCCCACCCAGGGAATGCCGGCTCTGCCCATCAGGCCCCATGCCCAAGTGGGCACCCAGCTTCAGCATCTGCCCTTTCCCAGCCATGGAACCATTCCCAGGCCACACCCTGAGCCCTGCCAAGGGTGACCTTGGCTCCCCGGGTGGGCTGAATGGCACGACTGTGTTAGGGGAGAGAAGGCCCAGGAGGCCTTCAGGGAACTGCCACCACATAGCAGTGCTCAGGAAAAGGCACTCTGCTTTCTGTAGGCTGGATGCACACTCGAGTTTTGGCTTGAGGCAGAGAGAGCTCAGCTAGGCGATTCCAGGCTGAAGGCAAAGCAGAGAGTTTTTTGGTGGAGCGATGGCACCATCTGCTGGCCAGCAAGCGTGGCAGGAGAAGCCTCACTCCAAATGAGTTCCTGAGGAAGTTTCCAAGCAGGAGGCACTCTGGCTCCCCAAGCTCCAGAGTCCTGCTTACGACTTCCCTGTGGCAAGAGAGTGGGTGCCAAGGGCATGTGGGTTGGAGGGTGCTCAGAAGCCACAGGCGAGGCTTTGGGCACCCAGTGTTCTCTGATGGAAAACACTGCAGGCCCGAGCATCCATGAACTCCTCCAAGGCTTTGCAGTGGGATAGCTGTCCATAGCAGATGGCTCCCTGCCAAGTGCTGCAGGCCTTTCTGGAGGGCTAAGCTGGAGCTTCCTTGCAGGCTGCTGGGCCAGGGGCGTGTGTCCCCTGGGCCAGAGTGCTGCAGGAGGAGCTCCTAGCTAGGGGAGAGCAAGCACGTTGTTTCCTTGGCCTACGCTGGCCTGTGAACACAGAGGCCAGCCAGCAGTGATGACAGCACAGGCAGCAAGGGGGTGTGGCAGGCAGCGAAGAGGCGGCAGGAGTCCCACTTGAAAGTGGGCTCATGACTGTTTGGTGCTCAGGCCCCAGTGCTCACGTGCACACACAGCCTCTGGACCTGCAGCTTCCCAGCAGTGCAAGAGACACACAGGCACCACCCTGGGGCCTTCTCGAATGAACTGTGCTCCATCGAGGTCCTGCTGGCTGGCAGTGGCCAAGGCCAGCACAGGCCCTCGGGAGGCCTGGCTGAGCCTGGGATGGGTCCGGACCTAGCAGTGCCCAGGGCAAGCCTGGGACTGCAGGCCAGGCTGCAGGCTCATTCCAGTTTGGGCCTGGTACGCAGAGCCTTCGGCTAGGACGTGCAGGGGGAAGGCTCAGCACAGTGGCTTTGGCCTGCAATCCACGTTCCTCCCTCGGGCCGCCCTGCCTGGCAGACCCACACTCCCTAGAAGTGTGTTCCTGAGGCAGCTGGACAGTTGGGGAGGTGGAGGCTCTCCCAACATGGGAGGCCTGCCCAGAACATGGCTGTGTGTCCAAAGAGGATTCCCTGCACCTCTGGCGCTGGGCAGAGATTTTCTGCACACAGGAGACCCTTGGCACACACAGTGTTTCCCCATGGAAAGCAGTGTGAGAAAGAGCCCCCGCCAGGGAAGCATGGCACTCGCCCATTGAAGCCCTCCATGCAGCAGGCTGTCATGGACTCGGCTGCAGGCCTTTGTGGCTGGAGAGACTGCAGCTCCTCTGGAGGCTCTGGGTCCATTTGCACTCCCCTTGGAGGAAACGAGGTTGTGGGATGAGGTCCTTGCCAACAATGGCACTCAGCCTGCTCCATTCGATGAGACGCACGTGTGGTGAGAGGGGCTTGTCAGCCCAGAAGCAAGCAGGGCAGCCAGGGAGGGGATTTGCATGCAGCTTGGAAGCCCTAGACTGCTGCCTCCCACCCAGGGAATGCCGGCTCTGCCCATCAGGCCCCATTCCCAAGTGGGCACCCAGCTTCAGCATCTGCCCTTTCCCAGCCATGGAACCATTCCCAGGCCACAC
Organism: Hippopotamus amphibius kiboko; assembly: GCF_030028045.1. Classification (NCBI taxonomy): domain Eukaryota; kingdom Metazoa; phylum Chordata; class Mammalia; order Artiodactyla; family Hippopotamidae; genus Hippopotamus; species Hippopotamus amphibius. The sequence goes on along the minus strand of NC_080186.1, from coordinate 124,619,936 downwards.
CCTGAGCCCTGCCAAGGGTGACCTTGGCTCCCCGGGTGGGCTGAATGGCACGACTGTGTTAGGGGAGAGAAGGCCCAGGAGGCCTTCAGGGAACTGCCACCACATAGCAGTGCTCAGGAAAAGGCACTCTGCTTTCTGTAGGCTGGATGCACACTCGAGTTTTGGCTTGAGGCAGAGAGAGCTCAGCTAGGCGATTCCAGGCTGAAGGCAAAGCAGAGAGTTTTTTGGTGGAGCGATGGCACCATCTGCTGGCCAGCAAGCGTGGCAGGAGAAGCCTCACTCCAAATGAGTTCCTGAGGAAGTTTCCAAGCAGGAGGCACTCTGGCTCCCCAAGCTCCAGAGTCCTGCTTACGACTTCCCTGTGGCAAGAGAGTGGGTGCCAAGGGCATGTGGGTTGGAGGGTGCTCAGAAGCCACAGGCGAGGCTTTGGGCACCCAGTGTTCTCTGATGGAAAACACTGCAGGCCCGAGCATCCATGAACTCCTCCAAGGCTTTGCAGTGGGATAGCTGTCCATAGCAGATGGCTCCCTGCCAAGTGCTGCAGGCCTTTCTGGAGGGCTAAGCTGGAGCTTCCTTGCAGGCTGCTGGGCCAGGGGCGTGTGTCCCCTGGGCCAGAGTGCTGCAGGAGGAGCTCCTAGCTAGGGGAGAGCAAGCACGTTGTTTCCTTGGCCTACGCTGGCCTGTGAACACAGAGGCCAGCCAGCAGTGATGACAGCACAGGCAGCAAGGGGGTGTGGCAGGCAGCGAAGAGGCGGCAGGAGTCCCACTTGAAAGTGGGCTCATGACTGTTTGGTGCTCAGGCCCCAGTGCTCACGTGCACACACAGCCTCTGGACCTGCAGCTTCCCAGCAGTGCAAGAGACACACAGGCACCACCCTGGGGCCTTCTCGAATGAACTGTGCTCCGTCGAGGTCCTGCTGGCTGGCAGTGGCCAAGGCCAGCACAGGCCCTCGGGAGGCCTGGCTGAGCCTGGGATGGGTCCGGACCTAGCAGTGCCCAGGGCAAGCCTGGGACTGCAGGCCAGGCTGCAGGCTCATTCCAGTTTGGGCCTGGTACGCAGAGCCTTCGGCTAGGACGTGCAGGGGGAAGGCTCAGCACAGTGGCTTTGGCCTGCAATCCACGTTCCTCCCTCGGGCCGCCCTGCCTGGCAGACCCACACTCCCTAGAAGTGTGTTCCTGAGGCAGCTGGACAGTTGGGGAGGTGGAGGCTCTCCCAACATGGGAGGCCTGCCCAGAACATGGCTGTGTGTCCAAAGAGGATTCCCTGCACCTCTGGCGCTGGGCAGAGATTTTCTGCACACAGGAGACCCTTGGCACACACAGTGTTTCCCCATGGAAAGCAGTGTGAGAAAGAGCCCCCGCCAGGGAAGCATGGCACTCGCCCATCGAAGCCCTCCATGCAGCAGGCTGTCATGGACTCGGCTGCAGGCCTTTGTGGCTGGAGAGACTGCAGCTCCTCTGGAGGCTCTGGGTCCATTTGCACTCCCCTTGGAGGAAACGAGGTTGTGGGATGAGGTCCTTGCCCACAATGGCACTCAGCCTGCTCCATTCGATGAGACACACGTGTTTTGAGAGGGGCTTGTCAGCCCAGAAGCAAGCAGGGCAGCCAGGGAGGGGATTTGCATGCAGCTTGGAAGCCCTAGACTGCTGCCTCCCACCCAGGGAATGCCGGCTCTGCCCATCAGGCCCCATTCCCAAGTGGGCACCCAGCTTCAGCATCTGCCCTTTCCCAGCCATGGAACCATTCCCAGGCCACACCCTGAGCCCTGCCAAGGGTGACCTTGGCTCCCCGGGTGGGCTGAATGGCACGACTGTGTTAGGGGAGAGAAGGCCCAGGAGGCCTTCAGGGAACTGCCACCACATAGCAGTGCTCAGGAAAAGGCACTCTGCTTTCTGTAGGCTGGATGCACACTCGAGTTTTGGCTTGAGGCAGAGAGAGCTCAGCTAGGCGATTCCAGGCTGAAGGCAAAGCAGAGAGTTTTTTGGTGGAGCGATGGCACCATCTGCTGGCCAGCAAGCGTGGCAGGAGAAGCCTCACTCCAAATGAGTTCCTGAGGAAGTTTCCAAGCAGGAGGCACTCTGGCTCCCCAAGCTCCAGAGTCCTGCTTACGACTTCCCTGTGGCAAGAGAGTGGGTGCCAAGGGCATGTGGGTTGGAGGGTGCTCAGAAGCCACAGGCGAGGCTTTGGGCACCCAGTGTTCTCTGATGGAAAACACTGCAGGCCCGAGCATCCATGAACTCCTCCAAGGCTTTGCAGTGGGATAGCTGTCCATAGCAGATGGCTCCCTGCCAAGTGCTGCAGGCCTTTCTGGAGGGCTAAGCTGGAGCTTCCTTGCAGGCTGCTGGGCCAGGGGCGTGTGTCCCCTGGGCCAGAGTGCTGCAGGAGGAGCTCCTAGCTAGGGGAGAGCAAGCACGTTGTTTCCTTGGCCTACGCTGGCCTGTGAACACAGAGGCCAGCCAGCAGTGATGACAGCACAGGCAGCAAGGGGGTGTGGCAGGCAGCGAAGAGGCGGCAGGAGTCCCACTTGAAAGTGGGCTCATGACTGTTTGGTGCTCAGGCCCCAGTGCTCACGTGCACACACAGCCTCTGGACCTGCAGCTTCCCAGCAGTGCAAGAGACACACAGGCACCACCCTGGGGCCTTCTCGAATGAACTGTGCTCCAAAGGGGTCCTGCTGGCTGGCAGTGGCCAAGGCCAGCACAGGCCCTCGGGAGGCCTGGCTGAGCCTGGGATGGGTCCGGACCTAGCAGTGCCCAGGGCAAGCCTGGGACTGCAGGCCAGGCTGCAGGCTCATTCCAGTTTGGGCCTGGTACGCAGAGCCTTCGGCTAGGACGTGCAGGGGGAAGGCTCAGCACAGTGGCTTTGGCCTGCAATCCACGTTCCTCCCTCGGGCCGCCCTGCCTGGCAGACCCACACTCCCTAGAAGTGTGTTCCTGAGGCAGCTGGACAGTTGGGGAGGTGGAGGCTCTCCCAACATGGGAGGCCTGCCCAGAACATGGCTGTGTGTCCAAAGAGGATTCCCTGCACCTCTGGCGCTGGGCAGAGATTTTCTGCACACAGGAGACCCTTGGCACACACAGTGTTTCCCCATGGAAAGCAGTGTGAGAAAGAGCCCCCGCCAGGGAAGCATGGCACTCGCCCATCGAAGCCCTCCATGCAGCAGGCTGTCATGGACTCGGCTGCAGGCCTTTGTGGCTGGAGAGACTGCAGCTCCTCTGGAGGCTCTGGGTCCATTTGCACTCCCCTTGGAGGAAACGAGGTTGTGGGATGAGGTCCTTGCCCACAATGGCACTCAGCCTGCTCCATTCGATGAGACACACGTGTGGTGAGAGGGGCTTGTCAGCCCAGAAGCAAGCAGGGCAGCCAGGGAGGGGATTTGCATGCAGCTTGGAAGCCCTAGACTGCTGCCTCCCACCCAGGGAATGCCGGCTCTGCCCATCAGGCCCCATTCCCAAGTGGGCACCCAGCTTCAGCATCTGCCCTTTCCCAGCCATGGAACCATTCCCAGGCCACACCCTGAGCCCTGCCAAGGGTGACCTTGGCTCCCCGGGTGGGCTGAATGGCACGACTGTGTTAGGGGAGAGAAGGCCCAGGAGGCCTTCAGGGAACTGCCACCACATAGCAGTGCTCAGGAAAAGGCACTCTGCTTTCTGTAGGCTGGATGCACACTCGAGTTTTGGCTTGAGGCAGAGAGAGCTCAGCTAGGCGATTCCAGGCTGAAGGCAAAGCAGAGAGTTTTTTGGTGGAGCGATGGCACCATCTGCTGGCCAGCAAGCGTGGCAGGAGAAGCCTCACTCCAAATGAGTTCCTGAGGAAGTTTCCAAGCAGGAGGCACTCTGGCTCCCCAAGCTCCAGAGTCCTGCTTACGACTTCCCTGTGGCAAGAGAGTGGGTGCCAAGGGCATGTGGGTTGGAGGGTGCTCAGAAGCCACAGGCGAGGCTTTGGGCACCCAGTGTTCTCTGATGGAAAACACTGCAGGCCCGAGCATCCATGAACTCCTCCAAGGCTTTGCAGTGGGATAGCTGTCCATAGCAGATGGCTCCCTGCCAAGTGCTGCAGGCCTTTCTGGAGGGCTAAGCTGGAGCTTCCTTGCAGGCTGCTGGGCCAGGGGCGTGTGTCCCCTGGGCCAGAGTGCTGCAGGAGGAGCTCCTAGCTAGGGGAGAGCAAGCACGTTGTTTCCTTGGCCTACGCTGGCCTGTGAACACAGAGGCCAGCCAGCAGTGATGACAGCACAGGCAGCAAGGGGGTGTGGCAGGCAGCGAAGAGGCGGCAGGAGTCCCACTTGAAAGTGGGCTCATGACTGTTTGGTGCTCAGGCCCCAGTGCTCACGTGCACACACCGCCTCTGGACCTGCAGCTTCCCAGCAGTGCAAGAGACACACAGGCACCACCCTGGGGCCTTCTCGAATGAACTGTGCTCCAAAGGGGTCCTGCTGGCTGGCAGTGGCCAAGGCCAGCACAGGCCCTCGGGAGGCCTGGCTGAGCCTGGGATGGGTCCGGACCTAGCAGTGCCCAGGGCAAGCCTGGGACTGCAGGCCAGGCTGCAGGCTCATTCCAGTTTGGGCCTGGTACGCAGAGCCTTCGGCTAGGACGTGCAGGGGGAAGGCTCAGCACAGTGGCTTTGGCCTGCAATCCACGTTCCTCCCTCGGGCCGCCCTGCCTGGCAGACCCACACTCCCTAGAAGTGTGTTCCTGAGGCAGCTGGACAGTTGGGGAGGTGGAGGCTCTCCCAACATGGGAGGCCTGCCCAGAACATGGCTGTGTGTCCAAAGAGGATTCCCTGCACCTCTGGCGCTGGGCAGAGATTTTCTGCACACAGGAGACCCTTGGCACACACAGTGTTTCCCCATGGAAAGCAGTGTGAGAAAGAGCCCCCGCCAGGGAAGCATGGCACTCGCCCATCGAAGCCCTCCATGCAGCAGGCTGTCATGGACTCGGCTGCAGGCCTTTGTGGCTGGAGAGACTGCAGCTCCTCTGGAGGCTCTGGGTCCATTTGCACTCCCCTTGGAGGAAACGAGGTTGTGGGATGAGGTCCTTGCCCACAATGGCACTCAGCCTGCTCCATTCGATGAGACACACGTGTGGTGAGAGGGGCTTGTCAGCCCAGAAGCAAGCAGGGCAGCCAGGGAGGGGATTTGCATGCAGCTTGGAAGCCCTAGACTGCTGCCTCCCACCCAGGGAATGCCGGCTCTGCCCATCAGGCCCCATTCCCAAGTGGGCACCCAGCTTCAGCATCTGCCCTTTCCCAGCCATGGAACCATTCCCAGGCCACACCCTGAGCCCTGCCAAGGGTGACCTTGGCTCCCCGGGTGGGCTGAATGGCACGACTGTGTTAGGGGAGAGAAGGCCCAGGAGGCCTTCAGGGAACTGCCACCACATAGCAGTGCTCAGGAAAAGGCACTCTGCTTTCTGTAGGCTGGATGCACACTCGAGTTTTGGCTTGAGGCAGAGAGAGCTCAGCTAGGCGATTCCAGGCTGAAGGCAAAGCAGAGAGTTTTTTGGTGGAGCGATGGCACCATCTGCTGGCCAGCAAGCGTGGCAGGAGAAGCCTCACTCCAAATGAGTTCCTGAGGAAGTTTCCAAGCAGGAGGCACTCTGGCTCCCCAAGCTCCAGAGTCCTGCTTACGACTTCCCTGTGGCAAGAGAGTGGGTGCCAAGGGCATGTGGGTTGGAGGGTGCTCAGAAGCCACAGGCGAGGCTTTGGGCACCCAGTGTTCTCTGATGGAAAACACTGCAGGCCCGAGCATCCATGAACTCCTCCAAGGCTTTGCAGTGGGATAGCTGTCCATAGCAGATGGCTCCCTGCCAAGTGCTGCAGGCCTTTCTGGAGGGCTAAGCTGGAGCTTCCTTGCAGGCTGCTGGGCCAGGGGCGTGTGTCCCCTGGGCCAGAGTGCTGCAGGAGGAGCTCCTAGCTAGGGGAGAGCAAGCACGTTGTTTCCTTGGCCTACGCTGGCCTGTGAACACAGAGGCCAGCCAGCAGTGATGACAGCACAGGCAGCAAGGGGGTGTGGCAGGCAGCGAAGAGGCGGCAGGAGTCCCACTTGAAAGTGGGCTCATGACTGTTTGGTGCTCAGGCCCCAGTGCTCACGTGCACACACAGCCTCTGGACCTGCAGCTTCCCAGCAGTGCAAGAGACACACAGGCACCACCCTGGGGCCTTCTCGAATGAACTGTGCTCCATCGAGGTCCTGCTGGCTGGCAGTGGCCAAGGCCAGCACAGGCCCTCGGGAGGCCTGGCTGAGCCTGGGATGGGTCCGGACCTAGCAGTGCCCAGGGCAAGCCTGGGACTGCAGGCCAGGCTGCAGGCTCATTCCAGTTTGGGCCTGGTACGCAGAGCCTTCGGCTAGGACGTGCAGGGGGAAGGCTCAGCACAGTGGCTTTGGCCTGCAATCCACGTTCCTCCCTCGGGCCGCCCTGCCTGGCAGACCCACACTCCCTAGAAGTGTGTTCCTGAGGCAGCTGGACAGTTGGGGAGGTGGAGGCTCTCCCAACATGGGAGGCCTGCCCAGAACATGGCTGTGTGTCCAAAGAGGATTCCCTGCACCTCTGGCGCTGGGCAGAGATTTTCTGCACACAGGAGACCCTTGGCACACACAGTGTTTCCCCATGGAAAGCAGTGTGAGAAAGAGCCCCCGCCAGGGAAGCATGGCACTCGCCCATCGAAGCCCTCCATGCAGCAGGCTGTCATGGACTCGGCTGCAGGCCTTTGTGGCTGGAGAGACTGCAGCTCCTCTGGAGGCTCTGGGTCCATTTGCACTCCCCTTGGAGGAAACGAGGTTGTGGGATGAGGTCCTTGCCAACAATGGCACTCAGCCTGCTCCATTCGATGAGACGCACGTGTGGTGAGAGGGGCTTGTCAGCCCAGAAGCAAGCAGGGCAGCCAGGGAGGGGATTTGCATGCAGCTTGGAAGCCCTAGACTGCTGCCTCCCACCCAGGGAATGCCGGCTCTGCCCATCAGGCCCCATTCCCAAGTGGGCACCCAGCTTCAGCATCTGCCCTTTCCCAGCCATGGAACCATTCCCAGGCCACACCCTGAGCCCTGCCAAGGGTGACCTTGGCTCCCCGGGTGGGCTGAATGGCACGACTGTGTTAGGGGAGAGAAGGCCCAGGAGGCCTTCAGGGAACTGCCACCACATAGCAGTGCTCAGGAAAAGGCACTCTGCTTTCTGTAGGCTGGATGCACACTCGAGTTTTGGCTTGAGGCAGAGAGAGCTCAGCTAGGCGATTCCAGGCTGAAGGCAAAGCAGAGAGTTTTTTGGTGGAGCGATGGCACCATCTGCTGGCCAGCAAGCGTGGCAGGAGAAGCCTCACTCCAAATGAGTTCCTGAGGAAGTTTCCAAGCAGGAGGCACTCTGGCTCCCCAAGCTCCAGAGTCCTGCTTACGACTTCCCTGTGGCAACAGAGTGGGTGCCAAGGGCATGTGGGTTGGAGGGTGCTCAGAAGCCACAGGCGAGGCTTTGGGCACCCAGTGTTCTCTGATGGAAAACACTGCAGGCCCGAGCATCCATGAACTCCTCCAAGGCTTTGCAGTGGGATAGCTGTCCATAGCAGATGGCTCCCTGCCAAGTGCTGCAGGCCTTTCTGGAGGGCTAAGCTGGAGCTTCCTTGCAGGCTGCTGGGCCAGGGGCGTGTGTCCCCTGGGCCAGAGTGCTGCAGGAGGAGCTCCTAGCTAGGGGAGAGCAAGCACGTTGTTTCCTTGGCCTACGCTGGCCTGTGAACACAGAGGCCAGCCAGCAGTGATGACAGCACAGGCAGCAAGGGGGTGTGGCAGGCAGCGAAGAGGCGGCAGGAGTCCCACTTGAAAGTGGGCTCATGACTGTTTGGTGCTCAGGCCCCAGTGCTCACGTGCACACACAGCCTCTGGACCTGCAGCTTCCCAGCAGTGCAAGAGACACACAGGCACCACCCTGGGGCCTTCTCGAATGAACTGTGCTCCAAAGGGGTCCTGCTGGCTGGCAGTGGCCAAGGCCAGCACAGGCCCTCGGGAGGCCTGGCTGAGCCTGGGATGGGTCCGGACCTAGCAGTGCCCAGGGCAAGCCTGGGACTGCAGGCCAGGCTGCAGGCTCATTCCAGTTTGGGCCTGGTACGCAGAGCCTTCGGCTAGGACGTGCAGGGGGAAGGCTCAGCACAGTGGCTTTGGCCTGCAATCCACGTTCCTCCCTCGGGCCGCCCTGCCTGGCAGACCCACACTCCCTAGAAGTGTGTTCCTGAGGCAGCTGGACAGTTGGGGAGGTGGAGGCTCTCCCAACATGGGAGGCCTGCCCAGAACATGGCTGTGTGTCCAAAGAGGATTCCCTGCACCTCTGGCGCTGGGCAGAGATTTTCTGCACACAGGAGACCCTTGGCACACACAGTGTTTCCCCATGGAAAGCAGTGTGAGAAAGAGCCCCCGCCAGGGAAGCATGGCACTCGCCCATCGAAGCCCTCCATGCAGCAGGCTGTCATGGACTCGGCTGCAGGCCTTTGTGGCTGGAGAGACTGCAGCTCCTCTGGAGGCTCTGGGTCCATTTGCACTCCCCTTGGAGGAAACGAGGTTGTGGGATGAGGTCCTTGCCCACAATGGCACTCAGCCTGCTCCATTCGATGAGACACACGTGTGGTGAGAGGGGCTTGTCAGCCCAGAAGCAAGCAGGGCAGCCAGGGAGGGGATTTGCATGCAGCTTGGAAGCCCTAGACTGCTGCCTCCCACCCAGGGAATGCCGGCTCTGCCCATCAGGCCCCATTCCCAAGTGGGCACCCAGCTTCAGCATCTGCCCTTTCCCAGCCATGGAACCATTCCCAGGCCACACCCTGAGCCCTGCCAAGGGTGACCTTGGCTCCCCGGGTGGGCTGAATGGCACGACTGTGTTAGGGGAGAGAAGGCCCAGGAGGCCTTCAGGGAACTGCCACCACATAGCAGTGCTCAGGAAAAGGCACTCTGCTTTCTGTAGGCTGGATGCACACTCGAGTTTTGGCTTGAGGCAGAGAGAGCTCAGCTAGGCGATTCCAGGCTGAAGGCAAAGCAGAGAGTTTTTTGGTGGAGCGATGGCACCATCTGCTGGCCAGCAAGCGTGGCAGGAGAAGCCTCACTCCAAATGAGTTCCTGAGGAAGTTTCCAAGCAGGAGGCACTCTGGCTCCCCAAGCTCCAGAGTCCTGCTTACGACTTCCCTGTGGCAAGAGAGTGGGTGCCAAGGGCATGTGGGTTGGAGGGTGCTCAGAAGCCACAGGCGAGGCTTTGGGCACCCAGTGTTCTCTGATGGAAAACACTGCAGGCCCGAGCATCCATGAACTCCTCCAAGGCTTTGCAGTGGGATAGCTGTCCATAGCAGATGGCTCCCTGCCAAGTGCTGCAGGCCTTTCTGGAGGGCTAAGCTGGAGCTTCCTTGCAGGCTGCTGGGCCAGGGGCGTGTGTCCCCTGGGCCAGAGTGCTGCAGGAGGAGCTCCTAGCTAGGGGAGAGCAAGCACGTTGTTTCCTTGGCCTACGCTGGCCTGTGAACACAGAGGCCAGCCAGCAGTGATGACAGCACAGGCAGCAAGGGGGTGTGGCAGGCAGCGAAGAGGCGGCAGGAGTCCCACTTGAAAGTGGGCTCATGACTGTTTGGTGCTCAGGCCCCAGTGCTCACGTGCACACACAGCCTCTGGACCTGCAGCTTCCCAGCAGTGCAAGAGACACACAGGCACCACCCTGGGGCCTTCTCGAATGAACTGTGCTCCAAAGGGGTCCTGCTGGCTGGCAGTGGCCAAGGCCAGCACAGGCCCTCGGGAGGCCTGGCTGAGCCTGGGATGGGTCCGGACCTAGCAGTGCCCAGGGCAAGCCTGGGACTGCAGGCCAGGCTGCAGGCTCATTCCAGTTTGGGCCTGGTACGCAGAGCCTTCGGCTAGGACGTGCAGGGGGAAGGCTCAGCACAGTGGCTTTGGCCTGCAATCCACGTTCCTCCCTCGGGCCGCCCTGCCTGGCAGACCCACACTCCCTAGAAGTGTGTTCCTGAGGCAGCTGGACAGTTGGGGAGGTGGAGGCTCTCCCAACATGGGAGGCCTGCCCAGAACATGGCTGTGTGTCCAAAGAGGATTCCCTGCACCTCTGGCGCTGGGCAGAGATTTTCTGCACACAGGAGACCCTTGGCACACACAGTGTTTCCCCATGGAAAGCAGTGTGAGAAAGAGCCCCCGCCAGGGAAGCATGGCACTCGCCCATCGAAGCCCTCCATGCAGCAGGCTGTCATGGACTCGGCTGCAGGCCTTTGTGGCTGGAGAGACTGCAGCTCCTCTGGAGGCTCTGGGTCCATTTGCACTCCCCTTGGAGGAAACGAGGTTGTGGGATGAGGTCCTTGCCCACAATGGCACTCAGCCTGCTCCATTCGATGAGACACACGTGTGGTGAGAGGGGCTTGTCAGCCCAGAAGCAAGCAGGGCAGCCAGGGAGGGGATTTGCATGCAGCTTGGAAGCCCTAGACTGCTGCCTCCCACCCAGGGAATGCCGGCTCTGCCCATCAGGCCCCATTCCCAAGTGGGCACCCAGCTTCAGCATCTGCCCTTTCCCAGCCATGGAACCATTCCCAGGCCACACCCTGAGCCCTGCCAAGGGTGACCTTGGCTCCCCGGGTGGGCTGAATGGCACGACTGTGTTAGGGGAGAGAAGGCCCAGGAGGCCTTCAGGGAACTGCCACCACATAGCAGTGCTCAGGAAAAGGCACTCTGCTTTCTGTAGGCTGGATGCACACTCGAGTTTTGGCTTGAGGCAGAGAGAGCTCAGCTAGGCGATTCCAGGCTGAAGGCAAAGCAGAGAGTTTTTTGGTGGAGCGATGGCACCATCTGCTGGCCAGCAAGCGTGGCAGGAGAAGCCTCACTCCAAATGAGTTCCTGAGGAAGTTTCCAAGCAGGAGGCACTCTGGCTCCCCAAGCTCCAGAGTCCTGCTTACGACTTCCCTGTGGCAAGAGAGTGGGTGCCAAGGGCATGTGGGTTGGAGGGTGCTCAGAAGCCACAGGCGAGGCTTTGGGCACCCAGTGTTCTCTGATGGAAAACACTGCAGGCCCGAGCATCCATGAACTCCTCCAAGGCTTTGCAGTGGGATAGCTGTCCATAGCAGATGGCTCCCTGCCAAGTGCTGCAGGCCTTTCTGGAGGGCTAAGCTGGAGCTTCCTTGCAGGCTGCTGGGCCAGGGGCGTGTGTCCCCTGGGCCAGAGTGCTGCAGGAGGAGCTCCTAGCTAGGGGAGAGCAAGCACGTTGTTTCCTTGGCCTACGCTGGCCTGTGAACACAGAGGCCAGCCAGCAGTGATGACAGCACAGGCAGCAAGGGGGTGTGGCAGGCAGCGAAGAGGCGGCAGGAGTCCCACTTGAAAGTGGGCTCATGACTGTTTGGTGCTCAGGCCCCAGTGCTCACGTGCACACACAGCCTCTGGACCTGCAGCTTCCCAGCAGTGCAAGAGACACACAGGCACCACCCTGGGGCCTTCTCGAATGAACTGTGCTCCATCGAGGTCCTGCTGGCTGGCAGTGGCCAAGGCCAGCACAGGCCCTCGGGAGGCCTGGCTGAGCCTGGGATGGGTCCGGACCTAGCAGTGCCCAGGGCAAGCCTGGGACTGCAGGCCAGGCTGCAGGCTCATTCCAGTTTGGGCCTGGTACGCAGAGCCTTCGGCTAGGACGTGCAGGGGGAAGGCTCAGCACAGTGGCTTTGGCCTGCAATCCACGTTCCTCCCTCGGGCCGCCCTGCCTGGCAGACCCACACTCCCTAGAAGTGTGTTCCTGAGGCAGCTGGACAGTTGGGGAGGTGGAGGCTCTCCCAACATGGGAGGCCTGCCCAGAACATGGCTGTGTGTCCAAAGAGGATTCCCTGCACCTCTGGCGCTGGGCAGAGATTTTCTGCACACAGGAGACCCTTGGCACACACAGTGTTTCCCCATGGAAAGCAGTGTGAGAAAGAGCCCCCGCCAGGGAAGCATGGCACTCGCCCATCGAAGCCCTCCATGCAGCAGGCTGTCATGGACTCGGCTGCAGGCCTTTGTGGCTGGAGAGACTGCAGCTCCTCTGGAGGCTCTGGGTCCATTTGCACTCCCCTTGGAGGAAACGAGGTTGTGGGATGAGGTCCTTGCCAACAATGGCACTCAGCCTGCTCCATTCGATGAGACGCACGTGTGGTGAGAGGGGCTTGTCAGCCCAGAAGCAAGCAGGGCAGCCAGGGAGGGGATTTGCATGCAGCTTGGAAGCCCTAGACTGCTGCCTCCCACCCAGGGAATGCCGGCTCTGCCCATCAGGCCCCATTCCCAAGTGGGCACCCAGCTTCAGCATCTGCCCTTTCCCAGCCATGGAACCATTCCCAGGCCACACCCTGAGCCCTGCCAAGGGTGACCTTGGCTCCCCGGGTGGGCTGAATGGCACGACTGTGTTAGGGGAGAGAAGGCCCAGGAGGCCTTCAGGGAACTGCCACCACATAGCAGTGCTCAGGAAAAGGCACTCTGCTTTCTGTAGGCTGGATGCACACTCGAGTTTTGGCTTGAGGCAGAGAGAGCTCAGCTAGGCGATTCCAGGCTGAAGGCAAAGCAGAGAGTTTTTTGGTGGAGCGATGGCACCATCTGCTGGCCAGCAAGCGTGGCAGGAGAAGCCTCACTCCAAATGAGTTCCTGAGGAAGTTTCCAAGCAGGAGGCACTCTGGCTCCCCAAGCTCCAGAGTCCTGCTTACGACTTCCCTGTGGCAACAGAGTGGGTGCCAAGGGCATGTGGGTTGGAGGGTGCTCAGAAGCCACAGGCGAGGCTTTGGGCACCCAGTGTTCTCTGATGGAAAACACTGCAGGCCCGAGCATCCATGAACTCCTCCAAGGCTTTGCAGTGGGATAGCTGTCCATAGCAGATGGCTCCCTGCCAAGTGCTGCAGGCCTTTCTGGAGGGCTAAGCTGGAGCTTCCTTGCAGGCTGCTGGGCCAGGGGCGTGTGTCCCCTGGGCCAGAGTGCTGCAGGAGGAGCTCCTAGCTAGGGGAGAGCAAGCACGTTGTTTCCTTGGCCTACGCTGGCCTGTGAACACAGAGGCCAGCCAGCAGTGATGACAGCACAGGCAGCAAGGGGGTGTGGCAGGCAGCGAAGAGGCGGCAGGAGTCCCACTTGAAAGTGGGCTCATGACTGTTTGGTGCTCAGGCCCCAGTGCTCACGTGCACACACAGCCTCTGGACCTGCAGCTTCCCAGCAGTGCAAGAGACACACAGGCACCACCCTGGGGCCTTCTCGAATGAACTGTGCTCCGTCGAGGTCCTGCTGGCTGGCAGTGGCCAAGGCCAGCACAGGCCCTAGGGAGGCCTGGCTGAGCCTGGGATGGGTCCGGACCTAGCAGTGCCCAGGGCAAGCCTGGGACTGCAGGCCAGGCTGCAGGCTCATTCCAGTTTGGGCCTGGTACGCAGAGCCTTCGGCTAGGACGTGCAGGGGGAAGGCTCAGCACAGTGGCTTTGGCCTGCAATCCACGTTCCTCCCTCGGGCCGCCCTGCCTGGCAGACCCACACTCCCTAGAAGTGTGTTCCTGAGGCAGCTGGACAGTTGGGGAGGTGGAGGCTCTCCCAACATGGGAGGCCTGCCCAGAACATGGCTGTGTGTCCAAAGAGGATTCCCTGCACCTCTGGCGCTGGGCAGAGATTTTCTGCACACAGGAGACCCTTGGCACACACAGTGTTTCCCCATGGAAAGCAGTGTGAGAAAGAGCCCCCGCCAGGGAAGCATGGCACTCGCCCATCGAAGCCCTCCATGCAGCAGGCTGTCATGGACTCGGCTGCAGGCCTTTGTGGCTGGAGAGACTGCAGCTCCTCTGGAGGCTCTGGGTCCATTTGCACTCCCCTTGGAGGAAACGAGGTTGTGGGATGAGGTCCTTGCCAACAATGGCACTCAGCCTGCTCCATTCGATGAGACGCACGTGTGGTGAGAGGGGCTTGTCAGCCCAGAAGCAAGCAGGGCAGCCAGGGAGGGGATTTGCATTCAGCTTGGAAGCCCTAGACTGCTGCCTCCCACCCAGGGAATGCCGGCTCTGCCCATCAGGCCCCATGCCCAAGTGGGCACCCAGCTTCAGCATCTGCCCTTTCCCAGCCATGGAACCATTCCCAGGCCACACCCTGAGCCCTGCCAAGGGTGACCTTGGCTCCCCGGGTGGGCTGAATGGCACGACTGTGTTAGGGGAGAGAAGGCCCAGGAGGCCTTCAGGGAACTGCCACCACATAGCAGTGCTCAGGAAAAGGCACTCTGCTTTCTGTAGGCTGGATGCACACTCGAGTTTTGGCTTGAGGCAGAGAGAGCTCAGCTAGGCGATTCCAGGCTGAAGGCAAAGCAGAGAGTTTTTTGGTGGAGCGATGGCACCATCTGCTGGCCAGCAAGCGTGGCAGGAGAAGCCTCACTCCAAATGAGTTCCTGAGGAAGTTTCCAAGCAGGAGGCACTCTGGCTCCCCAAGCTCCAGAGTCCTGCTTACGACTTCCCTGTGGCAAGAGAGTGGGTGCCAAGGGCATGTGGGTTGGAGGGTGCTCAGAAGCCACAGGCGAGGCTTTGGGCACCCAGTGTTCTCTGATGGAAAACACTGCAGGCCCGAGCATCCATGAACTCCTCCAAGGCTTTGCAGTGGGATAGCTGTCCATAGCAGATGGCTCCCTGCCAAGTGCTGCAGGCCTTTCTGGAGGGCTAAGCTGGAGCTTCCTTGCAGGCTGCTGGGCCAGGGGCGTGTGTCCCCTGGGCCAGAGTGCTGCAGGAGGAGCTCCTAGCTAGGGGAGAGCAAGCACGTTGTTTCCTTGGCCTACGCTGGCCTGTGAACACAGAGGCCAGCCAGCAGTGATGACAGCACAGGCAGCAAGGGGGTGTGGCAGGCAGCGAAGAGGCGGCAGGAGTCCCACTTGAAAGTGGGCTCATGACTGTTTGGTGCTCAGGCCCCAGTGCTCACGTGCACACACAGCCTCTGGACCTGCAGCTTCCCAGCAGTGCAAGAGACACACAGGCACCACCCTGGGGCCTTCTCGAATGAACTGTGCTCCATCGAGGTCCTGCTGGCTGGCAGTGGCCAAGGCCAGCACAGGCCCTCGGGAGGCCTGGCTGAGCCTGGGATGGGTCCGGACCTAGCAGTGCCCAGGGCAAGCCTGGGACTGCAGGCCAGGCTGCAGGCTCATTCCAGTTTGGGCCTGGTACGCAGAGCCTTCGGCTAGGACGTGCAGGGGGAAGGCTCAGCACAGTGGCTTTGGCCTGCAATCCACGTTCCTCCCTCGGGCCGCCCTGCCTGGCAGACCCACACTCCCTAGAAGTGTGTTCCTGAGGCAGCTGGACAGTTGGGGAGGTGGAGGCTCTCCCAACATGGGAGGCCTGCCCAGAACATGGCTGTGTGTCCAAAGAGGATTCCCTGCACCTCTGGCGCTGGGCAGAGATTTTCTGCACACAGGAGACCCTTGGCACACACAGTGTTTCCCCATGGAAAGCAGTGTGAGAAAGAGCCCCCGCCAGGGAAGCATGGCACTCGCCCATCGAAGCCCTCCATGCAGCAGGCTGTCATGGACTCGGCTGCAGGCCTTTGTGGCTGGAGAGACTGCAGCTCCTCTGGAGGCTCTGGGTCCATTTGCACTCCCCTTGGAGGAAACGAGGTTGTGGGATGAGGTCCTTGCCAACAATGGCACTCAGCCTGCTCCATTCGATGAGACGCACGTGTGGTGAGAGGGGCTTGTCAGCCCAGAAGCAAGCAGGGCAGCCAGGGAGGGGATTTGCATTCAGCTTGGAAGCCCTAGACTGCTGCCTCCCACCCAGGGAATGCCGGCTCTGCCCATCAGGCCCCATTCCCAAGTGGGCACCCAGCTTCAGCATCTGCCCTTTCCCAGCCATGGAACCATTCCCAGGCCACACCCTGAGCCCTGCCAAGGGTGACCTTGGCTCCCCGGGTGGGCTGAATGGCACGACTGTGTTAGGGGAGAGAAGGCCCAGGAGGCCTTCAGGGAACTGCCACCACATAGCAGTGCTCAGGAAAAGGCACTCTGCTTTCTGTAGGCTGGATGCACACTCGAGTTTTGGCTTGAGGCAGAGAGAGCTCAGCTAGGCGATTCCAGGCTGAAGGCAAAGCAGAGAGTTTTTTGGTGGAGCGATGGCACCATCTGCTGGCCAGCAAGCGTGGCAGGAGAAGCCTCACTCCAAATGAGTTCCTGAGGAAGTTTCCAAGCAGGAGGCACTCTGGCTCCCCAAGCTCCAGAGTCCTGCTTACGACTTCCCTGTGGCAAGAGAGTGGGTGCCAAGGGCATGTGGGTTGGAGGGTGCTCAGAAGCCACAGGCGAGGCTTTGGGCACCCAGTGTTCTCTGATGGAAAACACTGCAGGCCCGAGCATCCATGAACTCCTCCAAGGCTTTGCAGTGGGATAGCTGTCCATAGCAGATGGCTCCCTGCCAAGTGCTGCAGGCCTTTCTGGAGGGCTAAGCTGGAGCTTCCTTGCAGGCTGCTGGGCCAGGGGCGTGTGTCCCCTGGGCCAGAGTGCTGCAGGAGGAGCTCCTAGCTAGGGGAGAGCAAGCACGTTGTTTCCTTGGCCTACGCTGGCCTGTGAACACAGAGGCCAGCCAGCAGTGATGACAGCACAGGCAGCAAGGGGGTGTGGCAGGCAGCGAAGAGGCGGCAGGAGTCCCACTTGAAAGTGGGCTCATGACTGTTTGGTGCTCAGGCCCCAGTGCTCACGTGCACACACAGCCTCTGGACCTGCAGCTTCCCAGCAGTGCAAGAGACACACAGGCACCACCCTGGGGCCTTCTCGAATGAACTGTGCTCCGTCGAGGTCCTGCTGGCTGGCAGTGGCCAAGGCCAGCACAGGCCCTAGGGAGGCCTGGCTGAGCCTGGGATGGGTCCGGACCTAGCAGTGCCCAGGGCAAGCCTGGGACTGCAGGCCAGGCTGCAGGCTCATTCCAGTTTGGGCCTGGTACGCAGAGCCTTCGGCTAGGACGTGCAGGGGGAAGGCTCAGCACAGTGGCTTTGGCCTGCAATCCACGTTCCTCCCTCGGGCCGCCCTGCCTGGCAGACCCACACTCCCTAGAAGTGTGTTCCTGAGGCAGCTGGACAGTTGGGGAGGTGGAGGCTCTCCCAACATGGGAGGCCTGCCCAGAACATGGCTGTGTGTCCAAAGAGGATTCCCTGCACCTCTGGCGCTGGGCAGAGATTTTCTGCACACAGGAGACCCTTGGCACACACAGTGTTTCCCCATGGAAAGCAGTGTGAGAAAGAGCCCCCGCCAGGGAAGCATGGCACTCGCCCATCGAAGCCCTCCATGCAGCAGGCTGTCATGGACTCGGCTGCAGGCCTTTGTGGCTGGAGAGACTGCAGCTCCTCTGGAGGCTCTGGGTCCATTTGCACTCCCCTTGGAGGAAACGAGGTTGTGGGATGAGGTCCTTGCCAACAATGGCACTCAGCCTGCTCCATTCGATGAGACGCACGTGTGGTGAGAGGGGCTTGTCAGCCCAGAAGCAAGCAGGGCAGCCAGGGAGGGGATTTGCATTCAGCTTGGAAGCCCTAGACTGCTGCCTCCCACCCAGGGAATGCCGGCTCTGCCCATCAGGCCCCATGCCCAAGTGGGCACCCAGCTTCAGCATCTGCCCTTTCCCAGCCATGGAACCATTCCCAGGCCACACCCTGAGCCCTGCCAAGGGTGACCTTGGCTCCCCGGGTGGGCTGAATGGCACGACTGTGTTAGGGGAGAGAAGGCCCAGGAGGCCTTCAGGGAACTGCCACCACATAGCAGTGCTCAGGAAAAGGCACTCTGCTTTCTGTAGGCTGGATGCACACTCGAGTTTTGGCTTGAGGCAGAGAGAGCTCAGCTAGGCGATTCCAGGCTGAAGGCAAAGCAGAGAGTTTTTTGGTGGAGCGATGGCACCATCTGCTGGCCAGCAAGCGTGGCAGGAGAAGCCTCACTCCAAATGAGTTCCTGAGGAAGTTTCCAAGCAGGAGGCACTCTGGCTCCCCAAGCTCCAGAGTCCTGCTTACGACTTCCCTGTGGCAACAGAGTGGGTGCCAAGGGCATGTGGGTTGGAGGGTGCTCAGAAGCCACAGGCGAGGCTTTGGGCACCCAGTGTTCTCTGATGGAAAACACTGCAGGCCCGAGCATCCATGAACTCCTCCAAGGCTTTGCAGTGGGATAGCTGTCCATAGCAGATGGCTCCCTGCCAAGTGCTGCAGGCCTTTCTGGAGAGCTAAGCTGGAGCTTCCTTGCAGGCTGCTGGGCCAGGGGCGTGTGTCCCCTGGGCCAGAGTGCTGCAGGAGGAGCTCCTAGCTAGGGGAGAGCAAGCACGTTGTTTCCTTGGCCTACGCTGGCCTGTGAACACAGAGGCCAGCCAGCAGTGATGACAGCACAGGCAGCAAGGGGGTGTGGCAGGCAGCGAAGAGGCGGCAGGAGTCCCACTTGAAAGTGGGCTCATGACTGTTTGGTGCTCAGGCCCCAGTGCTCACGTGCACACACAGCCTCTGGACCTGCAGCTTCCCAGCAGTGCAAGAGACACACAGGCACCACCCTGGGGCCTTCTCGAATGAACTGTGCTCCAAAGGGGTCCTGCTGGCTGGCAGTGCCCAAGGCCAGCACAGGCCCTAGGGAGGCCTGGCTGAGCCTGGGATGGGTCCGGACCTAGCAGTGCCCAGGGCAAGCCTGGGACTGCAGGCCAGGCTGCAGGCTCATTCCAGTTTGGGCCTGGTACGCAGAGCCTTCGGCTAGGACGTGCAGGGGGAAGGCTCAGCACAGTGGCTTTGGCCTGCAATCCACGTTCCTCCCTCGGGCCGCCCTGCCTGGCAGACCCACACTCCCTAGAAGTGTGTTCCTGAGGCAGCTGGACAGTTGGGGAGGTGGAGGCTCTCCCAACATGGGAGGCCTGCCCAGAACATGGCTGTGTGTCCAAAGAGGATTCCCTGCACCTCTGGCGCTGGGCAGAGATTTTCTGCACACAGGAGACCCTTGGCACACACAGTGTTTCCCCATGGAAAGCAGTGTGAGAAAGAGCCCCCGCCAGGGAAGCATGGCACTCGCCCATCGAAGCCCTCCATGCAGCAGGCTGTCATGGACTCGGCTGCAGGCCTTTGTGGCTGGAGAGACTGCAGCTCCTCTGGAGGCTCTGGGTCCATTTGCACTCCCCTTGGAGGAAACGAGGTTGTGGGATGAGGTCCTTGCCAACAATGGCACTCAGCCTGCTCCATTCGATGAGACGCACGTGTGGTGAGAGGGGCTTGTCAGCCCAGAAGCAAGCAGGGCAGCCAGGGAGGGGATTTGCATGCAGCTTGGAAGCCCTAGACTGCTGCCTCCCACCCAGGGAATGCCGGCTCTGCCCATCAGGCCCCATGCCCAAGTGGGCACCCAGCTTCAGCATCTGCCCTTTCCCAGCCATGGAACCATTCCCAGGCCACACCCTGAGCCCTGCCAAGGGTGACCTTGGCTCCCCGGGTGGGCTGAATGGCACGACTGTGTTAGGGGAGAGAAGGCCCAGGAGGCCTTCAGGGAACTGCCACCACATAGCAGTGCTCAGGAAAAGGCACTCTGCTTTCTGTAGGCTGGATGCACACTCGAGTTTTGGCTTGAGGCAGAGAGAGCTCAGCTAGGCGATTCCAGGCTGAAGGCAAAGCAGAGAGTTTTTTGGTGGAGCGATGGCACCATCTGCTGGCCAGCAAGCGTGGCAGGAGAAGCCTCACTCCAAATGAGTTCCTGAGGAAGTTTCCAAGCAGGAGGCACTCTGGCTCCCCAAGCTCCAGAGTCCTGCTTACGACTTCCCTGTGGCAACAGAGTGGGTGCCAAGGGCATGTGGGTTGGAGGGTGCTCAGAAGCCACAGGCGAGGCTTTGGGCACCCAGTGTTCTCTGATGGAAAACACTGCAGGCCCGAGCATCCATGAACTCCTCCAAGGCTTTGCAGTGGGATAGCTGTCCATAGCAGATGGCTCCCTGCCAAGTGCTGCAGGCCTTTCTGGAGGGCTAAGCTGGAGCTTCCTTGCAGGCTGCTGGGCCAGGGGCGTGTGTCCCCTGGGCCAGAGTGCTGCAGGAGGAGCTCCTAGCTAGGGGAGAGCAAGCACGTTGTTTCCTTGGCCTACGCTGGCCTGTGAACACAGAGGCCAGCCAGCAGTGATGACAGCACAGGCAGCAAGGGGGTGTGGCAGGCAGCGAAGAGGCAGCAGGAGTCCCACTTGAAAGTGGGCTCATGACTGTTTGGTGCTCAGGCCCCAGTGCTCACGTGCACACACAGCCTCTGGACCTGCAGCTTCCCAGCAGTGCAAGAGACACACAGGCACCACCCTGGGGCCTTCTCGAATGAACTGTGCTCCGTCGAGGTCCTGCTGGCTGGCAGTGGCCAAGGCCAGCACAGGCCCTAGGGAGGCCTGGCTGAGCCTGGGATGGGTCCGGACCTAGCAGTGCCCAGGGCAAGCCTGGGACTGCAGGCCAGGCTGCAGGCTCATTCCAGTTTGGGCCTGGTATGCAGAGCCTTCGGCTAGGACGTGCAGGGGGAAGGCTCAGCACAGTGGCTTTGGCCTGCAATCCACGTTCCTCCCTCGGGCCGCCCTGCCTGGCAGACCCACACTCCCTAGAAGTGTGTTCCTGAGGCAGCTGGACAGTTGGGGAGGTGGAGGCTCTCCCAACATGGGAGGCCTGCCCAGAACATGGCTGTGTGTCCAAAGAGGATTCCCTGCACCTCTGGCGCTGGGCAGAGATTTTCTGCACACAGGAGACCCTTGGCACACACAGTGTTTCCCCATGGAAAGCAGTGTGAGAAAGAGCCCCCGCCAGGGAAGCATGGCACTCGCCCATCGAAGCCCTCCATGCAGCAGGCTGTCATGGACTCAGCTGCAGGCCTTTGTGGCTGGAGAGACTGCAGCTCCTCTGGAGGCTCTGGGTCCATTTGCACTCCCCTTGGAGGAAACGAGGTTGTGGGATGAGGTCCTTGCCAACAATGGCACTCAGCCTGCTCCATTCGATGAGACGCACGTGTGGTGATAGGGGCTTGTCAGCCCAGAAGCAAGCAGGGCAGCCAGGGAGGGGATTTGCATGCAGCTTGGAAGCCCTAGACTGCTGCCTCCCACCCAGGGAATGCCGGATCTGCCCATCAGGCCCCATGCCCAAGTGGGCACCCAGCTTCAGCATCTGCCCTTTCCCAGCCATGGAACCATTCCCAGGCCACACCCTGAGCCCTGCCAAGGGTGACCTTGGCTCCCCGGGTGGGCTGAATGGCACGACTGTGTTAGGGGAGAGAAGGCCCAGGAGGCCTTCAGGGAACTGCCACCACATAGCAGTGCTCAGGAAAAGGCACTCTGCTTTCTGTAGGCTGGATGCACACTCGAGTTTTGGCTTGAGGCAGAGAGAGCTCAGCTAGGCGATTCCAGGCTGAAGGCAAAGCAGAGAGTTTTTTGGTGGAGCGATGGCACCATCTGCTGGCCAGCAAGCATGGCAGGAGAAGCCTCACTCCAAATGAGTTCCTGAGGAAGTTTCCAAGCAGGAGGCACTCTGGCTCCCCAAGCTCCAGAGTCCTGCTTACGACTTCCCTGTGGCAAGAGAGTGGGTGCCAAGGGCATGTGGGTTGGAGGGTGCTCAGAAGCCACAGGCGAGGCTTTGGGCACCCAGTGTTCTCTGATGGAAAACACTGCAGGCCCGAGCATCCATGAACTCCTCCAAGGCTTTGCAGTGGGATAGCTGTCCATAGCAGATGGCTCCCTGCCAAGTGCTGCAGGCCTTTCTGGAGGGCTAAGCTGGAGCTTCGTTGCAGGCTGCTGGGCCAGGGGCGTGTGTCCCCTGGGCCAGAGTGCTGCAGGAGGAGCTCCTAGCTAGGGGAGAGCAAGCACGTTGTTTCCTTGGCCTACGCTGGCCTGTGAACACAGAGGCCAGCCAGCAGTGATGACAGCACAGGCAGCAAGGGGGTGTGGCAGGCAGCTAAGAGGCGGCAGGAGTCCCACTTGAAAGTGGGCTCATGACTGTTTGGTGCTCAGGCCCCAGTGCTCACGTGCACACACAGCCTCTGGACCTGCAGCTTCCCAGCAGTGCAAGAGACACACAGGCACCACCCTGGGGCCTTCTCGAATGAACTGTGCTCCGTCGAGGTCCTGCTGGCTGGCAGTGGCCAAGGCCAGCACAGGCCCTAGGGAGGCCTGGCTGAGCCTGGGATGGGTCCGGACCTAGCAGTGCCCAGGGCAAGCCTGGGACTGCAGGCCAGGCTGCAGGCTCATTCCAGTTTGGGCCTGGTACGCAGAGCCTTCGGCTAGGACGTGCAGGGGGAAGGCTCAGCACAGTGGCTTTGGCCTGCAATCCACGTTCCTCCCTCGGGCCGCCCTGCCTGGCAGACCCACACTCCCTAGAAGTGTGTTCCTGAGGCAGCTGGACAGTTGGGGAGGTGGAGGCTCTCCCAACATGGGAGGCCTGCCCAGAACATGGCTGTGTGTCCAAAGAGGATTCCCTGCACCTCTGGCGCTGGGCAGAGATTTTCTGCACACAGGAGACCCTTGGCACACACAGTGTTTCCCCATGGAAAGCAGTGTGAGAAAGAGCCCCCGCCAGGGAAGCATGGCACTCGCCCATCGAAGCCCTCCATGCAGCAGGCTGTCATGGACTCGGCTGCAGGCCTTTGTGGCTGGAGAGACTGCAGCTCCTCTGGAGGCTCTGGGTCCATTTGCACTCCCCTTGGAGGAAACGAGGTTGTGGGATGAGGTCCTTGCCAACAATGGCACTCAGCCTGCTCCATTCGATGAGACGCACGTGTGGTGAGAGGGGCTTGTCAGCCCAGAAGCAAGCAGGGCAGCCAGGGAGGGGATTTGCATGCAGCTTGGAAGCCCTAGACTGCTGCCTCCCACCCAGGGAATGCCGGCTCTGCCCATCAGGCCCCATTCCCAAGTGGGCACCCAGCTTCAGCATCTGCCCTTTCCCAGCCATGGAACCATTCCCAGGCCACACCCTGAGCCCTGCCAAGGGTGACCTTGGCTCCCCGGGTGGGCTGAATGGCACGACTGTGTTAGGGGAGAGAAGGCCCAGGAGGCCTTCAGGGAACTGCCACCACATAGCAGTGCTCAGGAAAAGGCACTCTGCTTTCTGTAGGCTGGATGCACACTCGAGTTTTGGCTTGAGGCAGAGAGAGCTCAGCTAGGCGATTCCAGGCTGAAGGCAAAGCAGAGAGTTTTTTGGTGGAGCGATGGCACCATCTGCTGGCCAGCAAGCATGGCAGGAGAAGCCTCACTCCAAATGAGTTCCTGAGGAAGTTTCCAAGCAGGAGGCACTCTGGCTCCCCAAGCTCCAGAGTCCTGCTTACGACTTCCCTGTGGCAACAGAGTGGGTGCCAAGGGCATGTGGGTTGGAGGGTGCTCAGAAGCCACAGGCGAGGCTTTGGGCACCCAGTGTTCTCTGATGGAAAACACTGCAGGCCCGAGCATCCATGAACTCCTCCAAGGCTTTGCAGTGGGATAGCTGTCCATAGCAGATGGCTCCCTGCCAAGTGCTGCAGGCCTTTCTGGAGGGCTAAGCTGGAGCTTCCTTGCAGGCTGCTGGGCCAGGGGCGTGTGTCCCCTGGGCCAGAGTGCTGCAGGAGGAGCTCCTAGCTAGGGGAGAGCAAGCACGTTGTTTCCTTGGCCTACGCTGGCCTGTGAACACAGAGGCCAGCCAGCAGTGATGACAGCACAGGCAGCAAGGGGGTGTGGCAGGCAGCGAAGAGGCGGCAGGAGTCCCACTTGAAAGTGGGCTCATGACTGTTTGGTGCTCAGGCCCCAGTGCTCACGTGCACACACAGCCTCTGGACCTGCAGCTTCCCAGCAGTGCAAGAGACACACAGGCACCACCCTGGGGCCTTCTCGAATGAACTGTGCTCCGTCGAGGTCCTGCTGGCTGGCAGTGGCCAAGGCCAGCACAGGCCCTAGGGAGGCCTGGCTGAGCCTGGGATGGGTCCGGACCTAGCAGTGCCCAGGGCAAGCCTGGGACTGCAGGCCAGGCTGCAGGCTCATTCCAGTTTGGGCCTGGTACGCAGAGCCTTCGGCTAGGACGTGCAGGGGGAAGGCTCAGCACAGTGGCTTTGGCCTGCAATCCACGTTCCTCCCTCGGGCCGCCCTGCCTGGCAGACCCACACTCCCTAGAAGTGTGTTCCTGAGGCAGTTGGACAGTTGGGGAGGTGGAGGCTCTCCCAACATGGGAGGCCTGCCCAGAACATGGCTGTGTGTCCAAAGAGGATTCCCTGCACCTCTGGCGCTGGGCAGAGATTTTCTGCACACAGGAGACCCTTGGCACACACAGTGTTTCCCCATGGAAAGCAGTGTGAGAAAGAGCCCCCGCCAGGGAAGCATGGCACTCGCCGATCGAAGCCCTCCATGCAGCAGGCTGTCATGGACTCGGCTGCAGGCCTTTGTGGCTGGAGAGACTGCAGCTCCTCTGGAGGCTCTGGGTCCATTTGCACTCCCCTTGGAGGAAACGAGGTTGTGGGATGAGGTCCTTGCCCACAATGGCACTCAGCCTGCTCCATTCGATGAGACGCACGTGTGGTGAGAGAGGCTTGTCAGCCCAGAAGCAAGCAGGGCAGCCAGGGAGGGGATCTGCATGCAGCTTGGAAGCCCTAGACTCCTGCCTCCCACCCAGGGAATGCCGGCTCTGCCCATCAGGCCCCATTCCCAAGTGGGCACCCAGCTTCAGCATCTGCCCTTTCCCAGCCATGGAACCATTCCCAGGCCACACCCTGAGCCCTGCCAAGGGTGACCTTGGCTCCCCGGGTGGGCTGAATGGCACGACTGTGTTAGGGGAGAGAAGGCCCAGGAGGCCTTCAGGGAACTGCCACCACATAGCAGTGCTCAGGAAAAGGCACTCTGCTTTCTGTAGGCTGGATGCACACTCGAGTTTTGGCTTGAGGCAGAGAGAGCTCAGCTAGGCGATTCCAGGCTGAAGGCAAAGCAGAGAGTTTTTTGGTGGAGCGATGGCACCATCTGCTGGCCAGCAAGCGTGGCAGGAGAAGCCTCACTCCAAATGAGTTCCTGAGGAAGTTTCCAAGCAGGAGGCACTCTGGCTCCCCAAGCTCCAGAGTCCTGCTTACGACTTCCCTGTGGCAAGAGAGTGGGTGCCAAGGGCATGTGGGTTGGAGGGTGCTCAGAAGCCACAGGCGAGGCTTTGGGCACCCAGTGTTCTCTGATGGAAAACACTGCAGGCCCGAGCATCCATGAACTCCTCCAAGGCTTTGCAGTGGGATAGCTGTCCATAGCAGATGGCTCCCTGCCAAGTGCTGCAGGCCTTTCTGGAGGGCTAAGCTGGAGCTTCCTTGCAGGCTGCTGGGCCAGGGGCATGTGTCCCCTGGGCCAGAAGGCTGCAGGAGGAGCTCCTAGCTAGGGGAGAGCAAGCACGTTGTTTCCTTGGCCTACACTGGCCTGTGAACACAGAGGCCAGCCAGCAGTGATGACAGCACAGGCAGCAAGGGGGTGTGGCAGGCAGCTAAGAGGCGGCAGGAGTCCCACTTGAAAGTGGGCTCATGACTGTTTGGTGCTCAGGCCCCAGTGCTCACGTGCACACACCGCCTCTGGACCTGCAGCTTCCCAGCAGTGCAAGAGACACACAGGCACCACCCTGGGGCCTTCTCGAATGAACTGTGCTGCGTCGAGGTCCTGCTGGCTGGCAGTGGCCAAGGCCAGCACAGGCCCTCGGGAGGCCTGGCTGAGCCTGGGATGGGTCCGGACCTAGCAGTGCCCAGGGCAAGCCTGGGACTGCAGGCCAGGCTGCAGGCTCATTCCAGTTTGGGCCTGGTACGCAGAGCCTTCGGCTAGGACGTGCAGGGGGAAGGCTCAGCACAGTGGCTTTGGCCTGCAATCCACGTTCCTCCCTCGGGCCGCCCTGCCTGGCAGACCCACACTCCCTAGAAGTGTGTTCCTGAGGCAGTTGGACAGTTGGGGAGGTGGAGGCTCTCCCAACATGGGAGGCCTGCCCAGAACATGGCTGTGTGTCCAAAGAGGATTCCCTGCACCTCTGGCGCTGGGCAGAGATTTTCTGCACACAGGAGACCCTTGGCACACACAGTGTTTCCCCATGGAAAGCAGTGTGAGAAAGAGCCCCCGCCAGGGAAGCATGGCACTCGCCCATCGAAGCCCTCCATGCAGCAGGCTGTCATGGACTCGGCTGCAGGCCTTTGTGGCTGGAGAGACTGCAGCTCCTCTGGAGGCTCTGGGTCCATTTGCACTCCCCTTGGAGGAAACGAGGTTGTGGGATGAGGTCCTTGCCCACAATGGCACTCAGCCTGCTCCATTCGATGAGACGCACGTGTGGTGAGAGAGGCTTGTCAGCCCAGAAGCAAGTAGGGCAGCCAGGGAGGGGATCTGCATGCAGCTTGGAAGCCCTAGACTCCTGCTTCCCACCCAGAGAATGCCGGCTCTGCCCATCAGGCCCCATTCCCAAGTGGGCACCCAGCTTCAGCATCTGCCCTTTCCCAGCCATGGAACCATTCCCAGGCCACACCCTGAGCCCTGCCAAGGGTGACCTTGGCTCCCCGGGTGGGCTGAATGGCACGACTGTGTTAGGGGAGAGAAGGCCCAGGAGGCCTTCAGGGAACTGCCACCACATAGCAGCGCTCAGGAAAAGGCACTCTGCTTTCTGTAGGCTGGATGCACACTCGAGTTTTGGCTTGAGGCAGAGAGAGCTCAGCTAGGCGATTCCAGGCTGAAGGCAAAGCAGAGAGTTTTTTGGTGGAGCGATGGCACCATCTGCTGGCCAGCAAGCGTGGCAGGAGAAGCCTCACTCCAAATGAGTTCCTGAGGAAGTTTCCAAGCAGGAGGCACTCTGGCTCCCCAAGCTCCAGAGTCCTGCTTACGACTTCCCTGTGGCAACAGAGTGGGTGCCAAGGGCATGTGGGTTGGAGGGTGCTCAGAAGCCACAGGCGAGGCTTTGGGCACCCAGTGTTCTCTGATGGAAAACACTGCAGGCCCGAGCATCCATGAACTCCTCCAAGGCTTTGCAGTGGGATAGCTGTCCATAGCAGATGGCTCCCTGCCAAGTGCTGCAGGCCTTTCTGGAGGGCTAAGCTGGAGCTTCCTTGCAGGCTGCTGGGCCAGGGGCATGTGTCCCCTGGGCCAGAAGGCTGCAGGAGGAGCTCCTAGCTAGGGGAGAGCAAGCACGTTGTTTCCTTGGCCTACACTGGCCTGTGAACACAGAGGCCAGCCAGCAGTGATGACAGCACAGGCAGCAAGGGGGTGTGGCAGGCAGCTAAGAGGCGGCAGGAGTCCCACTTGAAAGTGGGCTCATGACTGTTTGGTGCTCAGGCCCCAGTGCTCACGTGCACACACAGCCTCTGGACCTGCAGCTTCCCAGCAGTGCAAGAGACACACAGGCACCACCCTGGGGCCTTCTCGAATGAACTGTGCTGCGTCGAGGTCCTGCTGGCTGGCAGTGGCCAAGGCCAGCACAGGCCCTCGGGAGGCCTGGCTGAGCCTGGGATGGGTCCGGACCTAGCAGTGCCCAGGGCAAGCCTGGGACTGCAGGCCAGGCTGCAGGCTCATTCCAGTTTGGGCCTGGTACGCAGAGCCTTCGGCTAGGACGTGCAGGGGGAAGGCTCAGCACAGTGGCTTTGGCCTGCAATCCACGTTCCTCCCTCGGGCCGCCCTGCCTGGCAGACCCACACTCCATAGAAGTGTGTTCCTGAGGCAGTTGGACAGTTGGGGAGGTGGAGGCTCTCCCAACATGGGAGGCCTGCCCAGAACATGGCTGTGTGTCCAAAGAGGATTCCCTGCACCTCTGGCGCTGGGCAGAGATTTTCTGCACACAGGAGACCCTTGGCACACACAGTGTTTCCCCATGGAAAGCAGTGTGAGAAAGAGACCCCGCCAGGGAAGCATGGCACTCGCCCATCGAAGCCCTCCATGCAGCAGGCTGTCATGGACTCGGCTGCAGGCCTTTGTGGCTGGAGAGACTGCAGCTCCTCTGGAGGCTCTGGGTCCATTTGCACTCCCCTTGGAGGAAACGAGGTTGTGGGATGAGGTCCTTGCCCACAATGGCACTCAGCCTGCTCCATTCGATGAGACGCACGTGTGGTGAGAGAGGCTTGTCAGCCCAGAAGCAAGCAGGGCAGCCAGGGAGGGGATCTGCATGCAGCTTGGAAGCCCTAGACTCCTGCCTCCCACCCAGGGAATGCCGGCTCTGCCCATCAGGCCCCATTCCCAAGTGGGCACCCAGCTTCAGCATCTGCCCTTTCCCAGCCATGGAACCATTCCCAGGCCACACCCTGAGCCCTGCCAAGGGTGACCTTGGCTCCCCAGGTGGGCTGAATGGCACGACTGTGTTAGGGGAGAGAAGGCCCAGGAGGCCTTCAGGGAACTGCCACCACATAGCAGTGCTCAGGAAAAGGCACTCTGCTTTCTGTAGGCTGGATGCACACTCGAGTTTTGGCTTGAGGCAGAGAGAGCTCAGCTAGGCGATTCCAGGCTGAAGGCAAAGCAGAGAGTTTTTTGGTGGAGCGATGGCACCATCTGCTGGCCAGCAAGCGTGGCAGGAGAAGCCTCACTCCAAATGAGTTCCTGAGGAAGTTTCCAAGCAGGAGGCACTCTGGCTCCCCAAGCTCCAGAGTCCTGCTTACGACTTCCCTGTGGCAGCAGAGTGGGTGCCAAGGGCATGTGGGTTGGAGGGTGCTCAGAAGCCACAGGCGAGGCTTTGGGCACCCAGTGTTCTCTGATGGAAAACACTGCAGGCCCGAGCATCCATGAACTCCTCCAAGGCTTTGCAGTGGGATAGCTGTCCATAGCAGATGGCTCCCTGCCAAGTGCTGCAGGCCTTTCTGGAGGGCTAAGCTGGAGCTTCCTTGCAGGCTGCTGGGCCAGGGGCATGTGTCCCCTGGGCCAGAAGGCTGCAGGAGGAGCTCCTAGCTAGGGGAGAGCAAGCACGTTGTTTCCTTGGCCTACACTGGCCTGTGAACACAGAGGCCAGCCAGCAGTGATGACAGCACAGGCAGCAAGGGGGTGTGGCAGGCAGCTAAGAGGCGGCAGGAGTCCCACTTGAAAGTGGGCTCATGACTGTTTGGTGCTCAGGCCCCAGTGCTCACGTGCACACACCGCCTCTGGACCTGCAGCTTCCCAGCAGTGCAAGAGACACACAGGCACCACCCTGGGGCCTTCTCGAATGAACTGTGCTGCGTCGAGGTCCTGCTGGCTGGCAGTGGCCAAGGCCAGCACAGGCCCTCGGGAGGCCTGGCTGAGCCTGGGATGGGTCCGGACCTAGCAGTGCCCAGGGCAAGCCTGGGACTGCAGGCCAGGCTGCAGGCTCATTCCAGTTTGGGCCTGGTACGCAGAGCCTTCGGCTAGGACGTGCAGGGGGAAGGCTCAGCACAGTGGCTTTGGCCTGCAATCCACGTTCCTCCCTCGGGCCGCCCTGCCTGGCAGACCCACACTCCCTAGAAGTGTGTTCCTGAGGCAGTTGGACAGTTGGGGAGGTGGAGGCTCTCCCAACATGGGAGGCCTGCCCAGAACATGGCTGTGTGTCCAAAGAGGATTCCCTGCACCTCTGGCGCTGGGCAGAGATTTTCTGCACACAGGAGACCCTTGGCACACACAGTGTTTCCCCATGGAAAGCAGTGTGAGAAAGAGACCCCGCCAGGGAAGCATGGCACTCGCCCATCGAAGCCCTCCATGCAGCAGGCTGTCATGGACTCGGCTGCAGGCCTTTGTGGCTGGAGAGACTGCAGCTCCTCTGGAGGCTCTGGGTCCATTTGCACTCCCCTTGGAGGAAACGAGGTTGTGGGATGAGGTCCTTGCCCACAATGGCACTCAGCCTGCTCCATTCGATGAGACGCACGTGTGGTGAGAGAGGCTTGTCAGCCCAGAAGCAAGCAGGGCAGCCAGGGAGGGGATCTGCATGCAGCTTGGAAGCCCTAGACTCCTGCCTCCCACCCAGGGAATGCCGGCTCTGCCCATCAGGCCCCATTCCCAAGTGGGCACCCAGCTTCAGCATCTGCCCTTTCCCAGCCATGGAACCATTCCCAGGCCACACCCTGAGCCCTGCCAAGGGTGACCTTGGCTCCCCGGGTGGGCTGAATGGCACGACTGTGTTAGGGGAGAGAAGGCCCAGGAGGCCTTCAGGGAACTGCCACCACATAGCAGTGCTCAGGAAAAGGCACTCTGCTTTCTGTAGGCTGGATGCACACTCGAGTTTTGGCTTGAGGCAGAGAGAGCTCAGCTAGGCGATTCCAGGCTGAAGGCAAAGCAGAGAGTTTTTTGGTGGAGCGATGGCACCATCTGCTGGCCAGCAAGCGTGGCAGGAGAAGCCTCACTCCAAATGAGTTCCTGAGGAAGTTTCCAAGCAGGAGGCACTCTGGCTCCCCAAGCTCCAGAGTCCTGCTTACGACTTCCCTGTGGCAACAGAGTGGGTGCCAAGGGCATGTGGGTTGGAGGGTGCTCAGAAGCCACAGGCGAGGCTTTGGGCACCCAGTGTTCTCTGATGGAAAACACTGCAGGCCCGAGCATCCATGAACTCCTCCAAGGCTTTGCAGTGGGATAGCTGTCCATAGCAGATGGCTCCCTGCCAAGTGCTGCAGGCCTTTCTGGAGGGCTAAGCTGGAGCTTCCTTGCAGGCTGCTGGGCCAGGGGCATGTGTCCCCTGGGCCAGAAGGCTGCAGGAGGAGCTCCTAGCTAGGGGAGAGCAAGCACGTTGTTTCCTTGGCCTACACTGGCCTGTGAACACAGAGGCCAGCCAGCAGTGATGACAGCACAGGCAGCAAGGGGGTGTGGCAGGCAGCTAAGAGGCGGCAGGAGTCCCACTTGAAAGTGGGCTCATGACTGTTTGGTGCTCAGGCCCCAGTGCTCACGTGCACACACAGCCTCTGGACCTGCAGCTTCCCAGCAGTGCAAGAGACACACAGGCACCACCCTGGGGCCTTCTCGAATGAACTGTGCTGCGTCGAGGTCCTGCTGGCTGGCAGTGGCCAAGGCCAGCACAGGCCCTCGGGAGGCCTGGCTGAGCCTGGGATGGGTCCGGACCTAGCAGTGCCCAGGGCAAGCCTGGGACTGCAGGCCAGGCTGCAGGCTCATTCCAGTTTGGGCCTGGTACGCAGAGCCTTCGGCTAGGACGTGCAGGGGGAAGGCTCAGCACAGTGGCTTTGGCCTGCAATCCACGTTCCTCCCTCGGGCCGCCCTGCCTGGCAGACCCACACTCCATAGAAGTGTGTTCCTGAGGCAGTTGGACAGTTGGGGAGGTGGAGGCTCTCCCAACATGGGAGGCCTGCCCAGAACATGGCTGTGTGTCCAAAGAGGATTCCCTGCACCTCTGGCGCTGGGCAGAGATTTTCTGCACACAGGAGACCCTTGGCACACACAGTGTTTCCCCATGGAAAGCAGTGTGAGAAAGAGACCCCGCCAGGGAAGCATGGCACTCGCCCATCGAAGCCCTCCATGCAGCAGGCTGTCATGGACTCGGCTGCAGGCCTTTGTGGCTGGAGAGACTGCAGCTCCTCTGGAGGCTCTGGGTCCATTTGCACTCCCCTTGGAGGAAACGAGGTTGTGGGATGAGGTCCTTGCCCACAATGGCACTCAGCCTGCTCCATTCGATGAGACGCACGTGTGGTGAGAGAGGCTTGTCAGCCCAGAAGCAAGCAGGGCAGCCAGGGAGGGGATCTGCATGCAGCTTGGAAGCCCTAGACTCCTGCCTCCCACCCAGGGAATGCCGGCTCTGCCCATCAGGCCCCATTCCCAAGTGGGCACCCAGCTTCAGCATCTGCCCTTTCCCAGCCATGGAACCATTCCCAGGCCACACCCTGAGCCCTGCCAAGGGTGACCTTGGCTCCCCAGGTGGGCTGAATGGCACGACTGTGTTAGGGGAGAGAAGGCCCAGGAGGCCTTCAGGGAACTGCCACCACATAGCAGTGCTCAGGAAAAGGCACTCTGCTTTCTGTAGGCTGGATGCACACTCGAGTTTTGGCTTGAGGCAGAGAGAGCTCAGCTAGGCGATTCCAGGCTGAAGGCAAAGCAGAGAGTTTTTTGGTGGAGCGATGGCACCATCTGCTGGCCAGCAAGCGTGGCAGGAGAAGCCTCACTCCAAATGAGTTCCTGAGGAAGTTTCCAAGCAGGAGGCACTCTGGCTCCCCAAGCTCCAGAGTCCTGCTTACGACTTCCCTGTGGCAGCAGAGTGGGTGCCAAGGGCATGTGGGTTGGAGGGTGCTCAGAAGCCACAGGCGAGGCTTTGGGCACCCAGTGTTCTCTGATGGAAAACACTGCAGGCCCGAGCATCCATGAACTCCTCCAAGGCTTTGCAGTGGGATAGCTGTCCATAGCAGATGGCTCCCTGCCAAGTGCTGCAGGCCTTTCTGGAGGGCTAAGCTGGAGCTTCCTTGCAGGCTGCTGGGCCAGGGGCATGTGTCCCCTGGGCCAGAAGGCTGCAGGAGGAGCTCCTAGCTAGGGGAGAGCAAGCACGTTGTTTCCTTGGCCTACACTGGCCTGTGAACACAGAGGCCAGCCAGCAGTGATGACAGCACAGGCAGCAAGGGGGTGTGGCAGGCAGCTAAGAGGCGGCAGGAGTCCCACTTGAAAGTGGGCTCATGACTGTTTGGTGCTCAGGCCCCAGTGCTCACGTGCACACACCGCCTCTGGACCTGCAGCTTCCCAGCAGTGCAAGAGACACACAGGCACCACCCTGGGGCCTTCTCGAATGAACTGTGCTGCGTCGAGGTCCTGCTGGCTGGCAGTGGCCAAGGCCAGCACAGGCCCTCGGGAGGCCTGGCTGAGCCTGGGATGGGTCCGGACCTAGCAGTGCCCAGGGCAAGCCTGGGACTGCAGGCCAGGCTGCAGGCTCATTCCAGTTTGGGCCTGGTACGCAGAGCCTTCGGCTAGGACGTGCAGGGGGAAGGCTCAGCACAGTGGCTTTGGCCTGCAATCCACGTTCCTCCCTCGGGCCGCCCTGCCTGGCAGACCCACACTCCCTAGAAGTGTGTTCCTGAGGCAGTTGGACAGTTGGGGAGGTGGAGGCTCTCCCAACATGGGAGGCCTGCCCAGAACATGGCTGTGTGTCCAAAGAGGATTCCCTGCACCTCTGGCGCTGGGCAGAGATTTTCTGCACACAGGAGACCCTTGGCACACACAGTGTTTCCCCATGGAAAGCAGTGTGAGAAAGAGACCCCGCCAGGGAAGCATGGCACTCGCCCATCGAAGCCCTCCATGCAGCAGGCTGTCATGGACTCGGCTGCAGGCCTTTGTGGCTGGAGAGACTGCAGCTCCTCTGGAGGCTCTGGGTCCATTTGCACTCCCCTTGGAGGAAACGAGGTTGTGGGATGAGGTCCTTGCCCACAATGGCACTCAGCCTGCTCCATTCGATGAGACGCACGTGTGGTGAGAGAGGCTTGTCAGCCCAGAAGCAAGCAGGGCAGCCAGGGAGGGGATCTGCATGCAGCTTGGAAGCCCTAGACTCCTGCCTCCCACCCAGGGAATGCCGGCTCTGCCCATCAGGCCCCATTCCCAAGTGGGCACCCAGCTTCAGCATCTGCCCTTTCCCAGCCATGGAACCATTCCCAGGCCACACCCTGAGCCCTGCCAAGGGTGACCTTGGCTCCCCGGGTGGGCTGAATGGCACGACTGTGTTAGGGGAGAGAAGGCCCAGGAGGCCTTCAGGGAACTGCCACCACATAGCAGTGCTCAGGAAAAGGCACTCTGCTTTCTGTAGGCTGGATGCACACTCGAGTTTTGGCTTGAGGCAGAGAGAGCTCAGCTAGGCGATTCCAGGCTGAAGGCAAAGCAGAGAGTTTTTTGGTGGAGCGATGGCACCATCTGCTGGCCAGCAAGCGTGGCAGGAGAAGCCTCACTCCAAATGAGTTCCTGAGGAAGTTTCCAAGCAGGAGGCACTCTGGCTCCCCAAGCTCCAGAGTCCTGCTTACGACTTCCCTGTGGCAAGAGAGTGGGTGCCAAGGGCATGTGGGTTGGAGGGTGCTCAGAAGCCACAGGCGAGGCTTTGGGCACCCAGTGTTCTCTGATGGAAAACACTGCAGGCCCGAGCATCCATGAACTCCTCCAAGGCTTTGCAGTGGGATAGCTGTCCATAGCAGATGGCTCCCTGCCAAGTGCTGCAGGCCTTTCTGGAGGGCTAAGCTGGAGCTTCCTTGCAGGCTGCTGGGCCAGGGGCATGTGTCCCCTGGGCCAGAAGGCTGCAGGAGGAGCTCCTAGCTAGGGGAGAGCAAGCACGTTGTTTCCTTGGCCTACACTGGCCTGTGAACACAGAGGCCAGCCAGCAGTGATGACAGCACAGGCAGCAAGGGGGTGTGGCAGGCAGCTAAGAGGTGGCAGGAGTCCCACTTGAAAGTGGGCTCATGACTGTTTGGTGCTCAGGCCCCAGTGCTCACGTGCACACACAGCCTCTGGACCTGCAGCTTCCCAGCAGTGCAAGAGACACACAGGCACCACCCTGGGGCCTTCTCGAATGAACTGTGCTGTGTCGAGGTCCTGCTGGCTGGCAGTGGCCAAGGCCAGCACAGGCCCTCGGGAGGCCTGGCTGAGCCTGGGATGGGTCCGGACCTAGCAGTGCCCAGGGCAAGCCTGGGACTGCAGGCCAGGCTGCAGGCTCATTCCAGTTTGGGCCTGGTACGCAGAGCCTTCGGCTAGGACGTGCAGGGGGAAGGCTCAGCACAGTGGCTTTGGCCTGCAATCCACGTTCCTCCCTCGGGCCGCCCTGCCTGGCAGACCCACACTCCCTAGAAGTGTGTTCCTGAGGCAGTTGGACAGTTGGGGAGGTGGAGGCTCTCCCAACATGGGAGGCCTGCCCAGAACATGGCTGTGTGTCCAAAGAGGATTCCCTGCACCTCTGGCGCTGGGCAGAGATTTTCTGCACACAGGAGACCCTTGGCACACACAGTGTTTCCCCATGGAAAGCAGTGTGAGAAAGAGCCCCCGCCAGGGAAGCATGGCACTCGCCCATCGAAGCCCTCCATGCAGCAGGCTGTCATGGACTCGGCTGCAGGCCTTTGTGGCTGGAGAGACTGCAGCTCCTCTGGAGGCTCTGGGTCCATTTGCACTCCCCTTGGAGGAAACGAGTTTGTGGGATGAGGTCCTTGCCCACAATGGCACTCAGCCTGCTCCATTCGATGAGACGCACGTGTGGTGAGAGAGGCTTGTCAGCCCAGAAGCAAGCAGGGCAGCCAGGGAGGGGATCTGCATGCAGCTTGGAAGCCCTAGACTCCTGCCTCCCACCCAGGGAATGCCGGCTCTGCCCATCAGGCCCCATTCCCAAGTGGGCACCCAGCTTCAGCATCTGCCCTTTCCCAGCCATGGAACCATTCCCAGGCCACACCCTGAGCCCTGCCAAGGGTGACCTTGGCTCCCCGGGTGGGCTGAATGGCACGACTGTGTTAGGGGAGAGAAGGCCCAGGAGGCCTTCAGGGAACTGCCACCACATAGCAGTGCTCAGGAAAAGGCACTCTGCTCTCTGTAGGCTGGATGCACACTCGAGTTTTGGCTTGAGGCAGAGAGAGCTCAGCTAGGCGATTCCAGGCTGAAGGCAAAGCAGAGAGTTTTTTGGTGGAGCGATGGCACCATCTGCTGGCCAGCAAGCGTGGCAGGAGAAGCCTCACTCCAAATGAGTTCCTGAGGAAGTTTCCAAGCAGGAGGCACTCTGGCTCCCCAAGCTCCAGAGTCCTGCTTACGACTTCCCTGTGGCAACAGAGTGGGTGCCAAGGGCATGTGGGTTGGAGGGTGCTCAGAAGCCACAGGCGAGGCTTTGGGCACCCAGTGTTCTCTGATGGAAAACACTGCAGGCCCGAGCATCCATGAACTCCTCCAAGGCTTTGCAGTGGGATAGCTGTCCATAGCAGAT
The DNA here is from genome assembly GCF_030028045.1 of Hippopotamus amphibius kiboko. Lineage (NCBI taxonomy): Eukaryota > Metazoa > Chordata > Mammalia > Artiodactyla > Hippopotamidae > Hippopotamus > Hippopotamus amphibius. The sequence goes on along the minus strand of NC_080186.1, from coordinate 124,584,254 downwards.
GGCTCCCTGCCAAGTGCTGCAGGCCTTTCTGGAGGGCTAAGCTGGAGCTTCCTTGCAGGCTGCTGGGCCAGGGGCATGTGTCCCCTGGGCCAGAAGGCTGCAGGAGGAGCTCCTAGCTAGGGGAGAGCAAGCACGTTGTTTCCTTGGCCTACACTGGCCTGTGAACACAGAGGCCAGCCAGCAGTGATGACAGCACAGGCAGCAAGGGGGTGTGGCAGGCAGCTAAGAGGCGGCAGGAGTCCCACTTGAAAGTGGGCTCATGACTGTTTGGTGCTCAGGCCCCAGTGCTCACGTGCACACACCGCCTCTGGACCTGCAGCTTCCCAGCAGTGCAAGAGACACACAGGCACCACCCTGGGGCCTTCTCGAATGAACTGTGCTGCGTCGAGGTCCTGCTGGCTGGCAGTGGCCAAGGCCAGCACAGGCCCTCGGGAGGCCTGGCTGAGCCTGGGATGGGTCCGGACCTAGCAGTGCCCAGGGCAAGCCTGGGACTGCAGGCCAGGCTGCAGGCTCATTCCAGTTTGGGCCTGGTACGCAGAGCCTTCGGCTAGGACGTGCAGGGGGAAGGCTCAGCACAGTGGCTTTGGCCTGCAATCCACGTTCCTCCCTCGGGCCGCCCTGCCTGGCAGACCCACACTCCCTAGAAGTGTGTTCCTGAGGCAGTTGGACAGTTGGGGAGGTGGAGGCTCTCCCAACATGGGAGGCCTGCCCAGAACATGGCTGTGTGTCCAAAGAGGATTCCCTGCACCTCTGGCGCTGGGCAGAGATTTTCTGCACACAGGAGACCCTTGGCACACACAGTGTTTCCCCATGGAAAGCAGTGTGAGAAAGAGACCCCGCCAGGGAAGCATGGCACTCGCCCATCGAAGCCCTCCATGCAGCAGGCTGTCATGGACTCGGCTGCAGGCCTTTGTGGCTGGAGAGACTGCAGCTCCTCTGGAGGCTCTGGGTCCATTTGCACTCCCCTTGGAGGAAACGAGGTTGTGGGATGAGGTCCTTGCCCACAATGGCACTCAGCCTGCTCCATTCGATGAGACGCACGTGTGGTGAGAGAGGCTTGTCAGCCCAGAAGCAAGCAGGGCAGCCAGGGAGGGGATCTGCATGCAGCTTGGAAGCCCTAGACTCCTGCCTCCCACCCAGGGAATGCCGGCTCTGCCCATCAGGCCCCATTCCCAAGTGGGCACCCAGCTTCAGCATCTGCCCTTTCCCAGCCATGGAACCATTCCCAGGCCACACCCTGAGCCCTGCCAAGGGTGACCTTGGCTCCCCGGGTGGGCTGAATGGCACGACTGTGTTAGGGGAGAGAAGGCCCAGGAGGCCTTCAGGGAACTGCCACCACATAGCAGTGCTCAGGAAAAGGCACTCTGCTTTCTGTAGGCTGGATGCACACTCGAGTTTTGGCTTGAGGCAGAGAGAGCTCAGCTAGGCGATTCCTGGCTGAAGGCAAAGCAGAGAGTTTTTTGGTGGAGCGATGGCACCATCTGCTGGCCAGCAAGCGTGGCAGGAGAAGCCTCACTCCAAATGAGTTCCTGAGGAAGTTTCCAAGCAGGAGGCACTCTGGCTCCCCAAGCTCCAGAGTCCTGCTTACGACTTCCCTGTGGCAACAGAGTGGGTGCCAAGGGCATGTGGGTTGGAGGGTGCTCAGAAGCCACAGGCGAGGCTTTGGGCACCCAGTGTTCTCTGATGGAAAACACTGCAGGCCCGAGCATCCATGAACTCCTCCAAGGCTTTGCAGTGGGATAGCTGTCCATAGCAGATGGCTCCCTGCCAAGTGCTGCAGGCCTTTCTGGAGGGCTAAGCTGGAGCTTCCTTGCAGGCTGCTGGGCCAGGGGCATGTGTCCCCTGGGCCAGAAGGCTGCAGGAGGAGCTCCTAGCTAGGGGAGAGCAAGCACGTTGTTTCCTTGGCCTACACTGGCCTGTGAACACAGAGGCCAGCCAGCAGTGATGACAGCACAGGCAGCAAGGGGGTGTGGCAGGCAGCTAAGAGGCGGCAGGAGTCCCACTTGAAAGTGGGCTCATGACTGTTTGGTGCTCAGGCCCCAGTGCTCACGTGCACACACCGCCTCTGGACCTGCAGCTTCCCAGCAGTGCAAGAGACACACAGGCACCACCCTGGGGCCTTCTCGAATGAACTGTGCTGCGTCGAGGTCCTGCTGGCTGGCAGTGGCCAAGGCCAGCACAGGCCCTCAGGAGGCCTGGCTGAGCCTGGGATGGGTCCGGACCTAGCAGTGCCCAGGGCAAGCCTGGGACTGCAGGCCAGGCTGCAGGCTCATTCCAGTTTGGGCCTGGTACGCAGAGCCTTTGGCTAGGACGTGCAGGGGGAAGGCTCAGCACAGTGGCTTTGGCCTGCAATCCACGTTCCTCCCTCGGGCCGCCCTGCCTGGCAGACCCACACTCCCTAGAAGTGTGTTCCTGAGGCAGTTGGACAGTTGGGGAGGTGGAGGCTCTCCCAACATGGGAGGCCTGCCCAGAACATGGCTGTGTGTCCAAAGAGGATTCCCTGCACCTCTGGCGCTGGGCAGAGATTTTCTGCACACAGGAGACCCTTGGCACACACAGTGTTTCCCCATGGAAAGCAGTGTGAGAAAGAGACCCCGCCAGGGAAGCATGGCACTCGCCCATCGAAGCCCTCCATGCAGCAGGCTGTCATGGACTCGGCTGCAGGCCTTTGTGGCTGGAGAGACTGCAGCTCCTCTGGAGGCTCTGGGTCCATTTGCACTCCCCTTGGAGGAAACGAGGTTGTGGGATGAGGTCCTTGCCCACAATGGCACTCAGCCTGCTCCATTCGATGAGACGCACGTGTGGTGAGAGAGGCTTGTCAGCCCAGAAGCAAGCAGGGCAGCCAGGGAGGGGATCTGCATGCAGCTTGGAAGCCCTAGACTCCTGCCTCCCACCCAGGGAATGCCGGCTCTGCCCATCAGGCCCCATTCCCAAGTGGGCACCCAGCTTCAGCATCTGCCCTTTCCCAGCCATGGAACCATTCCCAGGCCACACCCTGAGCCCTGCCAAGGGTGACCTTGGCTCCCCGGGTGGGCTGAATGGCACGACTGTGTTAGGGGAGAGAAGGCCCAGGAGGCCTTCAGGGAACTGCCACCACATAGCAGTGCTCAGGAAAAGGCACTCTGCTTTCTGTAGGCTGGATGCACACTCGAGTTTTGGCTTGAGGCAGAGAGAGCTCAGCTAGGCGATTCCTGGCTGAAGGCAAAGCAGAGAGTTTTTTGGTGGAGCGATGGCACCATCTGCTGGCCAGCAAGCGTGGCAGGAGAAGCCTCACTCCAAATGAGTTCCTGAGGAAGTTTCCAAGCAGGAGGCACTCTGGCTCCCCAAGCTCCAGAGTCCTGCTTACGACTTCCCTGTGGCAACAGAGTGGGTGCCAAGGGCATGTGGGTTGGAGGGTGCTCAGAAGCCACAGGCGAGGCTTTGGGCACCCAGTGTTCTCTGATGGAAAACACTGCAGGCCCGAGCATCCATGAACTCCTCCAAGGCTTTGCAGTGGGATAGCTGTCCATAGCAGATGGCTCCCTGCCAAGTGCTGCAGGCCTTTCTGGAGGGCTAAGCTGGAGCTTCCTTGCAGGCTGCTGGGCCAGGGGCATGTGTCCCCTGGGCCAGAAGGCTGCAGGAGGAGCTCCTAGCTAGGGGAGAGCAAGCACGTTGTTTCCTTGGCCTACACTGGCCTGTGAACACAGAGGCCAGCCAGCAGTGATGACAGCACAGGCAGCAAGGGGGTGTGGCAGGCAGCTAAGAGGCGGCAGGAGTCCCACTTGAAAGTGGGCTCATGACTGTTTGGTGCTCAGGCCCCAGTGCTCACGTGCACACACCGCCTCTGGACCTGCAGCTTCCCAGCAGTGCAAGAGACACACAGGCACCACCCTGGGGCCTTCTCGAATGAACTGTGCTGCGTCGAGGTCCTGCTGGCTGGCAGTGGCCAAGGCCAGCACAGGCCCTCAGGAGGCCTGGCTGAGCCTGGGATGGGTCCGGACCTAGCAGTGCCCAGGGCAAGCCTGGGACTGCAGGCCAGGCTGCAGGCTCATTCCAGTTTGGGCCTGGTACGCAGAGCCTTTGGCTAGGACGTGCAGGGGGAAGGCTCAGCACAGTGGCTTTGGCCTGCAATCCACGTTCCTCCCTCGGGCCGCCCTGCCTGGCAGACCCACACTCCCTAGAAGTGTGTTCCTGAGGCAGTTGGACAGTTGGGGAGGTGGAGGCTCTCCCAACATGGGAGGCCTGCCCAGAACATGGCTGTGTGTCCAAAGAGGATTCCCTGCACCTCTGGCGCTGGGCAGAGATTTTCTGCACACAGGAGACCCTTGGCACACACAGTGTTTCCCCATGGAAAGCAGTGTGAGAAAGAGACCCCGCCAGGGAAGCATGGCACTCGCCCATCGAAGCCCTCCATGCAGCAGGCTGTCATGGACTCGGCTGCAGGCCTTTGTGGCTGGAGAGACTGCAGCTCCTCTGGAGGCTCTGGGTCCATTTGCACTCCCCTTGGAGGAAACGAGGTTGTGGGATGAGGTCCTTGCCCACAATGGCACTCAGCCTGCTCCATTCGATGAGACGCACGTGTGGTGAGAGAGGCTTGTCAGCCCAGAAGCAAGCAGGGCAGCCAGGGAGGGGATCTGCATGCAGCTTGGAAGCCCTAGACTCCTGCCTCCCACCCAGGGAATGCCGGCTCTGCCCATCAGGCCCCATTCCCAAGTGGGCACCCAGCTTCAGCATCTGCCCTTTCCCAGCCATGGAACCATTCCCAGGCCACACCCTGAGCCCTGCCAAGGGTGACCTTGGCTCCCCGGGTGGGCTGAATGGCACGACTGTGTTAGGGGAGAGAAGGCCCAGGAGGCCTTCAGGGAACTGCCACCACATAGCAGTGCTCAGGAAAAGGCACTCTGCTTTCTGTAGGCTGGATGCACACTCGAGTTTTGGCTTGAGGCAGAGAGAGCTCAGCTAGGCGATTCCTGGCTGAAGGCAAAGCAGAGAGTTTTTTGGTGGAGCGATGGCACCATCTGCTGGCCAGCAAGCGTGGCAGGAGAAGCCTCACTCCAAATGAGTTCCTGAGGAAGTTTCCAAGCAGGAGGCACTCTGGCTCCCCAAGCTCCAGAGTCCTGCTTACGACTTCCCTGTGGCAACAGAGTGGGTGCCAAGGGCATGTGGGTTGGAGGGTGCTCAGAAGCCACAGGCGAGGCTTTGGGCACCCAGTGTTCTCTGATGGAAAACACTGCAGGCCCGAGCATCCATGAACTCCTCCAAGGCTTTGCAGTGGGATAGCTGTCCATAGCAGATGGCTCCCTGCCAAGTGCTGCAGGCCTTTCTGGAGGGCTAAGCTGGAGCTTCCTTGCAGGCTGCTGGGCCAGGGGCATGTGTCCCCTGGGCCAGAAGGCTGCAGGAGGAGCTCCTAGCTAGGGGAGAGCAAGCACGTTGTTTCCTTGGCCTACACTGGCCTGTGAACACAGAGGCCAGCCAGCAGTGATGACAGCACAGGCAGCAAGGGGGTGTGGCAGGCAGCTAAGAGGCGGCAGGAGTCCCACTTGAAAGTGGGCTCATGACTGTTTGGTGCTCAGGCCCCAGTGCTCACGTGCACACACCGCCTCTGGACCTGCAGCTTCCCAGCAGTGCAAGAGACACACAGGCACCACCCTGGGGCCTTCTCGAATGAACTGTGCTGCGTCGAGGTCCTGCTGGCTGGCAGTGGCCAAGGCCAGCACAGGCCCTCAGGAGGCCTGGCTGAGCCTGGGATGGGTCCGGACCTAGCAGTGCCCAGGGCAAGCCTGGGACTGCAGGCCAGGCTGCAGGCTCATTCCAGTTTGGGCCTGGTACGCAGAGCCTTTGGCTAGGACGTGCAGGGGGAAGGCTCAGCACAGTGGCTTTGGCCTGCAATCCACGTTCCTCCCTCGGGCCGCCCTGCCTGGCAGACCCACACTCCCTAGAAGTGTGTTCCTGAGGCAGTTGGACAGTTGGGGAGGTGGAGGCTCTCCCAACATGGGAGGCCTGCCCAGAACATGGCTGTGTGTCCAAAGAGGATTCCCTGCACCTCTGGCGCTGGGCAGAGATTTTCTGCACACAGGAGACCCTTGGCACACACAGTGTTTCCCCATGGAAAGCAGTGTGAGAAAGAGCCCCCGCCAGGGAAGCATGGCACTCGCCCATCGAAGCCCTCCATGCAGCAGGCTGTCATGGACTCGGCTGCAGGCCTTTGTGGCTGGAGAGACTGCAGCTCCTCTGGAGGCTCTGGGTCCATTTGCACTCCCCTTGGAGGAAACGAGGTTGTGGGATGAGGTCCTTGCCCACAATGGCACTCAGCCTGCTCCATTCGATGAGACGCACGTGTGGTGAGAGAGGCTTGTCAGCCCAGAAGCAAGCAGGGCAGCCAGGGAGGGGATCTGCATGCAGCTTGGAAGCCCTAGACTCCTGCCTCCCACCCAGGGAATGCCGGCTCTGCCCATCAGGCCCCATTCCCAAGTGGGCACCCAGCTTCAGCATCTGCCCTTTCCCAGCCATGGAACCATTCCCAGGCCACACCCTGAGCCCTGCCAAGGGTGACCTTGGCTCCCCGGGTGGGCTGAATGGCACGACTGTGTTAGGGGAGAGAAGGCCCAGGAGGCCTTCAGGGAACTGCCACCACATAGCAGTGCTCAGGAAAAGGCACTCTGCTTTCTGTAGGCTGGATGCACACTCGAGTTTTGGCTTGAGGCAGAGAGAGCTCAGCTAGGTGATTCCAGGCTGAAGGCAAAGCAGAGAGTTTTTTGGTGGAGCGATGGCACCATCTGCTGGCCAGCAAGCGTGGCAGGAGAAGCCTCACTCCAAATGAGTTCCTGAGGAAGTTTCCAAGCAGGAGGCACTCTGGCTCCCCAAGCTCCAGAGTCCTGCTTACGACTTCCCTGTGGCAACAGAGTGGGTGCCAAGGGCATGTGGGTTGGAGGGTGCTCAGAAGCCACAGGCGAGGCTTTGGGCACCCAGTGTTCTCTGATGGAAAACACTGCAGGCCCGAGCATCCATGAACTCCTCCAAGGCTTTGCAGTGGGATAGCTGTCCATAGCAGATGGCTCCCTGCCAAGTGCTGCAGGCCTTTCTGGAGGGCTAAGCTGGAGCTTCCTTGCAGGCTGCTGGGCCAGGGGCATGTGTCCCCTGGGCCAGAAGGCTGCAGGAGGAGCTCCTAGCTAGGGGAGAGCAAGCACGTTGTTTCCTTGGCCTACACTGGCCTGTGAACACAGAGGCCAGCCAGCAGTGATGACAGCACAGGCAGCAAGGGGGTGTGGCAGGCAGCTAAGAGGCGGCAGGAGTCCCACTTGAAAGTGGGCTCATGACTGTTTGGTGCTCAGGCCCCAGTGCTCACGTGCACACACCGCCTCTGGACCTGCAGCTTCCCAGCAGTGCAAGAGACACACAGGCACCACCCTGGGGCCTTCTCGAATGAACTGTGCTGCGTCGAGGTCCTGCTGGCTGGCAGTGGCCAAGGCCAGCACAGGCCCTCGGGAGGCCTGGCTGAGCCTGGGATGGGTCCGGACCTAGCAGTGCCCAGGGCAAGCCTGGGACTGCAGGCCAGGCTGCAGGCTCATTCCAGTTTGGGCCTGGTACGCAGAGCCTTCGGCTAGGACGTGCAGGGGGAAGGCTCAGCACAGTGGCTTTGGCCTGCAATCCACGTTCCTCCCTCGGGCCGCCCTGCCTGGCAGACCCACACTCCCTAGAAGTGTGTTCCTGAGGCAGTTGGACAGTTGGGGAGGTGGAGGCTCTCCCAACATGGGAGGCCTGCCCAGAACATGGCTGTGTGTCCAAAGAGGATTCCCTGCACCTCTGGCGCTGGGCAGAGATTTTCTGCACACAGGAGACCCTTGGCACACACAGTGTTTCCCCATGGAAAGCAGTGTGAGAAAGAGCCCCCGCCAGGGAAGCATGGCACTCGCCCATCGAAGCCCTCCATGCAGCAGGCTGTCATGGACTCGGCTGCAGGCCTTTGTGGCTGGAGAGACTGCAGCTCCTCTGGAGGCTCTGGGTCCATTTGCACTCCCCTTGGAGGAAACGAGGTTGTGGGATGAGGTCCTTGCCCACAATGGCACTCAGCCTGCTCCATTCGATGAGACGCACGTGTGGTGAGAGAGGCTTGTCAGCCCAGAAGCAAGCAGGGCAGCCAGGGAGGGGATCTGCATGCAGCTTGGAAGCCCTAGACTCCTGCCTCCCACCCAGGGAATGCCGGCTCTGCCCATCAGGCCCCATTCCCAAGTGGGCACCCAGCTTCAGCATCTGCCCTTTCCCAGCCATGGAACCATTCCCAGGCCACACCCTGAGCCCTGCCAAGGGTGACCTTGGCTCCCCGGGTGGGCTGAATGGCACGACTGTGTTAGGGGAGAGAAGGCCCAGGAGGCCTTCAGGGAACTGCCACCACATAGCAGTGCTCAGGAAAAGGCACTCTGCTTTCTGTAGGCTGGATGCACACTCGAGTTTTGGCTTGAGGCAGAGAGAGCTCAGCTAGGCGATTCCTGGCTGAAGGCAAAGCAGAGAGTTTTTTGGTGGAGCGATGGCACCATCTGCTGGCCAGCAAGCGTGGCAGGAGAAGCCTCACTCCAAATGAGTTCCTGAGGAAGTTTCCAAGCAGGAGGCACTCTGGCTCCCCAAGCTCCAGAGTCCTGCTTACGACTTCCCTGTGGCAACAGAGTGGGTGCCAAGGGCATGTGGGTTGGAGGGTGCTCAGAAGCCACAGGCGAGGCTTTGGGCACCCAGTGTTCTCTGATGGAAAACACTGCAGGCCCGAGCATCCATGAACTCCTCCAAGGCTTTGCAGTGGGATAGCTGTCCATAGCAGATGGCTCCCTGCCAAGTGCTGCAGGCCTTTCTGGAGGGCTAAGCTGGAGCTTCCTTGCAGGCTGCTGGGCCAGGGGCATGTGTCCCCTGGGCCAGAAGGCTGCAGGAGGAGCTCCTAGCTAGGGGAGAGCAAGCACGTTGTTTCCTTGGCCTACACTGGCCTGTGAACACAGAGGCCAGCCAGCAGTGATGACAGCACAGGCAGCAAGGGGGTGTGGCAGGCAGCTAAGAGGCGGCAGGAGTCCCACTTGAAAGTGGGCTCATGACTGTTTGGTGCTCAGGCCCCAGTGCTCACGTGCACACACCGCCTCTGGACCTGCAGCTTCCCAGCAGTGCAAGAGACACACAGGCACCACCCTGGGGCCTTCTCGAATGAACTGTGCTGCGTCGAGGTCCTGCTGGCTGGCAGTGGCCAAGGCCAGCACAGGCCCTCGGGAGGCCTGGCTGAGCCTGGGATGGGTCCGGACCTAGCAGTGCCCAGGGCAAGCCTGGGACTGCAGGCCAGGCTGCAGGCTCATTCCAGTTTGGGCCTGGTACGCAGAGCCTTCGGCTAGGACGTGCAGGGGGAAGGCTCAGCACAGTGGCTTTGGCCTGCAATCCACGTTCCTCCCTCGGGCCGCCCTGCCTGGCAGACCCACACTCCCTAGAAGTGTGTTCCTGAGGCAGTTGGACAGTTGGGGAGGTGGAGGCTCTCCCAACATGGGAGGCCTGCCCAGAACATGGCTGTGTGTCCAAAGAGGATTCCCTGCACCTCTGGCGCTGGGCAGAGATTTTCTGCACACAGGAGACCCTTGGCACACACAGTGTTTCCCCATGGAAAGCAGTGTGAGAAAGAGCCCCCGCCAGGGAAGCATGGCACTCGCCCATCGAAGCCCTCCATGCAGCAGGCTGTCATGGACTCGGCTGCAGGCCTTTGTGGCTGGAGAGACTGCAGCTCCTCTGGAGGCTCTGGGTCCATTTGCACTCCCCTTGGAGGAAACGAGGTTGTGGGATGAGGTCCTTGCCCACAATGGCACTCAGCCTGCTCCATTCGATGAGACGCACGTGTGGTGAGAGAGGCTTGTCAGCCCAGAAGCAAGCAGGGCAGCCAGGGAGGGGATCTGCATGCAGCTTGGAAGCCCTAGACTCCTGCCTCCCACCCAGGGAATGCCGGCTCTGCCCATCAGGCCCCATTCCCAAGTGGGCACCCAGCTTCAGCATCTGCCCTTTCCCAGCCATGGAACCATTCCCAGGCCACACCCTGAGCCCTGCCAAGGGTGACCTTGGCTCCCCGGGTGGGCTGAATGGCACGACTGTGTTAGGGGAGAGAAGGCCCAGGAGGCCTTCAGGGAACTGCCACCACATAGCAGTGCTCAGGAAAAGGCACTCTGCTTTCTGTAGGCTGGATGCACACTCGAGTTTTGGCTTGAGGCAGAGAGAGCTCAGCTAGGCGATTCCAGGCTGAAGGCAAAGCAGAGAGTTTTTTGGTGGAGCGATGGCCCCATCTGCTGGCCAGCAAGCGTGGCAGGAGAAGCCTCACTCCAAATGAGTTCCTGAGGAAGTTTCCAAGCAGGAGGCACTCTGGCTCCCCAAGCTCCAGAGTCCTGCTTACGACTTCCCTGTGGCAACAGAGTGGGTGCCAAGGGCATGTGGGTTGGAGGGTGCTCAGAAGCCACAGGCGAGGCTTTGGGCACCCAGTGTTCTCTGATGGAAAACACTGCAGGCCCGAGCATCCATGAACTCCTCCAAGGCTTTGCAGTGGGATAGCTGTCCATAGCAGATGGCTCCCTGCCAAGTGCTGCAGGCCTTTCTGGAGGGCTAAGCTGGAGCTTCCTTGCAGGCTGCTGGGCCAGGGGCATGTGTCCCCTGGGCCAGAAGGCTGCAGGAGGAGCTCCTAGCTAGGGGAGAGCAAGCACGTTGTTTCCTTGGCCTACACTGGCCTGTGAACACAGAGGCCAGCCAGCAGTGATGACAGCACAGGCAGCAAGGGGGTGTGGCAGGCAGCTAAGAGGCGGCAGGAGTCCCACTTGAAAGTGGGCTCATGACTGTTTGGTGCTCAGGCCCCAGTGCTCACGTGCACACACCGCCTCTGGACCTGCAGCTTCCCAGCAGTGCAAGAGACACACAGGCACCACCCTGGGGCCTTCTCGAATGAACTGTGCTGCGTCGAGGTCCTGCTGGCTGGCAGTGGCCAAGGCCAGCACAGGCCCTCGGGAGGCCTGGCTGAGCCTGGGATGGGTCCGGACCTAGCAGTGCCCAGGGCAAGCCTGGGACTGCAGGCCAGGCTGCAGGCTCATTCCAGTTTGGGCCTGGTACGCAGAGCCTTCGGCTAGGACGTGCAGGGGGAAGGCTCAGCACTGTGGCTTTGGCCTGCAATCCACGTTCCTCCCTCGGGCCGCCCTGCCTGGCAGACCCACACTCCCTAGAAGTGTGTTCCTGAGGCAGTTGGACAGTTGGGGAGGTGGAGGCTCTCCCAACATGGGAGGCCTGCCCAGAACATGGCTGTGTGTCCAAAGAGGATTCCCTGCACCTCTGGCGCTGGGCAGAGATTTTCTGCACACAGGAGACCCTTGGCACACACAGTGTTTCCCCATGGAAAGCAGTGTGAGAAAGAGCCCCCTCCAGGGAAGCATGGCACTCGCCCATCGAAGCCCTCCATGCAGCAGGCTGTCATGGACTCGGCTGCAGGCCTTTGTGGCTGGAGAGACTGCAGCTCCTCTGGAGGCTCTGGGTCCATTTGCACTCCCCTTGGAGGAAACGAGGTTGTGGGATGAGGTCCTTGCCCACAATGGCACTCAGCCTGCTCCATTCGATGAGACGCACGTGTGGTGAGAGAGGCTTGTCAGCCCAGAAGCAAGCAGGGCAGCCAGGGAGGGGATCTGCATGCAGCTTGGAAGCCCTAGACTCCTGCCTCCCACCCAGGGAATGCCGGCTCTGCCCATCAGGCCCCATTCCCAAGTGGGCACCCAGCTTCAGCATCTGCCCTTTCCCAGCCATGGAACCATTCCCAGGCCACACCCTGAGCCCTGCCAAGGGTGACCTTGGCTCCCCGGGTGGGCTGAATGGCACGACTGTGTTAGGGGAGAGAAGGCCCAGGAGGCCTTCAGGGAACTGCCACCACATAGCAGTGCTCAGGAAAAGGCACTCTGCTTTCTGTAGGCTGGATGCACACTCGAGTTTTGGCTTGAGGCAGAGAGAGCTCAGCTAGGCGATTCCAGGCTGAAGGCAAAGCAGAGAGTTTTTTGGTGGAGCGATGGCACCATCTGCTGGCCAGCAAGCGTGGCAGGAGAAGCCTCACTCCAAATGAGTTCCTGAGGAAGTTTCCAAGCAGGAGGCACTCTGGCTCCCCAAGCTCCAGAGTCCTGCTTACGACTTCCCTGTGGCAACAGAGTGGGTGCCAAGGGCATGTGGGTTGGAGGGTGCTCAGAAGCCACAGGCGAGGCTTTGGGCACCCAGTGTTCTCTGATGGAAAACACTGCAGGCCCGAGCATCCATGAACTCCTCCAAGGCTTTGCAGTGGGATAGCTGTCCATAGCAGATGGCTCCCTGCCAAGTGCTGCAGGCCTTTCTGGAGGGCTAAGCTGGAGCTTCCTTGCAGGCTGCTGGGCCAGGGGCGTGTGTCCCCTGGGCCAGAGTGCTGCAGGAGGAGCTCCTAGCTAGGGGAGAGCAAGCACGTTGTTTCCTTGGCCTACGCTGGCCTGTGAACACAGAGGCCAGCCAGCAGTGATGACAGCACAGGCAGCAAGGGGGTGTGGCAGGCAGCGAAGAGGCGGCAGGAGTCCCACTTGAAAGTGGGCTCATGACTGTTTGGTGCTCAGGCCCCAGTGCTCACGTGCACACACAGCCTCTGGACCTGCAGCTTCCCAGCAGTGCAAGAGACACACAGGCACCACCCTGGGGCCTTCTCGAATGAACTGTGCTCCGTCGAGGTCCTGCTGGCTGGCAGTGGCCAAGGCCAGCACAGGCCCTAGGGAGGCCTGGCTGAGCCTGGGATGGGTCCGGACCTAGCAGTGCCCTGGGCAAGCCTGGGACTGCAGGCCAGGCTGCAGGCTCATTCCAGTTTGGGCCTGGTACGCAGAGCCTTCAGCTAGGACGTGCAGGGGGAAGGCTCAGCACAGTGGCTTTGGCCTGCAATCCACGTTCCTCCCTCGGGCCGCCCTGCCTGGCAGACCCACACTCCCTAGAAGTGTGTTCCTGAGGCAGCTGGACAGTTGGGGAGGTGGAGGCTCTCCCAACATGGGAGGCCTGCCCAGAACATGGCTGTGTGTCCAAAGAGGATTCCCTGCACCTCTGGCGCTGGGCAGGGATTTTCTGCACACAGGAGACCCTTGGCACACACAGTGTTTCCCCATGGAAAGCAGTGTGAGAAAGAGCCCCCGCCAGGGAAGCATGGCACTCGCCCATCGAAGCCCTCCATGCAGCAGGCTGTCATGGACTCGGCTGCAGGCCTTTGTGGCTGGAGAGACTGCAGCTCCTCTGGAGGCTCTGGGTCCATTTGCACTCCCCTTGGAGGAAACGAGGTTGTGGGATGAGGTCCTTGCCAACAATGGCACTCAGCCTGCTCCATTCGATGAGACACACGTGTGGTGAGAGGGGCTTGTCAGCCCAGAAGCAAGCAGGGCAGCCAGGGAGGGGATTTGCATGCAGCTTGGAAGCCCTAGACTGCTGCCTCCCACCCAGGGAATGCCGGCTCTGCCCATCAGGCCCCATTCCCAGTGGGCACCCAGCTTCAGCATCTGCCCTTTCCCAGCCATGGAACCATTCCCAGGCCACACCCTGAGCCCTGCCAAGGGTGACCTTGGCTCCCCGGGTGGGCTGAATGGCACGACTGTGTTAGGGGAGAGAAGGCCCAGGAGGCCTTCAGGGAACTGCCACCACATAGCAGTGCTCAGGAAAAGGCACTCTGCTTTCTGTAGGCTGGATGCACACTCGAGTTTTGGCTTGAGGCAGAGAGAGCTCAGCTAGGCGATTCCAGGCTGAAGGCAAAGCAGAGAGTTTTTTGGTGGAGCGATGGCACCATCTGCTGGCCAGCAAGCGTGGCAGGAGAAGCCTCACTCCAAATGAGTTCCTGAGGAAGTTTCCAAGCAGGAGGCACTCTGGCTCCCCAAGCTCCAGAGTCCTGCTTACGACTTCCCTGTGGCAACAGAGTGGGTGCCAAGGGCATGTGGGTTGGAGGGTGCTCAGAAGCCACAGGCGAGGCTTTGGGCACCCAGTGTTCTCTGATGGAAAACACTGCAGGCCCGAGCATCCATGAACTCCTCCAAGGCTTTGCAGTGGGATAGCTGTCCATAGCAGATGGCTCCCTGCCAAGTGCTGCAGGCCTTTCTGGAGGGCTAAGCTGGAGCTTCCTTGCAGGCTGCTGGGCCAGGGGCGTGTGTCCCCTGGGCCAGAGTGCTGCAGGAGGAGCTCCTAGCTAGGGGAGAGCAAGCACGTTGTTTCCTTGGCCTACGCTGGCCTGTGAACACAGAGGCCAGCCAGCAGTGATGACAGCACAGGCAGCAAGGGGGTGTGGCAGGCAGCTAAGAGGCGGCAGGAGTCCCACTTGAAAGTGGGCTCATGACTGTTTGGTGCTCAGGCCCCAGTGCTCACGTGCACACACAGCCTCTGGACCTGCAGCTTCCCAGCAGTGCAAGAGACACACAGGCACCACCCTGGGGCCTTCTCGAATGAACTGTGCTCCGTCGAGGTCCTGCTGGCTGGCAGTGGCCAAGGCCAGCACAGGCCCTAGGGAGGCCTGGCTGAGCCTGGGATGGGTCCGGACCTAGCAGTGCCCAGGGCAAGCCTGGGACTGCAGGCCAGGCTGCAGGCTCATTCCAGTTTGGGCCTGGTACGCAGAGCCTTCGGCTAGGACGTGCAGGGGGAAGGCTCAGCACAGTGGCTTTGGCCTGCAATCCACGTTCCTCCCTCGGGCCGCCCTGCCTGGCAGACCCACACTCCCTAGAAGTGTGTTCCTGAGGCAGCTGTAGTTGGGGAGGTGGAGGCTCTCCCAACATGGGAGGCCTGCCCAGAACATGGCTGTGTGTCCAAAGAGGATTCCCTGCACCTCTGGCGCTGGGCAGAGATTTTCTGCACACAGGAGACCCTTGGCACACACAGTGTTTCCCCATGGAAAGCAGTGTGAGAAAGAGCCCCTGCCAGGGAAGCATGGCACTCGCCCATCGAAGCCCTCCATGCAGCAGGCTGTCATGGACTCGGCTGCAGGCCTTTGTGGCTGGAGAGACTGCAGCTCCTCTGGAGGCTCTGGGTCCATTTGCACTCCCCTTGGAGGAAACGAGGTTGTGGGATGAGGTCCTTGCCAAAAATGGCACTCAGCCTGCTCCATTCGATGAGACGCACGTGTGGTGAGAGGGGCTTGTCAGCCCAGAAGCAAGCAGGGCAGCCAGGGAGGGGATTTGCATGCAGCTTGGAAGCCCTAGACTGCTGCCTCCCACCCAGGGAATGCCGGCTCTGCCCATCAGGCCCCATTCCCAAGTGGGCACCCAGCTTCAGCATCTGCCCTTTCCCAGCCATGGAACCATTCCCAGGCCACACCCTGAGCCCTGCCAAGGGTGACCTTGGCTCCCCGGGTGGGCTGAATGGCACAACTGTGTTAGGGGAGAGAAGGCCCAGGAGGCCTTCAGGGAACTGCCACCACATAGCAGTGCTCAGGAAAAGGCACTCTGCTTTCTGTAGGCTGGATGCACACTCGAGTTTTGGCTTGAGGCAGAGAGAGCTCAGCTAGGCGATTCCAGGCTGAAGGCAAAGCAGAGAGTTTTTTGGTGGAGCGATGGCACCATCTGCTGGCCAGCAAGCGTGGCAGGAGAAGCCTCACTCCAAATGAGTTCCTGAGGAAGTTTCCAAGCAGGAGGCACTCTGGCTCCCCAAGCTCCAGAGTCCTGCTTACGACTTCCCTGTGGCAACAGAGTGGGTGCCAAGGGCATGTGGGTTGGAGGGTGCTCAGAAGCCACAGGCGAGGCTTTGGGCACCCAGTGTTCTCTGATGGAAAACACTGCAGGCCCGAGCATCCATGAACTCCTCCAAGGCTTTGCAGTGGGATAGCTGTCCATAGCAGATGGCTCCCTGCCAAGTGCTGCAGGCCTTTCTGGAGGGCTAAGCTGGAGCTTCCTTGCAGGCTGCTGGGCCAGGGGCGTGTGTCCCCTGGGCCAGAGTGCTGCAGGAGGAGCTCCTAGCTAGGGGAGAGCAAGCACGTTGTTTCCTTGGCCTACGCTGGCCTGTGAACACAGAGGCCAGCCAGCAGTGATGACAGCACAGGCAGCAAGGGGGTGTGGCAGGCAGCGAAGAGGCGGCAGGAGTCCCACTTGAAAGTGGGCTCATGACTGTTTGGTGCTCAGGCCCCAGTGCTCACGTGCACACACAGCCTCTGGACCTGCAGCTTCCCAGCAGTGCAAGAGACACACAGGCACCACCCTGGGGCCTTCTCGAATGAACTGTGCTCCGTCGAGGTCCTGCTGGCTGGCAGTGGCCAAGGCCAGCACAGGCCCTCGGGAGGCCTGGCTGAGCCTGGGATGGGTCCGGACCTAGCAGTGCCCAGGGCAAGCCTGGGACTGCAGGCCAGGCTGCAGGCTCATTCCAGTTTGGGCCTGGTACGCAGAGCCTTCGGCTAGGACGTGCAGGGGGAAGGCTCAGCACAGTGGCTTTGGCCTGCAATCCACGTTCCTCCCTCGGGCCGCCCTGCCTGGCAGACCCACACTCCCTAGAAGTGTGTTCCTGAGGCAGCTGGACAGTTGGGGAGGTGGAGGCTCTCCCAACATGGGAGGCCTGCCCAGAACATGGCTGTGTGTCCAAAGAGGATTCCCTGCACCTCTGGCGCTGGGCAGGGATTTTCTGCACACAGGAGACCCTTGGCACACACAGTGTTTCCCCATGGAAAGCAGTGTGAGAAAGAGCCCCCGCCAGGGAAGCATGGCACTCGCCCATTGAAGCCCTCCATGCAGCAGGCTGTCATGGACTCGGCTGCAGGCCTTTGTGGCTGGAGAGACTGCAGCTCCTCTGGAGGCTCTGGGTCCATTTGCACTCCCCTTGGAGGAAACGAGGTTGTGGGATGAGGTCCTTGCCAACAATGGCACTCAGCCTGCTCCATTCGATGAGACACACGTGTGGTGAGAGGGGCTTGTCAGCCCAGAAGCAAGCAGGGCAGCCAGCGAGGGGATTTGCATGCAGCTTGGAAGCCCTAGACTGCTGCCTCCCACCCAGGGAATGCCGGCTCTGCCCATCAGGCCCCATTCCCAGTGGGCACCCAGCTTCAGCATCTGCCCTTTCCCAGCCATGGAACCATTCCCAGGCCACACCCTGAGCCCTGCCAAGGGTGACCTTGGCTCCCCGGGTGGGCTGAATGGCACGACTGTGTTAGGGGAGAGAAGGCCCAGGAGGCCTTCAGGGAACTGCCACCACATAGCAGTGCTCAGGAAAAGGCACTCTGCTTTCTGTAGGCTGGATGCACACTCGAGTTTTGGCTTGAGGCAGAGAGAGCTCAGCTAGGCGATTCCAGGCTGAAGGCAAAGCAGAGAGTTTTTTGGTGGAGCGATGGCACCATCTGCTGGCCAGCAAGCGTGGCAGGAGAAGCCTCACTCCAAATGAGTTCCTGAGGAAGTTTCCAAGCAGGAGGCACTCTGGCTCCCCAAGCTCCAGAGTCCTGCTTACGACTTCCCTGTGGCAACAGAGTGGGTGCCAAGGGCATGTGGGTTGGAGGGTGCTCAGAAGCCACAGGCGAGGCTTTGGGCACCCAGTGTTCTCTGATGGAAAACACTGCAGGCCCGAGCATCCATGAACTCCTCCAAGGCTTTGCAGTGGGATAGCTGTCCATAGCAGATGGCTCCCTGCCAAGTGCTGCAGGCCTTTCTGGAGGGCTAAGCTGGAGCTTCCTTGCAGGCTGCTGGGCCAGGGGCGTGTGTCCCCTGGGCCAGAGTGCTGCAGGAGGAGCTCCTAGCTAGGGGAGAGCAAGCACGTTGTTTCCTTGGCCTACGCTGGCCTGTGAACACAGAGGCCAGCCAGCAGTGATGACAGCACAGGCAGCAAGGGGGTGTGGCAGGCAGCGAAGAGGCGGCAGGAGTCCCACTTGAAAGTGGGCTCATGGCTGTTTGGTGCTCAGGCCCCAGTGCTCACGTGCACACACAGCCTCTGGACCTGCAGCTTCCCAGCAGTGCAAGAGACACACAGGCACCACCCTGGGGCCTTCTCGAATGAACTGTGCTCCATCGAGGTCCTGCTGGCTGGCAGTGGCCAAGGCCAGCACAGGCCCTAGGGAGGCCTGGCTGAGCCTGGGATGGGTCCGGACCTAGCAGTGCCCAGGGCAAGCCTGGGACTGCAGGCCAGGCTGCAGGCTCATTCCAGTTTGGGCCTGGTACGCAGAGCCTTCGGCTAGGACGTGCAGGGGGAAGGCTCAGCACAGTGGCTTTGGCCTGCAATCCACGTTCCTCCCTCGGGCCGCCCTGCCTGGCAGACCCACACTCCCTAGAAGTGTGTTCCTGAGGCAGCTGGACAGTTGGGGAGGTGGAGGCTCTCCCAACATGGGAGGCCTGCCCAGAACATGGCTGTGTGTCCAAAGAGGATTCCCTGCACCTCTGGCGCTGGGCAGGGATTTTCTGCACACAGGAGACCCTTGGCACACACAGTGTTTCCCCATGGAAAGCAGTGTGAGAAAGAGCCCCCGCCAGGGAAGCATGGCACTCGCCCATCGAAGCCCTCCATGCAGCAGGCTGTCATGGACTCGGCTGCAGGCCTTTGTGGCTGGAGAGACTGCAGCTCCTCTGGAGGCTCTGGGTCCATTTGCACTCCCCTTGGAGGAAACGAGGTTGTGGGATGAGGTCCTTGCCAAAAATGGCACTCAGCCTGCTCCATTCGATGAGACGCACGTGTGGTGAGAGGGGCTTGTCAGCCCAGAAGCAAGCAGGGCAGCCAGGGAGGGGATTTGCATTCAGCTTGGAAGCCCTAGACTGCTGCCTCCCACCCAGGGAATGCCGGCTCTGCCCATCAGGCCCCATTCCCAAGTGGGCACCCAGCTTCAGCATCTGCCCTTTCCCAGCCATGGAACCATTCCCAGGCCACACCCTGAGCCCTGCCAAGGGTGACCTTGGCTCCCCGGGTGGGCTGAATGGCACGACTGTGTTAGGGGAGAGAAGGCCCAGGAGGCCTTCAGGGAACTGCCACCACATAGCAGTGCTCAGGAAAAGGCACTCTGCTTTCTGTAGGCTGGATGCACACTCGAGTTTTGGCTTGAGGCAGAGAGAGCTCAGCTAGGCGATTCCAGGCTGAAGGCAAAGCAGAGAGTTTTTTGGTGGAGCGATGGCACCATCTGCTGGCCAGCAAGCATGGCAGGAGAAGCCTCACTCCAAATGAGTTCCTGAGGAAGTTTCCAAGCAGGAGGCACTCTGGCTCCCCAAGCTCCAGAGTCCTGCTTACGACTTCCCTGTGGCAAGAGAGTGGGTGCCAAGGGCATGTGTGTTGGAGGGTGCTCAGAAGCCACAGGCGAGGCTTTGGGCACCCAGTGTTCTCTGATGGAAAACACTGCAGGCCCGAGCATCCATGAACTCCTCCAAGGCTTTGCAGTGGGATAGCTGTCCATAGCAGATGGCTCCCTGCCAAGTGCTGCAGGCCTTTCTGGAGGGCTAAGCTGGAGCTTCCTTGCAGGCTGCTGGGCCAGGGGCGTGTGTCCCCTGGGCCAGAGTGCTGCAAGAGGAGCTCCTAGCTAGGGGAGAGCAAGCACGTTGTTTCCTTGGCCTACGCTGGCCTGTGAACACAGAGGCCAGCCAGCAGTGATGACAGCACAGGCAGCAAGGGGGTGTGGCAGGCAGCTAAGAGGCGGCAGGAGTCCCACTTGAAAGTGGGCTCATGACTGTTTGGTGCTCAGGCCCCAGTGCTCACGTGCACACACAGCCTCTGGACCTGCAGCTTCCCAGCAGTGCAAGAGACACACAGGCACCACCCTGGGGCCTTCTCGAATGAACTGTGCTCCGTCGAGGTCCTGCTGGCTGGCAGTGGCCAAGGCCAGCACAGGCCCTAGGGAGGCCTGGCTGAGCCTGGGATGGGTCCGGACCTAGCAGTGCCCAGGGCAAGCCTGGGACTGCAGGCCAGGCTGCAGGCTCATTCCAGTTTGGGCCTGGTACGCAGAGCCTTCAGCTAGGACGTGCAGGGGGAAGGCTCAGCACAGTGGCTTTGGCCTGCAATCCACGTTCCTCCCTCGGGCCGCCCTGCCTGGCAGACCCACACTCCCTAGAAGTGTGTTCCTGAGGCAGCTGGACAGTTGGGGAGGTGGAGGCTCTCCCAACATGGGAGGCCTGCCCAGAACATGGCTGTGTGTCCAAAGAGGATTCCCTGCACCTCTGGCGCTGGGCAGGGATTTTCTGCACACAGGAGACCCTTGGCACACACAGTGTTTCCCCATGGAAAGCAGTGTGAGAAAGAGCCCCCGCCAGGGAAGCATGGCACTCGCCCATCGAAGCCCTCCATGCAGCAGGCTGTCATGGACTCGGCTGCAGGCCTTTGTGGCTGGAGAGACTGCAGCTCCTCTGGAGGCTCTGGGTCCATTTGCACTCCCCTTGGAGGAAACGAGGTTGTGGGATGAGGTCCTTGCCAACAATGGCACTCAGCCTGCTCCATTCGATGAGACACACGTGTGGTGAGAGGGGCTTGTCAGCCCAGAAGCAAGCAGGGCAGCCAGGGAGGGGATTTGCATTCAGCTTGGAAGCCCTAGACTGCTGCCTCCCACCCAGGGAATGCCGGCTCTGCCCATCAGGCCCCATTCCCAAGTGGGCACCCAGCTTCAGCATCTGCCCTTTCCCAGCCATGGAACCATTCCCAGGCCACACCCTGAGCCCTGCCAAGGGTGACCTTGGCTCCCCGGGTGGGCTGAATGGCACGACTGTGTTAGGGGAGAGAAGGCCCAGGAGGCCTTCAGGGAACTGCCACCACATAGCAGTGCTCAGGAAAAGGCACTCTGCTTTCTGTAGGCTGGATGCACACTCGAGTTTTGGCTTGAGGCAGAGAGAGCTCAGCTAGGCGATTCCAGGCTGAAGGCAAAGCAGAGAGTTTTTTGGTGGAGCGATGGCACCATCTGCTGGCCAGCAAGCGTGGCAGGAGAAGCCTCACTCCAAATGAGTTCCTGAGGAAGTTTCCAAGCAGGAGGCACTCTGGCTCCCCAAGCTCCAGAGTCCTGCTTACGACTTCCCTGTGGCAACAGAGTGGGTGCCAAGGGCATGTGGGTTGGAGGGTGCTCAGAAGCCACAGGCGAGGCTTTGGGCACCCAGTGTTCTCTGATGGAAAACACTGCAGGCCCGAGCATCCATGAACTCCTCCAAGGCTTTGCAGTGGGATAGCTGTCCATAGCAGATGGCTCCCTGCCAAGTGCTGCAGGCCTTTCTGGAGGGCTAAGCTGGAGCTTCCTTGCAGGCTGCTGGGCCAGGGGCGTGTGTCCCCTGGGCCAGAGTGCTGCAGGAGGAGCTCCTAGCTAGGGGAGAGCAAGCACGTTGTTTCCTTGGCCTACGCTGGCCTGTGAACACAGAGGCCAGCCAGCAGTGATGACAGCACAGGCAGCAAGGGGGTGTGGCAGGCAGCGAAGAGGCGGCAGGAGTCCCACTTGAAAGTGGGCTCATGACTGTTTGGTGCTCAGGCCCCAGTGCTCACGTGCACACACAGCCTCTGGACCTGCAGCTTCCCAGCAGTGCAAGAGACACACAGGCACCACCCTGGGGCCTTCTCGAATGAACTGTGCTCCGTCGAGGTCCTGCTGGCTGGCAGTGGCCAAGGCCAGCACAGGCCCTAGGGAGGCCTGGCTGAGCCTGGGATGGGTCCGGACCTAGCAGTGCCCAGGGCAAGCCTGGGACTGCAGGCCAGGCTGCAGGCTCATTCCAGTTTGGGCCTGGTACGCAGAGCCTTCGGCTAGGACGTGCAGGGGGAAGGCTCAGCACAGTGGCTTTGGCCTGCAATCCACGTTCCTCCCTCGGGCCGCCCTGCCTGGCAGACCCACACTCCCTAGAAGTGTGTTCCTGAGGCAGCTGTAGTTGGGGAGGTGGAGGCTCTCCCAACATGGGAGGCCTGCCCAGAACATGGCTGTGTGTCCAAAGAGGATTCCCTGCACCTCTGGCGCTGGGCAGAGATTTTCTGCACACAGGAGACCCTTGGCACACACAGTGTTTCCCCATGGAAAGCAGTGTGAGAAAGAGCCCCTGCCAGGGAAGCATGGCACTCGCCCATCGAAGCCCTCCATGCAGCAGGCTGTCATGGACTCGGCTGCAGGCCTTTGTGGCTGGAGAGACTGCAGCTCCTCTGGAGGCTCTGGGTCCATTTGCACTCCCCTTGGAGGAAACGAGGTTGTGGGATGAGGTCCTTGCCCACAATGGCACTCAGCCTGCTCCATTCGATGAGACGCACGTGTGGTGATAGGGGCTTGTCAGCCCAGAAGCAAGCAGGGCAGCCAGGGAGGGGATTTGCATGCAGCTTGGAAGCCCTAGACTGCTGCCTCCCACCCAGGGAATGCCGGCTCTGCCCATCAGGCCCCATTCCCAAGTGGGCACCCAGCTTCAGCATCTGCCCTTTCCCAGCCATGGAACCATTCCCAGGCCACACCCTGAGCCCTGCCAAGGGTGACCTTGGCTCCCCGGGTGGGCTGAATGGCACGACTGTGTTAGGGGAGAGAAGGCCCAGGAGGCCTTCAGGGAACTGCCACCACATAGCAGTGCTCAGGAAAAGGCACTCTGTTTTCTGTAGGCTGGATGCACACTCGAGTTTTGGCTTGAGGCAGAGAGAGCTCAGCTAGGCGATTCCAGGCTGAAGGCAAAGCAGAGAGTTTTTTGGTGGAGCGATGGCACCATCTGCTGGCCAGCAAGCGTGGCAGGAGAAGCCTCACTCCAAATGAGTTCCTGAGGAAGTTTCCAAGCAGGAGGCACTCTGGCTCCCCAAGCTCCAGAGTCCTGCTTACGACTTCCCTGTGGCAAGAGAGTGGGTGCCAAGGGCATGTGGGTTGGAGGGTGCTCAGAAGCCACAGGCGAGGCTTTGGGCACCCAGTGTTCTCTGATGGAAAACACTGCAGGCCCGAGCATCCATGAACTCCTCCAAGGCTTTGCAGTGGGATAGCTGTCCATAGCAGATGGCTCCCTGCCAAGTGCTGCAGGCCTTTCTGGAGTGCTAAGCTGGAGCTTCCTTGCAGGCTGCTGGGCCAGGGGCGTGTGTCCCCTGGGCCAGAGTGCTGCAGGAGGAGCTCCTAGCTAGGGGAGAGCAAGCACGTTGTTTCCTTGGCCTACGCTGGCCTGTGAACACAGAGGCCAGCCAGCAGTGATGACAGCACAGGCAGCAAGGGGGTGTGGCAGGCAGCGAAGAGGCGGCAGGAGTCCCACTTGAAAGTGGGCTCATGACTGTTTGGTGCTCAGGCCCCAGTGCTCACGTGCACACACAGCCTCTGGACCTGCAGCTTCCCAGCAGTGCAAGAGACACACAGGCACCACCCTGGGGCCTTCTCGAATGAACTGTGCTCCGTCGAGGTCCTGCTGGCTGGCAGTGGCCAAGGCCAGCACAGGCCCTAGGGAGGCCTGGCTGAGCCTGGGATGGGTCCGGACCTAGCAGTGCCCAGGGCAAGCCTGGGACTGCAGGCCAGGCTGCAGGCTCATTCCAGTTTGGGCCTGGTACGCAGAGCCTTCGGCTAGGACGTGCAGGGGGAAGGCTCAGCACAGTGGCTTTGGCCTGCAATCCACGTTCCTCCCTCGGGCTGCCCTGCCTGGCAGACCCACACTCCCTAGAAGTGTGTTCCTGAGGCAGCTGGACAGTTGGGGAGGTGGAGGCTCTCCCAACATGGGAGGCCTGCCCAGAACATGGCTGTGTGTCCAAAGAGGATTCCCTGCACCTCTGGCGCTGGGCAGAGATTTTCTGCACACAGGAGACCCTTGGCACACACAGTGTTTCCCCATGGAAAGCAGTGTGAGAAAGAGCCCCCGCCAGGGAAGCATGGCACTCGCCCATCGAAGCCCTCCATGCAGCAGGCTGTCATGGACTCGGCTGCAGGCCTTTGTGGCTGGAGAGACTGCAGCTCCTCTGGAGGCTCTGGGTCCATTTGCACTCCCCTTGGAGGAAACGAGGTTGTGGGATGAGGTCCTTGCCAACAATGGCACTCAGCCTGCTCCATTCGATGAGACGCACGTGTGGTGAGAGGGGCTTGTCAGCCCAGAAGCAAGCAGGGCAGCCAGGGAGGGGATTTGCATGCAGCTTGGAAGCCCTAGACTGCTGCCTCCCACCCAGGGAATGCTGGCTCTGCCCATCAGGCCCCATTCCCAAGTGGGCACCCAGCTTCAGCATCTGCCCTTTCCCAGCCATGGAACCATTCCCAGGCCACACCCTGAGCCCTGCCAAGGGTGACCTTGGCTCCCCGGGTGGGCTGAATGGCACGACTGTGTTAGGGGAGAGAAGGCCCAGGAGGCCTTCAGGGAACTGCCACCACATAGCAGTGCTCAGGAAAAGGCACTCTGCTTTCTGTAGGCTGAATGCACACTCGAGTTTTGGCTTGAGGCAGAGAGAGCTCAGCTAGGCGATTCCAGGCTGAAGGCAAAGCAGAGAGTTTTTTGGTGGAGCGATGGCACCATCTGCTGGCCAGCAAGCATGGCAGGAGAAGCCTCACTGCAAATGAGTTCCTGAGGAAGTTTCCAAGCAGGAGGCACTCTGGCTCCCCAAGCTCCAGAGTCCTGCTTACGACTTCCCTGTGGCAAGAGAGTGGGTGCCAAGGGCATGTGGGTTGGAGGGTGCTCAGAAGCCACAGGCGAGGCTTTGGGCACCCAGTGTTCTCTGATGGAAAACACTGCAGGCCCGAGCATCCATGAACTCCTCCAAGGCTTTGCAGTGGGATAGCTGTCCATAGCAGATGGCTCCCTGCCAAGTGCTGCAGGCCTTTCTGGAGGGCTAAGCTGGAGCTTCCTTGCAGGCTGCTGGGCCAGGGGCGTGTGTCCCCTGGGCCAGAGTGCTGCAGGAGGAGCTCCTAGCTAGGGGAGAGCAAGCACGTTGTTTCCTTGGCCTACGCTGGCCTGTGAACACAGAGGCCAGCCAGCAGTGATGACAGCACAGGCAGCAAGGGGGTGTGGCAGGCAGCGAAGAGGCGGCAGGAGTCCCACTTGAAAGTGGGCTCATGACTGTTTGGTGCTCAGGCCCCAGTGCTCACGTGCACACACAGCCTCTGGACCTGCAGCTTCCCAGCAGTGCAAGAGACACACAGGCACCACCCTGGGGCCTTCTCGAATGAACTGTGCTCCGTCGAGGTCCTGCTGGCTGGCAGTGGCCAAGGCCAGCACAGGCCCTAGGGAGGCCTGGCTGAGCCTGGGATGGGTCCGGACCTAGCAGTGCCCAGGGCAAGCCTGGGACTGCAGGCCAGGCTGCAGGCTCATTCCAGTTTGGGCCTGGTACGCAGAGCCTTCGGCTAGGACGTGCAGGGGGAAGGCTCAGCACAGTGGCTTTGGCCTGCAATCCACGTTCCTCCGTCGGGCCGCCCTGCCTGGCAGACCCACACTCCCTAGAAGTGTGTTCCTGAGGCAGTTGGACAGTTGGGGAGGTGGAGGCTCTCCCAACATGGGAGGCCTGCCCAGAACATGGCTGTGTGTCCAAAGAGGATTCCCTGCACCTCTGGCGCTGGGCAGAGATTTTCTGCACACAGGAGACCCTTGGCACACACAGTGTTTCCCCATGGAAAGCAGTGTGAGAAAGAGCCCCCGCCAGGGAAGCATGGCACTCGCCCATCGAAGCCCTCCATGCAGCAGGCTGTCATGGCCTCGGCTGCAGGCCTTTGTGGCTGGAGAGACTGCAGCTCCTCTGGAGGCTCTGGGTCCATTTGCACTCCCCTTGGAGGAAACGAGGTTGTGGGATGAGGTCCTTGCCAACAATGGCACTCAGCCTGCTCCATTCGATGAGATGCACGTGTGGTGAGAGGGGCTTGTCAGCCCAGAAGCAAGCAGGGCAGCCAGGGAGGGGATTTGCATGCAGCTTGGAAGCCCTAGACTGCTGCCTCCCACCCAGGGAATGCCGGCTCTGCCCATCAGGCCCCATTCCCAAGTGGGCACCCAGCTTCAGCATCTGCCCTTTCCCAGCCATGGAACCATTCCCAGGCCACACCCTGAGCCCTGCCAAGGGTGACCTTGGCTCCCCGGGTGGGCTGAATGGCACGACTGTGTTAGGGGAGAGAAGGCCCAGGAGGCCTTCAGGGAACTGCCACCACATAGCAGTGCTCAGGAAAAGGCACTCTGCTTTCTGTAGGCTGGATGCACACTCGAGTTTTGGCTTGAGGCAGAGAGAGCTCAGCTAGGCGATTCCAGGCTGAAGGCAAAGCAGAGAGTTTTTTGGTGGAGCGATGGCACCATCTGCTGGCCAGCAAGCGTGGCAGGAGAAGCCTCACTCCAAATGAGTTCCTGAGGAAGTTTCCAAGCAGGAGGCACTCTGGCTCCCCAAGCTCCAGAGTCCTGCTTACGACTTCCCTGTGGCAAGAGAGTGGGTGCCAAGGGCATGTGGGTTGGAGGGTGCTCAGAAGCCACAGGCGAGGCTTTGGGCACCCAGTGTTCTCTGATGGAAAACACTGCAGGCCCGAGCATCCATGAACTCCTCCAAGGCTTTGCAGTGGGATAGCTGTCCATAGCAGATGGCTCCCTGCCAAGTGCTGCAGGCCTTTCTGGAGGGCTAAGCTGGAGCTTCCTTGCAGGCTGCTGGGCCAGGGGCGTGTGTCCCCTGGGCCAGAGTGCTGCAGGAGGAGCTCCTAGCTAGGGGAGAGCAAGCACGTTGTTTCCTTGGCCTACGCTGGCCTGTGAACACAGAGGCCAGCCAGCAGTGATGACAGCACAGGCAGCAAGGGGGTGTGGCAGGCAGCGAAGAGGCGGCAGGAGTCCCACTTGAAAGTGGGCTCATGACTGTTTGGTGCTCAGGCCCCAGTGCTCACGTGCACACACAGCCTCTGGACCTGCAGCTTCCCAGCAGTGCAAGAGACACACAGGCACCACCCTGGGGCCTTCTCGAATGAACTGTGCTCCGTCGAGGTCCTGCTGGCTGGCAGTGGCCAAGGCCAGCACAGGCCCTCGGGAGGCCTGGCTGAGCCTGGGATGGGTCCGGACCTAGCAGTGCCCAGGGCAAGCCTGGGACTGCAGGCCAGGCTGCAGGCTCATTCCAGTTTGGGCCTGGTACGCAGAGCCTTCGGCTAGGACGTGCAGGGGGAAGGCTCAGCACAGTGGCTTTGGCCTGCAATCCACGTTCCTCCCTCGGGCCGCCCTGCCTGGCAGACCCACACTCCCTAGAAGTGTGTTCCTGAGGCAGTTGGACAGTTGGGGAGGTGGAGGCTCTCCCAACATGGGAGGCCTGCCCAGAACATGGCTGTGTGTCCAAAGAGGATTCCCTGCACCTCTGGCGCTGGGCAGAGATTTTCTGCACACAGGAGACCCTTGGCACACACAGTGTTTCCCCATGGAAAGCAGTGTGAGAAAGAGCCCCCGCAAGGGAAGCATGGCACTCGCCCATCGAAGCCCTCCATGCAGCAGGCTGTCATGGACTCGGCTGCAGGCCTTTGTGGCTGGAGAGACTGCAGCTCCTCTGGAGGCTCTGGGTCCATTTGCACTCCCCTTGGAGGAAACGAGGTTGTGGGATGAGGTCCTTGCCAACAATGGCACTCAGCCTGCTCCATTCGATGAGACGCACGTGTGGTGATAGGGGCTTGTCAGCCCAGAAGCAAGCAGGGCAGCCAGGGAGGGGATTTGCATGCAGCTTGGAAGCCCTAGACTGCTGCCTCCCACCCAGGGAATGCCGGCTCTGCCCATCAGGCCCCATTCCCAAGTGGGCACCCAGCTTCAGCATCTGCCCTTTCCCAGCCATGGAACCATTCCCAGGCCACACCCTGAGCCCTGCCAAGGGTGACCTTGGCTCCCCGGGTGGGCTGAATGGCACGACTGTGTTAGGGGAGAGAAGGCCCAGGAGGCCTTCAGGGAACTGCCACCACATAGCAGTGCTCAGGAAAAGGCACTCTGCTTTCTGTAGGCTGGATGCACACTCGAGTTTTGGCTTGAGGCAGAGAGAGCTCAGCTAGGCGATTCCAGGCTGAAGGCAAAGCAGAGAGTTTTTTGGTGGAGCGATGGCACCATCTGCTGGCCAGCAAGCATGGCAGGAGAAGCCTCACTGCAAATGAGTTCCTGAGGAAGTTTCCAAGCAGGAGGCACTCTGGCTCCCCAAGCTCCAGAGTCCTGCTTACGACTTCCCTGTGGCAAGAGAGTGGGTGCCAAGGGCATGTGGGTTGGAGGGTGCTCAGAAGCCACAGGCGAGGCTTTGGGCACCCAGTGTTCTCTGATGGAAAACACTGCAGGCCCGAGCATCCATGAACTCCTCCAAGGCTTTGCAGTGGGATAGCTGTCCATAGCAGATGGCTCCCTGCCAAGTGCTGCAGGCCTTTCTGGAGGGCTAAGCTGGAGCTTCCTTGCAGGCTGCTGGGCCAGGGGCGTGTGTCCCCTGGGCCAGAGTGCTGCAGGAGGAGCTCCTAGCTAGGGGAGAGCAAGCACGTTGTTTCCTTGGCCTACGCTGGCCTGTGAACACAGAGGCCAGCCAGCAGTGATGACAGCACAGGCAGCAAGGGGGTGTGGCAGGCAGCGAAGAGGCGGCAGGAGTCCCACTTGAAAGTGGGCTCATGACTGTTTGGTGCTCAGGCCCCAGTGCTCATGTGCACACACAGCCTCTGGACCTGCAGCTTCCCAGCAGTGCAAGAGACACACAGGCACCACCCTGGGGCCTTCTCGAATGAACTGTGCTCCGTCGAGGTCCTGCTGGCTGGCAGTGGCCAAGGCCAGCACAGGCCCTAGGGAGGCCTGGCTGAGCCTGGGATGGGTCCGGACCTAGCAGTGCCCAGGGCAAGCCTGGGACTGCAGGCCAGGCTGCAGGCTCATTCCAGTTTGGGCCTGGTACGCAGAGCCTTCGGCTAGGACGTGCAGGGGGAAGGCTCAGCACAGTGGCTTTGGCCTGCAATCCACGTTCCTCCGTCGGGCCGCCCTGCCTGGCAGACCCACACTCCCTAGAAGTGTGTTCCTGAGGCAGTTGGACAGTTGGGGAGGTGGAGGCTCTCCCAACATGGGAGGCCTGCCCAGAACATGGCTGTGTGTCCAAAGAGGATTCCCTGCACCTCTGGCGCTGGGCAGAGATTTTCTGCACACAGGAGACCCTTGGCACACACAGTGTTTCCCCATGGAAAGCAGTGTGAGAAAGAGCCCCCGCCAGGGAAGCATGGCACTCGCCCATCGAAGCCCTCCATGCAGCAGGCTGTCATGGCCTCGGCTGCAGGCCTTTGTGGCTGGAGAGACTGCAGCTCCTCTGGAGGCTCTGGGTCCATTTGCACTCCCCTTGGAGGAAACGAGGTTGTGGGATGAGGTCCTTGCCCACAATGGCACTCAGCCTGCTCCATTCGATGAGACGCACGTGTGGTGAGAGGGGCTTGTCAGCCCAGAAGCAAGCAGGGCAGCCAGGGAGGGGATTTGCATGCAGCTTGGAAGCCCTAGACTGCTGCCTCCCACCCAGGGAATGCCGGCTCTGCCCATCAGGCCCCATTCCCAGTGGGCACCCAGCTTCAGCATCTGCCCTTTCCCAGCCATGGAACCATTCCCAGGCCACACCCTGAGCCCTGCCAAGGGTGACCTTGGCTCCCCGGGTGGGCTGAATGGCACGACTGTGTTAGGGGAGAGAAGGCCCAGGAGGCCTTCAGGGAACTGCCACCACATAGCAGTGCTCAGGAAAAGGCACTCTGCTTTCTGTAGGCTGGATGCACACTCGAGTTTTGGCTTGAGGCAGAGAGAGCTCAGCTAGGCGATTCCAGGCTGAAGGCAAAGCAGAGAGTTTTTTGGTGGAGCGATGGCACCATCTGCTGGCCAGCAAGCGTGGCAGGAGAAGCCTCACTCCAAATGAGTTCCTGAGGAAGTTTCCAAGCAGGAGGCACTCTGGCTCCCCAAGCTCCAGAGTCCTGCTTACGACTTCCCTGTGGCAACAGAGTGGGTGCCAAGGGCATGTGGGTTGGAGGGTGCTCAGAAGCCACAGGCGAGGCTTTGGGCACCCAGTGTTCTCTGATGGAAAACACTGCAGGCCCGAGCATCCATGAACTCCTCCAAGGCTTTGCAGTGGGATAGCTGTCCATAGCAGATGGCTCCCTGCCAAGTGCTGCAGGCCTTTCTGGAGGGCTAAGCTGGAGCTTCCTTGCAGGCTGCTGGGCCAGGGGCGTGTGTCCCCTGGGCCAGAGTGCTGCAGGAGGAGCTCCTAGCTAGGGGAGAGCAAGCACGTTGTTTCCTTGGCCTACGCTGGCCTGTGAACACAGAGGCCAGCCAGCAGTGATGACAGCACAGGCAGCAAGGGGGTGTGGCAGGCAGCGAAGAGGCGGCAGGAGTCCCACTTGAAAGTGGGCTCATGACTGTTTGGTGCTCAGGCCCCAGTGCTCACGTGCACACACAGCCTCTGGACCTGCAGCTTCCCAGCAGTGCAAGAGACACACAGGCACCACCCTGGGGCCTTCTCGAATGAACTGTGCTCCGTCGAGGTCCTGCTGGCTGGCAGTGGCCAAGGCCAGCACAGGCCCTAGGGAGGCCTGGCTGAGCCTGGGATGGGTCCGGACCTAGCAGTGCCCAGGGCAAGCCTGGGACTGCAGGCCAGGCTGCAGGCTCATTCCAGTTTGGGCCTGGTACGCAGAGCCTTCGGCTAGGACGTGCAGGGGGAAGGCTCAGCACAGTGGCTTTGGCCTGCAATCCACGTTCCTCCCTCGGGCCGCCCTGCCTGGCAGACCCACACTCCCTAGAAGTGTGTTCCTGAGGCAGCTGTAGTTGGGGAGGTGGAGGCTCTCCCAACATGGGAGGCCTGCCCAGAACATGGCTGTGTGT
The DNA here is from genome assembly GCF_030028045.1 of Hippopotamus amphibius kiboko. Classification (NCBI taxonomy): domain Eukaryota; kingdom Metazoa; phylum Chordata; class Mammalia; order Artiodactyla; family Hippopotamidae; genus Hippopotamus; species Hippopotamus amphibius. Next base: position 124,553,649 of record NC_080186.1, on the reverse strand, counting down.
CCAAAGAGGATTCCCTGCACCTCTGGCGCTGGGCAGAGATTTTCTGCACACAGGAGACCCTTGGCACACACAGTGTTTCCCCATGGAAAGCAGTGTGAGAAAGAGCCCCCGCCAGGGAAGCATGGCACTCGCCCATCGAAGCCCTCCATGCAGCAGGCTGTCATGGACTCGGCTGCAGGCCTTTGTGGCTGGAGAGACTGCAGCTCCTCTGGAGGCTCTGGGTCCATTTGCACTCCCCTTGGAGGAAACGAGGTTGTGGGATGAGGTCCTTGCCAAAAATGGCACTCAGCCTGCTCCATTCGATGAGACGCACGTGTGGTGAGAGGGGCTTGTCAGCCCAGAAGCAAGCAGGGCAGCCAGGGAGGGGATTTGCATTCAGCTTGGAAGCCCTAGACTGCTGCCTCCCACCCAGGGAATGCCGGCTCTGCCCATCAGGCCCCATTCCCAAGTGGGCACCCAGCTTCAGCATCTGCCCTTTCCCAGCCATGGAACCATTCCCAGGCCACACCCTGAGCCCTGCCAAGGGTGACCTTGGCTCCCCGGGTGGGCTGAATGGCACGACTGTGTTAGGGGAGAGAAGGCCCAGGAGGCCTTCAGGGAACTGCCACCACATAGCAGTGCTCAGGAAAAGGCACTCTGCTTTCTGTAGGCTGGATGCACACTCGAGTTTTGGCTTGAGGCAGAGAGAGCTCAGCTAGGCGATTCCAGGCTGAAGGCAAAGCAGAGAGTTTTTTGGTGGAGCGATGGCACCATCTGCTGGCCAGCAAGCATGGCAGGAGAAGCCTCACTCCAAATGAGTTCCTGAGGAAGTTTCCAAGCAGGAGGCACTCTGGCTCCCCAAGCTCCAGAGTCCTGCTTACGACTTCCCTGTGGCAAGAGAGTGGGTGCCAAGGGCATGTGTGTTGGAGGGTGCTCAGAAGCCACAGGCGAGGCTTTGGGCACCCAGTGTTCTCTGATGGAAAACACTGCAGGCCCGAGCATCCATGAACTCCTCCAAGGCTTTGCAGTGGGATAGCTGTCCATAGCAGATGGCTCCCTGCCAAGTGCTGCAGGCCTTTCTGGAGGGCTAAGCTGGAGCTTCCTTGCAGGCTGCTGGGCCAGGGGCGTGTGTCCCCTGGGCCAGAGTGCTGCAGGAGGAGCTCCTAGCTAGGGGAGAGCAAGCACGTTGTTTCCTTGGCCTACGCTGGCCTGTGAACACAGAGGCCAGCCAGCAGTGATGACAGCACAGGCAGCAAGGGGGTGTGGCAGGCAGCTAAGAGGCGGCAGGAGTCCCACTTGAAAGTGGGCTCATGACTGTTTGGTGCTCAGGCCCCAGTGCTCACGTGCACACACAGCCTCTGGACCTGCAGCTTCCCAGCAGTGCAAGAGACACACAGGCACCACCCTGGGGCCTTCTCGAATGAACTGTGCTCCGTCGAGGTCCTGCTGGCTGGCAGTGGCCAAGGCCAGCACAGGCCCTAGGGAGGCCTGGCTGAGCCTGGGATGGGTCCGGACCTAGCAGTGCCCAGGGCAAGCCTGGGACTGCAGGCCAGGCTGCAGGCTCATTCCAGTTTGGGCCTGGTACGCAGAGCCTTCAGCTAGGACGTGCAGGGGGAAGGCTCAGCACAGTGGCTTTGGCCTGCAATCCACGTTCCTCCCTCGGGCCGCCCTGCCTGGCAGACCCACACTCCCTAGAAATGTGTTCCTGAGGCAGCTGGACAGTTGGGGAGGTGGAGGCTCTCCCAACATGGGAGGCCTGCCCAGAACATGGCTGTGTGTCCAAAGAGGATTCCCTGCACCTCTGGCGCTGGGCAGGGATTTTCTGCACACAGGAGACCCTTGGCACACACAGTGTTTCCCCATGGAAAGCAGTGTGAGAAAGAGCCCCCGCCAGGGAAGCATGGCACTCGCCCATCGAAGCCCTCCATGCAGCAGGCTGTCATGGACTCGGCTGCAGGCCTTTGTGGCTGGAGAGACTGCAGCTCCTCTGGAGGCTCTGGGTCCATTTGCACTCCCCTTGGAGGAAACGAGGTTGTGGGATGAGGTCCTTGCCAACAATGGCACTCAGCCTGCTCCATTCGATGAGACACACGTGTGGTGAGAGGGGCTTGTCAGCCCAGAAGCAAGCAGGGCAGCCAGGGAGGGGATTTGCATGCAGCTTGGAAGCCCTAGACTGCTGCCTCCCACCCAGGGAATGCCGGCTCTGCCCATCAGGCCCCATTCCCAGTGGGCACCCAGCTTCAGCATCTGCCCTTTCCCAGCCATGGAACCATTCCCAGGCCACACCCTGAGCCCTGCCAAGGGTGACCTTGGCTCCCCGGGTGGGCTGAATGGCACGACTGTGTTAGGGGAGAGAAGGCCCAGGAGGCCTTCAGGGAACTGCCACCACATAGCAGTGCTCAGGAAAAGGCACTCTGCTTTCTGTAGGCTGGATGCACACTCGAGTTTTGGCTTGAGGCAGAGAGAGCTCAGCTAGGCGATTCCAGGCTGAAGGCAAAGCAGAGAGTTTTTTGGTGGAGCGATGGCACCATCTGCTGGCCAGCAAGCGTGGCAGGAGAAGCCTCACTCCAAATGAGTTCCTGAGGAAGTTTCCAAGCAGGAGGCACTCTGGCTCCCCAAGCTCCAGAGTCCTGCTTACGACTTCCCTGTGGCAACAGAGTGGGTGCCAAGGGCATGTGGGTTGGAGGGTGCTCAGAAGCCACAGGCGAGGCTTTGGGCACCCAGTGTTCTCTGATGGAAAACACTGCAGGCCCGAGCATCCATGAACTCCTCCAAGGCTTTGCAGTGGGATAGCTGTCCATAGCAGATGGCTCCCTGCCAAGTGCTGCAGGCCTTTCTGGAGGGCTAAGCTGGAGCTTCGTTGCAGGCTGCTGGGCCAGGGGCGTGTGTCCCCTGGGCCAGAGTGCTGCAGGAGGAGCTCCTAGCTAGGGGAGAGCAAGCACGTTGTTTCCTTGGCCTACGCTGGCCTGTGAACACAGAGGCCAGCCAGCAGTGATGACAGCACAGGCAGCAAGGGGGTGTGGCAGGCAGCTAAGAGGCGGCAGGAGTCCCACTTGAAAGTGGGCTCATGACTGTTTGGTGCTCAGGCCCCAGTGCTCACGTGCACACACAGCCTCTGGACCTGCAGCTTCCCAGCAGTGCAAGAGACACACAGGCACCACCCTGGGGCCTTCTCGAATGAACTGTGCTGCGTCGAGGTCCTGCTGGCTGGCAGTGGCCAAGGCCAGCACAGGCCCTAGGGAGGCCTGGCTGAGCCTGGGATGGGTCCGGACCTAGCAGTGCCCAGGGCAAGCCTGGGACTGCAGGCCAGGCTGCAGGCTCATTCCAGTTTGGGCCTGGTACGCAGAGCCTTCGGCTAGGACGTGCAGGGGGAAGGCTCAGCACAGTGGCTTTGGCCTGCAATCCACGTTCCTCCCTCGGGCCGCCCTGCCTGGCAGACCCACACTCCCTAGAAGTGTGTTCCTGAGGCAGCTGGACAGTTGGGGAGGTGGAGGCTCTCCCAACATGGGAGGCCTGCCCAGAACATGGCTGTGTGTCCAAAGAGGATTCCCTGCACCTCTGGCGCTGGGCAGAGATTTTCTGCACACAGGAGACCCTTGGCACACACAGTGTTTCCCCATGGAAAGCAGTGTGAGAAAGAGCCCCCGCCAGGGAAGCATGGCACTCGCCCATCGAAGCCCTCCATGCAGCAGGCTGTCATGGCCTCGGCTGCAGGCCTTTGTGGCTGGAGAGACTGCAGCTCCTCTGGAGGCTCTGGGTCCATTTGCACTCCCCTTGGAGGAAACGAGGTTGTGGGATGAGGTCCTTGCCAAAAATGGCACTCAGCCTGCTCCATTCGATGAGACGCACGTGTGGTGAGAGGGGCTTGTCAGCCCAGAAGCAAGCAGGGCAGCCAGGGAGGGGATTTGCATTCAGCTTGGAAGCCCTAGACTGCTGCCTCCCACCCAGGGAATGCCGGCTCTGCCCATCAGGCCCCATTCCCAAGTGGGCACCCAGCTTCAGCATCTGCCCTTTCCCAGCCATGGAACCATTCCCAGGCCACACCCTGAGCCCTGCCAAGGGTGACCTTGGCTCCCCGGGTGGGCTGAATGGCACGACTGTGTTAGGGGAGAGAAGGCCCAGGAGGCCTTCAGGGAACTGCCACCACATAGCAGTGCTCAGGAAAAGGCACTCTGCTTTCTGTAGGCTGGATGCACACTCGAGTTTTGGCTTGAGGCAGAGAGAGCTCAGCTAGGCGATTCCAGGCTGAAGGCAAAGCAGAGAGTTTTTTGGTGGAGCGATGGCACCATCTGCTGGCCAGCAAGCATGGCAGGAGAAGCCTCACTCCAAATGAGTTCCTGAGGAAGTTTCCAAGCAGGAGGCACTCTGGCTCCCCAAGCTCCAGAGTCCTGCTTACGACTTCCCTGTGGCAAGAGAGTGGGTGCCAAGGGCATGTGTGTTGGAGGGTGCTCAGAAGCCACAGGCGAGGCTTTGGGCACCCAGTGTTCTCTGATGGAAAACACTGCAGGCCCAAGCATCCATGAACTCCTCCAAGGCTTTGCAGTGGGATAGCTGTCCATAGCAGATGGCTCCCTGCCAAGTGCTGAAGGCCTTTCTGGAGGGCTAAGCTGGAGCTTCCTTGCAGGCTGCTGGGCCAGGGGCGTGTGTCCCCTGGGCCAGAGTGCTGCAGGAGGAGCTCCTAGCTAGGGGAGAGCAAGCACGTTGTTTCCTTGGCCTACGCTGGCCTGTGAACACAGAGGCCAGCCAGCAGTGATGACAGCACAGGCAGCAAGGGGGTGTGGCAGGCAGCTAAGAGGCGGCAGGAGTCCCACTTGAAAGTGGGCTCATGACTGTTTGGTGCTCAGGCCCCAGTGCTCACGTGCACACACAGCCTCTGGACCTGCAGCTTCCCAGCAGTGCAAGAGACACACAGGCACCACCCTGGGGCCTTCTCGAATGAACTGTGCTCCGTCGAGGTCCTGCTGGCTGGCAGTGGCCAAGGCCAGCACAGGCCCTAGGGAGGCCTGGCTGAGCCTGGGATGGGTCCGGACCTAGCAGTGCCCAGGGCAAGCCTGGGACTGCAGGCCAGGCTGCAGGCTCATTCCAGTTTGGGCCTGGTACGCAGAGCCTTCAGCTAGGACGTGCAGGGGGAAGGCTCAGCACAGTGGCTTTGGCCTGCAATCCACGTTCCTCCCTCGGGCCGCCCTGCCTGGCAGACCCACACTCCCTAGAAATGTGTTCCTGAGGCAGCTGGACAGTTGGGGAGGTGGAGGCTCTCCCAACATGGGAGGCCTGCCCAGAACATGGCTGTGTGTCCAAAGAGGATTCCCTGCACCTCTGGCGCTGGGCAGAGATTTTCTGCACACAGGAGACCCTTGGCACACACAGTGTTTCCCCATGGAAAGCAGTGTGAGAAAGAGCCCCCGCCAGGGAAGCATGGCACTCGCCCATCGAAGCCCTCCATGCAGCAGGCTGTCATGGACTCGGCTGCAGGCCTTTGTGGCTGGAGAGACTGCAGCTCCTCTGGAGGCTCTGGGTCCATTTGCACTCCCCTTGGAGGAAACGAGGTTGTGGGATGAGGTCCTTGCCAACAATGGCACTCAGCCTGCTCCATTCGATGAGACACACGTGTGGTGAGAGGGGCTTGTCAGCCCAGAAGCAAGCAGGGCAGCCAGGGAGGGGATTTGCATGCAGCTTGGAAGCCCTAGACTGCTGCCTCCCACCCAGGGAATGCCGGCTCTGCCCATCAGGCCCCATTCCCAGTGGGCACCCAGCTTCAGCATCTGCCCTTTCCCAGCCATGGAACCATTCCCAGGCCACACCCTGAGCCCTGCCAAGGGTGACCTTGGCTCCCCGGGTGGGCTGAATGGCACGACTGTGTTAGGGGAGAGAAGGCCCAGGAGGCCTTCAGGGAACTGCCACCACATAGCAGTGCTCAGGAAAAGGCACTCTGCTTTCTGTAGGCTGGATGCACACTCGAGTTTTGGCTTGAGGCAGAGAGAGCTCAGCTAGGCGATTCCAGGCTGAAGGCAAAGCAGAGAGTTTTTTGGTGGAGCGATGGCACCATCTGCTGGCCAGCAAGCATGGCAGGAGAAGCCTCACTGCAAATGAGTTCCTGAGGAAGTTTCCAAGCAGGAGGCACTCTGGCTCCCCAAGCTCCAGAGTCCTGCTTACGACTTCCCTGTGGCAAGAGAGTGGGTGCCAAGGGCATGTGGGTTGGAGGGTGCTCAGAAGCCACAGGCGAGGCTTTGGGCACCCAGTGTTCTCTGATGGAAAACACTGCAGGCCCGAGCATCCATGAACTCCTCCAAGGCTTTGCAGTGGGATAGCTGTCCATAGCAGATGGCTCCCTGCCAAGTGCTGCAGGCCTTTCTGGAGGGCTAAGCTGGAGCTTCCTTGCAGGCTGCTGGGCCAGGGGCGTGTGTCCCCTGGGCCAGAGTGCTGCAGGAGGAGCTCCTAGCTAGGGGAGAGCAAGCACGTTGTTTCCTTGGCCTACGCTGGCCTGTGAACACAGAGGCCAGCCAGCAGTGATGACAGCACAGGCAGCAAGGGGGTGTGGCAGGCAGCGAAGAGGCGGCAGGAGTCCCACTTGAAAGTGGGCTCATGACTGTTTGGTGCTCAGGCCCCAGTGCTCACGTGCACACACAGCCTCTGGACCTGCAGCTTCCCAGCAGTGCAAGAGACACACAGGCACCACCCTGGGGCCTTCTCGAATGAACTGTGCTCCGTCGAGGTCCTGCTGGCTGGCAGTGGCCAAGGCCAGCACAGGCCCTAGGGAGGCCTGGCTGAGCCTGGGATGGGTCCGGACCTAGCAGTGCCCAGGGCAAGCCTGGGACTGCAGGCCAGGCTGCAGGCTCATTCCAGTTTGGGCCTGGTACGCAGAGCCTTCGGCTAGGACGTGCAGGGGGAAGGCTCAGCACAGTGGCTTTGGCCTGCAATCCACGTTCCTCCGTCGGGCCGCCCTGCCTGGCAGACCCACACTCCCTAGAAGTGTGTTCCTGAGGCAGTTGGACAGTTGGGGAGGTGGAGGCTCTCCCAACATGGGAGGCCTGCCCAGAACATGGCTGTGTGTCCAAAGAGGATTCCCTGCACCTCTGGCGCTGGGCAGAGATTTTCTGCACACAGGAGACCCTTGGCACACACAGTGTTTCCCCATGGAAAGCAGTGTGAGAAAGAGCCCCCGCCAGGGAAGCATGGCACTCGCCCATCGAAGCCCTCCATGCAGCAGGCTGTCATGGCCTCGGCTGCAGGCCTTTGTGGCTGGAGAGACTGCAGCTCCTCTGGAGGCTCTGGGTCCATTTGCACTCCCCTTGGAGGAAACGAGGTTGTGGGATGAGGTCCTTGCCAACAATGGCACTCAGCCTGCTCCATTCGATGAGATGCACGTGTGGTGAGAGGGGCTTGTCAGCCCAGAAGCAAGCAGGGCAGCCAGGGAGGGGATTTGCATGCAGCTTGGAAGCCCTAGACTGCTGCCTCCCACCCAGGGAATGCCGGCTCTGCCCATCAGGCCCCATTCCCAAGTGGGCACCCAGCTTCAGCATCTGCCCTTTCCCAGCCATGGAACCATTCCCAGGCCACACCCTGAGCCCTGCCAAGGGTGACCTTGGCTCCCCGGGTGGGCTGAATGGCACGACTGTGTTAGGGGAGAGAAGGCCCAGGAGGCCTTCAGGGAACTGCCACCACATAGCAGTGCTCAGGAAAAGGCACTCTGCTTTCTGTAGGCTGGATGCACACTCGAGTTTTGGCTTGAGGCAGAGAGAGCTCAGCTAGGCGATTCCAGGCTGAAGGCAAAGCAGAGAGTTTTTTGGTGGAGCGATGGCACCATCTGCTGGCCAGCAAGCGTGGCAGGAGAAGCCTCACTCCAAATGAGTTCCTGAGGAAGTTTCCAAGCAGGAGGCACTCTGGCTCCCCAAGCTCCAGAGTCCTGCTTACGACTTCCCTGTGGCAAGAGAGTGGGTGCCAAGGGCATGTGGGTTGGAGGGTGCTCAGAAGCCACAGGCGAGGCTTTGGGCACCCAGTGTTCTCTGATGGAAAACACTGCAGGCCCGAGCATCCATGAACTCCTCCAAGGCTTTGCAGTGGGATAGCTGTCCATAGCAGATGGCTCCCTGCCAAGTGCTGCAGGCCTTTCTGGAGGGCTAAGCTGGAGCTTCCTTGCAGGCTGCTGGGCCAGGGGCGTGTGTCCCCTGGGCCAGAGTGCTGCAGGAGGAGCTCCTAGCTAGGGGAGAGCAAGCACGTTGTTTCCTTGGCCTACGCTGGCCTGTGAACACAGAGGCCAGCCAGCAGTGATGACAGCACAGGCAGCAAGGGGGTGTGGCAGGCAGCGAAGAGGCGGCAGGAGTCCCACTTGAAAGTGGGCTCATGACTGTTTGGTGCTCAGGCCCCAGTGCTCACGTGCACACACAGCCTCTGGACCTGCAGCTTCCCAGCAGTGCAAGAGACACACAGGCACCACCCTGGGGCCTTCTCGAATGAACTGTGCTCCGTCGAGGTCCTGCTGGCTGGCAGTGGCCAAGGCCAGCACAGGCCCTCGGGAGGCCTGGCTGAGCCTGGGATGGGTCCGGACCTAGCAGTGCCCAGGGCAAGCCTGGGACTGCAGGCCAGGCTGCAGGCTCATTCCAGTTTGGGCCTGGTACGCAGAGCCTTCGGCTAGGACGTGCAGGGGGAAGGCTCAGCACAGTGGCTTTGGCCTGCAATCCACGTTCCTCCCTCGGGCCGCCCTGCCTGGCAGACCCACACTCCCTAGAAGTGTGTTCCTGAGGCAGTTGGACAGTTGGGGAGGTGGAGGCTCTCCCAACATGGGAGGCCTGCCCAGAACATGGCTGTGTGTCCAAAGAGGATTCCCTGCACCTCTGGCGCTGGGCAGAGATTTTCTGCACACAGGAGACCCTTGGCACACACAGTGTTTCCCCATGGAAAGCAGTGTGAGAAAGAGCCCCCGCAAGGGAAGCATGGCACTCGCCCATCGAAGCCCTCCATGCAGCAGGCTGTCATGGACTCGGCTGCAGGCCTTTGTGGCTGGAGAGACTGCAGCTCCTCTGGAGGCTCTGGGTCCATTTGCACTCCCCTTGGAGGAAACGAGGTTGTGGGATGAGGTCCTTGCCAACAATGGCACTCAGCCTGCTCCATTCGATGAGACGCACGTGTGGTGATAGGGGCTTGTCAGCCCAGAAGCAAGCAGGGCAGCCAGGGAGGGGATTTGCATGCAGCTTGGAAGCCCTAGACTGCTGCCTCCCACCCAGGGAATGCCGGCTCTGCCCATCAGGCCCCATTCCCAAGTGGGCACCCAGCTTCAGCATCTGCCCTTTCCCAGCCATGGAACCATTCCCAGGCCACACCCTGAGCCCTGCCAAGGGTGACCTTGGCTCCCCGGGTGGGCTGAATGGCACGACTGTGTTAGGGGAGAGAAGGCCCAGGAGGCCTTCAGGGAACTGCCACCACATAGCAGTGCTCAGGAAAAGGCACTCTGCTTTCTGTAGGCTGGATGCACACTCGAGTTTTGGCTTGAGGCAGAGAGAGCTCAGCTAGGCGATTCCAGGCTGAAGGCAAAGCAGAGAGTTTTTTGGTGGAGCGATGGCACCATCTGCTGGCCAGCAAGCATGGCAGGAGAAGCCTCACTGCAAATGAGTTCCTGAGGAAGTTTCCAAGCAGGAGGCACTCTGGCTCCCCAAGCTCCAGAGTCCTGCTTACGACTTCCCTGTGGCAAGAGAGTGGGTGCCAAGGGCATGTGGGTTGGAGGGTGCTCAGAAGCCACAGGCGAGGCTTTGGGCACCCAGTGTTCTCTGATGGAAAACACTGCAGGCCCGAGCATCCATGAACTCCTCCAAGGCTTTGCAGTGGGATAGCTGTCCATAGCAGATGGCTCCCTGCCAAGTGCTGCAGGCCTTTCTGGAGGGCTAAGCTGGAGCTTCCTTGCAGGCTGCTGGGCCAGGGGCGTGTGTCCCCTGGGCCAGAGTGCTGCAGGAGGAGCTCCTAGCTAGGGGAGAGCAAGCACGTTGTTTCCTTGGCCTACGCTGGCCTGTGAACACAGAGGCCAGCCAGCAGTGATGACAGCACAGGCAGCAAGGGGGTGTGGCAGGCAGCGAAGAGGCGGCAGGAGTCCCACTTGAAAGTGGGCTCATGACTGTTTGGTGCTCAGGCCCCAGTGCTCATGTGCACACACAGCCTCTGGACCTGCAGCTTCCCAGCAGTGCAAGAGACACACAGGCACCACCCTGGGGCCTTCTCGAATGAACTGTGCTCCGTCGAGGTCCTGCTGGCTGGCAGTGGCCAAGGCCAGCACAGGCCCTAGGGAGGCCTGGCTGAGCCTGGGATGGGTCCGGACCTAGCAGTGCCCAGGGCAAGCCTGGGACTGCAGGCCAGGCTGCAGGCTCATTCCAGTTTGGGCCTGGTACGCAGAGCCTTCGGCTAGGACGTGCAGGGGGAAGGCTCAGCACAGTGGCTTTGGCCTGCAATCCACGTTCCTCCGTCGGGCCGCCCTGCCTGGCAGACCCACACTCCCTAGAAGTGTGTTCCTGAGGCAGTTGGACAGTTGGGGAGGTGGAGGCTCTCCCAACATGGGAGGCCTGCCCAGAACATGGCTGTGTGTCCAAAGAGGATTCCCTGCACCTCTGGCGCTGGGCAGAGATTTTCTGCACACAGGAGACCCTTGGCACACACAGTGTTTCCCCATGGAAAGCAGTGTGAGAAAGAGCCCCCGCCAGGGAAGCATGGCACTCGCCCATCGAAGCCCTCCATGCAGCAGGCTGTCATGGCCTCGGCTGCAGGCCTTTGTGGCTGGAGAGACTGCAGCTCCTCTGGAGGCTCTGGGTCCATTTGCACTCCCCTTGGAGGAAACGAGGTTGTGGGATGAGGTCCTTGCCCACAATGGCACTCAGCCTGCTCCATTCGATGAGACGCACGTGTGGTGAGAGGGGCTTGTCAGCCCAGAAGCAAGCAGGGCAGCCAGGGAGGGGATTTGCATGCAGCTTGGAAGCCCTAGACTGCTGCCTCCCACCCAGGGAATGCCGGCTCTGCCCATCAGGCCCCATTCCCAGTGGGCACCCAGCTTCAGCATCTGCCCTTTCCCAGCCATGGAACCATTCCCAGGCCACACCCTGAGCCCTGCCAAGGGTGACCTTGGCTCCCCGGGTGGGCTGAATGGCACGACTGTGTTAGGGGAGAGAAGGCCCAGGAGGCCTTCAGGGAACTGCCACCACATAGCAGTGCTCAGGAAAAGGCACTCTGCTTTCTGTAGGCTGGATGCACACTCGAGTTTTGGCTTGAGGCAGAGAGAGCTCAGCTAGGCGATTCCAGGCTGAAGGCAAAGCAGAGAGTTTTTTGGTGGAGCGATGGCACCATCTGCTGGCCAGCAAGCGTGGCAGGAGAAGCCTCACTCCAAATGAGTTCCTGAGGAAGTTTCCAAGCAGGAGGCACTCTGGCTCCCCAAGCTCCAGAGTCCTGCTTACGACTTCCCTGTGGCAACAGAGTGGGTGCCAAGGGCATGTGGGTTGGAGGGTGCTCAGAAGCCACAGGCGAGGCTTTGGGCACCCAGTGTTCTCTGATGGAAAACACTGCAGGCCCGAGCATCCATGAACTCCTCCAAGGCTTTGCAGTGGGATAGCTGTCCATAGCAGATGGCTCCCTGCCAAGTGCTGCAGGCCTTTCTGGAGGGCTAAGCTGGAGCTTCCTTGCAGGCTGCTGGGCCAGGGGCGTGTGTCCCCTGGGCCAGAGTGCTGCAGGAGGAGCTCCTAGCTAGGGGAGAGCAAGCACGTTGTTTCCTTGGCCTACGCTGGCCTGTGAACACAGAGGCCAGCCAGCAGTGATGACAGCACAGGCAGCAAGGGGGTGTGGCAGGCAGCGAAGAGGCGGCAGGAGTCCCACTTGAAAGTGGGCTCATGACTGTTTGGTGCTCAGGCCCCAGTGCTCACGTGCACACACAGCCTCTGGACCTGCAGCTTCCCAGCAGTGCAAGAGACACACAGGCACCACCCTGGGGCCTTCTCGAATGAACTGTGCTCCGTCGAGGTCCTGCTGGCTGGCAGTGGCCAAGGCCAGCACAGGCCCTAGGGAGGCCTGGCTGAGCCTGGGATGGGTCCGGACCTAGCAGTGCCCAGGGCAAGCCTGGGACTGCAGGCCAGGCTGCAGGCTCATTCCAGTTTGGGCCTGGTACGCAGAGCCTTCGGCTAGGACGTGCAGGGGGAAGGCTCAGCACAGTGGCTTTGGCCTGCAATCCACGTTCCTCCCTCGGGCCGCCCTGCCTGGCAGACCCACACTCCCTAGAAGTGTGTTCCTGAGGCAGCTGTAGTTGGGGAGGTGGAGGCTCTCCCAACATGGGAGGCCTGCCCAGAACATGGCTGTGTGTCCAAAGAGGATTCCCTGCACCTCTGGCGCTGGGCAGAGATTTTCTGCACACAGGAGACCCTTGGCACACACAGTGTTTCCCCATGGAAAGCAGTGTGAGAAAGAGCCCCCGCCAGGGAAGCATGGCACTCGCCCATCGAAGCCCTCCATGCAGCAGGCTGTCATGGACTCGGCTGCAGGCCTTTGTGGCTGGAGAGACTGCAGCTCCTCTGGAGGCTCTGGGTCCATTTGCACTCCCCTTGGAGGAAACGAGGTTGTGGGATGAGGTCCTTGCCAAAAATGGCACTCAGCCTGCTCCATTCGATGAGACGCACGTGTGGTGAGAGGGGCTTGTCAGCCCAGAAGCAAGCAGGGCAGCCAGGGAGGGGATTTGCATTCAGCTTGGAAGCCCTAGACTGCTGCCTCCCACCCAGGGAATGCCGGCTCTGCCCATCAGGCCCCATTCCCAAGTGGGCACCCAGCTTCAGCATCTGCCCTTTCCCAGCCATGGAACCATTCCCAGGCCACACCCTGAGCCCTGCCAAGGGTGACCTTGGCTCCCCGGGTGGGCTGAATGGCACGACTGTGTTAGGGGAGAGAAGGCCCAGGAGGCCTTCAGGGAACTGCCACCACATAGCAGTGCTCAGGAAAAGGCACTCTGCTTTCTGTAGGCTGGATGCACACTCGAGTTTTGGCTTGAGGCAGAGAGAGCTCAGCTAGGCGATTCCAGGCTGAAGGCAAAGCAGAGAGTTTTTTGGTGGAGCGATGGCACCATCTGCTGGCCAGCAAGCATGGCAGGAGAAGCCTCACTCCAAATGAGTTCCTGAGGAAGTTTCCAAGCAGGAGGCACTCTGGCTCCCCAAGCTCCAGAGTCCTGCTTACGACTTCCCTGTGGCAAGAGAGTGGGTGCCAAGGGCATGTGTGTTGGAGGGTGCTCAGAAGCCACAGGCGAGGCTTTGGGCACCCAGTGTTCTCTGATGGAAAACACTGCAGGCCCGAGCATCCATGAACTCCTCCAAGGCTTTGCAGTGGGATAGCTGTCCATAGCAGATGGCTCCCTGCCAAGTGCTGCAGGCCTTTCTGGAGGGCTAAGCTGGAGCTTCCTTGCAGGCTGCTGGGCCAGGGGCGTGTGTCCCCTGGGCCAGAGTGCTGCAGGAGGAGCTCCTAGCTAGGGGAGAGCAAGCACGTTGTTTCCTTGGCCTACGCTGGCCTGTGAACACAGAGGCCAGCCAGCAGTGATGACAGCACAGGCAGCAAGGGGGTGTGGCAGGCAGCTAAGAGGCGGCAGGAGTCCCACTTGAAAGTGGGCTCATGACTGTTTGGTGCTCAGGCCCCAGTGCTCACGTGCACACACAGCCTCTGGACCTGCAGCTTCCCAGCAGTGCAAGAGACACACAGGCACCACCCTGGGGCCTTCTCGAATGAACTGTGCTCCGTCGAGGTCCTGCTGGCTGGCAGTGGCCAAGGCCAGCACAGGCCCTAGGGAGGCCTGGCTGAGCCTGGGATGGGTCCGGACCTAGCAGTGCCCAGGGCAAGCCTGGGACTGCAGGCCAGGCTGCAGGCTCATTCCAGTTTGGGCCTGGTACGCAGAGCCTTCAGCTAGGACGTGCAGGGGGAAGGCTCAGCACAGTGGCTTTGGCCTGCAATCCACGTTCCTCCCTCGGGCCGCCCTGCCTGGCAGACCCACACTCCCTAGAAATGTGTTCCTGAGGCAGCTGGACAGTTGGGGAGGTGGAGGCTCTCCCAACATGGGAGGCCTGCCCAGAACATGGCTGTGTGTCCAAAGAGGATTCCCTGCACCTCTGGCGCTGGGCAGGGATTTTCTGCACACAGGAGACCCTTGGCACACACAGTGTTTCCCCATGGAAAGCAGTGTGAGAAAGAGCCCCCGCCAGGGAAGCATGGCACTCGCCCATCGAAGCCCTCCATGCAGCAGGCTGTCATGGACTCGGCTGCAGGCCTTTGTGGCTGGAGAGACTGCAGCTCCTCTGGAGGCTCTGGGTCCATTTGCACTCCCCTTGGAGGAAACGAGGTTGTGGGATGAGGTCCTTGCCAACAATGGCACTCAGCCTGCTCCATTCGATGAGACACACGTGTGGTGAGAGGGGCTTGTCAGCCCAGAAGCAAGCAGGGCAGCCAGGGAGGGGATTTGCATGCAGCTTGGAAGCCCTAGACTGCTGCCTCCCACCCAGGGAATGCCGGCTCTGCCCATCAGGCCCCATTCCCAGTGGGCACCCAGCTTCAGCATCTGCCCTTTCCCAGCCATGGAACCATTCCCAGGCCACACCCTGAGCCCTGCCAAGGGTGACCTTGGCTCCCCGGGTGGGCTGAATGGCACGACTGTGTTAGGGGAGAGAAGGCCCAGGAGGCCTTCAGGGAACTGCCACCACATAGCAGTGCTCAGGAAAAGGCACTCTGCTTTCTGTAGGCTGGATGCACACTCGAGTTTTGGCTTGAGGCAGAGAGAGCTCAGCTAGGCGATTCCAGGCTGAAGGCAAAGCAGAGAGTTTTTTGGTGGAGCGATGGCACCATCTGCTGGCCAGCAAGCGTGGCAGGAGAAGCCTCACTCCAAATGAGTTCCTGAGGAAGTTTCCAAGCAGGAGGCACTCTGGCTCCCCAAGCTCCAGAGTCCTGCTTACGACTTCCCTGTGGCAACAGAGTGGGTGCCAAGGGCATGTGGGTTGGAGGGTGCTCAGAAGCCACAGGCGAGGCTTTGGGCACCCAGTGTTCTCTGATGGAAAACACTGCAGGCCCGAGCATCCATGAACTCCTCCAAGGCTTTGCAGTGGGATAGCTGTCCATAGCAGATGGCTCCCTGCCAAGTGCTGCAGGCCTTTCTGGAGGGCTAAGCTGGAGCTTCGTTGCAGGCTGCTGGGCCAGGGGCGTGTGTCCCCTGGGCCAGAGTGCTGCAGGAGGAGCTCCTAGCTAGGGGAGAGCAAGCACGTTGTTTCCTTGGCCTACGCTGGCCTGTGAACACAGAGGCCAGCCAGCAGTGATGACAGCACAGGCAGCAAGGGGGTGTGGCAGGCAGCTAAGAGGCGGCAGGAGTCCCACTTGAAAGTGGGCTCATGACTGTTTGGTGCTCAGGCCCCAGTGCTCACGTGCACACACAGCCTCTGGACCTGCAGCTTCCCAGCAGTGCAAGAGACACACAGGCACCACCCTGGGGCCTTCTCGAATGAACTGTGCTGCGTCGAGGTCCTGCTGGCTGGCAGTGGCCAAGGCCAGCACAGGCCCTAGGGAGGCCTGGCTGAGCCTGGGATGGGTCCGGACCTAGCAGTGCCCAGGGCAAGCCTGGGACTGCAGGCCAGGCTGCAGGCTCATTCCAGTTTGGGCCTGGTACGCAGAGCCTTCGGCTAGGACGTGCAGGGGGAAGGCTCAGCACAGTGGCTTTGGCCTGCAATCCACGTTCCTCCCTCGGGCCGCCCTGCCTGGCAGACCCACACTCCCTAGAAGTGTGTTCCTGAGGCAGCTGGACAGTTGGGGAGGTGGAGGCTCTCCCAACATGGGAGGCCTGCCCAGAACATGGCTGTGTGTCCAAAGAGGATTCCCTGCACCTCTGGCGCTGGGCAGAGATTTTCTGCACACAGGAGACCCTTGGCACACACAGTGTTTCCCCATGGAAAGCAGTGTGAGAAAGAGCCCCCGCCAGGGAAGCATGGCACTCGCCCATCGAAGCCCTCCATGCAGCAGGCTGTCATGGCCTCGGCTGCAGGCCTTTGTGGCTGGAGAGACTGCAGCTCCTCTGGAGGCTCTGGGTCCATTTGCACTCCCCTTGGAGGAAACGAGGTTGTGGGATGAGGTCCTTGCCAAAAATGGCACTCAGCCTGCTCCATTCGATGAGACGCACGTGTGGTGAGAGGGGCTTGTCAGCCCAGAAGCAAGCAGGGCAGCCAGGGAGGGGATTTGCATTCAGCTTGGAAGCCCTAGACTGCTGCCTCCCACCCAGGGAATGCCGGCTCTGCCCATCAGGCCCCATTCCCAAGTGGGCACCCAGCTTCAGCATCTGCCCTTTCCCAGCCATGGAACCATTCCCAGGCCACACCCTGAGCCCTGCCAAGGGTGACCTTGGCTCCCCGGGTGGGCTGAATGGCACGACTGTGTTAGGGGAGAGAAGGCCCAGGAGGCCTTCAGGGAACTGCCACCACATAGCAGTGCTCAGGAAAAGGCACTCTGCTTTCTGTAGGCTGGATGCACACTCGAGTTTTGGCTTGAGGCAGAGAGAGCTCAGCTAGGCGATTCCAGGCTGAAGGCAAAGCAGAGAGTTTTTTGGTGGAGCGATGGCACCATCTGCTGGCCAGCAAGCATGGCAGGAGAAGCCTCACTCCAAATGAGTTCCTGAGGAAGTTTCCAAGCAGGAGGCACTCTGGCTCCCCAAGCTCCAGAGTCCTGCTTACGACTTCCCTGTGGCAAGAGAGTGGGTGCCAAGGGCATGTGTGTTGGAGGGTGCTCAGAAGCCACAGGCGAGGCTTTGGGCACCCAGTGTTCTCTGATGGAAAACACTGCAGGCCCAAGCATCCATGAACTCCTCCAAGGCTTTGCAGTGGGATAGCTGTCCATAGCAGATGGCTCCCTGCCAAGTGCTGAAGGCCTTTCTGGAGGGCTAAGCTGGAGCTTCCTTGCAGGCTGCTGGGCCAGGGGCGTGTGTCCCCTGGGCCAGAGTGCTGCAGGAGGAGCTCCTAGCTAGGGGAGAGCAAGCACGTTGTTTCCTTGGCCTACGCTGGCCTGTGAACACAGAGGCCAGCCAGCAGTGATGACAGCACAGGCAGCAAGGGGGTGTGGCAGGCAGCTAAGAGGCGGCAGGAGTCCCACTTGAAAGTGGGCTCATGACTGTTTGGTGCTCAGGCCCCAGTGCTCACGTGCACACACAGCCTCTGGACCTGCAGCTTCCCAGCAGTGCAAGAGACACACAGGCACCACCCTGGGGCCTTCTCGAATGAACTGTGCTCCGTCGAGGTCCTGCTGGCTGGCAGTGGCCAAGGCCAGCACAGGCCCTAGGGAGGCCTGGCTGAGCCTGGGATGGGTCCGGACCTAGCAGTGCCCAGGGCAAGCCTGGGACTGCAGGCCAGGCTGCAGGCTCATTCCAGTTTGGGCCTGGTACGCAGAGCCTTCAGCTAGGACGTGCAGGGGGAAGGCTCAGCACAGTGGCTTTGGCCTGCAATCCACGTTCCTCCCTCGGGCCGCCCTGCCTGGCAGACCCACACTCCCTAGAAATGTGTTCCTGAGGCAGCTGGACAGTTGGGGAGGTGGAGGCTCTCCCAACATGGGAGGCCTGCCCAGAACATGGCTGTGTGTCCAAAGAGGATTCCCTGCACCTCTGGCGCTGGGCAGGGATTTTCTGCACACAGGAGACCCTTGGCACACACAGTGTTTCCCCATGGAAAGCAGTGTGAGAAAGAGCCCCCGCCAGGGAAGCATGGCACTCGCCCATCGAAGCCCTCCATGCAGCAGGCTGTCATGGACTCGGCTGCAGGCCTTTGTGGCTGGAGAGACTGCAGCTCCTCTGGAGGCTCTGGGTCCATTTGCACTCCCCTTGGAGGAAACGAGGTTGTGGGATGAGGTCCTTGCCAACAATGGCACTCAGCCTGCTCCATTCGATGAGACACACGTGTGGTGAGAGGGGCTTGTCAGCCCAGAAGCAAGCAGGGCAGCCAGGGAGGGGATTTGCATGCAGCTTGGAAGCCCTAGACTGCTGCCTCCCACCCAGGGAATGCCGGCTCTGCCCATCAGGCCCCATTCCCAGTGGGCACCCAGCTTCAGCATCTGCCCTTTCCCAGCCATGGAACCATTCCCAGGCCACACCCTGAGCCCTGCCAAGGGTGACCTTGGCTCCCCGGGTGGGCTGAATGGCACGACTGTGTTAGGGGAGAGAAGGCCCAGGAGGCCTTCAGGGAACTGCCACCACATAGCAGTGCTCAGGAAAAGGCACTCTGCTTTCTGTAGGCTGGATGCACACTCGAGTTTTGGCTTGAGGCAGAGAGAGCTCAGCTAGGCGATTCCAGGCTGAAGGCAAAGCAGAGAGTTTTTTGGTGGAGCGATGGCACCATCTGCTGGCCAGCAAGCGTGGCAGGAGAAGCCTCACTCCAAATGAGTTCCTGAGGAAGTTTCCAAGCAGGAGGCACTCTGGCTCCCCAAGCTCCAGAGTCCTGCTTACGACTTCCCTGTGGCAAGAGAGTGGGTGCCAAGGGCATGTGGGTTGGAGGGTGCTCAGAAGCCACAGGCGAGGCTTTGGGCACCCAGTGTTCTCTGATGGAAAACACTGCAGGCCCGAGCATCCATGAACTCCTCCAAGGCTTTGCAGTGGGATAGCTGTCCATAGCAGATGGCTCCCTGCCAAGTGCTGCAGGCCTTTCTGGAGGGCTAAGCTGGAGCTTCGTTGCAGGCTGCTGGGCCAGGGGCGTGTGTCCCCTGGGCCAGAGTGCTGCAGGAGGAGCTCCTAGCTAGGGGAGAGCAAGCACGTTGTTTCCTTGGCCTACGCTGGCCTGTGAACACAGAGGCCAGCCAGCAGTGATGACAGCACAGGCAGCAAGGGGGTGTGGCAGGCAGCTAAGAGGCGGCAGGAGTCCCACTTGAAAGTGGGCTCATGACTGTTTGGTGCTCAGGCCCCAGTGCTCACGTGCACACACAGCCTCTGGACCTGCAGCTTCCCAGCAGTGCAAGAGACACACAGGCACCACCCTGGGGCCTTCTCGAATGAACTGTGCTGCGTCGAGGTCCTGCTGGCTGGCAGTGGCCAAGGCCAGCACAGGCCCTAGGGAGGCCTGGCTGAGCCTGGGATGGGTCCGGACCTAGCAGTGCCCAGGGCAAGCCTGGGACTGCAGGCCAGGCTGCAGGCTCATTCCAGTTTGGGCCTGGTACGCAGAGCCTTCGGCTAGGACGTGCAGGGGGAAGGCTCAGCACAGTGGCTTTGGCCTGCAATCCACGTTCCTCCCTCGGGCCGCCCTGCCTGGCAGACCCACACTCCCTAGAAGTGTGTTCCTGAGGCAGCTGGACAGTTGGGGAGGTGGAGGCTCTCCCAACATGGGAGGCCTGCCCAGAACATGGCTGTGTGTCCAAAGAGGATTCCCTGCACCTCTGGCGCTGGGCAGAGATTTTCTGCACACAGGAGACCCTTGGCACACACAGTGTTTCCCCATGGAAAGCAGTGTGAGAAAGAGCCCCCGCCAGGGAAGCATGGCACTCGCCCATCGAAGCCCTCCATGCAGCAGGCTGTCATGGACTCGGCTGCAGGCCTTTGTGGCTGGAGAGACTGCAGCTCCTCTGGAGGCTCTGGGTCCATTTGCACTCCCCTTGGAGGAAACGAGGTTGTGGGATGAGGTCCTTGCCAACAATGGCACTCAGCCTGCTCCATTCGATGAGACACACGTGTGGTGAGAGGGGCTTGTCAGCCCAGAAGCAAGCAGGGCAGCCAGGGAGGGGATTTGCATGCAGCTTGGAAGCCCTAGACTGCTGCCTCCCACCCAGGGAATGCCGGCTCTGCCCATCAGGCCCCATTCCCAAGTGGGCACCCAGCTTCAGCATCTGCCCTTTCCCAGCCATGGAACCATTCCCAGGCCACACCCTGAGCCCTGCCAAGGGTGACCTTGGCTCCCCGGGTGGGCTGAATGGCACGACTGTGTTAGGGGAGAGAAGGCCCAGGAGGCCTTCAGGGAACTGCCACCACATAGCAGTGCTCAGGAAAAGGCACTCTGCTTTCTGTAGGCTGAATGCACACTCGAGTTTTGGCTTGAGGCAGAGAGAGCTCAGCTAGGCGATTCCAGGCTGAAGGCAAAGCAGAGAGTTTTTTGGTGGAGCGATGGCACCATCTGCTGGCCAGCAAGCGTGGCAGGAGAAGCCTCACTCCAAATGAGTTCCTGAGGAAGTTTCCAAGCAGGAGGCACTCTGGCTCCCCAAGCTCCAGAGTCCTGCTTACGACTTCCCTGTGGCAACAGAGTGGGTGCCAAGGGCATGTGTGTTGGAGGGTGCTCAGAAGCCACAGGCGAGGCTTTGGGCACCCAGTGTTCTCTGATGGAAAACACTGCAGGCCCGAGCATCCATGAACTCCTCCAAGGCTTTGCAGTGGGATAGCTGTCCATAGCAGATGGCTCCCTGCCAAGTGCTGCAGGCCTTTCTGGAGAGCTAAGCTGGAGCTTCCTTGCAGGCTGCTGGGCCAGGGGCGTGTGTCCCCTGGGCCAGAGTGCTGCAGGAGGAGCTCCTAGCTAGGGGAGAGCAAGCACGTTGTTTCCTTGGCCTACGCTGGCCTGTGAACACAGAGGCCAGCCAGCAGTGATGACAGCACAGGCAGCAAGGGGGTGTGGCAGGCAGCGAAGAGGCGGCAGGAGTCCCACTTGAAAGTGGGCTCATGACTGTTTGGTGCTCAGGCCCCAGTGCTCACGTGCACACACAGCCTCTGGACCTGCAGCTTCCCAGCAGTGCAAGAGACACACAGGCACCACCCTGGGGCCTTCTCGAATGAACTGTGCTCCGTCGAGATCCTGCTGGCTGGCAGTGGCCAAGGCCAGCACAGGCCCTAGGGAGGCCTGGCTGAGCCTGGGATGGGTCCGGACCTAGCAGTGCCCAGGGCAAGCCTGGGACTGCAGGCCAGGCTGCAGGCTCATTCCAGTTTGGGCCTGGTACGCAGAGCCTTCGGCTAGGACGTGCAGGGGGAAGGCTCAGCACAGTGGCTTTGGCCTGCAATCCACGTTCCTCCCTCGGGCCGCCCTGCCTGGCAGACCCACACTCCCTAGAAGTGTGTTCCTGAGGCAGCTGGACAGTTGGGGAGGTGGAGGCTCTCCCAACATGGGAGGCCTGCCCAGAACATGGCTGTGTGTCCAAAGAGGATTCCCTGCACCTCTGGCGCTGGGCAGAGATTTTCTGCACACAGGAGACCCTTGGCACACACAGTGTTTCCCCATGGAAAGCAGTGTGAGAAAGAGCCCCCGCCAGGGAAGCATGGCACTCGCCCATCGAAGCCCTCCATGCAGCAGGCTGTCATGGACTCGGCTGCAGGCCTTTGTGGCTGGAGAGACTGCAGCTCCTCTGGAGGCTCTGGGTCCATTTGCACTCCCCTTGGAGGAAACGAGGTTGTGGGATGAGGTCCTTGCCAACAATGGCACTCAGCCTGCTCCATTCGATGAGACACACGTGTGGTGAGAGGGGCTTGTCAGCCCAGAAGCAAGCAGGGCAGCCAGGGAGGGGATTTGCATGCAGCTTGGAAGCCCTAGACTGCTGCCTCCCACCCAGGGAATGCCGGCTCTGCCCATCAGGCCCCATTCCCAAGTGGGCACCCAGCTTCAGCATCTGCCCTTTCCCAGCCATGGAACCATTCCCAGGCCACACCCTGAGCCCTGCCAAGGGTGACCTTGGCTCCCCGGGTGGGCTGAATGGCACGACTGTGTTAGGGGAGAGAAGGCCCAGGAGGCCTTCAGGGAACTGCCACCACATAGCAGTGCTCAGGAAAAGGCACTCTGCTTTCTGTAGGCTGAATGCACACTCGAGTTTTGGCTTGAGGCAGAGAGAGCTCAGCTAGGCGATTCCAGGCTGAAGGCAAAGCAGAGAGTTTTTTGGTGGAGCGATGGCACCATCTGCTGGCCAGCAAGCGTGGCAGGAGAAGCCTCACTCCAAATGAGTTCCTGAGGAAGTTTCCAAGCAGGAGGCACTCTGGCTCCCCAAGCTCCAGAGTCCTGCTTACGACTTCCCTGTGGCAACAGAGTGGGTGCCAAGGGCATGTGTGTTGGAGGGTGCTCAGAAGCCACAGGCGAGGCTTTGGGCACCCAGTGTTCTCTGATGGAAAACACTGCAGGCCCGAGCATCCATGAACTCCTCCAAGGCTTTGCAGTGGGATAGCTGTCCATAGCAGATGGCTCCCTGCCAAGTGCTGCAGGCCTTTCTGGAGAGCTAAGCTGGAGCTTCCTTGCAGGCTGCTGGGCCAGGGGCGTGTGTCCCCTGGGCCAGAGTGCTGCAGGAGGAGCTCCTAGCTAGGGGAGAGCAAGCACGTTGTTTCCTTGGCCTACGCTGGCCTGTGAACACAGAGGCCAGCCAGCAGTGATGACAGCACAGGCAGCAAGGGGGTGTGGCAGGCAGCGAAGAGGCGGCAGGAGTCCCACTTGAAAGTGGGCTCATGACTGTTTGGTGCTCAGGCCCCAGTGCTCACGTGCACACACAGCCTCTGGACCTGCAGCTTCCCAGCAGTGCAAGAGACACACAGGCACCACCCTGGGGCCTTCTCGAATGAACTGTGCTCCGTCGAGATCCTGCTGGCTGGCAGTGGCCAAGGCCAGCACAGGCCCTAGGGAGGCCTGGCTGAGCCTGGGATGGGTCCGGACCTAGCAGTGCCCAGGGCAAGCCTGGGACTGCAGGCCAGGCTGCAGGCTCATTCCAGTTTGGGCCTGGTACGCAGAGCCTTCGGCTAGGACGTGCAGGGGGAAGGCTCAGCACAGTGGCTTTGGCCTGCAATCCACGTTCCTCCCTCGGGCCGCCCTGCCTGGCAGACCCACACTCCCTAGAAGTGTGTTCCTGAGGCAGCTGGACAGTTGGGGAGGTGGAGGCTCTCCCAACATGGGAGGCCTGCCCAGAACATGGCTGTGTGTCCAAAGAGGATTCCCTGCACCTCTGGCGCTGGGCAGAGATTTTCTGCACACAGGAGACCCTTGGCACACACAGTGTTTCCCCATGGAAAGCAGTGTGAGAAAGAGCCCCCGCCAGGGAAGCATGGCACTCGCCCATCGAAGCCCTCCATGCAGCAGGCTGTCATGGACTCGGCTGCAGGCCTTTGTGGCTGGAGAGACTGCAGCTCCTCTGGAGGCTCTGGGTCCATTTGCACTCCCCTTGGAGGAAACGAGGTTGTGGGATGAGGTCCTTGCCAACAATGGCACTCAGCCTGCTCCATTCGATGAGACGCACGTGTGGTGAGAGGGGCTTGTCAGCCCAGAAGCAAGCAGGGCAGCCAGGGAGGGGATTTGCATGCAGCTTGGAAGCCCTAGACTGCTGCCTCCCACCCAGGGAATGCCGGCTCTGCCCATCAGGCCCCATGCCCAAGTGGGCACCCAGCTTCAGCATCTGCCCTTTCCCAGCCATGGAACCATTCCCAGGCCACACCCTGAGCCCTGCCAAGGGTGACCTTGGCTCCCCGGGTGGGCTGAATGGCACGACTGTGTTAGGGGAGAGAAGGCCCAGGAGGCCTTCAGGGAACTGCCACCACATAGCAGTGCTCAGGAAAAGGCACTCTGCTTTCTGTAGGCTGGATGCACACTCGAGTTTTGGCTTGAGGCAGAGAGAGCTCAGCTAGGCGATTCCAGGCTGAAGGCAAAGCAGAGAGTTTTTTGGTGGAGCGATGGCACCATCTGCTGGCCAGCAAGCGTGGCAGGAGAAGCCTCACTCCAAATGAGTTCCTGAGGAAGTTTCCAAGCAGGAGGCACTCTGGCTCCCCAAGCTCCAGAGTCCTGCTTACGACTTCCCTGTGGCAACAGAGTGGGTGCCAAGGGCATGTGGGTTGGAGGGTGCTCAGAAGCCACAGGCGAGGCTTTGGGCACCCAGTGTTCTCTGATGGAAAACACTGCAGGCCCGAGCATCCATGAACTCCTCCAAGGCTTTGCAGTGGGATAGCTGTCCATAGCAGATGGCTCCCTGCCAAGTGCTGCAGGCCTTTCTGGAGGGCTAAGCTGGAGCTTCCTTGCAGGCTGCTGGGCCAGGGGCGTGTGTCCCCTGGGCCAGAGTGCTGCAGGAGGAGCTCCTAGCTAGGGGAGAGCAAGCACGTTGTTTCCTTGGCCTACGCTGGCCTGTGAACACAGAGGCCAGCCAGCAGTGATGACAGCACAGGCAGCAAGGGGGTGTGGCAGGCAGCGAAGAGGCGGCAGGAGTCCCACTTGAAAGTGGGCTCATGACTGTTTGGTGCTCAGGCCCCAGTGCTCACGTGCACACACAGCCTCTGGACCTGCAGCTTCCCAGCAGTGCAAGAGACACACAGGCACCACCCTGGGGCCTTCTCGAATGAACTGTGCTCCGTCGAGGTCCTGCTGGCTGGCAGTGGCCAAGGCCAGCACAGGCCCTAGGGAGGCCTGGCTGAGCCTGGGATGGGTCCGGACCTAGCAGTGCCCAGGGCAAGCCTGGGACTGCAGGCCAGGCTGCAGGCTCATTCCAGTTTGGGCCTGGTACGCAGAGCCTTCGGCTAGGACGTGCAGGGGGAAGGCTCAGCACAGTGGCTTTGGCCTGCAATCCACGTTCCTCCCTCGGGCCGCCCTGCCTGGCAGACCCACACTCCCTAGAAGTGTGTTCCTGAGGCAGCTGGACAGTTGGGGAGGTGGAGGCTCTCCCAACATGGGAGGCCTGCCCAGAACATGGCTGTGTGTCCAAAGAGGATTCCCTGCACCTCTGGCGCTGGGCAGAGATTTTCTGCACACAGGAGACCCTTGGCACACACAGTGTTTCCCCATGGAAAGCAGTGTGAGAAAGAGCCCCCGCCAGGGAAGCATGGCACTCGCCCATCGAAGCCCTCCATGCAGCAGGCTGTCATGGACTCGGCTGCAGGCCTTTGTGGCTGGAGAGACTGCAGCTCCTCTGGAGGCTCTGGGTCCATTTGCACTCCCCTTGGAGGAAACGAGGTTGTGGGATGAGGTCCTTGCCAACAATGGCACTCAGCCTGCTCCATTCGATGAGACGCACGTGTGGTGAGAGGGGCTTGTCAGCCCAGAAGCAAGCAGGGCAGCCAGGGAGGGGATTTGCATGCAGCTTGGAAGCCCTAGACTGCTGCCTCCCACCCAGGGAATGCCGGCTCTGCCCATCAGGCCCCATTCCCAAGTGGGCACCCAGCTTCAGCATCTGCCCTTTCCCAGCCATGGAACCATTCCCAGGCCACACCCTGAGCCCTGCCAAGGGTGACCTTGGCTCCCCGGGTGGGCTGAATGGCACGACTGTGTTAGGGGAGAGAAGGCCCAGGAGGCCTTCAGGGAACTGCCACCACATAGCAGTGCTCAGGAAAAGGCACTCTGCTTTCTGTAGGCTGGATGCACACTCGAGTTTTGGCTTGAGGCAGAGAGAGCTCAGCTAGGCGATTCCAGGCTGAAGGCAAAGCAGAGAGTTTTTTGGTGGAGCGATGGCACCATCTGCTGGCCAGCAAGCATGGCAGGAGAAGCCTCACTCCAAATGAGTTCCTGAGGAAGTTTCCAAGCAGGAGGCACTCTGGCTCCCCAAGCTCCAGAGTCCTGCTTACGACTTCCCTGTGGCAACAGAGTGGGTGCCAAGGGCATGTGGGTTGGAGGGTGCTCAGAAGCCACAGGCGAGGCTTTGGGCACCCAGTGTTCTCTGATGGAAAACACTGCAGGCCCGAGCATCCATGAACTCCTCCAAGGCTTTGCAGTGGGATAGCTGTCCATAGCAGATGGCTCCCTGCCAAGTGCTGCAGGCCTTTCTGGAGGGCTAAGCTGGAGCTTCCTTGCAGGCTGCTGGGCCAGGGGCGTGTGTCCCCTGGGCCAGAGTGCTGCAGGAGGAGCTCCTAGCTAGGGGAGAGCAAGCACGTTGTTTCCTTGGCCTACGCTGGCCTGTGAACACAGAGGCCAGCCAGCAGTGATGACAGCACAGGCAGCAAGGGGGTGTGGCAGGCAGCTAAGAGGCGGCAGGAGTCCCACTTGAAAGTGGGCTCATGACTGTTTGGTGCTCAGGCCCCAGTGCTCACGTGCACACACCGCCTCTGGACCTGCAGCTTCCCAGCAGTGCAAGAGACACACAGGCACCACCCTGGGGCCTTCTCGAATGAACTGTGCTCCGTCGAGGTCCTGCTGGCTGGCAGTGGCCAAGGCCAGCACAGGCCCTAGGGAGGCCTGGCTGAGCCTGGGATGGGTCCGGACCTAGCAGTGCCCAGGGCAAGCCTGGGACTGCAGGCCAGGCTGCAGGCTCATTCCAGTTTGGGCCTGGTACGCAGAGCCTTCGGCTAGGACGTGCAGGGGGAAGGCTCAGCACAGTGGCTTTGGCCTGCAATCCACGTTCCTCCCTCGGGCCGCCCTGCCTGGCAGACCCACACTCCCTAGAAGTGTGTTCCTGAGGCAGTTGGACAGTTGGGGAGGTGGAGGCTCTCCCAACATGGGAGGCCTGCCCAGAACATGGCTGTGTGTCCAAAGAGGATTCCCTGCACCTCTGGCGCTGGGCAGAGATTTTCTGCACACAGGAGACCCTTGGCACACACAGTGTTTCCCCATGGAAAGCAGTGTGAGAAAGAGCCCCCGCCAGGGAAGCATGGCACTCGCCCATCGAAGCCCTCCATGCAGCAGGCTGTCATGGACTCGGCTGCAGGCCTTTGTGGCTGGAGAGACTGCAGCTCCTCTGGAGGCTCTGGGTCCATTTGCACTCCCCTTGGAGGAAACGAGGTTGTGGGATGAGGTCCTTGCCCACAATGGCACTCAGCCTGCTCCATTCGATGAGACGCACGTGTGGTGAGAGAGGATTGTCAGCCCAGAAGCAAGCAGGGCAGCCAGGGAGGGGATCTGCATGCAGCTTGGAAGCCCTAGACTCCTGCCTCCCACCCAGGGAATGCCGGCTCTGCCCATCAGGCCCCATTCCCAAGTGGGCACCCAGCTTCAGCATCTGCCCTTTCCCAGCCATGGAACCATTCCCAGGCCACACCCTGAGCCCTGCCAAGGGTGACCTTGGCTCCCCGGGTGGGCTGAATGGCACGACTGTGTTAGGGGAGAGAAGGCCCAGGAGGCCTTCAGGGAACTGCCACCACATAGCAGTGCTCAGGAAAAGGCACTCTGCTTTCTGTAGGCTGGATGCACACTCGAGTTTTGGCTTGAGGCAGAGAGAGCTCAGCTAGGCGATTCCAGGCTGAAGGCAAAGCAGAGAGTTTTTTGGTGGAGCGATGGCACCATCTGCTGGCCAGCAAGCGTGGCAGGAGAAGCCTCACTCCAAATGAGTTCCTGAGGAAGTTTCCAAGCAGGAGGCACTCTGGCTCCCCAAGCTCCAGAGTCCTGCTTACGACTTCCCTGTGGCAAGAGAGTGGGTGAAAAGGGCATGTGGGTTGGAGGGTGCTCAGAAGCCACAGGCGAGGCTTTGGGCACCCAGTGTTCTCTGATGGAAAACACTGCAGGCCCGAGCATCCATGAACTCCTCCAAGGCTTTGCAGTGGGATAGCTGTCCATAGCAGATGGCTCCCTGCCAAGTGCTGCAGGCCTTTCTGGAGGGCTAAGCTGGAGCTTCCTTGCAGGCTGCTGGGCCAGGGGCATGTGTCCCCTGGGCCAGAAGGCTGCAGGAGGAGCTCCTAGCTAGGGGAGAGCAAGCACGTTGTTTCCTTGGCCTACACTGGCCTGTGAACACAGAGGCCAGCCAGCAGTGATGACAGCACAGGCAGCAAGGGGGTGTGGCAGGCAGCTAAGAGGCGGCAGGAGTCCCACTTGAAAGTGGGCTCATGACTGTTTGGTGCTCAGGCCCCAGTGCTCACGTGCACACACCGCCTCTGGACCTGCAGCTTCCCAGCAGTGCAAGAGACACACAGGCACCACCCTGGGGCCTTCTCGAATGAACTGTGCTGCGTCGAGGTCCTGCTGGCTGGCAGTGGCCAAGGCCAGCACAGGCCCTCGGGAGGCCTGGCTGAGCCTGGGATGGGTCCGGACCTAGCAGTGCCCAGGGCAAGCCTGGGACTGCAGGCCAGGCTGCAGGCTCATTCCAGTTTGGGCCTGGTACGCAGAGCCTTCGGCTAGGACGTGCAGGGGGAAGGCTCAGCACAGTGGCTTTGGCCTGCAATCCACGTTCCTCCCTCGGGCCGCCCTGCCTGGCAGACCCACACTCCCTAGAAGTGTGTTCCTGAGGCAGTTGGACAGTTGGGGAGGTGGAGGCTCTCCCAACATGGGAGGCCTGCCCAGAACATGGCTGTGTGTCCAAAGAGGATTCCCTGCACCTCTGGCGCTGGGCAGAGATTTTCTGCACACAGGAGACCCTTGGCACACACAGTGTTTCCCCATGGAAAGCAGTGTGAGAAAGAGCCCCCGCCAGGGAAGCATGGCACTCGCCCATCGAAGCCCTCCATGCAGCAGGCTGTCATGGACTCGGCTGCAGGCCTTTGTGGCTGGAGAGACTGCAGCTCCTCTGGAGGCTCTGGGTCCATTTGCACTCCCCTTGGAGGAAACGAGGTTGTGGGATGAGGTCCTTGCCCACAATGGCACTCAGCCTGCTCCATTCGATGAGACGCACGTGTGGTGAGAGAGGCTTGTCAGCCCAGAAGCAAGCAGGGCAGCCAGGGAGGGGATCTGCATGCAGCTTGGAAGCCCTAGACTCCTGCCTCCCACCCAGGGAATGCCGGCTCTGCCCATCAGGCCCCATTCCCAAGTGGGCACCCAGCTTCAGCATCTGCCCTTTCCCAGCCATGGAACCATTCCCAGGCCACACCCTGAGCCCTGCCAAGGGTGACCTTGGCTCCCCGGGTGGGCTGAATGGCATGACTGTGTTAGGGGAGAGAAGGCCCAGGAGGCCTTCAGGGAACTGCCACCACATAGCAGTGCTCAGGAAAAGGCACTCTGCTTTCTGTAGGCTGGATGCACACTCGAGTTTTGGCTTGAGGCAGAGAGAGCTCAGCTAGGCGATTCCAGGCTGAAGGCAAAGCAGAGAGTTTTTTGGTGGAGCGATGGCACCATCTGCTGGCCAGCAAGCGTGGCAGGAGAAGCCTCACTCCAAATGAGTTCCTGAGGAAGTTTCCAAGCAGGAGGCACTCTGGCTCCCCAAGCTCCAGAGTCCTGCTTACGACTTCCCTGTGGCAAGAGAGTGGGTGCCAAGGGCATGTGGGTTGGAGGGTGCTCAGAAGCCACAGGCGAGGCTTTGGGCACCCAGTGTTCTCTGATGGAAAACACTGCAGGCCCGAGCATCCATGAACTCCTCCAAGGCTTTGCAGTGGGATAGCTGTCCATAGCAGATGGCTCCCTGCCAAGTGCTGCAGGCCTTTCTGGAGGGCTAAGCTGGAGCTTCCTTGCAGGCTGCTGGGCCAGGGGCATGTGTCCCCTGGGCCAGAAGGCTGCAGGAGGAGCTCCTAGCTAGGGGAGAGCAAGCACATTGTTTCCTTGGCCTACACTGGCCTGTGAACACAGAGGCCAGCCAGCAGTGATGACAGCACAGGCAGCAAGGGGGTGTGGCAGGCAGCTAAGAGGCGGCAGGAGTCCCACTTGAAAGTGGGCTCATGACTGTTTGGTGCTCAGGCCCCAGTGCTCACGTGCACACACCGCCTCTGGACCTGCAGCTTCCCAGCAGTGCAAGAGACACACAGGCACCACCCTGGGGCCTTCTCGAATGAACTGTGCTGCGTCGAGGTCCTGCTGGCTGGCAGTGGCCAAGGCCAGCACAGGCCCTCGGGAGGCCTGGCTGAGCCTGGGATGGGTCCGGACCTAGCAGTGCCCAGGGCAAGCCTGGGACTGCAGGCCAGGCTGCAGGCTCATTCCAGTTTGGGCCTGGTACGCAGAGCCTTCGGCTAGGACGTGCAGGGGGAAGGCTCAGCACAGTGGCTTTGGCCTGCAATCCACGTTCCTCCCTCGGGCCGCCCTGCCTGGCAGACCCACACTCCCTAGAAGTGTGTTCCTGAGGCAGTTGGACAGTTGGGGAGGTGGAGGCTCTCCCAACATGGGAGGCCTGCCCAGAACATGGCTGTGTGTCCAAAGAGGATTCCCTGCACCTCTGGCGCTGGGCAGAGATTTTCTGCACACAGGAGACCCTTGGCACACACAGTGTTTCCCCATGGAAAGCAGTGTGAGAAAGAGCCCCCGCCAGGGAAGCATGGCACTCGCCCATCGAAGCCCTCCATGCAGCAGGCTGTCATGGACTCGGCTGCAGGCCTTTGTGGCTGGAGAGACTGCAGCTCCTCTGGAGGCTCTGGGTCCATTTGCACTCCCCTTGGAGGAAACGAGGTTGTGGGATGAGGTCCTTGCCCACAATGGCACTCAGCCTGCTCCATTCGATGAGACGCACGTGTGGTGAGAGAGGCTTGTCAGCCCAGAAGCAAGCAGGGCAGCCAGGGAGGGGATCTGCATGCAGCTTGGAAGCCCTAGACTCCTGCCTCCCACCCAGGGAATGCCGGCTCTGCCCATCAGGCCCCATTCCCAAGTGGGCACCCAGCTTCAGCATCTGCCCTTTCCCAGCCATGGAACCATTCCCAGGCCACACCCTGAGCCCTGCCAAGGGTGACCTTGGCTCCCCGGGTGGGCTGAATGGCACGACTGTGTTAGGGGAGAGAAGGCCCAGGAGGCCTTCAGGGAACTGCCACCACATAGCAGTGCTCAGGAAAAGGCACTCTGCTTTCTGTAGGCTGGATGCACACTCGAGTTTTGGCTTGAGGCAGAGAGAGCTCAGCTAGGCGATTCCAGGCTGAAGGCAAAGCAGAGAGTTTTTTGGTGGAGCGATGGCACCATCTGCTGGCCAGCAAGCGTGGCAGGAGAAGCCTCACTCCAAATGAGTTCCTGAGGAAGTTTCCAAGCAGGAGGCACTCTGGCTCCCCAAGCTCCAGAGTCCTGCTTACGACTTCCCTGTGGCAAGAGAGTGGGTGCCAAGGGCATGTGGGTTGGAGGGTGCTCAGAAGCCACAGGCGAGGCTTTGGGCACCCAGTGTTCTCTGATGGAAAACACTGCAGGCCCGAGCATCCATGAACTCCTCCAAGGCTTTGCAGTGGGATAGCTGTCCATAGCAGATGGCTCCCTGCCAAGTGCTGCAGGCCTTTCTGGAGGGCTAAGCTGGAGCTTCCTTGCAGGCTGCTGGGCCAGGGGCATGTGTCCCCTGGGCCAGAAGGCTGCAGGAGGAGCTCCTAGCTAAGGGAGAGCAAGCACGTTGTTTCCTTGGCCTACACTGGCCTGTGAACACAGAGGCCAGCCAGCAGTGATGACAGCACAGGCAGCAAGGGGGTGTGGCAGGCAGCTAAGAGGCGGCAGGAGTCCCACTTGAAAGTGGGCTCATGACTGTTTGGTGCTCAGGCCCCAGTGCTCACGTGCACACACAGCCTCTGGACCTGCAGCTTCCCAGCAGTGCAAGAGACACACAGGCACCACCCTGGGGCCTTCTCGAATGAACTGTGCTGTGTCGAGGTCCTGCTGGCTGGCAGTGGCCAAGGCCAGCACAGGCCCTCGGGAGGCCTGGCTGAGCCTGGGATGGGTCCGGACCTAGCAGTGCCCAGGGCAAGCCTGGGACTGCAGGCCAGGCTGCAGGCTCATTCCAGTTTGGGCCTGGTATGCAGAGCCTTCGGCTAGGACGTGCAGGGGGAAGGCTCAGCACAGTGGCTTTGGCCTGCAATCCACGTTCCTCCCTCGGGCCGCCCTACCTGGCAGACCCACACTCCCTAGAAGTGTGTTCCTGAGGCAGTTGGACAGTTGGGGAGGTGGAGGCTCTCCCAACATGGGAGGCCTGCCCAGAACATGGCTGTGTGTCCAAAGAGGATTCCCTGCACCTCTGGCGCTGGGCAGAGATTTTCTGCACACAGGAGACCCTTGGCACACACAGTGTTTCCCCATGGAAAGCAGTGTGAGAAAGAGCCCCCGCCAGGGAAGCATGGCACTCGCCCATCGAAGCCCTCCATGCAGCAGGCTGTCATGGACTCGGCTGCAGGCCTTTGTGGCTGGAGAGACTGCAGCTCCTCTGGAGGCTCTGGGTCCATTTGCACTCCCCTTGGAGGAAACGAGGTTGTGGGATGAGGTCCTTGCCCACAATGGCACTCAGCCTGCTCCATTCGATGAGACGCACGTGTGGTGAGAGAGGCTTGTCAGCCCAGAAGCAAGCAGGGCAGCCAGGGAGGGGATCTGCATGCAGCTTGGAAGCCCTAGACTCCTGCCTCCCACCCAGGGAATGCCGGCTCTGCCCATCAGGCCCCATTCCCAAGTGGGCACCCAGCTTCAGCATCTGCCCTTTCCCAGCCATGGAACCATTCCCAGGCCACACCCTGAGCCCTGCCAAGGGTGACCTTGGCTCCCCGGGTGGGCTGAATGGCACGACTGTGTTAGGGGAGAGAAGGCCCAGGAGGCCTTCAGGGAACTGCCACCACATAGCAGTGCTCAGGAAAAGGCACTCTGCTTTCTGTAGGCTGGATGCACACTCGAGTTTTGGCTTGAGGCAGAGAGAGCTCAGCTAGGCGATTCCAGGCTGAAGGCAAAGCAGAGAGTTTTTTGGTGGAGCGATGGCACCATCTGCTGGCCAGCAAGCGTGGCAGGAGAAGCCTCACTCCAAATGAGTTCCTGAGGAAGTTTCCAAGCAGGAGGCACTCTGGCTCCCCAAGCTCCAGAGTCCTGCTTACGACTTCCCTGTGGCAACAGAGTGGGTGCCAAGGGCATGTGGGTTGGAGGGTGCTCAGAAGCCACAGGCGAGGCTTTGGGCACCCAGTGTTCTCTGATGGAAAACACTGCAGGCCCGAGCATCCATGAACTCCTCCAAGGCTTTGCAGTGGGATAGCTGTCCATAGCAGATGGCTCCCTGCCAAGTGCTGCAGGCCTTTCTGGAGGGCTAAGCTGGAGCTTCCTTGCAGGCTGCTGGGCCAGGGGCATGTGTCCCCTGGGCCAGAAGGCTGCAGGAGGAGCTCCTAGCTAGGGGAGAGCAAGCACATTGTTTCCTTGGCCTACACTGGCCTGTGAACACAGAGGCCAGCCAGCAGTGATGACAGCACAGGCAGCAAGGGGGTGTGGCAGGCAGCTAAGAGGCGGCAGGAGTCCCACTTGAAAGTGGGCTCATGACTGTTTGGTGCTCAGGCCCCAGTGCTCACGTGCACACACCGCCTCTGGACCTGCAGCTTCCCAGCAGTGCAAGAGACACACAGGCACCACCCTGGGGCCTTCTCGAATGAACTGTGCTGCGTCGAGGTCCTGCTGGCTGGCAGTGGCCAAGGCCAGCACAGGCCCTCGGGAGGCCTGGCTGAGCCTGGGATGGGTCCGGACCTAGCAGTGCCCAGGGCAAGCCTGGGACTGCAGGCCAGGCTGCAGGCTCATTCCAGTTTGGGCCTGGTACGCAGAGCCTTCGGCTAGGACGTGCAGGGGGAAGGCTCAGCACAGTGGCTTTGGCCTGCAATCCACGTTCCTCCCTCGGGCCGCCCTGCCTGGCAGACCCACACTCCCTAGAAGTGTGTTCCTGAGGCAGTTGGACAGTTGGGGAGGTGGAGGCTCTCCCAACATGGGAGGCCTGCCCAGAACATGGCTGTGTGTCCAAAGAGGATTCCCTGCACCTCTGGCGCTGGGCAGAGATTTTCTGCACACAGGAGACCCTTGGCACACACAGTGTTTCCCCATGGAAAGCAGTGTGAGAAAGAGCCCCCGCCAGGGAAGCATGGCACTCGCCCATCGAAGCCCTCCATGCAGCAGGCTGTCATGGACTCGGCTGCAGGCCTTTGTGGCTGGAGAGACTGCAGCTCCTCTGGAGGCTCTGGGTCCATTTGCACTCCCCTTGGAGGAAACGAGGTTGTGGGATGAGGTCCTTGCCCACAATGGCACTCAGCCTGCTCCATTCGATGAGACGCACGTGTGGTGAGAGAGGCTTGTCAGCCCAGAAGCAAGCAGGGCAGCCAGGGAGGGGATCTGCATGCAGCTTGGAAGCCCTAGACTCCTGCCTCCCACCCAGGGAATGCCGGCACTGCCCATCAGGCCCCATTCCCAAGTGGGCACCCAGCTTCAGCATCTGCCCTTTCCCAGCCATGGAACCATTCCCAGGCCACACCCTGAGCCCTGCCAAGGGTGACCTTGGCTCCCCGGGTGGGCTGAATGGCACGACTGTGTTAGGGGAGAGAAGGCCCAGGAGGCCTTCAGGGAACTGCCACCACATAGCAGTGCTCAGGAAAAGGCACTCTGCTTTCTGTAGGCTGGATGCACACTCGAGTTTTGGCTTGAGGCAGAGAGAGCTCAGCTAGGCGATTCCAGGCTGAAGGCAAAGCAGAGAGTTTTTTGGTGGAGCGATGGCACCATCTGCTGGCCAGCAAGCGTGGCAGGAGAAGCCTCACTCCAAATGAGTTCCTGAGGAAGTTTCCAAGCAGGAGGCACTCTGGCTCCCCAAGCTCCAGAGTCCTGCTTACGACTTCCCTGTGGCAAGAGAGTGGGTGCCAAGGGCATGTGGGTTGGAGGGTGCTCAGAAGCCACAGGCGAGGCTTTGGGCACCCAGTGTTCTCTGATGGAAAACACTGCAGGCCCGAGCATCCATGAACTCCTCCAAGGCTTTGCAGTGGGATAGCTGTCCATAGCAGATGGCTCCCTGCCAAGTGCTGCAGGCCTTTCTGGAGGGCTAAGCTGGAGCTTCCTTGCAGGCTGCTGGGCCAGGGGCATGTGTCCCCTGGGCCAGAAGGCTGCAGGAGGAGCTCCTAGCTAAGGGAGAGCAAGCACGTTGTTTCCTTGGCCTACACTGGCCTGTGAACACAGAGGCCAGCCAGCAGTGATGACAGCACAGGCAGCAAGGGGGTGTGGCAGGCAGCTAAGAGGCGGCAGGAGTCCCACTTGAAAGTGGGCTCATGACTGTTTGGTGCTCAGGCCCCAGTGCTCACGTGCACACACAGCCTCTGGACCTGCAGCTTCCCAGCAGTGCAAGAGACACACAGGCACCACCCTGGGGCCTTCTCGAATGAACTGTGCTGTGTCGAGGTCCTGCTGGCTGGCAGTGGCCAAGGCCAGCACAGGCCCTCGGGAGGCCTGGCTGAGCCTGGGATGGGTCCGGACCTAGCAGTGCCCAGGGCAAGCCTGGGACTGCAGGCCAGGCTGCAGGCTCATTCCAGTTTGGGCCTGGTATGCAGAGCCTTCGGCTAGGACGTGCAGGGGGAAGGCTCAGCACAGTGGCTTTGGCCTGCAATCCACGTTCCTCCCTCGGGCCGCCCTACCTGGCAGACCCACACTCCCTAGAAGTGTGTTCCTGAGGCAGTTGGACAGTTGGGGAGGTGGAGGCTCTCCCAACATGGGAGGCCTGCCCAGAACATGGCTGTGTGTCCAAAGAGGATTCCCTGCACCTCTGGCGCTGGGCAGAGATTTTCTGCACACAGGAGACCCTTGGCACACACAGTGTTTCCCCATGGAAAGCAGTGTGAGAAAGAGCCCCCGCCAGGGAAGCATGGCACTCGCCCATCGAAGCCCTCCATGCAGCAGGCTGTCATGGACTCGGCTGCAGGCCTTTGTGGCTGGAGAGACTGCAGCTCCTCTGGAGGCTCTGGGTCCATTTGCACTCCCCTTGGAGGAAACGAGGTTGTGGGATGAGGTCCTTGCCCACAATGGCACTCAGCCTGCTCCATTCGATGAGACGCACGTGTGGTGAGAGAGGCTTGTCAGCCCAGAAGCAAGCAGGGCAGCCAGGGAGGGGATCTGCATGCAGCTTGGAAGCCCTAGACTCCTGCCTCCCACCCAGGGAATGCCGGCTCTGCCCATCAGGCCCCATTCCCAAGTGGGCACCCAGCTTCAGCATCTGCCCTTTCCCAGCCATGGAACCATTCCCAGGCCACACCCTGAGCCCTGCCAAGGGTGACCTTGGCTCCCCGGGTGGGCTGAATGGCACGACTGTGTTAGGGGAGAGAAGGCCCAGGAGGCCTTCAGGGAACTGCCACCACATAGCAGTGCTCAGGAAAAGGCACTCTGCTTTCTGTAGGCTGGATGCACACTCGAGTTTTGGCTTGAGGCAGAGAGAGCTCAGCTAGGCGATTCCAGGCTGAAGGCAAAGCAGAGAGTTTTTTGGTGGAGCGATGGCACCATCTGCTGGCCAGCAAGCGTGGCAGGAGAAGCCTCACTCCAAATGAGTTCCTGAGGAAGTTTCCAAGCAGGAGGCACTCTGGCTCCCCAAGCTCCAGAGTCCTGCTTACGACTTCCCTGTGGCAACAGAGTGGGTGCCAAGGGCATGTGGGTTGGAGGGTGCTCAGAAGCCACAGGCGAGGCTTTGGGCACCCAGTGTTCTCTGATGGAAAACACTGCAGGCCCGAGCATCCATGAACTCCTCCAAGGCTTTGCAGTGGGATAGCTGTCCATAGCAGATGGCTCCCTGCCAAGTGCTGCAGGCCTTTCTGGAGGGCTAAGCTGGAGCTTCCTTGCAGGCTGCTGGGCCAGGGGCATGTGTCCCCTGGGCCAGAAGGCTGCAGGAGGAGCTCCTAGCTAGGGGAGAGCAAGCACATTGTTTCCTTGGCCTACACTGGCCTGTGAACACAGAGGCCAGCCAGCAGTGATGACAGCACAGGCAGCAAGGGGGTGTGGCAGGCAGCTAAGAGGCGGCAGGAGTCCCACTTGAAAGTGGGCTCATGACTGTTTGGTGCTCAGGCCCCAGTGCTCACGTGCACACACCACCTCTGGACCTGCAGCTTCCCAGCAGTGCAAGAGACACACAGGCACCACCCTGGGGCCTTCTCGAATGAACTGTGCTGCGTCGAGGTCCTGCTGGCTGGCAGTGGCCAAGGCCAGCACAGGCCCTCGGGAGGCCTGGCTGAGCCTGGGATGGGTCCGGACCTAGCAGTGCCCAGGGCAAGCCTGGGACTGCAGGCCAGGCTGCAGGCTCATTCCAGTTTGGGCCTGGTACGCAGAGCCTTCGGCTAGGACGTGCAGGGGGAAGGCTCAGCACAGTGGCTTTGGCCTGCAATCCACGTTCCTCCCTCGGGCCGCCCTGCCTGGCAGACCCACACTCCCTAGAAGTGTGTTCCTGAGGCAGTTGGACAGTTGGGGAGGTGGAGGCTCTCCCAACATGGGAGGCCTGCCCAGAACATGGCTGTGTGTCCAAAGAGGATTCCCTGCACCTCTGGCGCTGGGCAGAGATTTTCTGCACACAGGAGACCCTTGGCACACACAGTGTTTCCCCATGGAAAGCAGCGTGAGAAAGAGCCCCCGCCAGGGAAGCATGGCACTCGCCCATCGAAGCCCTCCATGCAGCAGGCTGTCATGGACTCGGCTGCAGGCCTTTGTGGCTGGAGAGACTGCAGCTCCTCTGGAGGCTCTGGGTCCATTTGCACTCCCCTTGGAGGAAACGAGGTTGTGGGATGAGGTCCTTGCCCACAATGGCACTCAGCCTGCTCCATTCGATGAGACGCACGTGTGGTGAGAGAGGCTTGTCAGCCCAGAAGCAAGCAGGGCAGTCAGGGAGGGGATCTGCATGCAGCTTGGAAGCCCTAGACTCCTGCCTCCCACCCAGGGAATGCCGGCTCTGCCCATCAGGCCCCATTCCCAAGTGGGCACCCAGCTTCAGCATCTGCCCTTTCCCAGCCATGGAACCATTCCCAGGCCACACCCTGAGCCCTGCCAAGGGTGACCTTGGCTCCCCGGGTGGGCTGAATGGCACGACTGTGTTAGGGGAGAGAAGGCCCAGGAGGCCTTCAGGGAACTGCCACCACATAGCAGTGCTCAGGAAAAGGCACTCTGCTTTCTGTAGGCTGGATGCACACTCGAGTTTTGGCTTGAGGCAGAGAGAGCTCAGCTAGGCGATTCCAGGCTGAAGGCAAAGCAGAGAGTTTTTTGGTGGAGCGATGGCACCATCTGCTGGCCAGCAAGCGTGGCAGGAGAAGCCTCACTCCAAATGAGTTCCTGAGGAAGTTTCCAAGCAGGAGGCACTCTGGCTCCCCAAGCTCCAGAGTCCTGCTTACGACTTCCCTGTGGCAACAGAGTGGGTGCCAAGGGCATGTGGGTTGGAGGGTGCTCAGAAGCCACAGGCGAGGCTTTGGGCACCCAGTGTTCTCTGATGGAAAACACTGCAGGCCTGAGCATCCATGAACTCCTCCAAGGCTTTGCAGTGGGATAGCTGTCCATAGCAGATGGCTCCCTGCCAAGTGCTGCAGGCCTTTCTGGAGGGCTAAGCTGGAGCTTCCTTGCAGGCTGCTGGGCCAGGGGCATGTGTCCCCTGGGCCAGAAGGCTGCAGGAGGAGCTCCTAGCTAAGGGAGAGCAAGCACGTTGTTTCCTTGGCCTACACTGGCCTGTGAACACAGAGGCCAGCCAGCAGTGATGACAGCACAGGCAGCAAGGGGGTGTGGCAGGCAGCTAAGAGGCGGCAGGAGTCCCACTTGAAAGTGGGCTCATGACTGTTTGGTGCTCAGGCCCCAGTGCTCACGTGCACACACAGCCTCTGGACCTGCAGCTTCCCAGCAGTGCAAGAGACACACAGGCACCACGCTGGGGCCTTCTCGAATGAACTGTGCTGTGTCGAGGTCCTGCTGGCTGGCAGTGGCCAAGGCCAGCACAGGCCCTCGGGAGGCCTGGCTGAGCCTGGGATGGGTCCGGACCTAGCAGTGCCCAGGGCAAGCCTGGGACTGCAGGCCAGGCTGCAGGCTCATTCCAGTTTGGGCCTGGTATGCAGAGCCTTCGGCTAGGACGTGCAGGGGGAAGGCTCAGCACAGTGGCTTTGGCCTGCAATCCACGTTCCTCCCTCGGGCCGCCCTACCTGGCAGACCCACACTCCCTAGAAGTGTGTTCCTGAGGCAGTTGGACAGTTGGGGAGGTGGAGGCTCTCCCAACATGGGAGGCCTGCCCAGAACATGGCTGTGTGTCCAAAGAGGATTCCCTGCACCTCTGGCGCTGGGCAGA
Source organism: Hippopotamus amphibius kiboko (assembly GCF_030028045.1). Lineage (NCBI taxonomy): Eukaryota > Metazoa > Chordata > Mammalia > Artiodactyla > Hippopotamidae > Hippopotamus > Hippopotamus amphibius. The sequence goes on along the minus strand of NC_080186.1, from coordinate 124,514,943 downwards.
GATTTTCTGCACACAGGAGACCCTTGGCACACACAGTGTTTCCCCATGGAAAGCAGTGTGAGAAAGAGCCCCCGCCAGGGAAGCATGGCACTCGCCCATCGAAGCCCTCCATGCAGCAGGCTGTCATGGACTCGGCTGCAGGCCTTTGTGGCTGGAGAGACTGCAGCTCCTCTGGAGGCTCTGGGTCCATTTGCACTCCCCTTGGAGGAAACGAGGTTGTGGGATGAGGTCCTTGCCCACAATGGCACTCAGCCTGCTCCATTCGATGAGACGCACGTGTGGTGAGAGAGGCTTGTCAGCCCAGAAGCAAGCAGGGCAGCCAGGGAGGGGATCTGCATGCAGCTTGGAAGCCCTAGACTCCTGCCTCCCACCCAGGGAATGCCGGCTCTGCCCATCAGGCCCCATTCCCAAGTGGGCACCCAGCTTCAGCATCTGCCCTTTCCCAGCCATGGAACCATTCCCAGGCCACACCCTGAGCCCTGCCAAGGGTGACCTTGGCTCCCCGGGTGGGCTGAATGGCACGACTGTGTTAGGGGAGAGAAGGCCCAGGAGGCCTTCAGGGAACTGCCACCACATAGCAGTGCTCAGGAAAAGGCACTCTGCTTTCTGTAGGCTGGATGCACACTCGAGTTTTGGCTTGAGGCAGAGAGAGCTCAGCTAGGCGATTCCAGGCTGAAGGCAAAGCAGAGAGTTTTTTGGTGGAGCGATGGCACCATCTGCTGGCCAGCAAGCGTGGCAGGAGAAGCCTCACTCCAAATGAGTTCCTGAGGAAGTTTCCAAGCAGGAGGCACTCTGGCTCCCCAAGCTCCAGAGTCCTGCTTACGACTTCCCTGTGGCAACAGAGTGGGTGCCAAGGGCATGTGGGTTGGAGGGTGCTCAGAAGCCACAGGCGAGGCTTTGGGCACCCAGTGTTCTCTGATGGAAAACACTGCAGGCCCGAGCATCCATGAACTCCTCCAAGGCTTTGCAGTGGGATAGCTGTCCATAGCAGATGGCTCCCTGCCAAGTGCTGCAGGCCTTTCTGGAGGGCTAAGCTGGAGCTTCCTTGCAGGCTGCTGGGCCAGGGGCATGTGTCCCCTGGGCCAGAAGGCTGCAGGAGGAGCTCCTAGCTAGGGGAGAGCAAGCACATTGTTTCCTTGGCCTACACTGGCCTGTGAACACAGAGGCCAGCCAGCAGTGATGACAGCACAGGCAGCAAGGGGGTGTGGCAGGCAGCTAAGAGGCGGCAGGAGTCCCACTTGAAAGTGGGCTCATGACTGTTTGGTGCTCAGGCCCCAGTGCTCACGTGCACACACCACCTCTGGACCTGCAGCTTCCCAGCAGTGCAAGAGACACACAGGCACCACCCTGGGGCCTTCTCGAATGAACTGTGCTGCGTCGAGGTCCTGCTGGCTGGCAGTGGCCAAGGCCAGCACAGGCCCTCGGGAGGCCTGGCTGAGCCTGGGATGGGTCCGGACCTAGCAGTGCCCAGGGCAAGCCTGGGACTGCAGGCCAGGCTGCAGGCTCATTCCAGTTTGGGCCTGGTACGCAGAGCCTTCGGCTAGGACGTGCAGGGGGAAGGCTCAGCACAGTGGCTTTGGCCTGCAATCCACGTTCCTCCCTCGGGCCGCCCTGCCTGGCAGACCCACACTCCCTAGAAGTGTGTTCCTGAGGCAGTTGGACAGTTGGGGAGGTGGAGGCTCTCCCAACATGGGAGGCCTGCCCAGAACATGGCTGTGTGTCCAAAGAGGATTCCCTGCACCTCTGGCGCTGGGCAGAGATTTTCTGCACACAGGAGACCCTTGGCACACACAGTGTTTCCCCATGGAAAGCAGCGTGAGAAAGAGCCCCCGCCAGGGAAGCATGGCACTCGCCCATCGAAGCCCTCCATGCAGCAGGCTGTCATGGACTCGGCTGCAGGCCTTTGTGGCTGGAGAGACTGCAGCTCCTCTGGAGGCTCTGGGTCCATTTGCACTCCCCTTGGAGGAAACGAGGTTGTGGGATGAGGTCCTTGCCCACAATGGCACTCAGCCTGCTCCATTCGATGAGACGCACGTGTGGTGAGAGAGGCTTGTCAGCCCAGAAGCAAGCAGGGCAGTCAGGGAGGGGATCTGCATGCAGCTTGGAAGCCCTAGACTCCTGCCTCCCACCCAGGGAATGCCGGCTCTGCCCATCAGGCCCCATTCCCAAGTGGGCACCCAGCTTCAGCATCTGCCCTTTCCCAGCCATGGAACCATTCCCAGGCCACACCCTGAGCCCTGCCAAGGGTGACCTTGGCTCCCCGGGTGGGCTGAATGGCACGACTGTGTTAGGGGAGAGAAGGCCCAGGAGGCCTTCAGGGAACTGCCACCACATAGCAGTGCTCAGGAAAAGGCACTCTGCTTTCTGTAGGCTGGATGCACACTCGAGTTTTGGCTTGAGGCAGAGAGAGCTCAGCTAGGCGATTCCAGGCTGAAGGCAAAGCAGAGAGTTTTTTGGTGGAGCGATGGCACCATCTGCTGGCCAGCAAGCGTGGCAGGAGAAGCCTCACTCCAAATGAGTTCCTGAGGAAGTTTCCAAGCAGGAGGCACTCTGGCTCCCCAAGCTCCAGAGTCCTGCTTACGACTTCCCTGTGGCAACAGAGTGGGTGCCAAGGGCATGTGGGTTGGAGGGTGCTCAGAAGCCACAGGCGAGGCTTTGGGCACCCAGTGTTCTCTGATGGAAAACACTGCAGGCCTGAGCATCCATGAACTCCTCCAAGGCTTTGCAGTGGGATAGCTGTCCATAGCAGATGGCTCCCTGCCAAGTGCTGCAGGCCTTTCTGGAGGGCTAAGCTGGAGCTTCCTTGCAGGCTGCTGGGCCAGGGGCATGTGTCCCCTGGGCCAGAAGGCTGCAGGAGGAGCTCCTAGCTAGGGGAGAGCAAGCACGTTGTTTCCTTGGCCTACACTGGCCTGTGAACACAGAGGCCAGCCAGCAGTGATGACAGCACAGGCAGCAAGGGGGTGTGGCAGGCAGCGAAGAGGCGGCAGGAGTCCCACTTGAAAGTGGGCTCATGACTGTTTGGTGCTCAGGCCCCAGTGCTCACGTGCACACACAGCCTCTGGACCTGCAGCTTCCCAGCAGTGCAAGAGACACACAGGCACCACCCTGGGGCCTTCTCGAATGAACTGTGCTGTGTCGAGGTCCTGCTGGCTGGCAGTGGCCAAGGCCAGCACAGGCCCTCGGGAGGCCTGGCTGAGCCTGGGATGGGTCCGGACCTAGCAGTGCCCAGGGCAAGCCTGGGACTGCAGGCCAGGCTGCAGGCTCATTCCAGTTTGGGCCTGGTACGCAGAGCCTTCGGCTAGGACGTGCAGGGGGAAGGCTCAGCACAGTGGCTTTGGCCTGCAATCCACGTTCCTCCCTCGGGCCGCCCTGCCTGGCAGACCCACACTCCCTAGAAGTGTGTTCCTGAGGCAGTTGGACAGTTGGGGAGGTGGAGGCTCTCCCAACATGGGAGGCCTGCCCAGAACATGGCTGTGTGTCCAAAGAGGATTCCCTGCACCTCTGGCACTGGGCAGAGATTTTCTGCACACAGGAGACCCTTGGCACACACAGTGTTTCCCCATGGAAAGCAGTGTGAGAAAGAGACCCCGCCAGGGAAGCATGGCACTCGCCCATCGAAGCCCTCCATGCAGCAGGCTGTCATGGACTCGGCTGCAGGCCTTTGTGGCTGGAGAGACTGCAGCTCCTCTGGAGGCTCTGGGTCCATTTGCACTCCCCTTGGAGGAAACGAGGTTGTGGGATGAGGTCCTTGCCCACAATGGCACTCAGCCTGCTCCATTCGATGAGACGCACGTGTGGTGAGAGAGGCTTGTCAGCCCAGAAGCAAGCAGGGCAGCCAGGGAGGGGATCTGCATGCAGCTTGGAAGCCCTAGACTCCTGCCTCCCACCCAGGGAATGCCGGCTCTGCCCATCAGGCCCCATTCCCAAGTGGGCACCCAGCTTCAGCATCTGCCCTTTCCCAGCCATGGAACCATTCCCAGGCCACACCCTGAGCCCTGCCAAGGGTGACCTTGGCTCCCCGGGTGGGCTGAATGGCACGACTGTGTTAGGGGAGAGAAGGCCCAGGAGGCCTTCAGGGAACTGCCACCACATAGCAGTGCTCAGGAAAAGGCACTCTGCTTTCTGTAGGCTGGATGCACACTCGAGTTTTGGCTTGAGGCAGAGAGAGCTCAGCTAGGCGATTCCAGGCTGAAGGCAAAGCAGAGAGTTTTTTGGTGGAGCGATGGCACCATCTGCTGGCCAGCAAGCGTGGCAGGAGAAGCCTCACTCCAAATGAGTTCCTGAGGAAGTTTCCAAGCAGGAGGCACTCTGGCTCCCCAAGCTCCAGAGTCCTGCTTACGACTTCCCTGTGGCAACAGAGTGGGTGCCAAGGGCATGTGGGTTGGAGGGTGCTCAGAAGCCACAGGCGAGGCTTTGGGCACCCAGTGTTCTCTGATGGAAAACACTGCAGGCCTGAGCATCCATGAACTCCTCCAAGGCTTTGCAGTGGGATAGCTGTCCATAGCAGATGGCTCCCTGCCAAGTGCTGCAGGCCTTTCTGGAGGGCTAAGCTGGAGCTTCCTTGCAGGCTGCTGGGCCAGGGGCATGTGTCCCCTGGGCCAGAAGGCTGCAGGAGGAGCTCCTAGCTAAGGGAGAGCAAGCACGTTGTTTCCTTGGCCTACACTGGCCTGTGAACACAGAGGCCAGCCAGCAGTGATGACAGCACAGGCAGCAAGGGGGTGTGGCAGGCAGCTAAGAGGCGGCAGGAGTCCCACTTGAAAGTGGGCTCATGACTGTTTGGTGCTCAGGCCCCAGTGCTCACGTGCACACACAGCCTCTGGACCTGCAGCTTCCCAGCAGTGCAAGAGACACACAGGCACCACGCTGGGGCCTTCTCGAATGAACTGTGCTGTGTCGAGGTCCTGCTGGCTGGCAGTGGCCAAGGCCAGCACAGGCCCTCGGGAGGCCTGGCTGAGCCTGGGATGGGTCCGGACCTAGCAGTGCCCAGGGCAAGCCTGGGACTGCAGGCCAGGCTGCAGGCTCATTCCAGTTTGGGCCTGGTATGCAGAGCCTTCGGCTAGGACGTGCAGGGGGAAGGCTCAGCACAGTGGCTTTGGCCTGCAATCCACGTTCCTCCCTCGGGCCGCCCTACCTGGCAGACCCACACTCCCTAGAAGTGTGTTCCTGAGGCAGTTGGACAGTTGGGGAGGTGGAGGCTCTCCCAACATGGGAGGCCTGCCCAGAACATGGCTGTGTGTCCAAAGAGGATTCCCTGCACCTCTGGCGCTGGGCAGAGATTTTCTGCACACAGGAGACCCTTGGCACACACAGTGTTTCCCCATGGAAAGCAGTGTGAGAAAGAGCCCCCGCCAGGGAAGCATGGCACTCGCCCATCGAAGCCCTCCATGCAGCAGGCTGTCATGGACTCGGCTGCAGGCCTTTGTGGCTGGAGAGACTGCAGCTCCTCTGGAGGCTCTGGGTCCATTTGCACTCCCCTTGGAGGAAACGAGGTTGTGGGATGAGGTCCTTGCCCACAATGGCACTCAGCCTGCTCCATTCGATGAGACGCACGTGTGGTGAGAGAGGCTTGTCAGCCCAGAAGCAAGCAGGGCAGCCAGGGAGGGGATCTGCATGCAGCTTGGAAGCCCTAGACTCCTGCCTCCCACCCAGGGAATGCCGGCTCTGCCCATCAGGCCCCATTCCCAAGTGGGCACCCAGCTTCAGCATCTGCCCTTTCCCAGCCATGGAACCATTCCCAGGCCACACCCTGAGCCCTGCCAAGGGTGACCTTGGCTCCCCGGGTGGGCTGAATGGCACGACTGTGTTAGGGGAGAGAAGGCCCAGGAGGCCTTCAGGGAACTGCCACCACATAGCAGTGCTCAGGAAAAGGCACTCTGCTTTCTGTAGGCTGGATGCACACTCGAGTTTTGGCTTGAGGCAGAGAGAGCTCAGCTAGGCGATTCCAGGCTGAAGGCAAAGCAGAGAGTTTTTTGGTGGAGCGATGGCACCATCTGCTGGCCAGCAAGCGTGGCAGGAGAAGCCTCACTCCAAATGAGTTCCTGAGGAAGTTTCCAAGCAGGAGGCACTCTGGCTCCCCAAGCTCCAGAGTCCTGCTTACGACTTCCCTGTGGCAACAGAGTGGGTGCCAAGGGCATGTGGGTTGGAGGGTGCTCAGAAGCCACAGGCGAGGCTTTGGGCACCCAGTGTTCTCTGATGGAAAACACTGCAGGCCCGAGCATCCATGAACTCCTCCAAGGCTTTGCAGTGGGATAGCTGTCCATAGCAGATGGCTCCCTGCCAAGTGCTGCAGGCCTTTCTGGAGGGCTAAGCTGGAGCTTCCTTGCAGGCTGCTGGGCCAGGGGCATGTGTCCCCTGGGCCAGAAGGCTGCAGGAGGAGCTCCTAGCTAGGGGAGAGCAAGCACATTGTTTCCTTGGCCTACACTGGCCTGTGAACACAGAGGCCAGCCAGCAGTGATGACAGCACAGGCAGCAAGGGGGTGTGGCAGGCAGCTAAGAGGCGGCAGGAGTCCCACTTGAAAGTGGGCTCATGACTGTTTGGTGCTCAGGCCCCAGTGCTCACGTGCACACACCACCTCTGGACCTGCAGCTTCCCAGCAGTGCAAGAGACACACAGGCACCACCCTGGGGCCTTCTCGAATGAACTGTGCTGCGTCGAGGTCCTGCTGGCTGGCAGTGGCCAAGGCCAGCACAGGCCCTCGGGAGGCCTGGCTGAGCCTGGGATGGGTCCGGACCTAGCAGTGCCCAGGGCAAGCCTGGGACTGCAGGCCAGGCTGCAGGCTCATTCCAGTTTGGGCCTGGTACGCAGAGCCTTCGGCTAGGACGTGCAGGGGGAAGGCTCAGCACAGTGGCTTTGGCCTGCAATCCACGTTCCTCCCTCGGGCCGCCCTGCCTGGCAGACCCACACTCCCTAGAAGTGTGTTCCTGAGGCAGTTGGACAGTTGGGGAGGTGGAGGCTCTCCCAACATGGGAGGCCTGCCCAGAACATGGCTGTGTGTCCAAAGAGGATTCCCTGCACCTCTGGCGCTGGGCAGAGATTTTCTGCACACAGGAGACCCTTGGCACACACAGTGTTTCCCCATGGAAAGCAGCGTGAGAAAGAGCCCCCGCCAGGGAAGCATGGCACTCGCCCATCGAAGCCCTCCATGCAGCAGGCTGTCATGGACTCGGCTGCAGGCCTTTGTGGCTGGAGAGACTGCAGCTCCTCTGGAGGCTCTGGGTCCATTTGCACTCCCCTTGGAGGAAACGAGGTTGTGGGATGAGGTCCTTGCCCACAATGGCACTCAGCCTGCTCCATTCGATGAGACGCACGTGTGGTGAGAGAGGCTTGTCAGCCCAGAAGCAAGCAGGGCAGTCAGGGAGGGGATCTGCATGCAGCTTGGAAGCCCTAGACTCCTGCCTCCCACCCAGGGAATGCCGGCTCTGCCCATCAGGCCCCATTCCCAAGTGGGCACCCAGCTTCAGCATCTGCCCTTTCCCAGCCATGGAACCATTCCCAGGCCACACCCTGAGCCCTGCCAAGGGTGACCTTGGCTCCCCGGGTGGGCTGAATGGCACGACTGTGTTAGGGGAGAGAAGGCCCAGGAGGCCTTCAGGGAACTGCCACCACATAGCAGTGCTCAGGAAAAGGCACTCTGCTTTCTGTAGGCTGGATGCACACTCGAGTTTTGGCTTGAGGCAGAGAGAGCTCAGCTAGGCGATTCCAGGCTGAAGGCAAAGCAGAGAGTTTTTTGGTGGAGCGATGGCACCATCTGCTGGCCAGCAAGCGTGGCAGGAGAAGCCTCACTCCAAATGAGTTCCTGAGGAAGTTTCCAAGCAGGAGGCACTCTGGCTCCCCAAGCTCCAGAGTCCTGCTTACGACTTCCCTGTGGCAACAGAGTGGGTGCCAAGGGCATGTGGGTTGGAGGGTGCTCAGAAGCCACAGGCGAGGCTTTGGGCACCCAGTGTTCTCTGATGGAAAACACTGCAGGCCCGAGCATCCATGAACTCCTCCAAGGCTTTGCAGTGGGATAGCTGTCCATAGCAGATGGCTCCCTGCCAAGTGCTGCAGGCCTTTCTGGAGGGCTAAGCTGGAGCTTCCTTGCAGGCTGCTGGGCCAGGGGCATGTGTCCCCTGGGCCAGAAGGCTGCAGGAGGAGCTCCTAGCTAGGGGAGAGCAAGCACGTTGTTTCCTTGGCCTACACTGGCCTGTGAACACAGAGGCCAGCCAGCAGTGATGACAGCACAGGCAGCAAGGGGGTGTGGCAGGCAGCGAAGAGGCGGCAGGAGTCCCACTTGAAAGTGGGCTCATGACTGTTTGGTGCTCAGGCCCCAGTGCTCACGTGCACACACAGCCTCTGGACCTGCAGCTTCCCAGCAGTGCAAGAGACACACAGGCACCACCCTGGGGCCTTCTCGAATGAACTGTGCTGTGTCGAGGTCCTGCTGGCTGGCAGTGGCCAAGGCCAGCACAGGCCCTCGGGAGGCCTGGCTGAGCCTGGGATGGGTCCGGACCTAGCAGTGCCCAGGGCAAGCCTGGGACTGCAGGCCAGGCTGCAGGCTCATTCCAGTTTGGGCCTGGTACGCAGAGCCTTCGGCTAGGACGTGCAGGGGGAAGGCTCAGCACAGTGGCTTTGGCCTGCAATCCACGTTCCTCCCTCGGGCCGCCCTGCCTGGCAGACCCACACTCCCTAGAAGTGTGTTCCTGAGGCAGTTGGACAGTTGGGGAGGTGGAGGCTCTCCCAACATGGGAGGCCTGCCCAGAACATGGCTGTGTGTCCAAAGAGGATTCCCTGCACCTCTGGCACTGGGCAGAGATTTTCTGCACACAGGAGACCCTTGGCACACACAGTGTTTCCCCATGGAAAGCAGTGTGAGAAAGAGACCCCGCCAGGGAAGCATGGCACTCGCCCATCGAAGCCCTCCATGCAGCAGGCTGTCATGGACTCGGCTGCAGGCCTTTGTGGCTGGAGAGACTGCAGCTCCTCTGGAGGCTCTGGGTCCATTTGCACTCCCCTTGGAGGAAACGAGGTTGTGGGATGAGGTCCTTGCCCACAATGGCACTCAGCCTGCTCCATTCGATGAGACGCACGTGTGGTGAGAGAGGCTTGTCAGCCCAGAAGCAAGCAGGGCAGCCAGGGAGGGGATCTGCATGCAGCTTGGAAGCCCTAGACTCCTGCCTCCCACCCAGGGAATGCCGGCTCTGCCCATCAGGCCCCATTCCCAAGTGGGCACCCAGCTTCAGCATCTGCCCTTTCCCAGCCATGGAACCATTCCCAGGCCACACCCTGAGCCCTGCCAAGGGTGACCTTGGCTCCCCGGGTGGGCTGAATGGCACGACTGTGTTAGGGGAGAGAAGGCCCAGGAGGCCTTCAGGGAACTGCCACCACATAGCAGTGCTCAGGAAAAGGCACTCTGCTTTCTGTAGGCTGGATGCACACTCGAGTTTTGGCTTGAGGCAGAGAGAGCTCAGCTAGGCGATTCCAGGCTGAAGGCAAAGCAGAGAGTTTTTTGGTGGAGCGATGGCACCATCTGCTGGCCAGCAAGCGTGGCAGGAGAAGCCTCACTCCAAATGAGTTCCTGAGGAAGTTTCCAAGCAGGAGGCACTCTGGCTCCCCAAGCTCCAGAGTCCTGCTTACGACTTCCCTGTGGCAACAGAGTGGGTGCCAAGGGCATGTGGGTTGGAGGGTGCTCAGAAGCCACAGGCGAGGCTTTGGGCACCCAGTGTTCTCTGATGGAAAACACTGCAGGCCCGAGCATCCATGAACTCCTCCAAGGCTTTGCAGTGGGATAGCTGTCCATAGCAGATGGCTCCCTGCCAAGTGCTGCAGGCCTTTCTGGAGGGCTAAGCTGGAGCTTCCTTGCAGGCTGCTGGGCCAGGGGCATGTGTCCCCTGGGCCAGAAGGCTGCAGGAGGAGCTCCTAGCTAGGGGAGAGCAAGCACGTTGTTTCCTTGGCCTACACTGGCCTGTGAACACAGAGGCCAGCCAGCAGTGATGACAGCACAGGCAGCAAGGGGGTGTGGCAGGCAGCTAAGAGGCAGCAGGAGTCCCACTTGAAAGTGGGCTCATGACTGTTTGGTGCTCAGGCCCCAGTGCTCACGTGCACACACCGCCTCTGGACCTGCAGCTTCCCAGCAGTGCAAGAGACACACAGGCACCACCCTGGGGCCTTCTCGAATGAACTGTGCTGCGTCGAGGTCCTGCTGGCTGGCAGTGGCCAAGGCCAGCACAGGCCCTCGGGAGGCCTGGCTGAGCCTGGGATGGGTCCGGACCTAGCAGTGCCCAGGGCAAGCCTGGGACTGCAGGCCAGGCTGCAGGCTCATTCCAGTTTGGGCCTGGTACGCAGAGCCTTCGGCTAGGACGTGCAGGGGGAAGGCTCAGCACAGTGGCTTTGGCCTGCAATCCACGTTCCTCCCTCGGGCCGCCCTGCCTGGCAGACCCACACTCCCTAGAAGTGTGTTCCTGAGGCAGTTGGACAGTTGGGGAGGTGGAGGCTCTCCCAACATGGGAGGCCTGCCCAGAACATGGCTGTGTGTCCAAAGAGGATTCCCTGCACCTCTGGCGCTGGGCAGAGATTTTCTGCACACAGGAGACCCTTGGCACACACAGTGTTTCCCCATGGAAAGCAGTGTGAGAAAGAGCCCCCGCCAGGGAAGCATGGCACTCGCCCATCGAAGCCCTCCATGCAGCAGGCTGTCATGGACTCGGCTGCAGGTCTTTGTGGCTGGAGAGACTGCAGCTCCTCTGGAGGCTCTGGGTCCATTTGCACTCCCCTTGGAGGAAACGAGGTTGTGGGATGAGGTCCTTGCCCACAATGGCACTCAGCCTGCTCCATTCGATGAGACGCACGTGTGGTGAGAGAGGCTTGTCAGCCCAGAAGCAAGCAGGGCAGCCAGGGAGGGGATCTGCATGCAGCTTGGAAGCCCTAGACTCCTGCCTCCCACCCAGGGAATGCCGGCTCTGCCCATCAGGCCCCATTCCCAAGTGGGCACCCAGCTTCAGCATCTGCCCTTTCCCAGCCATGGAACCATTCCCAGGCCACACCCTGAGCCCTGCCAAGGGTGACCTTGGCTCCCCGGGTGGGCTGAATGGCACGACTGTGTTAGGGGAGAGAAGGCCCAGGAGGCCTTCAGGGAACTGCCACCACATAGCAGTGCTCAGGAAGAGGCACTCTGCTTTCTGTAGGCTGGATGCACACTCGAGGTTTGGCTTGAGGCAGAGAGAGCTCAGCTAGGCGATTCCAGGCTGAAGGCAAAGCAGAGAGTTTTTTGGTGGAGCGATGGCCCCATCTGCTGGCCAGCAAGCGTGGCAGGAGAAGCCTCACTCCAAATGAGTTCCTGAGGAAGTTTCCAAGCAGGAGGCACTCTGGCTCCCCAAGCTCCAGAGTCCTGCTTACGACTTCCCTGTGGCAACAGAGTGGGTGCCAAGGGCATGTGGGTTGGAGGGTGCTCAGAAGCCACAGGCGAGGCTTTGGGCACCCAGTGTTCTCTGATGGAAAACACTGCAGGCCCGAGCATCCATGAACTCCTCCAAGGCTTTGCAGTGGGATAGCTGTCCATAGCAGATGGCTCCCTGCCAAGTGCTGCAGGCCTTTCTGGAGGGCTAAGCTGGAGCTTCCTTGCAGGCTGCTGGGCCAGGGGCATGTGTCCCCTGGGCCAGAAGGCTGCAGGAGGAGCTCCTAGCTAGGGGAGAGCAAGCACGTTGTTTCCTTGGCCTACACTGGCCTGTGAACACAGAGGCCAGCCAGCAGTGATGACAGCACAGGCAGCAAGGGGGTGTGGCAGGCAGCTAAGAGGCAGCAGGAGTCCCACTTGAAAGTGGGCTCATGACTGTTTGGTGCTCAGGCCCCAGTGCTCACGTGCACACACCGCCTCTGGACCTGCAGCTTCCCAGCAGTGCAAGAGACACACAGGCACCACCCTGGGGCCTTCTCGAATGAACTGTGCTGCGTCGAGGTCCTGCTGGCTGGCAGTGGCCAAGGCCAGCACAGGCCCTCGGGAGGCCTGGCTGAGCCTGGGATGGGTCCGGACCTAGCAGTGCCCAGGGCAAGCCTGGGACTGCAGGCCAGGCTGCAGGCTCATTCCAGTTTGGGCCTGGTACGCAGAGCCTTCGGCTAGGACGTGCAGGGGGAAGGCTCAGCACAGTGGCTTTGGCCTGCAATCCACGTTCCTCCCTCGGGCCGCCCTGCCTGGCAGACCCACACTCCCTAGAAGTGTGTTCCTGAGGCAGTTGGACAGTTGGGGAGGTGGAGGCTCTCCCAACATGGGAGGCCTGCCCAGAACATGGCTGTGTGTCCAAAGAGGATTCCCTGCACCTCTGGCGCTGGGCAGAGATTTTCTGCACACAGGAGACCCTTGGCACACACAGTGTTTCCCCATGGAAAGCAGTGTGAGAAAGAGCCCCCGCCAGGGAAGCATGGCACTCGCCCATCGAAGCCCTCCATGCAGCAGGCTGTCATGGACTCGGCTGCAGGCCTTTGTGGCTGGAGAGACTGCAGCTCCTCTGGAGGCTCTGGGTCCATTTGCACTCCCCTTGGAGGAAACGAGGTTGTGGGATGAGGTCCTTGCCCACAATGGCACTCAGCCTGCTCCATTCGATGAGACGCACGTGTGGTGAGAGAGGCTTGTCAGCCCAGAAGCAAGCAGGGCAGCCAGGGAGGGGATCTGCATGCAGCTTGGAAGCCCTAGACTCCTGCCTCCCACCCAGGGAATGCCGGCTCTGCCCATCAGGCCCCATTCCCAAGTGGGCACCCAGCTTCAGCATCTGCCCTTTCCCAGCCATGGAACCATTCCCAGGCCACACCCTGAGCCCTGCCAAGGGTGACCTTGGCTCCCCGGGTGGGCTGAATGGCACGACTGTGTTAGGGGAGAGAAGGCCCAGGAGGCCTTCAGGGAACTGCCACCACATAGCAGTGCTCAGGAAAAGGCACTCTGCTTTCTGTAGGCTGGATGCACACTCGAGTTTTGGCTTGAGGCAGAGAGAGCTCAGCTAGGCGATTCCAGGCTGAAGGCAAAGCAGAGAGTTTTTTGGTGGAGCGATGGCACCATCTGCTGGCCAGCAAGCGTGGCAGGAGAAGCCTCACTCCAAATGAGTTCCTGAGGAAGTTTCCAAGCAGGAGGCACTCTGGCTCCCCAAGCTCCAGAGTCCTGCTTACGACTTCCCTGTGGCAACAGAGTGGGTGCCAAGGGCATGTGGGTTGGAGGGTGCTCAGAAGCCACAGGCGAGGCTTTGGGCACCCAGTGTTCTCTGATGGAAAACACTGCAGGCCCGAGCATCCATGAACTCCTCCAAGGCTTTGCAGTGGGATAGCTGTCCATAGCAGATGGCTCCCTGCCAAGTGCTGCAGGCCTTTCTGGAGGGCTAAGCTGGAGCTTCCTTGCAGGCTGCTGGGCCAGGGGCATGTGTCCCCTGGGCCAGAAGGCTGCAGGAGGAGCTCCTAGCTAGGGGAGAGCAAGCACGTTGTTTCCTTGGCCTACACTGGCCTGTGAACACAGAGGCCAGCCAGCAGTGATGACAGCACAGGCAGCAAGGGGGTGTGGCAGGCAGCTAAGAGGCGGCAGGAGTCCCACTTGAAAGTGGGCTCATGACTGTTTGGTGCTCAGGCCCCAGTGCTCACGTGCACACACCGCCTCTGGACCTGCAGCTTCCCAGCAGTGCAAGAGACACACAGGCACCACCCTGGGGCCTTCTCGAATGAACTGTGCTGCGTCGAGGTCCTGCTGGCTGGCAGTGGCCAAGGCCAGCACAGGCCCTCGGGAGGCCTGGCTGAGCCTGGGATGGGTCCGGACCTAGCAGTGCCCAGGGCAAGCCTGGGACTGCAGGCCAGGCTGCAGGCTCATTCCAGTTTGGGCCTGGTACGCAGAGCCTTCGGCTAGGACGTGCAGGGGGAAGGCTCAGCGCAGTGGCTTTGGCCTGCAATCCACGTTCCTCCCTCGGGCCGCCCTGCCTGGCAGACCCACACTCCCTAGAAGTGTGTTCCTGAGGCAGTTGGACAGTTGGGGAGGTGGAGGCTCTCCCAACATGGGAGGCCTGCCCAGAACATGGCTGTGTGTCCAAAGAGGATTCCCTGCACCTCTGGCGCTGGGCAGAGATTTTCTGCACACAGGAGACCCTTGGCACACACAGTGTTTCCCCATGGAAAGCAGCGTGAGAAAGAGCCCCCGCCAGGGAAGCATGGCACTCGCCCATCGAAGCCCTCCATGCAGCAGGCTGTCATGGACTCGGCTGCAGGCCTTTGTGGCTGGAGAGACTGCAGCTCCTCTGGAGGCTCTGGGTCCATTTGCACTCCCCTTGGAGGAAACGAGGTTGTGGGATGAGGTCCTTGCCCACAATGGCACTCAGCCTGCTCCATTCGATGAGACGCACATGTGGTGAGAGAGGCTTGTCAGCCCAGAAGCAAGCAGGGCAGCCAGGGAGGGGATCTGCATGCAGCTTGGAAGCCCTAGACTCCTGCCTCCCACCCAGGGAATGCCGGCTCTGCCCATCAGGCCCCATTCCCAAGTGGGCACCCAGCTTCAGCATCTGCCCTTTCCCAGCCATGGAACCATTCCCAGGCCACACCCTGAGCCCTGCCAAGGGTGACCTTGGCTCCCCGGGTGGGCTGAATGGCACGACTGTGTTAGGGGAGAGAAGGCCCAGGAGGCCTTCAGGGAACTGCCACCACATAGCAGTGCTCAGGAAAAGGCACTCTGCTTTCTGTAGGCTGGATGCACACTCGAGGTTTGGCTTGAGGCAGAGAGAGCTCAGCTAGGCGATTCCAGGCTGAAGGCAAAGCAGAGTTTTTTGGTGGAGCGATGGCACCATCTGCTGGCCAGCAAGCGTGGCAGGAGAAGCCTCACTCCAAATGAGTTCCTGAGGAAGTTTCCAAGCAGGAGGCACTCTGGCTCCCCAAGCTCCAGAGTCCTGCTTACGACTTCCCTGTGGCAAGAGAGTGGGTGCCAAGGGCATGTGGGTTGGAGGGTGCTCAGAAGCCACAGGCGAGGCTTTGGGCACCCAGTGTTCTCTGATGGAAAACACTGCAGGCCCGAGCATCCATGAACTCCTCCAAGGCTTTGCAGTGGGATAGCTGTCCATAGCAGATGGCTCCCTGCCAAGTGCTGCAGGCCTTTCTGGAGGGCTAAGCTGGAGCTTCCTTGCAGGCTGCTGGGCCAGGGGCATGTGTCCCCTGGGCCAGAAGGCTGCAGGAGGAGCTCCTAGCTAGGGGAGAGCAAGCACGTTGTTTCCTTGGCCTACACTGGCCTGTGAACACAGAGGCCAGCCAGCAGTGATGACAGCACAGGCAGCAAGGGGGTGTGGCAGGCAGCTAAGAGGCGGCAGGAGTCCCACTTGAAAGTGGGCTCATGACTGTTTGGTGCTCAGGCCCCAGTGCTCACGTGCACACACCGCCTCTGGACCTGCAGCTTCCCAGCAGTGCAAGAGACACACAGGCACCACCCTGGGGCCTTCTCGAATGAACTGTGCTGCGTCGAGGTCCTGCTGGCTGGCAGTGGCCAAGGCCAGCACAGGCCCTCGGGAGGCCTGGCTGAGCCTGGGATGGGTCCGGACCTAGCAGTGCCCAGGGCAAGCCTGGGACTGCAGGCCAGGCTGCAGGCTCATTCCAGTTTGGGCCTGGTACGCAGAGCCTTCGGCTAGGACGTGCAGGGGGAAGGCTCAGCGCAGTGGCTTTGGCCTGCAATCCACGTTCCTCCCTCGGGCCGCCCTGCCTGGCAGACCCACACTCCCTAGAAGTGTGTTCCTGAGGCAGTTGGACAGTTGGGGAGGTGGAGGCTCTCCCAACATGGGAGGCCTGCCCAGAACATGGCTGTGTGTCCAAAGAGGATTCCCTGCACCTCTGGCGCTGGGCAGAGATTTTCTGCACACAGGAGACCCTTGGCACACACAGTGTTTCCCCATGGAAAGCAGTGTGAGAAAGAGCCCCCGCCAGGGAAGCATGGCACTCGCCCATCGAAGCCCTCCATGCAGCAGGCTGTCATGGACTCGGCTGCAGGCCTTTGTGGCTGGAGAGACTGCAGCTCCTCTGGAGGCTCTGGGTCCATTTGCACTCCCCTTGGAGGAAACGAGGTTGTGGGATGAGGTCCTTGCCCACAATGGCACTCAGCCTGCTCCATTCGATGAGACGCACGTGTGGTGAGAGAGGCTTGTCAGCCCAGAAGCAAGCAGGGCAGCCAGGGAGGGGATCTGCATGCAGCTTGGAAGCCCTAGACTCCTGCCTCCCACCCAGGGAATGCCGGCTCTGCCCATCAGGCCCCATTCCCAAGTGGGCACCCAGCTTCAGCATCTGCCCTTTCCCAGCCATGGAACCATTCCCAGGCCACACCCTGAGCCCTGCCAAGGGTGACCTTGGCTCCCCGGGTGGGCTGAATGGCACGACTGTGTTAGGGGAGAGAAGGCCCAGGAGGCCTTCAGGGAACTGCCACCACATAGCAGTGCTCAGGAAAAGGCACTCTGCTTTCTGTAGGCTGGATGCACACTCGAGGTTTGGCTTGAGGCAGAGAGAGCTCAGCTAGGCGATTCCAGGCTGAAGGCAAAGCAGAGAGTTTTTTGGTGGAGCGATGGCACCATCTGCTGGCCAGCAAGCGTGGCAGGAGAAGCCTCACTCCAAATGAGTTCCTGAGGAAGTTTCCAAGCAGGAGGCACTCTGGCTCCCCAAGCTCCAGAGTCCTGCTTACGACTTCCCTGTGGCAACAGAGTGGGTGCCAAGGGCATGTGGGTTGGAGGGTGCTCAGAAGCCACAGGCGAGGCTTTGGGCACCCAGTGTTCTCTGATGGAAAACACTGCAGGCCCGAGCATCCATGAACTCCTCCAAGGCTTTGCAGTGGGATAGCTGTCCATAGCAGATGGCTCCCTGCCAAGTGCTGCAGGCCTTTCTGGAGGGCTAAGCTGGAGCTTCCTTGCAGGCTGCTGGGCCAGGGGCATGTGTCCCCTGGGCCAGAAGGCTGCAGGAGGAGCTCCTAGCTAGGGGAGAGCAAGCACGTTGTTTCCTTGGCCTACACTGGCCTGTGAACACAGAGGCCAGCCAGCAGTGATGACAGCACAGGCAGCAAGGGGGTGTGGCAGGCAGCTAAGAGGCGGCAGGAGTCCCACTTGAAAGTGGGCTCATGACTGTTTGGTGCTCAGGCCCCAGTGCTCACGTGCACACACTGCCTCTGGACCTGCAGCTTCCCAGCAGTGCAAGAGACACACAGGCACCACCCTGGGGCCTTCTCGAATGAACTGTGCTGCGTCGAGGTCCTGCTGGCTGGCAGTGGCCAAGGCCAGCACAGGCCCTCGGGAGGCCTGGCTGAGCCTGGGATGGGTCCGGACCTAGCAGTGCCCAGGGCAAGCCTGGGACTGCAGGCCAGGCTGCAGGCTCATTCCAGTTTGGGCCTGGTACGCAGAGCCTTCGGCTAGGACGTGCAGGGGGAAGGCTCAGCACAGTGGCTTTGGCCTGCAATCCACGTTCCTCCCTCGGGCCGCCCTGCCTGGCAGACCCACACTCCCTAGAAGTGTGTTCCTGAGGCAGTTGGACAGTTGGGGAGGTGGAGGCTCTCCCAACATGGGAGGCCTGCCCAGAACATGGCTGTGTGTCCAAAGAGGATTCCCTGCACCTCTGGCGCTGGGCAGAGATTTTCTGCACACAGGAGACCCTTGGCACACACAGTGTTTCCCCATGGAAAGCAGTGTGAGAAAGAGCCCCCGCCAGGGAAGCATGGCACTCGCCCATCGAAGCCCTCCATGCAGCAGGCTGTCATGGACTCGGCTGCAGGCCTTTGTGGCTGGAGAGACTGCAGCTCCTCTGGAGGCTCTGGGTCCATTTGCACTCCCCTTGGAGGAAACGAGGTTGTGGGATGAGGTCCTTGCCCACAATGGCACTCAGCCTGCTCCATTCGATGAGACGCACGTGTGGTGAGAGAGGCTTGTCAGCCCAGAAGCAAGCAGGGCAGCCAGGGAGGGGATCTGCATGCAGCTTGGAAGCCCTAGACTGCTGCCTCCCACCCAGGGAATGCCGGCTCTGCCCATCAGGCCCCATTCCCAAGTGGGCACCCAGCTTCAGCATCTGCCCTTTCCCATCCATGGAACCATTCCCAGGCCACACCCTGAGCCCTGCCAAGGGTGACCTTGGCTCCCCGGGTGGGCTGAATGGCACGACTGTGTTAGGGGAGAGAAGGCCCAGGAGGCCTTCAGGGAACTGCCACCACATAGCAGTGCTCAGGAAAAGGCACTCTGCTTTCTGTAGGCTGGATGCACACTCGAGTTTTGGCTTGAGGCAGAGAGAGCTCAGCTAGGCGATTCCAGGCTGAAGGCAAAGCAGAGAGTTTTTTGGTGGAGCGATGGCACCATCTGCTGGCCAGCAAGCGTGGCAGGAGAAGCCTCACTCCAAATGAGTTCCTGAGGAAGTTTCCAAGCAGGAGGCACTCTGGCTCCCCAAGCTCCAGAGTCCTGCTTACGACTTCCCTGTGGCAACAGAGTGGGTGCCAAGGGCATGTGGGTTGGAGGGTGCTCAGAAGCCACAGGCGAGGCTTTGGGCACCCAGTGTTCTCTGATGGAAAACACTGCAGGCCCGAGCATCCATGAACTCCTCCAAGGCTTTGCAGTGGGATAGCTGTCCATAGCAGATGGCTCCCTGCCAAGTGCTGCAGGCCTTTCTGGAGGGCTAAGCTGGAGCTTCCTTGCAGGCTGCTGGGCCAGGGGCATGTGTCCCCTGGGCCAGAAGGCTGCAGGAGGAGCTCCTAGCTAGGGGAGAGCAAGCACGTTGTTTCCTTGGCCTACACTGGCCTGTGAACACAGAGGCCAGCCAGCAGTGATGACAGCACAGGCAGCAAGGGGGTGTGGCAGGCAGCTAAGAGGCGGCAGGAGTCCCACTTGAAAGTGGGCTCATGACTGTTTGGTGCTCAGGCCCCAGTGCTCACGTGCACACACCGCCTCTGGACCTGCAGCTTCCCAGCAGTGCAAGAGACACACAGGCACCACCCTGGGGCCTTCTCGAATGAACTGTGCTGCGTCGAGGTCCTGCTGGCTGGCAGTGGCCAAGGCCAGCACAGGCCCTCGGGAGGCCTGGCTGAGCCTGGGATGGGTCCGGACCTAGCAGTGCCCAGGGCAAGCCTGGGACTGCAGGCCAGGCTGCAGGCTCATTCCAGTTTGGGCCTGGTACGCAGAGCCTTCGGCTAGGACGTGCAGGGGGAAGGCTCAGCACAGTGGCTTTGGCCTGCAATCCACGTTCCTCCCTCGGGCCGCCCTGCCTGGCAGACCCACACTCCCTAGAAGTGTGTTCCTGAGGCAGTTGGACAGTTGGGGAGGTGGAGGCTCTCCCAACATGGGAGGCCTGCCCAGAACATGGCTGTGTGTCCAAAGAGGATTCCCTGCACCTCTGGCGCTGGGCAGAGATTTTCTGCACACAGGAGACCCTTGGCACACACAGTGTTTCCCCATGGAAAGCAGTGTGAGAAAGAGCCCCCGCCAGGGAAGCATGGCACTCGCCCATCGAAGCCCTCCATGCAGCAGGCTGTCATGGACTCGGCTGCAGGCCTTTGTGGCTGGAGAGACTGCAGCTCCTCTGGAGGCTCTGGGTCCATTTGCACTCCCCTTGGAGGAAACGAGGTTGTGGGATGAGGTCCTTGCCCACAATGGCACTCAGCCTGCTCCATTCGATGAGACGCACGTGTGGTGAGAGAGGCTTGTCAGCCTAGAAGCAAGCAGGGCAGCCAGGGAGGGGATCTGCATGCAGCTTGGAAGCCCTAGACTGCTGCCTCCCACCCAGGGAATGCCGGCTCTGCCCATCAGGCCCCATTCCCAAGTGGGCACCCAGCTTCAGCATCTGCCCTTTCCCAGCCATGGAACCATTCCCAGGCCACACCCTGAGCCCTGCCAAGGGTGACCTTGGCTCCCCGGGTGGGCTGAATGGCACGACTGTGTTAGGGGAGAGAAGGCCCAGGAGGCCTTCAGGGAACTGCCACCACATAGCAGTGCTCAGGAAAAGGCACTCTGCTTTCTGTAGGCTGGATGCACACTCGAGTTTTGGCTTGAGGCAGAGAGAGCTCAGCTAGGCGATTCCAGGCTGAAGGCAAAGCAGAGAGGTTTTTGGTGGAGCGATGGCACCATCTGCTGGCCAGCAAGCGTGGCAGGAGAAGCCTCACTCCAAATGAGTTCCTGAGGAAGTTTCCAAGCAGGAGGCACTCTGGCTCCCCAAGCTCCAGAGTCCTGCTTACGACTTCCCTGTGGCAACAGAGTGGGTGCCAAGGGCATGTGGGTTGGAGGGTGCTCAGAAGCCACAGGCGAGGCTTTGGGCACCCAGTGTTCTCTGATGGAAAACACTGCAGGCCCGAGCATCCATGAACTCCTCCAAGGCTTTGCAGTGGGATAGCTGTCCATAGCAGATGGCTCCCTGCCAAGTGCTGCAGGCCTTTCTGGAGGGCTAAGCTGGAGCTTCCTTGCAGGCTGCTGGGCCAGGGGCATGTGTCCCCTGGGCCAGAAGGCTGCAGGAGGAGCTCCTAGCTAGGGGAGAGCAAGCACGTTGTTTCCTTGGCCTACACTGGCCTGTGAACACAGAGGCCAGCCAGCAGTGATGACAGCACAGGCAGCAAGGGGGTGTGGCAGGCAGCTAAGAGGCGGCAGGAGTCCCACTTGAAAGTGGGCTCATGACTGTTTGGTGCTCAGGCCCCAGTGCTCACGTGCACACACCGCCTCTGGACCTGCAGCTTCCCAGCAGTGCAAGAGACACACAGGCACCACCCTGGGGCCTTCTCGAATGAACTGTGCTGCGTCGAGGTCCTGCTGGCTGGCAGTGGCCAAGGCCAGCACAGGCCCTCGGGAGGCCTGGCTGAGCCTGGGATGGGTCCGGACCTAGCAGTGCCCAGGGCAAGCCTGGGACTGCAGGCCAGGCTGCAGGCTCATTCCAGTTTGGGCCTGGTACGCAGAGCCTTCGGCTAGGACGTGCAGGGGGAAGGCTCAGCACAGTGGCTTTGGCCTGCAATCCACGTTCCTCCCTCGGGCCGCCCTGCCTGGCAGACCCACACTCCC
Source organism: Hippopotamus amphibius kiboko (assembly GCF_030028045.1). Classification (NCBI taxonomy): domain Eukaryota; kingdom Metazoa; phylum Chordata; class Mammalia; order Artiodactyla; family Hippopotamidae; genus Hippopotamus; species Hippopotamus amphibius. Next base: position 124,493,973 of record NC_080186.1, on the reverse strand, counting down.
TAGAAGTGTGTTCCTGAGGCAGTTGGACAGTTGGGGAGGTGGAGGCTCTCCCAACATGGGAGGCCTGCCCAGAACATGGCTGTGTGTCCAAAGAGGATTCCCTGCACCTCTGGCGCTGGGCAGAGATTTTCTGCACACAGGAGACCCTTGGCACACACAGTGTTTCCCCATGGAAAGCAGTGTGAGAAAGAGCCCCCGCCAGGGAAGCATGGCACTCGCCCATCGAAGCCCTCCATGCAGCAGGCTGTCATGGACTCGGCTGCAGGCCTTTGTGGCTGGAGAGACTGCAGCTCCTCTGGAGGCTCTGGGTCCATTTGCACTCCCCTTGGAGGAAACGAGGTTGTGGGATGAGGTCCTTGCCCACAATGGCACTCAGCCTGCTCCATTCGATGAGACGCACGTGTGGTGAGAGAGGCTTGTCAGCCCAGAAGCAAGCAGGGCAGCCAGGGAGGGGATCTGCATGCAGCTTGGAAGCCCTAGACTCCTGCCTCCCACCCAGGGAATGCCAGCTCTGCCCATCAGGCCCCATTCCCAAGTGGGCACCCAGCTTCAGCATCTGCCCTTTCCCAGCCATGGAACCATTCCCAGGCCACACCCTGAGCCCTGCCAAGGGTGACCTTGGCTCCCCGGGTGGGCTGAATGGCACGACTGTGTTAGGGGAGAGAAGGCCCAGGAGGCCTTCAGGGAACTGCCACCACATAGCAGTGCTCAGGAAAAGGCACTCTGCTTTCTGTAGGCTGGATGCACACTCGAGTTTTGGCTTGAGGCAGAGAGAGCTCAGCTAGGCGATTCCAGGCTGAAGGCAAAGCAGAGAGTTTTTTGGTGGAGCGATGGCCCCATCTGCTGGCCAGCAAGCGTGGCAGGAGAAGCCTCACTCCAAATGAGTTCCTGAGGAAGTTTCCAAGCAGGAGGCACTCTGGCTCCCCAAGCTCCAGAGTCCTGCTTACGACTTCCCTGTGGCAAGAGAGTGGGTGCCAAGGGCATGTGGGTTGGAGGGTGCTCAGAAGCCACAGGCGAGGCTTTGGGCACCCAGTGTTCTCTGATGGAAAACACTGCAGGCCCGAGCATCCATGAACTCCTCCAAGGCTTTGCAGTGGGATAGCTGTCCATAGCAGATGGCTCCCTGCCAAGTGCTGCAGGCCTTTCTGGAGGGCTAAGCTGGAGCTTCCTTGCAGGCTGCTGGGCCAGGGGCATGTGTCCCCTGGGCCAGAAGGCTGCAGGAGGAGCTCCTAGCTAGGGGAGAGCAAGCACGTTGTTTCCTTGGCCTACACTGGCCTGTGAACACAGAGGCCAGCCAGCAGTGATGACAGCACAGGCAGCAAGGGGGTGTGGCAGGCAGCTAAGAGGCGGCAGGAGTCCCACTTGAAAGTGGGCTCATGACTGTTTGGTGCTCAGGCCCCAGTGCTCACGTGCACACACCGCCTCTGGACCTGCAGCTTCCCAGCAGTGCAAGAGACACACAGGCACCACCCTGGGGCCTTCTCGAATGAACTGTGCTGCGTCGAGGTCCTGCTGGCTGGCAGTGGCCAAGGCCAGCACAGGCCCTCGGGAGGCCTGGCGTAGCCTGGGATGGGTCCAGACCTAGCAGTGCCCAGGGCAAGCCTGGGACTGCAGGCCAGGCTGCAGGCTCATTCCAGTTTGGGCCTGGTATGCAGAGCCTTCGGCTAGGACGTGCAGGGGGAAGGCTCAGCACAGTGGCTTTGGCCTGCAATCCACGTTCCTCCCTCGGGCCGCCCTGCCTGGCAGACCCACACTCCCTAGAAGTGTGTTCCTGAGGCAGTTGGACAGTTGGGGAGGTGGAGGCTCTCCCAACATGGGAGGCCTGCCCAGAACATGGCTGTGTGTCCAAAGAGGATTCCCTGCACCTCTGGCGCTGGGCAGAGATTTTCTGCACACAGGAGACCCTTGGCACACACAGTGTTTCCCCATGGAAAGCAGTGTGAGAAAGAGCCCCCGCCAGGGAAGCATGGCACTCGCCCATCGAAGCCCTCCATGCAGCAGGCTGTCATGGACTCGGCTGCAGGCCTTTGTGGCTGGAGAGACTGCAGCTCCTCTGGAGGCTCTGGGTCCATTTGCACTCCCCTTGGAGGAAACGAGGTTGTGGGATGAGGTCCTTGCCCACAATGGCACTCAGCCTGCTCCATTCGATGAGACGCACGTGTGGTGAGAGAGGCTTGTCAGCCCAGAAGCAAGCAGGGCAGCCAGGGAGGGGATCTGCATGCAGCTTGGAAGCCCTAGACTCCTGCCTCCCACCCAGGGAATGCCGGCTCTGCCCATCAGGCCCCATTCCCAAGTGGGCACCCAGCTTCAGCATCTGCCCTTTCCCAGCCATGGAACCATTCCCAGGCCACACCCTGAGCCCTGCCAAGGGTGACCTTGGCTCCCCGGGTGGGCTGAATGGCACGACTGTGTTAGGGGAGAGAAGGCCCAGGAGGCCTTCAGGGAACTGCCACCACATAGCAGTGCTCAGGAAAAGGCACTCTGCTTTCTGTAGGCTGGATGCACACTCGAGTTTTGGCTTGAGGCAGAGAGAGCTCAGCTAGGCGATTCCAGGCTGAAGGCAAAGCAGAGAGGTTTTTGGTGGAGCGATGGCACCATCTGCTGGCCAGCAAGCGTGGCAGGAGAAGCCTCACTCCAAATGAGTTCCTGAGGAAGTTTCCAAGCAGGAGGCACTCTGGCTCCCCAAGCTCCAGAGTCCTGCTTACGACTTCCCTGTGGCAACAGAGTGGGTGCCAAGGGCATGTGGGTTGGAGGGTGCTCAGAAGCCACAGGCGAGGCTTTGGGCACCCAGTGTTCTCTGATGGAAAACACTGCAGGCCCGAGCATCCATGAACTCCTCCAAGGCTTTGCAGTGGGATAGCTGTCCATAGCAGATGGCTCCCTGCCAAGTGCTGCAGGCCTTTCTGGAGGGCTAAGCTGGAGCTTCCTTGCAGGCTGCTGGGCCAGGGGCATGTGTCCCCTGGGCCAGAAGGCTGCAGGAGGAGCTCCTAGCTAGGGGAGAGCAAGCACGTTGTTTCCTTGGCCTACACTGGCCTGTGAACACAGAGGCCAGCCAGCAGTGATGACAGCACAGGCAGCAAGGGGGTGTGGCAGGCAGCTAAGAGGCGGCAGGAGTCCCACTTGAAAGTGGGCTCATGACTGTTTGGTGCTCAGGCCCCAGTGCTCACGTGCACACACCGCCTCTGGACCTGCAGCTTCCCAGCAGTGCAAGAGACACACAGGCACCACCCTGGGGCCTTCTCGAATGAACTGTGCTGCGTCGAGGTCCTGCTGGCTGGCAGTGGCCAAGGCCAGCACAGGCCCTCGGGAGGCCTGGCTGAGCCTGGGATGGGTCCGGACCTAGCAGTGCCCAGGGCAAGCCTGGGACTGCAGGCCAGGCTGCAGGCTCATTCCAGTTTGGGCCTGGTACGCAGAGCCTTCGGCTAGGACGTGCAGGGGGAAGGCTCAGCACAGTGGCTTTGGCCTGCAATCCACGTTCCTCCCTCGGGCCGCCCTGCCTGGCAGACCCACACTCCCTAGAAGTGTGTTCCTGAGGCAGTTGGACAGTTGGGGAGGTGGAGGCTCTCCCAACATGGGAGGCCTGCCCAGAACATGGCTGTGTGTCCAAAGAGGATTCCCTGCACCTCTGGCGCTGGGCAGAGATTTTCTGCACACAGGAGACCCTTGGCACACACAGTGTTTCCCCATGGAAAGCAGTGTGAGAAAGAGCCCCCGCCAGGGAAGCATGGCACTCGCCCATCGAAGCCCTCCATGCAGCAGGCTGTCATGGACTCGGCTGCAGGCCTTTGTGGCTGGAGAGACTGCAGCTCCTCTGGAGGCTCTGGGTCCATTTGCACTCCCCTTGGAGGAAACGAGGTTGTGGGATGAGGTCCTTGCCCACAATGGCACTCAGCCTGCTCCATTCGATGAGACGCACGTGTGGTGAGAGAGGCTTGTCAGCCCAGAAGCAAGCAGGGCAGCCAGGGAGGGGATCTGCATGCAGCTTGGAAGCCCTAGACTGCTGCCTCCCACCCAGGGAATGCCGGCTCTGCCCATCAGGCCCCATTCCCAAGTGGGCACCCAGCTTCAGCATCTGCCCTTTCCCAGCCATGGAACCATTCCCAGGCCACACCCTGAGCCCTGCCAAGGGTGACCTTGGCTCCCCGGGTGGGCTGAATGGCACGACTGTGTTAGGGGAGAGAAGGCCCAGGAGGCCTTCAGGGAACTGCCACCACATAGCAGTGCTCAGGAAAAGGCACTCTGCTTTCTGTAGGCTGGATGCACACTCGAGTTTTGGCTTGAGGCAGAGAGAGCTCAGCTAGGCGATTCCAGGCTGAAGGCAAAGCAGAGAGGTTTTTGGTGGAGCGATGGCACCATCTGCTGGCCAGCAAGCGTGGCAGGAGAAGCCTCACTCCAAATGAGTTCCTGAGGAAGTTTCCAAGCAGGAGGCACTCTGGCTCCCCAAGCTCCAGAGTCCTGCTTACGACTTCCCTGTGGCAACAGAGTGGGTGCCAAGGGCATGTGGGTTGGAGGGTGCTCAGAAGCCACAGGCGAGGCTTTGGGCACCCAGTGTTCTCTGATGGAAAACACTGCAGGCCCGAGCATCCATGAACTCCTCCAAGGCTTTGCAGTGGGATAGCTGTCCATAGCAGATGGCTCCCTGCCAAGTGCTGCAGGCCTTTCTGGAGGGCTAAGCTGGAGCTTCCTTGCAGGCTGCTGGGCCAGGGGCATGTGTCCCCTGGGCCAGAAGGCTGCAGGAGGAGCTCCTAGCTAGGGGAGAGCAAGCACGTTGTTTCCTTGGCCTACACTGGCCTGTGAACACAGAGGCCAGCCAGCAGTGATGACAGCACAGGCAGCAAGGGGGTGTGGCAGGCAGCTAAGAGGCGGCAGGAGTCCCACTTGAAAGTGGGCTCATGACTGTTTGGTGCTCAGGCCCCAGTGCTCACGTGCACACACCGCCTCTGGACCTGCAGCTTCCCAGCAGTGCAAGAGACACACAGGCACCACCCTGGGGCCTTCTCGAATGAACTGTGCTGCGTCGAGGTCCTGCTGGCTGGCAGTGGCCAAGGCCAGCACAGGCCCTCGGGAGGCCTGGCTGAGCCTGGGATGGGTCCGGACCTAGCAGTGCCCAGGGCAAGCCTGGGACTGCAGGCCAGGCTGCAGGCTCATTCCAGTTTGGGCCTGGTACGCAGAGCCTTCGGCTAGGACGTGCAGGGGGAAGGCTCAGCACAGTGGCTTTGGCCTGCAATCCACGTTCCTCCCTCGGGCCGCCCTGCCTGGCAGACCCACACTCCCTAGAAGTGTGTTCCTGAGGCAGTTGGACAGTTGGGGAGGTGGAGGCTCTCCCAACATGGGAGGCCTGCCCAGAACATGGCTGTGTGTCCAAAGAGGATTCCCTGCACCTCTGGCGCTGGGCAGAGATTTTCTGCACACAGGAGACCCTTGGCACACACAGTGTTTCCCCATGGAAAGCAGTGTGAGAAAGAGCCCCCGCCAGGGAAGCATGGCACTCGCCCATCGAAGCCCTCCATGCAGCAGGCTGTCATGGACTCGGCTGCAGGCCTTTGTGGCTGGAGAGACTGCAGCTCCTCTGGAGGCTCTGGGTCCATTTGCACTCCCCTTGGAGGAAACGAGGTTGTGGGATGAGGTCCTTGCCCACAATGGCACTCAGCCTGCTCCATTCGATGAGACGCACGTGTGGTGAGAGAGGCTTGTCAGCCCAGAAGCAAGCAGGGCAGCCAGGGAGGGGATCTGCATGCAGCTTGGAAGCCCTAGACTCCTGCCTCCCACCCAGGGAATGCCGGCTCTGCCCATCAGGCCCCATTCCCAAGTGGGCACCCAGCTTCAGCATCTGCCCTTTCCCAGCCATGGAACCATTCCCAGGCCACACCCTGAGCCCTGCCAAGGGTGACCTTGGCTCCCCGGGTGGGCTGAATGGCACGACTGTGTTAGGGGAGAGAAGGCCCAGGAGGCCTTCAGGGAACTGCCACCACATAGCAGTGCTCAGGAAAAGGCACTCTGCTTTCTGTAGGCTGGATGCACACTCGAGTTTTGGCTTGAGGCAGAGAGAGCTCAGCTAGGCGATTCCAGGCTGAAGGCAAAGCAGAGAGGTTTTTGGTGGAGCTATGGCCCCATCTCTTGGCCAGCAAGCGTGGCAGGAGAAGCCTCACTCCAAATGAGTTCCTGAGGAAGTTTCCAAGCAGGAGGCACTCTGGCTCCCCAAGCTCCAGAGTCCTGCTTACGACTTCCCTGTGGCAACAGAGTGGGTGCCAAGGGCATGTGGGTTGGAGGGTGCTCAGAAGCCACAGGCGAGGCTTTGGGCACCCAGTGTTCTCTGATGGAAAACACTGCAGGCCCGAGCATCCATGAACTCCTCCAAGGCTTTGCAGTGGGATAGCTGTCCATAGCAGATGGCTCCCTGCCAAGTGCTGCAGGCCTTTCTGGAGGGCTAAGCTGGAGCTTCCTTGCAGGCTGCTGGGCCAGGGGCATGTGTCCCCTGGGCCAGAAGGCTGCAGGAGGAGCTCCTAGCTAGGGGAGAGCAAGCACGTTGTTTCCTTGGCCTACACTGGCCTGTGAACACAGAGGCCAGCCAGCAGTGATGACAGCACAGGCAGCAAGGGGGTGTGGCAGGCAGCTAAGAGGCGGCAGGAGTCCCACTTGAAAGTGGGCTCATGACTGTTTGGTGCTCAGGCCCCAGTGCTCACGTGCACACACCGCCTCTGGACCTGCAGCTTCCCAGCAGTGCAAGAGACACACAGGCACCACCCTGGGGCCTTCTCGAATGAACTGTGCTGCGTCGAGGTCCTGCTGGCTGGCAGTGGCCAAGGCCAGCACAGGCCCTCGGGAGGCCTGGCTGAGCCTGGGATGGGTCCGGACCTAGCAGTGCCCAGGGCAAGCCTGGGACTGCAGGCCAGGCTGCAGGCTCATTCCAGTTTGGGCCTGGTACGCAGAGCCTTCGGCTAGGACGTGCAGGGGGAAGGCTCAGCACAGTGGCTTTGGCCTGCAATCCACGTTCCTCCCTCGGGCCGCCCTGCCTGGCAGACCCACACTCCCTAGAAGTGTGTTCCTGAGGCAGTTGGACAGTTGGGGAGGTGGAGGCTCTCCCAACATGGGAGGCCTGCCCAGAACATGGCTGTGTGTCCAAAGAGGATTCCCTGCACCTCTGGCGCTGGGCAGAGATTTTCTGCACACAGGAGACCCTTGGCACACACAGTGTTTCCCCATGGAAAGCAGTGTGAGAAAGAGCCCCCGCCAGGGAAGCATGGCACTCGCCCATCGAAGCCCTCCATGCAGCAGGCTGTCATGGACTCGGCTGCAGGCCTTTGTGGCTGGAGAGACTGCAGCTCCTCTGGAGGCTCTGGGTCCATTTGCACTCCCCTTGGAGGAAACGAGGTTGTGGGATGAGGTCCTTGCCCACAATGGCACTCAGCCTGCTCCATTCGATGAGACGCACGTGTGGTGAGAGAGGCTTGTCAGCCCAGAAGCAAGCAGGGCAGCCAGGGAGGGGATCTGCATGCAGCTTGGAAGCCCTAGACTCCTGCCTCCCACCCAGGGAATGCCGGCTCTGCCCATCAGGCCCCATTCCCAAGTGGGCACCCAGCTTCAGCATCTGCCCTTTCCCAGCCATGGAACCATTCCCAGGCCACACCCTGAGCCCTGCCAAGGGTGACCTTGGCTCCCCGGGTGGGCTGAATGGCACGACTGTGTTAGGGGAGAGAAGGCCCAGGAGGCCTTCAGGGAACTGCCACCACATAGCAGTGCTCAGGAAAAGGCACTCTGCTTTCTGTAGGCTGGATGCACACTCGAGTTTTGGCTTGAGGCAGAGAGAGCTCAGCTAGGCGATTCCAGGCTGAAGGCAAAGCAGAGAGGTTTTTGGTGGAGCGATGGCCCCATCTCTTGGCCAGCAAGCGTGGCAGGAGAAGCCTCACTCCAAATGAGTTCCTGAGGAAGTTTCCAAGCAGGAGGCACTCTGGCTCCCCAAGCTCCAGAGTCCTGCTTACGACTTCCCTGTGGCAACAGAGTGGGTGCCAAGGGCATGTGGGTTGGAGGGTGCTCAGAAGCCACAGGCGAGGCTTTGGGCACCCAGTGTTCTCTGATGGAAAACACTGCAGGCCCGAGCATCCATGAACTCCTCCAAGGCTTTGCAGTGGGATAGCTGTCCATAGCAGATGGCTCCCTGCCAAGTGCTGCAGGCCTTTCTGGAGGGCTAAGCTGGAGCTTCCTTGCAGGCTGCTGGGCCAGGGGCATGTGTCCCCTGGGCCAGAAGGCTGCAGGAGGAGCTCCTAGCTAGGGGAGAGCAAGCACGTTGTTTCCTTGGCCTACACTGGCCTGTGAACACAGAGGCCAGCCAGCAGTGATGACAGCACAGGCAGCAAGGGGGTGTGGCAGGCAGCTAAGAGGCGGCAGGAGTCCCACTTGAAAGTGGGCTCATGACTGTTTGGTGCTCAGGCCCCAGTGCTCACGTGCACACACCGCCTCTGGACCTGCAGCTTCCCAGCAGTGCAAGAGACACACAGGCACCACCCTGGGGCCTTCTCGAATGAACTGTGCTGCGTCGAGGTCCTGCTGGCTGGCAGTGGCCAAGGCCAGCACAGGCCCTCGGGAGGCCTGGCTGAGCCTGGGATGGGTCCGGACCTAGCAGTGCCCAGGGCAAGCCTGGGACTGCAGGCCAGGCTGCAGGCTCATTCCAGTTTGGGCCTGGTACGCAGAGCCTTCGGCTAGGACGTGCAGGGGGAAGGCTCAGCACAGTGGCTTTGGCCTGCAATCCACGTTCCTCCCTCGGGCCGCCCTGCCTGGCAGACCCACACTCCCTAGAAGTGTGTTCCTGAGGCAGTTGGACAGTTGGGGAGGTGGAGGCTCTCCCAACATGGGAGGCCTGCCCAGAACATGGCTGTGTGTCCAAAGAGGATTCCCTGCACCTCTGGCGCTGGGCAGAGATTTTCTGCACACAGGAGACCCTTGGCACACACAGTGTTTCCCCATGGAAAGCAGTGTGAGAAAGAGCCCCCGCCAGGGAAGCATGGCACTCGCCCATCGAAGCCCTCCATGCAGCAGGCTGTCATGGACTCGGCTGCAGGCCTTTGTGGCTGGAGAGACTGCAGCTCCTCTGGAGGCTCTGGGTCCATTTGCACTCCCCTTGGAGGAAACGAGGTTGTGGGATGAGGTCCTTGCCCACAATGGCACTCAGCCTGCTCCATTCGATGAGACGCACGTGTGGTGAGAGAGGCTTGTCAGCCCAGAAGCAAGCAGGGCAGCCAGGGAGGGGATCTGCATGCAGCTTGGAAGCCCTAGACTCCTGCCTCCCACCCAGGGAATGCCGGCTCTGCCCATCAGGCCCCATTCCCAAGTGGGCACCCAGCTTCAGCATCTGCCCTTTCCCAGCCATGGAACCATTCCCAGGCCACACCCTGAGCCCTGCCAAGGGTGACCTTGGCTCCCCGGGTGGGCTGAATGGCACGACTGTGTTAGGGGAGAGAAGGCCCAGGAGGCCTTCAGGGAACTGCCACCACATAGCAGTGCTCAGGAAAAGGCACTCTGCTTTCTGTAGGCTGGATGCACACTCGAGTTTTGGCTTGAGGCAGAGAGAGCTCAGCTAGGCGATTCCAGGCTGAAGGCAAAGCAGAGAGGTTTTTGGTGGAGCTATGGCCCCATCTCTTGGCCAGCAAGCGTGGCAGGAGAAGCCTCACTCCAAATGAGTTCCTGAGGAAGTTTCCAAGCAGGAGGCACTCTGGCTCCCCAAGCTCCAGAGTCCTGCTTACGACTTCCCTGTGGCAACAGAGTGGGTGCCAAGGGCATGTGGGTTGGAGGGTGCTCAGAAGCCACAGGCGAGGCTTTGGGCACCCAGTGTTCTCTGATGGAAAACACTGCAGGCCCGAGCATCCATGAACTCCTCCAAGGCTTTGCAGTGGGATAGCTGTCCATAGCAGATGGCTCCCTGCCAAGTGCTGCAGGCCTTTCTGGAGGGCTAAGCTGGAGCTTCCTTGCAGGCTGCTGGGCCAGGGGCATGTGTCCCCTGGGCCAGAAGGCTGCAGGAGGAGCTCCTAGCTAGGGGAGAGCAAGCACGTTGTTTCCTTGGCCTACACTGGCCTGTGAACACAGAGGCCAGCCAGCAGTGATGACAGCACAGGCAGCAAGGGGGTGTGGCAGGCAGCTAAGAGGCGGCAGGAGTCCCACTTGAAAGTGGGCTCATGACTGTTTGGTGCTCAGGCCCCAGTGCTCACGTGCACACACCGCCTCTGGACCTGCAGCTTCCCAGCAGTGCAAGAGACACACAGGCACCACCCTGGGGCCTTCTCGAATGAACTGTGCTGCGTCGAGGTCCTGCTGGCTGGCAGTGGCCAAGGCCAGCACAGGCTCTCGGGAGGCCTGGCTGAGCCTGGGATGGGTCCGGACCTAGCAGTGCCCAGGGCAAGCCTGGGACTGCAGGCCAGGCTGCAGGCTCATTCCAGTTTGGGCCTGGTACGCAGAGCCTTCGGCTAGGACGTGCAGGGGGAAGGCTCAGCACAGTGGCTTTGGCCTGCAATCCACGTTCCTCCCTCGGGCCGCCCTGCCTGGCAGACCCACACTCCCTAGAAGTGTGTTCCTGAGGCAGTTGGACAGTTGGGGAGGTGGAGGCTCTCCCAACATGGGAGGCCTGCCCAGAACATGGCTGTGTGTCCAAAGAGGATTCCCTGCACCTCTGGCGCTGGGCAGAGATTTTCTGCACACAGGAGACCCTTGGCACACACAGTGTTTCCCCATGGAAAGCAGTGTGAGAAAGAGCCCCCGCCAGGGAAGCATGGCACTCGCCCATCGAAGCCCTCCATGCAGCAGGCTGTCATGGACTCGGCTGCAGGCCTTTGTGGCTGGAGAGACTGCAGCTCCTCTGGAGGCTCTGGGTCCATTTGCACTCCCCTTGGAGGAAACGAGGTTGTGGGATGAGGTCCTTGCCCACAATGGCACTCAGCCTGCTCCATTCGATGAGACGCACGTGTGGTGAGAGAGGCTTGTCAGCCCAGAAGCAAGCAGGGCAGCCAGGGAGGGGATCTGCATGCAGCTTGGAAGCCCTAGACTCCTGCCTCCCACCCAGGGAATGCCGGCTCTGCCCATCAGGCCCCATTCCCAAGTGGGCACCCAGCTTCAGCATCTGCCCTTTCCCAGCCATGGAACCATTCCCAGGCCACACCCTGAGCCCTGCCAAGGGTGACCTTGGCTCCCCGGGTGGGCTGAATGGCACGACTGTGTTAGGGGAGAGAAGGCCCAGGAGGCCTTCAGGGAACTGCCACCACATAGCAGTGCTCAGGAAAAGGCACTCTGCTTTCTGTAGGCTGGATGCACACTCGAGTTTTGGCTTGAGGCAGAGAGAGCTCAGCTAGGCGATTCCAGGCTGAAGGCAAAGCAGAGAGGTTTTTGGTGGAGCGATGGCCCCATCTCTTGGCCAGCAAGCGTGGCAGGAGAAGCCTCACTCCAAATGAGTTCCTGAGGAAGTTTCCAAGCAGGAGGCACTCTGGCTCCCCAAGCTCCAGAGTCCTGCTTACGACTTCCCTGTGGCAACAGAGTGGGTGCCAAGGGCATGTGGGTTGGAGGGTGCTCAGAAGCCACAGGCGAGGCTTTGGGCACCCAGTGTTCTCTGATGGAAAACACTGCAGGCCCGAGCATCCATGAACTCCTCCAAGGCTTTGCAGTGGGATAGCTGTCCATAGCAGATGGCTCCCTGCCAAGTGCTGCAGGCCTTTCTGGAGGGCTAAGCTGGAGCTTCCTTGCAGGCTGCTGGGCCAGGGGCATGTGTCCCCTGGGCCAGAAGGCTGCAGGAGGAGCTCCTAGCTAGGGGAGAGCAAGCACGTTGTTTCCTTGGCCTACACTGGCCTGTGAACACAGAGGCCAGCCAGCAGTGATGACAGCACAGGCAGCAAGGGGGTGTGGCAGGCAGCTAAGAGGCGGCAGGAGTCCCACTTGAAAGTGGGCTCATGACTGTTTGGTGCTCAGGCCCCAGTGCTCACGTGCACACACCGCCTCTGGACCTGCAGCTTCCCAGCAGTGCAAGAGACACACAGGCACCACCCTGGGGCCTTCTCGAATGAACTGTGCTGCGTCGAGGTCCTGCTGGCTGGCAGTGGCCAAGGCCAGCACAGGCCCTCGGGAGGCCTGGCTGAGCCTGGGATGGGTCCGGACCTAGCAGTGCCCAGGGCAAGCCTGGGACTGCAGGCCAGGCTGCAGGCTCATTCCAGTTTGGGCCTGGTACGCAGAGCCTTCGGCTAGGACGTGCAGGGGGAAGGCTCAGCACAGTGGCTTTGGCCTGCAATCCACGTTCCTCCCTCGGGCCGCCCTGCCTGGCAGACCCACACTCCCTAGAAGTGTGTTCCTGAGGCAGTTGGACAGTTGGGGAGGTGGAGGCTCTCCCAACATGGGAGGCCTGCCCAGAACATGGCTGTGTGTCCAAAGAGGATTCCCTGCACCTCTGGCGCTGGGCAGAGATTTTCTGCACACAGGAGACCCTTGGCACACACAGTGTTTCCCCATGGAAAGCAGTGTGAGAAAGAGCCCCCGCCAGGGAAGCATGGCACTCGCCCATCGAAGCCCTCCATGCAGCAGGCTGTCATGGACTCGGCTGCAGGCCTTTGTGGCTGGAGAGACTGCAGCTCCTCTGGAGGCTCTGGGTCCATTTGCACTCCCCTTGGAGGAAACGAGGTTGTGGGATGAGGTCCTTGCCCACAATGGCACTCAGCCTGCTCCATTCGATGAGACGCACGTGTGGTGAGAGAGGCTTGTCAGCCCAGAAGCAAGCAGGGCAGCCAGGGAGGGGATCTGCATGCAGCTTGGAAGCCCTAGACTCCTGCCTCCCACCCAGGGAATGCCGGCTCTGCCCATCAGGCCCCATTCCCAAGTGGGCACCCAGCTTCAGCATCTGCCCTTTCCCAGCCATGGAACCATTCCCAGGCCACACCCTGAGCCCTGCCAAGGGTGACCTTGGCTCCCCGGGTGGGCTGAATGGCACGACTGTGTTAGGGGAGAGAAGGCCCAGGAGGCCTTCAGGGAACTGCCACCACATAGCAGTGCTCAGGAAAAGGCACTCTGCTTTCTGTAGGCTGGATGCACACTCGAGTTTTGGCTTGAGGCAGAGAGAGCTCAGCTAGGCGATTCCAGGCTGAAGGCAAAGCAGAGAGGTTTTTGGTGGAGCGATGGCCCCATCTCTTGGCCAGCAAGCGTGGCAGGAGAAGCCTCACTCCAAATGAGTTCCTGAGGAAGTTTCCAAGCAGGAGGCACTCTGGCTCCCCAAGCTCCAGAGTCCTGCTTACGACTTCCCTGTGGCAACAGAGTGGGTGCCAAGGGCATGTGGGTTGGAGGGTGCTCAGAAGCCACAGGCGAGGCTTTGGGCACCCAGTGTTCTCTGATGGAAAACACTGCAGGCCCGAGCATCCATGAACTCCTCCAAGGCTTTGCAGTGGGATAGCTGTCCATAGCAGATGGCTCCCTGCCAAGTGCTGCAGGCCTTTCTGGAGGGCTAAGCTGGAGCTTCCTTGCAGGCTGCTGGGCCAGGGGCATGTGTCCCCTGGGCCAGAAGGCTGCAGGAGGAGCTCCTAGCTAGGGGAGAGCAAGCACGTTGTTTCCTTGGCCTACACTGGCCTGTGAACACAGAGGCCAGCCAGCAGTGATGACAGCACAGGCAGCAAGGGGGTGTGGCAGGCAGCTAAGAGGCGGCAGGAGTCCCACTTGAAAGTGGGCTCATGACTGTTTGGTGCTCAGGCCCCAGTGCTCACGTGCACACACCGCCTCTGGACCTGCAGCTTCCCAGCAGTGCAAGAGACACACAGGCACCACCCTGGGGCCTTCTCGAATGAACTGTGCTGCGTCGAGGTCCTGCTGGCTGGCAGTGGCCAAGGCCAGCACAGGCCCTCGGGAGGCCTGGCTGAGCCTGGGATGGGTCCGGACCTAGCAGTGCCCAGGGCAAGCCTGGGACTGCAGGCCAGGCTGCAGGCTCATTCCAGTTTGGGCCTGGTACGCAGAGCCTTCGGCTAGGACGTGCAGGGGGAAGGCTCAGCACAGTGGCTTTGGCCTGCAATCCACGTTCCTCCCTCGGGCCGCCCTGCCTGGCAGACCCACACTCCCTAGAAGTGTGTTCCTGAGGCAGTTGGACAGTTGGGGAGGTGGAGGCTCTCCCAACATGGGAGGCCTGCCCAGAACATGGCTGTGTGTCCAAAGAGGATTCCCTGCACCTCTGGCGCTGGGCAGAGATTTTCTGCACACAGGAGACCCTTGGCACACACAGTGTTTCCCCATGGAAAGCAGTGTGAGAAAGAGCCCCCGCCAGGGAAGCATGGCACTCGCCCATCGAAGCCCTCCATGCAGCAGGCTGTCATGGACTCGGCTGCAGGCCTTTGTGGCTGGAGAGACTGCAGCTCCTCTGGAGGCTCTGGGTCCATTTGCACTCCCCTTGGAGGAAACGAGGTTGTGGGATGAGGTCCTTGCCCACAATGGCACTCAGCCTGCTCCATTCGATGAGACGCACGTGTGGTGAGAGAGGCTTGTCAGCCCAGAAGCAAGCAGGGCAGCCAGGGAGGGGATCTGCATGCAGCTTGGAAGCCCTAGACTCCTGCCTCCCACCCAGGGAATGCCGGCTCTGCCCATCAGGCCCCATTCCCAAGTGGGCACCCAGCTTCAGCATCTGCCCTTTCCCAGCCATGGAACCATTCCCAGGCCACACCCTGAGCCCTGCCAAGGGTGACCTTGGCTCCCCGGGTGGGCTGAATGGCACGACTGTGTTAGGGGAGAGAAGGCCCAGGAGGCCTTCAGGGAACTGCCACCACATAGCAGTGCTCAGGAAAAGGCACTCTGCTTTCTGTAGGCTGGATGCACACTCGAGTTTTGGCTTGAGGCAGAGAGAGCTCAGCTAGGCGATTCCAGGCTGAAGGCAAAGCAGAGAGGTTTTTGGTGGAGCTATGGCCCCATCTCTTGGCCAGCAAGCGTGGCAGGAGAAGCCTCACTCCAAATGAGTTCCTGAGGAAGTTTCCAAGCAGGAGGCACTCTGGCTCCCCAAGCTCCAGAGTCCTGCTTACGACTTCCCTGTGGCAACAGAGTGGGTGCCAAGGGCATGTGGGTTGGAGGGTGCTCAGAAGCCACAGGCGAGGCTTTGGGCACCCAGTGTTCTCTGATGGAAAACACTGCAGGCCCGAGCATCCATGAACTCCTCCAAGGCTTTGCAGTGGGATAGCTGTCCATAGCAGATGGCTCCCTGCCAAGTGCTGCAGGCCTTTCTGGAGGGCTAAGCTGGAGCTTCCTTGCAGGCTGCTGGGCCAGGGGCATGTGTCCCCTGGGCCAGAAGGCTGCAGGAGGAGCTCCTAGCTAGGGGAGAGCAAGCACGTTGTTTCCTTGGCCTACACTGGCCTGTGAACACAGAGGCCAGCCAGCAGTGATGACAGCACAGGCAGCAAGGGGGTGTGGCAGGCAGCTAAGAGGCGGCAGGAGTCCCACTTGAAAGTGGGCTCATGACTGTTTGGTGCTCAGGCCCCAGTGCTCACGTGCACACACCGCCTCTGGACCTGCAGCTTCCCAGCAGTGCAAGAGACACACAGGCACCACCCTGGGGCCTTCTCGAATGAACTGTGCAGCGTCGAGGTCCTGCTGGCTGGCAGTGGCCAAGGCCAGCACAGGCCCTCGGGAGGCCTGGCTGAGCCTGGGATGGGTCCGGACCTAGCAGTGCCCAGGGCAAGCCTGGGACTGCAGGCCAGGCTGCAGGCTCATTCCAGTTTGGGCCTGGTACGCAGAGCCTTCGGCTAGGACGTGCAGGGGGAAGGCTCAGCACAGTGGCTTTGGCCTGCAATCCACGTTCCTCCCTCGGGCCGCCCTGCCTGGCAGACCCACACTGCCTAGAAGTGTGTTCCTGAGGCAGTTGGACAGTTGGGGAGGTGGAGGCTCTCCCAACATGGGAGGCCTGCCCAGAACATGGCTGTGTGTCCAAAGAGGATTCCCTGCACCTCTGGCGCTGGGCAGAGATTTTCTGCACACAGGAGACCCTTGGCACACACAGTGTTTCCCCATGGAAAGCAGTGTGAGAAAGAGCCCCCGCCAGGGAAGCATGGCACTCGCCCATCGAAGCCCTCCATGCAGCAGGCTGTCATGGACTCGGCTGCAGGCCTTTGTGGCTGGAGAGACTGCAGCTCCTCTGGAGGCTCTGGGTCCATTTGCACTCCCCTTGGAGGAAACGAGGTTGTGGGATGAGGTCCTTGCCCACAATGGCACTCAGCCTGCTCCATTCGATGAGACGCACGTGTGGTGAGAGAGGCTTGTCAGCCCAGAAGCAAGCAGGGCAGCCAGGGAGGGGATCTGCATGCAGCTTGGAAGCCCTAGACTCCTGCCTCCCACCCAGGGAATGCCGGCTCTGCCCATCAGGCCCCATTCCCAAGTGGGCACCCAGCTTCAGCATCTGCCCTTTCCCAGCCATGGAACCATTCCCAGGCCACACCCTGAGCCCTGCCAAGGGTGACCTTGGCTCCCCGGGTGGGCTGAATGGCACGACTGTGTTAGGG
The DNA here is from genome assembly GCF_030028045.1 of Hippopotamus amphibius kiboko. NCBI lineage: Eukaryota > Metazoa > Chordata > Mammalia > Artiodactyla > Hippopotamidae > Hippopotamus > Hippopotamus amphibius. Next base: position 124,477,492 of record NC_080186.1, on the reverse strand, counting down.
GAGAGAAGGCCCAGGAGGCCTTCAGGGAACTGCCACCACATAGCAGTGCTCAGGAAAAGGCACTCTGCTTTCTGTAGGCTGGATGCACACTCGAGTTTTGGCTTGAGGCAGAGAGAGCTCAGCTAGGCGATTCCAGGCTGAAGGCAAAGCAGAGAGGTTTTTGGTGGAGCGATGGCCCCATCTCTTGGCCAGCAAGCGTGGCAGGAGAAGCCTCACTCCAAATGAGTTCCTGAGGAAGTTTCCAAGCAGGAGGCACTCTGGCTCCCCAAGCTCCAGAGTCCTGCTTACGACTTCCCTGTGGCAACAGAGTGGGTGCCAAGGGCATGTGGGTTGGAGGGTGCTCAGAAGCCACAGGCGAGGCTTTGGGCACCCAGTGTTCTCTGATGGAAAACACTGCAGGCCCGAGCATCCATGAACTCCTCCAAGGCTTTGCAGTGGGATAGCTGTCCATAGCAGATGGCTCCCTGCCAAGTGCTGCAGGCCTTTCTGGAGGGCTAAGCTGGAGCTTCCTTGCAGGCTGCTGGGCCAGGGGCATGTGTCCCCTGGGCCAGAAGGCTGCAGGAGGAGCTCCTAGCTAGGGGAGAGCAAGCACGTTGTTTCCTTGGCCTACACTGGCCTGTGAACACAGAGGCCAGCCAGCAGTGATGACAGCACAGGCAGCAAGGGGGTGTGGCAGGCAGCTAAGAGGCGGCAGGAGTCCCACTTGAAAGTGGGCTCATGACTGTTTGGTGCTCAGGCCCCAGTGCTCACGTGCACACACCGCCTCTGGACCTGCAGCTTCCCAGCAGTGCAAGAGACACACAGGCACCACCCTGGGGCCTTCTCGAATGAACTGTGCTGCGTCGAGGTCCTGCTGGCTGGCAGTGGCCAAGGCCAGCACAGGCCCTCGGGAGGCCTGGCTGAGCCTGGGATGGGTCCGGACCTAGCAGTGCCCAGGGCAAGCCTGGGACTGCAGGCCAGGCTGCAGGCTCATTCCAGTTTGGGCCTGGTACGCAGAGCCTTCGGCTAGGACGTGCAGGGGGAAGGCTCAGCACAGTGGCTTTGGCCTGCAATCCACGTTCCTCCCTCGGGCCGCCCTGCCTGGCAGACCCACACTCCCTAGAAGTGTGTTCCTGAGGCAGTTGGACAGTTGGGGAGGTGGAGGCTCTCCCAACATGGGAGGCCTGCCCAGAACATGGCTGTGTGTCCAAAGAGGATTCCCTGCACCTCTGGCGCTGGGCAGAGATTTTCTGCACACAGGAGACCCTTGGCACACACAGTGTTTCCCCATGGAAAGCAGTGTGAGAAAGAGCCCCCGCCAGGGAAGCATGGCACTCGCCCATCGAAGCCCTCCATGCAGCAGGCTGTCATGGACTCGGCTGCAGGCCTTTGTGGCTGGAGAGACTGCAGCTCCTCTGGAGGCTCTGGGTCCATTTGCACTCCCCTTGGAGGAAACGAGGTTGTGGGATGAGGTCCTTGCCCACAATGGCACTCAGCCTGCTCCATTCGATGAGACGCACGTGTGGTGAGAGAGGCTTGTCAGCCCAGAAGCAAGCAGGGCAGCCAGGGAGGGGATCTGCATGCAGCTTGGAAGCCCTAGACTCCTGCCTCCCACCCAGGGAATGCCGGCTCTGCCCATCAGGCCCCATTCCCAAGTGGGCACCCAGCTTCAGCATCTGCCCTTTCCCAGCCATGGAACCATTCCCAGGCCACACCCTGAGCCCTGCCAAGGGTGACCTTGGCTCCCCGGGTGGGCTGAATGGCACGACTGTGTTAGGGGAGAGAAGGCCCAGGAGGCCTTCAGGGAACTGCCACCACATAGCAGTGCTCAGGAAAAGGCACTCTGCTTTCTGTAGGCTGGATGCACACTCGAGTTTTGGCTTGAGGCAGAGAGAGCTCAGCTAGGCGATTCCAGGCTGAAGGCAAAGCAGAGAGGTTTTTGGTGGAGCGATGGCCCCATCTCTTGGCCAGCAAGCGTGGCAGGAGAAGCCTCACTCCAAATGAGTTCCTGAGGAAGTTTCCAAGCAGGAGGCACTCTGGCTCCCCAAGCTCCAGAGTCCTGCTTACGACTTCCCTGTGGCAACAGAGTGGGTGCCAAGGGCATGTGGGTTGGAGGGTGCTCAGAAGCCACAGGCGAGGCTTTGGGCACCCAGTGTTCTCTGATGGAAAACACTGCAGGCCCGAGCATCCATGAACTCCTCCAAGGCTTTGCAGTGGGATAGCTGTCCATAGCAGATGGCTCCCTGCCAAGTGCTGCAGGCCTTTCTGGAGGGCTAAGCTGGAGCTTCCTTGCAGGCTGCTGGGCCAGGGGCATGTGTCCCCTGGGCCAGAAGGCTGCAGGAGGAGCTCCTAGCTAGGGGAGAGCAAGCACGTTGTTTCCTTGGCCTACACTGGCCTGTGAACACAGAGGCCAGCCAGCAGTGATGACAGCACAGGCAGCAAGGGGGTGTGGCAGGCAGCTAAGAGGCGGCAGGAGTCCCACTTGAAAGTGGGCTCATGACTGTTTGGTGCTCAGGCCCCAGTGCTCACGTGCACACACCGCCTCTGGACCTGCAGCTTCCCAGCAGTGCAAGAGACACACAGGCACCACCCTGGGGCCTTCTCGAATGAACTGTGCTGCGTCGAGGTCCTGCTGGCTGGCAGTGGCCAAGGCCAGCACAGGCCCTCGGGAGGCCTGGCTGAGCCTGGGATGGGTCCGGACCTAGCAGTGCCCAGGGCAAGCCTGGGACTGCAGGCCAGGCTGCAGGCTCATTCCAGTTTGGGCCTGGTACGCAGAGCCTTCGGCTAGGACGTGCAGGGGGAAGGCTCAGCACAGTGGCTTTGGCCTGCAATCCACGTTCCTCCCTCGGGCCGCCCTGCCTGGCAGACCCACACTCCCTAGAAGTGTGTTCCTGAGGCAGTTGGACAGTTGGGGAGGTGGAGGCTCTCCCAACATGGGAGGCCTGCCCAGAACATGGCTGTGTGTCCAAAGAGGATTCCCTGCACCTCTGGCGCTGGGCAGAGATTTTCTGCACACAGGAGACCCTTGGCACACACAGTGTTTCCCCATGGAAAGCAGTGTGAGAAAGAGCCCCCGCCAGGGAAGCATGGCACTCGCCCATCGAAGCCCTCCATGCAGCAGGCTGTCATGGACTCGGCTGCAGGCCTTTGTGGCTGGAGAGACTGCAGCTCCTCTGGAGGCTCTGGGTCCATTTGCACTCCCCTTGGAGGAAACGAGGTTGTGGGATGAGGTCCTTGCCCACAATGGCACTCAGCCTGCTCCATTCGATGAGACGCACGTGTGGTGAGAGAGGCTTGTCAGCCCAGAAGCAAGCAGGGCAGCCAGGGAGGGGATCTGCATGCAGCTTGGAAGCCCTAGACTCCTGCCTCCCACCCAGGGAATGCCGGCTCTGCCCATCAGGCCCCATTCCCAAGTGGGCACCCAGCTTCAGCATCTGCCCTTTCCCAGCCATGGAACCATTCCCAGGCCACACCCTGAGCCCTGCCAAGGGTGACCTTGGCTCCCCGGGTGGGCTGAATGGCACGACTGTGTTAGGGGAGAGAAGGCCCAGGAGGCCTTCAGGGAACTGCCACCACATAGCAGTGCTCAGGAAAAGGCACTCTGCTTTCTGTAGGCTGGATGCACACTCGAGTTTTGGCTTGAGGCAGAGAGAGCTCAGCTAGGCGATTCCAGGCTGAAGGCAAAGCAGAGAGTTTTTTGGTGGAGCGATGGCACCATCTGCTGGCCAGCAAGCGTGGCAGGAGAAGCCTCACTCCAAATGAGTTCCTGAGGAAGTTTCCAAGCAGGAGGCACTCTGGCTCCCCAAGCTCCAGAGTCCTGCTTACGACTTCCCTGTGGCAACAGAGTGGGTGCCAAGGGCATGTGGGTTGGAGGGTGCTCAGAAGCCACAGGCGAGGCTTTGGGCACCCAGTGTTCTCTGATGGAAAACACTGCAGGCCCGAGCATCCATGAACTCCTCCAAGGCTTTGCAGTGGGATAGCTGTCCATAGCAGATGGCTCCCTGCCAAGTGCTGCAGGCCTTTCTGGAGGGCTAAGCTGGAGCTTCCTTGCAGGCTGCTGGGCCAGGGGCATGTGTCCCCTGGGCCAGAAGGCTGCAGGAGGAGCTCCTAGCTAGGGGAGAGCAAGCACGTTGTTTCCTTGGCCTACACTGGCCTGTGAACACAGAGGCCAGCCAGCAGTGATGACAGCACAGGCAGCAAGGGGGTGTGGCAGGCAGCTAAGAGGCGGCAGGAGTCCCACTTGAAAGTGGGCTCATGACTGTTTGGTGCTCAGGCCCCAGTGCTCACGTGCACACACCGCCTCTGGACCTGCAGCTTCCCAGCAGTGCAAGAGACACACAGGCACCACCCTGGGGCCTTCTCGAATGAACTGTGCTGCGTCGAGGTCCTGCTGGCTGGCAGTGGCCAAGGCCAGCACAGGCCCTCGGGAGGCCTGGCTGAGCCTGGGATGGGTCCGGACCTAGCAGTGCCCAGGGCAAGCCTGGGACTGCAGGCCAGGCTGCAGGCTCATTCCAGTTTGGGCCTGGTACGCAGAGCCTTCGGCTAGGACGTGCAGGGGGAAGGCTCAGCACAGTGGCTTTGGCCTGCAATCCACGTTCCTCCCTCGGGCCGCCCTGCCTGGCAGACCCACACTCCCTAGAAGTGTGTTCCTGAGGCAGTTGGACAGTTGGGGAGGTGGAGGCTCTCCCAACATGGGAGGCCTGCCCAGAACATGGCTGTGTGTCCAAAGAGGATTCCCTGCACCTCTGGCGCTGGGCAGAGATTTTCTGCACACAGGAGACCCTTGGCACACACAGTGTTTCCCCATGGAAAGCAGTGTGAGAAAGAGCCCCCGCCAGGGAAGCATGGCACTCGCCCATCGAAGCCCTCCATGCAGCAGGCTGTCATGGACTCGGCTGCAGGCCTTTGTGGCTGGAGAGACTGCAGCTCCTCTGGAGGCTCTGGGTCCATTTGCACTCCCCTTGGAGGAAACGAGGTTGTGGGATGAGGTCCTTGCCCACAATGGCACTCAGCCTGCTCCATTCGATGAGACGCACGTGTGGTGAGAGAGGCTTGTCAGCCCAGAAGCAAGCAGGGCAGCCAGGGAGGGGATCTGCATGCAGCTTGGAAGCCCTAGACTCCTGCCTCCCACCCAGGGAATGCCGGCTCTGCCCATCAGGCCCCATTCCCAAGTGGGCACCCAGCTTCAGCATCTGCCCTTTCCCAGCCATGGAACCATTCCCAGGCCACACCCTGAGCCCTGCCAAGGGTGACCTTGGCTCCCCGGGTGGGCTGAATGGCACGACTGTGTTAGGGGAGAGAAGGCCCAGGAGGCCTTCAGGGAACTGCCACCACATAGCAGTGCTCAGGAAAAGGCACTCTGCTTTCTGTAGGCTGGATGCACACTCGAGTTTTGGCTTGAGGCAGAGAGAGCTCAGCTAGGCGATTCCAGGCTGAAGGCAAAGCAGAGAGTTTTTTGGTGGAGCGATGGCACCATCTGCTGGCCAGCAAGCGTGGCAGGAGAAGCCTCACTCCAAATGAGTTCCTGAGGAAGTTTCCAAGCAGGAGGCACTCTGGCTCCCCAAGCTCCAGAGTCCTGCTTACGACTTCCCTGTGGCAACAGAGTGGGTGCCAAGGGCATGTGGGTTGGAGGGTGCTCAGAAGCCACAGGCGAGGCTTTGGGCACCCAGTGTTCTCTGATGGAAAACACTGCAGGCCCGAGCATCCATGAACTCCTCCAAGGCTTTGCAGTGGGATAGCTGTCCATAGCAGATGGCTCCCTGCCAAGTGCTGCAGGCCTTTCTGGAGGGCTAAGCTGGAGCTTCCTTGCAGGCTGCTGGGCCAGGGGCATGTGTCCCCTGGGCCAGAAGGCTGCAGGAGGAGCTCCTAGCTAGGGGAGAGCAAGCACGTTGTTTCCTTGGCCTACACTGGCCTGTGAACACAGAGGCCAGCCAGCAGTGATGACAGCACAGGCAGCAAGGGGGTGTGGCAGGCAGCTAAGAGGCGGCAGGAGTCCCACTTGAAAGTGGGCTCATGACTGTTTGGTGCTCAGGCCCCAGTGCTCACGTGCACACACCGCCTCTGGACCTGCAGCTTCCCAGCAGTGCAAGAGACACACAGGCACCACCCTGGGGCCTTCTCGAATGAACTGTGCTGCGTCGAGGTCCTGCTGGCTGGCAGTGGCCAAGGCCAGCACAGGCCCTCGGGAGGCCTGGCTGAGCCTGGGATGGGTCCGGACCTAGCAGTGCCCAGGGCAAGCCTGGGACTGCAGGCCAGGCTGCAGGCTCATTCCAGTTTGGGCCTGGTACGCAGAGCCTTCGGCTAGGACGTGCAGGGGGAAGGCTCAGCACAGTGGCTTTGGCCTGCAATCCACGTTCCTCCCTCGGGCCGCCCTGCCTGGCAGACCCACACTGCCTAGAAGTGTGTTCCTGAGGCAGTTGGACAGTTGGGGAGGTGGAGGCTCTCCCAACATGGGAGGCCTGCCCAGAACATGGCTGTGTGTCCAAAGAGGATTCCCTGCACCTCTGGCGCTGGGCAGAGATTTTCTGCACACAGGAGACCCTTGGCACACACAGTGTTTCCCCATGGAAAGCAGTGTGAGAAAGAGCCCCCGCCAGGGAAGCATGGCACTCGCCCATCGAAGCCCTCCATGCAGCAGGCTGTCATGGACTCGGCTGCAGGCCTTTGTGGCTGGAGAGACTGCAGCTCCTCTGGAGGCTCTGGGTCCATTTGCACTCCCCTTGGAGGAAACGAGGTTGTGGGATGAGGTCCTTGCCCACAATGGCACTCAGTCTGCTCCATTCGATGAGACGCACGTGTGGTGAGAGAGGCTTGTCAGCCCAGAAGCAAGCAGGGCAGCCAGGGAGGGGATTTGCATGCAGCTTGGAAGCCCTAGACTCCTGCCTCCCACCCAGGGAATGCCGGCTCTGCCCATCAGGCCCCATTCCCAAGTGGGCACCCAGCTTCAGCATCTGCCCTTTCCCAGCCATGGAACCATTCCCAGGCCACACCCTGAGCCCTGCCAAGGGTGACCTTGGCTCCCCGGGTGGGCTGAATGGCACGACTGTGTTAGGGGAGAGAAGGCCCAGGAGGCCTTCAGGGAACTGCCACCACATAGCAGTGCTCAGGAAAAGGCACTCTGCTTTCTGTAGGCTGGATGCACACTCGAGTTTTGGCTTGAGGCAGAGAGAGCTCAGCTAGGCGATTCCAGGCTGAAGGCAAAGCAGAGAGTTTTTTGGTGGAGCGATGGCACCATCTGCTGGCCAGCAAGCGTGGCAGGAGAAGCCTCACTCCAAATGAGTTCCTGAGGAAGTTTCCAAGCAGGAGGCACTCTGGCTCCCCAAGCTCCAGAGTCCTGCTTACGACTTCCCTGTGGCAACAGAGTGGGTGCCAAGGGCATGTGGGTTGGAGGGTGCTCAGAAGCCACAGGCGAGGCTTTGGGCACCCAGTGTTCTCTGATGGAAAACACTGCAGGCCCGAGCATCCATGAACTCCTCCAAGGCTTTGCAGTGGGATAGCTGTCCATAGCAGATGGCTCCCTGCCAAGTGCTGCAGGCCTTTCTGGAGGGCTAAGCTGGAGCTTCCTTGCAGGCTGCTGGGCCAGGGGCATGTGTCCCCTGGGCCAGAAGGCTGCAGGAGGAGCTCCTAGCTAGGGGAGAGCAAGCACGTTGTTTCCTTGGCCTACACTGGCCTGTGAACACAGAGGCCAGCCAGCAGTGATGACAGCACAGGCAGCAAGGGGGTGTGGCAGGCAGCTAAGAGGCGGCAGGAGTCCCACTTGAAAGTGGGCTCATGACTGTTTGGTGCTCAGGCCCCAGTGCTCACGTGCACACACCGCCTCTGGACCTGCAGCTTCCCAGCAGTGCAAGAGACACACAGGCACCACCCTGGGGCCTTCTCGAATGAACTGTGCTGCGTCGAGGTCCTGCTGGCTGGCAGTGGCCAAGGCCAGCACAGGCCCTCGGGAGGCCTGGCTGAGCCTGGGATGGGTCCGGACCTAGCAGTGCCCAGGGCAAGCCTGGGACTGCAGGCCAGGCTGCAGGCTCATTCCAGTTTGGGCCTGGTACGCAGAGCCTTCGGCTAGGACGTGCAGGGGGAAGGCTCAGCACAGTGGCTTTGGCCTGCAATCCACGTTCCTCCCTCGGGCCGCCCTGCCTGGCAGACCCACACTCCCTAGAAGTGTGTTCCTGAGGCAGTTGGACAGTTGGGGAGGTGGAGGCTCTCCCAACATGGGAGGCCTGCCCAGAACATGGCTGTGTGTCCAAAGAGGATTCCCTGCACCTCTGGCGCTGGGCAGAGATTTTCTGCACACAGGAGACCCTTGGCACACACAGTGTTTCCCCATGGAAAGCAGTGTGAGAAAGAGCCCCCGCCAGGGAAGCATGGCACTCGCCCATCGAAGCCCTCCATGCAGCAGGCTGTCATGGACTCGGCTGCAGGCCTTTGTGGCTGGAGAGACTGCAGCTCCTCTGGAGGCTCTGGGTCCATTTGCACTCCCCTTGGAGGAAACGAGGTTGTGGGATGAGGTCCTTGCCCACAATGGCACTCAGCCTGCTCCATTCGATGAGACGCACGTGTGGTGAGAGAGGCTTGTCAGCCCAGAAGCAAGCAGGGCAGCCAGGGAGGGGATCCGCATGCAGCTTGGAAGCCCTAGACTCCTGCCTCCCACCCAGGGAATGCCGGCTCTGCCCATCAGGCCCCATTCCCAAGTGGGCACCCAGCTTCAGCATCTGCCCTTTCCCAGCCATGGAACCATTCCCAGGCCACACCCTGAGCCCTGCCAAGGGTGACCTTGGCTCCCCGGGTGGGCTGAATGGCACGACTGTGTTAGGGGAGAGAAGGCCCAGGAGGCCTTCAGGGAACTGCCACCACATAGCAGTGCTCAGGAAAAGGCACTCTGCTTTCTGTAGGCTGGATGCACACTCGAGTTTTGGCTTGAGGCAGAGAGAGCTCAGCTAGGCGATTCCAGGCTGAAGGCAAAGCAGAGAGTTTTTTGGTGGAGCGATGGCACCATCTGCTGGCCAGCAAGCGTGGCAGGAGAAGCCTCACTCCAAATGAGTTCCTGAGGAAGTTTCCAAGCAGGAGGCACTCTGGCTCCCCAAGCTCCAGAGTCCTGCTTACGACTTCCCTGTGGCAACAGAGTGGGTGCCAAGGGCATGTGGGTTGGAGGGTGCTCAGAAGCCACAGGCGAGGCTTTGGGCACCCAGTGTTCTCTGATGGAAAACACTGCAGGCCCGAGCATCCATGAACTCCTCCAAGGCTTTGCAGTGGGATAGCTGTCCATAGCAGATGGCTCCCTGCCAAGTGCTGCAGGCCTTTCTGGAGGGCTAAGCTGGAGCTTCCTTGCAGGCTGCTGGGCCAGGGGCATGTGTCCCCTGGGCCAGAAGGCTGCAGGAGGAGCTCCTAGCTAGGGGAGAGCAAGCACGTTGTTTCCTTGGCCTACACTGGCCTGTGAACACAGAGGCCAGCCAGCAGTGATGACAGCACAGGCAGCAAGGGGGTGTGGCAGGCAGCTAAGAGGCGGCAGGAGTCCCACTTGAAAGTGGGCTCATGACTGTTTGGTGCTCAGGCCCCAGTGCTCACGTGCACACACCGCCTCTGGACCTGCAGCTTCCCAGCAGTGCAAGAGACACACAGGCACCACCCTGGGGCCTTCTCGAATGAACTGTGCTGCGTCGAGGTCCTGCTGGCTGGCAGTGGCCAAGGCCAGCACAGGCCCTCGGGAGGCCTGGCTGAGCCTGGGATGGGTCCGGACCTAGCAGTGCCCAGGGCAAGCCTGGGACTGCAGGCCAGGCTGCAGGCTCATTCCAGTTTGGGCCTGGTACGCAGAGCCTTCGGCTAGGACGTGCAGGGGGAAGGCTCAGCACAGTGGCTTTGGCCTGCAATCCACGTTCCTCCCTCGGGCCGCCCTGCCTGGCAGACCCACACTCCCTAGAAGTGTGTTCCTGAGGCAGTTGGACAGTTGGGGAGGTGGAGGCTCTCCCAACATGGGAGGCCTGCCCAGAACATGGCTGTGTGTCCAAAGAGGATTCCCTGCACCTCTGGCGCTGGGCAGAGATTTTCTGCACACAGGAGACCCTTGGCACACACAGTGTTTCCCCATGGAAAGCAGTGTGAGAAAGAGCCCCCGCCAGGGAAGCATGGCACTCGCCCATCGAAGCCCTCCATGCAGCAGGCTGTCATGGACTCGGCTGCAGGCCTTTGTGGCTGGAGAGACTGCAGCTCCTCTGGAGGCTCTGGGTCCATTTGCACTCCCCTTGGAGGAAACGAGGTTGTGGGATGAGGTCCTTGCCCACAATGGCACTCAGCCTGCTCCATTCGATGAGACGCACGTGTGGTGAGAGAGGCTTGTCAGCCCAGAAGCAAGCAGGGCAGCCAGGGAGGGGATCTGCATGCAGCTTGGAAGCCCTAGACTGCTGCCTCCCACCCAGGGAATGCCGGCTCTGCCCATCAGGCCCCATTCCCAAGTGGGCACCCAGCTTCAGCATCTGCCCTTTCCCAGCCATGGAACCATTCCCAGGCCACACCCTGAGCCCTGCCAAGGGTGACCTTGGCTCCCCGGGTGGGCTGAATGGCACGACTGTGTTAGGGGAGAGAAGGCCCAGGAGGCCTTCAGGGAACTGCCACCACATAGCAGTGCTCAGGAAAAGGCACTCTGCTTTCTGTAGGCTGGATGCACACTCGAGTTTTGGCTTGAGGCAGAGAGAGCTCAGCTAGGCGATTCCAGGCTGAAGGCAAAGCAGAGAGTTTTTTGGTGGAGCGATGGCACCATCTGCTGGCCAGCAAGCGTGGCAGGAGAAGCCTCACTCCAAATGAGTTCCTGAGGAAGTTTCCAAGCAGGAGGCACTCTGGCTCCCCAAGCTCCAGAGTCCTGCTTACGACTTCCCTGTGGCAACAGAGTGGGTGCCAAGGGCATGTGGGTTGGAGGGTGCTCAGAAGCCACAGGCGAGGCTTTGGGCACCCAGTGTTCTCTGATGGAAAACACTGCAGGCCCGAGCATCCATGAACTCCTCCAAGGCTTTGCAGTGGGATAGCTGTCCATAGCAGATGGCTCCCTGCCAAGTGCTGCAGGCCTTTCTGGAGGGCTAAGCTGGAGCTTCCTTGCAGGCTGCTGGGCCAGGGGCATGTGTCCCCTGGGCCAGAAGGCTGCAGGAGGAGCTCCTAGCTAGGGGAGAGCAAGCACGTTGTTTCCTTGGCCTACACTGGCCTGTGAACACAGAGGCCAGCCAGCAGTGATGACAGCACAGGCAGCAAGGGGGTGTGGCAGGCAGCTAAGAGGCGGCAGGAGTCCCACTTGAAAGTGGGCTCATGACTGTTTGGTGCTCAGGCCCCAGTGCTCACGTGCACACACCGCCTCTGGACCTGCAGCTTCCCAGCAGTGCAAGAGACACACAGGCACCACCCTGGGGCCTTCTCGAATGAACTGTGCTGCGTCGAGGTCCTGCTGGCTGGCAGTGGCCAAGGCCAGCACAGGCCCTCGGGAGGCCTGGCTGAGCCTGGGATGGGTCCGGACCTAGCAGTGCCCAGGGCAAGCCTGGGACTGCAGGCCAGGCTGCAGGCTCATTCCAGTTTGGGCCTGGTACGCAGAGCCTTCGGCTAGGACGTGCAGGGGGAAGGCTCAGCACAGTGGCTTTGGCCTGCAATCCACGTTCCTCCCTCGGGCCGCCCTGCCTGGCAGACCCACACTCCCTAGAAGTGTGTTCCTGAGGCAGTTGGACAGTTGGGGAGGTGGAGGCTCTCCCAACATGGGAGGCCTGCCCAGAACATGGCTGTGTGTCCAAAGAGGATTCCCTGCACCTCTGGCGCTGGGCAGAGATTTTCTGCACACAGGAGACCCTTGGCACACACAGTGTTTCCCCATGGAAAGCAGTGTGAGAAAGAGCCCCCGCCAGGGAAGCATGGCACTCGCCCATCGAAGCCCTCCATGCAGCAGGCTGTCATGGACTCGGCTGCAGGCCTTTGTGGCTGGAGAGACTGCAGCTCCTCTGGAGGCTCTGGGTCCATTTGCACTCCCCTTGGAGGAAACGAGGTTGTGGGATGAGGTCCTTGCCCACAATGGCACTCAGCCTGCTCCATTCGATGAGACGCACGTGTGGTGAGAGGGGCTTGTCAGCCCAGAAGCAAGCAGGGCAGCCAGGGAGGGGATCTGCATGCAGCTTGGAAGCCCTAGACTCCTGCCTCCCACCCAGGGAATGCCGGCTCTGCCCATCAGGCCCCATTCCCAAGTGGGCACCCAGCTTCAGCATCTGCCCTTTCCCAGCCATGGAACCATTCCCAGGCCACACCCTGAGCCCTGCCAAGGGTGACCTTGGCTCCCCGGGTGGGCTGAATGGCACGACTGTGTTAGGGGAGAGAAGGCCCAGGAGGCCTTCAGGGAACTGCCACCACATAGCAGTGCTCAGGAAAAGGCACTCTGCTTTCTGTAGGCTGGATGCACACTCGAGTTTTGGCTTGAGGCAGAGAGAGCTCAGCTAGGCGATTCCAGGCTGAAGGCAAAGCAGAGAGGTTTTTGGTGGAGCTATGGCCCCATCTCTTGGCCAGCAAGCGTGGCAGGAGAAGCCTCACTCCAAATGAGTTCCTGAGGAAGTTTCCAAGCAGGAGGCACTCTGGCTCCCCAAGCTCCAGCGTCCTGCTTACGACTTCCCTGTGGCAACAGAGTGGGTGCCAAGGGCATGTGGGTTGGAGGGTGCTCAGAAGCCACAGGCGAGGCTTTGGGCACCCAGTGTTCTCTGATGGAAAACACTGCAGGCCCGAGCATCCATGAACTCCTCCAAGGCTTTGCAGTGGGATAGCTGTCCATAGCAGATGGCTCCCTGCCAAGTGCTGCAGGCCTTTCTGGAGGGCTAAGCTGGAGCTTCCTTGCAGGCTGCTGGGCCAGGGGCATGTGTCCCCTGGGCCAGAAGGCTGCAGGAGGAGCTCCTAGCTAGGGGAGAGCAAGCACGTTGTTTCCTTGGCCTACACTGGCCTGTGAACACAGAGGCCAGCCAGCAGTGATGACAGCACAGGCAGCAAGGGGGTGTGGCAGGCAGCTAAGAGGCGGCAGGAGTCCCACTTGAAAGTGGGCTCATGACTGTTTGGTGCTCAGGCCCCAGTGCTCACGTGCACACACCGCCTCTGGACCTGCAGCTTCCCAGCAGTGCAAGAGACACACAGGCACCACCCTGGGGCCTTCTCGAATGAACTGTGCTGCGTCGAGGTCCTGCTGGCTGGCAGTGGCCAAGGCCAGCACAGGCCCTCGGGAGGCCTGGCTGAGCCTGGGATGGGTCCGGACCTAGCAGTGCCCAGGGCAAGCCTGGGACTGCAGGCCAGGCTGCAGGCTCATTCCAGTTTGGGCCTGGTACGCAGAGCCTTCGGCTAGGACGTGCAGGGGGAAGGCTCAGCACAGTGGCTTTGGCCTGCAATCCACGTTCCTCCCTCGGGCCGCCCTGCCTGGCAGACCCACACTCCCTAGAAGTGTGTTCCTGAGGCAGTTGGACAGTTGGGGAGGTGGAGGCTCTCCCAACATGGGAGGCCTGCCCAGAACATGGCTGTGTGTCCAAAGAGGATTCCCTGCACCTCTGGCGCTGGGCAGAGATTTTCTGCACACAGGAGACCCTTGGCACACACAGTGTTTCCCCATGGAAAGCAGTGTGAGAAAGAGCCCCCGCCAGGGAAGCATGGCACTCGCCCATCGAAGCCCTCCATGCAGCAGGCTGTCATGGACTCGGCTGCAGGCCTTTGTGGCTGGAGAGACTGCAGCTCCTCTGGAGGCTCTGGGTCCATTTGCACTCCCCTTGGAGGAAACGAGGTTGTGGGATGAGGTCCTTGCCCACAATGGCACTCAGCCTGCTCCATTCGATGAGACGCACGTGTGGTGAGAGAGGCTTGTCAGCCCAGAAGCAAGCAGGGCAGCCAGGGAGGGGATCTGCATGCAGCTTGGAAGCCCTAGACTCCTGCCTCCCACCCAGGGAATGCCGGCTCTGCCCATCAGGCCCCATTCCCAAGTGGGCACCCAGCTTCAGCATCTGCCCTTTCCCAGCCATGGAACCATTCCCAGGCCACACCCTGAGCCCTGCCAAGGGTGACCTTGGCTCCCCGGGTGGGCTGAATGGCACGACTGTGTTAGGGGAGAGAAGGCCCAGGAGGCCTTCAGGGAACTGCCACCACATAGCAGTGCTCAGGAAAAGGCACTCTGCTTTCTGTAGGCTGGATGCACACTCGAGTTTTGGCTTGAGGCAGAGAGAGCTCAGCTAGGCGATTCCAGGCTGAAGGCAAAGCAGAGAGTTTTTTGGTGGAGCGATGGCCCCATCTGCTGGCCAGCAAGCGTGGCAGGAGAAGCCTCACTCCAAATGAGTTCCTGAGGAAGTTTCCAAGCAGGAGGCACTCTGGCTCCCCAAGCTCCAGAGTCCTGCTTACGACTTCCCTGTGGCAACAGAGTGGGTGCCAAGGGCATGTGGGTTGGAGGGTGCTCAGAAGCCACAGGCGAGGCTTTGGGCACCCAGTGTTCTCTGATGGAAAACACTGCAGGCCCGAGCATCCATGAACTCCTCCAAGGCTTTGCAGTGGGATAGCTGTCCATAGCAGATGGCTCCCTGCCAAGTGCTGCAGGCCTTTCTGGAGGGCTAAGCTGGAGCTTCCTTGCAGGCTGCTGGGCCAGGGGCATGTGTCCCCTGGGCCAGAAGGCTGCAGGAGGAGCTCCTAGCTAGGGGAGAGCAAGCACGTTGTTTCCTTGGCCTACACTGGCCTGTGAACACAGAGGCCAGCCAGCAGTGATGACAGCACAGGCAACAAGGGGGTGTGGCAGGCAGCTAAGAGGCGGCAGGAGTCCCACTTGAAAGTGGGCTCATGACTGTTTGGTGCTCAGGCCCCAGTGCTCACGTGCACACACCGCCTCTGGACCTGCAGCTTCCCAGCAGTGCAAGAGACACACAGGCACCACCCTGGGGCCTTCTCGAATGAACTGTGCTGCGTCGAGGTCCTGCTGGCTGGCAGTGGCCAAGGCCAGCACAGGCCCTCGGGAGGCCTGGCTGAGCCTGGGATGGGTCCAGACCTAGCAGTGCCCAGGGCAAGCCTGGGACTGCAGGCCAGGCTGCAGGCTCATTCCAGTTTGGGCCTGGTACGCAGAGCCTTCGGCTAGGACGTGCAGGGGGAAGGCTCAGCACAGTGGCTTTGGCCTGCAATCCACGTTCCTCCCTCGGGCCGCCCTGCCTGGCAGACCCACACTGCCTAGAAGTGTGTTCCTGAGGCAGTTGGACAGTTGGGGAGGTGGAGGCTCTCCCAACATGGGAGGCCTGCCCAGAACATGGCTGTGTGTCCAAAGAGGATTCCCTGCACCTCTGGCGCTGGGCAGAGATTTTCTGCACACAGGAGACCCTTGGCACACACAGTGTTTCCCCATGGAAAGCAGTGTGAGAAAGAGCCCCCGCCAGGGAAGCATGGCACTCGCCCATCGAAGCCCTCCATGCAGCAGGCTGTCATGGACTCGGCTGCAGGCCTTTGTGGCTGGAGAGACTGCAGCTCCTCTGGAGGCTCTGGGTCCATTTGCACTCCCCTTGGAGGAAACGAGGTTGTGGGATGAGGTCCTTGCCCACAATGGCACTCAGCCTGCTCCATTCGATGAGACGCACGTGTGGTGAGAGAGGCTTGTCAGCCCAGAAGCAAGCAGGGCAGCCAGGGAGGGGATCTGCATGCAGCTTGGAAGCCCTAGACTCCTGCCTCCCACCCAGGGAATGCCGGCTCTGCCCATCAGGCCCCATTCCCAAGTGGGCACCCAGCTTCAGCATCTGCCCTTTCCCAGCCATGGAACCATTCCCAGGCCACACCCTGAGCCCTGCCAAGGGTGACCTTGGCTCCCCGGGTGGGCTGAATGGCACGACTGTGTTAGGGGAGAGAAGGCCCAGGAGGCCTTCAGGGAACTGCCACCACATAGCAGTGCTCAGGAAAAGGCACTCTGCTTTCTGTAGGCTGGATGCACACTCGAGTTTTGGCTTGAGGCAGAGAGAGCTCAGCTAGGCGATTCCAGGCTGAAGGCAAAGCAGAGAGTTTTTTGGTGGAGCGATGGCCCCATCTGCTGGCCAGCAAGCGTGGCAGGAGAAGCCTCACTCCAAATGAGTTCCTGAGGAAGTTTCCAAGCAGGAGGCACTCTGGCTCCCCAAGCTCCAGAGTCCTGCTTACGACTTCCCTGTGGCAACAGAGTGGGTGCCAAGGGCATGTGGGTTGGAGGGTGCTCAGAAGCCACAGGCGAGGCTTTGGGCACCCAGTGTTCTCTGATGGAAAACACTGCAGGCCCGAGCATCCATGAACTCCTCCAAGGCTTTGCAGTGGGATAGCTGTCCATAGCAGATGGCTCCCTGCCAAGTGCTGCAGGCCTTTCTGGAGGGCTAAGCTGGAGCTTCCTTGCAGGCTGCTGGGCCAGGGGCATGTGTCCCCTGGGCCAGAAGGCTGCAGGAGGAGCTCCTAGCTAGGGGAGAGCAAGCACGTTGTTTCCTTGGCCTACACTGGCCTGTGAACACAGAGGCCAGCCAGCAGTGATGACAGCACAGGCAACAAGGGGGTGTGGCAGGCAGCTAAGAGGCGGCAGGAGTCCCACTTGAAAGTGGGCTCATGACTGTTTGGTGCTCAGGCCCCAGTGCTCACGTGCACACACCGCCTCTGGACCTGCAGCTTCCCAGCAGTGCAAGAGACACACAGGCACCACCCTGGGGCCTTCTCGAATGAACTGTGCTGCGTCGAGGTCCTGCTGGCTGGCAGTGGCCAAGGCCAGCACAGGCCCTCGGGAGGCCTGGCTGAGCCTGGGATGGGTCCAGACCTAGCAGTGCCCAGGGCAAGCCTGGGACTGCAGGCCAGGCTGCAGGCTCATTCCAGTTTGGGCCTGGTACGCAGAGCCTTCGGCTAGGACGTGCAGGGGGAAGGCTCAGCACAGTGGCTTTGGCCTGCAATCCACGTTCCTCCCTCGGGCCGCCCTGCCTGGCAGACCCACACTGCCTAGAAGTGTGTTCCTGAGGCAGTTGGACAGTTGGGGAGGTGGAGGCTCTCCCAACATGGGAGGCCTGCCCAGAACATGGCTGTGTGTCCAAAGAGGATTCCCTGCACCTCTGGCGCTGGGCAGAGATTTTCTGCACACAGGAGACCCTTGGCACACACAGTGTTTCCCCATGGAAAGCAGTGTGAGAAAGAGCCCCCGCCAGGGAAGCATGGCACTCGCCCATCGAAGCCCTCCATGCAGCAGGCTGTCATGGACTCGGCTGCAGGCCTTTGTGGCTGGAGAGACTGCAGCTCCTCTGGAGGCTCTGGGTCCATTTGCACTCCCCTTGGAGGAAACGAGGTTGTGGGATGAGGTCCTTGCCCACAATGGCACTCAGCCTGCTCCATTCGATGAGACGCACGTGTGGTGAGAGAGGCTTGTCAGCCCAGAAGCAAGCAGGGCAGCCAGGGAGGGGATCCGCATGCAGCTTGGAAGCCCTAGACTCCTGCCTCCCACCCAGGGAATGCCGGCTCTGCCCATCAGGCCCCATTCCCAAGTGGGCACCCAGCTTCAGCATCTGCCCTTTCCCAGCCATGGAACCATTCCCAGGCCACACCCTGAGCCCTGCCAAGGGTGACCTTGGCTCCCCGGGTGGGCTGAATGGCACGACTGTGTTAGGGGAGAGAAGGCCCAGGAGGCCTTCAGGGAACTGCCACCACATAGCAGTGCTCAGGAAAAGGCACTCTGCTTTCTGTAGGCTGGATGCACACTCGAGTTTTGGCTTGAGGCAGAGAGAGCTCAGCTAGGCGATTCCAGGCTGAAGGCAAAGCAGAGAGTTTTTTGGTGGAGCGATGGCACCATCTGCTGGCCAGCAAGCGTGGCAGGAGAAGCCTCACTCCAAATGAGTTCCTGAGGAAGTTTCCAAGCAGGAGGCACTCTGGCTCCCCAAGCTCCAGAGTCCTGCTTACGACTTCCCTGTGGCAACAGAGTGGGTGCCAAGGGCATGTGGGTTGGAGGGTGCTCAGAAGCCACAGGCGAGGCTTTGGGCACCCAGTGTTCTCTGATGGAAAACACTGCAGGCCCGAGCATCCATGAACTCCTCCAAGGCTTTGCAGTGGGATAGCTGTCCATAGCAGATGGCTCCCTGCCAAGTGCTGCAGGCCTTTCTGGAGGGCTAAGCTGGAGCTTCCTTGCAGGCTGCTGGGCCAGGGGCATGTGTCCCCTGGGCCAGAAGGCTGCAGGAGGAGCTCCTAGCTAGGGGAGAGCAAGCACGTTGTTTCCTTGGCCTACACTGGCCTGTGAACACAGAGGCCAGCCAGCAGTGATGACAGCACAGGCAGCAAGGGGGTGTGGCAGGCAGCTAAGAGGCGGCAGGAGTCCCACTTGAAAGTGGGCTCATGACTGTTTGGTGCTCAGGCCCCAGTGCTCACGTGCACACACCGCCTCTGGACCTGCAGCTTCCCAGCAGTGCAAGAGACACACAGGCACCACCCTGGGGCCTTCTCGAATGAACTGTGCTGCGTCGAGGTCCTGCTGGCTGGCAGTGGCCAAGGCCAGCACAGGCCCTCGGGAGGCCTGGCTGAGCCTGGGATGGGTCCAGACCTAGCAGTGCCCAGGGCAAGCCTGGGACTGCAGGCCAGGCTGCAGGCTCATTCCAGTTTGGGCCTGGTACGCAGAGCCTTCGGCTAGGACGTGCAGGGGGAAGGCTCAGCACAGTGGCTTTGGCCTGCAATCCACGTTCCTCCCTCGGGCCGCCCTGCCTGGCAGACCCACACTCCCTAGAAGTGTGTTCCTGAGGCAGTTGGACAGTTGGGGAGGTGGAGGCTCTCCCAACATGGGAGGCCTGCCCAGAACATGGCTGTGTGTCCAAAGAGGATTCCCTGCACCTCTGGCGCTGGGCAGAGATTTTCTGCACACAGGAGACCCTTGGCACACACAGTGTTTCCCCATGGAAAGCAGTGTGAGAAAGAGCCCCCGCCAGGGAAGCATGGCACTCGCCCATCGAAGCCCTCCATGCAGCAGGCTGTCATGGACTCGGCTGCAGGCCTTTGTGGCTGGAGAGACTGCAGCTCCTCTGGAGGCTCTGGGTCCATTTGCACTCCCCTTGGAGGAAACGAGGTTGTG
Organism: Hippopotamus amphibius kiboko; assembly: GCF_030028045.1. Lineage (NCBI taxonomy): Eukaryota > Metazoa > Chordata > Mammalia > Artiodactyla > Hippopotamidae > Hippopotamus > Hippopotamus amphibius. The sequence continues at coordinate 124,458,468 of NC_080186.1, read as the reverse complement.
GGATGAGGTCCTTGCCCACAATGGCACTCAGCCTGCTCCATTCGATGAGACGCACGTGTGGTGAGAGAGGCTTGTCAGCCCAGAAGCAAGCAGGGCAGCCAGGGAGGGGATCTGCATGCAGCTTGGAAGCCCTAGACTCCTGCCTCCCACCCAGGGAATGCCGGCTCTGCCCATCAGGCCCCATTCCCAAGTGGGCACCCAGCTTCAGCATCTGCCCTTTCCCAGCCATGGAACCATTCCCAGGCCACACCCTGAGCCCTGCCAAGGGTGACCTTGGCTCCCCGGGTGGGCTGAATGGCACGACTGTGTTAGGGGAGAGAAGGCCCAGGAGGCCTTCAGGGAACTGCCACCACATAGCAGTGCTCAGGAAAAGGCACTCTGCTTTCTGTAGGCTGGATGCACACTCGAGTTTTGGCTTGAGGCAGAGAGAGCCCAGCTAGGCGATTCCTGGCTGAAGGCAAAGCAGAGAGTTTTTTGGTGGAGCGATGGCACCATCTGCTGGCCAGCAAGCGTGGCAGGAGAAGCCTCACTCCAAATGAGTTCCTGAGGAAGTTTCCAAGCAGGAGGCACTCTGGCTCCCCAAGCTCCAGAGTCCTGCTTACGACTTCCCTGTGGCAACAGAGTGGGTGCCAAGGGCATGTGGGTTGGAGGGTGCTCAGAAGCCACAGGCGAGGCTTTGGGCACCCAGTGTTCTCTGATGGAAAACACTGCAGGCCCGAGCATCCATGAACTCCTCCAAGGCTTTGCAGTGGGATAGCTGTCCATAGCAGATGGCTCCCTGCCAAGTGCTGCAGGCCTTTCTGGAGGGCTAAGCTGGAGCTTCCTTGCAGGCTGCTGGGCCAGGGGCATGTGTCCCCTGGGCCAGAAGGCTGCAGGAGGAGCTCCTAGCTAGGGGAGAGCAAGCACGTTGTTTCCTTGGCCTACACTGGCCTGTGAACACAGAGGCCAGCCAGCAGTGAATGACAGCACAGGCAGCAAGGGGGTGTGGCAGGCAGCTAAGAGGCGGCAGGAGTCCCACTTGAAAGTGGGCTCATGACTGTTTGGTGCTCAGGCCCCAGTGCTCACGTGCACACACCGCCTCTGGACCTGCAGCTTCCCAGCAGTGCAAGAGACACACAGGCACCACCCTGGGGCCTTCTCGAATGAACTGTGCTGCGTCGAGGTCCTGCTGGCTGGCAGTGGCCAAGGCCAGCACAGGCCCTCGGGAGGCCTGGCTGAGCCTGGGATGGGTCCGGACCTAGCAGTGCCCAGGGCAAGCCTGGGACTGCAGGCCAGGCTGCAGGCTCATTCCAGTTTGGGCCTGGTACGCAGAGCCTTCGGCTAGGACGTGCAGGGGGAAGGCTCAGCACAGTGGCTTTGGCCTGCAATCCACGTTCCTCCCTCGGGCCGCCCTGCCTGGCAGACCCACACTCCCTAGAAGTGTGTTCCTGAGGCAGTTGGACAGTTGGGGAGGTGGAGGCTCTCCCAACATGGGAGGCCTGCCCAGAACATGGCTGTGTGTCCAAAGAGGATTCCCTGCACCTCTGGCGCTGGGCAGAGATTTTCTGCACACAGGAGACCCTTGGCACACACAGTGTTTCCCCATGGAAAGCAGTGTGAGAAAGAGCCCCCGCCAGGGAAGCATGGCACTCGCCCATCGAAGCCCTCCATGCAGCAGGCTGTCATGGACTCGGCTGCAGGCCTTTGTGGCTGGAGAGACTGCAGCTCCTCTGGAGGCTCTGGGTCCATTTGCACTCCCCTTGGAGGAAACGAGGTTGTGGGATGAGGTCCTTGCCCACAATGGCACTCAGCCTGCTCCATTCGATGAGACGCACGTGTGGTGAGAGAGGCTTGTCAGCCCAGAAGCAAGCAGGGCAGCCAGGGAGGGGATCTGCATGCAGCTTGGAAGCCCTAGACTCCTGCCTCCCACCCAGGGAATGCCGGCTCTGCCCATCAGGCCCCATTCCCAAGTGGGCACCCAGCTTCAGCATCTGCCCTTTCCCAGCCATGGAACCATTCCCAGGCCACACCCTGAGCCCTGCCAAGGGTGACCTTGGCTCCCCGGGTGGGCTGAATGGCACGACTGTGTTAGGGGAGAGAAGGCCCAGGAGGCCTTCAGGGAACTGCCACCACATAGCAGTGCTCAGGAAAAGGCACTCTGCTTTCTGTAGGCTGGATGCACACTCGAGTTTTGGCTTGAGGCAGAGAGAGCTCAGCTAGGCGATTCCAGGCTGAAGGCAAAGCAGAGAGTTTTTTGGTGGAGCGATGGCCCCATCTGCTGGCCAGCAAGCGTGGCAGGAGAAGCCTCACTCCAAATGAGTTCCTGAGGAAGTTTCCAAGCAGGAGGCACTCTGGCTCCCCAAGCTCCAGAGTCCTGCTTACGACTTCCCTGTGGCAACAGAGTGGGTGCCAAGGGCATGTGGGTTGGAGGGTGCTCAGAAGCCACAGGCGAGGCTTTGGGCACCCAGTGTTCTCTGATGGAAAACACTGCAGGCCCGAGCATCCATGAACTCCTCCAAGGCTTTGCAGTGGGATAGCTGTCCATAGCAGATGGCTCCCTGCCAAGTGCTGCAGGCCTTTCTGGAGGGCTAAGCTGGAGCTTCCTTGCAGGCTGCTGGGCCAGGGGCATGTGTCCCCTGGGCCAGAAGGCTGCAGGAGGAGCTCCTAGCTAGGGGAGAGCAAGCACGTTGTTTCCTTGGCCTACACTGGCCTGTGAACACAGAGGCCAGCCAGCAGTGATGACAGCACAGGCAGCAAGGGGGTGTGGCAGGCAGCTAAGAGGCGGCAGGAGTCCCACTTGAAAGTGGGCTCATGACTGTTTGGTGCTCAGGCCCCAGTGCTCACGTGCACACACCGCCTCTGGACCTGCAGCTTCCCAGCAGTGCAAGAGACACACAGGCACCACCCTGGGGCCTTCTCGAATGAACTGTGCTGCGTCGAGGTCCTGCTGGCTGGCAGTGGCCAAGGCCAGCACAGGCCCTCGGGAGGCCTGGCTGAGCCTGGGATGGGTCCGGACCTAGCAGTGCCCAGGGCAAGCCTGGGACTGCAGGCCAGGCTGCAGGCTCATTCCAGTTTGGGCCTGGTACGCAGAGCCTTCGGCTAGGACGTGCAGGGGGAAGGCTCAGCACAGTGGCTTTGGCCTGCAATCCACGTTCCTCCCTCGGGCCGCCCTGCCTGGCAGACCCACACTCCCTAGAAGTGTGTTCCTGAGGCAGTTGGACAGTTGGGGAGGTGGAGGCTCTCCCAACATGGGAGGCCTGCCCAGAACATGGCTGTGTGTCCAAAGAGGATTCCCTGCACCTCTGGCGCTGGGCAGAGATTTTCTGCACACAGGAGACCCTTGGCACACACAGTGTTTCCCCATGGAAAGCAGTGTGAGAAAGAGCCCCCGCCAGGGAAGCATGGCACTCGCCCATCGAAGCCCTCCATGCAGCAGGCTGTCATGGACTCGGCTGCAGGCCTTTGTGGCTGGAGAGACTGCAGCTCCTCTGGAGGCTCTGGGTCCATTTGCACTCCCCTTGGAGGAAACGAGGTTGTGGGATGAGGTCCTTGCCCACAATGGCACTCAGCCTGCTCCATTCGATGAGACGCACGTGTGGTGAGAGAGGCTTGTCAGCCCAGAAGCAAGCAGGGCAGCCAGGGAGGGGATCTGCATGCAGCTTGGAAGCCCTAGACTCCTGCCTCCCACCCAGGGAATGCCGGCTCTGCCCATCAGGCCCCATTCCCAAGTGGGCACCCAGCTTCAGCATCTGCCCTTTCCCAGCCATGGAACCATTCCCAGGCCACACCCTGAGCCCTGCCAAGGGTGACCTTGGCTCCCCGGGTGGGCTGAATGGCACGACTGTGTTAGGGGAGAGAAGGCCCAGGAGGCCTTCAGGGAACTGCCACCACATAGCAGTGCTCAGGAAAAGGCACTCTGCTTTCTGTAGGCTGGATGCACACTCGAGTTTTGGCTTGAGGCAGAGAGAGCTCAGCTAGGCGATTCCAGGCTGAAGGCAAAGCAGAGAGTTTTTTGGTGGAGCGATGGCCCCATCTGCTGGCCAGCAAGCGTGGCAGGAGAAGCCTCACTCCAAATGAGTTCCTGAGGAAGTTTCCAAGCAGGAGGCACTCTGGCTCCCCAAGCTCCAGAGTCCTGCTTACGACTTCCCTGTGGCAACAGAGTGGGTGCCAAGGGCATGTGGGTTGGAGGGTGCTCAGAAGCCACAGGCGAGGCTTTGGGCACCCAGTGTTCTCTGATGGAAAACACTGCAGGCCCGAGCATCCATGAACTCCTCCAAGGCTTTGCAGTGGGATAGCTGTCCATAGCAGATGGCTCCCTGCCAAGTGCTGCAGGCCTTTCTGGAGGGCTAAGCTGGAGCTTCCTTGCAGGCTGCTGGGCCAGGGGCATGTGTCCCCTGGGCCAGAAGGCTGCAGGAGGAGCTCCTAGCTAGGGGAGAGCAAGCACGTTGTTTCCTTGGCCTACACTGGCCTGTGAACACAGAGGCCAGCCAGCAGTGATGACAGCACAGGCAACAAGGGGGTGTGGCAGGCAGCTAAGAGGCGGCAGGAGTCCCACTTGAAAGTGGGCTCATGACTGTTTGGTGCTCAGGCCCCAGTGCTCACGTGCACACACCGCCTCTGGACCTGCAGCTTCCCAGCAGTGCAAGAGACACACAGGCACCACCCTGGGGCCTTCTCGAATGAACTGTGCTGCGTCGAGGTCCTGCTGGCTGGCAGTGGCCAAGGCCAGCACAGGCCCTCGGGAGGCCTGGCTGAGCCTGGGATGGGTCCAGACCTAGCAGTGCCCAGGGCAAGCCTGGGACTGCAGGCCAGGCTGCAGGCTCATTCCAGTTTGGGCCTGGTACGCAGAGCCTTCGGCTAGGACGTGCAGGGGGAAGGCTCAGCACAGTGGCTTTGGCCTGCAATCCACGTTCCTCCCTCGGGCCGCCCTGCCTGGCAGACCCACACTGCCTAGAAGTGTGTTCCTGAGGCAGTTGGACAGTTGGGGAGGTGGAGGCTCTCCCAACATGGGAGGCCTGCCCAGAACATGGCTGTGTGTCCAAAGAGGATTCCCTGCACCTCTGGCGCTGGGCAGAGATTTTCTGCACACAGGAGACCCTTGGCACACACAGTGTTTCCCCATGGAAAGCAGTGTGAGAAAGAGCCCCCGCCAGGGAAGCATGGCACTCGCCCATCGAAGCCCTCCATGCAGCAGGCTGTCATGGACTCGGCTGCAGGCCTTTGTGGCTGGAGAGACTGCAGCTCCTCTGGAGGCTCTGGGTCCATTTGCACTCCCCTTGGAGGAAACGAGGTTGTGGGATGAGGTCCTTGCCCACAATGGCACTCAGTCTGCTCCATTCGATGAGACGCACGTGTGGTGAGAGAGGCTTGTCAGCCCAGAAGCAAGCAGGGCAGCCAGGGAGGGGATTTGCATGCAGCTTGGAAGCCCTAGACTCCTGCCTCCCACCCAGGGAATGCCGGCTCTGCCCATCAGGCCCCATTCCCAAGTGGGCACCCAGCTTCAGCATCTGCCCTTTCCCAGCCATGGAACCATTCCCAGGCCACACCCTGAGCCCTGCCAAGGGTGACCTTGGCTCCCCGGGTGGGCTGAATGGCACGACTGTGTTAGGGGAGAGAAGGCCCAGGAGGCCTTCAGGGAACTGCCACCACATAGCAGTGCTCAGGAAAAGGCACTCTGCTTTCTGTAGGCTGGATGCACACTCGAGTTTTGGCTTGAGGCAGAGAGAGCTCAGCTAGGCGATTCCAGGCTGAAGGCAAAGCAGAGAGTTTTTTGGTGGAGCGATGGCACCATCTGCTGGCCAGCAAGCGTGGCAGGAGAAGCCTCACTCCAAATGAGTTCCTGAGGAAGTTTCCAAGCAGGAGGCACTCTGGCTCCCCAAGCTCCAGAGTCCTGCTTACGACTTCCCTGTGGCAACAGAGTGGGTGCCAAGGGCATGTGGGTTGGAGGGTGCTCAGAAGCCACAGGCGAGGCTTTGGGCACCCAGTGTTCTCTGATGGAAAACACTGCAGGCCCGAGCATCCATGAACTCCTCCAAGGCTTTGCAGTGGGATAGCTGTCCATAGCAGATGGCTCCCTGCCAAGTGCTGCAGGCCTTTCTGGAGGGCTAAGCTGGAGCTTCCTTGCAGGCTGCTGGGCCAGGGGCATGTGTCCCCTGGGCCAGAAGGCTGCAGGAGGAGCTCCTAGCTAGGGGAGAGCAAGCACGTTGTTTCCTTGGCCTACACTGGCCTGTGAACACAGAGGCCAGCCAGCAGTGATGACAGCACAGGCAGCAAGGGGGTGTGGCAGGCAGCTAAGAGGCGGCAGGAGTCCCACTTGAAAGTGGGCTCATGACTGTTTGGTGCTCAGGCCCCAGTGCTCACGTGCACACACCGCCTCTGGACCTGCAGCTTCCCAGCAGTGCAAGAGACACACAGGCACCACCCTGGGGCCTTCTCGAATGAACTGTGCTGCGTCGAGGTCCTGCTGGCTGGCAGTGGCCAAGGCCAGCACAGGCCCTCGGGAGGCCTGGCTGAGCCTGGGATGGGTCCGGACCTAGCAGTGCCCAGGGCAAGCCTGGGACTGCAGGCCAGGCTGCAGGCTCATTCCAGTTTGGGCCTGGTACGCAGAGCCTTCGGCTAGGACGTGCAGGGGGAAGGCTCAGCACAGTGGCTTTGGCCTGCAATCCACGTTCCTCCCTCGGGCCGCCCTGCCTGGCAGACCCACACTGCCTAGAAGTGTGTTCCTGAGGCAGTTGGACAGTTGGGGAGGTGGAGGCTCTCCCAACATGGGAGGCCTGCCCAGAACATGGCTGTGTGTCCAAAGAGGATTCCCTGCACCTCTGGCGCTGGGCAGAGATTTTCTGCACACAGGAGACCCTTGGCACACACAGTGTTTCCCCATGGAAAGCAGTGTGAGAAAGAGCCCCCGCCAGGGAAGCATGGCACTCGCCCATCGAAGCCCTCCATGCAGCAGGCTGTCATGGACTCGGCTGCAGGCCTTTGTGGCTGGAGAGACTGCAGCTCCTCTGGAGGCTCTGGGTCCATTTGCACTCCCCTTGGAGGAAACGAGGTTGTGGGATGAGGTCCTTGCCCACAATGGCACTCAGCCTGCTCCATTCGATGAGACGCACGTGTGGTGAGAGAGGCTTGTCAGCCCAGAAGCAAGCAGGGCAGCCAGGGAGGGGATCCGCATGCAGCTTGGAAGCCCTAGACTCCTGCCTCCCACCCAGGGAATGCCGGCTCTGCCCATCAGGCCCCATTCCCAAGTGGGCACCCAGCTTCAGCATCTGCCCTTTCCCAGCCATGGAACCATTCCCAGGCCACACCCTGAGCCCTGCCAAGGGTGACCTTGGCTCCCCGGGTGGGCTGAATGGCACGACTGTGTTAGGGGAGAGAAGGCCCAGGAGGCCTTCAGGGAACTGCCACCACATAGCAGTGCTCAGGAAAAGGCACTCTGCTTTCTGTAGGCTGGATGCACACTCGAGTTTTGGCTTGAGGCAGAGAGAGCTCAGCTAGGCGATTCCAGGCTGAAGGCAAAGCAGAGAGTTTTTTGGTGGAGCGATGGCCCCATCTGCTGGCCAGCAAGCGTGGCAGGAGAAGCCTCACTCCAAATGAGTTCCTGAGGAAGTTTCCAAGCAGGAGGCACTCTGGCTCCCCAAGCTCCAGAGTCCTGCTTACGACTTCCCTGTGGCAACAGAGTGGGTGCCAAGGGCATGTGGGTTGGAGGGTGCTCAGAAGCCACAGGCGAGGCTTTGGGCACCCAGTGTTCTCTGATGGAAAACACTGCAGGCCCGAGCATCCATGAACTCCTCCAAGGCTTTGCAGTGGGATAGCTGTCCATAGCAGATGGCTCCCTGCCAAGTGCTGCAGGCCTTTCTGGAGGGCTAAGCTGGAGCTTCCTTGCAGGCTGCTGGGCCAGGGGCATGTGTCCCCTGGGCCAGAAGGCTGCAGGAGGAGCTCCTAGCTAGGGGAGAGCAAGCACGTTGTTTCCTTGGCCTACACTGGCCTGTGAACACAGAGGCCAGCCAGCAGTGATGACAGCACAGGCAGCAAGGGGGTGTGGCAGGCAGCTAAGAGGTGGCAGGAGTCCCACTTGAAAGTGGGCTCATGACTGTTTGGTGCTCAGGCCCCAGTGCTCACGTGCACACACCGCCTCTGGACCTGCAGCTTCCCAGCAGTGCAAGAGACACACAGGCACCACCCTGGGGCCTTCTCGAATGAACTGTGCTGCGTCGAGGTCCTGCTGGCTGGCAGTGGCCAAGGCCAGCACAGGCCCTCGGGAGGCCTGGCTGAGCCTGGGATGGGTCCAGACCTAGCAGTGCCCAGGGCAAGCCTGGGACTGCAGGCCAGGCTGCAGGCTCATTCCAGTTTGGGCCTGGTACGCAGAGCCTTCGGCTAGGACGTGCAGGGGGAAGGCTCAGCACAGTGGCTTTGGCCTGCAATCCACGTTCCTCCCTCGGGCCGCCCTGCCTGGCAGACCCACACTCCCTAGAAGTGTGTTCCTGAGGCAGTTGGACAGTTGGGGAGGTGGAGGCTCTCCCAACATGGGAGGCCTGCCCAGAACATGGCTGTGTGTCCAAAGAGGATTCCCTGCACCTCTGGCGCTGGGCAGAGATTTTCTGCACACAGGAGACCCTTGGCACACACAGTGTTTCCCCATGGAAAGCAGTGTGAGAAAGAGCCCCCGCCAGGGAAGCATGGCACTCGCCCATCGAAGCCCTCCATGCAGCAGGCTGTCATGGACTCGGCTGCAGGCCTTTGTGGCTGGAGAGACTGCAGCTCCTCTGGAGGCTCTGGGTCCATTTGCACTCCCCTTGGAGGAAACGAGGTTGTGGGATGAGGTCCTTGCCCACAATGGCACTCAGCCTGCTCCATTCGATGAGACGCACGTGTGGTGAGAGAGGCTTGTCAGCCCAGAAGCAAGCAGGGCAGCCAGGGAGGGGATCTGCATGCAGCTTGGAAGCCCTAGACTCCTGCCTCCCACCCAGGGAATGCCGGCTCTGCCCATCAGGCCCCATTCCCAAGTGGGCACCCAGCTTCAGCATCTGCCCTTTCCCAGCCATGGAACCATTCCCAGGCCACACCCTGAGCCCTGCCAAGGGTGACCTTGGCTCCCCGGGTGGGCTGAATGGCACGACTGTGTTAGGGGAGAGAAGGCCCAGGAGGCCTTCAGGGAACTGCCACCACATAGCAGTGCTCAGGAAAAGGCACTCTGCTTTCTGTAGGCTGGATGCACACTCGAGTTTTGGCTTGAGGCAGAGAGAGCCCAGCTAGGCGATTCCTGGCTGAAGGCAAAGCAGAGAGTTTTTTGGTGGAGCGATGGCCCCATCTGCTGGCCAGCAAGCGTGGCAGGAGAAGCCTCACTCCAAATGAGTTCCTGAGGAAGTTTCCAAGCAGGAGGCACTCTGGCTCCCCAAGCTCCAGAGTCCTGCTTACGACTTCCCTGTGGCAACAGAGTGGGTGCCAAGGGCATGTGGGTTGGAGGGTGCTCAGAAGCCACAGGCGAGGCTTTGGGCACCCAGTGTTCTCTGATGGAAAACACTGCAGGCCCGAGCATCCATGAACTCCTCCAAGGCTTTGCAGTGGGATAGCTGTCCATAGCAGATGGCTCCCTGCCAAGTGCTGCAGGCCTTTCTGGAGGGCTAAGCTGGAGCTTCCTTGCAGGCTGCTGGGCCAGGGGCATGTGTCCCCTGGGCCAGAAGGCTGCAGGAGGAGCTCCTAGCTAGGGGAGAGCAAGCACGTTGTTTCCTTGGCCTACACTGGCCTGTGAACACAGAGGCCAGCCAGCAGTGATGACAGCACAGGCAGCAAGGGGGTGTGGCAGGCAGCTAAGAGGCGGCAGGAGTCCCACTTGAAAGTGGGCTCATGACTGTTTGGTGCTCAGGCCCCAGTGCTCACGTGCACACACCGCCTCTGGACCTGCAGCTTCCCAGCAGTGCAAGAGACACACAGGCACCACCCTGGGGCCTTCTCGAATGAACTGTGCTGCGTCGAGGTCCTGCTGGCTGGCAGTGGCCAAGGCCAGCACAGGCCCTCGGGAGGCCTGGCTGAGCCTGGGATGGGTCCAGACCTAGCAGTGCCCAGGGCAAGCCTGGGACTGCAGGCCAGGCTGCAGGCTCATTCCAGTTTGGGCCTGGTACGCAGAGCCTTCGGCTAGGACGTGCAGGGGGAAGGCTCAGCACAGTGGCTTTGGCCTGCAATCCACGTTCCTCCCTCGGGCCGCCCTGCCTGGCAGACCCACACTCCCTAGAAGTGTGTTCCTGAGGCAGTTGGACAGTTGGGGAGGTGGAGGCTCTCCCAACATGGGAGGCCTGCCCAGAACATGGCTGTGTGTCCAAAGAGGATTCCCTGCACCTCTGGCGCTGGGCAGAGATTTTCTGCACACAGGAGACCCTTGGCACACACAGTGTTTCCCCATGGAAAGCAGTGTGAGAAAGAGCCCCCGCCAGGGAAGCATGGCACTCGCCCATCGAAGCCCTCCATGCAGCAGGCTGTCATGGACTCGGCTGCAGGCCTTTGTGGCTGGAGAGACTGCAGCTCCTCTGGAGGCTCTGGGTCCATTTGCACTCCCCTTGGAGGAAACGAGGTTGTGGGATGAGGTCCTTGCCCACAATGGCACTCAGCCTGCTCCATTCGATGAGACGCACGTGTGGTGAGAGAGGCTTGTCAGCCCAGAAGCAAGCAGGGCAGCCAGGGAGGGGATCTGCATGCAGCTTGGAAGCCCTAGACTCCTGCCTCCCACCCAGGGAATGCCGGCTCTGCCCATCAGGCCCCATTCCCAAGTGGGCACCCAGCTTCAGCATCTGCCCTTTCCCAGCCATGGAACCATTCCCAGGCCACACCCTGAGCCCTGCCAAGGGTGACCTTGGCTCCCCGGGTGGGCTGAATGGCACGACTGTGTTAGGGGAGAGAAGGCCCAGGAGGCCTTCAGGGAACTGCCACCACATAGCAGTGCTCAGGAAAAGGCACTCTGCTTTCTGTAGGCTGGATGCACACTCGAGTTTTGGCTTGAGGCAGAGAGAGCCCAGCTAGGCGATTCCTGGCTGAAGGCAAAGCAGAGAGTTTTTTGGTGGAGCGATGGCACCATCTGCTGGCCAGCAAGCGTGGCAGGAGAAGCCTCACTCCAAATGAGTTCCTGAGGAAGTTTCCAAGCAGGAGGCACTCTGGCTCCCCAAGCTCCAGAGTCCTGCTTACGACTTCCCTGTGGCAACAGAGTGGGTGCCAAGGGCATGTGGGTTGGAGGGTGCTCAGAAGCCACAGGCGAGGCTTTGGGCACCCAGTGTTCTCTGATGGAAAACACTGCAGGCCCGAGCATCCATGAACTCCTCCAAGGCTTTGCAGTGGGATAGCTGTCCATAGCAGATGGCTCCCTGCCAAGTGCTGCAGGCCTTTCTGGAGGGCTAAGCTGGAGCTTCCTTGCAGGCTGCTGGGCCAGGGGCATGTGTCCCCTGGGCCAGAAGGCTGCAGGAGGAGCTCCTAGCTAGGGGAGAGCAAGCACGTTGTTTCCTTGGCCTACACTGGCCTGTGAACACAGAGGCCAGCCAGCAGTGATGACAGCACAGGCAGCAAGGGGGTGTGGCAGGCAGCTAAGAGGCGGCAGGAGTCCCACTTGAAAGTGGGCTCATGACTGTTTGGTGCTCAGGCCCCAGTGCTCACGTGCACACACCGCCTCTGGACCTGCAGCTTCCCAGCAGTGCAAGAGACACACAGGCACCACCCTGGGGCCTTCTCGAATGAACTGTGCTGCGTCGAGGTCCTGCTGGCTGGCAGTGGCCAAGGCCAGCACAGGCCCTCGGGAGGCCTGGCTGAGCCTGGGATGGGTCCGGACCTAGCAGTGCCCAGGGCAAGCCTGGGACTGCAGGCCAGGCTGCAGGCTCATTCCAGTTTGGGCCTGGTACGCAGAGCCTTCGGCTAGGACGTGCAGGGGGAAGGCTCAGCACAGTGGCTTTGGCCTGCAATCCACGTTCCTCCCTCGGGCCGCCCTGCCTGGCAGACCCACACTCCCTAGAAGTGTGTTCCTGAGGCAGTTGGACAGTTGGGGAGGTGGAGGCTCTCCCAACATGGGAGGCCTGCCCAGAACATGGCTGTGTGTCCAAAGAGGATTCCCTGCACCTCTGGCGCTGGGCAGAGATTTTCTGCACACAGGAGACCCTTGGCACACACAGTGTTTCCCCATGGAAAGCAGTGTGAGAAAGAGCCCCCGCCAGGGAAGCATGGCACTCGCCCATCGAAGCCCTCCATGCAGCAGGCTGTCATGGACTCGGCTGCAGGCCTTTGTGGCTGGAGAGACTGCAGCTCCTCTGGAGGCTCTGGGTCCATTTGCACTCCCCTTGGAGGAAACGAGGTTGTGGGATGAGGTCCTTGCCCACAATGGCACTCAGCCTGCTCCATTCGATGAGACGCACGTGTGGTGAGAGAGGCTTGTCAGCCCAGAAGCAAGCAGGGCAGCCAGGGAGGGGATCTGCATGCAGCTTGGAAGCCCTAGACTCCTGCCTCCCACCCAGGGAATGCCGGCTCTGCCCATCAGGCCCCATTCCCAAGTGGGCACCCAGCTTCAGCATCTGCCCTTTCCCAGCCATGGAACCATTCCCAGGCCACACCCTGAGCCCTGCCAAGGGTGACCTTGGCTCCCCGGGTGGGCTGAATGGCACGACTGTGTTAGGGGAGAGAAGGCCCAGGAGGCCTTCAGGGAACTGCCACCACATAGCAGTGCTCAGGAAAAGGCACTCTGCTTTCTGTAGGCTGGATGCACACTCGAGTTTTGGCTTGAGGCAGAGAGAGCTCAGCTAGGTGATTCCAGGCTGAAGGCAAAGCAGAGAGTTTTTTGGTGGAGCGATGGCCCCATCTGCTGGCCAGCAAGCGTGGCAGGAGAAGCCTCACTCCAAATGAGTTCCTGAGGAAGTTTCCAAGCAGGAGGCACTCTGGCTCCCCAAGCTCCAGAGTCCTGCTTACGACTTCCCTGTGGCAACAGAGTGGGTGCCAAGGGCATGTGGGTTGGAGGGTGCTCAGAAGCCACAGGCGAGGCTTTGGGCACCCAGTGTTCTCTGATGGAAAACACTGCAGGCCCGAGCATCCATGAACTCCTCCAAGGCTTTGCAGTGGGATAGCTGTCCATAGCAGATGGCTCCCTGCCAAGTGCTGCAGGCCTTTCTGGAGGGCTAAGCTGGAGCTTCCTTGCAGGCTGCTGGGCCAGGGGCATGTGTCCCCTGGGCCAGAAGGCTGCAGGAGGAGCTCCTAGCTAGGGGAGAGCAAGCACGTTGTTTCCTTGGCCTACACTGGCCTGTGAACACAGAGGCCAGCCAGCAGTGAATGACAGCACAGGCAGCAAGGGGGTGTGGCAGGCAGCTAAGAGGCGGCAGGAGTCCCACTTGAAAGTGGGCTCATGACTGTTTGGTGCTCAGGCCCCAGTGCTCACGTGCACACACCGCCTCTGGACCTGCAGCTTCCCAGCAGTGCAAGAGACACACAGGCACCACCCTGGGGCCTTCTCGAATGAACTGTGCTGCGTCGAGGTCCTGCTGGCTGGCAGTGGCCAAGGCCAGCACAGGCCCTCGGGAGGCCTGGCTGAGCCTGGGATGGGTCCGGACCTAGCAGTGCCCAGGGCAAGCCTGGGACTGCAGGCCAGGCTGCAGGCTCATTCCAGTTTGGGCCTGGTACGCAGAGCCTTCGGCTAGGACGTGCAGGGGGAAGGCTCAGCACAGTGGCTTTGGCCTGCAATCCACGTTCCTCCCTCGGGCCGCCCTGCCTGGCAGACCCACACTCCCTAGAAGTGTGTTCCTGAGGCAGTTGGACAGTTGGGGAGGTGGAGGCTCTCCCAACATGGGAGGCCTGCCCAGAACATGGCTGTGTGTCCAAAGAGGATTCCCTGCACCTCTGGCGCTGGGCAGAGATTTTCTGCACACAGGAGACCCTTGGCACACACAGTGTTTCCCCATGGAAAGCAGTGTGAGAAAGAGCCCCCGCCAGGGAAGCATGGCACTCGCCCATCGAAGCCCTCCATGCAGCAGGCTGTCATGGACTCGGCTGCAGGCCTTTGTGGCTGGAGAGACTGCAGCTCCTCTGGAGGCTCTGGGTCCATTTGCACTCCCCTTGGAGGAAACGAGGTTGTGGGATGAGGTCCTTGCCCACAATGGCACTCAGCCTGCTCCATTCGATGAGACGCACGTGTGGTGAGAGAGGCTTGTCAGCCCAGAAGCAAGCAGGGCAGCCAGGGAGGGGATCTGCATGCAGCTTGGAAGCCCTAGACTCCTGCCTCCCACCCAGGGAATGCCGGCTCTGCCCATCAGGCCCCATTCCCAAGTGGGCACCCAGCTTCAGCATCTGCCCTTTCCCAGCCATGGAACCATTCCCAGGCCACACCCTGAGCCCTGCCAACGGTGACCTTGGCTCCCCGGGTGGGCTGAATGGCACGACTGTGTTAGGGGAGAGAAGGCCCAGGAGGCCTTCAGGGAACTGCCACCACATAGCAGTGCTCAGGAAAAGGCACTCTGCTTTCTGTAGGCTGGATGCACACTCGAGTTTTGGCTTGAGGCAGAGAGAGCTCAGCTAGGTGATTCCAGGCTGAAGGCAAAGCAGAGAGTTTTTTGGTGGAGCGATGGCCCCATCTGCTGGCCAGCAAGCGTGGCAGGAGAAGCCTCACTCCAAATGAGTTCCTGAGGAAGTTTCCAAGCAGGAGGCACTCTGGCTCCCCAAGCTCCAGAGTCCTGCTTACGACTTCCCTGTGGCAACAGAGTGGGTGCCAAGGGCATGTGGGTTGGAGGGTGCTCAGAAGCCACAGGCGAGGCTTTGGGCACCCAGTGTTCTCTGATGGAAAACACTGCAGGCCCGAGCATCCATGAACTCCTCCAAGGCTTTGCAGTGGGATAGCTGTCCATAGCAGATGGCTCCCTGCCAAGTGCTGCAGGCCTTTCTGGAGGGCTAAGCTGGAGCTTCCTTGCAGGCTGCTGGGCCAGGGGCATGTGTCCCCTGGGCCAGAAGGCTGCAGGAGGAGCTCCTAGCTAGGGGAGAGCAAGCACGTTGTTTCCTTGGCCTACACTGGCCTGTGAACACAGAGGCCAGCCAGCAGTGATGACAGCACAGGCAGCAAGGGGGTGTGGCAGGCAGCTAAGAGGCGGCAGGAGTCCCACTTGAAAGTGGGCTCATGACTGTTTGGTGCTCAGGCCCCAGTGCTCACGTGCACACACCGCCTCTGGACCTGCAGCTTCCCAGCAGTGCAAGAGACACACAGGCACCACCCTGGGGCCTTCTCGAATGAACTGTGCTGCGTCGAGGTCCTGCTGGCTGGCAGTGGCCAAGGCCAGCACAGGCCCTCGGGAGGCCTGGCTGAGCCTGGGATGGGTCCGGACCTAGCAGTGCCCAGGGCAAGCCTGGGACTGCAGGCCAGGCTGCAGGCTCATTCCAGTTTGGGCCTGGTACGCAGAGCCTTCGGCTAGGACATGCAGGGGGAAGGCTCAGCACAGTGGCTTTGGCCTGCAATCCACGTTCCTCCCTCGGGCCGCCCTGCCTGGCAGACCCACACTCCCTAGAAGTGTGTTCCTGAGGCAGTTGGACAGTTGGGGAGGTGGAGGCTCTCCCAACATGGGAGGCCTGCCCAGAACATGGCTGTGTGTCCAAAGAGGATTCCCTGCACCTCTGGCGCTGGGCAGAGATTTTCTGCACACAGGAGACCCTTGGCACACACAGTGTTTCCCCATGGAAAGCAGTGTGAGAAAGAGCCCCCGCCAGGGAAGCATGGCACTCGCCCATCGAAGCCCTCCATGCAGCAGGCTGCCATGGACTCGGCTGCAGGCCTTTGTGGCTGGAGAGACTGCAGCTCCTCTGGAGGCTCTGGGTCCATTTGCACTCCCCTTGGAGGAAACGAGGTTGTGGGATGAGGTCCTTGCCCACAATGGCACTCAGCCTGCTCCATTCGATGAGACGCACGTGTGGTGAGAGAGGCTTGTCAGCCCAGAAGCAAGCAGGGCAGCCAGGGAGGGGATCTGCATGCAGCTTGGAAGCCCTAGACTCCTGCCTCCCACCCAGGGAATGCCGGCTCTGCCCATCAGGCCCCATTCCCAAGTGGGCACCCAGCTTCAGCATCTGCCCTTTCCCAGCCATGGAACCATTCCCAGGCCACACCCTGAGCCCTGCCAACGGTGACCTTGGCTCCCCGGGTGGGCTGAATGGCACGACTGTGTTAGGGGAGAGAAGGCCCAGGAGGCCTTCAGGGAACTGCCACCACATAGCAGTGCTCAGGAAAAGGCACTCTGCTTTCTGTAGGCTGGATGCACACTCGAGTTTTGGCTTGAGGCAGAGAGAGCTCAGCTAGGCGATTCCTGGCTGAAGGCAAAGCAGAGAGTTTTTTGGTGGAGCGATGGCACCATCTGCTGGCCAGCAAGCGTGGCAGGAGAAGCCTCACTCCAAATGAGTTCCTGAGGAAGTTTCCAAGCAGGAGGCACTCTGGCTCCCCAAGCTCCAGAGTCCTGCTTACGACTTCCCTGTGGCAACAGAGTGGGTGCCAAGGGCATGTGGGTTGGAGGGTGCTCAGAAGCCACAGGCGAGGCTTTGGGCACCCAGTGTTCTCTGATGGAAAACACTGCAGGCCCGAGCATCCATGAACTCCTCCAAGGCTTTGCAGTGGGATAGCTGTCCATAGCAGATGGCTCCCTGCCAAGTGCTGCAGGCCTTTCTGGAGGGCTAAGCTGGAGCTTCCTTGCAGGCTGCTGGGCCAGGGGCATGTGTCCCCTGGGCCAGAAGGCTGCAGGAGGAGCTCCTAGCTAGGGGAGAGCAAGCACGTTGTTTCCTTGGCCTACACTGGCCTGTGAACACAGAGGCCAGCCAGCAGTGATGACAGCACAGGCAGCAAGGGGGTGTGGCAGGCAGCTAAGAGGCGGCAGGAGTCCCACTTGAAAGTGGGCTCATGACTGTTTGGTGCTCAGGCCCCAGTGCTCACGTGCACACACCGCCTCTGGACCTGCAGCTTCCCAGCAGTGCAAGAGACACACAGGCACCACCCTGGGGCCTTCTCGAATGAACTGTGCTGCGTCGAGGTCCTGCTGGCTGGCAGTGGCCAAGGCCAGCACAGGCCCTCGGGAGGCCTGGCTGAGCCTGGGATGGGTCCGGACCTAGCAGTGCCCAGGGCAAGCCTGGGACTGCAGGCCAGGCTGCAGGCTCATTCCAGTTTGGGCCTGGTACGCAGAGCCTTCGGCTAGGACGTGCAGGGGGAAGGCTCAGCACAGTGGCTTTGGCCTGCAATCCACGTTCCTCCCTCGGGCCGCCCTGCCTGGCAGACCCACACTCCCTAGAAGTGTGTTCCTGAGGCAGTTGGACAGTTGGGGAGGTGGAGGCTCTCCCAACATGGGAGGCCTGCCCAGAACATGGCTGTGTGTCCAAAGAGGATTCCCTGCACCTCTGGCGCTGGGCAGAGATTTTCTGCACACAGGAGACCCTTGGCACACACAGTGTTTCCCCATGGAAAGCAGTGTGAGAAAGAGCCCCCGCCAGGGAAGCATGGCACTCGCCCATCGAAGCCCTCCATGCAGCAGGCTGTCATGGACTCGGCTGCAGGCCTTTGTGGCTGGAGAGACTGCAGCTCCTCTGGAGGCTCTGGGTCCATTTGCACTCCCCTTGGAGGAAACGAGGTTGTGGGATGAGGTCCTTGCCCACAATGGCACTCAGCCTGCTCCATTCGATGAGACGCACGTGTGGTGAGAGAGGCTTGTCAGCCCAGAAGCAAGCAGGGCAGCCAGGGAGGGGATCTGCATGCAGCTTGGAAGCCCTAGACTCCTGCCTCCCACCCAGGGAATGCCGGCTCTGCCCATCAGGCCCCATTCCCAAGTGGGCACCCAGCTTCAGCATCTGCCCTTTCCCAGCCATGGAACCATTCCCAGGCCACACCCTGAGCCCTGCCAAGGGTGACCTTGGCTCCCCGGGTGGGCTGAATGGCACGACTGTGTTAGGGGAGAGAAGGCCCAGGAGGCCTTCAGGGAACTGCCACCACATAGCAGTGCTCAGGAAAAGGCACTCTGCTTTCTGTAGGCTGGATGCACACTCGAGTTTTGGCTTGAGGCAGAGAGAGCTCAGCTAGGCGATTCCAGGCTGAAGGCAAAGCAGAGAGTTTTTTGGTGGAGCGATGGCCCCATCTGCTGGCCAGCAAGCGTGGCAGGAGAAGCCTCACTCCAAATGAGTTCCTGAGGAAGTTTCCAAGCAGGAGGCACTCTGGCTCCCCAAGCTCCAGAGTCCTGCTTACGACTTCCCTGTGGCAACAGAGTGGGTGCCAAGGGCATGTGGGTTGGAGGGTGCTCAGAAGCCACAGGCGAGGCTTTGGGCACCCAGTGTTCTCTGATGGAAAACACTGCAGGCCCGAGCATCCATGAACTCCTCCAAGGCTTTGCAGTGGGATAGCTGTCCATAGCAGATGGCTCCCTGCCAAGTGCTGCAGGCCTTTCTGGAGGGCTAAGCTGGAGCTTCCTTGCAGGCTGCTGGGCCAGGGGCATGTGTCCCCTGGGCCAGAAGGCTGCAGGAGGAGCTCCTAGCTAGGGGAGAGCAAGCACGTTGTTTCCTTGGCCTACACTGGCCTGTGAACACAGAGGCCAGCCAGCAGTGATGACAGCACAGGCAGCAAGGGGGTGTGGCAGGCAGCTAAGAGGCGGCAGGAGTCCCACTTGAAAGTGGGCTCATGACTGTTTGGTGCTCAGGCCCCAGTGCTCACGTGCACACACCGCCTCTGGACCTGCAGCTTCCCAGCAGTGCAAGAGACACACAGGCACCACCCTGGGGCCTTCTCGAATGAACTGTGCTGCGTCGAGGTCCTGCTGGCTGGCAGTGGCCAAGGCCAGCACAGGCCCTCGGGAGGCCTGGCTGAGCCTGGGATGGGTCCAGACCTAGCAGTGCCCAGGGCAAGCCTGGGACTGCAGGCCAGGCTGCAGGCTCATTCCAGTTTGGGCCTGGTACGCAGAGCCTTCGGCTAGGACGTGCAGGGGGAAGGCTCAGCACAGTGGCTTTGGCCTGCAATCCACGTTCCTCCCTCGGGCCGCCCTGCCTGGCAGACCCACACTCCCTAGAAGTGTGTTCCTGAGGCAGTTGGACAGTTGGGGAGGTGGAGGCTCTCCCAACATGGGAGGCCTGCCCAGAACATGGCTGTGTGTCCAAAGAGGATTCCCTGCACCTCTGGCGCTGGGCAGAGATTTTCTGCACACAGGAGACCCTTGGCACACACAGTGTTTCCCCATGGAAAGCAGTGTGAGAAAGAGCCCCCGCCAGGGAAGCATGGCACTCGCCCATCGAAGCCCTCCATGCAGCAGGCTGTCATGGACTCGGCTGCAGGCCTTTGTGGCTGGAGAGACTGCAGCTCCTCTGGAGGCTCTGGGTCCATTTGCACTCCCCTTGGAGGAAACGAGGTTGTGGGATGAGGTCCTTGCCCACAATGGCACTCAGCCTGCTCCATTCGATGAGACGCACGTGTGGTGAGAGAGGCTTGTCAGCCCAGAAGCAAGCAGGGCAGCCAGGGAGGGGATCTGCATGCAGCTTGGAAGCCCTAGACTCCTGCCTCCCACCCAGGGAATGCCGGCTCTGCCCATCAGGCCCCATTCCCAAGTGGGCACCCAGCTTCAGCATCTGCCCTTTCCCAGCCATGGAACCATTCCCAGGCCACACCCTGAGCCCTGCCAAGGGTGACCTTGGCTCCCCGGGTGGGCTGAATGGCACGACTGTGTTAGGGGAGAGAAGGCCCAGGAGGCCTTCAGGGAACTGCCACCACATAGCAGTGCTCAGGAAAAGGCACTCTGCTTTCTGTAGGCTGAATGCACACTCGAGTTTTGGCTTGAGGCAGAGAGAGCTCAGCTAGGCGATTCCAGGCTGAAGGCAAAGCAGAGAGTTTTTTGGTGGAGCGATGGCACCATCTGCTGGCCAGCAAGCGTGGCAGGAGAAGCCTCACTCCAAATGAGTTCCTGAGGAAGTTTCCAAGCAGGAGGCACTCTGGCTCCCCAAGCTCCAGAGTCCTGCTTACGACTTCCCTGTGGCAACAGAGTGGGTGCCAAGGGCATGTGGGTTGGAGGGTGCTCAGAAGCCACAGGCGAGGCTTTGGGCACCCAGTGTTCTCTGATGGAAAACACTGCAGGCCCGAGCATCCATGAACTCCTCCAAGGCTTTGCAGTGGGATAGCTGTCCATAGCAGATGGCTCCCTGCCAAGTGCTGCAGGCCTTTCTGGAGGGCTAAGCTGGAGCTTCCTTGCAGGCTGCTGGGCCAGGGGCATGTGTCCCCTGGGCCAGAAGGCTGCAGGAGGAGCTCCTAGCTAGGGGAGAGCAAGCACGTTGTTTCCTTGGCCTACACTGGCCTGTGAACACAGAGGCCAGCCAGCAGTGATGACAGCACAGGCAGCAAGGGGGTGTGGCAGGCAGCTAAGAGGCGGCAGGAGTCCCACTTGAAAGTGGGCTCATGACTGTTTGGTGCTCAGGCCCCAGTGCTCACGTGCACACACCGCCTCTGGACCTGCAGCTTCCCAGCAGTGCAAGAGACACACAGGCACCACCCTGGGGCCTTCTCGAATGAACTGTGCTGCGTCGAGGTCC
Organism: Hippopotamus amphibius kiboko; assembly: GCF_030028045.1. NCBI lineage: Eukaryota > Metazoa > Chordata > Mammalia > Artiodactyla > Hippopotamidae > Hippopotamus > Hippopotamus amphibius. The sequence continues at coordinate 124,437,963 of NC_080186.1, read as the reverse complement.
TGCTGGCTGGCAGTGGCCAAGGCCAGCACAGGCCCTCGGGAGGCCTGGCTGAGCCTGGGATGGGTCCGGACCTAGCAGTGCCCAGGGCAAGCCTGGGACTGCAGGCCAGGCTGCAGGCTCATTCCAGTTTGGGCCTGGTACGCAGAGCCTTCGGCTAGGACGTGCAGGGGGAAGGCTCAGCACTGTGGTTTTGGCCTGCAATCCACGTTCCTCCCTCGGGCCGCCCTGCCTGGCAGACCCACACTCCCTAGAAGTGTGTTCCTGAGGCAGTTGGACAGTTGGGGAGGTGGAGGCTCTCCCAACATGGGAGGCCTGCCCAGAACATGGCTGTGTGTCCAAAGAGGATTCCCTGCACCTCTGGCGCTGGGCAGAGATTTTCTGCACACAGGAGACCCTTGGCACACACAGTGTTTCCCCATGGAAAGCAGTGTGAGAAAGAGCCCCCTCCAGGGAAGCATGGCACTCGCCCATCGAAGCCCTCCATGCAGCAGGCTGTCATGGACTCGGCTGCAGGCCTTTGTGGCTGGAGAGACTGCAGCTCCTCTGGAGGCTCTGGGTCCATTTGCACTCCCCTTGGAGGAAACGAGGTTGTGGGATGAGGTCCTTGCCCACAATGGCACTCAGCCTGCTCCATTCGATGAGACGCACGTGTGGTGAGAGAGGCTTGTCAGCCCAGAAGCAAGCAGGGCAGCCAGGGAGGGGATCTGCATGCAGCTTGGAAGCCCTAGACTCCTGCCTCCCACCCAGGGAATGCCGGCTCTGCCCATCAGGCCCCATTCCCAAGTGGGCACCCAGCTTCAGCATCTGCCCTTTCCCAGCCATGGAACCATTCCCAGGCCACACCCTGAGCCCTGCCAAGGGTGACCTTGGCTCCCCGGGTGGGCTGAATGGCACGACTGTGTTAGGGGAGAGAAGGCCCAGGAGGCCTTCAGGGAACTGCCACCACATAGCAGTGCTCAGGAAAAGGCACTCTGCTTTCTGTAGGCTGGATGCACACTCGAGTTTTGGCTTGAGGCAGAGAGAGCTCAGCTAGGCGATTCCAGGCTGAAGGCAAAGCAGAGAGTTTTTTGGTGGAGCGATGGCACCATCTGCTGGCCAGCAAGCGTGGCAGGAGAAGCCTCACTCCAAATGAGTTCCTGAGGAAGTTTCCAAGCAGGAGGCACTCTGGCTCCCCAAGCTCCAGAGTCCTGCTTACGACTTCCCTGTGGCAACAGAGTGGGTGCCAAGGGCATGTGGGTTGGAGGGTGCTCAGAAGCCACAGGCGAGGCTTTGGGCACCCAGTGTTCTCTGATGGAAAACACTGCAGGCCCGAGCATCCATGAACTCCTCCAAGGCTTTGCAGTGGGATAGCTGTCCATAGCAGATGGCTCCCTGCCAAGTGCTGCAGGCCTTTCTGGAGGGCTAAGCTGGAGCTTCCTTGCAGGCTGCTGGGCCAGGGGCATGTGTCCCCTGGGCCAGAAGGCTGCAGGAGGAGCTCCTAGCTAGGGGAGAGCAAGCACGTTGTTTCCTTGGCCTACACTGGCCTGTGAACACAGAGGCCAGCCAGCAGTGATGACAGCACAGGCAGCAAGGGGGTGTGGCAGGCAGCTAAGAGGCGGCAGGAGTCCCACTTGAAAGTGGGCTCATGACTGTTTGGTGCTCAGGCCCCAGTGCTCACGTGCACACACCGCCTCTGGACCTGCAGCTTCCCAGCAGTGCAAGAGACACACAGGCACCACCCTGGGGCCTTCTCGAATGAACTGTGCTGCGTCGAGGTCCTGCTGGCTGGCAGTGGCCAAGGCCAGCACAGGCCCTCGGGAGGCCTGGCTGAGCCTGGGATGGGTCCGGACCTAGCAGTGCCCAGGGCAAGCCTGGGACTGCAGGCCAGGCTGCAGGCTCATTCCAGTTTGGGCCTGGTACGCAGAGCCTTCGGCTAGGACGTGCAGGGGGAAGGCTCAGCACAGTGGCTTTGGCCTGCAATCCACGTTCCTCCCTCGGGCCGCCCTGCCTGGCAGACCCACACTCCCTAGAAGTGTGTTCCTGAGGCAGTTGGACAGTTGGGGAGGTGGAGGCTCTCCCAACATGGGAGGCCTGCCCAGAACATGGCTGTGTGTCCAAAGAGGATTCCCTGCACCTCTGGCGCTGGGCAGAGATTTTCTGCACACAGGAGACCCTTGGCACACACAGTGTTTCCCCATGGAAAGCAGTGTGAGAAAGAGCCCCCGCCAGGGAAGCATGGCACTCGCCCATCGAAGCCCTCCATGCAGCAGGCTGTCATGGACTCGGCTGCAGGCCTTTGTGGCTGGAGAGACTGCAGCTCCTCTGGAGGCTCTGGGTCCATTTGCACTCCCCTTGGAGGAAACGAGGTTGTGGGATGAGGTCCTTGCCCACAATGGCACTCAGCCTGCTCCATTCGATGAGACGCACGTGTGGTGAGAGAGGCTTGTCAGCCCAGAAGCAAGCAGGGCAGCCAGGGAGGGGATCTGCATGCAGCTTGGAAGCCCTAGACTGCTGCCTCCCACCCAGGGAATGCCGGCTCTGCCCATCAGGCCCCATTCCCAAGTGGGCACCCAGCTTCAGCATCTGCCCTTTCCCAGCCATGGAACCATTCCCAGGCCACACCCTGAGCCCTGCCAAGGGTGACCTTGGCTCCCCGGGTGGGCTGAATGGCACGACTGTGTTAGGGGAGAGAAGGCCCAGGAGGCCTTCAGGGAACTGCCACCACATAGCAGTGCTCAGGAAAAGGCACTCTGCTTTCTGTAGGCTGAATGCACACTCGAGTTTTGGCTTGAGGCAGAGAGAGCTCAGCTAGGCGATTCCAGGCTGAAGGCAAAGCAGAGAGTTTTTTGGTGGAGCGATGGCACCATCTGCTGGCCAGCAAGCGTGGCAGGAGAAGCCTCACTCCAAATGAGTTCCTGAGGAAGTTTCCAAGCAGGAGGCACTCTGGCTCCCCAAGCTCCAGAGTCCTGCTTACGACTTCCCTGTGGCAACAGAGTGGGTGCCAAGGGCATGTGGGTTGGAGGGTGCTCAGAAGCCACAGGCGAGGCTTTGGGCACCCAGTGTTCTCTGATGGAAAACACTGCAGGCCCGAGCATCCATGAACTCCTCCAAGGCTTTGCAGTGGGATAGCTGTCCATAGCAGATGGCTCCCTGCCAAGTGCTGCAGGCCTTTCTGGAGGGCTAAGCTGGAGCTTCCTTGCAGGCTGCTGGGCCAGGGGCATGTGTCCCCTGGGCCAGAAGGATGCAGGAGGAGCTCCTAGCTAGGGGAGAGCAAGCACGTTGTTTCCTTGGCCTACACTGGCCTGTGAACACAGAGGCCAGCCAGCAGTGATGACAGCACAGGCAGCAAGGGGGTGTGGCAGGCAGCTAAGAGGCGGCAGGAGTCCCACTTGAAAGTGGGCTCATGACTGTTTGGTGCTCAGGCCCCAGTGCTCACGTGCACACACCGCCTCTGGACCTGCAGCTTCCCAGCAGTGCAAGAGACACACAGGCACCACCCTGGGGCCTTCTCGAATGAACTGTGCTGCATCGAGGTCCTGCTGGCTGGCAGTGGCCAAGGCCAGCGCAGGCCCTCGGGAGGCCTGGCTGAGCCTGGGATGGGTCCGGACCTAGCAGTGCCCAGGGCAAGCCTGGGACTGCAGGCCAGGCTGCAGGCTCATTCCAGTTTGGGCCTGGTACGCAGAGCCTTCGGCTAGGACGTGCAGGGGGAAGGCTCAGCACTGTGGCTTTGGCCTGCAATCCACGTTCCTCCCTCGGGCCGCCCTGCCTGGCAGACCCACACTCCCTAGAAGTGTGTTCCTGAGGCAGTTGGACAGTTGGGGAGGTGGAGGCTCTCCCAACATGGGAGGCCTGCCCAGAACATGGCTGTGTGTCCAAAGAGGATTCCCTGCACCTCTGGCGCTGGGCAGAGATTTTCTGCACACAGGAGACCCTTGGCACACACAGTGTTTCCCCATGGAAAGCAGTGTGAGAAAGAGCCCCCGCCAGGGAAGCATGGCACTCGCCCATCGAAGCCCTCCATGCAGCAGGCTGTCATGGACTCGGCTGCAGGCCTTTGTGGCTGGAGAGACTGCAGCTCCTCTGGAGGCTCTGGGTCCATTTGCACTCCCCTTGGAGGAAACGAGGTTGTGGGATGAGGTCCTTGCCCACAATGGCACTCAGCCTGCTCCATTCGATGAGACGCACGTGTGGTGAGAGAGGCTTGTCAGCCCAGAAGCAAGCAGGGCAGCCAGGGAGGGGATCTGCATGCAGCTTGGAAGCCCTAGACTGCTGCCTCCCACCCAGGGAATGCCGGCTCTGCCCATCAGGCCCCATTCCCAAGTGGGCACCCAGCTTCAGCATCTGCCCTTTCCCAGCCATGGAACCATTCCCAGGCCACACCCTGAGCCCTGCCAAGGGTGACCTTGGCTCCCCGGGTGGGCTGAATGGCACGACTGTGTTAGGGGAGAGAAGGCCCAGGAGGCCTTCAGGGAACTGCCACCACATAGCAGTGCTCAGGAAAAGGCACTCTGCTTTCTGTAGGCTGGATGCACACTCGAGTTTTGGCTTGAGGCAGAGAGAGCTCAGCTAGGCGATTCCAGGCTGAAGGCAAAGCAGAGAGTTTTTTGGTGGAGCGATGGCACCATCTGCTGGCCAGCAAGCGTGGCAGGAGAAGCCTCACTCCAAATGAGTTCCTGAGGAAGTTTCCAAGCAGGAGGCACTCTGGCTCCCCAAGCTCCAGAGTCCTGCTTACGACTTCCCTGTGGCAACAGAGTGGGTGCCAAGGGCATGTGGGTTGGAGGGTGCTCAGAAGCCACAGGCGAGGCTTTGGGCACCCAGTGTTCTCTGATGGAAAACACTGCAGGCCCGAGCATCCATGAACTCCTCCAAGGCTTTGCAGTGGGATAGCTGTCCATAGCAGATGGCTCCCTGCCAAGTGCTGCAGGCCTTTCTGGAGGGCTAAGCTGGAGCTTCCTTGCAGGCTGCTGGGCCAGGGGCATGTGTCCCCTGGGCCAGAAGGCTGCAGGAGGAGCTCCTAGCTAGGGGAGAGCAAGCACGTTGTTTCCTTGGCCTACACTGGCCTGTGAACACAGAGGCCAGCCAGCAGTGATGACAGCACAGGCAGCAAGGGGGTGTGGCAGGCAGCTAAGAGGCGGCAGGAGTCCCACTTGAAAGTGGGCTCATGACTGTTTGGTGCTCAGGCCCCAGTGCTCACGTGCACACACAGCCTCTGGACCTGCAGCTTCCCAGCAGTGCAAGAGACACACAGGCACCACCCTGGGGCCTTCTCGAATGAACTGTGCTGCGTCGAGGTCCTGCTGGCTGGCAGTGGCCAAGGCCAGCACAGGCCCTCGGGAGGCCTGGCTGAGCCTGGGATGGGTCCGGACCTAGCAGTGCCCAGGGCAAGCCTGGGACTGCAGGCCAGGCTGCAGGCTCATTCCAGTTTGGGCCTGGTACGCAGAGCCTTCGGCTAGGACGTGCAGGGGGAAGGCTCAGCACAGTGGCTTTGGCCTGCCATCCACGTTCCTCCCTCGGGCTGCCCTGCCTGGCAGACCCACACTCCCTAGAAGTGTGTTCCTGAGGCAGTTGGACAGTTGGGGAGGTGGAGGCTCTCCCAACATGGGAGGCCTGCCCAGAACATGGCTGTGTGTCCAAAGAGGATTCCCTGCACCTCTGGCGCTGGGCAGAGATTTTCTGCACACAGGAGACCCTTGGCACACACAGTGTTTCCCCATGGAAAGCAGTGTGAGAAAGAGCCCCCGCCAGGGAAGCATGGCACTCGCCCATCGAAGCCCTCCATGCAGCAGGCTGTCATGGACTCGGCTGCAGGCCTTTGTGGCTGGAGAGACTGCAGCTCCTCTGGAGGCTCTGGGTCCATTTGCACTCCCCTTGGAGGAAACGAGGTTGTGGGATGAGGTCCTTGCCCACAATGGCACTCAGCCTGCTCCATTCGATGAGACGCACGTGTGGTGAGAGAGGCTTGTCAGCCCAGAAGCAAGCAGGGCAGCCAGGGAGGGGATCTGCATGCAGCTTGGAAGCCCTAGACTCCTGCCTCCCACCCAGGGAATGCCGGCTCTGCCCATCAGGCCCCATTCCCAAGTGGGCACCCAGCTTCAGCATCTGCCCTTTCCCAGCCATGGAACCATTCCCAGGCCACACCCTGAGCCCTGCCAAGGGTGACCTTGGCTCCCCGGGTGGGCTGAATGGCACGACTGTGTTAGGGGAGAGAAGGCCCAGGAGGCCTTCAGGGAACTGCCACCACATAGCAGTGCTCAGGAAAAGGCACTCTGCTTTCTGTAGGCTGGATGCACACTCGAGTTTTGGCTTGAGGCAGAGAGAGCTCAGCTAGGCGATTCCAGGCTGAAGGCAAAGCAGAGAGTTTTTTGGTGGAGCGATGGCACCATCTGCTGGCCAGCAAGCGTGGCAGGAGAAGCCTCACTCCAAATGAGTTCCTGAGGAAGTTTCCAAGCAGGAGGCACTCTGGCTCCCCAAGCTCCAGAGTCCTGCTTACGACTTCCCTGTGGCAACAGAGTGGGTGCCAAGGGCATGTGGGTTGGAGGGTGCTCAGAAGCCACAGGCGAGGCTTTGGGCACCCAGTGTTCTCTGATGGAAAACACTGCAGGCCCGAGCATCCATGAACTCCTCCAAGGCTTTGCAGTGGGATAGCTGTCCATAGCAGATGGCTCCCTGCCAAGTGCTGCAGGCCTTTCTGGAGGGCTAAGCTGGAGCTTCCTTGCAGGCTGCTGGGCCAGGGGCATGTGTCCCCTGGGCCAGAAGGATGCAGGAGGAGCTCCTAGCTAGGGGAGAGCAAGCACGTTGTTTCCTTGGCCTACACTGGCCTGTGAACACAGAGGCCAGCCAGCAGTGATGACAGCACAGGCAGCAAGGGGGTGTGGCAGGCAGCTAAGAGGCGGCAGGAGTCCCACTTGAAAGTGGGCTCATGACTGTTTGGTGCTCAGGCCCCAGTGCTCACGTGCACACACAGCCTCTGGACCTGCAGCTTCCCAGCAGTGCAAGAGACACACAGGCACCACCCTGGGGCCTTCTCGAATGAACTGTGCTGCGTCGAGGTCCTGCTGGCTGGCAGTGGCCAAGGCCAGCACAGGCCCTCGGGAGGCCTGGCTGAGCCTGGGATGGGTCCGGACCTAGCAGTGCCCAGGGCAAGCCTGGGACTGCAGGCCAGGCTGCAGGCTCATTCCAGTTTGGGCCTGGTACGCAGAGCCTTCGGCTAGGACGTGCAGGGGGAAGGCTCAGCACAGTGGCTTTGGCCTGCCATCCACGTTCCTCCCTCGGGCTGCCCTGCCTGGCAGACCCACACTCCCTAGAAGTGTGTTCCTGAGGCAGTTGGACAGTTGGGGAGGTGGAGGCTCTCCCAACATGGGAGGCCTGCCCAGAACATGGCTGTGTGTCCAAAGAGGATTCCCTGCACCTCTGGCGCTGGGCAGAGATTTTCTGCACACAGGAGACCCTTGGCACACACAGTGTTTCCCCATGGAAAGCAGTGTGAGAAAGAGCCCCCGCCAGGGAAGCATGGCACTCGCCCATCGAAGCCCTCCATGCAGCAGGCTGTCATGGACTCGGCTGCAGGCCTTTGTGGCTGGAGAGACTGCAGCTCCTCTGGAGGCTCTGGGTCCATTTGCACTCCCCTTGGAGGAAACGAGGTTGTGGGATGAGGTCCTTGCCCACAATGGCACTCAGCCTGCTCCATTCGATGAGACGCACGTGTGGTGAGAGAGGCTTGTCAGCCCAGAAGCAAGCAGGGCAGCCAGGGAGGGGATCTGCATGCAGCTTGGAAGCCCTAGACTCCTGCCTCCCACCCAGGGAATGCCGGCTCTGCCCATCAGGCCCCATTCCCAAGTGGGCACCCAGCTTCAGCATCTGCCCTTTCCCAGCCATGGAACCATTCCCAGGCCACACCCTGAGCCCTGCCAAGGGTGACCTTGGCTCCCCGGGTGGGCTGAATGGCACGACTGTGTTAGGGGAGAGAAGGCCCAGGAGGCCTTCAGGGAACTGCCACCACATAGCAGTGCTCAGGAAAAGGCACTCTGCTTTCTGTAGGCTGGATGCACACTCGAGTTTTGGCTTGAGGCAGAGAGAGCTCAGCTAGGCGATTCCAGGCTGAAGGCAAAGCAGAGAGTTTTTTGGTGGAGCGATGGCACCATCTGCTGGCCAGCAAGCGTGGCAGGAGAAGCCTCACTCCAAATGAGTTCCTGAGGAAGTTTCCAAGCAGGAGGCACTCTGGCTCCCCAAGCTCCAGAGTCCTGCTTACGACTTCCCTGTGGCAACAGAGTGGGTGCCAAGGGCATGTGGGTTGGAGGGTGCTCAGAAGCCACAGGCGAGGCTTTGGGCACCCAGTGTTCTCTGATGGAAAACACTGCAGGCCCGAGCATCCATGAACTCCTCCAAGGCTTTGCAGTGGGATAGCTGTCCATAGCAGATGGCTCCCTGCCAAGTGCTGCAGGCCTTTCTGGAGGGCTAAGCTGGAGCTTCCTTGCAGGCTGCTGGGCCAGGGGCATGTGTCCCCTGGGCCAGAAGGATGCAGGAGGAGCTCCTAGCTAGGGGAGAGCAAGCACGTTGTTTCCTTGGCCTACACTGGCCTGTGAACACAGAGGCCAGCCAGCAGTGATGACAGCACAGGCAGCAAGGGGCTGTGGCAGGCAGCTAAGAGGCGGCAGGAGTCCCACTTGAAAGTGGGCTCATGACTGTTTGGTGCTCAGGCCCCAGTGCTCACGTGCACACACAGCCTCTGGACCTGCAGCTTCCCAGCAGTGCAAGAGACACACAGGCACCACCCTGGGGCCTTCTCGAATGAACTGTGCTGCGTCGAGGTCCTGCTGGCTGGCAGTGGCCAAGGCCAGCACAGGCCCTCGGGAGGCCTGGCTGAGCCTGGGATGGGTCCGGACCTAGCAGTGCCCAGGGCAAGCCTGGGACTGCAGGCCAGGCTGCAGGCTCATTCCAGTTTGGGCCTGGTACGCAGAGCCTTCGGCTAGGACGTGCAGGGGGAAGGCTCAGCACAGTGGCTTTGGCCTGCCATCCACGTTCCTCCCTCGGGCTGCCCTGCCTGGCAGACCCACACTCCCTAGAAGTGTGTTCCTGAGGCAGTTGGACAGTTGGGGAGGTGGAGGCTCTCCCAACATGGGAGGCCTGCCCAGAACATGGCTGTGTGTCCAAAGAGGATTCCCTGCACCTCTGGCGCTGGGCAGAGATTTTCTGCACACAGGAGACCCTTGGCACACACAGTGTTTCCCCATGGAAAGCAGTGTGAGAAAGAGCCCCCGCCAGGGAAGCATGGCACTCGCCCATCGAAGCCCTCCATGCAGCAGGCTGTCATGGACTCGGCTGCAGGCCTTTGTGGCTGGAGAGACTGCAGCTCCTCTGGAGGCTCTGGGTCCATTTGCACTCCCCTTGGAGGAAACGAGGTTGTGGGATGAGGTCCTTGCCCACAATGGCACTCAGCCTGCTCCATTCGATGAGACGCACGTGTGGTGAGAGAGGCTTGTCAGCCCAGAAGCAAGCAGGGCAGCCAGGGAGGGGATCTGCATGCAGCTTGGAAGCCCTAGACTCCTGCCTCCCACCCAGGGAATGCCGGCTCTGCCCATCAGGCCCCATTCCCAAGTGGGCACCCAGCTTCAGCATCTGCCCTTTCCCAGCCATGGAACCATTCCCAGGCCACACCCTGAGCCCTGCCAAGGGTGACCTTGGCTCCCCGGGTGGGCTGAATGGCACGACTGTGTTAGGGGAGAGAAGGCCCAGGAGGCCTTCAGGGAACTGCCACCACATAGCAGTGCTCAGGAAAAGGCACTCTGCTTTCTGTAGGCTGGATGCACACTCGAGTTTTGGCTTGAGGCAGAGAGAGCTCAGCTAGGCGATTCCAGGCTGAAGGCAAAGCAGAGAGTTTTTTGGTGGAGCGATGGCACCATCTGCTGGCCAGCAAGCGTGGCAGGAGAAGCCTCACTCCAAATGAGTTCCTGAGGAAGTTTCCAAGCAGGAGGCACTCTGGCTCCCCAAGCTCCAGAGTCCTGCTTACGACTTCCCTGTGGCAACAGAGTGGGTGCCAAGGGCATGTGGGTTGGAGGGTGCTCAGAAGCCACAGGCGAGGCTTTGGGCACCCAGTGTTCTCTGATGGAAAACACTGCAGGCCCGAGCATCCATGAACTCCTCCAAGGCTTTGCAGTGGGATAGCTGTCCATAGCAGATGGCTCCCTGCCAAGTGCTGCAGGCCTTTCTGGAGGGCTAAGCTGGAGCTTCCTTGCAGGCTGCTGGGCCAGGGGCATGTGTCCCCTGGGCCAGAAGGCTGCAGGAGGAGCTCCTAGCTAGGGGAGAGCAAGCACGTTGTTTCCTTGGCCTACACTGGCCTGTGAACACAGAGGCCAGCCAGCAGTGATGACAGCACAGGCAGCAAGGGGGTGTGGCAGGCAGCTAAGAGGCGGCAGGAGTCCCACTTGAAAGTGGGCTCATGACTGTTTGGTGCTCAGGCCCCAGTGCTCACGTGCACACACCGCCTCTGGACCTGCAGCTTCCCAGCAGTGCAAGAGACACACAGGCACCACCCTGGGGCCTTCTCGAATGAACTGTGCTCCGTCGAGGTCCTGCTGGCTGGCAGTGGCCAAGGCCAGCACAGGCCCTCGGGAGGCCTGGCTGAGCCTGGGATGGGTCCGGACCTAGCAGTGCCCAGGGCAAGCCTGGGACTGCAGGCCAGGCTGCAGGCTCATTCCAGTTTGGGCCTGGTACGCAGAGCCTTCGGCTAGGACGTGCAGGGGGAAGGCTCAGCACAGTGGCTTTGGCCTGCAATCCACGTTCCTCCCTCGGGCTGCCCTGCCTGGCAGACCCACACTCCCTAGAAGTGTGTTCCTGAGGCAGTTGGACAGTTGGGGAGGTGGAGGCTCTCCCAACATGGGAGGCCTGCCCAGAACATGGCTGTGTGTCCAAAGAGGATTCCCTGCACCTCTGGCGCTGGGCAGAGATTTTCTGCACACAGGAGACCCTTGGCACACACAGTGTTTCCCCATGGAAAGCAGTGTGAGAAAGAGCCCCCTCCAGGGAAGCATGGCACTCGCCCATCGAAGCCCTCCATGCAGCAGGCTGTCATGGACTCGGCTGCAGGCCTTTGTGGCTGGAGAGACTGCAGCTCCTCTGGAGGCTCTGGGTCCATTTGCACTCCCCTTGGAGGAAACGAGGTTGTGGGATGAGGTCCTTGCCCACAATGGCACTCAGCCTGCTCCATTCGATGAGACGCACGTGTGGTGAGAGAGGCTTGTCAGCCCAGAAGCAAGCAGGGCAGCCAGGGAGGGGATCTGCATGCAGCTTGGAAGCCCTAGACTCCTGCCTCCCACCCAGGGAATGCCAGCTCTGCCCATCAGGCCCCATTCCCAAGTGGGCACCCAGCTTCAGCATCTGCCCTTTCCCAGCCATGGAACCATTCCCAGGCCACACCCTGAGCCCTGCCAAGGGTGACCTTGGCTCCCCGGGTGGGCTGAATGGCACGACTGTGTTAGGGGAGAGAAGGCCCAGGAGGCCTTCAGGGAACTGCCACCACATAGCAGTGCTCAGGAAAAGGCACTCTGCTTTCTGTAGGCTGGATGCACACTCGAGTTTTGGCTTGAGGCAGAGAGAGCTCAGCTAGGCGATTCCAGGCTGAAGGCAAAGCAGAGAGGTTTTTGGTGGAGCGATGGCACCATCTGCTGGCCAGCAAGCGTGGCAGGAGAAGCCTCACTCCAAATGAGTTCCTGAGGAAGTTTCCAAGCAGGAGGCACTCTGGCTCCCCAAGCTCCAGAGTCCTGCTTACGACTTCCCTGTGGCAACAGAGTGGGTGCCAAGGGCATGTGGGTTGGAGGGTGCTCAGAAGCCACAGGCGAGGCTTTGGGCACCCAGTGTTCTCTGATGGAAAACACTGCAGGCCCGAGCATCCATGAACTCCTCCAAGGCTTTGCAGTGGGATAGCTGTCCATAGCAGATGGCTCCCTGCCAAGTGCTGCAGGCCTTTCTGGAGGGCTAAGCTGGAGCTTCCTTGCAGGCTGCTGGGCCAGGGGCATGTGTCCCCTGGGCCAGAAGGCTGCAGGAAGAGCTCCTAGCTAGGGGAGAGCAAGCACGTTGTTTCCTTGGCCTACACTGGCCTGTGAACACAGAGGCCAGCCAGCAGTGATGACAGCACAGGCAGCAAGGGGCTGTGGCAGGCAGCTAAGAGGCGGCAGGAGTCCCACTTGAAAGTGGGCTCATGACTGTTTGGTGCTCAGGCCCCAGTGCTCACGTGCACACACAGCCTCTGGACCTGCAGCTTCCCAGCAGTGCAAGAGACACACAGGCACCACCCTGGGGCCTTCTCGAATGAACTGTGCTGCGTCGAGGTCCTGCTGGCTGGCAGTGGCCAAGGCCAGCACAGGCCCTCGGGAGGCCTGGCTGAGCCTGGGATGGGTCCGGACCTAGCAGTGCCCAGGGCAAGCCTGGGACTGCAGGCCAGGCTGCAGGCTCATTCCAGTTTGGGCCTGGTACGCAGAGCCTTCGGCTAGGACGTGCAGGGGGAAGGCTCAGCACAGTGGCTTTGGCCTGCCATCCACGTTCCTCCCTCGGGCTGCCCTGCCTGGCAGACCCACACTCCCTAGAAGTGTGTTCCTGAGGCAGTTGGACAGTTGGGGAGGTGGAGGCTCTCCCAACATGGGAGGCCTGCCCAGAACATGGCTGTGTGTCCAAAGAGGATTCCCTGCACCTCTGGCGCTGGGCAGAGATTTTCTGCACACAGGAGACCCTTGGCACACACAGTGTTTCCCCATGGAAAGCAGTGTGAGAAAGAGCCCCCGCCAGGGAAGCATGGCACTCGCCCATCGAAGCCCTCCATGCAGCAGGCTGTCATGGACTCGGCTGCAGGCCTTTGTGGCTGGAGAGACTGCAGCTCCTCTGGAGGCTCTGGGTCCATTTGCACTCCCCTTGGAGGAAACGAGGTTGTGGGATGAGGTCCTTGCCCACAATGGCACTCAGCCTGCTCCATTCGATGAGACGCACGTGTGGTGAGAGAGGCTTGTCAGCCCAGAAGCAAGCAGGGCAGCCAGGGAGGGGATCTGCATGCAGCTTGGAAGCCCTAGACTCCTGCCTCCCACCCAGGGAATGCCGGCTCTGCCCATCAGGCCCCATTCCCAAGTGGGCACCCAGCTTCAGCATCTGCCCTTTCCCAGCCATGGAACCATTCCCAGGCCACACCCTGAGCCCTGCCAAGGGTGACCTTGGCTCCCCGGGTGGGCTGAATGGCACGACTGTGTTAGGGGAGAGAAGGCCCAGGAGGCCTTCAGGGAACTGCCACCACATAGCAGTGCTCAGGAAAAGGCACTCTGCTTTCTGTAGGCTGGATGCACACTCGAGTTTTGGCTTGAGGCAGAGAGAGCTCAGCTAGGCGATTCCAGGCTGAAGGCAAAGCAGAGAGTTTTTTGGTGGAGCGATGGCACCATCTGCTGGCCAGCAAGCGTGGCAGGAGAAGCCTCACTCCAAATGAGTTCCTGAGGAAGTTTCCAAGCAGGAGGCACTCTGGCTCCCCAAGCTCCAGAGTCCTGCTTACGACTTCCCTGTGGCAACAGAGTGGGTGCCAAGGGCATGTGGGTTGGAGGGTGCTCAGAAGCCACAGGCGAGGCTTTGGGCACCCAGTGTTCTCTGATGGAAAACACTGCAGGCCCGAGCATCCATGAACTCCTCCAAGGCTTTGCAGTGGGATAGCTGTCCATAGCAGATGGCTCCCTGCCAAGTGCTGCAGGCCTTTCTGGAGGGCTAAGCTGGAGCTTCCTTGCAGGCTGCTGGGCCAGGGGCATGTGTCCCCTGGGCCAGAAGGCTGCAGGAGGAGCTCCTAGCTAGGGGAGAGCAAGCACGTTGTTTCCTTGGCCTACACTGGCCTGTGAACACAGAGGCCAGCCAGCAGTGATGACAGCACAGGCAGCAAGGGGGTGTGGCAGGCAGCTAAGAGGCGGCAGGAGTCCCACTTGAAAGTGGGCTCATGACTGTTTGGTGCTCAGGCCCCAGTGCTCACGTGCACACACCGCCTCTGGACCTGCAGCTTCCCAGCAGTGCAAGAGACACACAGGCACCACCCTGGGGCCTTCTCGAATGAACTGTGCTGCGTCGAGGTCCTGCTGGCTGGCAGTGGCCAAGGCCAGCACAGGCCCTCGGGAGGCCTGGCTGAGCCTGGGATGGGTCCGGACCTAGCAGTGCCCAGGGCAAGCCTGGGACTGCAGGCCAGGCTGCAGGCTCATTCCAGTTTGGGCCTGGTACGCAGAGCCTTCGGCTAGGACGTGCAGGGGGAAGGCTCAGCACAGTGGCTTTGGCCTGCAATCCACGTTCCTCCCTCGGGCCGCCCTGCCTGGCAGACCCACACTCCCTAGAAGTGTGTTCCTGAGGCAGTTGGACAGTTGGGGAGGTGGAGGCTCTCCCAACATGGGAGGCCTGCCCAGAACATGGCTGTGTGTCCAAAGAGGATTCCCTGCACCTCTGGCGCTGGGCAGAGATTTTCTGCACACAGGAGACCCTTGGCACACACAGTGTTTCCCCATGGAAAGCAGTGTGAGAAAGAGCCCCCTCCAGGGAAGCATGGCACTCGCCCATCGAAGCCCTCCATGCAGCAGGCTGTCATGGACTCGGCTGCAGGCCTTTGTGGCTGGAGAGACTGCAGCTCCTCTGGAGGCTCTGGGTCCATTTGCACTCCCCTTGGAGGAAACGAGGTTGTGGGATGAGGTCCTTGCCCACAATGGCACTCAGCCTGCTCCATTCGATGAGACGCACGTGTGGTGAGAGAGGCTTGTCAGCCCAGAAGCAAGCAGGGCAGCCAGGGAGGGGATCTGCATGCAGCTTGGAAGCCCTAGACTCCTGCCTCCCACCCAGGGAATGCCGGCTCTGCCCATCAGGCCCCATTCCCAAGTGGGCACCCAGCTTCAGCATCTGCCCTTTCCCAGCCATGGAACCATTCCCAGGCCACACCCTGAGCCCTGCCAAGGGTGACCTTGGCTCCCCGGGTGGGCTGAATGGCACGACTGTGTTAGGGGAGAGAAGGCCCAGGAGGCCTTCAGGGAACTGCCACCACATAGCAGTGCTCAGGAAAAGGCACTCTGCTTTCTGTAGGCTGGATGCACACTCGAGTTTTGGCTTGAGGCAGAGAGAGCTCAGCTAGGCGATTCCAGGCTGAAGGCAAAGCAGAGAGTTTTTTGGTGGAGCGATGGCACCATCTGCTGGCCAGCAAGCGTGGCAGGAGAAGCCTCACTGCAAATGAGTTCCTGAGGAAGTTTCCAAGCAGGAGGCACTCTGGCTCCCCAAGCTCCAGAGTCCTGCTTACGACTTCCCTGTGGCAACAGAGTGGGTGCCAAGGGCATGTGGGTTGGAGGGTGCTCAGAAGCCACAGGCGAGGCTTTGGGCACCCAGTGTTCTCTGATGGAAAACACTGCAGGCCCGAGCATCCATGAACTCCTCCAAGGCTTTGCAGTGGGATAGCTGTCCATAGCAGATGGCTCCCTGCCAAGTGCTGCAGGCCTTTCTGGAGGGCTAAGCTGGAGCTTCCTTGCAGGCTGCTGGGCCAGGGGCATGTGTCCCCTGGGCCAGAAGGCTGCAGGAAGAGCTCCTAGCTAGGGGAGAGCAAGCACGTTGTTTCCTTGGCCTACACTGGCCTGTGAACACAGAGGCCAGCCAGCAGTGATGACAGCACAGGCAGCAAGGGGGTGTGGCAGGCAGCTAAGAGGCGGCAGGAGTCCCACTTGAAAGTGGGCTCATGACTGTTTGGTGCTCAGGCCCCAGTGCTCACGTGCACACACAGCCTCTGGACCTGCAGTTTCCCAGCAGTGCAAGAGACACACAGGCACCACCCTGGGGCCTTCTCGAATGAACTGTGCTGCGTCGAGGTCCTGCTGGCTGGCAGTGGCCAAGGCCAGCACAGGCCCTCGGGAGGCCTGGCTGAGCCTGGGATGGGTCCGGACCTAGCAGTGCCCAGGGCAAGCCTGGGACTGCAGGCCAGGCTGCAGGCTCATTCCAGTTTGGGCCTGGTACGCAGAGCCTTCGGCTAGGACGTGCAGGGGGAAGGCTCAGCACAGTGGCTTTGGCCTGCAATCCACGTTCCTCCCTCGGGCCGCCCTGCCTGGCAGACCCACACTCCCTAGAAGTGTGTTCCTGAGGCAGTTGGACAGTTGGGGAGGTGGAGGCTCTCCCAACATGGGAGGCCTGCCCAGAACATGGCTGTGTGTCCAAAGAGGATTCCCTGCACCTCTGGCGCTGGGCAGAGATTTTCTGCACACAGGAGACCCTTGGCACACACAGTGTTTCCCCATGGAAAGCAGTGTGAGAAAGAGCCCCCACCAGGGAAGCATGGCACTCGCCCATCGAAGCCCTCCATGCAGCAGGCTGTCATGGACTCGGCTGCAGGCCTTTGTGGCTGGAGAGACTGCAGCTCCTCTGGAGGCTCTGGGTCCATTTGCACTCCCCTTGGAGGAAACGAGGTTGTGGGATGAGGTCCTTGCCCACAATGGCACTCAGCCTGCTCCATTCGATGAGACGCACGTGTGGTGAGAGAGGCTTGTCAGCCCAGAAGCAAGCAGGGCAGCCAGGGAGGGGATCTGCATGCAGCTTGGAAGCCCTAGACTCCTGCCTCCCACCCAGGGAATGCCGGCTCTGCCCATCAGGCCCCATTCCCAAGTGGGCACCCAGCTTCAGCATCTGCCCTTTCCCAGCCATGGAACCATTCCCAGGCCACACCCTGAGCCCTGCCAAGGGTGACCTTGGCTCCCCGGGTGGGCTGAATGGCACGACTGTGTTAGGGGAGAGAAGGCCCAGGAGGCCTTCAGGGAACTGCCACCACATAGCAGTGCTCAGGAAAAGGCACTCTGCTTTCTGTAGGCTGGATGCACACTCGAGTTTTGGCTTGAGGCAGAGAGAGCTCAGCTAGGCGATTCCAGGCTGAAGGCAAAGCAGAGAGGTTTTTGGTGGAGCGATGGCACCATCTGCTGGCCAGCAAGCGTGGCAGGAGAAGCCTCACTCCAAATGAGTTCCTGAGGAAGTTTCCAAGCTGGAGGCACTCTGGCTCCCCAAGCTCCAGAGTCCTGCTTACGACTTCCCTGTGGCAACAGAGTGGGTGCCAAGGGCATGTGGGTTGGAGGGTGCTCAGAAGCCACAGGCGAGGCTTTGGGCACCCAGTGTTCTCTGATGGAAAACACTGCAGGCCCGAGCATCCATGAACTCCTCCAAGGCTTTGCAGTGGGATAGCTGTCCATAGCAGATGGCTCCCTGCCAAGTGCTGCAGGCCTTTCTGGAGGGCTAAGCTGGAGCTTCCTTGCAGGCTGCTGGGCCAGGGGCATGTGTCCCCTGGGCCAGAAGGCTGCAGGAGGAGCTCCTAGCTAGGGGAGAGCAAGCACGTTGTTTCCTTGGCCTACACTGGCCTGTGAACACAGAGGCCAGCCAGCAGTGATGACAGCACAGGCAGCAAGGGGGTGTGGCAGGCAGCTAAGAGGCGGCAGGAGTCCCACTTGAAAGTGGGCTCATGACTGTTTGGTGCTCAGGCCCCAGTGCTCACGTGCACACACCGCCTCTGGACCTGCAGCTTCCCAGCAGTGCAAGAGACACACAGGCACCACCCTGGGGCCTTCTCGAATGAACTGTGCTGCGTCGAGGTCCTGCTGGCTGGCAGTGGCCAAGGCCAGCGCAGGCCCTCGGGAGGCCTGGCTGAGCCTGGGATGGGTCCGGACCTAGCAGTGCCCAGGGCAAGCCTGGGACTGCAGGCCAGGCTGCAGGCTCATTCCAGTTTGGGCCTGGTACGCAGAGCCTTCGGCTAGGACGTGCAGGGGGAAGGCTCAGCACTGTGGCTTTGGCCTGCAATCCACGTTCCTCCCTCGGGCCGCCCTGCCTGGCAGACCCACACTCCCTAGAAGTGTGTTCCTGAGGCAGTTGGACAGTTGGGGAGGTGGAGGCTCTCCCAACATGGGAGGCCTGCCCAGAACATGGCTGTGTGTCCAAAGAGGATTCCCTGCACCTCTGGCGCTGGGCAGAGATTTTCTGCACACAGGAGACCCTTGGCACACACAGTGTTTCCCCATGGAAAGCAGTGTGAGAAAGAGCCCCCGCCAGGGAAGCATGGCACTCGCCCATCGAAGCCCTCCATGCAGCAGGCTGTCATGGACTCGGCTGCAGGCCTTTGTGGCTGGAGAGACTGCAGCTCCTCTGGAGGCTCTGGGTCCATTTGCACTCCCCTTGGAGGAAACGAGGTTGTGGGATGAGGTCCTTGCCCACAATGGCACTCAGCCTGCTCCATTCGATGAGACGCACGTGTGGTGAGAGAGGCTTGTCAGCCCAGAAGCAAGCAGGGCAGCCAGGGAGGGGATCTGCATGCAGCTTGGAAGCCCTAGACTCCTGCCTCCCACCCAGGGAATGCCGGCTCTGCCCATCAGGCCCCATTCCCAAGTGGGCACCCAGCTTCAGCATCTGCCCTTTCCCAGCCATGGAACCATTCCCAGGCCACACCCTGAGCCCTGCCAAGGGTGACCTTGGCTCCCCGGGTGGGCTGAATGGCACGACTGTGTTAGGGGAGAGAAGGCCCAGGAGGCCTTCAGGGAACTGCCACCACATAGCAGTGCTCAGGAAAAGGCACTCTGCTTTCTGTAGGCTGGATGCACACTCGAGTTTTGGCTTGAGGCAGAGAGAGCTCAGCTAGGCGATTCCAGGCTGAAGGCAAAGCAGAGAGTTTTTTGGTGGAGCGATGGCACCATCTGCTGGCCAGCAAGCGTGGCAGGAGAAGCCTCACTCCAAATGAGTTCCTGAGGAAGTTTCCAAGCAGGAGGCACTCTGGCTCCCCAAGCTCCAGAGTCCTGCTTACGACTTCCCTGTGGCAACAGAGTGGGTGCCAAGGGCATGTGGGTTGGAGGGTGCTCAGAAGCCACAGGCGAGGCTTTGGGCACCCAGTGTTCTCTGATGGAAAACACTGCAGGCCCGAGCATCCATGAACTCCTCCAAGGCTTTGCAGTGGGATAGCTGTCCATAGCAGATGGCTCCCTGCCAAGTGCTGCAGGCCTTTCTGGAGGGCTAAGCTGGAGCTTCCTTGCAGGCTGCTGGGCCAGGGGCATGTGTCCCCTGGGCCAGAAGGCTGCAGGAGGAGCTCCTAGCTAGGGGAGAGCAAGCACGTTGTTTCCTTGGCCTACACTGGCCTGTGAACACAGAGGCCAGCCAGCAGTGATGACAGCACAGGCAGCAAGGGGGTGTGGCAGGCAGCTAAGAGGCGGCAGGAGTCCCACTTGAAAGTGGGCTCATGACTGTTTGGTGCTCAGGCCCCAGTGCTCACGTGCACACACCGCCTCTGGACCTGCAGCTTCCCAGCAGTGCAAGAGACACACAGGCACCACCCTGGGGCCTTCTCGAATGAACTGTGCTGCGTCGAGGTCCTGCTGGCTGGCAGTGGCCAAGGCCAGCACAGGCCCTCGGGAGGCCTGGCTGAGCCTGGGATGGGTCCGGACCTAGCAGTGCCCAGGGCAAGCCTGGGACTGCAGGCCAGGCTGCAGGCTCATTCCAGTTTGGGCCTGGTACGCAGAGCCTTCGGCTAGGACGTGCAGGGGGAAGGCTCAGCACAGTGGCTTTGGCCTGCAATCCACGTTCCTCCCTCGGGCCGCCCTGCCTGGCAGACCCACACTCCCTAGAAGTGTGTTCCTGAGGCAGTTGGACAGTTGGGGAGGTGGAGGCTCTCCCAACATGGGAGGCCTGCCCAGAACATGGCTGTGTGTCCAAAGAGGATTCCCTGCACCTCTGGCGCTGGGCAGAGATTTTCTGCACACAGGAGACCCTTGGCACACACAGTGTTTCCCCATGGAAAGCAGTGTGAGAAAGAGCCCCCGCCAGGGAAGCATGGCACTCGCCCATCGAAGCCCTCCATGCAGCAGGCTGTCATGGACTCGGCTGCAGGCCTTTGTGGCTGGAGAGACTGCAGCTCCTCTGGAGGCTCTGGGTCCATTTGCACTCCCCTTGGAGGAAACGAGGTTGTGGGATGAGGTCCTTGCCCACAATGGCACTCAGCCTGCTCCATTCGATGAGACGCATGTGTGGTGAGAGAGGCTTGTCAGCCCAGAAGCAAGCAGGGCAGCCAGGGAGGGGATCTGCATGCAGCTTGGAAGCCCTAGACTCCTGCCTCCCACCCAGGGAATGCCGGCTCTGCCCATCAGGCCCCATTCCCAAGTGGGCACCCAGCTTCAGCATCTGCCCTTTCCCAGCCATGGAACCATTCCCAGGCCACACCCTGAGCCCTGCCAAGGGTGACCTTGGCTCCCCGGGTGGGCTGAATGGCACGACTGTGTTAGGGGAGAGAAGGCCCAGGAGGCCTTCAGGGAACTGCCACCACATAGCAGTGCTCAGGAAAAGGCACTCTGCTTTCTGTAGGCTGAATGCACACTCGAGTTTTGGCTTAAGGCAGAGAGAGCTCAGCTAGGCGATTCCAGGCTGAAGGCAAAGCAGAGAGTTTTTTGGTGGAGCGATGGCACCATCTGCTGGCCAGCAAGCATGGCAGGAGAAGCCTCACTCCAAATGAGTTCCTGAGGAAGTTTCCAAGCAGGAGGCACTCTGGCTCCCCAAGCTCCAGAGTCCTGCTTACGACTTCCCTGTGGCAACAGAGTGGGTGCCAAGGGCATGTGGGTTGGAGGGTGCTCAGAAGCCACAGGCGAGGCTTTGGGCACCCAGTGTTCTCTGATGGAAAACACTGCAGGCCCGAGCATCCATGAACTCCTCCAAGGCTTTGCAGTGGGATAGCTGTCCATAGCAGATGGCTCCCTGCCAAGTGCTGCAGGCCTTTCTGGAGGGCTAAGCTGGAGCTTCCTTGCAGGCTGCTGGGCCAGGGGCATGTGTCCCCTGGGCCAGAAGGCTGCAGGAGGAGCTCCTAGCTAGGGGAGAGCAAGCACGTTGTTTCCTTGGCCTACACTGGCCTGTGAACACAGAGGCCAGCCAGCAGTGATGACAGCACAGGCAGCAAGGGGGTGTGGCAGGCAGCTAAGAGGCGGCAGGAGTCCCACTTGAAAGTGGGCTCATGACTGTTTGGTGCTCAGGCCCCAGTGCTCACGTGCACACACCGCCTCTGGACCTGCAGCTTCCCAGCAGTGCAAGAGACACACAGGCACCACCCTGGGGCCTTCTCGAATGAACTGTGCTGCGTCGAGGTCCTGCTGGCTGGCAGTGGCCAAGGCCAGCGCAGGCCCTCGGGAGGCCTGGCTGAGCCTGGGATGGGTCCGGACCTAGCAGTGCCCAGGGCAAGCCTGGGACTGCAGGCCAGGCTGCAGGCTCATTCCAGTTTGGGCCTGGTACGCAGAGCCTTCTGCTAGGACGTGCAGGGGGAAGGCTCAGCACTGTGGCTTTGGCCTGCAATCCACGTTCCTCCCTCGGGGCGCCCTGCCTGGCAGACCCACACTCCCTAGAAGTGTGTTCCTGAGGCAGTTGGACAGTTGGGGAGGTGGAGGCTCTCCCAACATGGGAGGCCTGCCCAGAACATGGCTGTGTGTCCAAAGAGGATTCCCTGCACCTCTGGCGCTGGGCAGAGATTTTCTGCACACAGGAGACCCTTGGCACACACAGTGTTTCCCCATGGAAAGCAGTGTGAGAAAGAGCCCCCGCCAGGGAAGCATGGCACTCGCCCATCGAAGCCCTCCATGCAGCAGGCTGTCATGGACTCGGCTGCAGGCCTTTGTGGCTGGAGAGACTGCAGCTCCTCTGGAGGCTCTGGGTCCATTTGCACTCCCCTTGGAGGAAACGAGGTTGTGGGATGAGGTCCTTGCCCACAATGGCACTCAGCCTGCTCCATTCGATGAGACGCACGTGTGGTGAGAGAGGCTTGTCAGCCCAGAAGCAAGCAGGGCAGCCAGGGAGGGGATCTGCATGCAGCTTGGAAGCCCTAGACTGCTGCCTCCCACCCAGGGAATGCCGGCTCTGCCCATCAGGCCCCATTCCCAAGTGGGCACCCAGCTTCAGCATCTGCCCTTTCCCAGCCATGGAACCATTCCCAGGCCACACCCTGAGCCCTGCCAAGGGTGACCTTGGCTCCCCGGGTGGGCTGAATGGCACGACTGTGTTAGGGGAGAGAAGGCCCAGGAGGCCTTCAGGGAACTGCCACCACATAGCAGTGCTCAGGAAAAGGCACTCTGCTTTCTGTAGGCTGGATGCACACTCGAGTTTTGGCTTGAGGCAGAGAGAGCTCAGCTAGGCGATTCCAGGCTGAAGGCAAAGCAGAGAGTTTTTTGGTGGAGCGATGGCACCATCTGCTGGCCAGCAAGCGTGGCAGGAGAAGCCTCACTCCAAATGAGTTCCTGAGGAAGTTTCCAAGCAGGAGGCACTCTGGCTCCCCAAGCTCCAGAGTCCTGCTTACGACTTCCCTGTGGCAACAGAGTGGGTGCCAAGGGCATGTGGGTTGGAGGGTGCTCAGAAGCCACAGGCGAGGCTTTGGGCACCCAGTGTTCTCTGATGGAAAACACTGCAGGCCCGAGCATCCATGAACTCCTCCAAGGCTTTGCAGTGGGATAGCTGTCCATAGCAGATGGCTCCCTGCCAAGTGCTGCAGGCCTTTCTGGAGGGCTAAGCTGGAGCTTCCTTGCAGGCTGCTGGGCCAGGGGCATGTGTCCCCTGGGCCAGAAGGCTGCAGGAGGAGCTCCTAGCTAGGGGAGAGCAAGCACGTTGTTTCCTTGGCCTACACTGGCCTGTGAACACAGAGGCCAGCCAGCAGTGATGACAGCACAGGCAGCAAGGGGGTGTGGCAGGCAGCTAAGAGGCGGCAGGAGTCCCACTTGAAAGTGGGCTCATGACTGTTTGGTGCTCAGGCCCCAGTGCTCACGTGCACACACCGCCTCTGGACCTGCAGCTTCCCAGCAGTGCAAGAGACACACAGGCACCACCCTGGGGCCTTCTCGAATGAACTGTGCTGGGTCGAGGTCCTGCTGGCTGGCAGTGGCCAAGGCCAGCACAGGCCCTCGGGAGGCCTGGCTGAGCCTGGGATGGGTCCGGACCTAGCAGTGCCCAGGGCAAGCCTGGGACTGCAGGCCAGGCTGCAGGCTCATTCCAGTTTGGGCCTGGTACGCAGAGCCTTCGGCTAGGACGTGCAGGGGGAAGGCTCAGCACAGTGGCTTTGGCCTGCCATCCACGTTCCTCCCTCGGGCCGCCCTGCCTGGCAGACCCACACTCCCTAGAAGTGTGTTCCTGAGGCAGTTGGACAGTTGGGGAGGTGGAGGCTCTCCCAACATGGGAGGCCTGCCCAGAACATGGCTGTGTGTCCAAAGAGGATTCCCTGCACCTCTGGCGCTGGGCAGAGATTTTCTGCACACAGGAGACCCTTGGCACACACAGTGTTTCCCCATGGAAAGCAGTGTGAGAAAGAGCCCCCGCCAGGGAAGCATGGCACTCGCCCATCGAAGCCCTCCATGCAGCAGGCTGTCATGGACTCGGCTGCAGGCCTTTGTGGCTGGAGAGACTGCAGCTCCTCTGGAGGCTCTGGGTCCATTTGCACTCCCCTTGGAGGAAACGAGGTTGTGGGATGAGGTCCTTGCCCACAATGGCACTCAGCCTGCTCCATTTGATGAGACGCACGTGTGGTGAGAGAGGCTTGTCAGCCCAGAAGCAAGCAGGGCAGCCAGGGAGGGGATCTGCATGCAGCTTGGAAGCCCTAGACTGCTGCCTCCCACCCAGGGAATGCCGGCTCTGCCCATCAGGCCCCATTCCCAAGTGGGCACCCAGCTTCAGCATCTGCCCTTTCCCAGCCATGGAACCATTCCCAGGCCACACCCTGAGCCCTGCCAAGGGTGACCTTGGCTCCCCGGGTGGGCTGAATGGCACGACTGTGTTAGGGGAGAGAAGGCCCAGGAGGCCTTCAGGGAACTGCCACCACATAGCAGTGCTCAGGAAAAGGCACTCTGCTTTCTGTAGGCTGGATGCACACTCGAGTTTTGGCTTGAGGCAGAGAGAGCTCAGCTAGGCGATTCCAGGCTGAAGGCAAAGCAGAGAGTTTTTTGGTGGAGCGATGGCACCATCTGCTGGCCAGCAAGCGTGGCAGGAGAAGCCTCACTCCAAATGAGTTCCTGAGGAAGTTTCCAAGCAGGAGGCACTCTGGCTCCCCAAGCTCCAGAGTCCTGCTTACGACTTCCCTGTGGCAACAGAGTGGGTGCCAAGGGCATGTGGGTTGGAGGGTGCTCAGAAGCCACAGGCGAGGCTTTGGGCACCCAGTGTTCTCTGATGGAAAACACTGCAGGCCCGAGCATCCATGAACTCCTCCAAGGCTTTGCAGTGGGATAGCTGTCCATAGCAGATGGCTCCCTGCCAAGTGCTGCAGGCCTTTCTGGAGGGCTAAGCTGGAGCTTCCTTGCAGGCTGCTGGGCCAGGGGCATGTGTCCCCTGGGCCAGAAGGCTGCAGGAGGAGCTCCTAGCTAGGGGAGAGCAAGCACGTTGTTTCCTTGGCCTACACTGGCCTGTGAACACAGAGGCCAGCCAGCAGTGATGACAGCACAGGCAGCAAGGGGGTGTGGCAGGCAGCTAAGAGGCGGCAGGAGTCCCACTTGAAAGTGGGCTCATGACTGTTTGGTGCTCAGGCCCCAGTGCTCACGTGCACACACAGCCTCTGGACCTGCAGCTTCCCAGCAGTGCAAGAGACACACAGGCACCACCCTGGGGCCTTCTCGAATGAACTGTGCTGCGTCGAGGTCCTGCTGGCTGGCAGTGGCCAAGGCCAGCACAGGCCCTCGGGAGGCCTGGCTGAGCCTGGGATGGGTCCGGACCTAGCAGTGCCCAGGGCAAGCCTGGGACTGCAGGCCAGGCTGCAGGCTCATTCCAGTTTGGGCCTGGTACGCAGAGCCTTCGGCTAGGACGTGCAGGGGGAAGGCTCAGCACAGTGGCTTTGGCCTGCCATCCACGTTCCTCCCTCGGGCTGCCCTGCCTGGCAGACCCACACTCCCTAGAAGTGTGTTCCTGAGGCAGTTGGACAGTTGGGGAGGTGGAGGCTCTCCCAACATGGGAGGCCTGCCCAGAACATGGCTGTGTGTCCAAAGAGGATTCCCTGCACCTCTGGCGCTGGGCAGAGATTTTCTGCACACAGGAGACCCTTGGCACACACAGTGTTTCCCCATGGAAAGCAGTGTGAGAAAGAGCCCCCGCCAGGGAAGCATGGCACTCGCCCATCGAAGCCCTCCATGCAGCAGGCTGTCATGGACTCGGCTGCAGGCCTTTGTGGCTGGAGAGACTGCAGCTCCTCTGGAGGCTCTGGGTCCATTTGCACTCCCCTTGGAGGAAACGAGGTTGTGGGATGAGGTCCTTGCCCACAATGGCACTCAGCCTGCTCCATTCGATGAGACGCACGTGTGGTGAGAGAGGCTTGTCAGCCCAGAAGCAAGCAGGGCAGCCAGGGAGGGGATCTGCATGCAGCTTGGAAGCCCTAGACTGCTGCCTCCCACCCAGGGAATGCCGGCTCTGCCCATCAGGCCCCATTCCCAAGTGGGCACCCAGCTTCAGCATCTGCCCTTTCCCAGCCATGGAACCATTCCCAGGCCACACCCTGAGCCCTGTCAAGGGTGACCTTGGCTCCCCGGGTGGGCTGAATGGCACGACTGTGTTAGGGGAGAGAAGGCCCAGGAGGCCTTCAGGGAACTGCCACCACATAGCAGTGCTCAGGAAAAGGCACTCTGCTTTCTGTAGGCTGGATGCACACTCGAGTTTTGGCTTGAGGCAGAGAGAGCTCAGCTAGGCGATTCCAGGCTGAAGGCAAAGCAGAGAGTTTTTTGGTGGAGCGATGGCACCATCTGCTGGCCAGCAAGCGTGGCAGGAGAAGCCTCACTCCAAATGAGTTCCTGAGGAAGTTTCCAAGCAGGAGGCACTCTGGCTCCCCAAGCTCCAGAGTCCTGCTTACGACTTCCCTGTGGCAACAGAGTGGGTGCCAAGGGCATGTGGGTTGGAGGGTGCTCAGAAGCCACAGGCGAGGCTTTGGGCACCCAGTGTTCTCTGATGGAAAACACTGCAGGCCCGAGCATCCATGAACTCCTCCAAGGCTTTGCAGTGGGATAGCTGTCCATAGCAGATGGCTCCCTGCCAAGTGCTGCAGGCCTTTCTGGAGGGCTAAGCTGGAGCTTCCTTGCAGGCTGCTGGGCCAGGGGCATGTGTCCCCTGGGCCAGAAGGCTGCAGGAGGAGCTCCTAGCTAGGGGAGAGCAAGCACGTTGTTTCCTTGGCCTACACTGGCCTGTGAACACAGAGGCCAGCCAGCAGTGATGACAGCACAGGCAGCAAGGGGGTGTGGCAGGCAGCTAAGAGGCGGCAGGAGTCCCACTTGAAAGTGGGCTCATGACTGTTTGGTGCTCAGGCCCCAGTGCTCACGTGCACACACCGCCTCTGGACCTGCAGCTTCCCAGCAGTGCAAGAGACACACAGGCACCACCCTGGGGCCTTCTCGAATGAACTGTGCTGCATCGAGGTCCTGCTGGCTGGCAGTGGCCAAGGCCAGCACAGGCCCTCGGGAGGCCTGGCTGAGCCTGGGATGGGTCCGGACCTAGCAGTGCCCAGGGCAAGCCTGGGACTGCAGGCCAGGCTGCAGGCTCATTCCAGTTTGGGCCTGGTACGCAGAGCCTTCGGCTAGGACGTGCAGGGGGAAGGCTCAGCACAGTGGCTTTGGCCTGCAATCCACGTTCCTCCCTCGGGCCGCCCTGCCTGGCAGACCCACACTCCCTAGAAGTGTGTTCCTGAGGCAGTTGGACAGTTGGGGAGGTGGAGGCTCTCCCAACATGGGAGGCCTGCCCAGAACATGGCTGTGTGTCCAAAGAGGATTCCCTGCACCTCTGGCGCTGGGCAGAGATTTTCTGCACACAGGAGACCCTTGGCACACACAGTGTTTCCCCATGGAAAGCAGTGTGAGAAAGAGCCCCCTCCAGGGAAGCATGGCACTCGCCCATCGAAGCCCTCCATGCAGCAGGCTGTCATGGACTCGGCTGCAGGCCTTTGTGGCTGGAGAGACTGCAGCTCCTCTGGAGGCTCTGGGTCCATTTGCACTCCCCTTGGAGGAAACGAGGTTGTGGGATGAGGTCCTTGCCCACAATGGCACTCAGCCTGCTCCATTCGATGAGACGCACGTGTGGTGAGAGAGGCTTGTCAGCCCAGAAGCAAGCAGGGCAGCCAGGGAGGGGATCTGCATGCAGCTTGGAAGCCCTAGACTCCTGCCTCCCACCCAGGGAATGCCGGCTCTGCCCATCAGGCCCCATTCCCAAGTGGGCACCCAGCTTCAGCATCTGCCCTTTCCCAGCCATGGAACCATTCCCAGGCCACACCCTGAGCCCTGCCAAGGGTGACCTTGGCTCCCCGGGTGGGCTGAATGGCACGACTGTGTTAGGGGAGAGAAGGCCCAGGAGGCCTTCAGGGAACTGCCACCACATAGCAGTGCTCAGGAAAAGGCACTCTGCTTTCTGTAGGCTGGATGCACACTCGAGTTTTGGCTTGAGGCAGAGAGAGCTCAGCTAGGCGATTCCAGGCTGAAGGCAAAGCAGAGAGGTTTTTGGTGGAGCGATGGCACCATCTGCTGGCCAGCAAGCGTGGCAGGAGAAGCCTCACTCCAAATGAGTTCCTGAGGAAGTTTCCAAGCAGGAGGCACTCTGGCTCCCCAAGCTCCAGAGTCCTGCTTACGACTTCCCTGTGGCAACAGAGTGGGTGCCAAGGGCATGTGGGTTGGAGGGTGCTCAGAAGCCACAGGCGAGGCTTTGGGCACCCAGTGTTCTCTGATGGAAAACACTGCAGGCCCGAGCATCCATGAACTCCTCCAAGGCTTTGCAGTGGGATAGCTGTCCATAGCAGATGGCTCCCTGCCAAGTGCTGCAGGCCTTTCTGGAGGGCTAAGCTGGAGCTTCCTTGCAGGCTGCTGGGCCAGGGGCATGTGTCCCCTGGGCCAGAAGGCTGCAGGAAGAGCTCCTAGCTAGGGGAGAGCAAGCACGTTGTTTCCTTGGCCTACACTGGCCTGTGAACACAGAGGCCAGCCAGCAGTGATGACAGCACAGGCAGCAAGGGGCTGTGGCAGGCAGCTAAGAGGCGGCAGGAGTCCCACTTGAAAGTGGGCTCATGACTGTTTGGTGCTCAGGCCCCAGTGCTCACGTGCACACACAGCCTCTGGACCTGCAGCTTCCCAGCAGTGCAAGAGACACACAGGCACCACCCTGGGGCCTTCTCGAATGAACTGTGCTGCGTCGAGGTCCTGCTGGCTGGCAGTGGCCAAGGCCAGCACAGGCCCTCGGGAGGCCTGGCTGAGCCTGGGATGGGTCCGGACCTAGCAGTGCCCAGGGCAAGCCTGGGACTGCAGGCCAGGCTGCAG
Source organism: Hippopotamus amphibius kiboko (assembly GCF_030028045.1). NCBI lineage: Eukaryota > Metazoa > Chordata > Mammalia > Artiodactyla > Hippopotamidae > Hippopotamus > Hippopotamus amphibius. The sequence goes on along the minus strand of NC_080186.1, from coordinate 124,409,719 downwards.
GCTCATTCCAGTTTGGGCCTGGTACGCAGAGCCTTCGGCTAGGACGTGCAGGGGGAAGGCTCAGCACAGTGGCTTTGGCCTGCCATCCACGTTCCTCCCTCGGGCTGCCCTGCCTGGCAGACCCACACTCCCTAGAAGTGTGTTCCTGAGGCAGTTGGACAGTTGGGGAGGTGGAGGCTCTCCCAACATGGGAGGCCTGCCCAGAACATGGCTGTGTGTCCAAAGAGGATTCCCTGCACCTCTGGCGCTGGGCAGAGATTTTCTGCACACAGGAGACCCTTGGCACACACAGTGTTTCCCCATGGAAAGCAGTGTGAGAAAGAGCCCCCGCCAGGGAAGCATGGCACTCGCCCATCGAAGCCCTCCATGCAGCAGGCTGTCATGGACTCGGCTGCAGGCCTTTGTGGCTGGAGAGACTGCAGCTCCTCTGGAGGCTCTGGGTCCATTTGCACTCCCCTTGGAGGAAACGAGGTTGTGGGATGAGGTCCTTGCCCACAATGGCACTCAGCCTGCTCCATTCGATGAGACGCACGTGTGGTGAGAGAGGCTTGTCAGCCCAGAAGCAAGCAGGGCAGCCAGGGAGGGGATCTGCATGCAGCTTGGAAGCCCTAGACTGCTGCCTCCCACCCAGGGAATGCCGGCTCTGCCCATCAGGCCCCATTCCCAAGTGGGCACCCAGCTTCAGCATCTGCCCTTTCCCAGCCATGGAACCATTCCCAGGCCACACCCTGAGCCCTGCCAAGGGTGACCTTGGCTCCCCGGGTGGGCTGAATGGCACGACTGTGTTAGGGGAGAGAAGGCCCAGGAGGCCTTCAGGGAACTGCCACCACATAGCAGTGCTCAGGAAAAGGCACTCTGCTTTCTGTAGGCTGGATGCACACTCGAGTTTTGGCTTGAGGCAGAGAGAGCTCAGCTAGGCGATTCCAGGCTGAAGGCAAAGCAGAGAGTTTTTTGGTGGAGCGATGGCACCATCTGCTGGCCAGCAAGCGTGGCAGGAGAAGCCTCACTCCAAATGAGTTCCTGAGGAAGTTTCCAAGCAGGAGGCACTCTGGCTCCCCAAGCTCCAGAGTCCTGCTTACGACTTCCCTGTGGCAACAGAGTGGGTGCCAAGGGCATGTGGGTTGGAGGGTGCTCAGAAGCCACAGGCGAGGCTTTGGGCACCCAGTGTTCTCTGATGGAAAACACTGCAGGCCCGAGCATCCATGAACTCCTCCAAGGCTTTGCAGTGGGATAGCTGTCCATAGCAGATGGCTCCCTGCCAAGTGCTGCAGGCCTTTCTGGAGGGCTAAGCTGGAGCTTCCTTGCAGGCTGCTGGGCCAGGGGCATGTGTCCCCTGGGCCAGAAGGCTGCAGGAGGAGCTCCTAGCTAGGGGAGAGCAAGCACGTTGTTTCCTTGGCCTACACTGGCCTGTGAACACAGAGGCCAGCCAGCAGTGATGACAGCACAGGCAGCAAGGGGGTGTGGCAGGCAGCTAAGAGGCGGCAGGAGTCCCACTTGAAAGTGGGCTCATGACTGTTTGGTGCTCAGGCCCCAGTGCTCACGTGCACACACCGCCTCTGGACCTGCAGCTTCCCAGCAGTGCAAGAGACACACAGGCACCACCCTGGGGCCTTCTCGAATGAACTGTGCTGCGTCGAGGTCCTGCTGGCTGGCAGTGGCCAAGGCCAGCACAGGCCCTCGGGAGGCCTGGCTGAGCCTGGGATGGGTCCGGACCTAGCAGTGCCCAGGGCAAGCCTGGGACTGCAGGCCAGGCTGCAGGCTCATTCCAGTTTGGGCCTGGTACGCAGAGCCTTCGGCTAGGACGTGCAGGGGGAAGGCTCAGCACAGTGGCTTTGGCCTGCAATCCACGTTCCTCCCTCGGGCCGCCCTGCCTGGCAGACCCACACTCCCTAGAAGTGTGTTCCTGAGGCAGTTGGACAGTTGGGGAGGTGGAGGCTCTCCCAACATGGGAGGCCTGCCCAGAACATGGCTGTGTGTCCAAAGAGGATTCCCTGCACCTCTGGCGCTGGGCAGAGATTTTCTGCACACAGGAGACCCTTGGCACACACAGTGTTTCCCCATGGAAAGCAGTGTGAGAAAGAGCCCCCGCCAGGGAAGCATGGCACTCGCCCATCGAAGCCCTCCATGCAGCAGGCTGTCATGGACTCGGCTGCAGGCCTTTGTGGCTGGAGAGACTGCAGCTCCTCTGGAGGCTCTGGGTCCATTTGCACTCCCCTTGGAGGAAACGAGGTTGTGGGATGAGGTCCTTGCCCACAATGGCACTCAGCCTGCTCCATTCGATGAGACGCACGTGTGGTGAGAGAGGCTTGTCAGCCCAGAAGCAAGCAGGGCAGCCAGGGAGGGGATCTGCATGCAGCTTGGAAGCCCTAGACTCCTGCCTCCCACCCAGGGAATGCCGGCTCTGCCCATCAGGCCCCATTCCCAAGTGGGCACCCAGCTTCAGCATCTGCCCTTTCCCAGCCATGGAACCATTCCCAGGCCACACCCTGAGCCCTGCCAAGGGTGACCTTGGCTCCCCGGGTGGGCTGAATGGCACGACTGTGTTAGGGGAGAGAAGGCCCAGGAGGCCTTCAGGGAACTGCCACCACATAGCAGTGCTCAGGAAAAGGCACTCTGCTTTCTGTAGGCTGGATGCACACTCGAGTTTTGGCTTGAGGCAGAGAGAGCTCAGCTAGGCGATTCCAGGCTGAAGGCAAAGCAGAGAGTTTTTTGGTGGAGCGATGGCACCATCTGCTGGCCAGCAAGCGTGGCAGGAGAAGCCTCACTCCAAATGAGTTCCTGAGGAAGTTTCCAAGCAGGAGGCACTCTGGCTCCCCAAGCTCCAGAGTCCTGCTTACGACTTCCCTGTGGCAACAGAGTGGGTGCCAAGGGCATGTGGGTTGGAGGGTGCTCAGAAGCCACAGGCGAGGCTTTGGGCACCCAGTGTTCTCTGATGGAAAACACTGCAGGCCCGAGCATCCATGAACTCCTCCAAGGCTTTGCAGTGGGATAGCTGTCCATAGCAGATGGCTCCCTGCCAAGTGCTGCAGGCCTTTCTGGAGGGCTAAGCTGGAGCTTCCTTGCAGGCTGCTGGGCCAGGGGCATGTGTCCCCTGGGCCAGAAGGCTGCAGGAAGAGCTCCTAGCTAGGGGAGAGCAAGCACGTTGTTTCCTTGGCCTACACTGGCCTGTGAACACAGAGGCCAGCCAGCAGTGATGACAGCACAGGCAGCAAGGGGGTGTGGCAGGCAGCTAAGAGGCGGCAGGAGTCCCACTTGAAAGTGGGCTCATGACTGTTTGGTGCTCAGGCCCCAGTGCTCACGTGCACACACAGCCTCTGGACCTGCAGCTTCCCAGCAGTGCAAGAGACACACAGGCACCACCCTGGGGCCTTCTCGAATGAACTGTGCTGCGTCGAGGTCCTGCTGGCTGGCAGTGGCCAAGGCCAGCACAGGCCCTCGGGAGGCCTGGCTGAGCCTGGGATGGGTCCGGACCTAGCAGTGCCCAGGGCAAGCCTGGGACTGCAGGCCAGGCTGCAGGCTCATTCCAGTTTGGGCCTGGTACGCAGAGCCTTCGGCTAGGACGTGCAGGGGGAAGGCTCAGCACAGTGGCTTTGGCCTGCAATCCACGTTCCTCCCTCGGGCCGCCCTGCCTGGCAGACCCACACTCCCTAGAAGTGTGTTCCTGAGGCAGTTGGACAGTTGGGGAGGTGGAGGCTCTCCCAACATGGGAGGCCTGCCCAGAACATGGCTGTGTGTCCAAAGAGGATTCCCTGCACCTCTGGCGCTGGGCAGAGATTTTCTGCACACAGGAGACCCTTGGCACACACAGTGTTTCCCCATGGAAAGCAGTGTGAGAAAGAGCCCCCGCCAGGGAAGCATGGCACTCGCCCATCGAAGCCCTCCATGCAGCAGGCTGTCATGGACTCGGCTGCAGGCCTTTGTGGCTGGAGAGACTGCAGCTCCTCTGGAGGCTCTGGGTCCATTTGCACTCCCCTTGGAGGAAACGAGGTTGTGGGATGAGGTCCTTGCCCACAATGGCACTCAGCCTGCTCCATTCGATGAGACGCACGTGTGGTGAGAGAGGCTTGTCAGCCCAGAAGCAAGCAGGGCAGCCAGGGAGGGGATCTGCATGCAGCTTGGAAGCCCTAGACTCCTGCCTCCCACCCAGGGAATGCCGGCTCTGCCCATCAGGCCCCATTCCCAAGTGGGCACCCAGCTTCAGCATCTGCCCTTTCCCAGCCATGGAACCATTCCCAGGCCACACCCTGAGCCCTGCCAAGGGTGACCTTGGCTCCCCGGGTGGGCTGAATGGCACGACTGTGTTAGGGGAGAGAAGGCCCAGGAGGCCTTCAGGGAACTGCCACCACATAGCAGTGCTCAGGAAAAGGCACTCTGCTTTCTGTAGGCTGGATGCACACTCGAGTTTTGGCTTGAGGCAGAGAGAGCTCAGCTAGGCGATTCCAGGCTGAAGGCAAAGCAGAGAGGTTTTTGGTGGAGCGATGGCACCATCTGCTGGCCAGCAAGCGTGGCAGGAGAAGCCTCACTCCAAATGAGTTCCTGAGGAAGTTTCCAAGCAGGAGGCACTCTGGCTCCCCAAGCTCCAGCGTCCTGCTTACGACTTCCCTGTGGCAACAGAGTGGGTGCCAAGGGCATGTGGGTTGGAGGGTGCTCAGAAGCCACAGGCGAGGCTTTGGGCACCCAGTGTTCTCTGATGGAAAACACTGCAGGCCCGAGCATCCATGAACTCCTCCAAGGCTTTGCAGTGGGATAGCTGTCCATAGCAGATGGCTCCCTGCCAAGTGCTGCAGGCCTTTCTGGAGGGCTAAGCTGGAGCTTCCTTGCAGGCTGCTGGGCCAGGGGCATGTGTCCCCTGGGCCAGAAGGCTGCAGGAGGAGCTCCTAGCTAGGGGAGAGCAAGCACGTTGTTTCCTTGGCCTACACTGGCCTGTGAACACAGAGGCCAGCCAGCAGTGATGACAGCACAGGCAGCAAGGGGGTGTGGCAGGCAGCTAAGAGGCAGCAGGAGTCCCACTTGAAAGTGGGCTCATGACTGTTTGGTGCTCAGGCCCCAGTGCTCACGTGCACACACCGCCTCTGGACCTGCAGCTTCCCAGCAGTGCAAGAGACACACAGGCACCACCCTGGGGCCTTCTCGAATGAACTGTGCTGCGTCGAGGTCCTGCTGGCTGGCAGTGGCCAAGGCCAGCACAGGCCCTCGGGAGGCCTGGCTGAGCCTGGGATGGGTCCGGACCTAGCAGTGCCCAGGGCAAGCCTGGGACTGCAGGCCAGGCTGCAGGCTCATTCCAGTTTGGGCCTGGTACGCAGAGCCTTCGGCTAGGACGTGCAGGGGGAAGGCTCAGCACAGTGGCTTTGGCCTGCAATCCACGTTCCTCCCTCGGGCCGCCCTGCCTGGCAGACCCACACTCCCTAGAAGTGTGTTCCTGAGGCAGTTGGACAGTTGGGGAGGTGGAGGCTCTCCCAACATGGGAGGCCTGCCCAGAACATGGCTGTGTGTCCAAAGAGGATTCCCTGCACCTCTGGCGCTGGGCAGAGATTTTCTGCACACAGGAGACCCTTGGCACACACAGTGTTTCCCCATGGAAAGCAGTGTGAGAAAGAGCCCCCGCCAGGGAAGCATGGCACTCGCCCATCGAAGCCCTCCATGCAGCAGGCTGTCATGGACTCGGCTGCAGGCCTTTGTGGCTGGAGAGACTGCAGCTCCTCTGGAGGCTCTGGGTCCATTTGCACTCCCCTTGGAGGAAACGAGGTTGTGGGATGAGGTCCTTGCCCACAATGGCACTCAGCCTGCTCCATTCGATGAGACGCACGTGTGGTGAGAGAGGCTTGTCAGCCCAGAAGCAAGCAGGGCAGCCAGGGAGGGGATCTGCATGCAGCTTGGAAGCCCTAGACTCCTGCCTCCCACCCAGGGAATGCCGGCTCTGCCCATCAGGCCCCATTCCCAAGTGGGCACCCAGCTTCAGCATCTGCCCTTTCCCAGCCATGGAACCATTCCCAGGCCACACCCTGAGCCCTGCCAAGGGTGACCTTGGCTCCCCGGGTGGGCTGAATGGCACGACTGTGTTAGGGGAGAGAAGGCCCAGGAGGCCTTCAGGGAACTGCCACCACATAGCAGTGCTCAGGAAAAGGCACTCTGCTTTCTGTAGGCTGGATGCACACTCGAGTTTTGGCTTGAGGCAGAGAGAGCTCAGCTAGGCGATTCCAGGCTGAAGGCAAAGCAGAGAGTTTTTTGGTGGAGCGATGGCACCATCTGCTGGCCAGCAAGCGTGGCAGGAGAAGCCTCACTCCAAATGAGTTCCTGAGGAAGTTTCCAAGCAGGAGGCACTCTGGCTCCCCAAGCTCCAGAGTCCTGCTTACGACTTCCCTGTGGCAACAGAGTGGGTGCCAAGGGCATGTGGGTTGGAGGGTGCTCAGAAGCCACAGGCGAGGCTTTGGGCACCCAGTGTTCTCTGATGGAAAACACTGCAGGCCCGAGCATCCATGAACTCCTCCAAGGCTTTGCAGTGGGATAGCTGTCCATAGCAGATGGCTCCCTGCCAAGTGCTGCAGGCCTTTCTGGAGGGCTAAGCTGGAGCTTCCTTGCAGGCTGCTGGGCCAGGGGCATGTGTCCCCTGGGCCAGAAGGCTGCAGGAGGAGCTCCTAGCTAGAGGAGAGCAAGCACGTTGTTTCCTTGGCCTACACTGGCCTGTGAACACAGAGGCCAGCCAGCAGTGATGACAGCACAGGCAGCAAGGGGGTGTGGCAGGCAGCTAAGAGGCGGCAGGAGTCCCACTTGAAAGTGGGCTCATGACTGTTTGGTGCTCAGGCCCCAGTGCTCACGTGCACACACCGCCTCTGGACCTGCAGCTTCCCAGCAGTGCAAGAGACACACAGGCACCACCCTGGGGCCTTCTCGAATGAACTGTGCTGCGTCGAGGTCCTGCTGGCTGGCAGTGGCCAAGGCCAGCACAGGCCCTCGGGAGGCCTGGCTGAGCCTGGGATGGGTCCGGACCTAGCAGTGCCCAGGGCAAGCCTGGGACTGCAGGCCAGGCTGCAGGCTCATTCCAGTTTGGGCCTGGTATGCAGAGCCTTCGGCTAGGACGTGCAGGGGGAAGGCTCAGCACAGTGGCTTTGGCCTGCAATCCACGTTCCTCCCTCGGGCCGCCCTGCCTGGCAGACCCACACTCCCTAGAAGTGTGTTCCTGAGGCAGTTGGACAGTTGGGGAGGTGGAGGCTCTCCCAACATGGGAGGCCTGCCCAGAACATGGCTGTGTGTCCAAAGAGGATTCCCTGCACCTCTGGCGCTGGGCAGAGATTTTCTGCACACAGGAGACCCTTGGCACACACAGTGTTTCCCCATGGAAAGCAGTGTGAGAAAGAGCCCCCGCCAGGGAAGCATGGCACTCGCCCATCGAAGCCCTCCATGCAGCAGGCTGTCATGGACTCGGCTGCAGGCCTTTGTGGCTGGAGAGACTGCAGCTCCTCTGGAGGCTCTGGGTCCATTTGCACTCCCCTTGGAGGAAACGAGGTTGTGGGATGAGGTCCTTGCCCACAATGGCACTCAGCCTGCTCCATTCGATGAGACGCACGTGTGGTGAGAGAGGCTTGTCAGCCCAGAAGCAAGCAGGGCAGCCAGGGAGGGGATCTGCATGCAGCTTGGAAGCCCTAGACTCCTGCCTCCCACCCAGGGAATGCTGGCTCTGCCCATCAGGCCCCATTCCCAAGTGGGCACCCAGCTTCAGCATCTGCCCTTTCCCAGCCATGGAACCATTCCCAGGCCACACCCTGAGCCCTGCCAAGGGTGACCTTGGCTCCCCGGGTGGGCTGAATGGCACGACTGTGTTAGGGGAGAGAAGGCCCAGGAGGCCTTCAGGGAACTGCCACCACATAGCAGTGCTCAGGAAAAGGCACTCTGCTTTCTGTAGGCTGGATGCACACTCGAGTTTTGGCTTGAGGCAGAGAGAGCTCAGCTAGGCGATTCCAGGCTGAAGGCAAAGCAGAGAGTTTTTTGGTGGAGCGATGGCCCCATCTGCTGGCCAGCAAGCGTGGCAGGAGAAGCCTCACTCCAAATGAGTTCCTGAGGAAGTTTCCAAGCAGGAGGCACTCTGGCTCCCCAAGCTCCAGAGTCCTGCTTACGACTTCCCTGTGGCAACAGAGTGGGTGCCAAGGGCATGTGGGTTGGAGGGTGCTCAGAAGCCACAGGCGAGGCTTTGGGCACCCAGTGTTCTCTGATGGAAAACACTGCAGGCCCGAGCATCCATGAACTCCTCCAAGGCTTTGCAGTGGGATAGCTGTCCATAGCAGATGGCTCCCTGCCAAGTGCTGCAGGCCTTTCTGGAGGGCTAAGCTGGAGCTTCCTTGCAGGCTGCTGGGCCAGGGGCATGTGTCCCCTGGGCCAGAAGGCTGCAGGAGGAGCTCCTAGCTAGGGGAGAGCAAGCACGTTGTTTCCTTGGCCTACACTGGCCTGTGAACACAGAGGCCAGCCAGCAGTGATGACAGCACAGGCAGCAAGGGGGTGTGGCAGGCAGCTAAGAGGCGGCAGGAGTCCCACTTGAAAGTGGGCTCATGACTGTTTGGTGCTCAGGCCCCAGTGCTCACGTGCACACACAGCCTCTGGACCTGCAGCTTCCCAGCAGTGCAAGAGACACACAGGCACCACCCTGGGGCCTTCTCGAATGAACTGTGCTGCGTCGAGGTCCTGCTGGCTGGCAGTGGCCAAGGCCAGCACAGGCCCTCGGGAGGCCTGGTTGAGCCTGGGATGGGTCCGGACCTAGCAGTGCCCAGGGCAAGCCTGGGACTGCAGGCCAGGCTGCAGGCTCATTCCAGTTTGGGCCTGGTACGCAGAGCCTTCGGCTAGGACGTGCAGGGGGAAGGCTCAGCACAGTGGCTTTGGCCTGCAATCCACGTTCCTCCCTCGGGCCGCCCTGCCTGGCAGACCCACACTCCCTAGAAGTGTGTTCCTGAGGCAGTTGGACAGTTGGGGAGGTGGAGGCTCTCCCAACATGGGAGGCCTGCCCAGAACATGGCTGTGTGTCCAAAGAGGATTCCCTGCACCTCTGGCGCTGGGCAGAGATTTTCTGCACACAGGAGACCCTTGGCACACACAGTGTTTCCCCATGGAAAGCAGTGTGAGAAAGAGCCCCCGCCAGGGAAGCATGGCACTCGCCCATCGAAGCCCTCCATGCAGCAGGCTGTCATGGACTCGGCTGCAGGCCTTTGTGGCTGGAGAGACTGCAGCTCCTCTGGAGGCTCTGGGTCCATTTGCACTCCCCTTGGAGGAAACGAGGTTGTGGGATGAGGTCCTTGCCCACAATGGCACTCAGCCTGCTCCATTCGATGAGACGCACGTGTGGTGAGAGAGGCTTGTCAGCCCAGAAGCAAGCAGGGCAGCCAGGGAGGGGATCTGCATGCAGCTTGGAAGCCCTAGACTGCTGCCTCCCACCCAGGGAATGCCGGCTCTGCCCATCAGGCCCCATTCCCAAGTGGGCACCCAGCTTCAGCATCTGCCCTTTCCCAGCCATGGAACCATTCCCAGGCCACACCCTGAGCCCTGCCAAGGGTGACCTTGGCTCCCCGGGTGGGCTGAATGGCACGACTGTGTTAGGGGAGAGAAGGCCCAGGAGGCCTTCAGGGAACTGCCACCACATAGCAGTGCTCAGGAAAAGGCACTCTGCTTTCTGTAGGCTGGATGCACACTCGAGTTTTGGCTTGAGGCAGAGAGAGCTCAGCTAGGCGATTCCAGGCTGAAGGCAAAGCAGAGAGTTTTTTGGTGGAGCGATGGCACCATCCGCTGGCCAGCAAGCGTGGCAGGAGAAGCCTCACTCCAAATGAGTTCCTGAGGAAGTTTCCAAGCAGGAGGCACTCTGGCTCCCCAAGCTCCAGCGTCCTGCTTACGACTTCCCTGTGGCAACAGAGTGGGTGCCAAGGGCATGTGGGTTGGAGGGTGCTCAGAAGCCACAGGCGAGGCTTTCGGCCCCCAGTGTTCTCTGATGGAAAACACTGCAGGCCCGAGCATCCATGAACTCCTCCAAGGCTTTGCAGTGGGATAGCTGTCCATAGCAGATGGCTCCCTGCCAAGTGCTGCAGGCCTTTCTGGAGGGCTAAGCTGGAGCTTCCTTGCAGGCTGCTGGGCCAGGGGCATGTGTCCCCTGGGCCAGAAGGCTGCAGGAGGAGCTCCTAGCTAGGGGAGAGCAAGCACGTTGTTTCCTTGGCCTACACTGGCCTGTGAACACAGAGGCCAGCCAGCAGTGATGACAGCACAGGCAGCAAGGGGGTGTGGCAGGCAGCTAAGAGGCGGCAGGAGTCCCACTTGAAAGTGGGCTCATGACTGTTTGGTGCTCAGGCCCCAGTGCTCACGTGCACACACCGCCTCTGGACCTGCAGCTTCCCAGCAGTGCAAGAGACACACAGGCACCACCCTGGGGCCTTCTCGAATGAACTGTGCTCCATCGAGGTCCTGCTGGCTGGCAGTGGCCAAGGCCAGCACAGGCCCTCGGGAGGCCTGGCTGAGCCTGGGATGGGTCCGGACCTAGCAGTGCCCAGGGCAAGCCTGGGACTGCAGGCCAGGCTGCAGGCTCATTCCAGTTTGGGCCTGGTACGCAGAGCCTTCGGCTAGGACGTGCAGGGGGAAGGCTCAGCACAGTGGCTTTGGCCTGCAATCCACGTTCCTCCCTCGGGCCGCCCTGCCTGGCAGACCCACACTCCCTAGAAGTGTGTTCCTGAGGCAGTTGGACAGTTGGGGAGGTGGAGGCTCTCCCAACATGGGAGGCCTGCCCAGAACATGGCTGTGTGTCCAAAGAGGATTCCCTGCACCTCTGGCGCTGGGCAGAGATTTTCTGCACACAGGAGACCCTTGGCACACACAGTGTTTCCCCATGGAAAGCAGTGTGAGAAAGAGCCCCCGCCAGGGAAGCATGGCACTCGCCCATCGAAGCCCTCCATGCAGCAGGCTGTCATGGACTCGGCTGCAGGCCTTTGTGGCTGGAGAGACTGCAGCTCCTCTGGAGGCTCTGGGTCCATTTGCACTCCCCTTGGAGGAAACGAGGTTGTGGGATGAGGTCCTTGCCCACAATGGCACTCAGCCTGCTCCATTCGATGAGACGCACGTGTGGTGAGAGAGGCTTGTCAGCCCAGAAGCAAGCAGGGCAGCCAGGGAGGGGATCTGCATGCAGCTTGGAAGCCCTAGACTCCTGCCTCCCACCCAGGGAATGCTGGCTCTGCCCATCAGGCCCCATTCCCAAGTGGGCACCCAGCTTCAGCATCTGCCCTTTCCCAGCCATGGAACCATTCCCAGGCCACACCCTGAGCCCTGCCAAGGGTGACCTTGGCTCCCCGGGTGGGCTGAATGGCACGACTGTGTTAGGGGAGAGAAGGCCCAGGAGGCCTTCAGGGAACTGCCACCACATAGCAGTGCTCAGGAAAAGGCACTCTGCTTTCTGTAGGCTGGATGCACACTCGAGTTTTGGCTTGAGGCAGAGAGAGCTCAGCTAGGCGATTCCAGGCTGAAGGCAAAGCAGAGAGTTTTTTGGTGGAGCGATGGCACCATCTGCTGGCCAGCAAGCGTGGCAGGAGAAGCCTCACTCCAAATGAGTTCCTGAGGAAGTTTCCAAGCAGGAGGCACTCTGGCTCCCCAAGCTCCAGAGTCCTGCTTACGACTTCCCTGTGGCAACAGAGTGGGTGCCAAGGGCATGTGGGTTGGAGGGTGCTCAGAAGCCACAGGCGAGGCTTTGGGCACCCAGTGTTCTCTGATGGAAAACACTGCAGGCCCGAGCATCCATGAACTCCTCCAAGGCTTTGCAGTGGGATAGCTGTCCATAGCAGATGGCTCCCTGCCAAGTGCTGCAGGCCTTTCTGGAGGGCTAAGCTGGAGCTTCCTTGCAGGCTGCTGGGCCAGGGGCATGTGTCCCCTGGGCCAGAAGGATGCAGGAGGAGCTCCTAGCTAGGGGAGAGCAAGCACGTTGTTTCCTTGGCCTACACTGGCCTGTGAACACAGAGGCCAGCCAGCAGTGATGACAGCACAGGCAGCAAGGGGGTGTGGCAGGCAGCTAAGAGGCGGCAGGAGTCCCACTTGAAAGTGGGCTCATGACTGTTTGGTGCTCAGGCCCCAGTGCTCACGTGCACACACCGCCTCTGGACCTGCAGCTTCCCAGCAGTGCAAGAGACACACAGGCACCACCCTGGGGCCTTCTCGAATGAACTGTGCTCCATCGAGGTCCTGCTGGCTGGCAGTGGCCAAGGCCAGCACAGGCCCTCGGGAGGCCTGGCTGAGCCTGGGATGGGTCCGGACCTAGCAGTGCCCAGGGCAAGCCTGGGACTGCAGGCCAGGCTGCAGGCTCATTCCAGTTTGGGCCTGGTACGCAGAGCCTTCGGCTAGGACGTGCAGGGGGAAGGCTCAGCACAGTGGCTTTGGCCTGCAATCCACGTTCCTCCCTCGGGCCGCCCTGCCTGGCAGACCCACACTCCCTAGAAGTGTGTTCCTGAGGCAGTTGGACAGTTGGGGAGGTGGAGGCTCTCCCAACATGGGAGGCCTGCCCAGAACATGGCTGTGTGTCCAAAGAGGATTCCCTGCACCTCTGGCGCTGGGCAGAGATTTTCTGCACACAGGAGACCCTTGGCACACACAGTGTTTCCCCATGGAAAGCAGTGTGAGAAAGAGCCCCCGCCAGGGAAGCATGGCACTCGCCCATCGAAGCCCTCCATGCAGCAGGCTGTCATGGACTCGGCTGCAGGCCTTTGTGGCTGGAGAGACTGCAGCTCCTCTGGAGGCTCTGGGTCCATTTGCACTCCCCTTGGAGGAAACGAGGTTGTGGGATGAGGTCCTTGCCCACAATGGCACTCAGCCTGCTCCATTCGATGAGACGCACGTGTGGTGAGAGAGGCTTGTCAGCCCAGAAGCAAGCAGGGCAGCCAGGGAGGGGATCTGCATGCAGCTTGGAAGCCCTAGACTCCTGCCTCCCACCCAGGGAATGCCGGCTCTGCCCATCAGGCCCCATTCCCAAGTGGGCACCCAGCTTCAGCATCTGCCCTTTCCCAGCCATGGAACCATTCCCAGGCCACACCCTGAGCCCTGCCAAGGGTGACCTTGGCTCCCCGGGTGGGCTGAATGGCACGACTGTGTTAGGGGAGAGAAGGCCCAGGAGGCCTTCAGGGAACTGCCACCACATAGCAGTGCTCAGGAAAAGGCACTCTGCTTTCTGTAGGCTGGATGCACACTCGAGTTTTGGCTTGAGGCAGAGAGAGCTCAGCTAGGCGATTCCAGGCTGAAGGCAAAGCAGAGAGTTTTTTGGTGGAGCGATGGCACCATCTGCTGGCCAGCAAGCGTGGCAGGAGAAGCCTCACTCCAAATGAGTTCCTGAGGAAGTTTCCAAGCAGGAGGCACTCTGGCTCCCCAAGCTCCAGAGTCCTGCTTACGACTTCCCTGTGGCAACAGAGTGGGTGCCAAGGGCATGTGGGTTGGAGGGTGCTCAGAAGCCACAGGCGAGGCTTTGGGCACCCAGTGTTCTCTGATGGAAAACACTGCAGGCCCGAGCATCCATGAACTCCTCCAAGGCTTTGCAGTGGGATAGCTGTCCATAGCAGATGGCTCCCTGCCAAGTGCTGCAGGCCTTTCTGGAGGGCTAAGCTGGAGCTTCCTTGCAGGCTGCTGGGCCAGGGGCATGTGTCCCCTGGGCCAGAAGGATGCAGGAGGAGCTCCTAGCTAGGGGAGAGCAAGCACGTTGTTTCCTTGGCCTACACTGGCCTGTGAACACAGAGGCCAGCCAGCAGTGATGACAGCACAGGCAGCAAGGGGGTGTGGCAGGCAGCTAAGAGGCGGCAGGAGTCCCACTTGAAAGTGGGCTCATGACTGTTTGGTGCTCAGGCCCCAGTGCTCACGTGCACACACAGCCTCTGGACCTGCAGCTTCCCAGCAGTGCAAGAGACACACAGGCACCACCCTGGGGCCTTCTCGAATGAACTGTGCTGCGTCGAGGTCCTGCTGGCTGGCAGTGGCCAAGGCCAGCACAGGCCCTCGGGAGGCCTGGCTGAGCCTGGGATGGGTCCGGACCTAGCAGTGCCCAGGGCAAGCCTGGGACTGCAGGCCAGGCTGCAGGCTCATTCCAGTTTGGGCCTGGTACGCAGAGCCTTCGGCTAGGACGTGCAGGGGGAAGGCTCAGCACAGTGGCTTTGGCCTGCAATCCACGTTCCTCCCTCGGGCCGCCCTGCCTGGCAGACCCACACTCCCTAGAAGTGTGTTCCTGAGGCAGTTGGACAGTTGGGGAGGTGGAGGCTCTCCCAACATGGGAGGCCTGCCCAGAACATGGCTGTGTGTCCAAAGAGGATTCCCTGCACCTCTGGCGCTGGGCAGAGATTTTCTGCACACAGGAGACCCTTGGCACACACAGTGTTTCCCCATGGAAAGCAGTGTGAGAAAGAGCCCCCGCCAGGGAAGCATGGCACTCGCCCATCGAAGCCCTCCATGCAGCAGGCTGTCATGGACTCGGCTGCAGGCCTTTGTGGCTGGAGAGACTGCAGCTCCTCTGGAGGCTCTGGGTCCATTTGCACTCCCCTTGGAGGAAACGAGGTTGTGGGATGAGGTCCTTGCCCACAATGGCACTCAGCCTGCTCCATTCGATGAGACGCACGTGTGGTGAGAGAGGCTTGTCAGCCCAGAAGCAAGCAGGGCAGCCAGGGAGGGGATCTGCATGCAGCTTGGAAGCCCTAGACTCCTGCCTCCCACCCAGGGAATGCTGGCTCTGCCCATCAGGCCCCATTCCCAAGTGGGCACCCAGCTTCAGCATCTGCCCTTTCCCAGCCATGGAACCATTCCCAGGCCACACCCTGAGCCCTGCCAAGGGTGACCTTGGCTCCCCGGGTGGGCTGAATGGCACGACTGTGTTAGGGGAGAGAAGGCCCAGGAGGCCTTCAGGGAACTGCCACCACATAGCAGTGCTCAGGAAAAGGCACTCTGCTTTCTGTAGGCTGGATGCACACTCGAGTTTTGGCTTGAGGCAGAGAGAGCTCAGCTAGGCGATTCCAGGCTGAAGGCAAAGCAGAGAGTTTTTTGGTGGAGCGATGGCACCATCCGCTGGCCAGCAAGCGTGGCAGGAGAAGCCTCACTCCAAATGAGTTCCTGAGGAAGTTTCCAAGCAGGAGGCACTCTGGCTCCCCAAGCTCCAGCGTCCTGCTTACGACTTCCCTGTGGCAACAGAGTGGGTGCCAAGGGCATGTGGGTTGGAGGGTGCTCAGAAGCCACAGGCGAGGCTTTCGGCCCCCAGTGTTCTCTGATGGAAAACACTGCAGGCCCGAGCATCCATGAACTCCTCCAAGGCTTTGCAGTGGGATAGCTGTCCATAGCAGATGGCTCCCTGCCAAGTGCTGCAGGCCTTTCTGGAGGGCTAAGCTGGAGCTTCCTTGCAGGCTGCTGGGCCAGGGGCATGTGTCCCCTGGGCCAGAAGGCTGCAGGAGGAGCTCCTAGCTAGGGGAGAGCAAGCACGTTGTTTCCTTGGCCTACACTGGCCTGTGAACACAGAGGCCAGCCAGCAGTGATGACAGCACAGGCAGCAAGGGGGTGTGGCAGGCAGCTAAGAGGCGGCAGGAGTCCCACTTGAAAGTGGGCTCATGACTGTTTGGTGCTCAGGCCCCAGTGCTCACGTGCACACACAGCCTCTGGACCTGCAGCTTCCCAGCAGTGCAAGAGACACACAGGCACCACCCTGGGGCCTTCTCGAATGAACTGTGCTGCGTCGAGGTCCTGCTGGCTGGCAGTGGCCAAGGCCAGCACAGGCCCTCGGGAGGCCTGGCTGAGCCTGGGATGGGTCCGGACCTAGCAGTGCCCAGGGCAAGCCTGGGACTGCAGGCCAGGCTGCAGGCTCATTCCAGTTTGGGCCTGGTACGCAGAGCCTTCGGCTAGGACGTGCAGGGGGAAGGCTCAGCACAGTGGCTTTGGCCTGCAATCCACGTTCCTCCCTCGGGCCGCCCTGCCTGGCAGACCCACACTCCCTAGAAGTGTGTTCCTGAGGCAGTTGGACAGTTGGGGAGGTGGAGGCTCTCCCAACATGGGAGGCCTGCCCAGAACATGGCTGTGTGTCCAAAGAGGATTCCCTGCACCTCTGGCGCTGGGCAGAGATTTTCTGCACACAGGAGACCCTTGGCACACACAGTGTTTCCCCATGGAAAGCAGTGTGAGAAAGAGCCCCCGCCAGGGAAGCATGGCACTCGCCCATCGAAGCCCTCCATGCAGCAGGCTGTCATGGACTCGGCTGCAGGCCTTTGTGGCTGGAGAGACTGCAGCTCCTCTGGAGGCTCTGGGTCCATTTGCACTCCCCTTGGAGGAAACGAGGTTGTGGGATGAGGTCCTTGCCCACAATGGCACTCAGCCTGCTCCATTCGATGAGACGCACGTGTGGTGAGAGAGGCTTGTCAGCCCAGAAGCAAGCAGGGCAGCCAGGGAGGGGATCTGCATGCAGCTTGGAAGCCCTAGACTCCTGCCTCCCACCCAGGGAATGCTGGCTCTGCCCATCAGGCCCCATTCCCAAGTGGGCACCCAGCTTCAGCATCTGCCCTTTCCCAGCCATGGAACCATTCCCAGGCCACACCCTGAGCCCTGCCAAGGGTGACCTTGGCTCCCCGGGTGGGCTGAATGGCACGACTGTGTTAGGGGAGAGAAGGCCCAGGAGGCCTTCAGGGAACTGCCACCACATAGCAGTGCTCAGGAAAAGGCACTCTGCTTTCTGTAGGCTGGATGCACACTCGAGTTTTGGCTTGAGGCAGAGAGAGCTCAGCTAGGCGATTCCAGGCTGAAGGCAAAGCAGAGAGTTTTTTGGTGGAGCGATGGCACCATCCGCTGGCCAGCAAGCGTGGCAGGAGAAGCCTCACTCCAAATGAGTTCCTGAGGAAGTTTCCAAGCAGGAGGCACTCTGGCTCCCCAAGCTCCAGCGTCCTGCTTACGACTTCCCTGTGGCAACAGAGTGGGTGCCAAGGGCATGTGGGTTGGAGGGTGCTCAGAAGCCACAGGCGAGGCTTTCGGCCCCCAGTGTTCTCTGATGGAAAACACTGCAGGCCCGAGCATCCATGAACTCCTCCAAGGCTTTGCAGTGGGATAGCTGTCCATAGCAGATGGCTCCCTGCCAAGTGCTGCAGGCCTTTCTGGAGGGCTAAGCTGGAGCTTCCTTGCAGGCTGCTGGGCCAGGGGCATGTGTCCCCTGGGCCAGAAGGCTGCAGGAGGAGCTCCTAGCTAGGGGAGAGCAAGCACGTTGTTTCCTTGGCCTACACTGGCCTGTGAACACAGAGGCCAGCCAGCAGTGATGACAGCACAGGCAGCAAGGGGGTGTGGCAGGCAGCTAAGAGGCGGCAGGAGTCCCACTTGAAAGTGGGCTCATGACTGTTTGGTGCTCAGGCCCCAGTGCTCACGTGCACACACCGCCTCTGGACCTGCAGCTTCCCAGCAGTGCAAGAGACACACAGGCACCACCCTGGGGCCTTCTCGAATGAACTGTGCTCCATCGAGGTCCTGCTGGCTGGCAGTGGCCAAGGCCAGCACAGGCCCTCGGGAGGCCTGGCTGAGCCTGGGATGGGTCCGGACCTAGCAGTGCCCAGGGCAAGCCTGGGACTGCAGGCCAGGCTGCAGGCTCATTCCAGTTTGGGCCTGGTACGCAGAGCCTTCGGCTAGGACGTGCAGGGGGAAGGCTCAGCACAGTGGCTTTGGCCTGCAATCCACGTTCCTCCCTCGGGCCGCCCTGCCTGGCAGACCCACACTCCCTAGAAGTGTGTTCCTGAGGCAGTTGGACAGTTGGGGAGGTGGAGGCTCTCCCAACATGGGAGGCCTGCCCAGAACATGGCTGTGTGTCCAAAGAGGATTCCCTGCACCTCTGGCGCTGGGCAGAGATTTTCTGCACACAGGAGACCCTTGGCACACACAGTGTTTCCCCATGGAAAGCAGTGTGAGAAAGAGCCCCCGCCAGGGAAGCATGGCACTCGCCCATCGAAGCCCTCCATGCAGCAGGCTGTCATGGACTCGGCTGCAGGCCTTTGTGGCTGGAGAGACTGCAGCTCCTCTGGAGGCTCTGGGTCCATTTGCACTCCCCTTGGAGGAAACGAGGTTGTGGGATGAGGTCCTTGCCCACAATGGCACTCAGCCTGCTCCATTCGATGAGACGCACGTGTGGTGAGAGAGGCTTGTCAGCCCAGAAGCAAGCAGGGCAGCCAGGGAGGGGATCTGCATGCAGCTTGGAAGCCCTAGACTCCTGCCTCCCACCCAGGGAATGCTGGCTCTGCCCATCAGGCCCAATTCCCAAGTGGGCACCCAGCTTCAGCATCTGCCCTTTCCCAGCCATGGAACCATTCCCAGGCCACACCCTGAGCCCTGCCAAGGGTGACCTTGGCTCCCCGGGTGGGCTGAATGGCACGACTGTGTTAGGGGAGAGAAGGCCCAGGAGGCCTTCAGGGAACTGCCACCACATAGCAGTGCTCAGGAAAAGGCACTCTGCTTTCTGTAGGCTGGATGCACACTCGAGTTTTGGCTTGAGGCAGAGAGAGCTCAGCTAGGCGATTCCAGGCTGAAGGCAAAGCAGAGAGTTTTTTGGTGGAGCAATGGCACCATCTGCTGGCCAGCAAGCGTGGCAGGAGAAGCCTCACTCCAAATGAGTTCCTGAGGAAGTTTCCAAGCAGGAGGCACTCTGGCTCCCCAAGCTCCAGAGTCCTGCTTACGACTTCCCTGTGGCAACAGAGTGGGTGCCAAGGGCATGTGGGTTGGAGGGTGCTCAGAAGCCACAGGCGAGGCTTTGGGCACCCAGTGTTCTCTGATGGAAAACACTGCAGGCCCGAGCATCCATGAACTCCTCCAAGGCTTTGCAGTGGGATAGCTGTCCATAGCAGATGGCTCCCTGCCAAGTGCTGCAGGCCTTTCTGGAGGGCTAAGCTGGAGCTTCCTTGCAGGCTGCTGGGCCAGGGGCATGTGTCCCCTGGGCCAGAAGGCTGCAGGAGGAGCTCCTAGCTAGGGGAGAGCAAGCACGTTGTTTCCTTGGCCTACACTGGCCTGTGAACACAGAGGCCAGCCAGCAGTGATGACAGCACAGGCAGCAAGGGGGTGTGGCAGGCAGCTAAGAGGCGGCAGGAGTCCCACTTGAAAGTGGGCTCATGACTGTTTGGTGCTCAGGCCCCAGTGCTCACGTGCACACACCGCCTCTGGACCTGCAGCTTCCCAGCAGTGCAAGAGACACACAGGCACCACCCTGGGGCCTTCTCAAATGAACTGTGCTGCATTGAGGTCCTGCTGGCTGGCAGTGGCCAAGGCCAGCGCAGGCCCTTGGGAGGCCTGGCTGAGCCTGGGATGGGTCCGGACCTAGCAGTGCCCAGGGCAAGCCTGGGACTGCAGGCCAGGCTGCAGGCTCATTCCAGTTTGGGCCTGGTACGCAGAGCCTTCGGCTAGGACGTGCAGGGGGAAGGCTCAGCACAGTGGCTTTGGCCTGCAATCCACGTTCCTCCCTCGGGCCGCCCTGCCTGGCAGACCCACACTCCCTAGAAGTGTGTTCCTGAGGCAGTTGGACAGTTGGGGAGGTGGAGGCTCTCCCAACATGGGAGGCCTGCCCAGAACATGGCTGTGTGTCCAAAGAGGATTCCCTGCACCTCTGGCGCTGGGCAGAGATTTTCTGCACACAGGAGACCCTTGGCACACACAGTGTTTCCCCATGGAAAGCAGTGTGAGAAAGAGCCCCCGCCAGGGAAGCATGGCACTCGCCCATCGAAGCCCTCCATGCAGCAGGCTGTCATGGACTCGGCTGCAGGCCTTTGTGGCTGGAGAGACTGCAGCTCCTCTGGAGGCTCTGGGTCCATTTGCACTCCCCTTGGAGGAAACGAGGTTGTGGGATGAGGTCCTTGCCCACAATGGCACTCAGCCTGCTCCATTCGATGAGACGCACGTGTGGTGAGAGAGGCTTGTCAGCCCAGAAGCAAGCAGGGCAGCCAGGGAGGGGATCTGCATGCAGCTTGGAAGCCCTAGACTCCTGCCTCCCACCCAGGGAATGCCGGCTCTGCCCATCAGGCCCCATTCCCAAGTGGGCACCCAGCTTCAGCATCTGCCCTTTCCCAGCCATGGAACCATTCCCAGGCCACACCCTGAGCCCTGCCAAGGGTGACCTTGGCTCCCCGGGTGGGCTGAATGGCACGACTGTGTTAGGGGAGAGAAGGCCCAGGAGGCCTTCAGGGAACTGCCACCACATAGCAGTGCTCAGGAAAAGGCACTCTGCTTTCTGTAGGCTGGATGCACACTCGAGTTTTGGCTTGAGGCAGAGAGAGCTCAGCTAGGCGATTCCAGGCTGAAGGCAAAGCAGAGAGTTTTTTGGTGGAGCGATGGCACCATCCGCTGGCCAGCAAGCGTGGCAAGAGAAGCCTCACTCCAAATGAGTTCCTGAGGAAGTTTCCAAGCAGGAGGCACTCTGGCTCCCCAAGCTCCAGCGTCCTGCTTACGACTTCCCTGTGGCAACAGAGTGGGTGCCAAGGGCATGTGGGTTGGAGGGTGCTCAGAAGCCACAGGCGAGGCTTTCGGCCCCCAGTGTTCTCTGATGGAAAACACTGCAGGCCCGAGCATCCATGAACTCCTCCAAGGCTTTGCAGTGGGATAGCTGTCCATAGCAGATGGCTCCCTGCCAAGTGCTGCAGGCCTTTCTGGAGGGCTAAGCTGGAGCTTCCTTGCAGGCTGCTGGGCCAGGGGCATGTGTCCCCTGGGCCAGAAGGCTGCAGGAGGAGCTCCTAGCTAGGGGAGAGCAAGCACGTTGTTTCCTTGGCCTACACTGGCCTGTGAACACAGAGGCCAGCCAGCAGTGATGACAGCACAGGCAGCAAGGGGGTGTGGCAGGCAGCTAAGAGGCGGCAGGAGTCCCACTTGAAAGTGGGCTCATGACTGTTTGGTGCTCAGGCCCCAGTGCTCACGTGCACACACCGCCTCTGGACCTGCAGCTTCCCAGCAGTGCAAGAGACACACAGGCACCACCCTGGGGCCTTCTCGAATGAACTGTGCTGCGTCGAGGTCCTGCTGGCTGGCAGTGGCCAAGGCCAGCACAGGCCCTCGGGAGGCCTGGCTGAGCCTGGGATGGGTCCGGACCTAGCAGTGCCCAGGGCAAGCCTGGGACTGCAGGCCAGGCTGCAGGCTCATTCCAGTTTGGGCCTGGTACGCAGAGCCTTCGGCTAGGACGTGCAGGGGGAAGGCTCAGCACAGTGGCTTTGGCCTGCAATCCACGTTCCTCCCTCGGGCCGCCCTGCCTGGCAGACCCACACTCCCTAGAAGTGTGTTCCTGAGGCAGTTGGACAGTTGGGGAGGTGGAGGCTCTCCCAACATGGGAGGCCTGCCCAGAACATGGCTGTGTGTCCAAAGAGGATTCCCTGCACCTCTGGCGCTGGGCAGAGATTTTCTGCACACAGGAGACCCTTGGCACACACAGTGTTTCCCCATGGAAAGCAGTGTGAGAAAGAGCCCCCGCCAGGGAAGCATGGCACTCGCCCATCGAAGCCCTCCATGCAGCAGGCTGTCATGGACTCGGCTGCAGGCCTTTGTGGCTGGAGAGACTGCAGCTCCTCTGGAGGCTCTGGGTCCATTTGCACTCCCCTTGGAGGAAACGAGGTTGTGGGATGAGGTCCTTGCCCACAATGGCACTCAGCCTGCTCCATTCGATGAGACGCACGTGTGGTGAGAGAGGCTTGTCAGCCCAGAAGCAAGCAGGGCAGCCAGGGAGGGGATCTGCATGCAGCTTGGAAGCCCTAGACTCCTGCCTCCCACCCAGGGAATGCTGGCTCTGCCCATCAGGCCCCATTCCCAAGTGGGCACCCAGCTTCAGCATCTGCCCTTTCCCAGCCATGGAACCATTCCCAGGCCACACCCTGAGCCCTGCCAAGGGTGACCTTGGCTCCCCGGGTGGGCTGAATGGCACGACTGTGTTAGGGGAGAGAAGGCCCAGGAGGCCTTCAGGGAACTGCCACCACATAGCAGTGCTCAGGAAAAGGCACTCTGCTTTCTGTAGGCTGGATGCACACTCGAGTTTTGGCTTGAGGCAGAGAGAGCTCAGCTAGGCGATTCCAGGCTGAAGGCAAAGCAGAGAGTTTTTTGGTGGAGCGATGGCACCATCTGCTGGCCAGCAAGCGTGGCAGGAGAAGCCTCACTCCAAATGAGTTCCTGAGGAAGTTTCCAAGCAGGAGGCACTCTGGCTCCCCAAGCTCCAGAGTCCTGCTTACGACTTCCCTGTGGCAACAGAGTGGGTGCCAAGGGCATGTGGGTTGGAGGGTGCTCAGAAGCCACAGGCGAGGCTTTGGGCACCCAGTGTTCTCTGATGGAAAACACTGCAGGCCCGAGCATCCATGAACTCCTCCAAGGCTTTGCAGTGGGATAGCTGTCCATAGCAGATGGCTCCCTGCCAAGTGCTGCAGGCCTTTCTGGAGGGCTAAGCTGGAGCTTCCTTGCAGGCTGCTGGGCCAGGGGCATGTGTCCCCTGGGCCAGAAGGCTGCAGGAGGAGCTCCTAGCTAGGGGAGAGCAAGCACGTTGTTTCCTTGGCCTACACTGGCCTGTGAACACAGAGGCCAGCCAGCAGTGATGACAGCACAGGCAGCAAGGGGGTGTGGCAGGCAGCTAAGAGGCGGCAGGAGTCCCACTTGAAAGTGGGCTCATGACTGTTTGGTGCTCAGGCCCCAGTGCTCACGTGCACACACCGCCTCTGGACCTGCAGCTTCCCAGCAGTGCAAGAGACACACAGGCACCACCCTGGGGCCTTCTCGAATGAACTGTGCTGCGTCGAGGTCCTGCTGGCTGGCAGTGGCCAAGGCCAGCACAGGCCCTCGGGAGGCCTGGCTGAGCCTGGGATGGGTCCGGACCTAGCAGTGCCCAGGGCAAGCCTGGGACTGCAGGCCAGGCTGCAGGCTCATTCCAGTTTGGGCCTGGTACGCAGAGCCTTCGGCTAGGACGTGCAGGGGGAAGGCTCAGCACAGTGGCTTTGGCCTGCCATCCACGTTCCTCCCTCGGGCCGCCCTGCCTGGCAGACCCACACTCCCTAGAAGTGTGTTCCTGAGGCAGTTGGACAGTTGGGGAGGTGGAGGCTCTCCCAACATGGGAGGCCTGCCCAGAACATGGCTGTGTGTCCAAAGAGGATTCCCTGCACCTCTGGCGCTGGGCAGAGATTTTCTGCACACAGGAGACCCTTGGCACACACAGTGTTTCCCCATGGAAAGCAGTGTGAGAAAGAGCCCCCGCCAGGGAAGCATGGCACTCGCCCATCGAAGCCCTCCATGCAGCAGGCTGTCATGGACTCGGCTGCAGGCCTTTGTGGCTGGAGAGACTGCAGCTCCTCTGGAGGCTCTGGGTCCATTTGCACTCCCCTTGGAGGAAACGAGGTTGTGGGATGAGGTCCTTGCCCACAATGGCACTCAGCCTGCTCCATTCGATGAGACGCACGTGTGGTGAGAGAGGCTTGTCAGCCCAGAAGCAAGCAGGGCAGCCAGGGAGGGGATCTGCATGCAGCTTGGAAGCCCTAGACTCCTGCCTCCCACCCAGGGAATGCCGGCTCTGCCCATCAGGCCCCATTCCCAAGTGGGCACCCAGCTTCAGCATCTGCCCTTTCCCAGCCATGGAACCATTCCCAGGCCACACCCTGAGCCCTGCCAAGGGTGACCTTGGCTCCCCGGGTGGGCTGAATGGCACGACTGTGTTAGGGGAGAGAAGGCCCAGGAGGCCTTCAGGGAACTGCCACCACATAGCAGTGCTCAGGAAAAGGCACTCTGCTTTCTGTAGGCTGGATGCACACTCGAGTTTTGGCTTGAGGCAGAGAGAGCTCAGCTAGGCGATTCCAGGCTGAAGGCAAAGCAGAGAGTTTTTTGGTGGAGCAATGGCACCATCTGCTGGCCAGCAAGCGTGGCAGGAGAAGCCTCACTCCAAATGAGTTCCTGAGGAAGTTTCCAAGCAGGAGGCACTCTGGCTCCCCAAGCTCCAGAGTCCTGCTTACGACTTCCCTGTGGCAACAGAGTGGGTGCCAAGGGCATGTGGGTTGGAGGGTGCTCAGAAGCCACAGGCGAGGCTTTGGGCACCCAGTGTTCTCTGATGGAAAACACTGCAGGCCCGAGCATCCATGAACTCCTCCAAGGCTTTGCAGTGGGATAGCTGTCCATAGCAGATGGCTCCCTGCCAAGTGCTGCAGGCCTTTCTGGAGGGCTAAGCTGGAGCTTCCTTGCAGGCTGCTGGGCCAGGGGCATGTGTCCCCTGGGCCAGAAGGATGCAGGAGGAGCTCCTAGCTAGGGGAGAGCAAGCACGTTGTTTCCTTGGCCTACACTGGCCTGTGAACACAGAGGCCAGCCAGCAGTGATGACAGCACAGGCAGCAAGGGGGTGTGGCAGGCAGCTAAGAGGCGGCAGGAGTCCCACTTGAAAGTGGGCTCATGACTGTTTGGTGCTCAGGCCCCAGTGCTCACGTGCACACACAGCCTCTGGACCTGCAGCTTCCCAGCAGTGCAAGAGACACACAGGCACCACCCTGGGGCCTTCTCGAATGAACTGTGCTGCGTCGAGGTCCTGCTGGCTGGCAGTGGCCAAGGCCAGCACAGGCCCTCGGGAGGCCTGGCTGAGCCTGGGATGGGTCCGGACCTAGCAGTGCCCAGGGCAAGCCTGGGACTGCAGGCCAGGCTGCAGGCTCATTCCAGTTTGGGCCTGGTACGCAGAGCCTTCGGCTAGGACGTGCAGGGGGAAGGCTCAGCACAGTGGCTTTGGCCTGCCATCCAAGTTCCTCCCTCGGGCTGCCCTGCCTGGCAGACCCACACTCCCTAGAAGTGTGTTCCTGAGGCAGTTGGACAGTTGGGGAGGTGGAGGCTCTCCCAACATGGGAGGCCTGCCCAGAACATGGCTGTGTGTCCAAAGAGGATTCCCTGCACCTCTGGCGCTGGGCAGAGATTTTCTGCACACAGGAGACCCTTGGCACACACAGTGTTTCCCCATGGAAAGCAGTGTGAGAAAGAGCCCCCGCCAGGGAAGCATGGCACTCGCCCATCGAAGCCCTCCATGCAGCAGGCTGTCATGGACTCGGCTGCAGGCCTTTGTGGCTGGAGAGACTGCAGCTCCTCTGGAGGCTCTGGGTCCATTTGCACTCCCCTTGGAGGAAACGAGGTTGTGGGATGAGGTCCTTGCCCACAATGGCACTCAGCCTGCTCCATTCGATGAGACGCACGTGTGGTGAGAGAGGCTTGTCAGCCCAGAAGCAAGCAGGGCAGCCAGGGAGGGGATCTGCATGCAGCTTGGAAGCCCTAGACTCCTGCCTCCCACCCAGGGAATGCCGGCTCTGCCCATCAGGCCCCATTCCCAAGTGGGCACCCAGCTTCAGCATCTGCCCTTTCCCAGCCATGGAACCATTCCCAGGCCACACCCTGAGCCCTGCCAAGGGTGACCTTGGCTCCCCGGGTGGGCTGAATGGCACGACTGTGTTAGGGGAGAGAAGGCCCAGGAGGCCTTCAGGGAACTGCCACCACATAGCAGTGCTCAGGAAAAGGCACTCTGCTTTCTGTAGGCTGGATGCACACTCGAGTTTTGGCTTGAGGCAGAGAGAGCTCAGCTAGGCGATTCCAGGCTGAAGGCAAAGCAGAGAGTTTTTTGGTGGAGCGATGGCCCCATCTGCTGGCCAGCAAGCGTGGCAGGAGAAGCCTCACTCCAAATGAGTTCCTGAGGAAGTTTCCAAGCAGGAGGCACTCTGGCTCCCCAAGCTCCAGAGTCCTGCTTACAACTTCCCTGTGGCAACAGAGTGGGTGCCAAGGGCATGTGGGTTGGAGGGTGCTCAGAAGCCACAGGCGAGGCTTTGGGCACCCAGTGTTCTCTGATGGAAAACACTGCAGGCCCGAGCATCCATGAACTCCTCCAAGGCTTTGCAGTGGGATAGCTGTCCATAGCAGATGGCTCCCTGCCAAGTGCTGCAGGCCTTTCTGGAGGGCTAAGCTGGAGCTTCCTTGCAGGCTGCTGGGCCAGGGGCATGTGTCCCCTGGGCCAGAAGGATGCAGGAGGAGCTCCTAGCTAGGGGAGAGCAAGCACGTTGTTTCCTTGGCCTACACTGGCCTGTGAACACAGAGGCCAGCCAGCAGTGATGACAGCACAGGCAGCAAGGGGCTGTGGCAGGCAGCTAAGAGGCGGCAGGAGTCCCACTTGAAAGTGGGCTCATGACTGTTTGGTGCTCAGGCCCCAGTGCTCACGTGCACACACAGCCTCTGGACCTGCAGCTTCCCAGCAGTGCAAGAGACACACAGGCACCACCCTGGGGCCTTCTCGAATGAACTGTGCTGCGTCGAGGTCCTGCTGGCTGGCAGTGGCCAAGGCCAGCACAGGCCCTCGGGAGGCCTGGCTGAGCCTGGGATGGGTCCGGACCTAGCAGTGCCCAGGGCAAGCCTGGGACTGCAGGCCAGGCTGCAGGCTCATTCCAGTTTGGGCCTGGTACGCAGAGCCTTCGGCTAGGACGTGCAGGGGGAAGGCTCAGCACAGTGGCTTTGGCCTGCCATCCACGTTCCTCCCTCGGGCTGCCCTGCCTGGCAGACCCACACTCCCTAGAAGTGTGTTCCTGAGGCAGTTGGACAGTTGGGGAGGTGGAGGCTCTCCCAACATGGGAGGCCTGCCCAGAACATGGCTGTGTGTCCAAAGAGGATTCCCTGCACCTCTGGCGCTGGGCAGAGATTTTCTGCACACAGGAGACCCTTGGCACACACAGTGTTTCCCCATGGAAAGCAGTGTGAGAAAGAGCCCCCGCCAGGGAAGCATGGCACTCGCCCATCGAAGCCCTCCATGCAGCAGGCTGTCATGGACTCGGCTGCAGGCCTTTGTGGCTGGAGAGACTGCAGCTCCTCTGGAGGCTCTGGGTCCATTTGCACTCCCCTTGGAGGAAACGAGGTTGTGGGATGAGGTCCTTGCCCACAATGGCACTCAGCCTGCTCCATTCGATGAGACGCACGTGTGGTGAGAGAGGCTTGTCAGCCCAGAAGCAAGCAGGGCAGCCAGGGAGGGGATCTGCATGCAGCTTGGAAGCCCTAGACTCCTGCCTCCCACCCAGGGAATGCCGGCTCTGCCCATCAGGCCCCATTCCCAAGTGGGCACCCAGCTTCAGCATCTGCCCTTTCCCAGCCATGGAACCATTCCCAGGCCACACCCTGAGCCCTGCCAAGGGTGACCTTGGCTCCCCGGGTGGGCTGAATGGCACGACTGTGTTAGGGGAGAGAAGGCCCAGGAGGCCTTCAGGGAACTGCCACCACATAGCAGTGCTCAGGAAAAGGCACTCTGCTTTCTGTAGGCTGGATGCACACTCGAGTTTTGGCTTGAGGCAGAGAGAGCTCAGCTAGGCGATTCCAGGCTGAAGGCAAAGCAGAGAGTTTTTTGGTGGAGCGATGGCACCATCTGCTGGCCAGCAAGCGTGGCAGGAGAAGCCTCACTCCAAATGAGTTCCTGAGGAAGTTTCCAAGCAGGAGGCACTCTGGCTCCCCAAGCTCCAGAGTCCTGCTTACGACTTCCCTGTGGCAACAGAGTGGGTGCCAAGGGCATGTGGGTTGGAGGGTGCTCAGAAGCCACAGGCGAGGCTTTGGGCACCCAGTGTTCTCTGATGGAAAACACTGCAGGCCCGAGCATCCATGAACTCCTCCAAGGCTTTGCAGTGGGATAGCTGTCCATAGCAGATGGCTCCCTGCCAAGTGCTGCAGGCCTTTCTGGAGGGCTAAGCTGGAGCTTCCTTGCAGGCTGCTGGGCCAGGGGCATGTGTCCCCTGGGCCAGAAGGCTGCAGGAGGAGCTCCTAGCTAGGGGAGAGCAAGCACGTTGTTTCCTTGGCCTACACTGGCCTGTGAACACAGAGGCCAGCCAGCAGTGATGACAGCACAGGCAGCAAGGGGGTGTGGCAGGCAGCTAAGAGGCGGCAGGAGTCCCACTTGAAAGTGGGCTCATGACTGTTTGGTGCTCAGGCCCCAGTGCTCACGTGCACACACCGCCTCTGGACCTGCAGCTTCCCAGCAGTGCAAGAGACACACAGGCACCACCCTGGGGCCTTCTCGAATGAACTGTGCTGCGTCGAGGTCCTGCTGGCTGGCAGTGGCCAAGGCCAGCACAGGCCCTCGGGAGGCCTGGCTGAGCCTGGGATGGGTCCGGACCTAGCAGTGCCCAGGGCAAGCCTGGGACTGCAGGCCAGGCTGCAGGCTCATTCCAGTTTGGGCCTGGTACGCAGAGCCTTCGGCTAGGACGTGCAGGGGGAAGGCTCAGCACAGTGGCTTTGGCCTGCAATCCACGTTCCTCCCTCGGGCCGCCCTGCCTGGCAGACCCACACTCCCTAGAAGTGTGTTCCTGAGGCAGTTGGACAGTTGGGGAGGTGGAGGCTCTCCCAACATGGGAGGCCTGCCCAGAACATGGCTGTGTGTCCAAAGAGGATTCCCTGCACCTCTGGTGCTGGGCAGAGATTTTCTGCACACAGGAGACCCTTGGCACACACAGTGTTTCCCCATGGAAAGCAGTGTGAGAAAGAGCCCCCGCCAGGGAAGCATGGCACTCGCCCATCGAAGCCCTCCATGCAGCAGGCTGTCATGGACTCGGCTGCAGGCCTTTGTGGCTGGAGAGACTGCAGCTCCTCTGGAGGCTCTGGGTCCATTTGCACTCCCCTTGGAGGAAACGAGGTTGTGGGATGAGGTCCTTGCCCACAATGGCACTCAGCCTGCTCCATTCGATGAGACGCACGTGTGGTGAGAGAGGCTTGTCAGCCCAGAAGCAAGCAGGGCAGCCAGGGAGGGGATCTGCATGCAGCTTGGAAGCCCTAGACTCCTGCCTCCCACCCAGGGAATGCCGGCTCTGCCCATCAGGCCCCATGCCCAAGTGGGCACCCAGCTTCAGCATCTGCCCTTTCCCAGCCATGGAACCATTCCCAGGCCACACCCTGAGCCCTGCCAAGGGTGACCTTGGCTCCCCGGGTGGGCTGAATGGCACGACTGTGTTAGGGGAGAGAAGGCCCAGGAGGCCTTCAGGGAACTGCCACCACATAGCAGTGCTCAGGAAAAGGCACTCTGCTTTCTGTAGGCTGGATGCACACTCGAGTTTTGGCTTGAGGCAGAGAGAGCTCAGCTAGGCGATTCCAGGCTGAAGGCAAAGCAGAGAGTTTTTTGGTGGAGCGATGGCACCATCTGCTGGCCAGCAAGCGTGGCAGGAGAAGCCTCACTCCAAATGAGTTCCTGAGGAAGTTTCCAAGCAGGAGGCACTCTGGCTCCCCAAGCTCCAGAGTCCTGCTTACGACTTCCCTGTGGCAACAGAGTGGGTGCCAAGGGCATGTGGGTTGGAGGGTGCTCAGAAGCCACAGGCGAGGCTTTGGGCACCCAGTGTTCTCTGATGGAAAACACTGCAGGCCCGAGCATCCATGAACTCCTCCAAGGCTTTGCAGTGGGATAGCTGTCCATAGCAGATGGCTCCCTGCCAA
This sequence comes from Hippopotamus amphibius kiboko, assembly GCF_030028045.1. Lineage (NCBI taxonomy): Eukaryota > Metazoa > Chordata > Mammalia > Artiodactyla > Hippopotamidae > Hippopotamus > Hippopotamus amphibius. The sequence continues at coordinate 124,380,329 of NC_080186.1, read as the reverse complement.
GTGCTGCAGGCCTTTCTGGAGGGCTAAGCTGGAGCTTCCTTGCAGGCTGCTGGGCCAGGGGCATGTGTCCCCTGGGCCAGAAGGCTGCAGGAGGAGCTCCTAGCTAGGGGAGAGCAAGCACGTTGTTTCCTTGGCCTACACTGGCCTGTGAACACAGAGGCCAGCCAGCAGTGATGACAGCACAGGCAGCAAGGGGGTGTGGCAGGCAGCTAAGAGGCGGCAGGAGTCCCACTTGAAAGTGGGCTCATGACTGTTTGGTGCTCAGGCCCCAGTGCTCACGTGCACACACCGCCTCTGGACCTGCAGCTTCCCAGCAGTGCAAGAGACACACAGGCACCACCCTGGGGCCTTCTCGAATGAACTGTGCTGCGTCGAGGTCCTGCTGGCTGGCAGTGGCCAAGGCCAGCACAGGCCCTCGGGAGGCCTGGCTGAGCCTGGGATGGGTCCGGACCTAGCAGTGCCCAGGGCAAGCCTGGGACTGCAGGCCAGGCTGCAGGCTCATTCCAGTTTGGGCCTGGTACGCAGAGCCTTCGGCTAGGACGTGCAGGGGGAAGGCTCAGCACAGTGGCTTTGGCCTGCAATCCACGTTCCTCCCTCGGGCCGCCCTGCCTGGCAGACCCACACTCCCTAGAAGTGTGTTCCTGAGGCAGTTGGACAGTTGGGGAGGTGGAGGCTCTCCCAACATGGGAGGCCTGCCCAGAACATGGCTGTGTGTCCAAAGAGGATTCCCTGCACCTCTGGCGCTGGGCAGAGATTTTCTGCACACAGGAGACCCTTGGCACACACAGTGTTTCCCCATGGAAAGCAGTGTGAGAAAGAGCCCCCGCCAGGGAAGCATGGCACTCGCCCATCGAAGCCCTCCATGCAGCAGGCTGTCATGGACTCGGCTGCAGGCCTTTGTGGCTGGAGAGACTGCAGCTCCTCTGGAGGCTCTGGGTCCATTTGCACTCCCCTTGGAGGAAACGAGGTTGTGGGATGAGGTCCTTGCCCACAATGGCACTCAGCCTGCTCCATTCGATGAGACGCACGTGTGGTGAGAGAGGCTTGTCAGCCCAGAAGCAAGCAGGGCAGCCAGGGAGGGGATCTGCATGCAGCTTGGAAGCCCTAGACTCCTGCCTCCCACCCAGGGAATGCTGGCTCTGCCCATCAGGCCCCATTCCCAAGTGGGCACCCAGCTTCAGCATCTGCCCTTTCCCAGCCATGGAACCATTCCCAGGCCACACCCTGAGCCCTGCCAAGGGTGACCTTGGCTCCCCGGGTGGGCTGAATGGCACGACTGTGTTAGGGGAGAGAAGGCCCAGGAGGCCTTCAGGGAACTGCCACCACATAGCAGTGCTCAGGAAAAGGCACTCTGCTTTCTGTAGGCTGGATGCACACTCGAGTTTTGGCTTGAGGCAGAGAGAGCTCAGCTAGGCGATTCCAGGCTGAAGGCAAAGCAGAGAGTTTTTTGGTGGAGCGATGGCACCATCTGCTGGCCAGCAAGCGTGGCAGGAGAAGCCTCACTCCAAATGAGTTCCTGAGGAAGTTTCCAAGCAGGAGGCACTCTGGCTCCCCAAGCTCCAGAGTCCTGCTTACGACTTCCCTGTGGCAACAGAGTGGGTGCCAAGGGCATGTGGGTTGGAGGGTGCTCAGAAGCCACAGGCGAGGCTTTGGGCACCCAGTGTTCTCTGATGGAAAACACTGCAGGCCCGAGCATCCATGAACTCCTCCAAGGCTTTGCAGTGGGATAGCTGTCCATAGCAGATGGCTCCCTGCCAAGTGCTGCAGGCCTTTCTGGAGGGCTAAGCTGGAGCTTCCTTGCAGGCTGCTGGGCCAGGGGCATGTGTCCCCTGGGCCAGAAGGCTGCAGGAAGAGCTCCTAGCTAGAGGAGAGCAAGCACGTTGTTTCCTTGGCCTACACTGGCCTGTGAACACAGAGGCCAGCCAGCAGTGATGACAGCACAGGCAGCAAGGGGGTGTGGCAGGCAGCTAAGAGGCGGCAGGAGTCCCACTTGAAAGTGGGCTCATGACTGTTTGGTGCTCAGGCCCCAGTGCTCACGTGCACACACAGCCTCTGGACCTGCAGCTTCCCAGCAGTGCAAGAGACACACAGGCACCACCCTGGGGCCTTCTCGAATGAACTGTGCTGCGTCGAGGTCCTGCTGGCTGGCAGTGGCCAAGGCCAGCACAGGCCCTCGGGAGGCCTGGCTGAGCCTGGGATGGGTCCGGACCTAGCAGTGCCCAGGGCAAGCCTGGGACTGCAGGCCAGGCTGCAGGCTCATTCCAGTTTGGGCCTGGTACGCAGAGCCTTCGGCTAGGACGTGCAGGGGGAAGGCTCAGCACAGTGGCTTTGGCCTGCCATCCACGTTCCTTCCTCGGGCCGCCCTGCCTGGCAGACCCACACTCCCTAGAAGTGTGTTCCTGAGGCAGTTGGACAGTTGGGGAGGTGGAGGCTCTCCCAACATGGGAGGCCTGCCCAGAACATGGCTGTGTGTCCAAAGAGGATTCCCTGCACCTCTGGCGCTGGGCAGAGATTTTCTGCACACAGGAGACCCTTGGCACACACAGTGTTTCCCCATGGAAAGCAGTGTGAGAAAGAGCCCCCGCCAGGGAAGCATGGCACTCGCCCATCGAAGCCCTCCATGCAGCAGGCTGCCATGGACTCGGCTGCAGGCCTTTGTGGCTGGAGAGACTGCAGCTCCTCTGGAGGCTCTGGGTCCATTTGCACTCCCCTTGGAGGAAACGAGGTTGTGGGATGAGGTCCTTGCCCACAATGGCACTCAGCCTGCTCCATTCGATGAGACGCACGTGTGGTGAGAGAGGCTTGTCAGCCCAGAAGCAAGCAGGGCAGCCAGGGAGGGGATCTGCATGCAGTTTGGAAGCCCTAGACTGCTGCCTCCCACCCAGGGAATGCCGGCTCTGCCCATCAGGCCCCATTCCCAAGTGGGCACCCAGCTTCAGCATCTGCCCTTTCCCAGCCATGGAACCATTCCCAGGCCACACCCTGAGCCCTGCCAAGGGTGACCTTGGCTCCCCGGGTGGGCTGAATGGCACGACTGTGTTAGGGGAGAGAAGGCCCAGGAGGCCTTCAGGGAACTGCCACCACATAGCAGTGCTCAGGAAAAGGCACTCTGCTTTCTGTAGGCTGGATGCACACTCGAGTTTTGGCTTGAGGCAGAGAGAGCTCAGCTAGGCGATTCCAGGCTGAAGGCAAAGCAGAGAGTTTTTTGGTGGAGCGATGGCACCATCTGCTGGCCAGCAAGCGTGGCAGGAGAAGCCTCACTCCAAATGAGTTCCTGAGGAAGTTTCCAAGCAGGAGGCACTCTGGCTCCCCAAGCTCCAGAGTCCTGCTTACGACTTCCCTGTGGCAACAGAGTGGGTGCCAAGGGCATGTGGGTTGGAGGGTGCTCAGAAGCCACAGGCGAGGCTTTGGGCACCCAGTGTTCTCTGATGGAAAACACTGCAGGCCCGAGCATCCATGAACTCCTCCAAGGCTTTGCAGTGGGATAGCTGTCCATAGCAGATGGCTCCCTGCCAAGTGCTGCAGGCCTTTCTGGAGGGCTAAGCTGGAGCTTCCTTGCAGGCTGCTGGGCCAGGGGCATGTGTCCCCTGGGCCAGAAGGCTGCAGGAGGAGCTCCTAGCTAGGGGAGAGCAAGCACGTTGTTTCCTTGGCCTACACTGGCCTGTGAACACAGAGGCCAGCCAGCAGTGATGACAGCACAGGCAGCAAGGGGGTGTGGCAGGCAGCTAAGAGGCGGCAGGAGTCCCACTTGAAAGTGGGCTCATGACTGTTTGGTGCTCAGGCCCCAGTGCTCACGTGCACACACCGCCTCTGGACCTGCAGCTTCCCAGCAGTGCAAGAGACACACAGGCACCACCCTGGGGCCTTCTCGAATGAACTGTGCTGCGTCGAGGTCCTGCTGGCTGGCAGTGGCCAAGGCCAGCACAGGCCCTCGGGAGGCCTGGCTGAGCCTGGGATGGGTCCGGACCTAGCAGTGCCCAGGGCAAGCCTGGGACTGCAGGCCAGGCTGCAGGCTCATTCCAGTTTGGGCCTGGTACGCAGAGCCTTCGGCTAGGACGTGCAGGGGGAAGGCTCAGCACAGTGGCTTTGGCCTGCAATCCACGTTCCTCCCTCGGGCCGCCCTGCCTGGCAGACCCACACTCCCTAGAAGTGTGTTCCTGAGGCAGTTGGACAGTTGGGGAGGTGGAGGCTCTCCCAACATGGGAGGCCTGCCCAGAACATGGCTGTGTGTCCAAAGAGGATTCCCTGCACCTCTGGCGCTGGGCAGAGATTTTCTGCACACAGGAGACCCTTGGCACACACAGTGTTTCCCCATGGAAAGCAGTGTGAGAAAGAGCCCCCGCCAGGGAAGCATGGCACTCGCCCATCGAAGCCCTCCATGCAGCAGGCTGTCATGGACTCGGCTGCAGGCCTTTGTGGCTGGAGAGACTGCAGCTCCTCTGGAGGCTCTGGGTCCATTTGCACTCCCCTTGGAGGAAACGAGGTTGTGGGATGAGGTCCTTGCCCACAATGGCACTCAGCCTGCTCCATTCGATGAGACGCACGTGTGGTGAGAGAGACTTGTCAGCCCAGAAGCAAGCAGGGCAGCCAGGGAGGGGATCTGCATGCAGCTTGGAAGCCCTAGACTGCTGCCTCCCACCCAGAGAATGCCGGCTCTGCCCATCAGGCCCCATTCCCAAGTGGGCACCCAGCTTCAGCATCTGCCCTTTCCCAGCCATGGAACCATTCCCAGGCCACACCCTGAGCCCTGCCAAGGGTGACCTTGGCTCCCCGGGTGGGCTGAATGGCACGACTGTGTTAGGGGAGAGAAGGCCCAGGAGGCCTTCAGGGAACTGCCACCACATAGCAGTGCTCAGGAAAAGGCACTCTGCTTTCTGTAGGCTGGATGCACACTCGAGTTTTGGCTTGAGGCAGAGAGAGCTCAGCTAGGCGATTCCAGGCTGAAGGCAAAGCAGAGAGTTTTTTGGTGGAGCGATGGCACCATCTGCTGGCCAGCAAGCGTGGCAGGAGAAGCCTCACTCCAAATGAGTTCCTGAGGAAGTTTCCAAGCAGGAGGCACTCTGGCTCCCCAAGCTCCAGAGTCCTGCTTACGACTTCCCTGTGGCAACAGAGTGGGTGCCAAGGGCATGTGGGTTGGAGGGTGCTCAGAAGCCACAGGCGAGGCTTTGGGCACCCAGTGTTCTCTGATGGAAAACACTGCAGGCCCGAGCATCCATGAACTCCTCCAAGGCTTTGCAGTGGGATAGCTGTCCATAGCAGATGGCTCCCTGCCAAGTGCTGCAGGCCTTTCTGGAGGGCTAAGCTGGAGCTTCCTTGCAGGCTGCTGGGCCAGGGGCATGTGTCCCCTGGGCCAGAAGGCTGCAGGAGGAGCTCCTAGCTAGGGGAGAGCAAGCACGTTGTTTCCTTGGCCTACACTGGCCTGTGAACACAGAGGCCAGCCAGCAGTGATGACAGCACAGGCAGCAAGGGGGTGTGGCAGGCAGCTAAGAGGCGGCAGGAGTCCCACTTGAAAGTGGGCTCATGACTGTTTGGTGCTCAGGCCCCAGTGCTCACGTGCACACACCGCCTCTGGACCTGCAGCTTCCCAGCAGTGCAAGAGACACACAGGCACCACCCTGGGGCCTTCTCGAATGAACTGTGCTGCGTCGAGGTCCTGCTGGCTGGCAGTGGCCAAGGCCAGCACAGGCCCTCGGGAGGCCTGGCTGAGCCTGGGATGGGTCCGGACCTAGCAGTGCCCAGGGCAAGCCTGGGACTGCAGGCCAGGCTGCAGGCTCATTCCAGTTTGGGCCTGGTACGCAGAGCCTTCGGCTAGGACGTGCAGGGGGAAGGCTCAGCACAGTGGCTTTGGCCTGCAATCCACGTTCCTCCCTCGGGCCGCCCTGCCTGGCAGACCCACACTCCCTAGAAGTGTGTTTCTGAGGCAGTTGGACAGTTGGGGAGGTGGAGGCTCTCCCAACATGGGAGGCCTGCCCAGAACATGGCTGTGTGTCCAAAGAGGATTCCCTGCACCTCTGGCGCTGGGCAGAGATTTTCTGCACACAGGAGACCCTTGGCACACACAGTGTTTCCCCATGGAAAGCAGTGTGAGAAAGAGCCCCCGCCAGGGAAGCATGGCACTCACCCATCGAAGCCCTCCATGCAGCAGGCTGTCATGGACTCGGCTGCAGGCCTTTGTGGCTGGAGAGACTGCAGCTCCTCTGGAGGCTCTGGGTCCATTTGCACTCCCCTTGGAGGAAACGAGGTTGTGGGATGAGGTCCTTGCCCACAATGGCACTCAGCCTGCTCCATTCGATGAGACGCACGTGTGGTGAGAGAGACTTGTCAGCCCAGAAGCAAGCAGGGCAGCCAGGGAGGGGATCTGCATGCAGCTTGGAAGCCCTAGACTGCTGCCTCCCACCCAGAGAATGCTGGCTCTGCCCATCAGGCCCCATTCCCAAGTGGGCACCCAGCTTCAGCATCTGCCCTTTCCCAGCCATGGAACCATTCCCAGGCCACACCCTGAGCCCTGCCAAGGGTGACCTTGGCTCCCCGGGTGGGCTGAATGGCACGACTGTGTTAGGGGAGAGAAGGCCCAGGAGGCCTTCAGGGAACTGCCACCACATAGCAGTGCTCAGGAAAAGGCACTCTGCTTTCTGTAGGCTGGATGCACACTCGAGTTTTGGCTTGAGGCAGAGAGAGCTCAGCTAGGCGATTCCAGGCTGAAGGCAAAGCAGAGAGTTTTTTGGTGGAGCGATGGCACCATCTGCTGGCCAGCAAGCGTGGCAGGAGAAGCCTCACTCCAAATGAGTTCCTGAGGAAGTTTCCAAGCAGGAGGCACTCTGGCTCCCCAAGCTCCAGAGTCCTGCTTACGACTTCCCTGTGGCAACAGAGTGGGTGCCAAGGGCATGTGGGTTGGAGGGTGCTCAGAAGCCACAGGCGAGGCTTTGGGCACCCAGTGTTCTCTGATGGAAAACACTGCAGGCCCGAGCATCCATGAACTCCTCCAAGGCTTTGCAGTGGGATAGCTGTCCATAGCAGATGGCTCCCTGCCAAGTGCTGCAGGCCTTTCTGGAGGGCTAAGCTGGAGCTTCCTTGCAGGCTGCTGGGCCAGGGGCATGTGTCCCCTGGGCCAGAAGGCTGCAGGAGGAGCTCCTAGCTAGGGGAGAGCAAGCACGTTGTTTCCTTGGCCTACACTGGCCTGTGAACACAGAGGCCAGCCAGCAGTGATGACAGCACAGGCAGCAAGGGGGTGTGGCAGGCAGCTAAGAGGCGGCAGGAGTCCCACTTGAAAGTGGGCTCATGACTGTTTGGTGCTCAGGCCCCAGTGCTCACGTGCACACACCGCCTCTGGACCTGCAGCTTCCCAGCAGTGCAAGAGACACACAGGCACCACCCTGGGGCCTTCTCGAATGAACTGTGCTGCGTCGAGGTCCTGCTGGCTGGCAGTGGCCAAGGCCAGCACAGGCCCTCGGGAGGCCTGGCTGAGCCTGGGATGGGTCCGGACTTGGCAGTGCCCAGGGCAAGCCTGGGACTGCAGGCCAGGCTGCAGGCTCATTCCAGTTTGGGCCTGGTACGCAGAGCCTTCGGCTAGGACGTGCAGGGGGAAGGCTCAGCACAGTGGCTTTGGCCTGCAATCCACGTTCCTCCCTCGGGCCGCCCTGCCTGGCAGACCCACACTCCCTAGAAGGGTGTTCCTTAGGCAGTTGGACAGTTCGGGAGGTGGAGGCTCTCCCAACATGGGAGGCCTGCCCAGAACATGGCTGTGTGTCCAAAGAGGATTCCCTGCACCTCTGGCGCTGGGCAGAGATTTTCTGCACACAGGAGACCCTTGGCACACACAGTGTTTCCCCATGGAAAGCAGTGTGAGAAAGAGCCCCCGCCAGGGAAGCATGGCACTCGCCCATCGAAGCCCTCCATGCAGCAGGCTGTCATGGACTCGGCTGCAGGCCTTTGTGGCTGGAGAGACTGCAGCTCCTCTGGAGGCTCTGGGTCCATTTGCACTCCCCTTGGAGGAAACGAGGTTGTGGGATGAGGTCCTTGCCCACAATGGCACTCAGCCTGCTCCATTCGATGAGACGCACGTGTGGTGAGAGAGGCTTGTCAGCCCAGAAGCAAGCAGGGCAGCCAGGGAGGGGATCTGCATGCAGCTTGGAAGCCCTAGACTCCTGCCTCCCACCCAGGGAATGCTGGCTCTGCCCATCAGGCCCCATTCCCAAGTGGGCACCCAGCTTCAGCATCTGCCCTTTCCCAGCCATGGAACCATTCCCAGGCCACACCCTGAGCCCTGCCAAGGGTGACCTTGGCTCCCCGGGTGGGCTGAATGGCACGACTGTGTTAGGGGAGAGAAGGCCCAGGAGGCCTTCAGGGAACTGCCACCACATAGCAGTGCTCAGGAAAAGGCACTCTGCTTTCTGTAGGCTGGATGCACACTCGAGTTTTGGCTTGAGGCAGAGAGAGCTCAGCTAGGCGATTCCAGTCTGAAGGCAAAGCAGAGAGTTTTTTGGTGGAGCGATGGCACCATCTGCTGGCCAGCAAGCGTGGCAGGAGAAGCCTCACTCCAAATGAGTTCCTGAGGAAGTTTCCAAGCAGGAGGCACTCTGGCTCCCCAAGCTCCAGCGTCCTGCTTACGACTTCCCTGTGGCAACAGAGTGGGTGCCAAGGGCATGTGGGTTGGAGGGTGCTCAGAAGCCACAGGCGAGGCTTTGGGCACCCAGTGTTCTCTGATGGAAAACACTGCAGGCCCGAGCATCCATGAACTCCTCCAAGGCTTTGCAGTGGGATAGCTGTCCATAGCAGATGGCTCCCTGCCAAGTGCTGCAGGCCTTTCTGGAGGGCTAAGCTGGAGCTTCCTTGCAGGCTGCTGGGCCAGGGGCATGTGTCCCCTGGGCCAGAAGGCTGCAGGAGGAGCTCCTAGCTAGGGGAGAGCAAGCACGTTGTTTCCTTGGCCTACACTGGCCTGTGAACACAGAGGCCAGCCAGCAGTGATGACAGCACAGGCAGCAAGGGGGTGTGGCAGGCAGCTAAGAGGCGGCAGGAGTCCCACTTGAAAGTGGGCTCATGACTGTTTGGTGCTCAGGCCCCAGTGCTCACGTGCACACACAGCCTCTGGACCTGCAGCTTCCCAGCAGTGCAAGAGACACACAGGCACCACCCTGGGGCCTTCTCGAATGAACTGTGCTGCGTCGAGGTCCTGCTGGCTGGCAGTGGCCAAGGCCAGCACAGGCCCTCGGGAGGCCTGGCTGAGCCTGGGATGGGTCCGGACCTAGCAGTGCCCAGGGCAAGCCTGGGACTGCAGGCCAGGCTGCAGGCTCATTCCAGTTTGGGCCTGGTACGCAGAGCCTTCGGCTAGGACGTGCAGGGGGAAGGCTCAGCACAGTGGCTTTGGCCTGCCATCCACGTTCCTTCCTCGGGCCGCCCTGCCTGGCAGACCCACACTCCCTAGAAGTGTGTTCCTGAGGCAGTTGGACAGTTGGGGAGGTGGAGGCTCTCCCAACATGGGAGGCCTGCCCAGAACATGGCTGTGTGTCCAAAGAGGATTCCCTGCACCTCTGGCGCTGGGCAGAGATTTTCTGCACACAGGAGACCCTTGGCACACACAGTGTTTCCCCATGGAAAGCAGTGTGACAAAGAGCCCCCGCCAGGGAAGCATGGCACTCGCCCATCGAAGCCCTCCATGCAGCAGGCTGTCATGGACTCGGCTGCAGGCCTTTGTGGCTGGAGAGACTGCAGCTCCTCTGGAGGCTCTGGGTCCATTTGCACTCCCCTTGGAGGAAACGAGGTTGTGGGATGAGGTCCTTGCCCACAATGGCACTCAGCCTGCTCCATTCGATGAGACGCACGTGTGGTGAGAGAGGCTTGTCAGCCCAGAAGCAAGCAGGGCAGCCAGGGAGGGGATCTGCATGCAGCTTGGAAGCCCTAGACTGCTGCCTCCCACCCAGGGAATGCCGGCTCTGCCCATCAGGCCCCATTCCCAAGTGGGCACCCAGCTTCAGCATCTGCCCTTTCCCAGCCATGGAACCATTCCCAGGCCACACCCTGAGCCCTGCCAAGGGTGACCTTGGCTCCCCGGGTGGGCTGAATGGCACGACTGTGTTAGGGGAGAGAAGGCCCAGGAGGCCTTCAGGGAACTGCCACCACATAGCAGTGCTCAGGAAAAGGCACTCTGCTTTCTGTAGGCTGGATGCACACTCGAGTTTTGGCTTGAGGCAGAGAGAGCTCAGCTAGGCGATTCCAGGCTGAAGGCAAAGCAGAGAGTTTTTTGGTGGAGCGATGGCACCATCTGCTGGCCAGCAAGCGTGGCAGGAGAAGCCTCACTCCAAATGAGTTCCTGAGGAAGTTTCCAAGCAGGAGGCACTCTGGCTCCCCAAGCTCCAGCGTCCTGCTTACGACTTCCCTGTGGCAACAGAGTGGGTGCCAAGGGCATGTGGGTTGGAGGGTGCTCAGAAGCCACAGGCGAGGCTTTCGGCCCCCAGTGTTCTCTGATGGAAAACACTGCAGGCCCGAGCATCCATGAACTCCTCCAAGGCTTTGCAGTGGGATAGCTGTCCATAGCAGATGGCTCCCTGCCAAGTGCTGCAGGCCTTTCTGGAGGGCTAAGCTGGAGCTTCCTTGCAGGCTGCTGGGCCAGGGGCATGTGTCCCCTGGGCCAGAAGGCTGCAGGAGGAGCTCCTAGCTAGGGGAGAGCAAGCACGTTGTTTCCTTGGCCTACACTGGCCTGTGAACACAGAGGCCAGCCAGCAGTGATGACAGCACAGGCAGCAAGGGGGTGTGGCAGGCAGCTAAGAGGCGGCAGGAGTCCCACTTGAAAGTGGGCTCATGACTGTTTGGTGCTCAGGCCCCAGTGCTCACGTGCACACACCGCCTCTGGACCTGCAGCTTCCCAGCAGTGCAAGAGACACACAGGCACCACCCTGGGGCCTTCTCGAATGAACTGTGCTCCATCGAGGTCCTGCTGGCTGGCAGTGGCCAAGGCCAGCACAGGCCCTCGGGAGGCCTGGCTGAGCCTGGGATGGGTCCGGACCTAGCAGTGCCCAGGGCAAGCCTGGGACTGCAGGCCAGGCTGCAGGCTCATTCCAGTTTGGGCCTGGTACGCAGAGCCTTCGGCTAGGACGTGCAGGGGGAAGGCTCAGCACAGTGGCTTTGGCCTGCAATCCACGTTCCTCCCTCGGGCCGCCCTGCCTGGCAGACCCACACTCCCTAGAAGTGTGTTCCTGAGGCAGTTGGACAGTTGGGGAGGTGGAGGCTCTCCCAACATGGGAGGCCTGCCCAGAACATGGCTGTGTGTCCAAAGAGGATTCCCTGCACCTCTGGCGCTGGGCAGAGATTTTCTGCACACAGGAGACCCTTGGCACACACAGTGTTTCCCCATGGAAAGCAGTGTGAGAAAGAGCCCCCGCCAGGGAAGCATGGCACTCGCCCATCGAAGCCCTCCATGCAGCAGGCTGTCATGGACTCGGCTGCAGGCCTTTGTGGCTGGAGAGACTGCAGCTCCTCTGGAGGCTCTGGGTCCATTTGCACTCCCCTTGGAGGAAACGAGGTTGTGGGATGAGGTCCTTGCCCACAATGGCACTCAGCCTGCTCCATTCGATGAGACGCACGTGTGGTGAGAGAGGCTTGTCAGCCCAGAAGCAAGCAGGGCAGCCAGGGAGGGGATCTGCATGCAGCTTGGAAGCCCTAGACTGCTGCCTCCCACCCAGGGAATGCCGGCTCTGCCCATCAGGCCCCATTCCCAAGTGGGCACCCAGCTTCAGCATCTGCCCTTTCCCAGCCATGGAACCATTCCCAGGCCACACCCTGAGCCCTGCCAAGGGTGACCTTGGCTCCCCGGGTGGGCTGAATGGCACGACTGTGTTAGGGGAGAGAAGGCCCAGGAGGCCTTCAGGGAACTGCCACCACATAGCAGTGCTCAGGAAAAGGCACTCTGCTTTCTGTAGGCTGGATGCACACTCGAGTTTTGGCTTGAGGCAGAGAGAGCTCAGCTAGGCGATTCCAGGCTGAAGGCAAAGCAGAGAGTTTTTTGGTGGAGCGATGGCACCATCTGCTGGCCAGCAGGCGTGGCAGGAGAAGCCTCACTCCAAATGAGTTCCTGAGGAAGTTTCCAAGCAGGAGGCACTCTGGCTCCCCAAGCTCCAGCGTCCTGCTTACGACTTCCCTGTGGCAACAGAGTGGGTGCCAAGGGCATGTGGGTTGGAGGGTGCTCAGAAGCCACAGGCGAGGCTTTCGGCCCCCAGTGTTCTCTGATGGAAAACACTGCAGGCCCGAGCATCCATGAACTCCTCCAAGGCTTTGCAGTGGGATAGCTGTCCATAGCAGATGGCTCCCTGCCAAGTGCTGCAGGCCTTTCTGGAGGGCTAAGCTGGAGCTTCCTTGCAGGCTGCTGGGCCAGGGGCATGTGTCCCCTGGGCCAGAAGGCTGCAGGAGGAGCTCCTAGCTAGGGGAGAGCAAGCACGTTGTTTCCTTGGCCTACACTGGCCTGTGAACACAGAGGCCAGCCAGCAGTGATGACAGCACAGGCAGCAAGGGGGTGTGGCAGGCAGCTAAGAGGCGGCAGGAGTCCCACTTGAAAGTGGGCTCATGACTGTTTGGTGCTCAGGCCCCAGTGCTCACGTGCACACACCGCCTCTGGACCTGCAGCTTCCCAGCAGTGCAAGAGACACACAGGCACCACCCTGGGGCCTTCTCGAATGAACTGTGCTCCATTGAGGTCCTGCTGGCTGGCAGTGGCCAAGGCCAGCACAGGCCCTCGGGAGGCCTGGCTGAGCCTGGGATGGGTCCGGACCTAGCAGTGCCCAGGGCAAGCCTGGGACTGCAGGCCAGGCTGCAGGCTCATTCCAGTTTGGGCCTGGTACACAGAGCCTTCGGCTAGGACGTGCAGGGGGAAGGCTCAGCACAGTGGCTTTGGCCTGCAATCCACGTTCCTCCCTCGGGGCGCCCTGCCTGGCAGACCCACACTCCCTAGAAGTGTGTTCCTGAGGCAGTTGGACAGTTGGGGAGGTGGAGGCTCTCCCAACATGGGAGGCCTGCCCAGAACATGGCTGTGTGTCCAAAGAGGATTCCCTGCACCTCTGGCGCTGGGCAGAGATTTTCTGCACACAGGAGACCCTTGGCACACACAGTGTTTCCCCATGGAAAGCAGTGTGAGAAAGAGCCCCCGCCAGGGAAGCATGGCACTCGCCCATCGAAGCCCTCCATGCAGCAGGCTGTCATGGACTCGGCTGCAGGCCTTTGTGGCTGGAGAGACTGCAGCTCCTCTGGAGGCTCTGGGTCCATTTGCACTCCCCTTGGAGGAAACGAGGTTGTGGGATGAGGTCCTTGCCCACAATGGCACTCAGCCTGCTCCATTCGATGAGACGCACGTGTGGTGAGAGAGGCTTGTCAGCCCAGAAGCAAGCAGGGCAGCCAGGGAGGGGATCTGCATGCAGCTTGGAAGCCCTAGACTGCTGCCTCCCACCCAGGGAATGCCGGCTCTGCCCATCAGGCCCCATTCCCAAGTGGGCACCCAGCTTCAGCATCTGCCCTTTCCCAGCCATGGAACCATTCCCAGGCCACACCCTGAGCCCTGCCAAGGGTGACCTTGGCTCCCCGGGTGGGCTGAATGGCACGACTGTGTTAGGGGAGAGAAGGCCCAGGAGGCCTTCAGGGAACTGCCACCACATAGCAGTGCTCAGGAAAAGGCACTCTGCTTTCTGTAGGCTGGATGCACACTCGAGTTTTGGCTTGAGGCAGAGAGAGCTCAGCTAGGCGATTCCAGGCTGAAGGCAAAGCAGAGAGTTTTTTGGTGGAGCGATGGCACCATCTGCTGGCCAGCAAGCGTGGCAGGAGAAGCCTCACTCCAAATGAGTTCCTGAGGAAGTTTCCAAGCAGGAGGCACTCTGGCTCCCCAAGCTCCAGCGTCCTGCTTACGACTTCCCTGTGGCAACAGAGTGGGTGCCAAGGGCATGTGGGTTGGAGGGTGCTCAGAAGCCACAGGCGAGGCTTTCAGCCCCCAGTGTTCTCTGATGGAAAACACTGCAGGCCCGAGCATCCATGAACTCCTCCAAGGCTTTGCAGTGGGATAGCTGTCCATAGCAGATGGCTCCCTGCCAAGTGCTGCAGGCCTTTCTGGAGGGCTAAGCTGGAGCTTCCTTGCAGGCTGCTGGGCCAGGGGCATGTGTCCCCTGGGCCAGAAGGCTGCAGGAGGAGCTCCTAGCTAGGGGAGAGCAAGCACGTTGTTTCCTTGGCCTACACTGGCCTGTGAACACAGAGGCCAGCCAGCAGTGATGACAGCACAGGCAGCAAGGGGGTGTGGCAGGCAGCTAAGAGGCGGCAGGAGTCCCACTTGAAAGTGGGCTCATGACTGTTTGGTGCTCAGGCCCCAGTGCTCACGTGCACACACCGCCTCTGGACCTGCAGCTTCCCAGCAGTGCAAGAGACACACAGGCACCACCCTGGGGCCTTCTCGAATGAACTGTGCTCCATTGAGGTCCTGCTGGCTGGCAGTGGCCAAGGCCAGCACAGGCCCTCGGGAGGCCTGGCTGAGCCTGGGATGGGTCCGGACCTAGCAGTGCCCAGGGCAAGCCTGGGACTGCAGGCCAGGCTGCAGGCTCATTCCAGTTTGGGCCTGGTACGCAGAGCCTTCGGCTAGGACGTGCAGGGGGAAGGCTCAGCACAGTGGCTTTGGCCTGCAATCCACGTTCCTCCCTCGGGCCGCCCTGCCTGGCAGACCCACACTCCCTAGAAGTGTGTTCCTGAGGCAGTTGGACAGTTGGGGAGGTGGAGGCTCTCCCAACATGGGAGGCCTGCCCAGAACATGGCTGTGTGTCCAAAGAGGATTCCCTGCACCTCTGGCGCTGGGCAGAGATTTTCTGCACACAGGAGACCCTTGGCACACACAGTGTTTCCCCATGGAAAGCAGTGTGAGAAAGAGCCCCCGCCAGGGAAGCATGGCACTCGCCCATCGAAGCCCTCCATGCAGCAGGCTGTCATGGACTCGGCTGCAGGCCTTTGTGGCTGGAGAGACTGCAGCTCCTCTGGAGGCTCTGGGTCCATTTGCACTCCCCTTGGAGGAAACGAGGTTGTGGGATGAGGTCCTTGCCCACAATGGCACTCAGCCTGCTCCATTCGATGAGACGCACGTGTGGTGAGAGAGGCTTGTCAGCCCAGAAGCAAGCAGGGCAGCCAGGGAGGGGATCTGCATGCAGCTTGGAAGCCCTAGACTCCTGCCTCCCACCCAGGGAATGCCGGCTCTGCCCATCAGGCCCCATTCCCAAGTGGGCACCCAGCTTCAGCATCTGCCCTTTCCCAGCCATGGAACCATTCCCAGGCCACACCCTGAGCCCTGCCAAGGGTGACCTTGGCTCCCCGGGTGGGCTGAATGGCACGACTGTGTTAGGGGAGAGAAGGCCCAGGAGGCCTTCAGGGAACTGCCACCACATAGCAGTGCTCAGGAAAAGGCACTCTGCTTTCTGTAGGCTGGATGCACACTCGAGTTTTGGCTTGAGGCAGAGAGAGCTCAGCTAGGCGATTCCAGGCTGAAGGCAAAGCAGAGAGTTTTTTGGTGGAGCGATGGCACCATCTGCTGGCCAGCAAGCGTGGCAGGAGAAGCCTCACTCCAAATGAGTTCCTGAGGAAGTTTCCAAGCAGGAGGCACTCTGGCTCCCCAAGCTCCAGAGTCCTGCTTACGACTTCCCTGTGGCAACAGAGTGGGTGCCAAGGGCATGTGGGTTGGAGGGTGCTCAGAAGCCACAGGCGAGGCTTTGGGCACCCAGTGTTCTCTGATGGAAAACACTGCAGGCCCGAGCATCCATGAACTCCTCCAAGGCTTTGCAGTGGGATAGCTGTCCATAGCAGATGGCTCCCTGCCAAGTGCTGCAGGCCTTTCTGGAGGGCTAAGCTGGAGCTTCCTTGCAGGCTGCTGGGCCAGGGGCATGTGTCCCCTGGGCCAGAAGGCTGCAGGAGGAGCTCCTAGCTAGGGGAGAGCAAGCACGTTGTTTCCTTGGCCTACACTGGCCTGTGAACACAGAGGCCAGCCAGCAGTGATGACAGCACAGGCAGCAAGGGGGTGTGGCAGGCAGCTAAGAGGCGGCAGGAGTCCCACTTGAAAGTGGGCTCATGACTGTTTGGTGCTCAGGCCCCAGTGCTCACGTGCACACACAGCCTCTGGACCTGCAGCTTCCCAGCAGTGCAAGAGACACACAGGCACCACCCTGGGGCCTTCTCGAATGAACTGTGCTGCGTCGAGGTCCTGCTGGCTGGCAGTGGCCAAGGCCAGCACAGGCCCTCGGGAGGCCTGGCTGAGCCTGGGATGGGTCCGGACCTAGCAGTGCCCAGGGCAAGCCTGGGACTGCAGGCCAGGCTGCAGGCTCATTCCAGTTTGGGCCTGGTACGCAGAGCCTTCGGCTAGGACGTGCAGGGGGAAGGCTCAGCACAGTGGCTTTGGCCTGCCATCCACGTTCCTTCCTCGGGCCGCCCTGCCTGGCAGACCCACACTCCCTAGAAGTGTGTTCCTGAGGCAGTTGGACAGTTGGGGAGGTGGAGGCTCTCCCAACATGGGAGGCCTGCCCAGAACATGGCTGTGTGTCCAAAGAGGATTCCCTGCACCTCTGGCGCTGGGCAGAGATTTTCTGCCCACAGGAGACCCTTGGCACACACAGTGTTTCCCCATGGAAAGCAGTGTGAGAAAGAGCCCCCGCCAGGGAAGCATGGCACTCGCCCATCAAAGCCCTCCATGCAGCAGGCTGTCATGGACTCGGCTGCAGGCCTTTGTGGCTGGAGAGACTGCAGCTCCTCTGGAGGCTCTGGGTCCATTTGCACTCCCCTTGGAGGAAACGAGGTTGTGGGATGAGGTCCTTGCCCACAATGGCACTCAGCCTGCTCCATTCGATGAGACGCACGTGTGGTGAGAGAGGCTTGTCAGCCCAGAAGCAAGCAGGGCAGCCAGGGAGCGGATCTGCATGCAGCTTGGAAGCCCTAGACTGCTGCCTCCCACCCAGGGAATGCCGGCTCTGCCCATCAGGCCCCATTCCCAAGTGGGCACCCAGCTTCAGCATCTGCCCTTTCCCAGCCATGGAACCATTCCCAGGCCACACCCTGAGCCCTGCCAAGGGTGACCTTGGCTCCCCGGGTGGGCTGAATGGCACGACTGTGTTAGGGGAGAGAAGGCCCAGGAGGCCTTCAGGGAACTGCCACCACATAGCAGTGCTCAGGAAAAGGCACTCTGCTTTCTGTAGGCTGGATGCACACTCGAGTTTTGGCTTGAGGCAGAGAGAGCTCAGCTAGGCGATTCCAGGCTGAAGGCAAAGCAGAGAGTTTTTTGGTGGAGCGATGGCACCATCTGCTGGCCAGCAAGCGTGGCAGGAGAAGCCTCACTCCAAATGAGTTCCTGAGGAAGTTTCCAAGCAGGAGGCACTCTGGCTCCCCAAGCTCCAGAGTCCTGCTTACGACTTCCCTGTGGCAACAGAGTGGGTGCCAAGGGCATGTGGGTTGGAGGGTGCTCAGAAGCCACAGGCGAGGATTTGGGCACCCAGTGTTCTCTGATGGAAAACACTGCAGGCCCGAGCATCCATGAACTCCTCCAAGGCTTTGCAGTGGGATAGCTGTCCATAGCAGATGGCTCCCTGCCAAGTGCTGCAGGCCTTTCTGGAGGGCTAAGCTGGAGCTTCCTTGCAGGCTGCTGGGCCAGGGGCATGTGTCCCCTGGGCCAGAGTGCTGCAGGAGGAGCTCCTAGCTAGGGGAGAGCAAGCACGTTGTTTCCTTGGCCTACACTGGCCTGTGAACACAGAGGCCAGCCAGCAGTGATGACAGCACAGGCAGCAAGGGGGTGTGGCAGGCAGCTAAGAGGCGGCAGGAGTCCCACTTGAAAGTGGGCTCATGACTGTTTGGTGCTCAGGCCCCAGTGCTCACGTGCACACACCGCCTCTGGACCTGCAGCTTCCCAGCAGTGCAAGAGACACACAGGCACCACCCTGGGGCCTTCTCGAATGAACTGTGCTCCATTGAGGTCCTGCTGGCTGGCAGTGGCCAAGGCCAGCACAGGCCCTCGGGAGGCCTGGCTGAGCCTGGGATGGGTCCGGACCTAGCAGTGCCCAGGGCAAGCCTGGGACTGCAGGCCAGGCTGCAGGCTCATTCCAGTTTGGGCCTGGTACGCAGAGCCTTCGGCTAGGACGTGCAGGGGGAAGGCTCAGCACAGTGGCTTTGGCCTGCAATCCACGTTCCTCCCTCGGGCCGCCCTGCCTGGCAGACCCACACTCCCTAGAAGTGTGTTCCTGAGGCAGTTGGACAGTTGGGGAGGTGGAGGCTCTCCCAACATGGGAGGCCTGCCCAGAACATGGCTGTGTGTCCAAAGAGGATTCCCTGCACCTCTGGCGCTGGGCAGAGATTTTCTGCACACAGGAGACCCTTGGCACACACAGTGTTTCCCCATGGAAAGCAGTGTGAGAAAGAGCCCCCGCCAGGGAAGCATGGCACTCGCCCATCGAAGCCCTCCGTGCAGCAGGCTGTCATGGACTCGGCTGCAGGCCTTTGTGGCTGGAGAGACTGCAGCTCCTCTGGAGGCTCTGGGTCCATTTGCACTCCCCTTGGAGGAAACGAGGTTGTGGGATGAGGTCCTTGCCCACAATGGCACTCAGCCTGCTCCATTCGATGAGACGCACGTGTGGTGAGAGAGGCTTGTCAGCCCAGAAGCAAGCAGGGCAGCCAGGGAGGGGATCTGCATGCAGCTTGGAAGCCCTAGACTCCTGCCTCCCACCCAGGGAATGCCGGCTCTGCCCATCAGGCCCCATTCCCAAGTGGGCACCCAGCTTCAGCATCTGCCCTTTCCCAGCCATGGAACCATTCCCAGGCCACACCCTGAGCCCTGCCAAGGGTGACCTTGGCTCCCCGGGTGGGCTGAATGGCACGACTGTGTTAGGGGTGAGAAGGCCCAGGAGGCCTTCAGGGAACTGCCACCACATAGCAGTGCTCAGGAAAAGGCACTCTGCTTTCTGTAGGCTGGATGCACACTCGAGTTTTGGCTTGAGGCAGAGAGAGCTCAGCTAGGCGATTCCAGGCTGAAGGCAAAGCAGAGAGTTTTTTGGTGGAGCGATGGCACCATCGGCTGGCCAGCAAGCGTGGCAGGAGAAGCCTCACTCCAAATGAGTTCCTGAGGAAGTTTCCAAGCAGGAGGCACTCTGGCTCCCCAAGCTCCAGAGTCCTGCTTACGACTTCCCTGTGGCAACAGAGTGGGTGCCAAGGGCATGTGGGTTGGAGGGTGCTCAGAAGCCACAGGCGAGGCTTTGGGCACCCAGTGTTCTCTGATGGAAAACACTGCAGGCCCGAGCATCCATGAACTCCTCCAAGGCTTTGCAGTGGGATAGCTGTCCATAGCAGATGGCTCCCTGCCAAGTGCTGCAGGCCTTTCTGGAGGGCTAAGCTGGAGCTTCCTTGCAGGCTGCTGGGCCAGGGGCATGTGTCCCCTGGGCCAGAAGGCTGCAGGAGGAGCTCCTAGCTAGGGGAGAGCAAGCACGTTGTTTCCTTGGCCTACACTGGCCTGTGAACACAGAGGCCAGCCAGCAGTGATGACAGCACAGGCAGCAAGGGGGTGTGGCAGGCAGCTAAGAGGCGGCAGGAGTCCCACTTGAAAGTGGGCTCATGACTGTTTGGTGCTCAGGCCCCAGTGCTCACGTGCACACACAGCCTCTGGACCTGCAGCTTCCCAGCAGTGCAAGAGACACACAGGCACCACCCTGGGGCCTTCTCGAATGAACTGTGCTGCGTCGAGGTCCTGCTGGCTGGCAGTGGCCAAGGCCAGCACAGGCCCTCGGGAGGCCTGGCTGAGCCTGGGATGGGTCCGGACCTAGCAGTGCCCAGGGCAAGCCTGGGACTGCAGGCCAGGCTGCAGGCTCATTCCAGTTTGGGCCTGGTACGCAGAGCCTTCGGCTAGGACGTGCAGGGGGAAGGCTCAGCACAGTGGCTTTGGCCTGCCATCCACGTTCCTCCCTCGGGCTGCCCTGCCTGGCAGACCCACACTCCCTAGAAGTGTGTTCCTGAGGCAGTTGGACAGTTGGGGAGGTGGAGGCTCTCCCAACATGGGAGGCCTGCCCAGAACATGGCTGTGTGTCCAAAGAGGATTCCCTGCACCTCTGGCGCTGGGCAGAGATTTTCTGCACACAGGAGACCCTTGGCACACACAGTGTTTCCCCATGGAAAGCAGTGTGAGAAAGAGCCCCCGCCAGGGAAGCATGGCACTCGCCCATCGAAGCCCTCCATGCAGCAGGCTGTCATGGACTCGGCTGCAGGCCTTTGTGGCTGGAGAGACTGCAGCTCCTCTGGAGGCTCTGGGTCCATTTGCACTCCCCTTGGAGGAAACGAGGTTGTGGGATGAGGTCCTTGCCCACAATGGCACTCAGCCTGCTCCATTCGATGAGACGCACGTGTGGTGAGAGAGGCTTGTCAGCCCAGAAGCAAGCAGGGCAGCCAGGGAGGGGATCTGCATGCAGCTTGGAAGCCCTAGACTCCTGCCTCCCACCCAGGGAATGCCGGCTCTGCCCATCAGGCCCCATTCCCAAGTGGGCACCCAGCTTCAGCATCTGCCCTTTCCCAGCCATGGAACCATTCCCAGGCCACACCCTGAGCCCTGCCAAGGGTGACCTTGGCTCCCCGGGTGGGCTGAATGGCACGACTGTGTTAGGGGAGAGAAGGCCCAGGAGGCCTTCAGGGAACTGCCACCACATAGCAGTGCTCAGGAAAAGGCACTCTGCTTTCTGTAGGCTGGATGCACACTCGAGTTTTGGCTTGAGGCAGAGAGAGCTCAGCTAGGCGATTCCAGGCTGAAGGCAAAGCAGAGAGTTTTTTGGTGGAGCGATGGCACCATCTGCTGGCCAGCAAGCGTGGCAGGAGAAGCCTCACTCCAAATGAGTTCCTGAGGAAGTTTCCAAGCAGGAGGCACTCTGGCTCCCCAAGCTCCAGCGTCCTGCTTACGACTTCCCTGTGGCAACAGAGTGGGTGCCAAGGGCATGTGGGTTGGAGGGTGCTCAGAAGCCACAGGCGAGGCTTTCGGCCCCCAGTGTTCTCTGATGGAAAACACTGCAGGCCCGAGCATCCATGAACTCCTCCAAGGCTTTGCAGTGGGATAGCTGTCCATAGCAGATGGCTCCCTGCCAAGTGCTGCAGGCCTTTCTGGAGGGCTAAGCTGGAGCTTCCTTGCAGGCTGCTGGGCCAGGGGCATGTGTCCCCTGGGCCAGAAGGCTGCAGGAGGAGCTCCTAGCTAGGGGAGAGCAAGCACGTTGTTTCCTTGGCCTACACTGGCCTGTGAACACAGAGGCCAGCCAGCAGTGATGACAGCACAGGCAGCAAGGGGGTGTGGCAGGCAGCTAAGAGGCGGCAGGAGTCCCACTTGAAAGTGGGCTCATGACTGTTTGGTGCTCAGGCCCCAGTGCTCACGTGCACACACCGCCTCTGGACCTGCAGCTTCCCAGCAGTGCAAGAGACACACAGGCACCACCCTGGGGCCTTCTCGAATGATCTGTGCTCCATTGAGGTCCTGCTGGCTGGCAGTGGCCAAGGCCAGCACAGGCCCTCGGGAGGCCTGGCTGAGCCTGGGATGGGTCCGGACCTAGCAGTGCCCAGGGCAAGCCTGGGACTGCAGGCCAGGCTGCAGGCTCATTCCAGTTTGGGCCTGGTACGCAGAGCCTTCGGCTAGGACGTGCAGGGGGAAGGCTCAGCACAGTGGCTTTGGCCTGCAATCCACGTTCCTCCCTCGGGCCGCCCTGCCTGGCAGACCCACACTCCCTAGAAGTGTGTTCCTGAGGCAGTTGGACAGTTGGGGAGGTGGAGGCTCTCCCAACATGGGAGGCCTGCCCAGAACATGGCTGTGTGTCCAAAGAGGATTCCCTGCACCTCTGGCGCTGGGCAGAGATTTTCTGCACACAGGAGACCCTTGGCACACACAGTGTTTCCCCATGGAAAGCAGTGTGAGAAAGAGCCCCCGCCAGGGAAGCATGGCACTCGCCCATCGAAGCCCTCCATGCAGCAGGCTGTCATGGACTCGGCTGCAGGCCTTTGTGGCTGGAGAGACTGCAGCTCCTCTGGAGGCTCTGGGTCCATTTGCACTCCCCTTGGAGGAAACGAGGTTGTGGGATGAGGTCCTTGCCCACAATGGCACTCAGCCTGCTCCATTCGATGAGACGCACGTGTGGTGAGAGAGGCTTGTCAGCCCAGAAGCAAGCAGGGCAGCCAGGGAGGGGATCTGCATGCAGCTTGGAAGCCCTAGACTCCTGCCTCCCACCCAGGGAATGCCGGCTCTGCCCATCAGGCCCCATTCCCAAGTGGGCACCCAGCTTCAGCATCTGCCCTTTCCCAGCCATGGAACCATTCCCAGGCCACACCCTGAGCCCTGCCAAGGGTGACCTTGGCTCCCCGGGTGGGCTGAATGGCACGACTGTGTTAGGGGAGAGAAGGCCCAGGAGGCCTTCAGGGAACTGCCACCACATAGCAGTGCTCAGGAAAAGGCACTCTGCTTTCTGTAGGCTGGATGCACACTCGAGTTTTGGCTTGAGGCAGAGAGAGCTCAGCTAGGCGATTCCAGGCTGAAGGCAAAGCAGAGAGTTTTTTGGTGGAGCGATGGCACCATCTGCTGGCCAGCAAGCGTGGCAGGAGAAGCCTCACTCCAAATGAGTTCCTGAGGAAGTTTCCAAGCAGGAGGCACTCTGGCTCCCCAAGCTCCAGAGTCCTGCTTACGACTTCCCTGTGGCAACAGAGTGGGTGCCAAGGGCATGTGGGTTGGAGGGTGCTCAGAAGCCACAGGCGAGGCTTTGGGCACCCAGTGTTCTCTGATGGAAAACACTGCAGGCCCGAGCATCCATGAACTCCTCCAAGGCTTTGCAGTGGGATAGCTGTCCATAGCAGATGGCTCCCTGCCAAGTGCTGCAGGCCTTTCTGGAGGGCTAAGCTGGAGCTTCCTTGCAGGCTGCTGGGCCAGGGGCATGTGTCCCCTGGGCCAGAAGGCTGCAGGAGGAGCTCCTAGCTAGGGGAGAGCAAGCACGTTGTTTCCTTGGCCTACACTGGCCTGTGAACACAGAGGCCAGCCAGCAGTGATGACAGCACAGGCAGCAAGGGGGTGTGGCAGGCAGCTAAGAGGCGGCAGGAGTCCCACTTGAAAGTGGGCTCATGACTGTTTGGTGCTCAGGCCCCAGTGCTCACGTGCACACACAGCCTCTGGACCTGCAGCTTCCCAGCAGTGCAAGAGACACACAGGCACCACCCTGGGGCCTTCTCGAATGAACTGTGCTGCGTCGAGGTCCTGCTGGCTGGCAGTGGCCAAGGCCAGCACAGGCCCTCGGGAGGCCTGGCTGAGCCTGGGATGGGTCCGGACCTAGCAGTGCCCAGGGCAAGCCTGGGACTGCAGGCCAGGCTGCAGGCTCATTCCAGTTTGGGCCTGGTACGCAGAGCCTTCGGCTAGGACGTGCAGGGGGAAGGCTCAGCACAGTGGCTTTGGCCTGCCATCCACGTTCCTCCCTCGGGCCGCCCTGCCTGGCAGACCCACACTCCCTAGAAGTGTGTTCCTGAGGCAGTTGGACAGTTGGGAGCTGGCAGGCTCTCCCCACATGGAGGCCTGCAGACCTGGAGTCCAAGGATCAGCACCTCTGCGATGGGAGGCTTCTGATGGGCCGAGTGGCCAGTGGCACACAGGAGACCCTTGGCACACACAGTGTTTCCCCATGGAAAGCAGTGTGAGAAAGAGCCCCCGCCAGGGAAGCATGGCACTCGCCCATCGAAGCCCTCCATGCAGCAGGCTGTCATGGACTCGGCTGCAGGCCTTTGTGGCTGGAGAGACTGCAGCTCCTCTGGAGGCTCTGGGTCCATTTGCACTCCCCTTGGAGGAAACGAGGTTGTGGGATGAGGTCCTTGCCCACAATGGCACTCAGCCTGCTCCATTCGATGAGACGCACGTGTGGTGAGAGAGGCTTGTCAGCCCAGAAGCAAGCAGGGCAGCCAGGGAGGGGATCTGCATGCAGCTTGGAAGCCCTAGACTCCTGCCTCCCACCCAGGGAATGCCGGCTCTGCCCATCAGGCCCCATTCCCAAGTGGGCACCCAGCTTCAGCATCTGCCCTTTCCCAGCCATGGAACCATTCCCAGGCCACACCCTGAGCCCTGCCAAGGGTGACCTTGGCTCCCCGGGTGGGCTGAATGGCACGACTGTGTTAGGGGAGAGAAGGCCCAGGAGGCCTTCAGGGAACTGCCACCACATAGCAGTGCTCAGGAAAAGGCACTCTGCTTTCTGTAGGCTGGATGCACACTCGAGTTTTGGCTTGAGGCAGAGAGAGCTCAGCTAGGCGATTCCAGGCTGAAGGCAAAGCAGAGAGTTTTTTGGTGGAGCGATGGCACCATCTGCTGGCCAGCAAGCGTGGCAGGAGAAGCCTCACTCCAAATGAGTTCCTGAGGAAGTTTCCAAGCAGGAGGCACTCTGGCTCCCCAAGCTCCAGCGTCCTGCTTACGACTTCCCTGTGGCAACAGAGTGGGTGCCAAGGGCATGTGGGTTGGAGGGTGCTCAGAAGCCACAGGCGAGGCTTTCAGCCCCCAGTGTTCTCTGATGGAAAACACTGCAGGCCCGAGCATCCATGAACTCCTCCAAGGCTTTGCAGTGGGATAGCTGTCCATAGCAGATGGCTCCCTGCCAAGTGCTGCAGGCCTTTCTGGAGGGCTAAGCTGGAGCTTCCTTGCAGGCTGCTGGGCCAGGGGCATGTGTCCCCTGGGCCAGAAGGCTGCAGGAGGAGCTCCTAGCTAGGGGAGAGCAAGCACGTTGTTTCCTTGGCCTACACTGGCCTGTGAACACAGAGGCCAGCCAGCAGTGATGACAGCACAGGCAGCAAGGGGGTGTGGCAGGCAGCTAAGAGGCGGCAGGAGTCCCACTTGAAAGTGGGCTCATGACTGTTTGGTGCTCAGGCCCCAGTGCTCACGTGCACACACAGCCTCTGGACCTGCAGCTTCCCAGCAGTGCAAGAGACACACAGGCACCACCCTGGGGCCTTCTCGAATGAACTGTGCTGCGTCGAGGTCCTGCTGGCTGGCAGTGGCCAAGGCCAGCACAGGCCCTCGGGAGGCCTGGCTGAGCCTGGGATGGGTCCGGACCTAGCAGTGCCCAGGGCAAGCCTGGGACTGCAGGCCAGGCTGCAGGCTCATTCCAGTTTGGGCCTGGTACGCAGAGCCTTCGGCTAGGACGTGCAGGGGGAAGGCTCAGCACAGTGGCTTTGGCCTGCCATCCACGTTCCTCCCTCGGGCTGCCCTGCCTGGCAGACCCACACTCCCTAGAAGTGTGTTCCTGAGGCAGTTGGACAGTTGGGGAGGTGGAGGCTCTCCCAACATGGGAGGCCTGCCCAGAACATGGCTGTGTGTCCAAAGAGGATTCCCTGCACCTCTGGCGCTGGGCAGAGATTTTCTGCACACAGGAGACCCTTGGCACACACAGTGTTTCCCCATGGAAAGCAGTGTGAGAAAGAGCCCCCGCCAGGGAAGCATGGCACTCGCCCATCGAAGCCCTCCATGCAGCAGGCTGTCATGGACTCGGCTGCAGGCCTTTGTGGCTGGAGAGACTGCAGCTCCTCTGGAGGCTCTGGGTCCATTTGCACTCCCCTTGGAGGAAACGAGGTTGTGGGATGAGGTCCTTGCCCACAATGGCACTCAGCCTGCTCCATTCGATGAGACGCACGTGTGGTGAGAGAGGCTTGTCAGCCCAGAAGCAAGCAGGGCAGCCAGGGAGGGGATCTGCATGCAGCTTGGAAGCCCTAGACTCCTGCCTCCCACCCAGGGAATGCCGGCTCTGCCCATCAGGCCCCATTCCCAAGTGGGCACCCAGCTTCAGCATCTGCCCTTTCCCAGCCATGGAACCATTCCCAGGCCACACCCTGAGCCCTGCCAAGGGTGACCTTGGCTCCCCGGGTGGGCTGAATGGCACGACTGTGTTAGGGGAGAGAAGGCCCAGGAGGCCTTCAGGGAACTGCCACCACATAGCAGTGCTCAGGAAAAGGCACTCTGCTTTCTGTAGGCTGGATGCACACTCGAGTTTTGGCTTGAGGCAGAGAGAGCTCAGCTAGGCGATTCCAGGCTGAAGGCAAAGCAGAGAGTTTTTTGGTGGAGCGATGGCACCATCTGCTGGCCAGCAAGCGTGGCAGGAGAAGCCTCACTCCAAATGAGTTCCTGAGGAAGTTTCCAAGCAGGAGGCACTCTGGCTCCCCAAGCTCCAGCGTCCTGCTTACGACTTCCCTGTGGCAACAGAGTGGGTGCCAAGGGCATGTGGGTTGGAGGGTGCTCAGAAGCCACAGGCGAAGCTTTCGGCCCCCAGTGTTCTCTGATGGAAAACACTGCAGGCCCGAGCATCCATGAACTCCTCCAAGGCTTTGCAGTGGGATAGCTGTCCATAGCAGATGGCTCCCTGCCAAGTGCTGCAGGCCTTTCTGGAGGGCTAAGCTGGAGCTTCCTTGCAGGCTGCTGGGCCAGGGGCATGTGTCCCCTGGGCCAGAAGGCTGCAGGAGGAGCTCCTAGCTAGGGGAGAGCAAGCACGTTGTTTCCTTGGCCTACACTGGCCTGTGAACACAGAGGCCAGCCAGCAGTGATGACAGCACAGGCAGCAAGGGGGTGTGGCAGGCAGCTAAGAGGCGGCAGGAGTCCCACTTGAAAGTGGGCTCATGACTGTTTGGTGCTCAGGCCCCAGTGCTCACGTGCACACACCGCCTCTGGACCTGCAGCTTCCCAGCAGTGCAAGAGACACACAGGCACCACCCTGGGGCCTTCTCGAATGAACTGTGCTCCATTGAGGTCCTGCTGGCTGGCAGTGGCCAAGGCCAGCACAGGCCCTCGGGAGGCCTGGCTGAGCCTGGGATGGGTCCGGACCTAGCAGTGCCCAGGGCAAGCCTGGGACTGCAGGCCAGGCTGCAGGCTCATTCCAGTTTGGGCCTGGTACGCAGAGCCTTCGGCTAGGACGTGCAGGGGGAAGGCTCAGCACAGTGGCTTTGGCCTGCAATCCACGTTCCTCCCTCGGGCCGCCCTGCCTGGCAGACCCACACTCCCTAGAAGTGTGTTCCTGAGGCAGTTGGACAGTTGGGGAGGTGGAGGCTCTCCCAACATGGGAGGCCTGCCCAGAACATGGCTGTGTGTCCAAAGAGGATTCCCTGCACCTCTGGCGCTGGGCAGAGATTTTCTGCACACAGGAGACCCTTGGCACACACAGTGTTTCCCCATGGAAAGCAGTGTGAGAAAGAGCCCCCCACCAGGGAAGCATGGCACTCGCCCATCGAAGCCCTCCATGCAGCAGGCTGTCATGGACTCGGCTGCAGGCCTTTGTGGCTGGAGAGACTGCAGCTCCTCTGGAGGCTCTGGGTCCATTTGCACTCCCCTTGGAGGAAACGAGGTTGTGGGATGAGGTCCTTGCCCACAATGGCACTCAGCCTGCTCCATTCGATGAGACGCACGTGTGGTGAGAGAGGCTTGTCAGCCCAGAAGCAAGCAGGGCAGCCAGGGAGGGGATCTGCATGCAGCTTGGAAGCCCTAGACTGCTGCCTCCCACCCAGGGAATGCCGGCTCTGCCCATCAGGCCCCATTCCCAAGTGGGCACCCAGCTTCAGCATCTGCCCTTTCCCAGCCATGGAACCATTCCCAGGCCACACCCTGAGCCCTGCCAAGGGTGACCTTGGCTCCCCGGGTGGGCTGAATGGCACGACTGTGTTAGGGGAGAGAAGGCCCAGGAGGCCTTCAGGGAACTGCCACCACATAGCAGTGCTCAGGAAAAGGCACTCTGCTTTCTGTAGGCTGGATGCACACTCGAGTTTTGGCTTGAGGCAGAGAGAGCTCAGCTAGGCGATTCCAGGCTGAAGGCAAAGCAGAGAGTTTTTTGGTGGAGCGATGGCACCATCTGCTGGCCAGCAAGCGTGGCAGGAGAAGCCTCACTCCAAATGAGTTCCTGAGGAAGTTTCCAAGCAGGAGGCACTCTGGCTCCCCAAGCTCCAGAGTCCTGCTTACGACTTCCCTGTGGCAACAGAGTGGGTGCCAAGGGCATGTGGGTTGGAGGGTGCTCAGAAGCCACAGGCGAGGCTTTCGGCCCCCAGTGTTCTCTGATGGAAAACACTGCAGGCCCGAGCATCCATGAACTCCTCCAAGGCTTTGCAGTGGGATAGCTGTCCATAGCAGATGGCTCCCTGCCAAGTGCTGCAGGCCTTTCTGGAGGGCTAAGCTGGAGCTTCCTTGCAGGCTGCTGGGCCAGGGGCATGTGTCCCCTGGGCCAGAAGGCTGCAGGAGGAGCTCCTAGCTAGGGGAGAGCAAGCACGTTGTTTCCTTGGCCTACACTGGCCTGTGAACACAGAGGCCAGCCAGCAGTGATGACAGCACAGGCAGCAAGGGGGTGTGGCAGGCAGCTAAAGGCGGCAGGAGTCCCACTTGAAAGTGGGCTCATGACTGTTTGGTGCTCAGGCCCCAGTGCTCACGTGCACACACCGCCTCTGGACCTGCAGCTTCCCAGCAGTGCAAGAGACACACAGGCACCACCCTGGGGCCTTCTCGAATGAACTGTGCTGCGTCGAGGTCCTGCTGGCTGGCAGTGGCCAAGGCCAGCACAGGCCCTCGGGAGGCCTGGCTGAGCCTGGGATGGGTCCGGACCTAGCAGTGCCCAGGGCAAGCCTGGGACTGCAGGCCAGGCTGCAGGCTCATTCCAGTTTGGGCCTGGTACGCAGAGCCTTCGGCTAGGACGTGCAGGGGGAAGGCTCAGCACAGTGGCTTTGGCCTGCAATCCACGTTCCTCCCTCGGGCTGCCCTGCCTGGCAGACCCACACTCCCTAGAAGTGTGTTCCTGAGGCAGTTGGACAGTTGGGGAGGTGGAGGCTCTCCCAACATGGGAGGCCTGCCCAGAACATGGCTGTGTGTCCAAAGAGGATTCCCTGCACCTCTGGCGCTGGGCAGAGATTTTCTGCACACAGGAGACCCTTGGCACACACAGTGTTTCCCCATGGAAAGCAGTGTGAGAAAGAGCCCCCGCCAGGGAAGCATGGCATTCGCCCATCGAAGCCCTCCATGCAGCAGGCTGTCATGGACTCGGCTGCAGGCCTTTGTGGCTGGAGAGACTGCAGCTCCTCTGGAGGCTCTGGGTCCATTTGCACTCCCCTTGGAGGAAACGAGGTTGTGGGATGAGGTCCTTGCCCACAATGGCACTCAGCCTGCTCCATTCGATGAGACGCACGTGTGGTGAGAGAGGCTTGTCAGCCCAGAAGCAAGCAGGGCAGCCAGGGAGGGGATCTGCATGCAGCTTGGAAGCCCTAGACTCCTGCCTCCCACCCAGGGAATGCCGGCTCTGCCCATCAGGCCCCATTCCCAAGTGGGCACCCAGCTTCAGCATCTGCCCTTTCCCAGCCATGGAACCATTCCCAGGCCACACCCTGAGCCCTGCCAAGGGTGACCTTGGCTCCCCGGGTGGGCTGAATGGCACGACTGTGTTAGGGGAGAGAAGGCCCAGGAGGCCTTCAGGGAACTGCCACCACATAGCAGTGCTCAGGAAAAGGCACTCTGCTTTCTGTAGGCTGGATGCACACTCGAGTTTTGGCTTGAGGCAGAGAGAGCTCAGCTAGGCGATTCCAGGCTGAAGGCAAAGCAGAGAGTTTTTTGGTGGAGCGATGGCACCATCTGCTGGCCAGCAAGCGTGGCAGGAGAAGCCTCACTCCAAATGAGTTCCTGAGGAAGTTTCCAAGCAGGAGGCACTCTGGCTCCCCAAGCTCCAGCGTCCTGCTTACGACTTCCCTGTGGCAACAGAGTGGGTGCCAAGGGCATGTGGGTTGGAGGGTGCTCAGAAGCCACAGGCGAGGCTTTCGGCCCCCAGTGTTCTCTGATGGAAAACACTGCAGGCCCGAGCATCCATGAACTCCTCCAAGGCTTTGCAGTGGGATAGCTGTCCATAGCAGATGGCTCCCTGCCAAGTGCTGCAGGCCTTTCTGGAGGGCTAAGCTGGAGCTTCCTTGCAGGCTGCTGGGCCAGGGGCATGTGTCCCCTGGGCCAGAAGGCTGCAGGAGGAGCTCCTAGCTAGGGGAGAGCAAGCACGTTGTTTCCTTGGCCTACACTGGCCTGTGAACACAGAGGCCAGCCAGCAGTGATGACAGCACAGGCAGCAAGGGGGTGTGGCAGGCAGCTAAGAGGCGGCAGGAGTCCCACTTGAAAGTGGGCTCATGACTGTTTGGTGCTCAGGCCCCAGTGCTCACGTGCACACACCGCCTCTGGACCTGCAGCTTCCCAGCAGTGCAAGAGACACACAGGCACCACCCTGGGGCCTTCTCGAATGAACTGTGCTCCATTGAGGTCCTGCTGGCTGGCAGTGGCCAAGGCCAGCACAGGCCCTCGGGAGGCCTGGCTGAGCCTGGGATGGGTCCGGACCTAGCAGTGCCCAGGGCAAGCCTGGGACTGCAGGCCAGGCTGCAGGCTCATTCCAGTTTGGGCCTGGTACGCAGAGCCTTCGGCTAGGACGTGCAGGGGGAAGGCTCAGCACAGTGGCTTTGGCCTGCAATCCACGTTCCTCCCTCGGGCCGCCCTGCCTGGCAGACCCACACTCCCTAGAAGTGTGTTCCTGAGGCAGTTGGACAGTTGGGGAGGTGGAGGCTCTCCCAACATGGGAGGCCTGCCCAGAACATGGCTGTGTGTCCAAAGAGGATTCCCTGCACCTCTGGCGCTGGGCAGAGATTTTCTGCACACAGGAGACCCTTGGCACACACAGTGTTTCCCCATGGAAAGCAGTGTGAGAAAGAGCCCCCACCAGGGAAGCATGGCACTCGCCCATCGAAGCCCTCCATGCAGCAGGCTGTCATGGACTCGGCTGCAGGCCTTTGTGGCTGGAGAGACTGCAGCTCCTCTGGAGGCTCTGGGTCCATTTGCACTCCCCTTGGAGGAAACGAGGTTGTGGGATGAGGTCCTTGCCCACAATGGCACTCAGCCTGCTCCATTCGATGAGACGCACGTGTGGTGAGAGAGGCTTGTCAGCCCAGAAGCAAGCAGGGCAGCCAGGGAGGGGATCTGCATGCAGCTTGGAAGCCCTAGACTCCTGCCTCCCACCCAGGGAATGCCGGCTCTGCCCATCAGGCCCCATTCCCAAGTGGGCACCCAGCTTCAGCATCTGCCCTTTCCCAGCCATGGAACCATTCCCAGGCCACACCCTGAGCCCTGCCAAGGGTGACCTTGGCTCCCCGGGTGGGCTGAATGGCACGACTGTGTTAGGGGAGAGAAGGCCCAGGAGGCCTTCAGGGAACTGCCACCACATAGCAGTGCTCAGGAAAAGGCACTCTGCTTTCTGTAGGCTGGATGCACACTCGAGTTTTGGCTTGAGGCAGAGAGAGCTCAGCTAGGCGATTCCAGGCTGAAGGCAAAGCAGAGAGTTTTTTGGTGGAGCGATGGCACCATCTGCTGGCCAGCAAGCGTGGCAGGAGAAGCCTCACTCCAAATGAGTTCCTGAGGAAGTTTCCAAGCAGGAGGCACTCTGGCTCCCCAAGCTCCAGCGTCCTGCTTACGACTTCCCTGTGGCAACAGAGTGGGTGCCAAGGGCATGTGGGTTGGAGGGTGCTCAGAAGCCACAGGCGAGGCTTTCGGCCCCCAGTGTTCTCTGATGGAAAACACTGCAGGCCCGAGCATCCATGAACTCCTCCAAGGCTTTGCAGTGGGATAGCTGTCCATAGCAGATGGCTCCCTGCCAAGTGCTGCAGGCCTTTCTGGAGGGCTAAGCTGGAGCTTCCTTGCAGGCTGCTGGGCCAGGGGCATGTGTCCCCTGGGCCAGAAGGCTGCAGGAGGAGCTCCTAGCTAGGGGAGAGCAAGCACGTTGTTTCCTTGGCCTACACTGGCCTGTGAACACAGAGGCCAGCCAGCAGTGATGACAGCACAGGCAGCAAGGGGGTGTGGCAGGCAGCTAAGAGGCGGCAGGAGTCCCACTTGAAAGTGGGCTCATGACTGTTTGGTGCTCAGGCCCCAGTGCTCACGTGCACACACCGCCTCTGGACCTGCAGCTTCCCAGCAGTGCAAGAGACACACAGGCACCACCCTGGGGCCTTCTCGAATGAACTGTGCTCCATTGAGGTCCTGCTGGCTGGCAGTGGCCAAGGCCAGCACAGGCCCTCGGGAGGCCTGGCTGAGCCTGGGATGGGTCCGGACCTAGCAGTGCCCAGGGCAAGCCTGGGACTGCAGGCCAGGCTGCAGGCTCATTCCAGTTTGGGCCTGGTACGCAGAGCCTTCGGCTAGGACGTGCAGGGGGAAGGCTCAGCACAGTGGCTTTGGCCTGCAATCCACGTTCCTCCCTCGGGCCGCCCTGCCTGGCAGACCCACACTCCCTAGAAGTGTGTTCCTGAGGCAGTTGGACAGTTGGGGAGGTGGAGGCTCTCCCAACATGGGAGGCCTGCCCAGAACATGGCTGTGTGTCCAAAGAGGATTCCCTGCACCTCTGGCGCTGGGCAGAGATTTTCTGCACACAGGAGACCCTTGGCACACACAGTGTTTCCCCATGGAAAGCAGTGTGAGAAAGAGCCCCCACCAGGGAAGCATGGCACTCGCCCATCGAAGCCCTCCATGCAGCAGGCTGTCATGGACTCGGCTGCAGGCCTTTGTGGCTGGAGAGACTGCAGCTCCTCTGGAGGCTCTGGGTCCATTTGCACTCCCCTTGGAGGAAACGAGGTTGTGGGATGAGGTCCTTGCCCACAATGGCACTCAGCCTGCTCCATTCGATGAGACGCACGTGTGGTGAGAGAGGCTTGTCAGCCCAGAAGCAAGCAGGGCAGCCAGGGAGGGGATCTGCATGCAGCTTGGAAGCCCTAGACTCCTGCCTCCCACCCAGGGAATGCCGGCTCTGCCCATCAGGCCCCATTCCCAAGTGGGCACCCAGCTTCAGCATCTGCCCTTTCCCAGCCATGGAACCATTCCCAGGCCACACCCTGAGCCCTGCCAAGGGTGACCTTGGCTCCCCGGGTGGGCTGAATGGCACGACTGTGTTAGGGGAGAGAAGGCCCAGGAGGCCTTCAGGGAACTGCCACCACATAGCAGTGCTCAGGAAAAGGCACTCTGCTTTCTGTAGGCTGGATGCACACTCGAGTTTTGGCTTGAGGCAGAGAGAGCTCAGCTAGGCGATTCCAGGCTGAAGGCAAAGCAGAGAGTTTTTTGGTGGAGCGATGGCACCATCTGCTGGCCAGCAAGCGTGGCAGGAGAAGCCTCACTCCAAATGAGTTCCTGAGGAAGTTTCCAAGCAGGAGGCACTCTGGCTCCCCAAGCTCCAGAGTCCTGCTTACGACTTCCCTGTGGCAACAGAGTGGGTGCCAAGGGCATGTGGGTTGGAGGGTGCTCAGAAGCCACAGGCGAGGCTTTCGGCCCCCAGTGTTCTCTGATGGAAAACACTGCAGGCCCGAGCATCCATGAACTCCTCCAAGGCTTTGCAGTGGGATAGCTGTCCATAGCAGATGGCTCCCTGCCAAGTGCTGCAGGCCTTTCTGGAGGGCTAAGCTGGAGCTTCCTTGCAGGCTGCTGGGCCAGGGGCATGTGTCCCCTGGGCCAGAAGGCTGCAGGAGGAGCTCCTAGCTAGGGGAGAGCAAGCACGTTGTTTCCTTGGCCTACACTGGCCTGTGAACACAGAGGCCAGCCAGCAGTGATGACAGCACAGGCAGCAAGGGGGTGTGGCAGGCAGCTAAAGGCGGCAGGAGTCCCACTTGAAAGTGGGCTCATGACTGTTTGGTGCTCAGGCCCCAGTGCTCACGTGCACACACCGCCTCTGGACCTGCAGCTTCCCAGCAGTGCAAGAGACACACAGGCACCACCCTGGGGCCTTCTCGAATGAACTGTGCTGCGTCGAGGTCCTGCTGGCTGGCAGTGGCCAAGGCCAGCACAGGCCCTCGGGAGGCCTGGCTGAGCCTGGGATGGGTCCGGACCTAGCAGTGCCCAGGGCAAGCCTGGGACTGCAGGCCAGGCTGCAGGCTCATTCCAGTTTGGGCCTGGTACGCAGAGCCTTCGGCTAGGACGTGCAGGGGGAAGGCTCAGCACAGTGGCTTTGGCCTGCAATCCACGTTCCTCCCTCGGGCTGCCCTGCCTGGCAGACCCACACTCCCTAGAAGTGTGTTCCTGAGGCAGTTGGACAGTTGGGGAGGTGGAGGCTCTCCCAACATGGGAGGCCTGCCCAGAACATGGCTGTGTGTCCAAAGAGGATTCCCTGCACCTCTGGCGCTGGGCAGAGATTTTCTGCACACAGGAGACCCTTGGCACACACAGTGTTTCCCCATGGAAAGCAGTGTGAGAAAGAGCCCCCGCCAGGGAAGCATGGCATTCGCCCATCGAAGCCCTCCATGCAGCAGGCTGTCATGGACTCGGCTGCAGGCCTTTGTGGCTGGAGAGACTGCAGCTCCTCTGGAGGCTCTGGGTCCATTTGCACTCCCCTTGGAGGAAACGAGGTTGTGGGATGAGGTCCTTGCCCACAATGGCACTCAGCCTGCTCCATTCGATGAGACGCACGTGTGGTGAGAGAGGCTTGTCAGCCCAGAAGCAAGCAGGGCAGCCAGGGAGGGGATCTGCATGCAGCTTGGAAGCCCTAGACTCCTGCCTCCCACCCAGGGAATGCCGGCTCTGCCCATCAGGCCCCATTCCCAAGTGGGCACCCAGCTTCAGCATCTGCCCTTTCCCAGCCATGGAACCATTCCCAGGCCACACCCTGAGCCCTGCCAAGGGTGACCTTGGCTCCCCGGGTGGGCTGAATGGCACGACTGTGTTAGGGGAGAGAAGGCCCAGGAGGCCTTCAGGGAACTGCCACCACATAGCAGTGCTCAGGAAAAGGCACTCTGCTTTCTGTAGGCTGGATGCACACTCGAGTTTTGGCTTGAGGCAGAGAGAGCTCAGCTAGGCGATTCCAGGCTGAAGGCAAAGCAGAGAGTTTTTTGGTGGAGCGATGGCACCATCTGCTGGCCAGCAAGCGTGGCAGGAGAAGCCTCACTCCAAATGAGTTCCTGAGGAAGTTTCCAAGCAGGAGGCACTCTGGCTCCCCAAGCTCCAGCGTCCTGCTTACGACTTCCCTGTGGCAACAGAGTGGGTGCCAAGGGCATGTGGGTTGGAGGGTGCTCA
The DNA here is from genome assembly GCF_030028045.1 of Hippopotamus amphibius kiboko. Classification (NCBI taxonomy): domain Eukaryota; kingdom Metazoa; phylum Chordata; class Mammalia; order Artiodactyla; family Hippopotamidae; genus Hippopotamus; species Hippopotamus amphibius. The sequence goes on along the minus strand of NC_080186.1, from coordinate 124,345,297 downwards.
GAAGCCACAGGCGAGGCTTTCGGCCCCCAGTGTTCTCTGATGGAAAACACTGCAGGCCCGAGCATCCATGAACTCCTCCAAGGCTTTGCAGTGGGATAGCTGTCCATAGCAGATGGCTCCCTGCCAAGTGCTGCAGGCCTTTCTGGAGGGCTAAGCTGGAGCTTCCTTGCAGGCTGCTGGGCCAGGGGCATGTGTCCCCTGGGCCAGAAGGCTGCAGGAGGAGCTCCTAGCTAGGGGAGAGCAAGCACGTTGTTTCCTTGGCCTACACTGGCCTGTGAACACAGAGGCCAGCCAGCAGTGATGACAGCACAGGCAGCAAGGGGGTGTGGCAGGCAGCTAAGAGGCGGCAGGAGTCCCACTTGAAAGTGGGCTCATGACTGTTTGGTGCTCAGGCCCCAGTGCTCACGTGCACACACCGCCTCTGGACCTGCAGCTTCCCAGCAGTGCAAGAGACACACAGGCACCACCCTGGGGCCTTCTCGAATGAACTGTGCTCCATTGAGGTCCTGCTGGCTGGCAGTGGCCAAGGCCAGCACAGGCCCTCGGGAGGCCTGGCTGAGCCTGGGATGGGTCCGGACCTAGCAGTGCCCAGGGCAAGCCTGGGACTGCAGGCCAGGCTGCAGGCTCATTCCAGTTTGGGCCTGGTACGCAGAGCCTTCGGCTAGGACGTGCAGGGGGAAGGCTCAGCACAGTGGCTTTGGCCTGCAATCCACGTTCCTCCCTCGGGCCGCCCTGCCTGGCAGACCCACACTCCCTAGAAGTGTGTTCCTGAGGCAGTTGGACAGTTGGGGAGGTGGAGGCTCTCCCAACATGGGAGGCCTGCCCAGAACATGGCTGTGTGTCCAAAGAGGATTCCCTGCACCTCTGGCGCTGGGCAGAGATTTTCTGCACACAGGAGACCCTTGGCACACACAGTGTTTCCCCATGGAAAGCAGTGTGAGAAAGAGCCCCCACCAGGGAAGCATGGCACTCGCCCATCGAAGCCCTCCATGCAGCAGGCTGTCATGGACTCGGCTGCAGGCCTTTGTGGCTGGAGAGACTGCAGCTCCTCTGGAGGCTCTGGGTCCATTTGCACTCCCCTTGGAGGAAACGAGGTTGTGGGATGAGGTCCTTGCCCACAATGGCACTCAGCCTGCTCCATTCGATGAGACGCACGTGTGGTGAGAGAGGCTTGTCAGCCCAGAAGCAAGCAGGGCAGCCAGGGAGGGGATCTGCATGCAGCTTGGAAGCCCTAGACTCCTGCCTCCCACCCAGGGAATGCCGGCTCTGCCCATCAGGCCCCATTCCCAAGTGGGCACCCAGCTTCAGCATCTGCCCTTTCCCAGCCATGGAACCATTCCCAGGCCACACCCTGAGCCCTGCCAAGGGTGACCTTGGCTCCCCGGGTGGGCTGAATGGCACGACTGTGTTAGGGGAGAGAAGGCCCAGGAGGCCTTCAGGGAACTGCCACCACATAGCAGTGCTCAGGAAAAGGCACTCTGCTTTCTGTAGGCTGGATGCACACTCGAGTTTTGGCTTGAGGCAGAGAGAGCTCAGCTAGGCGATTCCAGGCTGAAGGCAAAGCAGAGAGTTTTTTGGTGGAGCGATGGCACCATCTGCTGGCCAGCAAGCGTGGCAGGAGAAGCCTCACTCCAAATGAGTTCCTGAGGAAGTTTCCAAGCAGGAGGCACTCTGGCTCCCCAAGCTCCAGAGTCCTGCTTACGACTTCCCTGTGGCAACAGAGTGGGTGCCAAGGGCATGTGGGTTGGAGGGTGCTCAGAAGCCACAGGCGAGGCTTTCGGCCCCCAGTGTTCTCTGATGGAAAACACTGCAGGCCCGAGCATCCATGAACTCCTCCAAGGCTTTGCAGTGGGATAGCTGTCCATAGCAGATGGCTCCCTGCCAAGTGCTGCAGGCCTTTCTGGAGGGCTAAGCTGGAGCTTCCTTGCAGGCTGCTGGGCCAGGGGCATGTGTCCCCTGGGCCAGAAGGCTGCAGGAGGAGCTCCTAGCTAGGGGAGAGCAAGCACGTTGTTTCCTTGGCCTACACTGGCCTGTGAACACAGAGGCCAGCCAGCAGTGATGACAGCACAGGCAGCAAGGGGGTGTGGCAGGCAGCTAAAGGCGGCAGGAGTCCCACTTGAAAGTGGGCTCATGACTGTTTGGTGCTCAGGCCCCAGTGCTCACGTGCACACACCGCCTCTGGACCTGCAGCTTCCCAGCAGTGCAAGAGACACACAGGCACCACCCTGGGGCCTTCTCGAATGAACTGTGCTGCGTCGAGGTCCTGCTGGCTGGCAGTGGCCAAGGCCAGCACAGGCCCTCGGGAGGCCTGGCTGAGCCTGGGATGGGTCCGGACCTAGCAGTGCCCAGGGCAAGCCTGGGACTGCAGGCCAGGCTGCAGGCTCATTCCAGTTTGGGCCTGGTACGCAGAGCCTTCGGCTAGGACGTGCAGGGGGAAGGCTCAGCACAGTGGCTTTGGCCTGCAATCCACGTTCCTCCCTCGGGCTGCCCTGCCTGGCAGACCCACACTCCCTAGAAGTGTGTTCCTGAGGCAGTTGGACAGTTGGGGAGGTGGAGGCTCTCCCAACATGGGAGGCCTGCCCAGAACATGGCTGTGTGTCCAAAGAGGATTCCCTGCACCTCTGGCGCTGGGCAGAGATTTTCTGCACACAGGAGACCCTTGGCACACACAGTGTTTCCCCATGGAAAGCAGTGTGAGAAAGAGCCCCCGCCAGGGAAGCATGGCATTCGCCCATCGAAGCCCTCCATGCAGTAGGCTGTCATGGACTCGGCTGCAGGCCTTTGTGGCTGGAGAGACTGCAGCTCCTCTGGAGGCTCTGGGTCCATTTGCACTCCCCTTGGAGGAAACGAGGTTGTGGGATGAGGTCCTTGCCCACAATGGCACTCAGCCTGCTCCATTCGATGAGACGCACGTGTGGTGAGAGAGGCTTGTCAGCCCAGAAGCAAGCAGGGCAGCCAGGGAGGGGATCTGCATGCAGCTTGGAAGCCCTAGACTCCTGCCTCCCACCCAGGGAATGCCGGCTCTGCCCATCAGGCCCCATTCCCAAGTGGGCACCCAGCTTCAGCATCTGCCCTTTCCCAGCCATGGAACCATTCCCAGGCCACACCCTGAGCCCTGCCAAGGGTGACCTTGGCTCCCCGGGTGGGCTGAATGGCACGACTGTGTTAGGGGAGAGAAGGCCCAGGAGGCCTTCAGGGAACTGCCACCACATAGCAGTGCTCAGGAAAAGGCACTCTGCTTTCTGTAGGCTGGATGCACACTCGAGTTTTGGCTTGAGGCAGAGAGAGCTCAGCTAGGCGATTCCAGGCTGAAGGCAAAGCAGAGAGTTTTTTGGTGGAGCGATGGCACCATCTGCTGGCCAGCAAGCGTGGCAGGAGAAGCCTCACTCCAAATGAGTTCCTGAGGAAGTTTCCAAGCAGGAGGCACTCTGGCTCCCCAAGCTCCAGCGTCCTGCTTACGACTTCCCTGTGGCAACAGAGTGGGTGCCAAGGGCATGTGGGTTGGAGGGTGCTCAGAAGCCACAGGCGAGGCTTTCAGCCCCCAGTGTTCTCTGATGGAAAACACTGCAGGCCCGAGCATCCATGAACTCCTCCAAGGCTTTGCAGTGGGATAGCTGTCCATAGCAGATGGCTCCCTGCCAAGTGCTGCAGGCCTTTCTGGAGGGCTAAGCTGGAGCTTCCTTGCAGGCTGCTGGGCCAGGGGCATGTGTCCCCTGGGCCAGAAGGCTGCAGGAGGAGCTCCTAGCTAGGGGAGAGCAAGCACGTTGTTTCCTTGGCCTACACTGGCCTGTGAACACAGAGGCCAGCCAGCAGTGATGACAGCACAGGCAGCAAGGGGCTGTGGCAGGCAGCTAAGAGGTGGCAGGAGTCCCACTTGAAAGTGGGCTCATGACTGTTTGGTGCTCAGGCCCCAGTGCTCACGTGCACACACAGCCTCTGGACCTGCAGCTTCCCAGCAGTGCAAGAGACACACAGGCACCACCCTGGGGCCTTCTCGAATGAACTGTGCTGCGTCGAGGTCCTGCTGGCTGGCAGTGGCCAAGGCCAGCACAGGCCCTCGGGAGGCCTGGCTGAGCCTGGGATGGGTCCGGACCTAGCAGTGCCCAGGGCAAGCCTGGGACTGCAGGCCAGGCTGCAGGCTCATTCCAGTTTGGGCCTGGTACTCAGAGCCTTCGGCTAGGACGTGCAGGGGGAAGGCTCAGCACAGTGGCTTTGGCCTGCAATCCACGTTCCTCCCTCGGGCTGCCCTGCCTGGCAGACCCACACTCCCTAGAAGTGTGTTCCTGAGGCAGTTGGACAGTTGGGGAGGTGGAGGCTCTCCCAACATGGGAGGCCTGCCCAGAACATGGCTGTGTGTCCAAAGAGGATTCCCTGCACCTCTGGCGCTGGGCAGAGATTTTCTGCACACAGGAGACCCTTGGCACACACAGTGTTTCCCCATGGAAAGCAGTGTGAGAAAGAGCCCCCGCCAGGGAAGCATGGCACTCGCCCATCGAAGCCCTCCATGCAGCAGGCTGTCATGGACTCGGCTGCAGGCCTTTGTGGCTGGAGAGACTGCAGCTCCTCTGGAGGCTCTGGGTCCATTTGCACTCCCCTTGGAGGAAACGAGGTTGTGGGATGAGGTCCTTGCCCACAATGGCACTCAGCCTGCTCCATTCGATGAGACGCACGTGTGGTGAGAGAGGCTTGTCAGCCCAGAAGCAAGCAGGGCAGCCAGGGAGGGGATCTGCATGCAGCTTGGAAGCCCTAGACTCCTGCCTCCCACCCAGGGAATGCCGGCTCTGCCCATCAGGCCCCATTCCCAAGTGGGCACCCAGCTTCAGCATCTGCCCTTTCCCAGCCATGGAACCATTCCCAGGCCACACCCTGAGCTCTGCCAAGGGTGACCTTGGCTCCCCGGGTGGGCTGAATGGCACGACTGTGTTAGGGGAGAGAAGGCCCAGGAGGCCTTCAGGGAACTGCCACCACATAGCAGTGCTCAGGAAAAGGCACTCTGCTTTCTGTAGGCTGGATGCACACTCGAGTTTTGGCTTGAGGCAGAGAGAGCTCAGCTAGGCGATTCCAGGCTGAAGGCAAAGCAGAGAGTTTTTTGGTGGAGCGATGGCACCATCTGCTGGCCAGCAAGCGTGGCAGGAGAAGCCTCACTCCAAATGAGTTCCTGAGGAAGTTTCCAAGCAGGAGGCACTCTGGCTCCCCAAGCTCCAGCGTCCTGCTTACGACTTCCCTGTGGCAACAGAGTGGGTGCCAAGGGCATGTGGGTTGGAGGGTGCTCAGAAGCCACAGGCGAGGCTTTCGGCCCCCAGTGTTCTCTGATGGAAAACACTGCAGGCCCGAGCATCCATGAACTCCTCCAAGGCTTTGCAGTGGGATAGCTGTCCATAGCAATGGCTCCCTGTCAAGTGCTGCAGGCCTTTCTGGAGGGCTAAGCTGGAGCTTCCTTGCAGGCTGCTGGGCCAGGGGCATGTGTCCCCTGGGCCAGAAGGCTGCAGGAGGAGCTCCTAGCTAGGGGAGAGCAAGCACGTTGTTTCCTTGGCCTACACTGGCCTGTGAACACAGAGGCCAGCCAGCAGTGATGACAGCACAGGCAGCAAGGGGGTGTGGCAGGCAGCTAAGAGGCGGCAGGAGTCCCACTTGAAAGTGGGCTCATGACTGTTTGGTGCTCAGGCCCCAGTGCTCACGTGCACACACCGCCTCTGGACCTGCAGCTTCCCAGCAGTGCAAGAGACACACAGGCACCACCCTGGGGCCTTCTCGAATGAACTGTGCTCCATTGAGGTCCTGCTGGCTGGCAGTGGCCAAGGCCAGCACAGGCCCTCGGGAGGCCTGGCTGAGCCTGGGATGGGTCCGGACCTAGCAGTGCCCAGGGCAAGCCTGGGACTGCAGGCCAGGCTGCAGGCTCATTCCAGTTTGGGCCTGGTACGCAGAGCCTTCGGCTAGGACGTGCAGGGGGAAGGCTCAGCACAGTGGCTTTGGCCTGCAATCCACGTTCCTCCCTCGGGCCGCCCTGCCTGGCAGACCCACACTCCCTAGAAGTGTGTTCCTGAGGCAGTTGGACAGTTGGGGAGGTGGAGGCTCTCCCAACATGGGAGGCCTGCCCAGAACATGGCTGTGTGTCCAAAGAGGATTCCCTGCACCTCTGGCGCTGGGCAGAGATTTTCTGCACACAGGAGACCCTTGGCACACACAGTGTTTCCCCATGGAAAGCAGTGTGAGAAAGAGCCCCCACCAGGGAAGCATGGCACTCGCCCATCGAAGCCCTCCATGCAGCAGGCTGTCATGGACTCGGCTGCAGGCCTTTGTGGCTGGAGAGACTGCAGCTCCTCTGGAGGCTCTGGGTCCATTTGCACTCCCCTTGGAGGAAACGAGGTTGTGGGATGAGGTCCTTGCCCACAATGGCACTCAGCCTGCTCCATTCGATGAGACGCACGTGTGGTGAGAGAGGCTTGTCAGCCCAGAAGCAAGCAGGGCAGCCAGGGAGGGGATCTGCATGCAGCTTGGAAGCCCTAGACTGCTGCCTCCCACCCAGGGAATGCCGGCTCTGCCCATCAGGCCCCATTCCCAAGTGGGCACCCAGCTTCAGCATCTGCCCTTTCCCAGCCATGGAACCATTCCCAGGCCACACCCTGAGCCCTGCCAAGGGTGACCTTGGCTCCCCGGGTGGGCTGAATGGCACGACTGTGTTAGGGGAGAGAAGGCCCAGGAGGCCTTCAGGGAACTGCCACCACATAGCAGTGCTCAGGAAAAGGCACTCTGCTTTCTGTAGGCTGGATGCACACTCGAGTTTTGGCTTGAGGCAGAGAGAGCTCAGCTAGGCGATTCCAGGCTGAAGGCAAAGCAGAGAGTTTTTTGGTGGAGCGATGGCACCATCTGCTGGCCAGCAAGCGTGGCAGGAGAAGCCTCACTCCAAATGAGTTCCTGAGGAAGTTTCCAAGCAGGAGGCACTCTGGCTCCCCAAGCTCCAGCGTCCTGCTTACGACTTCCCTGTGGCAACAGAGTGGGTGCCAAGGGCATGTGGGTTGGAGGGTGCTCAGAAGCCACAGGCGAGGCTTTCTGCCCCCAGTGTTCTCTGATGGAAAACACTGCAGGCCCGAGCATCCATGAACTCCTCCAAGGCTTTGCAGTGGGATAGCTGTCCATAGCAGATGGCTCCCTGCCAAGTGCTGCAGGCCTTTCTGGAGGGCTAAGCTGGAGCTTCCTTGCAGGCTGCTGGGCCAGGGGCATGTGTCCCCTGGGCCAGAAGGCTGCAGGAGGAGCTCCTAGCTAGGGGAGAGCAAGCACGTTGTTTCCTTGGCCTACACTGGCCTGTGAACACAGAGGCCAGCCAGCAGTGATGACAGCACAGGCAGCAAGGGGGTGTGGCAGGCAGCTAAGAGGCGGCAGGAGTCCCACTTGAAAGTGGGCTCATGACTGTTTGGTGCTCAGGCCCCAGTGCTCACGTGCACACACCGCCTCTGGACCTGCAGCTTCCCAGCAGTGCAAGAGACACACAGGCACCACCCTGGGGCCTTCTCGAATGAACTGTGCTGCGTCGAGGTCCTGCTGGCTGGCAGTGGCCAAGGCCAGCACAGGCCCTCGGGAGGCCTGGCTGAGCCTGGGATGGGTCCGGACCTAGCAGTGCCCAGGGCAAGCCTGGGACTGCAGGCCAGGCTGCAGGCTCATTCCAGTTTGGGCCTGGTACGCAGAGCCTTCGGCTAGGACGTGCAGGGGGAAGGCTCAGCACAGTGGCTTTGGCCTGCAATCCACGTTCCTCCCTCGGGCTGCCCTGCCTGGCAGACCCACACTCCCTAGAAGTGTGTTCCTGAGGCAGTTGGACAGTTGGGGAGGTGGAGGCTCTCCCAACATGGGAGGCCTGCCCAGAACATGGCTGTGTGTCCAAAGAGGATTCCCTGCACCTCTGGCGCTGGGCAGAGATTTTCTGCACACAGGAGACCCTTGGCACACACAGTGTTTCCCCATGGAAAGCAGTGTGAGAAAGAGCCCCCGCCAGGGAAGCATGGCACTCGCCCATCGAAGCCCTCCATGCAGCAGGCTGTCATGGACTCGGCTGCAGGCCTTTGTGGCTGGAGAGACTGCAGCTCCTCTGGAGGCTCTGGGTCCATTTGCACTCCCCTTGGAGGAAACGAGGTTGTGGGATGAGGTCCTTGCCCACAATGGCACTCAGCCTGCTCCATTCGATGAGACGCACGTGTGGTGAGAGAGGCTTGTCAGCCCAGAAGCAAGCAGGGCAGCCAGGGAGGGGATCTGCATGCAGCTTGGAAGCCCTAGACTCCTGCCTCCCACCCAGGGAATGCCGGCTCTGCCCATCAGGCCCCATTCCCAAGTGGGCACCCAGCTTCAGCATCTGCCCTTTCCCAGCCATGGAACCATTCCCAGGCCACACCCTGAGCCCTGCCAAGGGTGACCTTGGCTCCCCGGGTGGGCTGAATGGCACGACTGTGTTAGGGGAGAGAAGGCCCAGGAGGCCTTCAGGGAACTGCCACCACATAGCAGTGCTCAGGAAAAGGCACTCTGCTTTCTGTAGGCTGGATGCACACTCGAGTTTTGGCTTGAGGCAGAGAGAGCTCAGCTAGGCGATTCCAGGCTGAAGGCAAAGCAGAGAGTTTTTTGGTGGAGCGATGGCACCATCTGCTGGCCAGCAAGCGTGGCAGGAGAAGCCTCACTCCAAATGAGTTCCTGAGGAAGTTTCCAAGCAGGAGGCACTCTGGCTCCCCAAGCTCCAGCGTCCTGCTTACGACTTCCCTGTGGCAACAGAGTGGGTGCCAAGGGCATGTGGGTTGGAGGGTGCTCAGAAGCCACAGGCGAGGATTTCAGCCCCCAGTGTTCTCTGATGGAAAACACTGCAGGCCCGAGCATCCATGAACTCCTCCAAGGCTTTGCAGTGGGATAGCTGTCCATAGCAGATGGCTCCCTGCCAAGTGCTGCAGGCCTTTCTGGAGGGCTAAGCTGGAGCTTCCTTGCAGGCTGCTGGGCCAGGGGCATGTGTCCCCTGGGCCAGAAGGCTGCAGGAGGAGCTCCTAGCTAGGGGAGAGCAAGCACGTTGTTTCCTTGGCCTACACTGGCCTGTGAACACAGAGGCCAGCCAGCAGTGATGACAGCACAGGCAGCAAGGGGCTGTGGCAGGCAGCTAAGAGGCGGCAGGAGTCCCACTTGAAAGTGGGCTCATGACTGTTTGGTGCTCAGGCCCCAGTGCTCACGTGCACACACAGCCTCTGGACCTGCAGCTTCCCAGCAGTGCAAGAGACACACAGGCACCACCCTGGGGCCTTCTCGAATGAACTGTGCTGCGTCGAGGTCCTGCTGGCTGGCAGTGGCCAAGGCCAGCACAGGCCCTCGGGAGGCCTGGCTGAGCCTGGGATGGGTCCGGACCTAGCAGTGCCCAGGGCAAGCCTGGGACTGCAGGCCAGGCTGCAGGCTCATTCCAGTTTGGGCCTGGTACGCAGAGCCTTCGGCTAGGACGTGCAGGGGGAAGGCTCAGCACAGTGGCTTTGGCCTGCAATCCACGTTCCTCCCTCGGGCTGCCCTGCCTGGCAGACCCACACTCCCTAGAAGTGTGTTCCTGAGGCAGTTGGACAGTTGGGGAGGTGGAGGCTCTCCCAACATGGGAGGCCTGCCCAGAACATGGCTGTGTGTCCAAAGAGGATTCCCTGCACCTCTGGCGCTGGGCAGAGATTTTCTGCACACAGGAGACCCTTGGCACACACAGTGTTTCCCCATGGAAAGCAGTGTGAGAAAGAGCCCCCGCCAGGGAAGCATGGCACTCGCCCATCGAAGCCCTCCATGCAGCAGGCTGTCATGGACTCGGCTGCAGGCCTTTGTGGCTGGAGAGACTGCAGCTCCTCTGGAGGCTCTGGGTCCATTTGCACTCCCCTTGGAGGAAACGAGGTTGTGGGATGAGGTCCTTGCCCACAATGGCACTCAGCCTGCTCCATTCGATGAGACGCACGTGTGGTGAGAGAGGCTTGTCAGCCCAGAAGCAAGCAGGGCAGCCAGGGAGGGGATCTGCATGCAGCTTGGAAGCCCTAGACTCCTGCCTCCCACCCAGGGAATGCCGGCTCTGCCCATCAGGCCCCATTCCCAAGTGGGCACCCAGCTTCAGCATCTGCCCTTTCCCAGCCATGGAACCATTCCCAGGCCACACCCTGAGCCCTGCCAAGGGTGACCTTGGCTCCCCGGGTGGGCTGAATGGCACGACTGTGTTAGGGGAGAGAAGGCCCAGGAGGCCTTCAGGGAACTGCCACCACATAGCAGTGCTCAGGAAAAGGCACTCTGCTTTCTGTAGGCTGGATGCACACTCGAGTTTTGGCTTGAGGCAGAGAGAGCTCAGCTAGGCGATTCCAGGCTGAAGGCAAAGCAGAGAGTTTTTTGGTGGAGCGATGGCACCATCTGCTGGCCAGCAAGCGTGGCAGGAGAAGCCTCACTCCAAATGAGTTCCTGAGGAAGTTTCCAAGCAGGAGGCACTCTGGCTCCCCAAGCTCCAGCGTCCTGCTTACGACTTCCCTGTGGCAACAGAGTGGGTGCCAAGGGCATGTGGGTTGGAGGGTGCTCAGAAGCCACAGGCGAGGATTTCAGCCCCCAGTGTTCTCTGATGGAAAACACTGCAGGCCCGAGCATCCATGAACTCCTCCAAGGCTTTGCAGTGGGATAGCTGTCCATAGCAGATGGCTCCCTGCCAAGTGCTGCAGGCCTTTCTGGAGGGCTAAGCTGGAGCTTCCTTGCAGGCTGCTGGGCCAGGGGCATGTGTCCCCTGGGCCAGAAGGCTGCAGGAGGAGCTCCTAGCTAGGGGAGAGCAAGCACGTTGTTTCCTTGGCCTACACTGGCCTGTGAACACAGAGGCCAGCCAGCAGTGATGACAGCACAGGCAGCAAGGGGCTGTGGCAGGCAGCTAAGAGGCGGCAGGAGTCCCACTTGAAAGTGGGCTCATGACTGTTTGGTGCTCAGGCCCCAGTGCTCACGTGCACACACAGCCTCTGGACCTGCAGCTTCCCAGCAGTGCAAGAGACACACAGGCACCACCCTGGGGCCTTCTCGAATGAACTGTGCTGCGTCGAGGTCCTGCTGGCTGGCAGTGGCCAAGGCCAGCACAGGCCCTCGGGAGGCCTGGCTGAGCCTGGGATGGGTCCGGACCTAGCAGTGCCCAGGGCAAGCCTGGGACTGCAGGCCAGGCTGCAGGCTCATTCCAGTTTGGGCCTGGTACTCAGAGCCTTCGGCTAGGACGTGCAGGGGGAAGGCTCAGCACAGTGGCTTTGGCCTGCAATCCACGTTCCTCCCTCGGGCTGCCCTGCCTGGCAGACCCACACTCCCTAGAAGTGTGTTCCTGAGGCAGTTGGACAGTTGGGGAGGTGGAGGCTCTCCCAACATGGGAGGCCTGCCCAGAACATGGCTGTGTGTCCAAAGAGGATTCCCTGCACCTCTGGCGCTGGGCAGAGATTTTCTGCACACAGGAGACCCTTGGCACACACAGTGTTTCCCCATGGAAAGCAGTGTGAGAAAGAGCCCCCGCCAGGGAAGCATGGCACTCGCCCATCGAAGCCCTCCATGCAGCAGGCTGTCATGGACTCGGCTGCAGGCCTTTGTGGCTGGAGAGACTGCAGCTCCTCTGGAGGCTCTGGGTCCATTTGCACTCCCCTTGGAGGAAACGAGGTTGTGGGATGAGGTCCTTGCCCACAATGGCACTCAGCCTGCTCCATTCGATGAGACGCACGTGTGGTGAGAGAGGCTTGTCAGCCCAGAAGCAAGCAGGGCAGCCAGGGAGGGGATCTGCATGCAGCTTGGAAGCCCTAGACTCCTGCCTCCCACCCAGGGAATGCCGGCTCTGCCCATCAGGCCCCATTCCCAAGTGGGCACCCAGCTTCAGCATCTGCCCTTTCCCAGCCATGGAACCATTCCCAGGCCACACCCTGAGCCCTGCCAAGGGTGACCTTGGCTCCCCGGGTGGGCTGAATGGCACGACTGTGTTAGGGGAGAGAAGGCCCAGGAGGCCTTCAGGGAACTGCCACCACATAGCAGTGCTCAGGAAAAGGCACTCTGCTTTCTGTAGGCTGGATGCACACTCGAGTTTTGGCTTGAGGCAGAGAGAGCTCAGCTAGGCGATTCCAGGCTGAAGGCAAAGCAGAGAGTTTTTTGGTGGAGCGATGGCACCATCTGCTGGCCAGCAAGCGTGGCAGGAGAAGCCTCACTCCAAATGAGTTCCTGAGGAAGTTTCCAAGCAGGAGGCACTCTGGCTCCCCAAGCTCCAGCGTCCTGCTTACGACTTCCCTGTGGCAACAGAGTGGGTGCCAAGGGCATGTGGGTTGGAGGGTGCTCAGAAGCCACAGGCGAGGCTTTCGGCCCCCAGTGTTCTCTGATGGAAAACACTGCAGGCCCGAGCATCCATGAACTCCTCCAAGGCTTTGCAGTGGGATAGCTGTCCATAGCAGATGGCTCCCTGCCAAGTGCTGCAGGCCTTTCTGGAGGGCTAAGCTGGAGCTTCCTTGCAGGCTGCTGGGCCAGGGGCATGTGTCCCCTGGGCCAGAAGGCTGCAGGAGGAGCTCCTAGCTAGGGGAGAGCAAGCACGTTGTTTCCTTGGCCTACACTGGCCTGTGAACACAGAGGCCAGCCAGCAGTGATGACAGCACAGGCAGCAAGGGGCTGTGGCAGGCAGCTAAGAGGCGGCAGGAGTCCCACTTGAAAGTGGGCTCATGACTGTTTGGTGCTCAGGCCCCAGTGCTCACGTGCACACACCGCCTCTGGACCTGCAGCTTCCCAGCAGTGCAAGAGACACACAGGCACCACCCTGGGGCCTTCTCGAATGAACTGTGCTCCATTGAGGTCCTGCTGGCTGGCAGTGGCCAAGGCCAGCACAGGCCCTCGGGAGGCCTGGCTGAGCCTGGGATGGGTCCGGACCTAGCAGTGCCCAGGGCAAGCCTGGGACTGCAGGCCAGGCTGCAGGCTCATTCCAGTTTGGGCCTGGTACGCAGAGCCTTCGGCTAGGACGTGCAGGGGGAAGGCTCAGCACAGTGGCTTTGGCCTGCAATCCACGTTCCTCCCTCGGGCCGCCCTGCCTGGCAGACCCACACTCCCTAGAAGTGTGTTCCTGAGGCAGTTGGACAGTTGGGGAGGTGGAGGCTCTCCCAACATGGGAGGCCTGCCCAGAACATGGCTGTGTGTCCAAAGAGGATTCCCTGCACCTCTGGCGCTGGGCAGAGATTTTCTGCACACAGGAGACCCTTGGCACACACAGTGTTTCCCCATGGAAAGCAGTGTGAGAAAGAGCCCCCGCCAGGGAAGCATGGCACTCGCCCATCGAAGCCCTCCATGCAGCAGGCTGTCATGGACTCGGCTGCAGGCCTTTGTGGCTGGAGAGACTGCAGCTCCTCTGGAGGCTCTGGGTCCATTTGCACTCCCCTTGGAGGAAACGAGGTTGTGGGATGAGGTCCTTGCCCACAATGGCACTCAGCCTGCTCCATTCGATGAGACGCACGTGTGGTGAGAGAGGCTTGTCAGCCCAGAAGCAAGCAGGGCAGCCAGGGAGGGGATCTGCATGCAGCTTGGAAGCCCTAGACTCCTGCCTCCCACCCAGGGAATGCCGGCTCTGCCCATCAGGCCCCATTCCCAAGTGGGCACCCAGCTTCAGCATCTGCCCTTTCCCAGCCATGGAACCATTCCCAGGCCACACCCTGAGCCCTGCCAAGGGTGACCTTGGCTCCCCGGGTGGGCTGAATGGCACGACTGTGTTAGGGGAGAGAAGGCCCAGGAGGCCTTCAGGGAACTGCCACCACATAGCAGTGCTCAGGAAAAGGCACTCTGCTTTCTGTAGGCTGGATGCACACTCGAGTTTTGGCTTGAGGCAGAGAGAGCTCAGCTAGGCGATTCCAGGCTGAAGGCAAAGCAGAGAGTTTTTTGGTGGAGCGATGGCACCATCTGCTGGCCAGCAAGCGTGGCAGGAGAAGCCTCACTCCAAATGAGTTCCTGAGGAAGTTTCCAAGCAGGAGGCACTCTGGCTCCCCAAGCTCCAGCGTCCTGCTTACGACTTCCCTGTGGCAACAGAGTGGGTGCCAAGGGCATGTGGGTTGGAGGGTGCTCAGAAGCCACAGGCGAGGCTTTCGGCCCCCAGTGTTCTCTGATGGAAAACACTGCAGGCCCGAGCATCCATGAACTCCTCCAAGGCTTTGCAGTGGGATAGCTGTCCATAGCAGATGGCTCCCTGCCAAGTGCTGCAGGCCTTTCTGGAGGGCTAAGCTGGAGCTTCCTTGCAGGCTGCTGGGCCAGGGGCATGTGTCCCCTGGGCCAGAAGGCTGCAGGAGGAGCTCCTAGCTAGGGGAGAGCAAGCACGTTGTTTCCTTGGCCTACACTGGCCTGTGAACACAGAGGCCAGCCAGCAGTGATGACAGCACAGGCAGCAAGGGGGTGTGGCAGGCAGCTAAGAGGCGGCAGGAGTCCCACTTGAAAGTGGGCTCATGACTGTTTGGTGCTCAGGCCCCAGTGCTCACGTGCACACACCGCCTCTGGACCTGCAGCTTCCCAGCAGTGCAAGAGACACACAGGCACCACCCTGGGGCCTTCTCGAATGAACTGTGCTCCATTGAGGTCCTGCTGGCTGGCAGTGGCCAAGGCCAGCACAGGCCCTCGGGAGGCCTGGCTGAGCCTGGGATGGGTCCGGACCTAGCAGTGCCCAGGGCAAGCCTGGGACTGCAGGCCAGGCTGCAGGCTCATTCCAGTTTGGGCCTGGTACGCAGACCCTTCGGCTAGGACGTGCAGGGGGAAGGCTCAGCACAGTGGCTTTGGCCTGCAATCCACGTTCCTCCCTTGGGCCGCCCTGCCTGGCAGACCCACACTCCCTAGAAGTGTGTTCCTGAGGCAGTTGGACAGTTGGGGAGGTGGAGGCTCTCCCAACATGGGAGGCCTGCCCAGAACATGGCTGTGTGTCCAAAGAGGATTCCCTGCACCTCTGGCGCTGGGCAGAGATTTTCTGCACACAGGAGACCCTTGGCACACACAGTGTTTCCCCATGGAAAGCAGTGTGAGAAAGAGCCCCCACCAGGGAAGCATGGCACTCGCCCATCGAAGCCCTCCATGCAGCAGGCTGTCATGGACTCGGCTGCAGGCCTTTGTGGCTGGAGAGACTGCAGCTCCTCTGGAGGCTCTGGGTCCATTTGCACTCCCCTTGGAGGAAACGAGGTTGTGGGATGAGGTCCTTGCCCACAATGGCACTCAGCCTGCTCCATTCGATGAGACGCACGTGTGGTGAGAGAGGCTTGTCAGCCCAGAAGCAAGCAGGGCAGCCAGGGAGGGGATCTGCATGCAGCTTGGAAGCCCTAGACTGCTGCCTCCCACCCAGGGAATGCCGGCTCTGCCCATCAGGCCCCATTCCCAAGTGGGCACCCAGCTTCAGCATCTGCCCTTTCCCAGCCATGGAACCATTCCCAGGCCACACCCTGAGCCCTGCCAAGGGTGACCTTGGCTCCCCGGGTGGGCTGAATGGCACGACTGTGTTAGGGGAGAGAAGGCCCAGGAGGCCTTCAGGGAACTGCCACCACATAGCAGTGCTCAGGAAAAGGCACTCTGCTTTCTGTAGGCTGGATGCACACTCGAGTTTTGGCTTGAGGCAGAGAGAGCTCAGCTAGGCGATTCCAGGCTGAAGGCAAAGCAGAGAGTTTTTTGGTGGAGCGATGGCACCATCTGCTGGCCAGCAAGCGTGGCAGGAGAAGCCTCACTCCAAATGAGTTCCTGAGGAAGTTTCCAAGCAGGAGGCACTCTGGCTCCCCAAGCTCCAGAGTCCTGCTTACGACTTCCCTGTGGCAACAGAGTGGGTGCCAAGGGCATGTGGGTTGGAGGGTGCTCAGAAGCCACAGGCGAGGCTTTCGGCCCCCAGTGTTCTCTGATGGAAAACACTGCAGGCCCGAGCATCCATGAACTCCTCCAAGGCTTTGCAGTGGGATAGCTGTCCATAGCAGATGGCTCCCTGCCAAGTGCTGCAGGCCTTTCTGGAGGGCTAAGCTGGAGCTTCCTTGCAGGCTGCTGGGCCAGGGGCATGTGTCCCCTGGGCCAGAAGGCTGCAGGAGGAGCTCCTAGCTAGGGGAGAGCAAGCACGTTGTTTCCTTGGCCTACACTGGCCTGTGAACACAGAGGCCAGCCAGCAGTGATGACAGCACAGGCAGCAAGGGGGTGTGGCAGGCAGCTAAGAGGCGGCAGGAGTCCCACTTGAAAGTGGGCTCATGACTGTTTGGTGCTCAGGCCCCAGTGCTCACGTGCACACACCGCCTCTGGACCTGCAGCTTCCCAGCAGTGCAAGAGACACACAGGCACCACCCTGGGGCCTTCTCGAATGAACTGTGCTCCATTGAGGTCCTGCTGGCTGGCAGTGGCCAAGGCCAGCACAGGCCCTCGGGAGGCCTGGCTGAGCCTGGGATGGGTCCAGACCTAGCAGTGCCCAGGGCAAGCCTGGGACTGCAGGCCAGGCTGCAGGCTCATTCCAGTTTGGGCCTGGTACGCAGAGCCTTCGGCTAGGACGTGCAGGGGGAAGGCTCAGCACAGTGGCTTTGGCCTGCAATCCACGTTCCTCCCTCGGGCCGCCCTGCCTGGCAGACCCACACTCCCTAGAAGTGTGTTCCTGAGGCAGTTGGACAGTTGGGGAGGTGGAGGCTCTCCCAACATGGGAGGCCTGCCCAGAACATGGCTGTGTGTCCAAAGAGGATTCCCTGCACCTCTGGCGCTGGGCAGAGATTTTCTGCACACAGGAGACCCTTGGCACACACAGTGTTTCCCCATGGAAAGCAGTGTGAGAAAGAGCCCCCGCCAGGGAAGCATGGCACTCGCCCATCGAAGCCCTCCATGCAGCAGGCTGTCATGGACTCGGCTGCAGGCCTTTGTGGCTGGAGAGACTGCAGCTCCTCTGGAGGCTCTGGGTCCATTTGCACTCCCCTTGGAGGAAACGAGGTTGTGGGATGAGGTCCTTGCCCACAATGGCACTCAGCCTGCTCCATTCGATGAGACGCACGTGTGGTGAGAGAGGCTTGTCAGCCCAGAAGCAAGCAGGGCAGCCAGGGAGGGGATCTGCATGCAGCTTGGAAGCCCTAGACTCCTGCCTCCCACCCAGGGAATGCCGGCTCTGCCCATCAGGCCCCATTCCCAAGTGGGCACCCAGCTTCAGCATCTGCCCTTTCCCAGCCATGGAACCATTCCCAGGCCACACCCTGAGCCCTGCCAAGGGTGACCTTGGCTCCCCGGGTGGGCTGAATGGCACGACTGTGTTAGGGGAGAGAAGGCCCAGGAGGCCTTCAGGGAACTGCCACCACATAGCAGTGCTCAGGAAAAGGCACTCTGCTTTCTGTAGGCTGGATGAACACTCGAGTTTTGGCTTGAGGCAGAGAGAGCTCAGCTAGGCGATTCCAGGCTGAAGGCAAAGCAGAGAGTTTTTTGGTGGAGCGATGGCCCCATCTGCTGGCCAGCAAGCGTGGCAGGAGAAGCCTCACTCCAAATGAGTTCCTGAGGAAGTTTCCAAGCAGGAGGCACTCTGGCTCCCCAAGCTCCAGCGTCCTGCTTACGACTTCCCTGTGGCAACAGAGTGGGTGCCAAGGGCATGTGGGTTGGAGGGTGCTCAGAAGCCACAGGCGAGGCTTTCGGCCCCCAGTGTTCTCTGATGGAAAACACTGCAGGCCCGAGCATCCATGAACTCCTCCAAGGCTTTGCAGTGGGATAGCTGTCCATAGCAGATGGCTCCCTGCCAAGTGCTGCAGGCCTTTCTGGAGGGCTAAGCTGGAGCTTCCTTGCAGGCTGCTGGGCCAGGGGCATGTGTCCCCTGGGCCAGAAGGCTGCAGGAGGAGCTCCTAGCTAGGGGAGAGCAAGCACGTTGTTTCCTTGGCCTACACTGGCCTGTGAACACAGAGGCCAGCCAGCAGTGATGACAGCACAGGCAGCAAGGGGGTGTGGCAGGCAGCGAAGAGGCGGCAGGAGTCCCACTTGAAAGTGGGCTCATGACTGTTTGGTGCTCAGGCCCCAGTGCTCACGTGCACACACCGCCTCTGGACCTGCAGCTTCCCAGCAGTGCAAGAGACACACAGGCACCACCCTGGGGCCTTCTCGAATGAACTGTGCTCCATTGAGGTCCTGCTGGCTGGCAGTGGCCAAGGCCAGCACAGGCCCTCGGGAGGCCTGGCTGAGCCTGGGATGGGTCCGGACCTAGCAGTGCCCAGGGCAAGCCTGGGACTGCAGGCCAGGCTGCAGGCTCATTCCAGTTTGGGCCTGGTACGCAGAGCCTTCGGCTAGGACGTGCAGGGGGAAGGCTCAGCACAGTGGCTTTGGCCTGCAATCCACGTTCCTCCCTCGGGCCGCCCTGCCTGGCAGACCCACACTCCCTAGAAGTGTGTTCCTGAGGCAGTTGGACAGTTGGGGAGGTGGAGGCTCTCCCAACATGGGAGGCCTGCCCAGAACATGGCTGTGTGTCCAAAGAGGATTCCCTGCACCTCTGGCGCTGGGCAGAGATTTTCTGCACACAGGAGACCCTTGGCACACACAGTGTTTCCCCATGGAAAGCAGTGTGAGAAAGAGCCCCCACCAGGGAAGCATGGCACTCGCCCATCGAAGCCCTCCATGCAGCAGGCTGTCATGGACTCGGCTGCAGGCCTTTGTGGCTGGAGAGACTGCAGCTCCTCTGGAGGCTCTGGGTCCATTTGCACTCCCCTTGGAGGAAACGAGGTTGTGGGATGAGGTCCTTGCCCACAATGGCACTCAGCCTGCTCCATTCGATGAGACGCACGTGTGGTGAGAGAGGCTTGTCAGCCCAGAAGCAAGCAGGGCAGCCAGGGAGGGGATCTGCATGCAGCTTGGAAGCCCTAGACTCCTGCCTCCCACCCAGGGAATGCCGGCTCTGCCCATCAGGCCCCATTCCCAAGTGGGCACCCAGCTTCAGCATCTGCCCTTTCCCAGCCATGGAACCATTCCCAGGCCACACCCTGAGCCCTGCCAAGGGTGACCTTGGCTCCCCGGGTGGGCTGAATGGCACGACTGTGTTAGGGGAGAGAAGGCCCAGGAGGCCTTCAGGGAACTGCCACCACATAGCAGTGCTCAGGAAAAGGCACTCTGCTTTCTGTAGGCTGGATGCACACTCGAGTTTTGGCTTGAGGCAGAGAGAGCTCAGCTAGGCGATTCCAGGCTGAAGGCAAAGCAGAGAGTTTTTTGGTGGAGCGATGGCACCATCTGCTGGCCAGCAAGCGTGGCAGGAGAAGCCTCACTCCAAATGAGTTCCTGAGGAAGTTTCCAAGCAGGAGGCACTCTGGCTCCCCAAGCTCCAGAGTCCTGCTTACGACTTCCCTGTGGCAACAGAGTGGGTGCCAAGGGCATGTGGGTTGGAGGGTGCTCAGAAGCCACAGGCGAGGCTTTCGGCCCCCAGTGTTCTCTGATGGAAAACACTGCAGGCCCGAGCATCCATGAACTCCTCCAAGGCTTTGCAGTGGGATAGCTGTCCATAGCAGATGGCTCCCTGCCAAGTGCTGCAGGCCTTTCTGGAGGGCTAAGCTGGAGCTTCCTTGCAGGCTGCTGGGCCAGGGGCATGTGTCCCCTGGGCCAGAAGGCTGCAGGAGGAGCTCCTAGCTAGGGGAGAGCAAGCACGTTGTTTCCTTGGCCTACACTGGCCTGTGAACACAGAGGCCAGCCAGCAGTGATGACAGCACAGGCAGCAAGGGGGTGTGGCAGGCAGCTAAGAGGCGGCAGGAGTCCCACTTGAAAGTGGGCTCATGACTGTTTGGTGCTCAGGCCCCAGTGCTCACGTGCACACACCGCCTCTGGACCTGCAGCTTCCCAGCAGTGCAAGAGACACACAGGCACCACCCTGGGGCCTTCTCGAATGAACTGTGCTCCATTGAGGTCCTGCTGGCTGGCAGTGGCCAAGGCCAGCACAGGCCCTCGGGAGGCCTGGCTGAGCCTGGGATGGGTCCGGACCTAGCAGTGCCCAGGGCAAGCCTGGGACTGCAGGCCAGGCTGCAGGCTCATTCCAGTTTGGGCCTGGTACCCAGACCCTTCGGCTAGGACGTGCAGGGGGAAGGCTCAGCACAGTGGCTTTGGCCTGCAATCCACGTTCCTCCCTCGGGCCGCCCTGCCTGGCAGACCCACACTCCCTAGAAGTGTGTTCCTGAGGCAGTTGGACAGTTGGGGAGGTGGAGGCTCTCCCAACATGGGAGGCCTGCCCAGAACATGGCTGTGTGTCCAAAGAGGATTCCCTGCACCTCTGGCGCTGGGCAGAGATTTTCTGCACACAGGAGACCCTTGGCACACACAGTGTTTCCCCATGGAAAGCAGTGTGAGAAAGAGCCCCCGCCAGGGAAGCATGGCACTCGCCCATCGAAGCCCTCCATGCAGCAGGCTGTCATGGACTCGGCTGCAGGCCTTTGTGGCTGGAGAGACTGCAGCTCCTCTGGAGGCTCTGGGTCCATTTGCACTCCCCTTGGAGGAAACGAGGTTGTGGGATGAGGTCCTTGCCCACAATGGCACTCAGCCTGCTCCATTCGATGAGACGCACGTGTGGTGAGAGAGGCTTGTCAGCCCAGAAGCAAGCAGGGCAGCCAGGGAGGGGATCTGCATGCAGCTTGGAAGCCCTAGACTCCTGCCTCCCACCCAGGGAATGCCGGCTCTGCCCATCAGGCCCCATTCCCAAGTGGGCACCCAGCTTCAGCATCTGCCCTTTCCCAGCCATGGAACCATTCCCAGGCCACACCCTGAGCCCTGCCAAGGGTGACCTTGGCTCCCCGGGTGGGCTGAATGGCACGACTGTGTTAGGGGAGAGAAGGCCCAGGAGGCCTTCAGGGAACTGCCACCACATAGCAGTGCTCAGGAAAAGGCACTCTGCTTTCTGTAGGCTGGATGCACACTCGAGTTTTGGCTTGAGGCAGAGAGAGCTCAGCTAGGCGATTCCAGGCTGAAGGCAAAGCAGAGAGTTTTTTGGTGGAGCGATGGCCCCATCTGCTGGCCAGCAAGCGTGGCAGGAGAAGCCTCACTCCAAATGAGTTCCTGAGGAAGTTTCCAAGCAGGAGGCACTCTGGCTCCCCAAGCTCCAGCGTCCTGCTTACGACTTCCCTGTGGCAACAGAGTGGGTGCCAAGGGCATGTGGGTTGGAGGGTGCTCAGAAGCCACAGGCGAGGCTTTCGGCCCCCAGTGTTCTCTGATGGAAAACACTGCAGGCCCGAGCATCCATGAACTCCTCCAAGGCTTTGCAGTGGGATAGCTGTCCATAGCAGATGGCTCCCTGCCAAGTGCTGCAGGCCTTTCTGGAGGGCTAAGCTGGAGCTTCCTTGCAGGCTGCTGGGCCAGGGGCATGTGTCCCCTGGGCCAGAAGGCTGCAGGAGGAGCTCCTAGCTAGGGGAGAGCAAGCACGTTGTTTCCTTGGCCTACACTGGCCTGTGAACACAGAGGCCAGCCAGCAGTGATGACAGCACAGGCAGCAAGGGGGTGTGGCAGGCAGCTAAGAGGCGGCAGGAGTCCCACTTGAAAGTGGGCTCATGACTGTTTGGTGCTCAGGCCCCAGTGCTCACGTGCACACACCGCCTCTGGACCTGCAGCTTCCCAGCAGTGCAAGAGACACACAGGCACCACCCTGGGGCCTTCTCGAATGAACTGTGCTCCATTGAGGTCCTGCTGGCTGGCAGTGGCCAAGGCCAGCACAGGCCCTCGGGAGGCCTGGCTGAGCCTGGGATGGGTCCGGACCTAGCAGTGCCCAGGGCAAGCCTGGGACTGCAGGCCAGGCTGCAGGCTCATTCCAGTTTGGGCCTGGTACGCAGAGCCTTCGGCTAGGACGTGCAGGGGGAAGGCTCAGCACAGTGGCTTTGGCCTGCAATCCACGTTCCTCCCTCGGGCCGCCCTGCCTGGCAGACCCACACTCCCTAGAAGTGTGTTCCTGAGGCAGTTGGACAGTTGGGGAGGTGGAGGCTCTCCCAACATGGGAGGCCTGCCCAGAACATGGCTGTGTGTCCAAAGAGGATTCCCTGCACCTCTGGCGCTGGGCAGAGATTTTCTGCACACAGGAGACCCTTGGCACACACAGTGTTTCCCCATGGAAAGCAGTGTGAGAAAGAGCCCCCACCAGGGAAGCATGGCACTCGCCCATCGAAGCCCTCCATGCAGCAGGCTGTCATGGACTCGGCTGCAGGCCTTTGTGGCTGGAGAGACTGCAGCTCCTCTGGAGGCTCTGGGTCCATTTGCACTCCCCTTGGAGGAAACGAGGTTGTGGGATGAGGTCCTTGCCCACAATGGCACTCAGCCTGCTCCATTCGATGAGACGCACGTGTGGTGAGAGAGGCTTGTCAGCCCAGAAGCAAGCAGGGCAGCCAGGGAGGGGATCTGCATGCAGCTTGGAAGCCCTAGACTCCTGCCTCCCACCCAGGGAATGCCGGCTCTGCCCATCAGGCCCCATTCCCAAGTGGGCACCCAGCTTCAGCATCTGCCCTTTCCCAGCCATGGAACCATTCCCAGGCCACACCCTGAGCCCTGCCAAGGGTGACCTTGGCTCCCCGGGTGGGCTGAATGGCACGACTGTGTTAGGGGAGAGAAGGCCCAGGAGGCCTTCAGGGAACTGCCACCACATAGCAGTGCTCAGGAAAAGGCACTCTGCTTTCTGTAGGCTGGATGCACACTCGAGTTTTGGCTTGAGGCAGAGAGAGCTCAGCTAGGCGATTCCAGGCTGAAGGCAAAGCAGAGAGTTTTTTGGTGGAGCGATGGCACCATCTGCTGGCCAGCAAGCGTGGCAGGAGAAGCCTCACTCCAAATGAGTTCCTGAGGAAGTTTCCAAGCAGGAGGCACTCTGGCTCCCCAAGCTCCAGAGTCCTGCTTACGACTTCCCTGTGGCAACAGAGTGGGTGCCAAGGGCATGTGGGTTGGAGGGTGCTCAGAAGCCACAGGCGAGGCTTTCGGCCCCCAGTGTTCTCTGATGGAAAACACTGCAGGCCCGAGCATCCATGAACTCCTCCAAGGCTTTGCAGTGGGATAGCTGTCCATAGCAGATGGCTCCCTGCCAAGTGCTGCAGGCCTTTCTGGAGGGCTAAGCTGGAGCTTCCTTGCAGGCTGCTGGGCCAGGGGCATGTGTCCCCTGGGCCAGAAGGCTGCAGGAGGAGCTCCTAGCTAGGGGAGAGCAAGCACGTTGTTTCCTTGGCCTACACTGGCCTGTGAACACAGAGGCCAGCCAGCAGTGATGACAGCACAGGCAGCAAGGGGGTGTGGCAGGCAGCTAAGAGGCGGCAGGAGTCCCACTTGAAAGTGGGCTCATGACTGTTTGGTGCTCAGGCCCCAGTGCTCACGTGCACACACCGCCTCTGGACCTGCAGCTTCCCAGCAGTGCAAGAGACACACAGGCACCACCCTGGGGCCTTCTCGAATGAACTGTGCTCCATTGAGGTCCTGCTGGCTGGCAGTGGCCAAGGCCAGCACAGGCCCTCGGGAGGCCTGGCTGAGCCTGGGATGGGTCCGGACCTAGCAGTGCCCAGGGCAAGCCTGGGACTGCAGGCCAGGCTGCAGGCTCATTCCAGTTTGGGCCTGGTACCCAGACCCTTCGGCTAGGACGTGCAGGGGGAAGGCTCAGCACAGTGGCTTTGGCCTGCAATCCACGTTCCTCCCTCGGGCCGCCCTGCCTGGCAGACCCACACTCCCTAGAAGTGTGTTCCTGAGGCAGTTGGACAGTTGGGGAGGTGGAGGCTCTCCCAACATGGGAGGCCTGCCCAGAACATGGCTGTGTGTCCAAAGAGGATTCCCTGCACCTCTGGCGCTGGGCAGAGATTTTCTGCACACAGGAGACCCTTGGCACACACAGTGTTTCCCCATGGAAAGCAGTGTGAGAAAGAGCCCCCGCCAGGGAAGCATGGCACTCGCCCATCGAAGCCCTCCATGCAGCAGGCTGTCATGGACTCGGCTGCAGGCCTTTGTGGCTGGAGAGACTGCAGCTCCTCTGGAGGCTCTGGGTCCATTTGCACTCCCCTTGGAGGAAACGAGGTTGTGGGATGAGGTCCTTGCCCACAATGGCACTCAGCCTGCTCCATTCGATGAGACGCACGTGTGGTGAGAGAGGCTTGTCAGCCCAGAAGCAAGCAGGGCAGCCAGGGAGGGGATCTGCATGCAGCTTGGAAGCCCTAGACTCCTGCCTCCCACCCAGGGAATGCCGGCTCTGCCCATCAGGCCCCATTCCCAAGTGGGCACCCAGCTTCAGCATCTGCCCTTTCCCAGCCATGGAACCATTCCCAGGCCACACCCTGAGCCCTGCCAAGGGTGACCTTGGCTCCCCGGGTGGGCTGAATGGCACGACTGTGTTAGGGGAGAGAAGGCCCAGGAGGCCTTCAGGGAACTGCCACCACATAGCAGTGCTCAGGAAAAGGCACTCTGCTTTCTGTAGGCTGGATGCACACTCGAGTTTTGGCTTGAGGCAGAGAGAGCTCAGCTAGGCAATTCCAGGCTGAAGGCAAAGCAGAGAGTTTTTTGGTGGAGCGATGGCACCATCTGCTGGCCAGCAAGCGTGGCAGGAGAAGCCTCACTCCAAATGAGTTCCTGAGGAAGTTTCCAAGCAGGAGGCACTCTGGCTCCCCAAGCTCCAGCGTCCTGCTTACGACTTCCCTGTGGCAACAGAGTGGGTGCCAAGGGCATGTGGGTTGGAGGGTGCTCAGAAGCCACAGGCGAGGCTTTCGGCCCCCAGTGTTCTCTGATGGAAAACACTGCAGGCCCGAGCATCCATGAACTCCTCCAAGGCTTTGCAGTGGGATAGCTGTCCATAGCAGATGGCTCCCTGCCAAGTGCTGCAGGCCTTTCTGGAGGGCTAAGCTGGAGCTTCCTTGCAGGCTGCTGGGCCAGGGGCATGTGTCCCCTGGGCCAGAAGGCTGCAGGAGGAGCTCCTAGCTAGGGGAGAGCAAGCACGTTGTTTCCTTGGCCTACACTGGCCTGTGAACACAGAGGCCAGCCAGCAGTGATGACAGCACAGGCAGCAAGGGGGTGTGGCAGGCAGCTAAGAGGCGGCAGGAGTCCCACTTGAAAGTGGGCTCATGACTGTTTGGTGCTCAGGCCCCAGTGCTCACGTGCACACACCGCCTCTGGACCTGCAGCTTCCCAGCAGTGCAAGAGACACACAGGCACCACCCTGGGGCCTTCTCGAATGAACTGTGCTCCATTGAGGTCCTGCTGGCTGGCAGTGGCCAAGGCCAGCACAGGCCCTCGGGAGGCCTGGCTGAGCCTGGGATGGGTCCGGACCTAGCAGTGCCCAGGGCAAGCCTGGGACTGCAGGCCAGGCTGCAGGCTCATTCCAGTTTGGGCCTGGTACGCAGACCCTTCGGCTAGGACGTGCAGGGGGAAGGCTCAGCACAGTGGCTTTGGCCTGCAATCCACGTTCCTCCCTCGGGCCGCCCTGCCTGGCAGACCCACACTCCCTAGAAGTGTGTTCCTGAGGCAGTTGGACAGTTGGGGAGGTGGAGGCTCTCCCAACATGGGAGGCCTGCCCAGAACATGGCTGTGTGTCCAAAGAGGATTCCCTGCACCTCTGGCGCTGGGCAGAGATTTTCTGCACACAGGAGACCCTTGGCACACACAGTGTTTCCCCATGGAAAGCAGTGTGAGAAAGAGCCCCCGCCAGGGAAGCATGGCACTCGCCCATCGAAGCCCTCCATGCAGCAGGCTGTCATGGACTCGGCTGCAGGCCTTTGTGGCTGGAGAGACTGCAGCTCCTCTGGAGGCTCTGGGTCCATTTGCACTCCCCTTGGAGGAAACGAGGTTGTGGGATGAGGTCCTTGCCCACAATGGCACTCAGCCTGCTCCATTCGATGAGACGCACGTGTGGTGAGAGAGGCTTGTCAGCCCAGAAGCAAGCAGGGCAGCCAGGGAGGGGATCTGCATGCAGCTTGGAAGCCCTAGACTGCTGCCTCCCACCCAGGGAATGCCGGCTCTGCCCATCAGGCCCCATTCCCAAGTGGGCACCCAGCTTCAGCATCTGCCCTTTCCCAGCCATGGAACCATTCCCAGGCCACACCCTGAGCCCTGCCAAGGGTGACCTTGGCTCCCCGGGTGGGCTGAATGGCACGACTGTGTTAGGGGAGAGAAGGCCCAGGAGGCCTTCAGGGAACTGCCACCACATAGCAGTGCTCAGGAAAAGGCACTCTGCTTTCTGTAGGCTGGATGCACACTCGAGTTTTGGCTTGAGGCAGAGAGAGCTCAGCTAGGCGATTCCAGGCTGAAGGCAAAGCAGAGAGTTTTTTGGTGGAGCGATGGCACCATCTGCTGGCCAGCAAGCGTGGCAGGAGAAGCCTCACTCCAAATGAGTTCCTGAGGAAGTTTCCAAGCAGGAGGCACTCTGGCTCCCCAAGCTCCAGAGTCCTGCTTACGACTTCCCTGTGGCAACAGAGTGGGTGCCAAGGGCATGTGGGTTGGAGGGTGCTCAGAAGCCACAGGCGAGGCTTTCGGCCCCCAGTGTTCTCTGATGGAAAACACTGCAGGCCCGAGCATCCATGAACTCCTCCAAGGCTTTGCAGTGGGATAGCTGTCCATAGCAGATGGCTCCCTGCCAAGTGCTGCAGGCCTTTCTGGAGGGCTAAGCTGGAGCTTCCTTGCAGGCTGCTGGGCCAGGGGCATGTGTCCCCTGGGCCAGAAGGCTGCAGGAGGAGCTCCTAGCTAGGGGAGAGCAAGCACGTTGTTTCCTTGGCCTACACTGGCCTGTGAACACAGAGGCCAGCCAGCAGTGATGACAGCACAGGCAGCAAGGGGGTGTGGCAGGCAGCTAAGAGGCGGCAGGAGTCCCACTTGAAAGTGGGCTCATGACTGTTTGGTGCTCAGGCCCCAGTGCTCACGTGCACACACCGCCTCTGGACCTGCAGCTTCCCAGCAGTGCAAGAGACACACAGGCACCACCCTGGGGCCTTCTCGAATGAACTGTGCTCCATTGAGGTCCTGCTGGCTGGCAGTGGCCAAGGCCAGCACAGGCCCTCGGGAGGCCTGGCTGAGCCTGGGATGGGTCCGGACCTAGCAGTGCCCAGGGCAAGCCTGGGACTGCAGGCCAGGCTGCAGGCTCATTCCAGTTTGGGCCTGGTACGCAGAGCCTTCGGCTAGGACGTGCAGGGGGAAGGCTCAGCACAGTGGCTTTGGCCTGCAATCCACGTTCCTCCCTCGGGCCGCCCTGCCTGGCAGACCCACACTCCCTAGAAGTGTGTTCCTGAGGCAGTTGGACAGTTGGGGAGGTGGAGGCTCTCCCAACATGGGAGGCCTGCCCAGAACATGGCTGTGTGTCCAAAGAGGATTCCCTGCACCTCTGGCGCTGGGCAGAGATTTTCTGCACACAGGAGACCCTTGGCACACACAGTGTTTCCCCATGGAAAGCAGTGTGAGAAAGAGCCCCCGCCAGGGAAGCATGGCACTCGCCCATCGAAGCCCTCCATGCAGCAGGCTGTCATGGACTCGGCTGCAGGCCTTTGTGGCTGGAGAGACTGCAGCTCCTCTGGAGGCTCTGGGTCCATTTGCACTCCCCTTGGAGGAAACGAGGTTGTGGGATGAGGTCCTTGCCCACAATGGCACTCAGCCTGCTCCATTCGATGAGACGCACGTGTGGTGAGAGAGGCTTGTCAGCCCAGAAGCAAGCAGGGCAGCCAGGGAGGGGATCTGCATGCAGCTTGGAAGCCCTAGACTCCTGCCTCCCACCCAGGGAATGCCGGCTCTGCCCATCAGGCCCCATTCCCAAGTGGGCACCCAGCTTCAGCATCTGCCCTTTCCCAGCCATGGAACCATTCCCAGGCCACACCCTGAGCCCTGCCAAGGGTGACCTTGGCTCCCCGGGTGGGCTGAATGGCACGACTGTGTTAGGGGAGAGAAGGCCCAGGAGGCCTTCAGGGAACTGCCACCACATAGCAGTGCTCAGGAAAAGGCACTCTGCTTTCTGTAGGCTGGATGCACACTCGAGTTTTGGCTTGAGGCAGAGAGAGCTCAGCTAGGCGATTCCAGGCTGAAGGCAAAGCAGAGAGTTTTTTGGTGGAGCGATGGCACCATCTGCTGGCCAGCAAGCGTGGCAGGAGAAGCCTCACTCCAAATGAGTTCCTGAGGAAGTTTCCAAGCAGGAGGCACTCTGGCTCCCCAAGCTCCAGCGTCCTGCTTACGACTTCCCTGTGGCAACAGAGTGGGTGCCAAGGGCATGTGGGTTGGAGGGTGCTCAGAAGCCACAGGCGAGGCTTTCGGCCCCCAGTGTTCTCTGATGGAAAACACTGCAGGCCCGAGCATCCATGAACTCCTCCAAGGCTTTGCAGTGGGATAGCTGTCCATAGCAGATGGCTCCCTGCCAAGTGCTGCAGGCCTTTCTGGAGGGCTAAGCTGGAGCTTCCTTGCAGGCTGCTGGGCCAGGGGCATGTGTCCCCTGGGCCAGAAGGCTGCAGGAGGAGCTCCTAGCTAGGGGAGAGCAAGCACGTTGTTTCCTTGGCCTACACTGGCCTGTGAACACAGAGGCCAGCCAGCAGTGATGACAGCACAGGCAGCAAGGGGGTGTGGCAGGCAGCTAAGAGGCGGCAGGAGTCCCACTTGAAAGTGGGCTCATGACTGTTTGGTGCTCAGGCCCCAGTGCTCACGTGCACACACCGCCTCTGGACCTGCAGCTTCCCAGCAGTGCAAGAGACACACAGGCACCACCCTGGGGCCTTCTCGAATGAACTGTGCTCCATTGAGGTCCTGCTGGCTGGCAGTGGCCAAGGCCAGCACAGGCCCTCGGGAGGCCTGGCTGAGCCTGGGATGGGTCCGGACCTAGCAGTGCCCAGGGCAAGCTTGGGACTGCAGGCCAGGCTGCAGGCTCATTCCAGTTTGGGCCTGGTACGCAGACCCTTCGGCTAGGACGTGCAGGGGGAAGGCTCAGCACAGTGGCTTTGGCCTGCAATCCACGTTCCTCCCTTGGGCCGCCCTGCCTGGCAGACCCACACTCCCTAGAAGTGTGTTCCTGAGGCAGTTGGACAGTTGGGGAGGTGGAGGCTCTCCCAACATGGGAGGCCTGCCCAGAACATGGCTGTGTGTCCAAAGAGGATTCCCTGCACCTCTGGCGCTGGGCAGAGATTTTCTGCACACAGGAGACCCTTGGCACACACAGTGTTTCCCCATGGAAAGCAGTGTGAGAAAGAGCCCCCACCAGGGAAGCATGGCACTCGCCCATCGAAGCCCTCCATGCAGCAGGCTGTCATGGACTCGGCTGCAGGCCTTTGTGGCTGGAGAGACTGCAGCTCCTCTGGAGGCTCTGGGTCCATTTGCACTCCCCTTGGAGGAAACGAGGTTGTGGGATGAGGTCCTTGCCCACAATGGCACTCAGCCTGCTCCATTCGATGAGACGCACGTGTGGTGAGAGAGGCTTGTCAGCCCAGAAGCAAGCAGGGCAGCCAGGGAGGGGATCTGCATGCAGCTTGGAAGCCCTAGACTGCTGCCTCCCACCCAGGGAATGCCGGCTCTGCCCATCAGGCCCCATTCCCAAGTGGGCACCCAGCTTCAGCATCTGCCCTTTCCCAGCCATGGAACCATTCCCAGGCCACACCCTGAGCCCTGCCAAGGGTGACCTTGGCTCCCCGGGTGGGCTGAATGGCACGACTGTGTTAGGGGAGAGAAGGCCCAGGAGGCCTTCAGGGAACTGCCACCACATAGCAGTGCTCAGGAAAAGGCACTCTGCTTTCTGTAGGCTGGATGCACACTCGAGTTTTGGCTTGAGGCAGAGAGAGCTCAGCTAGGCGATTCCAGGCTGAAGGCAAAGCAGAGAGTTTTTTGGTGGAGCGATGGCACCATCTGCTGGCCAGCAAGCGTGGCAGGAGAAGCCTCACTCCAAATGAGTTCCTGAGGAAGTTTCCAAGCAGGAGGCACTCTGGCTCCCCAAGCTCCAGAGTCCTGCTTACGACTTCCCTGTGGCAACAGAGTGGGTGCCAAGGGCATGTGGGTTGGAGGGTGCTCAGAAGCCACAGGCGAGGCTTTCGGCCCCCAGTGTTCTCTGATGGAAAACACTGCAGGCCCGAGCATCCATGAACTCCTCCAAGGCTTTGCAGTGGGATAGCTGTCCATAGCAGATGGCTCCCTGCCAAGTGCTGCAGGCCTTTCTGGAGGGCTAAGCTGGAGCTTCCTTGCAGGCTGCTGGGCCAGGGGCATGTGTCCCCTGGGCCAGAAGGCTGCAGGAGGAGCTCCTAGCTAGGGGAGAGCAAGCACGTTGTTTCCTTGGCCTACACTGGCCTGTGAACACAGAGGCCAGCCAGCAGTGATGACAGCACAGGCAGCAAGGGGGTGTGGCAGGCAGCTAAGAGGCGGCAGGAGTCCCACTTGAAAGTGGGCTCATGACTGTTTGGTGCTCAGGCCCCAGTGCTCACGTGCACACACAGCCTCTGGACCTGCAGCTTCCCAGCAGTGCAAGAGACACACAGGCACCACCCTGGGGCCTTCTCGAATGAACTGTGCTCCATTGAGGTCCTGCTGGCTGGCAGTGGCCAAGGCCAGCACAGGCCCTCGGGAGGCCTGGCTGAGCCTGGGATGGGTCCGGACCTAGCAGTGCCCAGGGCAAGCCTGGGACTGCAGGCCAGGCTGCAGGCTCATTCCAGTTTGGGCCTGGTACGCAGAGCCTTCGGCTAGGACGTGCAGGGGGAAGGCTCAGCACAGTGGCTTTGGCCTGCAATCCACGTTCCTCCCTCGGGCCGCCCTGCCTGGCAGACCCACACTCCCTAGAAGTGTGTTCCTGAGGCAGTTGGACAGTTGGGGAGGTGGAGGCTCTCCCAACATGGGAGGCCTGCCCAGAACATGGCTGTGTGTCCAAAGAGGATTCCCTGCACCTCTGGCGCTGGGCAGAGATTTTCTGCACACAGGAGACCCTTGGCACACACAGTGTTTCCCCATGGAAAGCAGTGTGAGAAAGAGCCCCCGCCAGGGAAGCATGGCACTCGCCCATCGAAGCCCTCCATGCAGCAGGCTGTCATGGACTCGGCTGCAGGCCTTTGTGGCTGGAGAGACTGCAGCTCCTCTGGAGGCTCTGGGTCCATTTGCACTCCCCTTGGAGGAAACGAGGTTGTGGGATGAGGTCCTTGCCCACAATGGCACTCAGCCTGCTCCATTCGATGAGACGCACGTGTGGTGAGAGAGGCTTGTCAGCCCAGAAGCAAGCAGGGCAGCCAGGGAGGGGATCTGCATGCAGCTTGGAAGCCCTAGACTGCTGCCTCCCACCCAGGGAATGCCGGCTCTGCCCATCAGGCCCCATTCCCAAGTGGGCACCCAGCTTCAGCATCTGCCCTTTCCCAGCCATGGAACCATTCCCAGGCCACACCCTGAGCCCTGCCAAGGGTGACCTTGGCTCCCCGGGTGGGCTGAATGGCACGACTGTGTTAGGGGAGAGAAGGCCCAGGAGGCCTTCAGGGAACTGCCACCACATAGCAGTGCTCAGGAAAAGGCACTCTGCTTTCTGTAGGCTGGATGCACACTCGAGTTTTGGCTTGAGGCAGAGAGAGCTCAGCTAGGCGATTCCAGGCTGAAGGCAAAGCAGAGAGTTTTTTGGTGGAGCGATGGCACCATCTGCTGGCCAGCAAGCGTGGCAGGAGAAGCCTCACTCCAAATGAGTTCCTGAGGAAGTTTCCAAGCAGGAGGCACTCTGGCTCCCCAAGCTCCAGAGTCCTGCTTACGACTTCCCTGTGGCAACAGAGTGGGTGCCAAGGGCATGTGGGTTGGAGGGTGCTCAGAAGCCACAGGCGAGGCTTTCGGCCCCCAGTGTTCTCTGATGGAAAACACTGCAGGCCCGAGCATCCATGAACTCCTCCAAGGCTTTGCAGTGGGATAGCTGTCCATAGCAGATGGCTCCCTGCCAAGTGCTGCAGGCCTTTCTGGAGGGCTAAGCTGGAGCTTCCTTGCAGGCTGCTGGGCCAGGGGCATGTGTCCCCTGGGCCAGAAGGCTGCAGGAGGAGCTCCTAGCTAGGGGAGAGCAAGCACGTTGTTTCCTTGGCCTACACTGGCCTGTGAACACAGAGGCCAGCCAGCAGTGATGACAGCACAGGCAGCAAGGGGGTGTGGCAGGCAGCTAAGAGGCGGCAGGAGTCCCACTTGAAAGTGGGCTCATGACTGTTTGGTGCTCAGGCCCCAGTGCTCACGTGCACACACCGCCTCTGGACCTGCAGCTTCCCAGCAGTGCAAGAGACACACAGGCACCACCCTGGGGCCTTCTCGAATGAACTGTGCTCCATTGAGGTCCTGCTGGCTGGCAGTGGCCAAGGCCAGCACAGGCCCTCGGGAGGCCTGGCTGAGCCTGGGATGGGTCCGGACCTAGCAGTGCCCAGGGCAAGCCTGGGACTGCAGGCCAGGCTGCAGGCTCATTCCAGTTTGGGCCTGGTACGCAGAGCCTTCGGCTAGGACGTGCAGGGGGAAGGCTCAGCACAGTGGCTTTGGCCTGCAATCCACGTTCCTCCCTCGGGCCGCCCTGCCTGGCAGACCCACACTCCCTAGAAGTGTGTTCCTGAGGCAGTTGGACAGTTGGGGAGGTGGAGGCTCTCCCAACATGGGAGGCCTGCCCAGAACATGGCTGTGTGTCCAAAGAGGATTCCCTGCACCTCTGGCGCTGGGCAGAGATTTTCTGCACACAGGAGACCCTTGGCACACACAGTGTTTCCCCATGGAAAGCAGTGTGAGAAAGAGCCCCCGCCAGGGAAGCATGGCACTCGCCCATCGAAGCCCTCCATGCAGCAGGCTGTCATGGACTCGGCTGCAGGCCTTTGTGGCTGGAGAGACTGCAGCTCCTCTGGAGGCTCTGGGTCCATTTGCACTCCCCTTGGAGGAAACGAGGTTGTGGGATGAGGTCCTTGCCCACAATGGCACTCAGCCTGCTCCATTCGATGAGACGCACGTGTGGTGAGAGAGGCTTGTCAGCCCAGAAGCAAGCAGGGCAGCCAGGGAGGGGATCTGCATGCAGCTTGGAAGCCCTAGACTCCTGCCTCCCACCCAGGGAATGCCGGCTCTGCCCATCAGGCCCCATTCCCAAGTGGGCACCCAGCTTCAGCATCTGCCCTTTCCCAGCCATGGAACCATTCCCAGGCCACACCCTGAGCCCTGCCAAGGGTGACCTTGGCTCCCCGGGTGGGCTGAATGGCACGACTGTGTTAGGGGAGAGAAGGCCCAGGAGGCCTTCAGGGAACTGCCACCACATAGCAGTGCTCAGGAAAAGGCACTCTGCTTTCTGTAGGCTGGATGCACACTCGAGTTTTGGCTTGAGGCAGAGAGAGCTCAGCTAGGCGATTCCAGGCTGAAGGCAAAGCAGAGAGTTTTTTGGTGGAGCGATGGCACCATCTGCTGGCCAGCAAGCGTGGCAGGAGAAGCCTCACTCCAAATGAGTTCCTGAGGAAGTTTCCAAGCAGGAGGCACTCTGGCTCCCCAAGCTCCAGCGTCCTGCTTACGACTTCCCTGTGGCAACAGAGTGGGTGCCAAGGGCATGTGGGTTGGAGGGTGCTCAGAAGCCACAGGCGAGGCTTTCGGCCCCCAGTGTTCTCTGATGGAAAACACTGCAGGCCCGAGCATCCATGAACTCCTCCAAGGCTTTGCAGTGGGATAGCTGTCCATAGCAGATGGCTCCCTGCCAAGTGCTGCAGGCCTTTCTGGAGGGCTAAGCTGGAGCTTCCTTGCAGGCTGCTGGGCCAGGGGCATGTGTCCCCTGGGCCAGAAGGCTGCAGGAGGAGCTCCTAGCTAGGGGAGAGCAAGCACGTTGTTTCCTTGGCCTACACTGGCCTGTGAACACAGAGGCCAGCCAGCAGTGATGACAGCACAGGCAGCAAGGGGGTGTGGCAGGCAGCTAAGAGGCGGCAGGAGTCCCACTTGAAAGTGGGCTCATGACTGTTTGGTGCTCAGGCCCCAGTGCTCACGTGCACACACCGCCTCTGGACCTGCAGCTTCCCAGCAGTGCAAGAGACACACAGGCACCACCCTGGGGCCTTCTCGAATGAACTGTGCTCCATTGAGGTCCTGCTGGCTGGCAGTGGCCAAGGCCAGCACAGGCCCTCGGGAGGCCTGGCTGAGCCTGGGATGGGTCCGGACCTAGCAGTGCCCAGGGCAAGCTTGGGACTGCAGGCCAGGCTGCAGGCTCATTCCAGTTTGGGCCTGGTACGCAGACCCTTCGGCTAGGACGTGCAGGGGGAAGGCTCAGCACAGTGGCTTTGGCCTGCAATCCACGTTCCTCCCTTGGGCCGCCCTGCCTGGCAGACCCACACTCCCTAGA
This sequence comes from Hippopotamus amphibius kiboko, assembly GCF_030028045.1. Classification (NCBI taxonomy): domain Eukaryota; kingdom Metazoa; phylum Chordata; class Mammalia; order Artiodactyla; family Hippopotamidae; genus Hippopotamus; species Hippopotamus amphibius. The sequence continues at coordinate 124,311,138 of NC_080186.1, read as the reverse complement.
AGTGTGTTCCTGAGGCAGTTGGACAGTTGGGGAGGTGGAGGCTCTCCCAACATGGGAGGCCTGCCCAGAACATGGCTGTGTGTCCAAAGAGGATTCCCTGCACCTCTGGCGCTGGGCAGAGATTTTCTGCACACAGGAGACCCTTGGCACACACAGTGTTTCCCCATGGAAAGCAGTGTGAGAAAGAGCCCCCACCAGGGAAGCATGGCACTCGCCCATCGAAGCCCTCCATGCAGCAGGCTGTCATGGACTCGGCTGCAGGCCTTTGTGGCTGGAGAGACTGCAGCTCCTCTGGAGGCTCTGGGTCCATTTGCACTCCCCTTGGAGGAAACGAGGTTGTGGGATGAGGTCCTTGCCCACAATGGCACTCAGCCTGCTCCATTCGATGAGACGCACGTGTGGTGAGAGAGGCTTGTCAGCCCAGAAGCAAGCAGGGCAGCCAGGGAGGGGATCTGCATGCAGCTTGGAAGCCCTAGACTGCTGCCTCCCACCCAGGGAATGCCGGCTCTGCCCATCAGGCCCCATTCCCAAGTGGGCACCCAGCTTCAGCATCTGCCCTTTCCCAGCCATGGAACCATTCCCAGGCCACACCCTGAGCCCTGCCAAGGGTGACCTTGGCTCCCCGGGTGGGCTGAATGGCACGACTGTGTTAGGGGAGAGAAGGCCCAGGAGGCCTTCAGGGAACTGCCACCACATAGCAGTGCTCAGGAAAAGGCACTCTGCTTTCTGTAGGCTGGATGCACACTCGAGTTTTGGCTTGAGGCAGAGAGAGCTCAGCTAGGCGATTCCAGGCTGAAGGCAAAGCAGAGAGTTTTTTGGTGGAGCGATGGCACCATCTGCTGGCCAGCAAGCGTGGCAGGAGAAGCCTCACTCCAAATGAGTTCCTGAGGAAGTTTCCAAGCAGGAGGCACTCTGGCTCCCCAAGCTCCAGAGTCCTGCTTACGACTTCCCTGTGGCAACAGAGTGGGTGCCAAGGGCATGTGGGTTGGAGGGTGCTCAGAAGCCACAGGCGAGGCTTTCGGCCCCCAGTGTTCTCTGATGGAAAACACTGCAGGCCCGAGCATCCATGAACTCCTCCAAGGCTTTGCAGTGGGATAGCTGTCCATAGCAGATGGCTCCCTGCCAAGTGCTGCAGGCCTTTCTGGAGGGCTAAGCTGGAGCTTCCTTGCAGGCTGCTGGGCCAGGGGCATGTGTCCCCTGGGCCAGAAGGCTGCAGGAGGAGCTCCTAGCTAGGGGAGAGCAAGCACGTTGTTTCCTTGGCCTACACTGGCCTGTGAACACAGAGGCCAGCCAGCAGTGATGACAGCACAGGCAGCAAGGGGGTGTGGCAGGCAGCTAAGAGGCGGCAGGAGTCCCACTTGAAAGTGGGCTCATGACTGTTTGGTGCTCAGGCCCCAGTGCTCACGTGCACACACAGCCTCTGGACCTGCAGCTTCCCAGCAGTGCAAGAGACACACAGGCACCACCCTGGGGCCTTCTCGAATGAACTGTGCTCCATTGAGGTCCTGCTGGCTGGCAGTGGCCAAGGCCAGCACAGGCCCTCGGGAGGCCTGGCTGAGCCTGGGATGGGTCCGGACCTAGCAGTGCCCAGGGCAAGCCTGGGACTGCAGGCCAGGCTGCAGGCTCATTCCAGTTTGGGCCTGGTACGCAGAGCCTTCGGCTAGGACGTGCAGGGGGAAGGCTCAGCACAGTGGCTTTGGCCTGCAATCCACGTTCCTCCCTCGGGCCGCCCTGCCTGGCAGACCCACACTCCCTAGAAGTGTGTTCCTGAGGCAGTTGGACAGTTGGGGAGGTGGAGGCTCTCCCAACATGGGAGGCCTGCCCAGAACATGGCTGTGTGTCCAAAGAGGATTCCCTGCACCTCTGGCGCTGGGCAGAGATTTTCTGCACACAGGAGACCCTTGGCACACACAGTGTTTCCCCATGGAAAGCAGTGTGAGAAAGAGCCCCCGCCAGGGAAGCATGGCACTCGCCCATCGAAGCCCTCCATGCAGCAGGCTGTCATGGACTCGGCTGCAGGCCTTTGTGGCTGGAGAGACTGCAGCTCCTCTGGAGGCTCTGGGTCCATTTGCACTCCCCTTGGAGGAAACGAGGTTGTGGGATGAGGTCCTTGCCCACAATGGCACTCAGCCTGCTCCATTCGATGAGACGCACGTGTGGTGAGAGAGGCTTGTCAGCCCAGAAGCAAGCAGGGCAGCCAGGGAGGGGATCTGCATGCAGCTTGGAAGCCCTAGACTGCTGCCTCCCACCCAGGGAATGCCGGCTCTGCCCATCAGGCCCCATTCCCAAGTGGGCACCCAGCTTCAGCATCTGCCCTTTCCCAGCCATGGAACCATTCCCAGGCCACACCCTGAGCCCTGCCAAGGGTGACCTTGGCTCCCCGGGTGGGCTGAATGGCACGACTGTGTTAGGGGAGAGAAGGCCCAGGAGGCCTTCAGGGAACTGCCACCACATAGCAGTGCTCAGGAAAAGGCACTCTGCTTTCTGTAGGCTGGATGCACACTCGAGTTTTGGCTTGAGGCAGAGAGAGCTCAGCTAGGCGATTCCAGGCTGAAGGCAAAGCAGAGAGTTTTTTGGTGGAGCGATGGCACCATCTGCTGGCCAGCAAGCGTGGCAGGAGAAGCCTCACTCCAAATGAGTTCCTGAGGAAGTTTCCAAGCAGGAGGCACTCTGGCTCCCCAAGCTCCAGAGTCCTGCTTACGACTTCCCTGTGGCAACAGAGTGGGTGCCAAGGGCATGTGGGTTGGAGGGTGCTCAGAAGCCACAGGCGAGGCTTTCGGCCCCCAGTGTTCTCTGATGGAAAACACTGCAGGCCCGAGCATCCATGAACTCCTCCAAGGCTTTGCAGTGGGATAGCTGTCCATAGCAGATGGCTCCCTGCCAAGTGCTGCAGGCCTTTCTGGAGGGCTAAGCTGGAGCTTCCTTGCAGGCTGCTGGGCCAGGGGCATGTGTCCCCTGGGCCAGAAGGCTGCAGGAGGAGCTCCTAGCTAGGGGAGAGCAAGCACGTTGTTTCCTTGGCCTACACTGGCCTGTGAACACAGAGGCCAGCCAGCAGTGATGACAGCACAGGCAGCAAGGGGGTGTGGCAGGCAGCTAAGAGGCGGCAGGAGTCCCACTTGAAAGTGGGCTCATGACTGTTTGGTGCTCAGGCCCCAGTGCTCACGTGCACACACCGCCTCTGGACCTGCAGCTTCCCAGCAGTGCAAGAGACACACAGGCACCACCCTGGGGCCTTCTCGAATGAACTGTGCTCCATTGAGGTCCTGCTGGCTGGCAGTGGCCAAGGCCAGCACAGGCCCTCGGGAGGCCTGGCTGAGCCTGGGATGGGTCCGGACCTAGCAGTGCCCAGGGCAAGCCTGGGACTGCAGGCCAGGCTGCAGGCTCATTCCAGTTTGGGCCTGGTACGCAGAGCCTTCGGCTAGGACGTGCAGGGGGAAGGCTCAGCACAGTGGCTTTGGCCTGCAATCCACGTTCCTCCCTCGGGCCGCCCTGCCTGGCAGACCCACACTCCCTAGAAGTGTGTTCCTGAGGCAGTTGGACAGTTGGGGAGGTGGAGGCTCTCCCAACATGGGAGGCCTGCCCAGAACATGGCTGTGTGTCCAAAGAGGATTCCCTGCACCTCTGGCGCTGGGCAGAGATTTTCTGCACACAGGAGACCCTTGGCACACACAGTGTTTCCCCATGGAAAGCAGTGTGAGAAAGAGCCCCCGCCAGGGAAGCATGGCACTCGCCCATCGAAGCCCTCCATGCAGCAGGCTGTCATGGACTCGGCTGCAGGCCTTTGTGGCTGGAGAGACTGCAGCTCCTCTGGAGGCTCTGGGTCCATTTGCACTCCCCTTGGAGGAAACGAGGTTGTGGGATGAGGTCCTTGCCCACAATGGCACTCAGCCTGCTCCATTCGATGAGACGCACGTGTGGTGAGAGAGGCTTGTCAGCCCAGAAGCAAGCAGGGCAGCCAGGGAGGGGATCTGCATGCAGCTTGGAAGCCCTAGACTCCTGCCTCCCACCCAGGGAATGCCGGCTCTGCCCATCAGGCCCCATTCCCAAGTGGGCACCCAGCTTCAGCATCTGCCCTTTCCCAGCCATGGAACCATTCCCAGGCCACACCCTGAGCCCTGCCAAGGGTGACCTTGGCTCCCCGGGTGGGCTGAATGGCACGACTGTGTTAGGGGAGAGAAGGCCCAGGAGGCCTTCAGGGAACTGCCACCACATAGCAGTGCTCAGGAAAAGGCACTCTGCTTTCTGTAGGCTGGATGCACACTCGAGTTTTGGCTTGAGGCAGAGAGAGCTCAGCTAGGCGATTCCAGGCTGAAGGCAAAGCAGAGAGTTTTTTGGTGGAGCGATGGCACCATCTGCTGGCCAGCAAGCGTGGCAGGAGAAGCCTCACTCCAAATGAGTTCCTGAGGAAGTTTCCAAGCAGGAGGCACTCTGGCTCCCCAAGCTCCAGCGTCCTGCTTACGACTTCCCTGTGGCAACAGAGTGGGTGCCAAGGGCATGTGGGTTGGAGGGTGCTCAGAAGCCACAGGCGAGGCTTTCGGCCCCCAGTGTTCTCTGATGGAAAACACTGCAGGCCCGAGCATCCATGAACTCCTCCAAGGCTTTGCAGTGGGATAGCTGTCCATAGCAGATGGCTCCCTGCCAAGTGCTGCAGGCCTTTCTGGAGGGCTAAGCTGGAGCTTCCTTGCAGGCTGCTGGGCCAGGGGCATGTGTCCCCTGGGCCAGAAGGCTGCAGGAGGAGCTCCTAGCTAGGGGAGAGCAAGCACGTTGTTTCCTTGGCCTACACTGGCCTGTGAACACAGAGGCCAGCCAGCAGTGATGACAGCACAGGCAGCAAGGGGGTGTGGCAGGCAGCTAAGAGGCGGCAGGAGTCCCACTTGAAAGTGGGCTCATGACTGTTTGGTGCTCAGGCCCCAGTGCTCACGTGCACACACCGCCTCTGGACCTGCAGCTTCCCAGCAGTGCAAGAGACACACAGGCACCACCCTGGGGCCTTCTCGAATGAACTGTGCTCCATTGAGGTCCTGCTGGCTGGCAGTGGCCAAGGCCAGCACAGGCCCTCGGGAGGCCTGGCTGAGCCTGGGATGGGTCCGGACCTAGCAGTGCCCAGGGCAAGCTTGGGACTGCAGGCCAGGCTGCAGGCTCATTCCAGTTTGGGCCTGGTACGCAGACCCTTCGGCTAGGACGTGCAGGGGGAAGGCTCAGCACAGTGGCTTTGGCCTGCAATCCACGTTCCTCCCTTGGGCCGCCCTGCCTGGCAGACCCACACTCCCTAGAAGTGTGTTCCTGAGGCAGTTGGACAGTTGGGGAGGTGGAGGCTCTCCCAACATGGGAGGCCTGCCCAGAACATGGCTGTGTGTCCAAAGAGGATTCCCTGCACCTCTGGCGCTGGGCAGAGATTTTCTGCACACAGGAGACCCTTGGCACACACAGTGTTTCCCCATGGAAAGCAGTGTGAGAAAGAGCCCCCACCAGGGAAGCATGGCACTCGCCCATCGAAGCCCTCCATGCAGCAGGCTGTCATGGACTCGGCTGCAGGCCTTTGTGGCTGGAGAGACTGCAGCTCCTCTGGAGGCTCTGGGTCCATTTGCACTCCCCTTGGAGGAAACGAGGTTGTGGGATGAGGTCCTTGCCCACAATGGCACTCAGCCTGCTCCATTCGATGAGACGCACGTGTGGTGAGAGAGGCTTGTCAGCCCAGAAGCAAGCAGGGCAGCCAGGGAGGGGATCTGCATGCAGCTTGGAAGCCCTAGACTGCTGCCTCCCACCCAGGGAATGCCGGCTCTGCCCATCAGGCCCCATTCCCAAGTGGGCACCCAGCTTCAGCATCTGCCCTTTCCCAGCCATGGAACCATTCCCAGGCCACACCCTGAGCCCTGCCAAGGGTGACCTTGGCTCCCCGGGTGGGCTGAATGGCACGACTGTGTTAGGGGAGAGAAGGCCCAGGAGGCCTTCAGGGAACTGCCACCACATAGCAGTGCTCAGGAAAAGGCACTCTGCTTTCTGTAGGCTGGATGCACACTCGAGTTTTGGCTTGAGGCAGAGAGAGCTCAGCTAGGCGATTCCAGGCTGAAGGCAAAGCAGAGAGTTTTTTGGTGGAGCGATGGCACCATCTGCTGGCCAGCAAGCGTGGCAGGAGAAGCCTCACTCCAAATGAGTTCCTGAGGAAGTTTCCAAGCAGGAGGCACTCTGGCTCCCCAAGCTCCAGAGTCCTGCTTACGACTTCCCTGTGGCAACAGAGTGGGTGCCAAGGGCATGTGGGTTGGAGGGTGCTCAGAAGCCACAGGCGAGGCTTTCGGCCCCCAGTGTTCTCTGATGGAAAACACTGCAGGCCCGAGCATCCATGAACTCCTCCAAGGCTTTGCAGTGGGATAGCTGTCCATAGCAGATGGCTCCCTGCCAAGTGCTGCAGGCCTTTCTGGAGGGCTAAGCTGGAGCTTCCTTGCAGGCTGCTGGGCCAGGGGCATGTGTCCCCTGGGCCAGAAGGCTGCAGGAGGAGCTCCTAGCTAGGGGAGAGCAAGCACGTTGTTTCCTTGGCCTACACTGGCCTGTGAACACAGAGGCCAGCCAGCAGTGATGACAGCACAGGCAGCAAGGGGGTGTGGCAGGCAGCTAAGAGGCGGCAGGAGTCCCACTTGAAAGTGGGCTCATGACTGTTTGGTGCTCAGGCCCCAGTGCTCACGTGCACACACAGCCTCTGGACCTGCAGCTTCCCAGCAGTGCAAGAGACACACAGGCACCACCCTGGGGCCTTCTCGAATGAACTGTGCTCCATTGAGGTCCTGCTGGCTGGCAGTGGCCAAGGCCAGCACAGGCCCTCGGGAGGCCTGGCTGAGCCTGGGATGGGTCCGGACCTAGCAGTGCCCAGGGCAAGCCTGGGACTGCAGGCCAGGCTGCAGGCTCATTCCAGTTTGGGCCTGGTACGCAGACCCTTCGGCTAGGACGTGCAGGGGGAAGGCTCAGCACAGTGGCTTTGGCCTGCAATCCACGTTCCTCCCTCGGGCCGCCCTGCCTGGCAGACCCACACTCCCTAGAAGTGTGTTCCTGAGGCAGTTGGACAGTTGGGGAGGTGGAGGCTCTCCCAACATGGGAGGCCTGCCCAGAACATGGCTGTGTGTCCAAAGAGGATTCCCTGCACCTCTGGCGCTGGGCAGAGATTTTCTGCACACAGGAGACCCTTGGCACACACAGTGTTTCCCCATGGAAAGCAGTGTGAGAAAGAGCCCCCGCCAGGGAAGCATGGCACTCGCCCATCGAAGCCCTCCATGCAGCAGGCTGTCATGGACTCGGCTGCAGGCCTTTGTGGCTGGAGAGACTGCAGCTCCTCTGGAGGCTCTGGGTCCATTTGCACTCCCCTTGGAGGAAACGAGGTTGTGGGATGAGGTCCTTGCCCACAATGGCACTCAGCCTGCTCCATTCGATGAGACGCACGTGTGGTGAGAGAGGCTTGTCAGCCCAGAAGCAAGCAGGGCAGCCAGGGAGGGGATCTGCATGCAGCTTGGAAGCCCTAGACTCCTGCCTCCCACCCAGGGAATGCCGGCTCTGCCCATCAGGCCCCATTCCCAAGTGGGCACCCAGCTTCAGCATCTGCCCTTTCCCAGCCATGGAACCATTCCCAGGCCACACCCTGAGCCCTGCCAAGGGTGACCTTGGCTCCCCGGGTGGGCTGAATGGCACGACTGTGTTAGGGGAGAGAAGGCCCAGGAGGCCTTCAGGGAACTGCCACCACATAGCAGTGCTCAGGAAAAGGCACTCTGCTTTCTGTAGGCTGGATGCACACTCGAGTTTTGGCTTGAGGCAGAGAGAGCTCAGCTAGGCGATTCCAGGCTGAAGGCAAAGCAGAGAGTTTTTTGGTGGAGCGATGGCACCATCTGCTGGCCAGCAAGCGTGGCAGGAGAAGCCTCACTCCAAATGAGTTCCTGAGGAAGTTTCCAAGCAGGAGGCACTCTGGCTCCCCAAGCTCCAGCGTCCTGCTTACGACTTCCCTGTGGCAACAGAGTGGGTGCCAAGGGCATGTGGGTTGGAGGGTGCTCAGAAGCCACAGGCGAGGCTTTCGGCCCCCAGTGTTCTCTGATGGAAAACACTGCAGGCCCGAGCATCCATGAACTCCTCCAAGGCTTTGCAGTGGGATAGCTGTCCATAGCAGATGGCTCCCTGCCAAGTGCTGCAGGCCTTTCTGGAGGGCTAAGCTGGAGCTTCCTTGCAGGCTGCTGGGCCAGGGGCATGTGTCCCCTGGGCCAGAAGGCTGCAGGAGGAGCTCCTAGCTAGGGGAGAGCAAGCACGTTGTTTCCTTGGCCTACACTGGCCTGTGAACACAGAGGCCAGCCAGCAGTGATGACAGCACAGGCAGCAAGGGGGTGTGGCAGGCAGCTAAGAGGCGGCAGGAGTCCCACTTGAAAGTGGGCTCATGACTGTTTGGTGCTCAGGCCCCAGTGCTCACGTGCACACACCGCCTCTGGACCTGCAGCTTCCCAGCAGTGCAAGAGACACACAGGCACCACCCTGGGGCCTTCTCGAATGAACTGTGCTCCATTGAGGTCCTGCTGGCTGGCAGTGGCCAAGGCCAGCACAGGCCCTCGGGAGGCCTGGCTGAGCCTGGGATGGGTCCGGACCTAGCAGTGCCCAGGGCAAGCTTGGGACTGCAGGCCAGGCTGCAGGCTCATTCCAGTTTGGGCCTGGTACGCAGACCCTTCGGCTAGGACGTGCAGGGGGAAGGCTCAGCACAGTGGCTTTGGCCTGCAATCCACGTTCCTCCCTTGGGCCGCCCTGCCTGGCAGACCCACACTCCCTAGAAGTGTGTTCCTGAGGCAGTTGGACAGTTGGGGAGGTGGAGGCTCTCCCAACATGGGAGGCCTGCCCAGAACATGGCTGTGTGTCCAAAGAGGATTCCCTGCACCTCTGGCGCTGGGCAGAGATTTTCTGCACACAGGAGACCCTTGGCACACACAGTGTTTCCCCATGGAAAGCAGTGTGAGAAAGAGCCCCCACCAGGGAAGCATGGCACTCGCCCATCGAAGCCCTCCATGCAGCAGGCTGTCATGGACTCGGCTGCAGGCCTTTGTGGCTGGAGAGACTGCAGCTCCTCTGGAGGCTCTGGGTCCATTTGCACTCCCCTTGGAGGAAACGAGGTTGTGGGATGAGGTCCTTGCCCACAATGGCACTCAGCCTGCTCCATTCGATGAGACGCACGTGTGGTGAGAGAGGCTTGTCAGCCCAGAAGCAAGCAGGGCAGCCAGGGAGGGGATCTGCATGCAGCTTGGAAGCCCTAGACTGCTGCCTCCCACCCAGGGAATGCCGGCTCTGCCCATCAGGCCCCATTCCCAAGTGGGCACCCAGCTTCAGCATCTGCCCTTTCCCAGCCATGGAACCATTCCCAGGCCACACCCTGAGCCCTGCCAAGGGTGACCTTGGCTCCCCGGGTGGGCTGAATGGCACGACTGTGTTAGGGGAGAGAAGGCCCAGGAGGCCTTCAGGGAACTGCCACCACATAGCAGTGCTCAGGAAAAGGCACTCTGCTTTCTGTAGGCTGGATGCACACTCGAGTTTTGGCTTGAGGCAGAGAGAGCTCAGCTAGGCGATTCCAGGCTGAAGGCAAAGCAGAGAGTTTTTTGGTGGAGCGATGGCACCATCTGCTGGCCAGCAAGCGTGGCAGGAGAAGCCTCACTCCAAATGAGTTCCTGAGGAAGTTTCCAAGCAGGAGGCACTCTGGCTCCCCAAGCTCCAGAGTCCTGCTTACGACTTCCCTGTGGCAACAGAGTGGGTGCCAAGGGCATGTGGGTTGGAGGGTGCTCAGAAGCCACAGGCGAGGCTTTCGGCCCCCAGTGTTCTCTGATGGAAAACACTGCAGGCCCGAGCATCCATGAACTCCTCCAAGGCTTTGCAGTGGGATAGCTGTCCATAGCAGATGGCTCCCTGCCAAGTGCTGCAGGCCTTTCTGGAGGGCTAAGCTGGAGCTTCCTTGCAGGCTGCTGGGCCAGGGGCATGTGTCCCCTGGGCCAGAAGGCTGCAGGAGGAGCTCCTAGCTAGGGGAGAGCAAGCACGTTGTTTCCTTGGCCTACACTGGCCTGTGAACACAGAGGCCAGCCAGCAGTGATGACAGCACAGGCAGCAAGGGGGTGTGGCAGGCAGCTAAGAGGCGGCAGGAGTCCCACTTGAAAGTGGGCTCATGACTGTTTGGTGCTCAGGCCCCAGTGCTCACGTGCACACACAGCCTCTGGACCTGCAGCTTCCCAGCAGTGCAAGAGACACACAGGCACCACCCTGGGGCCTTCTCGAATGAACTGTGCTCCATTGAGGTCCTGCTGGCTGGCAGTGGCCAAGGCCAGCACAGGCCCTCGGGAGGCCTGGCTGAGCCTGGGATGGGTCCGGACCTAGCAGTGCCCAGGGCAAGCCTGGGACTGCAGGCCAGGCTGCAGGCTCATTCCAGTTTGGGCCTGGTACGCAGACCCTTCGGCTAGGACGTGCAGGGGGAAGGCTCAGCACAGTGGCTTTGGCCTGCAATCCACGTTCCTCCCTCGGGCCGCCCTGCCTGGCAGACCCACACTCCCTAGAAGTGTGTTCCTGAGGCAGTTGGACAGTTGGGGAGGTGGAGGCTCTCCCAACATGGGAGGCCTGCCCAGAACATGGCTGTGTGTCCAAAGAGGATTCCCTGCACCTCTGGCGCTGGGCAGAGATTTTCTGCACACAGGAGACCCTTGGCACACACAGTGTTTCCCCATGGAAAGCAGTGTGAGAAAGAGCCCCCGCCAGGGAAGCATGGCACTCGCCCATCGAAGCCCTCCATGCAGCAGGCTGTCATGGACTCGGCTGCAGGCCTTTGTGGCTGGAGAGACTGCAGCTCCTCTGGAGGCTCTGGGTCCATTTGCACTCCCCTTGGAGGAAACGAGGTTGTGGGATGAGGTCCTTGCCCACAATGGCACTCAGCCTGCTCCATTCGATGAGACGCACGTGTGGTGAGAGAGGCTTGTCAGCCCAGAAGCAAGCAGGGCAGCCAGGGAGGGGATCTGCATGCAGCTTGGAAGCCCTAGACTCCTGCCTCCCACCCAGGGAATGCCGGCTCTGCCCATCAGGCCCCATTCCCAAGTGGGCACCCAGCTTCAGCATCTGCCCTTTCCCAGCCATGGAACCATTCCCAGGCCACACCCTGAGCCCTGCCAAGGGTGACCTTGGCTCCCCGGGTGGGCTGAATGGCACGACTGTGTTAGGGGAGAGAAGGCCCAGGAGGCCTTCAGGGAACTGCCACCACATAGCAGTGCTCAGGAAAAGGCACTCTGCTTTCTGTAGGCTGGATGCACACTCGAGTTTTGGCTTGAGGCAGAGAGAGCTCAGCTAGGCGATTCCAGGCTGAAGGCAAAGCAGAGAGTTTTTTGGTGGAGCGATGGCACCATCTGCTGGCCAGCAAGCGTGGCAGGAGAAGCCTCACTCCAAATGAGTTCCTGAGGAAGTTTCCAAGCAGGAGGCACTCTGGCTCCCCAAGCTCCAGCGTCCTGCTTACGACTTCCCTGTGGCAACAGAGTGGGTGCCAAGGGCATGTGGGTTGGAGGGTGCTCAGAAGCCACAGGCGAGGCTTTCGGCCCCCAGTGTTCTCTGATGGAAAACACTGCAGGCCCGAGCATCCATGAACTCCTCCAAGGCTTTGCAGTGGGATAGCTGTCCATAGCAGATGGCTCCCTGCCAAGTGCTGCAGGCCTTTCTGGAGGGCTAAGCTGGAGCTTCCTTGCAGGCTGCTGGGCCAGGGGCATGTGTCCCCTGGGCCAGAAGGCTGCAGGAGGAGCTCCTAGCTAGGGGAGAGCAAGCACGTTGTTTCCTTGGCCTACACTGGCCTGTGAACACAGAGGCCAGCCAGCAGTGATGACAGCACAGGCAGCAAGGGGGTGTGGCAGGCAGCTAAGAGGCGGCAGGAGTCCCACTTGAAAGTGGGCTCATGACTGTTTGGTGCTCAGGCCCCAGTGCTCACGTGCACACACCGCCTCTGGACCTGCAGCTTCCCAGCAGTGCAAGAGACACACAGGCACCACCCTGGGGCCTTCTCGAATGAACTGTGCTCCATTGAGGTCCTGCTGGCTGGCAGTGGCCAAGGCCAGCACAGGCCCTCGGGAGGCCTGGCTGAGCCTGGGATGGGTCCGGACCTAGCAGTGCCCAGGGCAAGCCTGGGACTGCAGGCCAGGCTGCAGGCTCATTCCAGTTTGGGCCTGGTACGCAGAGCCTTCGGCTAGGACGTGCAGGGGGAAGGCTCAGCACAGTGGCTTTGGCCTGCAATCCACGTTCCTCCCTCGGGCCGCCCTGCCTGGCAGACCCACACTCCCTAGAAGTGTGTTCCTGAGGCAGTTGGACAGTTGGGGAGGTGGAGGCTCTCCCAACATGGGAGGCCTGCCCAGAACATGGCTGTGTGTCCAAAGAGGATTCCCTGCACCTCTGGCGCTGGGCAGAGATTTTCTGCACACAGGAGACCCTTGGCACACACAGTGTTTCCCCATGGAAAGCAGTGTGAGAAAGAGCCCCCACCAGGGAAGCATGGCACTCGCCCATCGAAGCCCTCCATGCAGCAGGCTGTCATGGACTCGGCTGCAGGCCTTTGTGGCTGGAGAGACTGCAGCTCCTCTGGAGGCTCTGGGTCCATTTGCACTCCCCTTGGAGGAAACGAGGTTGTGGGATGAGGTCCTTGCCCACAATGGCACTCAGCCTGCTCCATTCGATGAGACGCACGTGTGGTGAGAGAGGCTTGTCAGCCCAGAAGCAAGCAGGGCAGCCAGGGAGGGGATCTGCATGCAGCTTGGAAGCCCTAGACTCCTGCCTCCCACCCAGGGAATGCCGGCTCTGCCCATCAGGCCCCATTCCCAAGTGGGCACCCAGCTTCAGCATCTGCCCTTTCCCAGCCATGGAACCATTCCCAGGCCACACCCTGAGCCCTGCCAAGGGTGACCTTGGCTCCCCGGGTGGGCTGAATGGCACGACTGTGTTAGGGGAGAGAAGGCCCAGGAGGCCTTCAGGGAACTGCCACCACATAGCAGTGCTCAGGAAAAGGCACTCTGCTTTCTGTAGGCTGGATGCACACTCGAGTTTTGGCTTGAGGCAGAGAGAGCTCAGCTAGGCGATTCCAGGCTGAAGGCAAAGCAGAGAGTTTTTTGGTGGAGCGATGGCACCATCTGCTGGCCAGCAAGCGTGGCAGGAGAAGCCTCACTCCAAATGAGTTCCTGAGGAAGTTTCCAAGCAGGAGGCACTCTGGCTCCCCAAGCTCCAGAGTCCTGCTTACGACTTCCCTGTGGCAACAGAGTGGGTGCCAAGGGCATGTGGGTTGGAGGGTGCTCAGAAGCCACAGGCGAGGCTTTCGGCCCCCAGTGTTCTCTGATGGAAAACACTGCAGGCCCGAGCATCCATGAACTCCTCCAAGGCTTTGCAGTGGGATAGCTGTCCATAGCAGATGGCTCCCTGCCAAGTGCTGCAGGCCTTTCTGGAGGGCTAAGCTGGAGCTTCCTTGCAGGCTGCTGGGCCAGGGGCATGTGTCCCCTGGGCCAGAAGGCTGCAGGAGGAGCTCCTAGCTAGGGGAGAGCAAGCACGTTGTTTCCTTGGCCTACACTGGCCTGTGAACACAGAGGCCAGCCAGCAGTGATGACAGCACAGGCAGCAAGGGGGTGTGGCAGGCAGCTAAGAGGCGGCAGGAGTCCCACTTGAAAGTGGGCTCATGACTGTTTGGTGCTCAGGCCCCAGTGCTCACGTGCACACACCGCCTCTGGACCTGCAGCTTCCCAGCAGTGCAAGAGACACACAGGCACCACCCTGGGGCCTTCTCGAATGAACTGTGCTCCATTGAGGTCCTGCTGGCTGGCAGTGGCCAAGGCCAGCACAGGCCCTCGGGAGGCCTGGCTGAGCCTGGGATGGGTCCGGACCTAGCAGTGCCCAGGGCAAGCCTGGGACTGCAGGCCAGGCTGCAGGCTCATTCCAGTTTGGGCCTGGTACGCAGACCCTTCGGCTAGGACGTGCAGGGGGAAGGCTCAGCACAGTGGCTTTGGCCTGCAATCCACGTTCCTCCCTCGGGCCGCCCTGCCTGGCAGACCCACACTCCCTAGAAGTGTGTTCCTGAGGCAGTTGGACAGTTGGGGAGGTGGAGGCTCTCCCAACATGGGAGGCCTGCCCAGAACATGGCTGTGTGTCCAAAGAGGATTCCCTGCACCTCTGGCGCTGGGCAGAGATTTTCTGCACACAGGAGACCCTTGGCACACACAGTGTTTCCCCATGGAAAGCAGTGTGAGAAAGAGCCCCCGCCAGGGAAGCATGGCACTCGCCCATCGAAGCCCTCCATGCAGCAGGCTGTCATGGACTCGGCTGCAGGCCTTTGTGGCTGGAGAGACTGCAGCTCCTCTGGAGGCTCTGGGTCCATTTGCACTCCCCTTGGAGGAAACGAGGTTGTGGGATGAGGTCCTTGCCCACAATGGCACTCAGCCTGCTCCATTCGATGAGACGCACGTGTGGTGAGAGAGGCTTGTCAGCCCAGAAGCAAGCAGGGCAGCCAGGGAGGGGATCTGCATGCAGCTTGGAAGCCCTAGACTCCTGCCTCCCACCCAGGGAATGCCGGCTCTGCCCATCAGGCCCCATTCCCAAGTGGGCACCCAGCTTCAGCATCTGCCCTTTCCCAGCCATGGAACCATTCCCAGGCCACACCCTGAGCCCTGCCAAGGGTGACCTTGGCTCCCCGGGTGGGCTGAATGGCACGACTGTGTTAGGGGAGAGAAGGCCCAGGAGGCCTTCAGGGAACTGCCACCACATAGCAGTGCTCAGGAAAAGGCACTCTGCTTTCTGTAGGCTGGATGCACACTCGAGTTTTGGCTTGAGGCAGAGAGAGCTCAGCTAGGCGATTCCAGGCTGAAGGCAAAGCAGAGAGTTTTTTGGTGGAGCGATGGCACCATCTGCTGGCCAGCAAGCGTGGCAGGAGAAGCCTCACTCCAAATGAGTTCCTGAGGAAGTTTCCAAGCAGGAGGCACTCTGGCTCCCCAAGCTCCAGCGTCCTGCTTACGACTTCCCTGTGGCAACAGAGTGGGTGCCAAGGGCATGTGGGTTGGAGGGTGCTCAGAAGCCACAGGCGAGGCTTTCGGCCCCCAGTGTTCTCTGATGGAAAACACTGCAGGCCCGAGCATCCATGAACTCCTCCAAGGCTTTGCAGTGGGATAGCTGTCCATAGCAGATGGCTCCCTGCCAAGTGCTGCAGGCCTTTCTGGAGGGCTAAGCTGGAGCTTCCTTGCAGGCTGCTGGGCCAGGGGCATGTGTCCCCTGGGCCAGAAGGCTGCAGGAGGAGCTCCTAGCTAGGGGAGAGCAAGCACGTTGTTTCCTTGGCCTACACTGGCCTGTGAACACAGAGGCCAGCCAGCAGTGATGACAGCACAGGCAGCAAGGGGGTGTGGCAGGCAGCTAAGAGGCGGCAGGAGTCCCACTTGAAAGTGGGCTCATGACTGTTTGGTGCTCAGGCCCCAGTGCTCACGTGCACACACCGCCTCTGGACCTGCAGCTTCCCAGCAGTGCAAGAGACACACAGGCACCACCCTGGGGCCTTCTCGAATGAACTGTGCTCCATTGAGGTCCTGCTGGCTGGCAGTGGCCAAGGCCAGCACAGGCCCTCGGGAGGCCTGGCTGAGCCTGGGATGGGTCCGGACCTAGCAGTGCCCAGGGCAAGCCTGGGACTGCAGGCCAGGCTGCAGGCTCATTCCAGTTTGGGCCTGGTACCCAGACCCTTCGGCTAGGACGTGCAGGGGGAAGGCTCAGCACAGTGGCTTTGGCCTGCAATCCACGTTCCTCCCTCGGGCCGCCCTGCCTGGCAGACCCACACTCCCTAGAAGTGTGTTCCTGAGGCAGTTGGACAGTTGGGGAGGTGGAGGCTCTCCCAACATGGGAGGCCTGCCCAGAACATGGCTGTGTGTCCAAAGAGGATTCCCTGCACCTCTGGCGCTGGGCAGAGATTTTCTGCACACAGGAGACCCTTGGCACACACAGTGTTTCCCCATGGAAAGCAGTGTGAGAAAGAGCCCCCACCAGGGAAGCATGGCACTCGCCCATCGAAGCCCTCCATGCAGCAGGCTGTCATGGACTCGGCTGCAGGCCTTTGTGGCTGGAGAGACTGCAGCTCCTCTGGAGGCTCTGGGTCCATTTGCACTCCCCTTGGAGGAAACGAGGTTGTGGGATGAGGTCCTTGCCCACAATGGCACTCAGCCTGCTCCATTCGATGAGACGCACGTGTGGTGAGAGAGGCTTGTCAGCCCAGAAGCAAGCAGGGCAGCCAGGGAGGGGATCTGCATGCAGCTTGGAAGCCCTAGACTGCTGCCTCCCACCCAGGGAATGCCGGCTCTGCCCATCAGGCCCCATTCCCAAGTGGGCACCCAGCTTCAGCATCTGCCCTTTCCCAGCCATGGAACCATTCCCAGGCCACACCCTGAGCCCTGCCAAGGGTGACCTTGGCTCCCTGGGTGGGCTGAATGGCACGACTGTGTTAGGGGAGAGAAGGCCCAGGAGGCCTTCAGGGAACTGCCACCACATAGCAGTGCTCAGGAAAAGGCACTCTGCTTTCTGTAGGCTGGATGCACACTCGAGTTTTGGCTTGAGGCAGAGAGAGCTCAGCTAGGCGATTCCAGGCTGAAGGCAAAGCAGAGAGTTTTTTGGTGGAGCGATGGCACCATCTGCTGGCCAGCAAGCGTGGCAGGAGAAGCCTCACTCCAAATGAGTTCCTGAGGAAGTTTCCAAGCAGGAGGCACTCTGGCTCCCCAAGCTCCAGCGTCCTGCTTACGACTTCCCTGTGGCAACAGAGTGGGTGCCAAGGGCATGTGGGTTGGAGGGTGCTCAGAAGCCACAGGCGAGGCTTTGGGCACCCAGTGTTCTCTGATGGAAAACACTGCAGGCCCGAGCATCCATGAACTCCTCCAAGGCTTTGCAGTGGGATAGCTGTCCATAGCAGATGGCTCCCTGCCAAGTGCTGCAGGCCTTTCTGGAGGGCTAAGCTGGAGCTTCCTTGCAGGCTGCTGGGTCAGGGGCATGTGTCCCCTGGGCCAGAAGGCTGCAGGAGGAGCTCCTAGCTAGGGGAGAGCAAGCACGTTGTTTCCTTGGCCTACACTTGCCTGTGAACACAGAGGCCAGCCAGCAGTGATGACAGCACAGGCAGCAAGGGGGTGTGGCAGGCAGCTAAGAGGCGGCAGGAGTCCCACTTGAAAGTGGGCTCATGACTGTTTGGTGCTCAGGCCCCAGTGCTCACGTGCACACACCGCCTCTGGACCTGCAGCTTCCCAGCAGTGCAAGAGACACACAGGCACCACCCTGGGTCCTTCTCGAATGAACTGTGCTCCATTGAGGTCCTGCTGGCTGGCAGTGGCCAAGGCCAGCACAGGCCCTCGGGAGGCCTGGCTGAGCCTGGGATGGGTCCGGACCTAGCAGTGCCCAGGGCAAGCCTGGGACTGCAGGCCAGGCTGCAGGCTCATTCCAGTTTGGGCCTGGTACGCAGAGCCTTCGGCTAGGACGTGCAGGGGGAAGGCTCAGCACAGTGGCTTTGGCCTGCAATCCACGTTCCTCCCTCGGGCCGCCCTGCCTGGCAGACCCACACTCCCTAGAAGTGTGTTCCTGAGGCAGTTGGACAGTTGGGGAGGTGGAGGCTCTCCCAACATGGGAGGCCTGCCCAGAACATGGCTGTGTGTCCAAAGAGGATTCCCTGCACCTCTGGCGCTGGGCAGAGATTTTCTGCACACAGGAGACCCTTGGCACACACAGTGTTTCCCCATGGAAAGCAGTGTGAGAAAGAGCACCCGCCAGGGAAGCATGGCACTCGCCCATCGAAGCCCTTCATGCAGCAGGCTGTCATGGACTCGGCTGCAGGCCTTTGTGGCTGGAGAGACTGCAGCTCCTCTGGAGGCTCTGGGTCCATTTGCACTCCCCTTGGAGGAAACGAGGTTGTGGGATGAGGTCCTTGCCCACAATGGCACTCAGCCTGCTCCATTCGATGAGACGCACGTGTGGTGAGAGAGGCTTGTCAGCCCAGAAGCAAGCAGGGCAGCCAGGGAGGGGATCTGCATGCAGCTTGGAAGCCCTAGACTGCTGCCTCCCACCCAGGGAATGCCGGCTCTGCCCATCAGGCCCCATTCCCAAGTGGGCACCCAGCTTCAGCATCTGCCCTTTCCCAGCCATGGAACCATTCCCAGGCCACACCCTGAGCCCTGCCAAGGGTGACCTTGGCTCCCCGGGTGGGCTGAATGGCACGACTGTGTTAGGGGAGAGAAGGCCCAGGAGGCCTTCAGGGAACTGCCACCACATAGCAGTGCTCAGGAAAAGGCACTCTGCTTTCTGTAGGCTGGATGCACACTCGAGTTTTGGCTTGAGGCAGAGAGAGCTCAGCTAGGCGATTCCAGGCTGAAGGCAAAGCAGAGAGTTTTTTGGTGGAGCGATGGCACCATCTGCTGGCCAGCAAGCGTGGCAGGAGAAGCCTCACTCCAAATGAGTTCCTGAGGAAGTTTCCAAGCAGGAGGCACTCTGGCTCCCCAAGCTCCAGCGTCCTGCTTACGACTTCCCTGTGGCAACAGAGTGGGTGCCAAGGGCATGTGGGTTGGAGGGTGCTCAGAAGCCACAGGCGAGGCTTTGGGCACCCAGTGTTCTCTGATGGAAAACACTGCAGGCCCGAGCATCCATGAACTCCTCCAAGGCTTTGCAGTGGGATAGCTGTCCATAGCAGATGGCTCCCTGCCAAGTGCTGCAGGCCTTTCTGGAGGGCTAAGCTGGAGCTTCCTTGCAGGCTGCTGGGCCAGGGGCATGTGTCCCCTGGGCCAGAAGGCTGCAGGAGGAGCTCCTAGCTAGGGGAGAGCAAGCACGTTGTTTCCTTGGCCTACACTGGCCTGTGAACACAGAGGCCAGCCAGCAGTGATGACAGCACAGGCAGCAAGGGGGTGTGGCAGGCAGCTAAGAGGCAGCAGGAGTCCCACTTGAAAGTGGGCTCATGACTGTTTGGTGCTCAGGCCCCAGTGCTCACGTGCACACACCGCCTCTGGACCTGCAGCTTCCCAGCAGTGCAAGAGACACACAGGCACCACCCTGGGTCCTTCTCGAATGAACTGTGCTCCATTGAGGTCCTGCTGGCTGGCAGTGGCCAAGGCCAGCACAGGCCCTCGGGAGGCCTGGCTGAGCCTGGGATGGGTCCGGACCTAGCAGTGCCCAGGGCAAGCCTGGGACTGCAGGCCAGGCTGCAGGCTCATTCCAGTTTGGGCCTGGTACGCAGAGCCTTCGGCTAGGACGTGCAGGGGGAAGGCTCAGCACAGTGGCTTTGGCCTGCAATCCACGTTCCTCCCTCGGGCCGCCCTGCCTGGCAGACCCACACTCCCTAGAAGTGTGTTCCTGAGGCAGTTGGACAGTTGGGGAGGTGGAGGCTCTCCCAACATGGGAGGCCTGCCCAGAACATGGCTGTGTGTCCAAAGAGGATTCCCTGCACCTCTGGCGCTGGGCAGAGATTTTCTGCACACAGGAGACCCTTGGCACACACAGTGTTTCCCCATGGAAAGCAGTGTGAGAAAGAGCCCCCGCCAGGGAAGCATGGCACTCGCCCATCGAAGCCCTCCATGCAGCAGGCTGTCATGGACTCGGCTGCAGGCCTTTGTGGCTGGAGAGACTGCAGCTCCTCTGGAGGCTCTGGGTCCATTTGCACTCCCCTTGGAGGAAACGAGGTTGTGGGATGAGGTCCTTGCCCACAATGGCACTCAGCCTGCTCCATTCGATGAGACGCACGTGTGGTGAGAGAGGCTTGTCAGCCCAGAAGCAAGCAGGGCAGCCAGGGAGGGGATCTGCATGCAGCTTGGAAGCCCTAGACTGCTGCCTCCCACCCAGGGAATGCCGGCTCTGCCCATCAGGCCCCATTCCCAAGTGGGCACCCAGCTTCAGCATCTGCCCTTTCCCAGCCATGGAACCATTCCCAGGCCACACCCTGAGCCCTGCCAAGGGTGACCTTGGCTCCCCGGGTGGGCTGAATGGCACGACTGTGTTAGGGGAGAGAAGGCCCAGGAGGCCTTCAGGGAACTGCCACCACATAGCAGTGCTCAGGAAAAGGCACTCTGCTTTCTGTAGGCTGGATGCACACTCGAGTTTTGGCTTGAGGCAGAGAGAGCTCAGCTAGGCGATTCCAGGCTGAAGGCAAAGCAGAGAGTTTTTTGGTGGAGCGATGGCACCATCTGCTGGCCAGCAAGCGTGGCAGGAGAAGCCTCACTCCAAATGAGTTCCTGAGGAAGTTTCCAAGCAGGAGGCACTCTGGCTCCCCAAGCTCCAGCGTCCTGCTTACGACTTCCCTGTGGCAACAGAGTGGGTGCCAAGGGCATGTGGGTTGGAGGGTGCTCAGAAGCCACAGGCGAGGCTTTGGGCACCCAGTGTTCTCTGATGGAAAACACTGCAGGCCCGAGCATCCATGAACTCCTCCAAGGCTTTGCAGTGGGATAGCTGTCCATAGCAGATGGCTCCCTGCCAAGTGCTGCAGGCCTTTCTGGAGGGCTAAGCTGGAGCTTCCTTGCAGGCTGCTGGGTCAGGGGCATGTGTCCCCTGGGCCAGAAGGCTGCAGGAGGAGCTCCTAGCTAGGGGAGAGCAAGCACGTTGTTTCCTTGGCCTACACTGGCCTGTGAACACAGAGGCCAGCCAGCAGTGATGACAGCACAGGCAGCAAGGGGGTGTGGCAGGCAGCTAAGAGGCGGCAGGAGTCCCACTTGAAAGTGGGCTCATGACTGTTTGGTGCTCAGGCCCCAGTGCTCACGTGCACACACCGCCTCTGGACCTGCAGCTTCCCAGCAGTGCAAGAGACACACAGGCACCACCCTGGGGCCTTCTCGAATGAACTGTGCTCCATTGAGGTCCTGCTGGCTGGCAGTGGCCAAGGCCAGCACAGGCCCTCGGGAGGCCTGGCTGAGCCTGGGATGGGTCCGGACCTAGCAGTGCCCAGGGCAAGCCTGGGACTGCAGGCCAGGCTGCAGGCTCATTCCAGTTTGGGCCTGGTACGCAGAGCCTTCGGCTAGGACGTGCAGGGGGAAGGCTCAGCACAGTGGCTTTGGCCTGCAATCCACGTTCCTCCCTCGGGCCGCCCTGCCTGGCAGACCCACACTCCCTAGAAGTGTGTTCCTGAGGCAGTTGGACAGTTGGGGAGGTGGAGGCTCTCCCAACATGGGAGGCCTGCCCAGAACATGGCTGTGTGTCCAAAGAGGATTCCCTGCACCTCTGGCGCTGGGCAGAGATTTTCTGCACACAGGAGACCCTTGGCACACACAGTGTTTCCCCATGGAAAGCAGTGTGAGAAAGAGCCCCCGCCAGGGAAGCATGGCACTCGCCCATCGAAGCCCTCCATGCAGCAGGCTGTCATGGACTCGGCTGCAGGCCTTTGTGGCTGGAGAGACTGCAGCTCCTCTGGAGGCTCTGGGTCCATTTGCACTCCCCTTGGAGGAAACGAGGTTGTGGGATGAGGTCCTTGCCCACAATGGCACTCAGCCTGCTCCATTCGATGAGACGCACGTGTGGTGAGAGAGGCTTGTCAGCCCAGAAGCAAGCAGGGCAGCCAGGGAGGGGATCTGCATGCAGCTTGGAAGCCCTAGACTGCTGCCTCCCACCCAGGGAATGCCGGCTCTGCCCATCAGGCCCCATTCCCAAGTGGGCACCCAGCTTCAGCATCTGCCCTTTCCCAGCCATGGAACCATTCCCAGGCCACACCCTGAGCCCTGCCAAGGGTGACCTTGGCTCCCCGGGTGGGCTGAATGGCACGACTGTGTTAGGGGAGAGAAGGCCCAGGAGGCCTTCAGGGAACTGCCACCACATAGCAGTGCTCAGGAAAAGGCACTCTGCTTTCTGTAGGCTGGATGCACACTCGAGTTTTGGCTTGAGGCAGAGAGAGCTCAGCTAGGCGATTCCAGGCTGAAGGCAAAGCAGAGAGTTTTTTGGTGGAGCGATGGCACCATCTGCTGGCCAGCAAGCGTGGCAGGAGAAGCCTCACTCCAAATGAGTTCCTGAGGAAGTTTCCAAGCAGGAGGCACTCTGGCTCCCCAAGCTCCAGCGTCCTGCTTACGACTTCCCTGTGGCAACAGAGTGGGTGCCAAGGGCATGTGGGTTGGAGGGTGCTCAGAAGCCACAGGCGAGGCTTTGGGCACCCAGTGTTCTCTGATGGAAAACACTGCAGGCCCGAGCATCCATGAACTCCTCCAAGGCTTTGCAGTGGGATAGCTGTCCATAGCAGATGGCTCCCTGCCAAGTGCTGCAGGCCTTTCTGGAGGGCTAAGCTGGAGCTTCCTTGCAGGCTGCTGGGCCAGGGGCATGTGTCCCCTGGGCCAGAAGGCTGCAGGAGGAGCTCCTAGCTAGGGGAGAGCAAGCACGTTGTTTCCTTGGCCTACACTGGCCTGTGAACACAGAGGCCAGCCAGCAGTGATGACAGCACAGGCAGCAAGGGGGTGTGGCAGGCAGCTAAGAGGCGGCAGGAGTCCCACTTGAAAGTGGGCTCATGACTGTTTGGTGCTCAGGCCCCAGTGCTCACGTGCACACACCGCCTCTGGACCTGCAGCTTCCCAGCAGTGCAAGAGACACACAGGCACCACCCTGGGGCCTTCTCGAATGAACTGTGCTCCATTGAGGTCCTGCTGGCTGGCAGTGGCCAAGGCCAGCACAGGCCCTCGGGAGGCCTGGCTGAGCCTGGGATGGGTCCGGACCTAGCAGTGCCCAGGGCAAGCCTGGGACTGCAGGCCAGGCTGCAGGCTCATTCCAGTTTGGGCCTGGTACGCAGAGCCTTCGGCTAGGACGTGCAGGGGGAAGGCTCAGCACAGTGGCTTTGGCCTGCAATCCACGTTCCTCCCTCGGGCCGCCCTGCCTGGCAGACCCACACTCCCTAGAAGTGTGTTCCTGAGGCAGTTGGACAGTTGGGGAGGTGGAGGCTCTCCCAACATGGGAGGCCTGCCCAGAACATGGCTGTGTGTCCAAAGAGGATTCCCTGCACCTCTGGCGCTGGGCAGAGATTTTCTGCACACAGGAGACCCTTGGCACACACAGTGTTTCCCCATGGAAAGCAGTGTGAGAAAGAGCCCCCACCAGGGAAGCATGGCACTCGCCCATCGAAGCCCTCCATGCAGCAGGCTGTCATGGACTCGGCTGCAGGCCTTTGTGGCTGGAGAGACTGCAGCTCCTCTGGAGGCTCTGGGTCCATTTGCACTCCCCTTGGAGGAAACGAGGTTGTGGGATGAGGTCCTTGCCCACAATGGCACTCAGCCTGCTCCATTCGATGAGACGCACGTGTGGTGAGAGAGGCTTGTCAGCCCAGAAGCAAGCAGGGCAGCCAGGGAGGGGATCTGCATGCAGCTTGGAAGCCCTAGACTGCTGCCTCCCACCCAGGGAATGCCGGCTCTGCCCATCAGGCCCCATTCCCAAGTGGGCACCCAGCTTCAGCATCTGCCCTTTCCCAGCCATGGAACCATTCCCAGGCCACACCCTGAGCCATGCCAAGGGTGACCTTGGCTCCCCGGGTGGGCTGAATGGCACGACTGTGTTAGGGGAGAGAAGGCCCAGGAGGCCTTCAGGGAACTGCCACCACATAGCAGTGCTCAGGAAAAGGCACTCTGCTTTCTGTAGGCTGGATGCACACTCGAGTTTTGGCTTGAGGCAGAGAGAGCTCAGCTAGGCGATTCCAGGCTGAAGGCAAAGCAGAGAGTTTTTTGGTGGAGCGATGGCACCATCTGCTGGCCAGCAAGCGTGGCAGGAGAAGCCTCACTCCAAATGAGTTCCTGAGGAAGTTTCCAAGCAGGAGGCACTCTGGCTCCCCAAGCTCCAGAGTCCTGCATACGACTTCCCTGTGGCAACAGAGTGGGTGCCAAGGGCATGTGGGTTGGAGGGTGCTCAGAAGCCACAGGCGAGGCTTTCGGCCCCCAGTGTTCTCTGATGGAAAACACTGCAGGCCCGAGCATCCATGAACTCCTCCAAGGCTTTGCAGTGGGATAGCTGTCCATAGCAGATGGCTCCCTGCCAAGTGCTGCAGGCCTTTCTGGAGGGCTAAGCTGGAGCTTCCTTGCAGGCTGCTGGGCCAGGGGCATGTGTCCCCTGGGCCAGAAGGCTGCAGGAGGAGCTCCTAGCTAGGGTAGAGCAAGCACGTTGTTTCCTTGGCCTACACTGGCCTGTGAACACAGAGGCCAGCCAGCAGTGATGACAGCACAGGCAGCAAGGGGGTGTGGCAGGCAGCTAAGAGGCGGCAGGAGTCCCACTTGAAAGTGGGCTCATGACTGTTTGGTGCTCAGGCCCCAGTGCTCACGTGCACACACCGCCTCTGGACCTGCAGCTTCCCAGCAGTGCAAGAGACACACAGGCACCACCCTGGGGCCTTCTCGAATGAACTGTGCTGCGTCGAGGTCCTGCTGGCTGGCAGTGGCCAAGGCCAGCACAGGCCCTCGGGAGGCCTGGCTGAGCCTGGGATGGGTCCGGACCTAGCAGTGCCCAGGGCAAGCCTGGGACTGCAGGCCAGGCTGCAGGCTCATTCCAGTTTGGGCCTGGTACGCAGAGCCTTCGGCTAGGACGTGCAGGGGGAAGGCTCAGCACAGTGGCTTTGGCCTGCAATCCACGTTCCTCCCTCGGGCTGCCCTGCCTGGCAGACCCACACTCCCTAGAAGTGTGTTCCTGAGGCAGTTGGACAGTTGGGGAGGTGGAGGCTCTCCCAACATGGGAGGCCTGCCCAGAACATGGCTGTGTGTCCAAAGAGGATTCCCTGCACCTCTGGCGCTGGGCAGAGATTTTCTGCACACAGGAGACCCTTGGCACACACAGTGTTTCCCCATGGAAAGCAGTGTGAGAAAGAGCCCCCGCCAGGGAAGCATGGCACTCGCCCATCGAAGCCCTCCATGCAGCAGGCTGTCATGGACTCGGCTGCAGGCCTTTGTGGCTGGAGAGACTGCAGCTCCTCTGGAGGCTCTGGGTCCATTTGCACTCCCCTTGGAGGAAACGAGGTTGTGGGATGAGGTCCTTGCCCACAATGGCACTCAGCCTGCTCCATTCGATGAGACGCACGTGTGGTGAGAGAGGCTTGTCAGCCCAGAAGCAAGCAGGGCAGCCAGGGAGGGGATCTGCATGCAGCTTGGAAGCCCTAGACTCCTGCCTCCCACCCAGGGAATGCCGGCTCTGCCCATCAGGCCCCATTCCCAAGTGGGCACCCAGCTTCAGCATCTGCCCTTTCCCAGCCATGGAACCATTCCCAGGCCACACCCTGAGCCCTGCCAAGGGTGACCTTGGCTCCCCGGGTGGGCTGAATGGCACGACTGTGTTAGGGGAGAGAAGGCCCAGGAGGCCTTCAGGGAACTGCCACCACATAGCAGTGCTCAGGAAAAGGCACTCTGCTTTCTGTAGGCTGGATGCACACTCGAGTTTTGGCTTGAGGCAGAGAGAGCTCAGCTAGGCGATTCCAGGCTGAAGGCAAAGCAGAGAGTTTTTTGGTGGAGCGATGGCACCATCTGCTGGCCAGCAAGCGTGGCAGGAGAAGCCTCACTCCAAATGAGTTCCTGAGGAAGTTTCCAAGCAGGAGGCACTCTGGCTCCCCAAGCTCCAGCGTCCTGCTTACGACTTCCCTGTGGCAACAGAGTGGGTGCCAAGGGCATGTGGGTTGGAGGGTGCTCAGAAGCCACAGGCGAGGCTTTCAGCCCCCAGTGTTCTCTGATGGAAAACACTGCAGGCCCGAGCATCCATGAACTCCTCCAAGGCTTTGCAGTGGGATAGCTGTCCATAGCAGATGGCTCCCTGCCAAGTGCTGCAGGCCTTTCTGGAGGGCTAAGCTGGAGCTTCCTTGCAGGCTGCTGGGCCAGGGGCATGTGTCCCCTGGGCCAGAAGGATGCAGGAGGAGCTCCTAGCTAGGGGAGAGCAAGCACGTTGTTTCCTTGGCCTACACTGGCCTGTGAACACAGAGGCCAGCCAGCAGTGATGACAGCACAGGCAGCAAGGGGCTGTGGCAGGCAGCTAAGAGGCGGCAGGAGTCCCACTTGAAAGTGGGCTCATGACTGTTTGGTGCTCAGGCCCCAGTGCTCACGTGCACACACAGCCTCTGGACCTGCAGCTTCCCAGCAGTGCAAGAGACACACAGGCACCACCCTGGGGCCTTCTCGAATGAACTGTGCTGCGTCGAGGTCCTGCTGGCTGGCAGTGGCCAAGGCCAGCACAGGCCCTCGGGAGGCCTGGCTGAGCCTGGGATGGGTCCGGACCTAGCAGTGCCCAGGGCAAGCCTGGGACTGCAGGCCAGGCTGCAGGCTCATTCCAGTTTGGGCCTGGTACGCAGAGCCTTCGGCTAGGACGTGCAGGGGGAAGGCTCAGCACAGTGGCTTTGGCCTGCAATCCACGTTCCTCCCTCGGGCTGCCCTGCCTGGCAGACCCACACTCCCTAGAAGTGTGTTCCTGAGGCAGTTGGACATTTGGGGAGGTGGAGGCTCTCCCAACATGGGAGGCCTGCCCAGAACATGGCTGTGTGTCCAAAGAGGATTCCCTGCACCTCTGGCGCTGGGCAGAGATTTTCTGCACACAGGAGACCCTTGGCACACACAGTGTTTCCCCATGGAAAGCAGTGTGAGAAAGAGCCCCCGCCAGGGAAGCATGGCACTCGCCCATCGAAGCCCTCCATGCAGCAGGCTGTCATGGACTCGGCTGCAGGCCTTTGTGGCTGGAGAGACTGCAGCTCCTCTGGAGGCTCTGGGTCCATTTGCACTCCCCTTGGAGGAAACGAGGTTGTGGGATGAGGTCCTTGCCCACAATGGCACTCAGCCTGCTCCATTCGATGAGACGCACGTGTGGTGAGAGAGGCTTGTCAGCCCAGAAGCAAGCAGGGCAGCCAGGGAGGGGATCTGCATGCAGCTTGGAAGCCCTAGACTCCTGCCTCCCACCCAGGGAATGCCGGCTCTGCCCATCAGGCCCCATTCCCAAGTGGGCACCCAGCTTCAGCATCTGCCCTTTCCCAGCCATGGAACCATTCCCAGGCCACACCCTGAGCCCTGCCAAGGGTGACCTTGGCTCCCCGGGTGGGCTGAATGGCACGACTGTGTTAGGGGAGAGAAGGCCCAGGAGGCCTTCAGGGAACTGCCACCACATAGCAGTGCTCAGGAAAAGGCACTCTGCTTTCTGTAGGCTGGATGCACACTCGAGTTTTGGCTTGAGGCAGAGAGAGCTCAGCTAGGCGATTCCAGGCTGAAGGCAAAGCAGAGAGTTTTTTGGTGGAGCGATGGCACCATCTGCTGGCCAGCAAGCGTGGCAGGAGAAGCCTCACTCCAAATGAGTTCCTGAGGAAGTTTCCAAGCAGGAGGCACTCTGGCTCCCCAAGCTCCAGCGTCCTGCTTACGACTTCCCTGTGGCAACAGAGTGGGTGCCAAGGGCATGTGGGTTGGAGGGTGCTCAGAAGCCACAGGCGAGGCTTTCGGCCCCCAGTGTTCTCTGATGGAAAACACTGCAGGCCCGAGCATCCATGAACTCCTCCAAGGCTTTGCAGTGGGATAGCTGTCCATAGCAGATGGCTCCCTGCCAAGTGCTGCAGGCCTTTCTGGAGGGCTAAGCTGGAGCTTCCTTGCAGGCTGCTGGGCCAGGGGCATGTGTCCCCTGGGCCAGAAGGCTGCAGGAGGAGCTCCTAGCTAGGGGAGAGCAAGCACGTTGTTTCCTTGGCCTACACTGGCCTGTGAACACAGAGGCCAGCCAGCAGTGATGACAGCACAGGCAGCAAGGGGGTGTGGCAGGCAGCTAAGAGGCGGCAGGAGTCCCACTTGAAAGTGGGCTCATGACTGTTTGGTGCTCAGGCCCCAGTGCTCACGTGCACACACCGCCTCTGGACCTGCAGCTTCCCAGCAGTGCAAGAGACACACAGGCACCACCCTGGGGCCTTCTCGAATGAACTGTGCTCCATTGAGGTCCTGCTGGCTGGCAGTGGCCAAGGCCAGCACAGGCCCTCGGGAGGCCTGGCTGAGCCTGGGATGGGTCCGGACCTAGCAGTGCCCAGGGCAAGCCTGGGACTGCAGGCCAGGCTGCAGGCTCATTCCAGTTTGGGCCTGGTACGCAGAGCCTTCGGCTAGGACGTGCAGGGGGAAGGCTCAGCACAGTGGCTTTGGCCTGCAATCCACGTTCCTCCCTCGGGCCGCCCTGCCTGGCAGACCCACACTCCCTAGAAGTGTGTTCCTGAGGCAGCTGGACAGTTGGGGAGGTGGAGGCTCTCCCAACATGGGAGGCCTGCCCAGAACATGGCTGTGTGTCCAAAGAGGATTCCCTGCACCTCTGGCGCTGGGCAGAGATTTTCTGCACACAGGAGACCCTTGGCACACACAGTGTTTCCCCATGGAAAGCAGTGTGAGAAAGAGCCCCCACCAGGGAAGCATGGCACTCGCCCATCGAAGCCCTCCATGCAGCAGGCTGTCATGGACTCGGCTGCAGGCCTTTGTGGCTGGAGAGACTGCAGCTCCTCTGGAGGCTCTGGGTCCATTTGCACTCCCCTTGGAGGAAACGAGGTTGTGGGATGAGGTCCTTGCCCACAATGGCACTCAGCCTGCTCCATTCGATGAGACGCACGTGTGGTGAGAGAGGCTTGTCAGCCCAGAAGCAAGCAGGGCAGCCAGGGAGGGGATCTGCATGCAGCTTGGAAGCCCTAGACTGCTGCCTCCCACCCAGGGAATGCCGGCTCTGCCCATCAGGCCCCATTCCCAAGTGGGCACCCAGCTTCAGCATCTGCCCTTTCCCAGCCATGGAACCATTCCCAGGCCACACCCTGAGCCCTGCCAAGGGTGACCTTGGCTCCCCGGGTGGGCTGAATGGCACGACTGTGTTAGGGGAGAGAAGGCCCAGGAGGCCTTCAGGGAACTGCCACCACATAGCAGTGCTCAGGAAAAGGCACTCTGCTTTCTGTAGGCTGGATGCACACTCGAGTTTTGGCTTGAGGCAGAGAGAGCTCAGCTAGGCGATTCCAGGCTGAAGGCAAAGCAGAGAGTTTTTTGGTGGAGCGATGGCACCATCTGCTGGCCAGCAAGCGTGGCAGGAGAAGCCTCACTCCAAATGAGTTCCTGAGGAAGTTTCCAAGCAGGAGGCACTCTGGCTCCCCAAGCTCCAGAGTCCTGCTTACGACTTCCCTGTGGCAACAGAGTGGGTGCCAAGGGCATGTGGGTTGGAGGGTGCTCAGAAGCCACAGGCGAGGCTTTCGGCCCCCAGTGTTCTCTGATGGAAAACACTGCAGGCCCGAGCATCCATGAACTCCTCCAAGGCTTTGCAGTGGGATAGCTGTCCATAGCAGATGGCTCCCTGCCAAGTGCTGCAGGCCTTTCTGGAGGGCTAAGCTGGAGCTTCCTTGCAGGCTGCTGGGCCAGGGGCATGTGTCCCCTGGGCCAGAAGGCTGCAGGAGGAGCTCCTAGCTAGGGGAGAGCAAGCACGTTGTTTCCTTGGCCTACACTGGCCTGTGAACACAGAGGCCAGCCAGCAGTGATGACAGCACAGGCAGCAAGGGGCTGTGGCAGGCAGCTAAGAGGCGGCAGGAGTCCCACTTGAAAGTGGGCTCATGACTGTTTGGTGCTCAGGCCCCAGTGCTCACGTGCACACACAGCCTCTGGACCTGCAGCTTCCCAGCAGTGCAAGAGACACACAGGCACCACCCTGGGGCCTTCTCGAATGAACTGTGCTGCGTCGAGGTCCTGCTGGCTGGCAGTGGCCAAGGCCAGCACAGGCCCTCGGGAGGCCTGGCTGAGCCTGGGATGGGTCCGGACCTAGCAGTGCCCAGGGCAAGCCTGGGACTGCAGGCCAGGCTGCAGGCTCATTCCAGTTTGGGCCTGGTACGCAGAGCCTTCGGCTAGGACGTGCAGGGGGAAGGCTCAGCACAGTGGCTTTGGCCTGCAATCCACGTTCCTCCCTCGGGCTGCCCTGCCTGGCAGACCCACACTCCCTAGAAGTGTGTTCCTGAGGCAGTTGGACAGTTGGGGAGGTGGAGGCTCTCCCAACATGGGAGGCCTGCCCAGAACATGGCTGTGTGTCCAAAGAGGATTCCCTGCACCTCTGGCGCTGGGCAGAGATTTTCTGCACACAGGAGACCCTTGGCACACACAGTGTTTCCCCATGGAAAGCAGTGTGAGAAAGAGCCCCCGCCAGGGAAGCATGGCACTCGCCCATCGAAGCCCTCCATGCAGCAGGCTGTCATGGACTCGGCTGCAGGCCTTTGTGGCTGGAGAGACTGCAGCTCCTCTGGAGGCTCTGGGTCCATTTGCACTCCCCTTGGAGGAAACGAGGTTGTGGGATGAGGTCCTTGCCCACAATGGCACTCAGCCTGCTCCATTCGATGAGACGCACGTGTGGTGAGAGAGGCTTGTCAGCCCAGAAGCAAGCAGGGCAGCCAGGGAGGGGATCTGCATGCAGCTTGGAAGCCCTAGACTCCTGCCTCCCACCCAGGGAATGCCGGCTCTGCCCATCAGGCCCCATTCCCAAGTGGGCACCCAGCTTCAGCATCTGCCCTTTCCCAGCCATGGAACCATTCCCAGGCCACACCCTGAGCCCTGCCAAGGGTGACCTTGGCTCCCCGGGTGGGCTGAATGGCACGACTGTGTTAGGGGAGAGAAGGCCCAGGAGGCCTTCAGGGAACTGCCACCACATAGCAGTGCTCAGGAAAAGGCACTCTGCTTTCTGTAGGCTGGATGCACACTCGAGTTTTGGCTTGAGGCAGAGAGAGCTCAGCTAGGCGATTCCAGGCTGAAGGCAAAGCAGAGAGTTTTTTGGTGGAGCGATGGCACCATCTGCTGGCCAGCAAGCGTGGCAGGAGAAGCCTCACTCCAAATGAGTTCCTGAGGAAGTTTCCAAGCAGGAGGCACTCTGGCTCCCCAAGCTCCAGCGTCCTGCTTACGACTTCCCTGTGGCAACAGAGTGGGTGCCAAGGGCATGTGGGTTGGAGGGTGCTCAGAAGCCACAGGCGAGGCTTTCGGCCCCCAGTGTTCTCTGATGGAAAACACTGCAGGCCCGAGCATCCATGAACTCCTCCAAGGCTTTGCAGTGGGATAGCTGTCCATAGCAGATGGCTCCCTGCCAAGTGCTGCAGGCCTTTCTGGAGGGCTAAGCTGGAGCTTCCTTGCAGGCTGCTGGGCCAGGGGCATGTGTCCCCTGGGCCAGAAGGCTGCAGGAGGAGCTCCTAGCTAGGGGAGAGCAAGCACGTTGTTTCCTTGGCCTACACTGGCCTGTGAACACAGAGGCCAGCCAGCAGTGATGACAGCACAGGCAGCAAGGGGGTGTGGCAGGCAGCTAAGAGGCGGCAGGAGTCCCACTTGAAAGTGGGCTCATGACTGTTTGGTGCTCAGGCCCCAGTGCTCACGTGCACACACCGCCTCTGGACCTGCAGCTTCCCAGCAGTGCAAGAGACACACAGGCACCACCCTGGGGCCTTCTCGAATGAACTGTGCTCCATTGAGGTCCTGCTGGCTGGCAGTGGCCAAGGCCAGCACAGGCCCTCGGGAGGCCTGGCTGAGCCTGGGATGGGTCCGGACCTAGCAGTGCCCAGGGCAAGCCTGGGACTGCAGGCCAGGCTGCAGGCTCATTCCAGTTTGGGCCTGGTACGCAGAGCCTTCGGCTAGGACGTGCAGGGGGAAGGCTCAGCACAGTGGCTTTGGCCTGCAATCCACGTTCCTCCCTCGGGCCGCCCTGCCTGGCAGACCCACACTCCCTAGAAGTGTGTTCCTGAGGCAGTTGGACAGTTGGGGAGGTGGAGGCTCTCCCAACATGGGAGGCCTGCCCAGAACATGGCTGTGTGTCCAAAGAGGATTCCCTGCACCTCTGGCGCTGGGCAGAGATTTTCTGCACACAGGAGACCCTTGGCACACACAGTGTTTCCCCATGGAAAGCAGTGTGAGAAAGAGCCCCCACCAGGGAAGCATGGCACTCGCCCATCGAAGCCCTCCATGCAGCAGGCTGTCATGGACTCGGCTGCAGGCCTTTGTGGCTGGAGAGACTGCAGCTCCTCTGGAGGCTCTGGGTCCATTTGCACTCCCCTTGGAGGAAACGAGGTTGTGGGATGAGGTCCTTGCCCACAATGGCACTCAGCCTGCTCCATTCGATGAGACGCACGTGTGGTGAGAGAGGCTTGTCAGCCCAGAAGCAAGCAGGGCAGCCAGGGAGGGGATCTGCATGCAGCTTGGAAGCCCTAGACTGCTGCCTCCCACCCAGGGAATGCCGGCTCTGCCCATCAGGCCCCATTCCCAAGTGGGCACCCAGCTTCAGCATCTGCCCTTTCCCAGCCATGGAACCATTCCCAGGCCACACCCTGAGCCCTGCCAAGGGTGACCTTGGCTCCCCGGGTGGGCTGAATGGCACGACTGTGTTAGGGGAGAGAAGGCCCAGGAGGCCTTCAGGGAACTGCCACCACATAGCAGTGCTCAGGAAAAGGCACTCTGCTTTCTGTAGGCTGGATGCACACTCGAGTTTTGGCTTGAGGCAGAGAGAGCTCAGCTAGGCGATTCCAGGCTGAAGGCAAAGCAGAGAGTTTTTTGGTGGAGCGATGGCACCATCTGCTGGCCAGCAAGCGTGGCAGGAGAAGCCTCACTCCAAATGAGTTCCTGAGGAAGTTTCCAAGCAGGAGGCACTCTGGCTCCCCAAGCTCCAGAGTCCTGCTTACGACTTCCCTGTGGCAACAGAGTGGGTGCCAAGGGCATGTGGGTTGGAGGGTGCTCAGAAGCCACAGGCGAGGCTTTCGGCCCCCAGTGTTCTCTGATGGAAAACACTGCAGGCCCGAGCATCCATGAACTCCTCCAAGGCTTTGCAGTGGGATAGCTGTCCATAGCAGATGGCTCCCTGCCAAGTGCTGCAGGCCTTTCTGGAGGGCTAAGCTGGAGCTTCCTTGCAGGCTGCTGGGCCAGGGGCATGTGTCCCCTGGGCCAGAAGGCTGCAGGAGGAGCTCCTAGCTAGGGGAGAGCAAGCACGTTGTTTCCTTGGCCTACACTGGCCTGTGAACACAGAGGCCAGCCAGCAGTGATGACAGCACAGGCAGCAAGGGGCTGTGGCAGGCAGCTAAGAGGCGGCAGGAGTCCCACTTGAAAGTGGGCTCATGACTGTTTGGTGCTCAGGCCCCAGTGCTCACGTGCACACACAGCCTCTGGACCTGCAGCTTCCCAGCAGTGCAAGAGACACACAGGCACCACCCTGGGGCCTTCTCGAATGAACTGTGCTGCGTCGAGGTCCTGCTGGCTGGCAGTGGCCAAGGCCAGCACAGGCCCTCGGGAGGCCTGGCTGAGCCTGGGATGGGTCCGGACCTAGCAGTGCCCAGGGCAAGCCTGGGACTGCAGGCCAGGCTGCAGGCTCATTCCAGTTTGGGCCTGGTACGCAGAGCCTTCGGCTAGGACGTGCAGGGGGAAGGCTCAGCACAGTGGCTTTGGCCTGCAATCCACGTTCCTCCCTCGGGCTGCCCTGCCTGGCAGACCCACACTCCCTAGAAGTGTGTTCCTGAGGCAGTTGGACAGTTGGGGAGGTGGAGGCTCTCCCAACATGGGAGGCCTGCCCAGAACATGGCTGTGTGTCCAAAGAGGATTCCCTGCACCTCTGGCGCTGGGCAGAGATTTTCTGCACACAGGAGACCCTTGGCACACACAGTGTTTCCCCATGGAAAGCAGTGTGAGAAAGAGCCCCCGCCAGGGAAGCATGGCACTCGCCCATCGAAGCCCTCCATGCAGCAGGCTGTCATGGACTCGGCTGCAGGCCTTTGTGGCTGGAGAGACTGCAGCTCCTCTGGAGGCTCTGGGTCCATTTGCACTCCCCTTGGAGGAAACGAGGTTGTGGGATGAGGTCCTTGCCCACAATGGCACTCAGCCTGCTCCATTCGATGAGACGCACGTGTGGTGAGAGAGGCTTGTCAGCCCAGAAGCAAGCAGGGCAGCCAGGGAGGGGATCTGCATGCAGCTTGGAAGCCCTAGACTCCTGCCTCCCACCCAGGGAATGCCGGCTCTGCCCATCAGGCCCCATTCCCAAGTGGGCACCCAGCTTCAGCATCTGCCCTTTCCCAGCCATGGAACCATTCCCAGGCCACACCCTGAGCCCTGCCAAGGGTGACCTTGGCTCCCCGGGTGGGCTGAATGGCACGACTGTGTTAGGGGAGAGAAGGCCCAGGAGGCCTTCAGGGAACTGCCACCACATAGCAGTGCTCAGGAAAAGGCACTCTGCTTTCTGTAGGCTGGATGCACACTCGAGTTTTGGCTTGAGGCAGAGAGAGCTCAGCTAGGCGATTCCAGGCTGAAGGCAAAGCAGAGAGTTTTTTGGTGGAGCGATGGCACCATCTGCTGGCCAGCAAGCGTGGCAGGAGAAGCCTCACTCCAAATGAGTTCCTGAGGAAGTTTCCAAGCAGGAGGCACTCTGGCTCCCCAAGCTCCAGCGTCCTGCTTACGACTTCCCTGTGGCAACAGAGTGGGTGCCAAGGGCATGTGGGTTGGAGGGTGCTCAGAAGCCACAGGCGAGGCTTTCGGCCCCCAGTGTTCTCTGATGGAAAACACTGCAGGCCCGAGCATCCATGAACTCCTCCAAGGCTTTGCAGTGGGATAGCTGTCCATAGCAGATGGCTCCCTGCCAAGTGCTGCAGGCCTTTCTGGAGGGCTAAGCTGGAGCTTCCTTGCAGGCTGCTGGGCCAGGGGCATGTGTCCCCTGGGCCAGAAGGCTGCAGGAGGAGCTCCTAGCTAGGGGAGAGCAAGCACGTTGTTTCCTTGGCCTACACTGGCCTGTGAACACAGAGGCCAGCCAGCAGTGATGACAGCACAGGCAGCAAGGGGGTGTGGCAGGCAGCTAAGAGGCGGCAGGAGTCCCACTTGAAAGTGGGCTCATGACTGTTTGGTGCTCAGGCCCCAGTGCTCACGTGCACACACCGCCTCTGGACCTGCAGCTTCCCAGCAGTGCAAGAGACACACAGGCACCACCCTGGGGCCTTCTCGAATGAACTGTGCTCCATTGAGGTCCTGCTGGCTGGCAGTGGCCAAGGCCAGCACAGGCCCTCGGGAGGCCTGGCTGAGCCTGGGATGGGTCCGGACCTAGCAGTGCCCAGGGCAAGCCTGGGACTGCAGGCCAGGCTGCAGGCTCATTCCAGTTTGGGCCTGGTACGCAGACCCTTCGGCTAGGACGTGCAGGGGGAAGGCTCAGCACAGTGGCTTTGGCCTGCAATCCACGTTCCTCCCTTGGGCCGCCCTGCCTGGCAGACCCACACTCCCTAGAAGTGTGTTCCTGAGGCAGTTGGACAGTTGGGGAGGTGGAGGCTCTCCCAACATGGGAGGCCTGCCCAGAACATGGCTGTGTGTCCAAAGAGGATTCCCTGCACCTCTGGCGCTGGGCAGAGATTTTCTGCACACAGGAGACCCTTGGCACACACAGTGTTTCCCCATGGAAAGCAGTGTGAGAAAGAGCCCCCACCAGGGAAGCATGGCACTCGCCCATCGAAGCCCTCCATGCAGCAGGCTGTCATGGACTCGGCTGCAGGCCTTTGTGGCTGGAGAGACTGCAGCTCCTCTGGAGGCTCTGGGTCCATTTGCACTCCCCTTGGAGGAAACGAGGTTGTGGGATGAGGTCCTTGCCCACAATGGCACTCAGCCTGCTCCATTCGATGAGACGCACGTGTGGTGAGAGAGGCTTGTCAGCCCAGAAGCAAGCAGGGCAGCCAGGGAGGGGATCTGCATGCAGCTTGGAAGCCCTAGACTGCTGCCTCCCACCCAGGGTATGCCGGCTCTGCCCATCAGGCCCCATTCCCAAGTGGGCTCCCAGCTTCAGCATCTGCCCTTTCCCAGCCATGGAACCATTCCCAGGCCACACCCTGAGCCCTGCCAAGGGTGACCTTGGCTCCCCGGGTGGGCTGAATGGCACGACTGTGTTAGGGGAGAGAAGGCCCAGGAGGCCTTCAGGGAACTGCCACCACATAGCAGTGCTCAGGAAAAGGCACTCTGCTTTCTGTAGGCTGGATGCACACTCGAGTTTTGGCTTGAGGCAGAGAGAGCTCAGCTAGGCGATTCCAGGCTGAAGGCAAAGCAGAGAGTTTTTTGGTGGAGCGATGGCACCATCTGCTGGCCAGCAAGCGTGGCAGGAGAAGCCTCACTCCAAATGAGTTCCTGAGGAAGTTTCCAAGCAGGAGGCACTCTGGCTCCCCAAGCTCCAGAGTCCTGCTTACGACTTCCCTGTGGCAACAGAGTGGGTGCCAAGGGCATGTGGGTTGGAGGGTGCTCAGAAGCCACAGGCGAGGCTTTCGGCCCCCAGTGTTCTCTGATGGAAAACACTGCAGGCCCGAGCATCCATGAACTCCTCCAAGGCTTTGCAGTGGGATAGCTGTCCATAGCAGATGGCTCCCTGCCAAGTGCTGCAGGCCTTTCTGGAGGGCTAAGCTGGAGCTTCCTTGCAGGCTGCTGGGCCAGGGGCATGTGTCCCCTGGGCCAGAAGGCTGCAGGAGGAGCTCCTAGCTAGGGGAGAGCAAGCACGTTGTTTCCTTGGCCTACACTGGCCTGTGAACACAGAGGCCAGCCAGCAGTGATGACAGCACAGGCAGCAAGGGGGTGTGGCAGGCAGCTAAGAGGCGGCAGGAGTCCCACTTGAAAGTGGGCTCATGACTGTTTGGTGCTCAGGCCCCAGTGCTCACGTGCACACACCGCCTCTGGACCTGCAGCTTCCCAGCAGTGCAAGAGACACACAGGCACCACCCTGGGGCCTTCTCGAATGAACTGTGCTCCATTGAGGTCCTGCTGGCTGGCAGTGGCCAAGGCCAGCACAGGCCCTCGGGAGGCCTGGCTGAGCCTGGGATGGGTCCGGACCTAGCAGTGCCCAGGGCAAGCCTGGGACTGCAGGCCAGGCTGCAGGCTCATTCCAGTTTGGGCCTGGTACGCAGAGCCTTCGGCTAGGACGTGCAGGGGGAAGGCTCAGCACAGTGGCTTTGGCCTGCAATCCACGTTCCTCCCTCGGGCCGCCCTGCCTGGCAGACCCACACTCCCTAGAAGTGTGTTCCTGAGGCAGTTGGACAGTTGGGGAGGTGGAGGCTCTCCCAACATGGGAGGCCTGCCCAGAACATGGCTGTGTGTCCAAAGAGGATTCCCTGCACCTCTGGCGCTGGGCAGAGATTTTCTGCACACAGGAGACCCTTGGCACACACAGTGTTTCCCCATGGAAAGCAGTGTGAGAAAGAGCCCCCGCCAGGGAAGCATGGCACTCGCCCATCGAAGCCCTCCATGCAGCAGGCTGTCATGGACTCGGCTGCAGGCCTTTGTGGCTGGAGAGACTGCAGCTCCTCTGGAGGCTCTGGGTCCATTTGCACTCCCCTTGGAGGAAACGAGGTTGTGGGATGAGGTCCTTGCCCACAATGGCACTCAGCCTGCTCCATTCGATGAGACGCACGTGTGGTGAGAGAGGCTTGTCAGCCCAGAAGCAAGCAGGGCAGCCAGGGAGGGGATCTGCATGCAGCTTGGAAGCCCTAGACTGCTGCCTCCCACCCAGGGAATGCCGGCTCTGCCCATCAGGCCCCATTCCCAAGTGGGCACCCAGCTTCAGCATCTGCCCTTTCCCAGCCATGGAACCATTCCCAGGCCACACCCTGAGCCCTGCCAAGGGTGACCTTGGCTCCCCGGGTGGGCTGAATGGCACGACTGTGTTAGGGGAGAGAAGGCCCAGGAGGCCTTCAGGGAACTGCCACCACATAGCAGTGCTCAGGAAAAGGCACTCTGCTTTCTGTAGGCTGGATGCACACTCGAGTTTTGGCTTGAGGCAGAGAGAGCTCAGCTAGGCGATTCCAGGCTGAAGGCAAAGCAGAGAGTTTTTTGGTGGAGCGATGGCACCATCTGCTGGCCAGCAAGCGTGGCAGGAGAAGCCTCACTCCAAATGAGTTCCTGAGGAAGTTTCCAAGCAGGAGGCACTCTGGCTCCCCAAGCTCCAGAGTCCTGCTTACGACTTCCCTGTGGCAACAGAGTGGGTGCCAAGGGCATGTGGGTTGGAGGGTGCTCAGAAGCCACAGGCGAGGCTTTCGGCCCCCAGTGTTCTCTGATGGAAAACACTGCAGGCCCGAGCATCCATGAACTCCTCCAAGGCTTTGCAGTGGGATAGCTGTCCATAGCAGATGGCTCCCTGCCAAGTGCTGCAGGCCTTTCTGGAGGGCTAAGCTGGAGCTTCCTTGCAGGCTGCTGGGCCAGGGGCATGTGTCCCCTGGGCCAGAAGGCTGCAGGAGGAGCTCCTAGCTAGGGGAGAGCAAGCACGTTGTTTCCTTGGCCTACACTGGCCTGTGAACACAGAGGCCAGCCAGCAGTGATGACAGCACAGGCAGCAAGGGGGTGTGGCAGGCAGCTAAGAGGCGGCAGGAGTCCCACTTGAAAGTGGGCTCATGACTGTTTGGTGCTCAGGCCCCAGTGCTCACGTGCACACACCGCCTCTGGACCTGCAGCTTCCCAGCAGTGCAAGAGACACACAGGCACCACCCTGGGGCCTTCTCGAATGAACTGTGCTCCATTGAGGTCCTGCTGGCTGGCAGTGGCCAAGGCCAGCACAGGCCCTCGGGAGGCCTGGCTGAGCCTGGGATGGGTCCGGACCTAGCAGTGCCCAGGGCAAGCCTGGGACTGCAGGCCAGGCTGCAGGCTCATTCCAGTTTGGGCCTGGTACGCAGACCCTTCGGCTAGGACGTGCAGGGGGAAGGCTCAGCACAGTGGCTTTGGCCTGCAATCCACGTTCCTCCCTCGGGCCGCCCTGCCTGGCAGACCCACACTCCCTAGAAGTGTGTTCCTGAGGCAGTTGGACAGTTGGGGAGGTGGAGGCTCTCCCAACATGGGAGGCCTGCCCAGAACATGGCTGTGTGTCCAAAGAGGATTCCCTGCACCTCTGGCGCTGGGCAGAGATTTTCTGCACACAGGAGACCCTTGGCACACACAGTGTTTCCCCATGGAAAGCAGTGTGAGAAAGAGCCCCCGCCAGGGAAGCATGGCACTCGCCCATCGAAGCCCTCCATGCAGCAGGCTGTCATGGACTCGGCTGCAGGCCTTTGTGGCTGGAGAGACTGCAGCTCCTCTGGAGGCTCTGGGTCCATTTGCACTCCCCTTGGAGGAAACGAGGTTGTGGGATGAGGTCCTTGCCCACAATGGCACACAGCCTGCTCCATTCGATGAGACGCACGTGTGGTGAGAGAGGCTTGTCAGCCCAGAAGCAAGCAGGGCAGCCAGGGAGGGGATCTGCATGCAGCTTGGAAGCCCTAGACTCCTGCCTCCCACCCAGGGAATGCCGGCTCTGCCCATCAGGCCCCATTCCCAAGTGGGCACCCAGCTTCAGCATCTGCCCTTTCCCAGCCATGGAACCATTCCCAGGCCACACCCTGAGCCCTGCCAAGGGTGACCTTGGCTCCCCGGGTGGGCTGAATGGCACGACTGTGTTAGGGGAGAGAAGGCCCAGGAGGCCTTCAGGGAACTGCCACCACATAGCAGTGCTCAGGAAAAGGCACTCTGCTTTCTGTAGGCTGGATGCACACTCGAGTTTTGGCTTGAGGCAGAGAGAGCTCAGCTAGGCGATTCCAGGCTGAAGGCAAAGCAGAGAGTTTTTTGGTGGAGCGATGGCACCATCTGCTGGCCAGCAAGCGTGGCAGGAGAAGCCTCACTCCAAATGAGTTCCTGAGGAAGTTTCCAAGCAGGAGGCACTCTGGCTCCCCAAGCTCCAGCGTCCTGCTTACGACTTCCCTGTGGCAACAGAGTGGGTGCCAAGGGCATGTGGGTTGGAGGGTGCTCAGAAGCCACAGGCGAGGCTTTCGGCCCCCAGTGTTCTCTGATGGAAAACACTGCAGGCCCGAGCATCCATGAACTCCTCCAAGGCTTTGCAGTGGGATAGCTGTCCATAGCAGATGGCTCCCTGCCAAGTGCTGCAGGCCTTTCTGGAGGGCTAAGCTGGAGCTTCCTTGCAGGCTGCTGGGCCAGGGGCATGTGTCCCCTGGGCCAGAAGGCTGCAGGAGGAGCTCCTAGCTAGGGGAGAGCAAGCACGTTGTTTCCTTGGCCTACACTGGCCTGTGAACACAGAGGCCAGCCAGCAGTGATGACAGCACAGGCAGCAAGGGGGTGTGGCAGGCAGCTAAGAGGCGGCAGGAGTCCCACTTGAAAGTGGGCTCATGACTGTTTGGTGCTCAGGCCCCAGTGCTCACGTGCACACACCGCCTCTGGACCTGCAGCTTCCCAGCAGTGCAAGAGACACACAGGCACCACCCTGGGGCCTTCTCGAATGAACTGTGCTCCATTGAGGTCCTGCTGGCTGGCAGTGGCCAAGGCCAGCACAGGCCCTCGGGAGGCCTGGCTGAGCCTGGGATGGGTCCGGACCTAGCAGTGCCCAGGGCAAGCCTGGGACTGCAGGCCAGGCTGCAGGCTCATTCCAGTTTGGGCCTGGTACGCAGAGCCTTCGGCTAGGACGTGCAGGGGGAAGGCTCAGCACAGTGGCTTTGGCCTGCAATCCACGTTCCTCCCTCGGGCCGCCCTGCCTGGCAGACCCACACTCCCTAGAAGTGTGTTCCTGAGGCAGCTGGACAGTTGGGGAGGTGGAGGCTCTCCCAACATGGGAGGCCTGCCCAGAACATGGCTGTGTGTCCAAAGAGGATTCCCTGCACCTCTGGCGCTGGGCAGAGATTTTCTGCACACAGGAGACCCTTGGCACACACAGTGTTTCCCCATGGAAAGCAGTGTGAGAAAGAGCCCCCACCAGGGAAGCATGGCACTCGCCCATCGAAGCCCTCCATGCAGCAGGCTGTCATGGACTCGGCTGCAGGCCTTTGTGGCTGGAGAGACTGCAGCTCCTCTGGAGGCTCTGGGTCCATTTGCACTCCCCTTGGAGGAAACGAGGTTGTGGGATGAGGTCCTTGCCCACAATGGCACTCAGCCTGCTCCATTCGATGAGACGCACGTGTGGTGAGAGAGGCTTGTCAGCCCAGAAGCAAGCAGGGCAGCCAGGGAGGGGATCTGCATGCAGCTTGGAAGCCCTAGACTGCTGCCTCCCACCCAGGGAATGCCGGCTCTGCCCATCAGGCCCCATTCCCAAGTGGGCACCCAGCTTCAGCATCTGCCCTTTCCCAGCCATGGAACCATTCCCAGGCCACACCCTGAGCCCTGCCAAGGGTGACCTTGGCTCCCCGGGTGGGCTGAATGGCACGACTGTGTTAGGGGAGAGAAGGCCCAGGAGGCCTTCAGGGAACTGCCACCACATAGCAGTGCTCAGGAAAAGGCACTCTGCTTTCTGTAGGCTGGATGCACACTCGAGTTTTGGCTTGAGGCAGAGAGAGCTCAGCTAGGCGATTCCAGGCTGAAGGCAAAGCAGAGAGTTTTTTGGTGGAGCGATGGCACCATCTGCTGGCCAGCAAGCGTGGCAGGAGAAGCCTCACTCCAAATGAGTTCCTGAGGAAGTTTCCAAGCAGGAGGCACTCTGGCTCCCCAAGCTCCAGAGTCCTGCTTACGACTTCCCTGTGGCAACAGAGTGGGTGCCAAGGGCATGTGGGTTGGAGGGTGCTCAGAAGCCACAGGCGAGGCTTTCGGCCCCCAGTGTTCTCTGATGGAAAACACTGCAGGCCCGAGCATCCATGAACTCCTCCAAGGCTTTGCAGTGGGATAGCTGTCCATAGCAGATGGCTCCCTGCCAAGTGCTGCAGGCCTTTCTGGAGGGCTAAGCTGGAGCTTCCTTGCAGGCTGCTGGGCCAGGGGCATGTGTCCCCTGGGCCAGAAGGCTGCAGGAGGAGCTCCTAGCTAGGGGAGAGCAAGCACGTTGTTTCCTTGGCCTACACTGGCCTGTGAACACAGAGGCCAGCCAGCAGTGATGACAGCACAGGCAGCAAGGGGGTGTGGCAGGCAGCTAAGAGGCGGCAGGAGTCCCACTTGAAAGTGGGCTCATGACTGTTTGGTGCTCAGGCCCCAGTGCTCACGTGCACACACAGCCTCTGGACCTGCAGCTTCCCAGCAGTGCAAGAGACACACAGGCACCACCCTGGGGCCTTCTCGAATGAACTGTGCTGCGTCGAGGTCCTGCTGGCTGGCAGTGGCCAAGGCCAGCACAGGCCCTCGGGAGGCCTGGCTGAGCCTGGGATGGGTCCGGACCTAGCAGTGCCCAGGGCAAGCCTGGGACTGCAGGCCAGGCTGCAGGCTCATTCCAGTTTGGGCCTGGTACGCAGAGCCTTCGGCTAGGACGTGCAGGGGGAAGGCTCAGCACAGTGGCTTTGGCCTGCAATCCACGTTCCTCCCTCGGGCTGCCCTGCCTGGCAGACCCACACTCCCTAGAAGTGTGTTCCTGAGGCAGTTGGACAGTTGGGGAGGTGGAGGCTCTCCCAACATGGGAGGCCTGCCCAGAAC
Organism: Hippopotamus amphibius kiboko; assembly: GCF_030028045.1. Lineage (NCBI taxonomy): Eukaryota > Metazoa > Chordata > Mammalia > Artiodactyla > Hippopotamidae > Hippopotamus > Hippopotamus amphibius. Next base: position 124,268,875 of record NC_080186.1, on the reverse strand, counting down.
ATGGCTGTGTGTCCAAAGAGGATTCCCTGCACCTCTGGCGCTGGGCAGAGATTTTCTGCACACAGGAGACCCTTGGCACACACAGTGTTTCCCCATGGAAAGCAGTGTGAGAAAGAGCCCCCGCCAGGGAAGCATGGCACTCGCCCATCGAAGCCCTCCATGCAGCAGGCTGTCATGGACTCGGCTGCAGGCCTTTGTGGCTGGAGAGACTGCAGCTCCTCTGGAGGCTCTGGGTCCATTTGCACTCCCCTTGGAGGAAACGAGGTTGTGGGATGAGGTCCTTGCCCACAATGGCACTCAGCCTGCTCCATTCGATGAGACGCACGTGTGGTGAGAGAGGCTTGTCAGCCCAGAAGCAAGCAGGGCAGCCAGGGAGGGGATCTGCATGCAGCTTGGAAGCCCTAGACTCCTGCCTCCCACCCAGGGAATGCCGGCTCTGCCCATCAGGCCCCATTCCCAAGTGGGCACCCAGCTTCAGCATCTGCCCTTTCCCAGCCATGGAACCATTCCCAGGCCACACCCTGAGCCCTGCCAAGGGTGACCTTGGCTCCCCGGGTGGGCTGAATGGCACGACTGTGTTAGGGGAGAGAAGGCCCAGGAGGCCTTCAGGGAACTGCCACCACATAGCAGTGCTCAGGAAAAGGCACTCTGCTTTCTGTAGGCTGGATGCACACTCGAGTTTTGGCTTGAGGCAGAGAGAGCTCAGCTAGGCGATTCCAGGCTGAAGGCAAAGCAGAGAGTTTTTTGGTGGAGCGATGGCACCATCTGCTGGCCAGCAAGCGTGGCAGGAGAAGCCTCACTCCAAATGAGTTCCTGAGGAAGTTTCCAAGCAGGAGGCACTCTGGCTCCCCAAGCTCCAGCGTCCTGCTTACGACTTCCCTGTGGCAACAGAGTGGGTGCCAAGGGCATGTGGGTTGGAGGGTGCTCAGAAGCCACAGGCGAGGCTTTCGGCCCCCAGTGTTCTCTGATGGAAAACACTGCAGGCCCGAGCATCCATGAACTCCTCCAAGGCTTTGCAGTGGGATAGCTGTCCATAGCAGATGGCTCCCTGCCAAGTGCTGCAGGCCTTTCTGGAGGGCTAAGCTGGAGCTTCCTTGCAGGCTGCTGGGCCAGGGGCATGTGTCCCCTGGGCCAGAAGGCTGCAGGAGGAGCTCCTAGCTAGGGGAGAGCAAGCACGTTGTTTCCTTGGCCTACACTGGCCTGTGAACACAGAGGCCAGCCAGCAGTGATGACAGCACAGGCAGCAAGGGGGTGTGGCAGGCAGCTAAGAGGCGGCAGGAGTCCCACTTGAAAGTGGGCTCATGACTGTTTGGTGCTCAGGCCCCAGTGCTCACGTGCACACACCGCCTCTGGACCTGCAGCTTCCCAGCAGTGCAAGAGACACACAGGCACCACCCTGGGGCCTTCTCGAATGAACTGTGCTCCATTGAGGTCCTGCTGGCTGGCAGTGGCCAAGGCCAGCACAGGCCCTCGGGAGGCCTGGCTGAGCCTGGGATGGGTCCGGACCTAGCAGTGCCCAGGGCAAGCCTGGGACTGCAGGCCAGGCTGCAGGCTCATTCCAGTTTGGGCCTGGTACGCAGAGCCTTCGGCTAGGACGTGCAGGGGGAAGGCTCAGCACAGTGGCTTTGGCCTGCAATCCACGTTCCTCCCTCGGGCCGCCCTGCCTGGCAGACCCACACTCCCTAGAAGTGTGTTCCTGAGGCAGTTGGACAGTTGGGGAGGTGGAGGCTCTCCCAACATGGGAGGCCTGCCCAGAACATGGCTGTGTGTCCAAAGAGGATTCCCTGCACCTCTGGCGCTGGGCAGAGATTTTCTGCACACAGGAGACCCTTGGCACACACAGTGTTTCCCCATGGAAAGCAGTGTGAGAAAGAGCCCCCACCAGGGAAGCATGGCACTCGCCCATCGAAGCCCTCCATGCAGCAGGCTGTCATGGACTCGGCTGCAGGCCTTTGTGGCTGGAGAGACTGCAGCTCCTCTGGAGGCTCTGGGTCCATTTGCACTCCCCTTGGAGGAAACGAGGTTGTGGGATGAGGTCCTTGCCCACAATGGCACTCAGCCTGCTCCATTCGATGAGACGCACGTGTGGTGAGAGAGGCTTGTCAGCCCAGAAGCAAGCAGGGCAGCCAGGGAGGGGATCTGCATGCAGCTTGGAAGCCCTAGACTGCTGCCTCCCACCCAGGGAATGCCGGCTCTGCCCATCAGGCCCCATTCCCAAGTGGGCACCCAGCTTCAGCATCTGCCCTTTCCCAGCCATGGAACCATTCCCAGGCCACACCCTGAGCCCTGCCAAGGGTGACCTTGGCTCCCCGGGTGGGCTGAATGGCACGACTGTGTTAGGGGAGAGAAGGCCCAGGAGGCCTTCAGGGAACTGCCACCACATAGCAGTGCTCAGGAAAAGGCACTCTGCTTTCTGTAGGCTGGATGCACACTCGAGTTTTGGCTTGAGGCAGAGAGAGCTCAGCTAGGCGATTCCAGGCTGAAGGCAAAGCAGAGAGTTTTTTGGTGGAGCGATGGCACCATCTGCTGGCCAGCAAGCGTGGCAGGAGAAGCCTCACTCCAAATGAGTTCCTGAGGAAGTTTCCAAGCAGGAGGCACTCTGGCTCCCCAAGCTCCAGAGTCCTGCTTACGACTTCCCTGTGGCAACAGAGTGGGTGCCAAGGGCATGTGGGTTGGAGGGTGCTCAGAAGCCACAGGCGAGGCTTTCGGCCCCCAGTGTTCTCTGATGGAAAACACTGCAGGCCCGAGCATCCATGAACTCCTCCAAGGCTTTGCAGTGGGATAGCTGTCCATAGCAGATGGCTCCCTGCCAAGTGCTGCAGGCCTTTCTGGAGGGCTAAGCTGGAGCTTCCTTGCAGGCTGCTGGGCCAGGGGCATGTGTCCCCTGGGCCAGAAGGCTGCAGGAGGAGCTCCTAGCTAGGGGAGAGCAAGCACGTTGTTTCCTTGGCCTACACTGGCCTGTGAACACAGAGGCCAGCCAGCAGTGATGACAGCACAGGCAGCAAGGGGGTGTGGCAGGCAGCTAAGAGGCGGCAGGAGTCCCACTTGAAAGTGGGCTCATGACTGTTTGGTGCTCAGGCCCCAGTGCTCACGTGCACACACCGCCTCTGGACCTGCAGCTTCCCAGCAGTGCAAGAGACACACAGGCACCACCCTGGGGCCTTCTCGAATGAACTGTGCTCCATTGAGGTCCTGCTGGCTGGCAGTGGCCAAGGCCAGCACAGGCCCTCGGGAGGCCTGGCTGAGCCTGGGATGGGTCCGGACCTAGCAGTGCCCAGGGCAAGCCTGGGACTGCAGGCCAGGCTGCAGGCTCATTCCAGTTTGGGCCTGGTACGCAGACCCTTCGGCTAGAACGTGCAGGGGGAAGGCTCAGCACAGTGGCTTTGGCCTGCAATCCACGTTCCTCCCTCGGGCCGCCCTGCCTGGCAGACCCACACTCCCTAGAAGTGTGTTCCTGAGGCAGTTGGACAGTTGGGGAGGTGGAGGCTCTCCCAACATGGGAGGCCTGCCCAGAACATGGCTGTGTGTCCAAAGAGGATTCCCTGCACCTCTGGCGCTGGGCAGAGATTTTCTGCACACAGGAGACCCTTGGCACACACAGTGTTTCCCCATGGAAAGCAGTGTGAGAAAGAGCCCCCGCCAGGGAAGCATGGCACTCGCCCATCGAAGCCCTCCATGCAGCAGGCTGTCATGGACTCGGCTGCAGGCCTTTGTGGCTGGAGAGACTGCAGCTCCTCTGGAGGCTCTGGGTCCATTTGCACTCCCCTTGGAGGAAACGAGGTTGTGGGATGAGGTCCTTGCCCACAATGGCACTCAGCCTGCTCCATTCGATGAGACGCACGTGTGGTGAGAGAGGCTTGTCAGCCCAGAAGCAAGCAGGGCAGCCAGGGAGGGGATCTGCATGCAGCTTGGAAGCCCTAGACTCCTGCCTCCCACCCAGGGAATGCCGGCTCTGCCCATCAGGCCCCATTCCCAAGTGGGCACCCAGCTTCAGCATCTGCCCTTTCCCAGCCATGGAACCATTCCCAGGCCACACCCTGAGCCCTGCCAAGGGTGACCTTGGCTCCCCGGGTGGGCTGAATGGCACGACTGTGTTAGGGGAGAGAAGGCCCAGGAGGCCTTCAGGGAACTGCCACCACATAGCAGTGCTCAGGAAAAGGCACTCTGCTTTCTGTAGGCTGGATGCACACTCGAGTTTTGGCTTGAGGCAGAGAGAGCTCAGCTAGGCGATTCCAGGCTGAAGGCAAAGCAGAGAGTTTTTTGGTGGAGCGATGGCACCATCTGCTGGCCAGCAAGCGTGGCAGGAGAAGCCTCACTCCAAATGAGTTCCTGAGGAAGTTTCCAAGCAGGAGGCACTCTGGCTCCCCAAGCTCCAGCGTCCTGCTTACGACTTCCCTGTGGCAACAGAGTGGGTGCCAAGGGCATGTGGGTTGGAGGGTGCTCAGAAGCCACAGGCGAGGCTTTCGGCCCCCAGTGTTCTCTGATGGAAAACACTGCAGGCCCGAGCATCCATGAACTCCTCCAAGGCTTTGCAGTGGGATAGCTGTCCATAGCAGATGGCTCCCTGCCAAGTGCTGCAGGCCTTTCTGGAGGGCTAAGCTGGAGCTTCCTTGCAGGCTGCTGGGCCAGGGGCATGTGTCCCCTGGGCCAGAAGGCTGCAGGAGGAGCTCCTAGCTAGGGGAGAGCAAGCACGTTGTTTCCTTGGCCTACACTGGCCTGTGAACACAGAGGCCAGCCAGCAGTGATGACAGCACAGGCAGCAAGGGGGTGTGGCAGGCAGCTAAGAGGCGGCAGGAGTCCCACTTGAAAGTGGGCTCATGACTGTTTGGTGCTCAGGCCCCAGTGCTCACGTGCACACACCGCCTCTGGACCTGCAGCTTCCCAGCAGTGCAAGAGACACACAGGCACCACCCTGGGGCCTTCTCGAATGAACTGTGCTCCATTGAGGTCCTGCTGGCTGGCAGTGGCCAAGGCCAGCACAGGCCCTCGGGAGGCCTGGCTGAGCCTGGGATGGGTCCGGACCTAGCAGTGCCCAGGGCAAGCCTGGGACTGCAGGCCAGGCTGCAGGCTCATTCCAGTTTGGGCCTGGTACGCAGAGCCTTCGGCTAGGACGTGCAGGGGGAAGGCTCAGCACAGTGGCTTTGGCCTGCAATCCACGTTCCTCCCTCGGGCCGCCCTGCCTGGCAGACCCACACTCCCTAGAAGTGTGTTCCTGAGGCAGTTGGACAGTTGGGGAGGTGGAGGCTCTCCCAACATGGGAGGCCTGCCCAGAACATGGCTGTGTGTCCAAAGAGGATTCCCTGCACCTCTGGCGCTGGGCAGAGATTTTCTGCACACAGGAGACCCTTGGCACACACAGTGTTTCCCCATGGAAAGCAGTGTGAGAAAGAGCCCCCACCAGGGAAGCATGGCACTCGCCCATCGAAGCCCTCCATGCAGCAGGCTGTCATGGACTCGGCTGCAGGCCTTTGTGGCTGGAGAGACTGCAGCTCCTCTGGAGGCTCTGGGTCCATTTGCACTCCCCTTGGAGGAAACGAGGTTGTGGGATGAGGTCCTTGCCCACAATGGCACTCAGCCTGCTCCATTCGATGAGACGCACGTGTGGTGAGAGAGGCTTGTCAGCCCAGAAGCAAGCAGGGCAGCCAGGGAGGGGATCTGCATGCAGCTTGGAAGCCCTAGACTGCTGCCTCCCACCCAGGGAATGCCGGCTCTGCCCATCAGGCCCCATTCCCAAGTGGGCACCCAGCTTCAGCATCTGCCCTTTCCCAGCCATGGAACCATTCCCAGGCCACACCCTGAGCCCTGCCAAGGGTGACCTTGGCTCCCCGGGTGGGCTGAATGGCACGACTGTGTTAGGGGAGAGAAGGCCCAGGAGGCCTTCAGGGAACTGCCACCACATAGCAGTGCTCAGGAAAAGGCACTCTGCTTTCTGTAGGCTGGATGCACACTCGAGTTTTGGCTTGAGGCAGAGAGAGCTCAGCTAGGCGATTCCAGGCTGAAGGCAAAGCAGAGAGTTTTTTGGTGGAGCGATGGCACCATCTGCTGGCCAGCAAGCGTGGCAGGAGAAGCCTCACTCCAAATGAGTTCCTGAGGAAGTTTCCAAGCAGGAGGCACTCTGGCTCCCCAAGCTCCAGAGTCCTGCTTACGACTTCCCTGTGGCAACAGAGTGGGTGCCAAGGGCATGTGGGTTGGAGGGTGCTCAGAAGCCACAGGCGAGGCTTTCGGCCCCCAGTGTTCTCTGATGGAAAACACTGCAGGCCCGAGCATCCATGAACTCCTCCAAGGCTTTGCAGTGGGATAGCTGTCCATAGCAGATGGCTCCCTGCCAAGTGCTGCAGGCCTTTCTGGAGGGCTAAGCTGGAGCTTCCTTGCAGGCTGCTGGGCCAGGGGCATGTGTCCCCTGGGCCAGAAGGCTGCAGGAGGAGCTCCTAGCTAGGGGAGAGCAAGCACGTTGTTTCCTTGGCCTACACTGGCCTGTGAACACAGAGGCCAGCCAGCAGTGATGACAGCACAGGCAGCAAGGGGGTGTGGCAGGCAGCTAAGAGGCGGCAGGAGTCCCACTTGAAAGTGGGCTCATGACTGTTTGGTGCTCAGGCCCCAGTGCTCACGTGCACACACCGCCTCTGGACCTGCAGCTTCCCAGCAGTGCAAGAGACACACAGGCACCACCCTGGGGCCTTCTCGAATGAACTGTGCTCCATTGAGGTCCTGCTGGCTGGCAGTGGCCAAGGCCAGCACAGGCCCTCGGGAGGCCTGGCTGAGCCTGGGATGGGTCCGGACCTAGCAGTGCCCAGGGCAAGCCTGGGACTGCAGGCCAGGCTGCAGGCTCATTCCAGTTTGGGCCTGGTACGCAGACCCTTCGGCTAGAACGTGCAGGGGGAAGGCTCAGCACAGTGGCTTTGGCCTGCAATCCACGTTCCTCCCTCGGGCCGCCCTGCCTGGCAGACCCACACTCCCTAGAAGTGTGTTCCTGAGGCAGTTGGACAGTTGGGGAGGTGGAGGCTCTCCCAACATGGGAGGCCTGCCCAGAACATGGCTGTGTGTCCAAAGAGGATTCCCTGCACCTCTGGCGCTGGGCAGAGATTTTCTGCACACAGGAGACCCTTGGCACACACAGTGTTTCCCCATGGAAAGCAGTGTGAGAAAGAGCCCCCGCCAGGGAAGCATGGCACTCGCCCATCGAAGCCCTCCATGCAGCAGGCTGTCATGGACTCGGCTGCAGGCCTTTGTGGCTGGAGAGACTGCAGCTCCTCTGGAGGCTCTGGGTCCATTTGCACTCCCCTTGGAGGAAACGAGGTTGTGGGATGAGGTCCTTGCCCACAATGGCACTCAGCCTGCTCCATTCGATGAGACGCACGTGTGGTGAGAGAGGCTTGTCAGCCCAGAAGCAAGCAGGGCAGCCAGGGAGGGGATCTGCATGCAGCTTGGAAGCCCTAGACTCCTGCCTCCCACCCAGGGAATGCCGGCTCTGCCCATCAGGCCCCATTCCCAAGTGGGCACCCAGCTTCAGCATCTGCCCTTTCCCAGCCATGGAACCATTCCCAGGCCACACCCTGAGCCCTGCCAAGGGTGACCTTGGCTCCCCGGGTGGGCTGAATGGCACGACTGTGTTAGGGGAGAGAAGGCCCAGGAGGCCTTCAGGGAACTGCCACCACATAGCAGTGCTCAGGAAAAGGCACTCTGCTTTCTGTAGGCTGGATGCACACTCGAGTTTTGGCTTGAGGCAGAGAGAGCTCAGCTAGGCGATTCCAGGCTGAAGGCAAAGCAGAGAGTTTTTTGGTGGAGCGATGGCACCATCTGCTGGCCAGCAAGCGTGGCAGGAGAAGCCTCACTCCAAATGAGTTCCTGAGGAAGTTTCCAAGCAGGAGGCACTCTGGCTCCCCAAGCTCCAGCGTCCTGCTTACGACTTCCCTGTGGCAACAGAGTGGGTGCCAAGGGCATGTGGGTTAGAGGGTGCTCAGAAGCCACAGGCGAGGCTTTCGGCCCCCAGTGTTCTCTGATGGAAAACACTGCAGGCCCGAGCATCCATGAACTCCTCCAAGGCTTTGCAGTGGGATAGCTGTCCATAGCAGATGGCTCCCTGCCAAGTGCTGCAGGCCTTTCTGGAGGGCTAAGCTGGAGCTTCCTTGCAGGCTGCTGGGCCAGGGGCATGTGTCCCCTGGGCCAGAAGGCTGCAGGAGGAGCTCCTAGCTAGGGGAGAGCAAGCACGTTGTTTCCTTGGCCTACACTGGCCTGTGAACACAGAGGCCAGCCAGCAGTGATGACAGCACAGGCAGCAAGGGGGTGTGGCAGGCAGCTAAGAGGCGGCAGGAGTCCCACTTGAAAGTGGGCTCATGACTGTTTGGTGCTCAGGCCCCAGTGCTCACGTGCACACACCGCCTCTGGACCTGCAGCTTCCCAGCAGTGCAAGAGACACACAGGCACCACCCTGGGGCCTTCTCGAATGAACTGTGCTCCATTGAGGTCCTGCTGGCTGGCAGTGGCCAAGGCCAGCACAGGCCCTCGGGAGGCCTGGCTGAGCCTGGGATGGGTCCGGACCTAGCAGTGCCCAGGGCAAGCCTGGGACTGCAGGCCAGGCTGCAGGCTCATTCCAGTTTGGGCCTGGTACGCAGAGCCTTCGGCTAGGACGTGCAGGGGGAAGGCTCAGCACAGTGGCTTTGGCCTGCAATCCACGTTCCTCCCTCGGGCCGCCCTGCCTGGCAGACCCACACTCCCTAGAAGTGTGTTCCTGAGGCAGTTGGACAGTTGGGGAGGTGGAGGCTCTCCCAACATGGGAGGCCTGCCCAGAACATGGCTGTGTGTCCAAAGAGGATTCCCTGCACCTCTGGCGCTGGGCAGAGATTTTCTGCACACAGGAGACCCTTGGCACACACAGTGTTTCCCCATGGAAAGCAGTGTGAGAAAGAGCCCCCACCAGGGAAGCATGGCACTCGCCCATCGAAGCCCTCCATGCAGCAGGCTGTCATGGACTCGGCTGCAGGCCTTTGTGGCTGGAGAGACTGCAGCTCCTCTGGAGGCTCTGGGTCCATTTGCACTCCCCTTGGAGGAAACGAGGTTGTGGGATGAGGTCCTTGCCCACAATGGCACTCAGCCTGCTCCATTCGATGAGACGCACGTGTGGTGAGAGAGGCTTGTCAGCCCAGAAGCAAGCAGGGCAGCCAGGGAGGGGATCTGCATGCAGCTTGGAAGCCCTAGACTGCTGCCTCCCACCCAGGGAATGCCGGCTCTGCCCATCAGGCCCCATTCCCAAGTGGGCACCCAGCTTCAGCATCTGCCCTTTCCCAGCCATGGAACCATTCCCAGGCCACACCCTGAGCCCTGCCAAGGGTGACCTTGGCTCCCCGGGTGGGCTGAATGGCACGACTGTGTTAGGGGAGAGAAGGCCCAGGAGGCCTTCAGGGAACTGCCACCACATAGCAGTGCTCAGGAAAAGGCACTCTGCTTTCTGTAGGCTGGATGCACACTCGAGTTTTGGCTTGAGGCAGAGAGAGCTCAGCTAGGCGATTCCAGGCTGAAGGCAAAGCAGAGAGTTTTTTGGTGGAGCGATGGCACCATCTGCTGGCCAGCAAGCGTGGCAGGAGAAGCCTCACTCCAAATGAGTTCCTGAGGAAGTTTCCAAGCAGGAGGCACTCTGGCTCCCCAAGCTCCAGAGTCCTGCTTACGACTTCCCTGTGGCAACAGAGTGGGTGCCAAGGGCATGTGGGTTGGAGGGTGCTCAGAAGCCACAGGCGAGGCTTTCGGCCCCCAGTGTTCTCTGATGGAAAACACTGCAGGCCCGAGCATCCATGAACTCCTCCAAGGCTTTGCAGTGGGATAGCTGTCCATAGCAGATGGCTCCCTGCCAAGTGCTGCAGGCCTTTCTGGAGGGCTAAGCTGGAGCTTCCTTGCAGGCTGCTGGGCCAGGGGCATGTGTCCCCTGGGCCAGAAGGCTGCAGGAGGAGCTCCTAGCTAGGGGAGAGCAAGCACGTTGTTTCCTTGGCCTACACTGGCCTGTGAACACAGAGGCCAGCCAGCAGTGATGACAGCACAGGCAGCAAGGGGGTGTGGCAGGCAGCTAAGAGGCGGCAGGAGTCCCACTTGAAAGTGGGCTCATGACTGTTTGGTGCTCAGGCCCCAGTGCTCACGTGCACACACCGCCTCTGGACCTGCAGCTTCCCAGCAGTGCAAGAGACACACAGGCACCACCCTGGGGCCTTCTCGAATGAACTGTGCTCCATTGAGGTCCTGCTGGCTGGCAGTGGCCAAGGCCAGCACAGGCCCTCGGGAGGCCTGGCTGAGCCTGGGATGGGTCCGGACCTAGCAGTGCCCAGGGCAAGCCTGGGACTGCAGGCCAGGCTGCAGGCTCATTCCAGTTTGGGCCTGGTACGCAGACCCTTCGGCTAGAACGTGCAGGGGGAAGGCTCAGCACAGTGGCTTTGGCCTGCAATCCACGTTCCTCCCTCGGGCCGCCCTGCCTGGCAGACCCACACTCCCTAGAAGTGTGTTCCTGAGGCAGTTGGACAGTTGGGGAGGTGGAGGCTCTCCCAACATGGGAGGCCTGCCCAGAACATGGCTGTGTGTCCAAAGAGGATTCCCTGCACCTCTGGCGCTGGGCAGAGATTTTCTGCACACAGGAGACCCTTGGCACACACAGTGTTTCCCCATGGAAAGCAGTGTGAGAAAGAGCCCCCGCCAGGGAAGCATGGCACTCGCCCATCGAAGCCCTCCATGCAGCAGGCTGTCATGGACTCGGCTGCAGGCCTTTGTGGCTGGAGAGACTGCAGCTCCTCTGGAGGCTCTGGGTCCATTTGCACTCCCCTTGGAGGAAACGAGGTTGTGGGATGAGGTCCTTGCCCACAATGGCACTCAGCCTGCTCCATTCGATGAGACGCACGTGTGGTGAGAGAGGCTTGTCAGCCCAGAAGCAAGCAGGGCAGCCAGGGAGGGGATTTGCATGCAGCTTGGAAGCCCTAGACTCCTGCCTCCCACCCAGGGAATGCCGGCTCTGCCCATCAGGCCCCATTCCCAAGTGGGCACCCAGCTTCAGCATCTGCCCTTTCCCAGCCATGGAACCATTCCCAGGCCACACCCTGAGCCCTGCCAAGGGTGACCTTGGCTCCCCGGGTGGGCTGAATGGCACGACTGTGTTAGGGGAGAGAAGGCCCAGGAGGCCTTCAGGGAACTGCCACCACATAGCAGTGCTCAGGAAAAGGCACTCTGCTTTCTGTAGGCTGGATGCACACTCGAGTTTTGGCTTGAGGCAGAGAGAGCTCAGCTAGGCGATTCCAGGCTGAAGGCAAAGCAGAGAGTTTTTTGGTGGAGCGATGGCACCATCTGCTGGCCAGCAAGCGTGGCAGGAGAAGCCTCACTCCAAATGAGTTCCTGAGGAAGTTTCCAAGCAGGAGGCACTCTGGCTCCCCAAGCTCCAGCGTCCTGCTTACGACTTCCCTGTGGCAACAGAGTGGGTGCCAAGGGCATGTGGGTTGGAGGGTGCTCAGAAGCCACAGGCGAGGCTTTGGGCACCCAGTGTTCTCTGATGGAAAACACTGCAGGCCCGAGCATCCATGAACTCCTCCAAGGCTTTGCAGTGGGATAGCTGTCCATAGCAGATGGCTCCCTGCCAAGTGCTGCAGGCCTTTCTGGAGGGCTAAGCTGGAGCTTCCTTGCAGGCTGCTGGGCCAGGGGCATGTGTCCCCTGGGCCAGAAGGCTGCAGGAGGAGCTCCTAGCTAGGGGAGAGCAAGCACGTTGTTTCCTTGGCCTACACTGGCCTGTGAACACAGAGGCCAGCCAGCAGTGATGACAGCACAGGCAGCAAGGGGCTGTGGCAGGCAGCTAAGAGGCGGCAGGAGTCCCACTTGAAAGTGGGCTCATGACTGTTTGGTGCTCAGGCCCCAGTGCTCACGTGCACACACCGCCTCTGGACCTGCAGCTTCCCAGCAGTGCAAGAGACACACAGGCACCACCCTGGGGCCTTCTCGAATGAACTGTGCTCCATTGAGGTCCTGCTGGCTGGCAGTGGCCAAGGCCAGCACAGGCCCTCGGGAGGCCTGGCTGAGCCTGGGATGGGTCCGGACCTAGCAGTGCCCAGGGCAAGCCTGGGACTGCAGGCCAGGCTGCAGGCTCATTCCAGTTTGGGCCTGGTACGCAGAGCCTTCGGCTAGGACGTGCAGGGGGAAGGCTCAGCACAGTGGCTTTGGCCTGCAATCCACGTTCCTCCCTCGGGCCGCCCTGCCTGGCAGACCCACACTCCCTAGAAGTGTGTTCCTGAGGCAGCTGGACAGTTGGGGAGGTGGAGGCTCTCCCAACATGGGAGGCCTGCCCAGAACATGGCTGTGTGTCCAAAGAGGATTCCCTGCACCTCTGGCGCTGGGCAGAGATTTTCTGCACACAGGAGACCCTTGGCACACACAGTGTTTCCCCATGGAAAGCAGTGTGAGAAAGAGCCCCCACCAGGGAAGCATGGCACTCGCCCATCGAAGCCCTCCATGCAGCAGGCTGTCATGGACTCGGCTGCAGGCCTTTGTGGCTGGAGAGACTGCAGCTCCTCTGGAGGCTCTGGGTCCATTTGCACTCCCCTTGGAGGAAACGAGGTTGTGGGATGAGGTCCTTGCCCACAATGGCACTCAGCCTGCTCCATTCGATGAGACGCACGTGTGGTGAGAGAGGCTTGTCAGCCCAGAAGCAAGCAGGGCAGCCAGGGAGGGGATCTGCATGCAGCTTGGAAGCCCTAGACTGCTGCCTCCCACCCAGGGAATGCCGGCTCTGCCCATCAGGCCCCATTCCCAAGTGGGCACCCAGCTTCAGCATCTGCCCTTTCCCAGCCATGGAACCATTCCCAGGCCACACCCTGAGCCCTGCCAAGGGTGACCTTGGCTCCCCGGGTGGGCTGAATGGCACGACTGTGTTAGGGGAGAGAAGGCCCAGGAGGCCTTCAGGGAACTGCCACCACATAGCAGTGCTCAGGAAAAGGCACTCTGCTTTCTGTAGGCTGGATGCACACTCGAGTTTTGGCTTGAGGCAGAGAGAGCTCAGCTAGGCGATTCCAGGCTGAAGGCAAAGCAGAGAGTTTTTTGGTGGAGCGATGGCACCATCTGCTGGCCAGCAAGCGTGGCAGGAGAAGCCTCACTCCAAATGAGTTCCTGAGGAAGTTTCCAAGCAGGAGGCACTCTGGCTCCCCAAGCTCCAGAGTCCTGCTTACGACTTCCCTGTGGCAACAGAGTGGGTGCCAAGGGCATGTGGGTTGGAGGGTGCTCAGAAGCCACAGGCGAGGCTTTCGGCCCCCAGTGTTCTCTGATGGAAAACACTGCAGGCCCGAGCATCCATGAACTCCTCCAAGGCTTTGCAGTGGGATAGCTGTCCATAGCAGATGGCTCCCTGCCAAGTGCTGCAGGCCTTTCTGGAGGGCTAAGCTGGAGCTTCCTTGCAGGCTGCTGGGCCAGGGGCATGTGTCCCCTGGGCCAGAAGGCTGCAGGAGGAGCTCCTAGCTAGGGGAGAGCAAGCACGTTGTTTCCTTGGCCTACACTGGCCTGTGAACACAGAGGCCAGCCAGCAGTGATGACAGCACAGGCAGCAAGGGGCTGTGGCAGGCAGCTAAGAGGCGGCAGGAGTCCCACTTGAAAGTGGGCTCATGACTGTTTGGTGCTCAGGCCCCAGTGCTCACGTGCACACACAGCCTCTGGACCTGCAGCTTCCCAGCAGTGCAAGAGACACACAGGCACCACCCTGGGGCCTTCTCGAATGAACTGTGCTGCGTCGAGGTCCTGCTGGCTGGCAGTGGCCAAGGCCAGCACAGGCCCTCGGGAGGCCTGGCTGAGCCTGGGATGGGTCCGGACCTAGCAGTGCCCAGGGCAAGCCTGGGACTGCAGGCCAGGCTGCAGGCTCATTCCAGTTTGGGCCTGGTACGCAGAGCCTTCGGCTAGGACGTGCAGGGGGAAGGCTCAGCACAGTGGCTTTGGCCTGCAATCCACGTTCCTCCCTCGGGCTGCCCTGCCTGGCAGACCCACACTCCCTAGAAGTGTGTTCCTGAGGCAGTTGGACAGTTGGGGAGGTGGAGGCTCTCCCAACATGGGAGGCCTGCCCAGAACATGGCTGTGTGTCCAAAGAGGATTCCCTGCACCTCTGGCGCTGGGCAGAGATTTTCTGCACACAGGAGACCCTTGGCACACACAGTGTTTCCCCATGGAAAGCAGTGTGAGAAAGAGCCCCCGCCAGGGAAGCATGGCACTCGCCCATCGAAGCCCTCCATGCAGCAGGCTGTCATGGACTCGGCTGCAGGCCTTTGTGGCTGGAGAGACTGCAGCTCCTCTGGAGGCTCTGGGTCCATTTGCACTCCCCTTGGAGGAAACGAGGTTGTGGGATGAGGTCCTTGCCCACAATGGCACTCAGCCTGCTCCATTCGATGAGACGCACGTGTGGTGAGAGAGGCTTGTCAGCCCAGAAGCAAGCAGGGCAGCCAGGGAGGGGATCTGCATGCAGCTTGGAAGCCCTAGACTCCTGCCTCCCACCCAGGGAATGCCGGCTCTGCCCATCAGGCCCCATTCCCAAGTGGGCACCCAGCTTCAGCATCTGCCCTTTCCCAGCCATGGAACCATTCCCAGGCCACACCCTGAGCCCTGCCAAGGGTGACCTTGGCTCCCCGGGTGGGCTGAATGGCACGACTGTGTTAGGGGAGAGAAGGCCCAGGAGGCCTTCAGGGAACTGCCACCACATAGCAGTGCTCAGGAAAAGGCACTCTGCTTTCTGTAGGCTGGATGCACACTCGAGTTTTGGCTTGAGGCAGAGAGAGCTCAGCTAGGCGATTCCAGGCTGAAGGCAAAGCAGAGAGTTTTTTGGTGGAGCGATGGCACCATCTGCTGGCCAGCAAGCGTGGCAGGAGAAGCCTCACTCCAAATGAGTTCCTGAGGAAGTTTCCAAGCAGGAGGCACTCTGGCTCCCCAAGCTCCAGCGTCCTGCTTACGACTTCCCTGTGGCAACAGAGTGGGTGCCAAGGGCATGTGGGTTGGAGGGTGCTCAGAAGCCACAGGCGAGGCTTTCGGCCCCCAGTGTTCTCTGATGGAAAACACTGCAGGCCCGAGCATCCATGAACTCCTCCAAGGCTTTGCAGTGGGATAGCTGTCCATAGCAGATGGCTCCCTGCCAAGTGCTGCAGGCCTTTCTGGAGGGCTAAGCTGGAGCTTCCTTGCAGGCTGCTGGGCCAGGGGCATGTGTCCCCTGGGCCAGAAGGCTGCAGGAGGAGCTCCTAGCTAGGGGAGAGCAAGCACGTTGTTTCCTTGGCCTACACTGGCCTGTGAACACAGAGGCCAGCCAGCAGTGATGACAGCACAGGCAGCAAGGGGGTGTGGCAGGCAGCTAAGAGGCGGCAGGAGTCCCACTTGAAAGTGGGCTCATGACTGTTTGGTGCTCAGGCCCCAGTGCTCACGTGCACACACCGCCTCTGGACCTGCAGCTTCCCAGCAGTGCAAGAGACACACAGGCACCACCCTGGGGCCTTCTCGAATGAACTGTGCTCCATTGAGGTCCTGCTGGCTGGCAGTGGCCAAGGCCAGCACAGGCCCTCGGGAGGCCTGGCTGAGCCTGGGATGGGTCCGGACCTAGCAGTGCCCAGGGCAAGCCTGGGACTGCAGGCCAGGCTGCAGGCTCATTCCAGTTTGGGCCTGGTACGCAGACCCTTCGGCTAGGACGTGCAGGGGGAAGGCTCAGCACAGTGGCTTTGGCCTGCAATCCACGTTCCTCCCTTGGGCCGCCCTGCCTGGCAGACCCACACTCCCTAGAAGTGTGTTCCTGAGGCAGTTGGACAGTTGGGGAGGTGGAGGCTCTCCCAACATGGGAGGCCTGCCCAGAACATGGCTGTGTGTCCAAAGAGGATTCCCTGCACCTCTGGCGCTGGGCAGAGATTTTCTGCACACAGGAGACCCTTGGCACACACAGTGTTTCCCCATGGAAAGCAGTGTGAGAAAGAGCCCCCACCAGGGAAGCATGGCACTCGCCCATCGAAGCCCTCCATGCAGCAGGCTGTCATGGACTCGGCTGCAGGCCTTTGTGGCTGGAGAGACTGCAGCTCCTCTGGAGGCTCTGGGTCCATTTGCACTCCCCTTGGAGGAAACGAGGTTGTGGGATGAGGTCCTTGCCCACAATGGCACTCAGCCTGCTCCATTCGATGAGACGCACGTGTGGTGAGAGAGGCTTGTCAGCCCAGAAGCAAGCAGGGCAGCCAGGGAGGGGATCTGCATGCAGCTTGGAAGCCCTAGACTGCTGCCTCCCACCCAGGGAATGCCGGCTCTGCCCATCAGGCCCCATTCCCAAGTGGGCACCCAGCTTCAGCATCTGCCCTTTCCCAGCCATGGAACCATTCCCAGGCCACACCCTGAGCCCTGCCAAGGGTGACCTTGGCTCCCCGGGTGGGCTGAATGGCACGACTGTGTTAGGGGAGAGAAGGCCCAGGAGGCCTTCAGGGAACTGCCACCACATAGCAGTGCTCAGGAAAAGGCACTCTGCTTTCTGTAGGCTGGATGCACACTCGAGTTTTGGCTTGAGGCAGAGAGAGCTCAGCTAGGCGATTCCAGGCTGAAGGCAAAGCAGAGAGTTTTTTGGTGGAGCGATGGCACCATCTGCTGGCCAGCAAGCGTGGCAGGAGAAGCCTCACTCCAAATGAGTTCCTGAGGAAGTTTCCAAGCAGGAGGCACTCTGGCTCCCCAAGCTCCAGAGTCCTGCTTACGACTTCCCTGTGGCAACAGAGTGGGTGCCAAGGGCATGTGGGTTGGAGGGTGCTCAGAAGCCACAGGCGAGGCTTTCGGCCCCCAGTGTTCTCTGATGGAAAACACTGCAGGCCCGAGCATCCATGAACTCCTCCAAGGCTTTGCAGTGGGATAGCTGTCCATAGCAGATGGCTCCCTGCCAAGTGCTGCAGGCCTTTCTGGAGGGCTAAGCTGGAGCTTCCTTGCAGGCTGCTGGGCCAGGGGCATGTGTCCCCTGGGCCAGAAGGCTGCAGGAGGAGCTCCTAGCTAGGGGAGAGCAAGCACGTTGTTTCCTTGGCCTACACTGGCCTGTGAACACAGAGGCCAGCCAGCAGTGATGACAGCACAGGCAGCAAGGGGGTGTGGCAGGCAGCTAAGAGGCGGCAGGAGTCCCACTTGAAAGTGGGCTCATGACTGTTTGGTGCTCAGGCCCCAGTGCTCACGTGCACACACCGCCTCTGGACCTGCAGCTTCCCAGCAGTGCAAGAGACACACAGGCACCACCCTGGGGCCTTCTCGAATGAACTGTGCTCCATTGAGGTCCTGCTGGCTGGCAGTGGCCAAGGCCAGCACAGGCCCTCGGGAGGCCTGGCTGAGCCTGGGATGGGTCCGGACCTAGCAGTGCCCAGGGCAAGCCTGGGACTGCAGGCCAGGCTGCAGGCTCATTCCAGTTTGGGCCTGGTACGCAGACCCTTCGGCTAGGACGTGCAGGGGGAAGGCTCAGCACAGTGGCTTTGGCCTGCAATCCACGTTCCTCCCTCGGGCCGCCCTGCCTGGCAGACCCACACTCCCTAGAAGTGTGTTCCTGAGGCAGTTGGACAGTTGGGGAGGTGGAGGCTCTCCCAACATGGGAGGCCTGCCCAGAACATGGCTGTGTGTCCAAAGAGGATTCCCTGCACCTCTGGCGCTGGGCAGAGATTTTCTGCACACAGGAGACCCTTGGCACACACAGTGTTTCCCCATGGAAAGCAGTGTGAGAAAGAGCCCCCGCCAGGGAAGCATGGCACTCGCCCATCGAAGCCCTCCATGCAGCAGGCTGTCATGGACTCGGCTGCAGGCCTTTGTGGCTGGAGAGACTGCAGCTCCTCTGGAGGCTCTGGGTCCATTTGCACTCCCCTTGGAGGAAACGAGGTTGTGGGATGAGGTCCTTGCCCACAATGGCACTCAGCCTGCTCCATTCGATGAGACGCACGTGTGGTGAGAGAGGCTTGTCAGCCCAGAAGCAAGCAGGGCAGCCAGGGAGGGGATCTGCATGCAGCTTGGAAGCCCTAGACTCCTGCCTCCCACCCAGGGAATGCCGGCTCTGCCCATCAGGCCCCATTCCCAAGTGGGCACCCAGCTTCAGCATCTGCCCTTTCCCAGCCATGGAACCATTCCCAGGCCACACCCTGAGCCCTGCCAAGGGTGACCTTGGCTCCCCGGGTGGGCTGAATGGCACGACTGTGTTAGGGGAGAGAAGGCCCAGGAGGCCTTCAGGGAACTGCCACCACATAGCAGTGCTCAGGAAAAGGCACTCTGCTTTCTGTAGGCTGGATGCACACTCGAGTTTTGGCTTGAGGCAGAGAGAGCTCAGCTAGGCGATTCCAGGCTGAAGGCAAAGCAGAGAGTTTTTTGGTGGAGCGATGGCACCATCTGCTGGCCAGCAAGCGTGGCAGGAGAAGCCTCACTCCAAATGAGTTCCTGAGGAAGTTTCCAAGCAGGAGGCACTCTGGCTCCCCAAGCTCCAGCGTCCTGCTTACGACTTCCCTGTGGCAACAGAGTGGGTGCCAAGGGCATGTGGGTTGGAGGGTGCTCAGAAGCCACAGGCGAGGCTTTCGGCCCCCAGTGTTCTCTGATGGAAAACACTGCAGGCCCGAGCATCCATGAACTCCTCCAAGGCTTTGCAGTGGGATAGCTGTCCATAGCAGATGGCTCCCTGCCAAGTGCTGCAGGCCTTTCTGGAGGGCTAAGCTGGAGCTTCCTTGCAGGCTGCTGGGCCAGGGGCATGTGTCCCCTGGGCCAGAAGGCTGCAGGAGGAGCTCCTAGCTAGGGGAGAGCAAGCACGTTGTTTCCTTGGCCTACACTGGCCTGTGAACACAGAGGCCAGCCAGCAGTGATGACAGCACAGGCAGCAAGGGGGTGTGGCAGGCAGCTAAGAGGCGGCAGGAGTCCCACTTGAAAGTGGGCTCATGACTGTTTGGTGCTCAGGCCCCAGTGCTCACGTGCACACACCGCCTCTGGACCTGCAGCTTCCCAGCAGTGCAAGAGACACACAGGCACCACCCTGGGGCCTTCTCGAATGAACTGTGCTCCATTGAGGTCCTGCTGGCTGGCAGTGGCCAAGGCCAGCACAGGCCCTCGGGAGGCCTGGCTGAGCCTGGGATGGGTCCGGACCTAGCAGTGCCCAGGGCAAGCCTGGGACTGCAGGCCAGGCTGCAGGCTCATTCCAGTTTGGGCCTGGTACGCAGACCCTTCGGCTAGGACGTGCAGGGGGAAGGCTCAGCACAGTGGCTTTGGCCTGCAATCCACGTTCCTCCCTCGGGCCGCCCTGCCTGGCAGACCCACACTCCCTAGAAGTGTGTTCCTGAGGCAGTTGGACAGTTGGGGAGGTGGAGGCTCTCCCAACATGGGAGGCCTGCCCAGAACATGGCTGTGTGTCCAAAGAGGATTCCCTGCACCTCTGGCGCTGGGCAGAGATTTTCTGCACACAGGAGACCCTTGGCACACACAGTGTTTCCCCATGGAAAGCAGTGTGAGAAAGAGCCCCCGCCAGGGAAGCATGGCACTCGCCCATCGAAGCCCTCCATGCAGCAGGCTGTCATGGACTCGGCTGCAGGCCTTTGTGGCTGGAGAGACTGCAGCTCCTCTGGAGGCTCTGGGTCCATTTGCACTCCCCTTGGAGGAAACGAGGTTGTGGGATGAGGTCCTTGCCCACAATGGCACTCAGCCTGCTCCATTCGATGAGACGCACGTGTGGTGAGAGAGGCTTGTCAGCCCAGAAGCAAGCAGGGCAGCCAGGGAGGGGATCTGCATGCAGCTTGGAAGCCCTAGACTCCTGCCTCCCACCCAGGGAATGCCGGCTCTGCCCATCAGGCCCCATTCCCAAGTGGGCACCCAGCTTCAGCATCTGCCCTTTCCCAGCCATGGAACCATTCCCAGGCCACACCCTGAGCCCTGCCAAGGGTGACCTTGGCTCCCCGGGTGGGCTGAATGGCACGACTGTGTTAGGGGAGAGAAGGCCCAGGAGGCCTTCAGGGAACTGCCACCACATAGCAGTGCTCAGGAAAAGGCACTCTGCTTTCTGTAGGCTGGATGCACACTCGAGTTTTGGCTTGAGGCAGAGAGAGCTCAGCTAGGCGATTCCAGGCTGAAGGCAAAGCAGAGAGTTTTTTGGTGGAGCGATGGCACCATCTGCTGGCCAGCAAGCGTGGCAGGAGAAGCCTCACTCCAAATGAGTTCCTGAGGAAGTTTCCAAGCAGGAGGCACTCTGGCTCCCCAAGCTCCAGCGTCCTGCTTACGACTTCCCTGTGGCAACAGAGTGGGTGCCAAGGGCATGTGGGTTGGAGGGTGCTCAGAAGCCACAGGCGAGGCTTTCGGCCCCCAGTGTTCTCTGATGGAAAACACTGCAGGCCCGAGCATCCATGAACTCCTCCAAGGCTTTGCAGTGGGATAGCTGTCCATAGCAGATGGCTCCCTGCCAAGTGCTGCAGGCCTTTCTGGAGGGCTAAGCTGGAGCTTCCTTGCAGGCTGCTGGGCCAGGGGCATGTGTCCCCTGGGCCAGAAGGCTGCAGGAGGAGCTCCTAGCTAGGGGAGAGCAAGCACGTTGTTTCCTTGGCCTACACTGGCCTGTGAACACAGAGGCCAGCCAGCAGTGATGACAGCACAGGCAGCAAGGGGGTGTGGCAGGCAGCTAAGAGGCGGCAGGAGTCCCACTTGAAAGTGGGCTCATGACTGTTTGGTGCTCAGGCCCCAGTGCTCACGTGCACACACCGCCTCTGGACCTGCAGCTTCCCAGCAGTGCAAGAGACACACAGGCACCACCCTGGGGCCTTCTCGAATGAACTGTGCTCCATTGAGGTCCTGCTGGCTGGCAGTGGCCAAGGCCAGCACAGGCCCTCGGGAGGCCTGGCTGAGCCTGGGATGGGTCCGGACCTAGCAGTGCCCAGGGCAAGCCTGGGACTGCAGGCCAGGCTGCAGGCTCATTCCAGTTTGGGCCTGGTACGCAGAGCCTTCGGCTAGGACGTGCAGGGGGAAGGCTCAGCACAGTGGCTTTGGCCTGCAATCCACGTTCCTCCCTCGGGCCGCCCTGCCTGGCAGACCCACACTCCCTAGAAGTGTGTTCCTGAGGCAGTTGGACAGTTGGGGAGGTGGAGGCTCTCCCAACATGGGAGGCCTGCCCAGAACATGGCTGTGTGTCCAAAGAGGATTCCCTGCACCTCTGGCGCTGGGCAGAGATTTTCTGCACACAGGAGACCCTTGGCACACACAGTGTTTCCCCATGGAAAGCAGTGTGAGAAAGAGCCCCCACCAGGGAAGCATGGCACTCGCCCATCGAAGCCCTCCATGCAGCAGGCTGTCATGGACTCGGCTGCAGGCCTTTGTGGCTGGAGAGACTGCAGCTCCTCTGGAGGCTCTGGGTCCATTTGCACTCCCCTTGGAGGAAACGAGGTTGTGGGATGAGGTCCTTGCCCACAATGGCACTCAGCCTGCTCCATTCGATGAGACGCACGTGTGGTGAGAGAGGCTTGTCAGCCCAGAAGCAAGCAGGGCAGCCAGGGAGGGGATCTGCATGCAGCTTGGAAGCCCTAGACTCCTGCCTCCCACCCAGGGAATGCCGGCTCTGCCCATCAGGCCCCATTCCCAAGTGGGCACCCAGCTTCAGCATCTGCCCTTTCCCAGCCATGGAACCATTCCCAGGCCACACCCTGAGCCCTGCCAAGGGTGACCTTGGCTCCCCGGGTGGGCTGAATGGCACGACTGTGTTAGGGGAGAGAAGGCCCAGGAGGCCTTCAGGGAACTGCCACCACATAGCAGTGCTCAGGAAAAGGCACTCTGCTTTCTGTAGGCTGGATGCACACTCGAGTTTTGGCTTGAGGCAGAGAGAGCTCAGCTAGGCGATTCCAGGCTGAAGGCAAAGCAGAGAGTTTTTTGGTGGAGCGATGGCACCATCTGCTGGCCAGCAAGCGTGGCAGGAGAAGGCTCACTCCAAATGAGTTCCTGAGGAAGTTTCCAAGCAGGAGGCACTCTGGCTCCCCAAGCTCCAGAGTCCTGCTTACGACTTCCCTGTGGCAACAGAGTGGGTGCCAAGGGCATGTGGCTTGGAGGGTGCTCAGAAGCCACAGGCGAGGCTTTCGGCCCCCAGTGTTCTCTGATGGAAAACACTGCAGGCCCGAGCATCCATGAACTCCTCCAAGGCTTTGCAGTGGGATAGCTGTCCATAGCAGATGGCTCCCTGCCAAGTGCTGCAGGCCTTTCTGGAGGGCTAAGCTGGAGCTTCCTTGCAGGCTGCTGGGCCAGGGGCATGTGTCCCCTGGGCCAGAAGGCTGCAGGAGGAGCTCCTAGCTAGGGGAGAGCAAGCACGTTGTTTCCTTGGCCTACACTGGCCTGTGAACACAGAGGCCAGCCAGCAGTGATGACAGCACAGGCAGCAAGGGGGTGTGGCAGGCAGCTAAGAGGCGGCAGGAGTCCCACTTGAAAGTGGGCTCATGACTGTTTGGTGCTCAGGCCCCAGTGCTCACGTGCACACACCGCCTCTGGACCTGCAGCTTCCCAGCAGTGCAAGAGACACACAGGCACCACCCTGGGGCCTTCTCGAATGAACTGTGCTCCATTGAGGTCCTGCTGGCTGGCAGTGGCCAAGGCCAGCACAGGCCCTCGGGAGGCCTGGCTGAGCCTGGGATGGGTCCGGACCTAGCAGTGCCCAGGGCAAGCCTGGGACTGCAGGCCAGGCTGCAGGCTCATTCCAGTTTGGGCCTGGTACGCAGAGCCTTCGGCTAGGACGTGCAGGGGGAAGGCTCAGCACAGTGG
This sequence comes from Hippopotamus amphibius kiboko, assembly GCF_030028045.1. Lineage (NCBI taxonomy): Eukaryota > Metazoa > Chordata > Mammalia > Artiodactyla > Hippopotamidae > Hippopotamus > Hippopotamus amphibius. Next base: position 124,246,156 of record NC_080186.1, on the reverse strand, counting down.
CTTTGGCCTGCAATCCACGTTCCTCCCTCGGGCCGCCCTGCCTGGCAGACCCACACTCCCTAGAAGTGTGTTCCTGAGGCAGTTGGACAGTTGGGGAGGTGGAGGCTCTCCCAACATGGGAGGCCTGCCCAGAACATGGCTGTGTGTCCAAAGAGGATTCCCTGCACCTCTGGCGCTGGGCAGAGATTTTCTGCACACAGGAGACCCTTGGCACACACAGTGTTTCCCCATGGAAAGCAGTGTGAGAAAGAGCCCCCGCCAGGGAAGCATGGCACTCGCCCATCGAAGCCCTCCATGCAGCAGGCTGTCATGGACTCGGCTGCAGGCCTTTGTGGCTGGAGAGACTGCAGCTCCTCTGGAGGCTCTGGGTCCATTTGCACTCCCCTTGGAGGAAACGAGGTTGTGGGATGAGGTCCTTGCCCACAATGGCACTCAGCCTGCTCCATTCGATGAGACGCACGTGTGGTGAGAGAGGCTTGTCAGCCCAGAAGCAAGCAGGGCAGCCAGGGAGGGGATCTGCATGCAGCTTGGAAGCCCTAGACTCCTGCCTCCCACCCAGGGAATGCCGGCTCTGCCCATCAGGCCCCATTCCCAAGTGGGCACCCAGCTTCAGCATCTGCCCTTTCCCAGCCATGGAACCATTCCCAGGCCACACCCTGAGCCCTGCCAAGGGTGACCTTGGCTCCCCGGGTGGGCTGAATGGCACGACTGTGTTAGGGGAGAGAAGGCCCAGGAGGCCTTCAGGGAACTGCCACCACATAGCAGTGCTCAGGAAAAGGCACTCTGCTTTCTGTAGGCTGGATGCACACTCGAGTTTTGGCTTGAGGCAGAGAGAGCTCAGCTAGGCGATTCCAGGCTGAAGGCAAAGCAGAGAGTTTTTTGGTGGAGCGATGGCACCATCTGCTGGCCAGCAAGCGTGGCAGGAGAAGCCTCACTCCAAATGAGTTCCTGAGGAAGTTTCCAAGCAGGAGGCACTCTGGCTCCCCAAGCTCCAGCGTCCTGCTTACGACTTCCCTGTGGCAACAGAGTGGGTGCCAAGGGCATGTGGGTTGGAGGGTGCTCAGAAGCCACAGGCGAGGCTTTCGGCCCCCAGTGTTCTCTGATGGAAAACACTGCAGGCCCGAGCATCCATGAACTCCTCCAAGGCTTTGCAGTGGGATAGCTGTCCATAGCAGATGGCTCCCTGCCAAGTGCTGCAGGCCTTTCTGGAGGGCTAAGCTGGAGCTTCCTTGCAGGCTGCTGGGCCAGGGGCATGTGTCCCCTGGGCCAGAAGGCTGCAGGAGGAGCTCCTAGCTAGGGGAGAGCAAGCACGTTGTTTCCTTGGCCTACACTGGCCTGTGAACACAGAGGCCAGCCAGCAGTGATGACAGCACAGGCAGCAAGGGGGTGTGGCAGGCAGCTAAGAGGCGGCAGGAGTCCCACTTGAAAGTGGGCTCATGACTGTTTGGTGCTCAGGCCCCAGTGCTCACGTGCACACACCGCCTCTGGACCTGCAGCTTCCCAGCAGTGCAAGAGACACACAGGCACCACCCTGGGGCCTTCTCGAATGAACTGTGCTCCATTGAGGTCCTGCTGGCTGGCAGTGGCCAAGGCCAGCACAGGCCCTCGGGAGGCCTGGCTGAGCCTGGGATGGGTCCGGACCTAGCAGTGCCCAGGGCAAGCCTGGGACTGCAGGCCAGGCTGCAGGCTCATTCCAGTTTGGGCCTGGTACGCAGAGCCTTCGGCTAGGACGTGCAGGGGGAAGGCTCAGCACAGTGGCTTTGGCCTGCAATCCACGTTCCTCCCTCGGGCCGCCCTGCCTGGCAGACCCACACTCCCTAGAAGTGTGTTCCTGAGGCAGTTGGACAGTTGGGGAGGTGGAGGCTCTCCCAACATGGGAGGCCTGCCCAGAACATGGCTGTGTGTCCAAAGAGGATTCCCTGCACCTCTGGCGCTGGGCAGAGATTTTCTGCACACAGGAGACCCTTGGCACACACAGTGTTTCCCCATGGAAAGCAGTGTGAGAAAGAGCCCCCGCCAGGGAAGCATGGCACTCGCCCATCGAAGCCCTCCATGCAGCAGGCTGTCATGGACTCGGCTGCAGGCCTTTGTGGCTGGAGAGACTGCAGCTCCTCTGGAGGCTCTGGGTCCATTTGCACTCCCCTTGGAGGAAACGAGGTTGTGGGATGAGGTCCTTGCCCACAATGGCACTCAGCCTGCTCCATTCGATGAGACGCACGTGTGGTGAGAGAGGCTTGTCAGCCCAGAAGCAAGCAGGGCAGCCAGGGAGGGGATCTGCATGCAGCTTGGAAGCCCTAGACTGCTGCCTCCCACCCAGGGAATGCCGGCTCTGCCCATCAGGCCCCATTCCCAAGTGGGCACCCAGCTTCAGCATCTGCCCTTTCCCAGCCATGGAACCATTCCCAGGCCACACCCTGAGCCCTGCCAAGGGTGACCTTGGCTCCCCGGGTGGGCTGAATGGCACGACTGTGTTAGGGGAGAGAAGGCCCAGGAGGCCTTCAGGGAACTGCCACCACATAGCAGTGCTCAGGAAAAGGCACTCTGCTTTCTGTAGGCTGGATGCACACTCGAGTTTTGGCTTGAGGCAGAGAGAGCTCAGCTAGGCGATTCCAGGCTGAAGGCAAAGCAGAGAGTTTTTTGGTGGAGCGATGGCACCATCTGCTGGCCAGCAAGCGTGGCAGGAGAAGCCTCACTCCAAATGAGTTCCTGAGGAAGTTTCCAAGCAGGAGGCACTCTGGCTCCCCAAGCTCCAGCGTCCTGCTTACGACTTCCCTGTGGCAACAGAGTGGGTGCCAAGGGCATGTGGGTTGGAGGGTGCTCAGAAGCCACAGGCGAGGCTTTGGGCACCCAGTGTTCTCTGATGGAAAACACTGCAGGCCCGAGCATCCATGAACTCCTCCAAGGCTTTGCAGTGGGATAGCTGTCCATAGCAGATGGCTCCCTGCCAAGTGCTGCAGGCCTTTCTGGAGGGCTAAGCTGGAGCTTCCTTGCAGGCTGCTGGGTCAGGGGCATGTGTCCCCTGGGCCAGAAGGCTGCAGGAGGAGCTCCTAGCTAGGGGAGAGCAAGCACGTTGTTTCCTTGGCCTACACTGGCCTGTGAACACAGAGGCCAGCCAGCAGTGATGACAGCACAGGCAGCAAGGGGGTGTGGCAGGCAGCTAAGAGGCGGCAGGAGTCCCACTTGAAAGTGGGCTCATGACTGTTTGGTGCTCAGGCCCCAGTGCTCACGTGCACACACCGCCTCTGGACCTGCAGCTTCCCAGCAGTGCAAGAGACACACAGGCACCACCCTGGGTCCTTCTCGAATGAACTGTGCTCCATTGAGGTCCTGCTGGCTGGCAGTGGCCAAGGCCAGCACAGGCCCTCGGGAGGCCTGGCTGAGCCTGGGATGGGTCCGGACCTAGCAGTGCCCAGGGCAAGCCTGGGACTGCAGGCCAGGCTGCAGGCTCATTCCAGTTTGGGCCTGGTACGCAGAGCCTTCGGCTAGGACGTGCAGGGGGAAGGCTCAGCACAGTGGCTTTGGCCTGCAATCCACGTTCCTCCCTCGGGCCGCCCTGCCTGGCAGACCCACACTCCCTAGAAGTGTGTTCCTCAGGCAGTTGGACAGTTGGGGAGGTGGAGGCTCTCCCAACATGGGAGGCCTGCCCAGAACATGGCTGTGTGTCCAAAGAGGATTCCCTGCACCTCTGGCGCTGGGCAGAGATTTTCTGCACACAGGAGACCCTTGGCACACACAGTGTTTCCCCATGGAAAGCAGTGTGAGAAAGAGCCCCCGCCAGGGAAGCATGGCACTCGCCCATCGAAGCCCTTCATGCAGCAGGCTGTCATGGACTCGGCTGCAGGCCTTTGTGGCTGGAGAGACTGCAGCTCCTCTGGAGGCTCTGGGTCCATTTGCACTCCCCTTGGAGGAAACGAGGTTGTGGGATGAGGTCCTTGCCCACAATGGCACTCAGCCTGCTCCATTCGATGAGACGCACGTGTGGTGAGAGAGGCTTGTCAGCCCAGAAGCAAGCAGGGCAGCCAGGGAGGGGATCTGCATGCAGCTTGGAAGCCCTAGACTGCTGCCTCCCACCCAGGGAATGCCGGCTCTGCCCATCAGGCCCCATTCCCAAGTGGGCACCCAGCTTCAGCATCTGCCCTTTCCCAGCCATGGAACCATTCCCAGGCCACACCCTGAGCCCTGCCAAGGGTGACCTTGGCTCCCCGGGTGGGCTGAATGGCACGACTGTGTTAGGGGAGAGAAGGCCCAGGAGGCCTTCAGGGAACTGCCACCACATAGCAGTGCTCAGGAAAAGGCACTCTGCTTTCTGTAGGCTGGATGCACACTCGAGTTTTGGCTTGAGGCAGAGAGAGCTCAGCTAGGCGATTCCAGGCTGAAGGCAAAGCAGAGAGTTTTTTGGTGGAGCGATGGCACCATCTGCTGGCCAGCAAGCGTGGCAGGAGAAGCCTCACTCCAAATGAGTTCCTGAGGAAGTTTCCAAGCAGGAGGCACTCTGGCTCCCCAAGCTCCAGCGTCCTGCTTACGACTTCCCTGTGGCAACAGAGTGGGTGCCAAGGGCATGTGGGTTGGAGGGTGCTCAGAAGCCACAGGCGAGGCTTTGGGCACCCAGTGTTCTCTGATGGAAAACACTGCAGGCCCGAGCATCCATGAACTCCTCCAAGGCTTTGCAGTGGGATAGCTGTCCATAGCAGATGGCTCCCTGCCAAGTGCTGCAGGCCTTTCTGGAGGGCTAAGCTGGAGCTTCCTTGCAGGCTGCTGGGCCAGGGGCATGTGTCCCCTGGGCCAGAAGGCTGCAGGAGGAGCTCCTAGCTAGGGGAGAGCAAGCACGTTGTTTCCTTGGCCTACACTGGCCTGTGAACACAGAGGCCAGCCAGCAGTGATGACAGCACAGGCAGCAAGGGGGTGTGGCAGGCAGCTAAGAGGCGGCAGGAGTCCCACTTGAAAGTGGGCTCATGACTGTTTGGTGCTCAGGCCCCAGTGCTCACGTGCACACACCGCCTCTGGACCTGCAGCTTCCCAGCAGTGCAAGAGACACACAGGCACCACCCTGGGGCCTTCTCGAATGAACTGTGCTCCATTGAGGTCCTGCTGGCTGGCAGTGGCCAAGGCCAGCACAGGCCCTCGGGAGGCCTGGCTGAGCCTGGGATGGGTCCGGACCTAGCAGTGCCCAGGGCAAGCCTGGGACTGCAGGCCAGGCTGCAGGCTCATTCCAGTTTGGGCCTGGTACGCAGAGCCTTCGGCTAGGACGTGCAGGGGGAAGGCTCAGCACAGTGGCTTTGGCCTGCAATCCACGTTCCTCCCTCGGGCCGCCCTGCCTGGCAGACCCACACTCCCTAGAAGTGTGTTCCTGAGGCAGTTGGACAGTTGGGGAGGTGGAGGCTCTCCCAACATGGGAGGCCTGCCCAGAACATGGCTGTGTGTCCAAAGAGGATTCCCTGCACCTCTGGCGCTGGGCAGAGATTTTCTGCACACAGGAGACCCTTGGCACACACAGTGTTTCCCCATGGAAAGCAGTGTGAGAAAGAGCCCCCGCCAGGGAAGCATGGCACTCGCCCATCGAAGCCCTCCATGCAGCAGGCTGTCATGGACTCGGCTGCAGGCCTTTGTGGCTGGAGAGACTGCAGCTCCTCTGGAGGCTCTGGGTCCATTTGCACTCCCCTTGGAGGAAACGAGGTTGTGGGATGAGGTCCTTGCCCACAATGGCACTCAGCCTGCTCCATTCGATGAGACGCACGTGTGGTGAGAGAGGCTTGTCAGCCCAGAAGCAAGCAGGGCAGCCAGGGAGGGGATCTGCATGCAGCTTGGAAGCCCTAGACTGCTGCCTCCCACCCAGGGAATGCCGGCTCTGCCCATCAGGCCCCATTCCCAAGTGGGCACCCAGCTTCAGCATCTGCCCTTTCCCAGCCATGGAACCATTCCCAGGCCACACCCTGAGCCCTGCCAAGGGTGACCTTGGCTCCTCGGGTGGGCTGAATGGCACGACTGTGTTAGGGGAGAGAAGGCCCAGGAGGCCTTCAGGGAACTGCCACCACATAGCAGTGCTCAGGAAAAGGCACTCTGCTTTCTGTAGGCTGGATGCACACTCGAGTTTTGGCTTGAGGCAGAGAGAGCTCAGCTAGGCGATTCCAGGCTGAAGGCAAAGCAGAGAGTTTTTTGGTGGAGCGATGGCACCATCTGCTGGCCAGCAAGCGTGGCAGGAGAAGCCTCACTCCAAATGAGTTCCTGAGGAAGTTTCCAAGCAGGAGGCACTCTGGCTCCCCAAGCTCCAGCGTCCTGCTTACGACTTCCCTGTGGCAACAGAGTGGGTGCCAAGGGCATGTGGGTTGGAGGGTGCTCAGAAGCCACAGGCGAGGCTTTGGGCACCCAGTGTTCTCTGATGGAAAACACTGCAGGCCCGAGCATCCATGAACTCCTCCAAGGCTTTGCAGTGGGATAGCTGTCCATAGCAGATGGCTCCCTGCCAAGTGCTGCAGGCCTTTCTGGAGGGCTAAGCTGGAGCTTCCTTGCAGGCTGCTGGGCCAGGGGCATGTGTCCCCTGGGCCAGAAGGCTGCAGGAGGAGCTCCTAGCTAGGGGAGAGCAAGCACGTTGTTTCCTTGGCCTACACTGGCCTGTGAACACAGAGGCCAGCCAGCAGTGATGACAGCACAGGCAGCAAGGGGGTGTGGCAGGCAGCTAAGAGGCGGCAGGAGTCCCACTTGAAAGTGGGCTCATGACTGTTTGGTGCTCAGGCCCCAGTGCTCACGTGCACACACCGCCTCTGGACCTGCAGCTTCCCAGCAGTGCAAGAGACACACAGGCACCACCCTGGGGCCTTCTCGAATGAACTGTGCTCCATTGAGGTCCTGCTGGCTGGCAGTGGCCAAGGCCAGCACAGGCCCTCGGGAGGCCTGGCTGAGCCTGGGATGGGTCCGGACCTAGCAGTGCCCAGGGCAAGCCTGGGACTGCAGGCCAGGCTGCAGGCTCATTCCAGTTTGGGCCTGGTACCCAGACCCTTCGGCTAGGACGTGCAGGGGGAAGGCTCAGCACAGTGGCTTTGGCCTGCAATCCACGTTCCTCCCTCGGGCCGCCCTGCCTGGCAGACCCACACTCCCTAGAAGTGTGTTCCTGAGGCAGTTGGACAGTTGGGGAGGTGGAGGCTCTCCCAACATGGGAGGCCTGCCCAGAACATGGCTGTGTGTCCAAAGAGGATTCCCTGCACCTCTGGCGCTGGGCAGAGATTTTCTGCACACAGGAGACCCTTGGCACACACAGTGTTTCCCCATGGAAAGCAGTGTGAGAAAGAGCCCCCGCCAGGGAAGCATGGCACTCGCCCATCGAAGCCCTCCATGCAGCAGGCTGTCATGGACTCGGCTGCAGGCCTTTGTGGCTGGAGAGACTGCAGCTCCTCTGGAGGCTCTGGGTCCATTTGCACTCCCCTTGGAGGAAACGAGGTTGTGGGATGAGGTCCTTGCCCACAATGGCACTCAGCCTGCTCCATTCGATGAGACGCACGTGTGGTGAGAGAGGCTTGTCAGCCCAGAAGCAAGCAGGGCAGCCAGGGAGGGGATCTGCATGCAGCTTGGAAGCCCTAGACTGCTGCCTCCCACCCAGGGAATGCCGGCTCTGCCCATCAGGCCCCATTCCCAAGTGGGCACCCAGCTTCAGCATCTGCCCTTTCCCAGCCATGGAACCATTCCCAGGCCACACCCTGAGCCCTGCCAAGGGTGACCTTGGCTCCCCGGGTGGGCTGAATGGCACGACTGTGTTAGGGGAGAGAAGGCCCAGGAGGCCTTCAGGGAACTGCCACCACATAGCAGTGCTCAGGAAAAGGCACTCTGCTTTCTGTAGGCTGGATGCACACTCGAGTTTTGGCTTGAGGCAGAGAGAGCTCAGCTAGGCGATTCCAGGCTGAAGGCAAAGCAGAGAGTTTTTTGGTGGAGCGATGGCACCATCTGCTGGCCAGCAAGCGTGGCAGGAGAAGCCTCACTCCAAATGAGTTCCTGAGGAAGTTTCCAAGCAGGAGGCACTCTGGCTCCCCAAGCTCCAGCGTCCTGCTTACGACTTCCCTGTGGCAACAGAGTGGGTGCCAAGGGCATGTGGGTTGGAGGGTGCTCAGAAGCCACAGGCGAGGCTTTGGGCACCCAGTGTTCTCTGATGGAAAACACTGCAGGCCCGAGCATCCATGAACTCCTCCAAGGCTTTGCAGTGGGATAGCTGTCCATAGCAGATGGCTCCCTGCCAAGTGCTGCAGGCCTTTCTGGAGGGCTAAGCTGGAGCTTCCTTGCAGGCTGCTGGGCCAGGGGCATGTGTCCCCTGGGCCAGAAGGCTGCAGGAGGAGCTCCTAGCTAGGGGAGAGCAAGCACGTTGTTTCCTTGGCCTACACTGGCCTGTGAACACAGAGGCCAGCCAGCAGTGATGACAGCACAGGCAGCAAGGGGGTGTGGCAGGCAGCTAAGAGGCGGCAGGAGTCCCACTTGAAAGTGGGCTCATGACTGTTTGGTGCTCAGGCCCCAGTGCTCACGTGCACACACCGCCTCTGGACCTGCAGCTTCCCAGCAGTGCAAGAGACACACAGGCACCACCCTGGGGCCTTCTCGAATGAACTGTGCTCCATTGAGGTCCTGCTGGCTGGCAGTGGCCAAGGCCAGCACAGGCCCTCGGGAGGCCTGGCTGAGCCTGGGATGGGTCCGGACCTAGCAGTGCCCAGGGCAAGCCTGGGACTGCAGGCCAGGCTGCAGGCTCATTCCAGTTTGGGCCTGGTACGCAGAGCCTTCGGCTAGGACGTGCAGGGGGAAGGCTCAGCACAGTGGCTTTGGCCTGCAATCCACGTTCCTCCCTCGGGCCGCCCTGCCTGGCAGACCCACACTCCCTAGAAGTGTGTTCCTGAGGCAGTTGGACAGTTGGGGAGGTGGAGGCTCTCCCAACATGGGAGGCCTGCCCAGAACATGGCTGTGTGTCCAAAGAGGATTCCCTGCACCTCTGGCGCTGGGCAGAGATTTTCTGCACACAGGAGACCCTTGGCACACACAGTGTTTCCCCATGGAAAGCAGTGTGAGAAAGAGCCCCCGCCAGGGAAGCATGGCACTCGCCCATCGAAGCCCTCCATGCAGCAGGCTGTCATGGACTCGGCTGCAGGCCTTTGTGGCTGGAGAGACTGCAGCTCCTCTGGAGGCTCTGGGTCCATTTGCACTCCCCTTGGAGGAAACGAGGTTGTGGGATGAGGTCCTTGCCCACAATGGCACTCAGCCTGCTCCATTCGATGAGACGCACGTGTGGTGAGAGAGGCTTGTCAGCCCAGAAGCAAGCAGGGCAGCCAGGGAGGGGATCTGCATGCAGCTTGGAAGCCCTAGACTGCTGCCTCCCACCCAGGGAATGCCGGCTCTGCCCATCAGGCCCCATTCCCAAGTGGGCACCCAGCTTCAGCATCTGCCCTTTCCCAGCCATGGAACCATTCCCAGGCCACACCCTGAGCCCTGCCAAGGGTGACCTTGGCTCCCCGGGTGGGCTGAATGGCACGACTGTGTTAGGGGAGAGAAGGCCCAGGAGGCCTTCAGGGAACTGCCACCACATAGCAGTGCTCAGGAAAAGGCACTCTGCTTTCTGTAGGCTGGATGCACACTCGAGTTTTGGCTTGAGGCAGAGAGAGCTCAGCTAGGCGATTCCAGGCTGAAGGCAAAGCAGAGAGTTTTTTGGTGGAGCGATGGCACCATCTGCTGGCCAGCAAGCGTGGCAGGAGAAGCCTCACTCCAAATGAGTTCCTGAGGAAGTTTCCAAGCAGGAGGCACTCTGGCTCCCCAAGCTCCAGCGTCCTGCTTACGACTTCCCTGTGGCAACAGAGTGGGTGCCAAGGGCATGTGGGTTGGAGGGTGCTCAGAAGCCACAGGCGAGGCTTTGGGCACCCAGTGTTCTCTGATGGAAAACACTGCAGGCCCGAGCATCCATGAACTCCTCCAAGGCTTTGCAGTGGGATAGCTGTCCATAGCAGATGGCTCCCTGCCAAGTGCTGCAGGCCTTTCTGGAGGGCTAAGCTGGAGCTTCCTTGCAGGCTGCTGGGCCAGGGGCATGTGTCCCCTGGGCCAGAAGGCTGCAGGAGGAGCTCCTAGCTAGGGGAGAGCAAGCACGTTGTTTCCTTGGCCTACACTGGCCTGTGAACACAGAGGCCAGCCAGCAGTGATGACAGCACAGGCAGCAAGGGGGTGTGGCAGGCAGCTAAGAGGCGGCAGGAGTCCCACTTGAAAGTGGGCTCATGACTGTTTGGTGCTCAGGCCCCAGTGCTCACGTGCACACACCGCCTCTGGACCTGCAGCTTCCCAGCAGTGCAAGAGACACACAGGCACCACCCTGGGGCCTTCTCGAATGAACTGTGCTCCATTGAGGTCCTGCTGGCTGGCAGTGGCCAAGGCCAGCACAGGCCCTCGGGAGGCCTGGCTGAGCCTGGGATGGGTCCGGACCTAGCAGTGCCCAGGGCAAGCCTGGGACTGCAGGCCAGGCTGCAGGCTCATTCCAGTTTGGGCCTGGTACGCAGAGCCTTCGGCTAGGACGTACAGGGGGAAGGCTCAGCACAGTGGCTTTGGCCTGCAATCCACGTTCCTCCCTCGGGCCGCCCTGCCTGGCAGACCCACACTCCCTAGAAGTGTGTTCCTGAGGCAGTTGGACAGTTGGGGAGGTGGAGGCTCTCCCAACATGGGAGGCCTGCCCAGAACATGGCTGTGTGTCCAAAGAGGATTCCCTGCACCTCTGGCGCTGGGCAGAGATTTTCTGCACACAGGAGACCCTTGGCACACACAGTGTTTCCCCATGGAAAGCAGTGTGAGAAAGAGCCCCCGCCAGGGAAGCATGGCACTCGCCCATCGAAGCCCTCCATGCAGCAGGCTGTCATGGACTCGGCTGCAGGCCTTTGTGGCTGGAGAGACTGCAGCTCCTCTGGAGGCTCTGGGTCCATTTGCACTCCCCTTGGAGGAAACGAGGTTGTGGGATGAGGTCCTTGCCCACAATGGCACTCAGCCTGCTCCATTCGATGAGACGCACGTGTGGTGAGAGAGGCTTGTCAGCCCAGAAGCAAGCAGGGCAGCCAGGGAGGGGATCTGCATGCAGCTTGGAAGCCCTAGACTGCTGCCTCCCACCCAGGGAATGCCGGCTCTGCCCATCAGGCCCCATTCCCAAGTGGGCACCCAGCTTCAGCATCTGCCCTTTCCCAGCCATGGAACCATTCCCAGGCCACACCCTGAGCCCTGCCAAGGGTGACCTTGGCTCCCCGGGTGGGCTGAATGGCACGACTGTGTTAGGGGAGAGAAGGCCCAGGAGGCCTTCAGGGAACTGCCACCACATAGCAGTGCTCAGGAAAAGGCACTCTGCTTTCTGTAGGCTGGATGCACACTCGAGTTTTGGCTTGAGGCAGAGAGAGCTCAGCTAGGCGATTCCAGGCTGAAGGCAAAGCAGAGAGTTTTTTGGTGGAGCGATGGCACCATCTGCTGGCCAGCAAGCGTGGCAGGAGAAGCCTCACTCCAAATGAGTTCCTGAGGAAGTTTCCAAGCAGGAGGCACTCTGGCTCCCCAAGCTCCAGCGTCCTGCTTACGACTTCCCTGTGGCAACAGAGTGGGTGCCAAGGGCATGTGGGTTGGAGGGTGCTCAGAAGCCACAGGCGAGGCTTTGGGCACCCAGTGTTCTCTGATGGAAAACACTGCAGGCCCGAGCATCCATGAACTCCTCCAAGGCTTTGCAGTGGGATAGCTGTCCATAGCAGATGGCTCCCTGCCAAGTGCTGCAGGCCTTTCTGGAGGGCTAAGCTGGAGCTTCCTTGCAGGCTGCTGGGTCAGGGGCATGTGTCCCCTGGGCCAGAAGGCTGCAGGAGGAGCTCCTAGCTAGGGGAGAGCAAGCACGTTGTTTCCTTGGCCTACACTTGCCTGTGAACACAGAGGCCAGCCAGCAGTGATGACAGCACAGGCAGCAAGGGGGTGTGGCAGGCAGCTAAGAGGCGGCAGGAGTCCCACTTGAAAGTGGGCTCATGACTGTTTGGTGCTCAGGCCCCAGTGCTCACGTGCACACACCGCCTCTGGACCTGCAGCTTCCCAGCAGTGCAAGAGACACACAGGCACCACCCTGGGTCCTTCTCGAATGAACTGTGCTCCATTGAGGTCCTGCTGGCTGGCAGTGGCCAAGGCCAGCACAGGCCCTCGGGAGGCCTGGCTGAGCCTGGGATGGGTCCGGACCTAGCAGTGCCCAGGGCAAGCCTGGGACTGCAGGCCAGGCTGCAGGCTCATTCCAGTTTGGGCCTGGTACGCAGAGCCTTCGGCTAGGACGTGCAGGGGGAAGGCTCAGCACAGTGGCTTTGGCCTGCAATCCACGTTCCTCCCTCGGGCCGCCCTGCCTGGCAGACCCACACTCCCTAGAAGTGTGTTCCTCAGGCAGTTGGACAGTTGGGGAGGTGGAGGCTCTCCCAACATGGGAGGCCTGCCCAGAACATGGCTGTGTGTCCAAAGAGGATTCCCTGCACCTCTGGCGCTGGGCAGAGATTTTCTGCACACAGGAGACCCTTGGCACACACAGTGTTTCCCCATGGAAAGCAGTGTGAGAAAGAGCCCCCGCCAGGGAAGCATGGCACTTGCCCATCGAAGCCCTTCATGCAGCAGGCTGTCATGGACTCGGCTGCAGGCCTTTGTGGCTGGAGAGACTGCAGCTCCTCTGGAGGCTCTGGGTCCATTTGCACTCCCCTTGGAGGAAACGAGGTTGTGGGATGAGGTCCTTGCCCACAATGGCACTCAGCCTGCTCCATTCGATGAGACGCACGTGTGGTGAGAGAGGCTTGTCAGCCCAGAAGCAAGCAGGGCAGCCAGGGAGGGGATCTGCATGCAGCTTGGAAGCCCTAGACTGCTGCCTCCCACCCAGGGAATGCCGGCTCTGCCCATCAGGCCCCATTCCCAAGTGGGCACCCAGCTTCAGCATCTGCCCTTTCCCAGCCATGGAACCATTCCCAGGCCACACCCTGAGCCCTGCCAAGGGTGACCTTGGCTCCCCGGGTGGGCTGAATGGCACGACTGTGTTAGGGGAGAGAAGGCCCAGGAGGCCTTCAGGGAACTGCCACCACATAGCAGTGCTCAGGAAAAGGCACTCTGCTTTCTGTAGGCTGGATGCACACTCGAGTTTTGGCTTGAGGCAGAGAGAGCTCAGCTAGGCGATTCCAGGCTGAAGGCAAAGCAGAGAGTTTTTTGGTGGAGCGATGGCACCATCTGCTGGCCAGCAAGCGTGGCAGGAGAAGCCTCACTCCAAATGAGTTCCTGAGGAAGTTTCCAAGCAGGAGGCACTCTGGCTCCCCAAGCTCCAGCGTCCTGCTTACGACTTCCCTGTGGCAACAGAGTGGGTGCCAAGGGCATGTGGGTTGGAGGGTGCTCAGAAGCCACAGGCGAGGCTTTGGGCACCCAGTGTTCTCTGATGGAAAACACTGCAGGCCCGAGCATCCATGAACTCCTCCAAGGCTTTGCAGTGGGATAGCTGTCCATAGCAGATGGCTCCCTGCCAAGTGCTGCAGGCCTTTCTGGAGGGCTAAGCTGGAGCTTCCTTGCAGGCTGCTGGGCCAGGGGCATGTGTCCCCTGGGCCAGAAGGCTGCAGGAGGAGCTCCTAGCTAGGGGAGAGCAAGCACGTTGTTTCCTTGGCCTACACTGGCCTGTGAACACAGAGGCCAGCCAGCAGTGATGACAGCACAGGCAGCAAGGGGGTGTGGCAGGCAGCTAAGAGGCGGCAGGAGTCCCACTTGAAAGTGGGCTCATGACTGTTTGGTGCTCAGGCCCCAGTGCTCACGTGCACACACCGCCTCTGGACCTGCAGCTTCCCAGCAGTGCAAGAGACACACAGGCACCACCCTGGGGCCTTCTCGAATGAACTGTGCTCCATTGAGGTCCTGCTGGCTGGCAGTGGCCAAGGCCAGCACAGGCCCTCGGGAGGCCTGGCTGAGCCTGGGATGGGTCCGGACCTAGCAGTGCCCAGGGCAAGCCTGGGACTGCAGGCCAGGCTGCAGGCTCATTCCAGTTTGGGCCTGGTACGCAGAGCCTTCGGCTAGGACGTGCAGGGGGAAGGCTCAGCACAGTGGCTTTGGCCTGCAATCCACGTTCCTCCCTCGGGCCGCCCTGCCTGGCAGACCCACACTCCCTAGAAGTGTGTTCCTGAGGCAGTTGGACAGTTGGGGAGGTGGAGGCTCTCCCAACATGGGAGGCCTGCCCAGAACATGGCTGTGTGTCCAAAGAGGATTCCCTGCACCTCTGGCGCTGGGCAGAGATTTTCTGCACACAGGAGACCCTTGGCACACACAGTGTTTCCCCATGGAAAGCAGTGTGAGAAAGAGCCCCCGCCAGGGAAGCATGGCACTCGCCCATCGAAGCCCTCCATGCAGCAGGCTGTCATGGACTCGGCTGCAGGCCTTTGTGGCTGGAGAGACTGCAGCTCCTCTGGAGGCTCTGGGTCCATTTGCACTCCCCTTGGAGGAAACGAGGTTGTGGGATGAGGTCCTTGCCCACAATGGCACTCAGCCTGCTCCATTCGATGAGACGCACGTGTGGTGAGAGAGGCTTGTCAGCCCAGAAGCAAGCAGGGCAGCCAGGGAGGGGATCTGCATGCAGCTTGGAAGCCCTAGACTGCTGCCTCCCACCCAGGGAATGCCGGCTCTGCCCATCAGGCCCCATTCCCAAGTGGGCACCCAGCTTCAGCATCTGCCCTTTCCCAGCCATGGAACCATTCCCAGGCCACACCCTGAGCCCTGCCAAGGGTGACCTTGGCTCCCCGGGTGGGCTGAATGGCACGACTGTGTTAGGGGAGAGAAGGCCCAGGAGGCCTTCAGGGAACTGCCACCACATAGCAGTGCTCAGGAAAAGGCACTCTGCTTTCTGTAGGCTGGATGCACACTCGAGTTTTGGCTTGAGGCAGAGAGAGCTCAGCTAGGCGATTCCAGGCTGAAGGCAAAGCAGAGAGTTTTTTGGTGTAGCGATGGCACCATCTGCTGGCCAGCAAGCGTGGCAGGAGAAGCCTCACTCCAAATGAGTTCCTGAGGAAGTTTCCAAGCAGGAGGCACTCTGGCTCCCCAAGCTCCAGCGTCCTGCTTACGACTTCCCTGTGGCAACAGAGTGGGTGCCAAGGGCATGTGGGTTGGAGGGTGCTCAGAAGCCACAGGCGAGGCTTTGGGCACCCAGTGTTCTCTGATGGAAAACACTGCAGGCCCGAGCATCCATGAACTCCTCCAAGGCTTTGCAGTGGGATAGCTGTCCATAGCAGATGGCTCCCTGCCAAGTGCTGCAGGCCTTTCTGGAGGGCTAAGCTGGAGCTTCCTTGCAGGCTGCTGGGCCAGGGGCATGTGTCCCCTGGGCCAGAAGGCTGCAGGAGGAGCTCCTAGCTAGGGGAGAGCAAGCACGTTGTTTCCTTGGCCTACACTGGCCTGTGAACACAGAGGCCAGCCAGCAGTGATGACAGCACAGGCAGCAAGGGGGTGTGGCAGGCAGCTAAGAGGCGGCAGGAGTCCCACTTGAAAGTGGGCTCATGACTGTTTGGTGCTCAGGCCCCAGTGCTCACGTGCACACACCGCCTCTGGACCTGCAGCTTCCCAGCAGTGCAAGAGACACACAGGCACCACCCTGGGGCCTTCTCGAATGAACTGTGCTCCATTGAGGTCCTGCTGGCTGGCAGTGGCCAAGGCCAGCACAGGCCCTCGGGAGGCCTGGCTGAGCCTGGGATGGGTCCGGACCTAGCAGTGCCCAGGGCAAGCCTGGGACTGCAGGCCAGGCTGCAGGCTCATTCCAGTTTGGGCCTGGTACGCAGAGCCTTCGGCTAGGACGTGCAGGGGGAAGGCTCAGCACAGTGGCTTTGGCCTGCAATCCACGTTCCTCCCTCGGGCCGCCCTGCCTGGCAGACCCACACTCCCTAGAAGTGTGTTCCTGAGGCAGTTGGACAGTTGGGGAGGTGGAGGCTCTCCCAACATGGGAGGCCTGCCCAGAACATGGCTGTGTGTCCAAAGAGGATTCCCTGCACCTCTGGCGCTGGGCAGAGATTTTCTGCACACAGGAGACCCTTGGCACACACAGTGTTTCCCCATGGAAAGCAGTGTGAGAAAGAGCCCCCGCCAGGGAAGCATGGCACTCGCCCATCGAAGCCCTCCATGCAGCAGGCTGTCATGGACTCGGCTGCAGGCCTTTGTGGCTGGAGAGACTGCAGCTCCTCTGGAGGCTCTGGGTCCATTTGCACTCCCCTTGGAGGAAACGAGGTTGTGGGATGAGGTCCTTGCCCACAATGGCACTCAGCCTGCTCCATTCGATGAGACGCACGTGTGGTGAGAGAGGCTTGTCAGCCCAGAAGCAAGCAGGGCAGCCAGGGAGGGGATCTGCATGCAGCTTGGAAGCCCTAGACTGCTGCCTCCCACCCAGGGAATGCCGGCTCTGCCCATCAGGCCCCATTCCCAAGTGGGCACCCAGCTTCAGCATCTGCCCTTTCCCAGCCATGGAACCATTCCCAGGCCACACCCTGAGCCCTGCCAAGGGTGACCTTGGCTCCCCGGGTGGGCTGAATGGCACGACTGTGTTAGGGGAGAGAAGGCCCAGGAGGCCTTCAGGGAACTGCCACCACATAGCAGTGCTCAGGAAAAGGCACTCTGCTTTCTGTAGGCTGGATGCACACTCGAGTTTTGGCTTGAGGCAGAGAGAGCTCAGCTAGGCGATTCCAGGCTGAAGGCAAAGCAGAGAGTTTTTTGGTGGAGCGATGGCACCATCTGCTGGCCAGCAAGCGTGGCAGGAGAAGCCTCACTCCAAATGAGTTCCTGAGGAAGTTTCCAAGCAGGAGGCACTCTGGCTCCCCAAGCTCCAGCGTCCTGCTTACGACTTCCCTGTGGCAACAGAGTGGGTGCCAAGGGCATGTGGGTTGGAGGGTGCTCAGAAGCCACAGGCGAGGCTTTGGGCACCCAGTGTTCTCTGATGGAAAACACTGCAGGCCCGAGCATCCATGAACTCCTCCAAGGCTTTGCAGTGGGATAGCTGTCCATAGCAGATGGCTCCCTGCCAAGTGCTGCAGGCCTTTCTGGAGGGCTAAGCTGGAGCTTCCTTGCAGGCTGCTGGGTCAGGGGCATGTGTCCCCTGGGCCAGAAGGCTGCAGGAGGAGCTCCTAGCTAGGGGAGAGCAAGCACGTTGTTTCCTTGGCCTACACTGGCCTGTGAACACAGAGGCCAGCCAGCAGTGATGACAGCACAGGCAGCAAGGGGGTGTGGCAGGCAGCTAAGAGGCGGCAGGAGTCCCACTTGAAAGTGGGCTCATGACTGTTTGGTGCTCAGGCCCCAGTGCTCACGTGCACACACCGCCTCTGGACCTGCAGCTTCCCAGCAGTGCAAGAGACACACAGGCACCACCCTGGGGCCTTCTCGAATGAACTGTGCTCCATTGAGGTCCTGCTGGCTGGCAGTGGCCAAGGCCAGCACAGGCCCTCGGGAGGCCTGGCTGAGCCTGGGATGGGTCCGGACCTAGCAGTGCCCAGGGCAAGCCTGGGACTGCAGGCCAGGCTGCAGGCTCATTCCAGTTTGGGCCTGGTACGCAGAGCCTTCGGCTAGGACGTGCAGGGGGAAGGCTCAGCACAGTGGCTTTGGCCTGCAATCCACGTTCCTCCCTCGGGCCGCCCTGCCTGGCAGACCCACACTCCCTAGAAGTGTGTTCCTGAGGCAGTTGGACAGTTGGGGAGGTGGAGGCTCTCCCAACATGGGAGGCCTGCCCAGAACATGGCTGTGTGTCCAAAGAGGATTCCCTGCACCTCTGGCGCTGGGCAGAGATTTTCTGCACACAGGAGACCCTTGGCACACACAGTGTTTCCCCATGGAAAGCAGTGTGAGAAAGAGCCCCCGCCAGGGAAGCATGGCACTCGCCCATCGAAGCCCTCCATGCAGCAGGCTGTCATGGACTCGGCTGCAGGCCTTTGTGGCTGGAGAGACTGCAGCTCCTCTGGAGGCTCTGGGTCCATTTGCACTCCCCTTGGAGGAAACGAGGTTGTGGGATGAGGTCCTTGCCCACAATGGCACTCAGCCTGCTCCATTCGATGAGACGCACGTGTGGTGAGAGAGGCTTGTCAGCCCAGAAGCAAGCAGGGCAGCCAGGGAGGGGATCTGCATGCAGCTTGGAAGCCCTAGACTGCTGCCTCCCACCCAGGGAATGCCGGCTCTGCCCATCAGGCCCCATTCCCAAGTGGGCACCCAGCTTCAGCATCTGCCCTTTCCCAGCCATGGAACCATTCCCAGGCCACACCCTGAGCCCTGCCAAGGGTGACCTTGGCTCCCCGGGTGGGCTGAATGGCACGACTGTGTTAGGGGAGAGAAGGCCCAGGAGGCCTTCAGGGAACTGCCACCACATAGCAGTGCTCAGGAAAAGGCACTCTGCTTTCTGTAGGCTGGATGCACACTCGAGTTTTGGCTTGAGGCAGAGAGAGCTCAGCTAGGCGATTCCAGGCTGAAGGCAAAGCAGAGAGTTTTTTGGTGGAGCGATGGCACCATCTGCTGGCCAGCAAGCGTGGCAGGAGAAGCCTCACTCCAAATGAGTTCCTGAGGAAGTTTCCAAGCAGGAGGCACTCTGGCTCCCCAAGCTCCAGCGTCCTGCTTACGACTTCCCTGTGGCAACAGAGTGGGTGCCAAGGGCATGTGGGTTGGAGGGTGCTCAGAAGCCACAGGCGAGGCTTTGGGCACCCAGTGTTCTCTGATGGAAAACACTGCAGGCCCGAGCATCCATGAACTCCTCCAAGGCTTTGCAGTGGGATAGCTGTCCATAGCAGATGGCTCCCTGCCAAGTGCTGCAGGCCTTTCTGGAGGGCTAAGCTGGAGCTTCCTTGCAGGCTGCTGGGTCAGGGGCATGTGTCCCCTGGGCCAGAAGGCTGCAGGAGGAGCTCCTAGCTAGGGGAGAGCAAGCACGTTGTTTCCTTGGCCTACACTGGCCTGTGAACACAGAGGCCAGCCAGCAGTGATGACAGCACAGGCAGCAAGGGGGTGTGGCAGGCAGCTAAGAGGCGGCAGGAGTCCCACTTGAAAGTGGGCTCATGACTGTTTGGTGCTCAGGCCCCAGTGCTCACGTGCACACACCGCCTCTGGACCTGCAGCTTCCCAGCAGTGCAAGAGACACACAGGCACCACCCTGGGTCCTTCTCGAATGAACTGTGCTCCATTGAGGTCCTGCTGGCTGGCAGTGGCCAAGGCCAGCACAGGCCCTCGGGAGGCCTGGCTGAGCCTGGGATGGGTCCGGACCTAGCAGTGCCCAGGGCAAGCCTGGGACTGCAGGCCAGGCTGCAGGCTCATTCCAGTTTGGGCCTGGTACGCAGAGCCTTCGGCTAGGACGTGCAGGGGGAAGGCTCAGCACAGTGGCTTTGGCCTGCAATCCACGTTCCTCCCTCGGGCCGCCCTGCCTGGCAGACCCACACTCCCTAGAAGTGTGTTCCTGAGGCAGTTGGACAGTTGGGGAGGTGGAGGCTCTCCCAACATGGGAGGCCTGCCCAGAACATGGCTGTGTGTCCAAAGAGGATTCCCTGCACCTCTGGCGCTGGGCAGAGATTTTCTGCACACAGGAGACCCTTGGCACACACAGTGTTTCCCCATGGAAAGCAGTGTGAGAAAGAGCCCCCGCCAGGGAAGCATGGCACTCGCCCATCGAAGCCCTTCATGCAGCAGGCTGTCATGGACTCGGCTGCAGGCCTTTGTGGCTGGAGAGACTGCAGCTCCTCTGGAGGCTCTGGGTCCATTTGCACTCCCCTTGGAGGAAACGAGGTTGTGGGATGAGGTCCTTGCCCACAATGGCACTCAGCCTGCTCCATTCGATGAGACGCACGTGTGGTGAGAGAGGCTTGTCAGCCCAGAAGCAAGCAGGGCAGCCAGGGAGGGGATCTGCATGCAGCTTGGAAGCCCTAGACTGCTGCCTCCCACCCAGGGAATGCCGGCTCTGCCCATCAGGCCCCATTCCCAAGTGGGCACCCAGCTTCAGCATCTGCCCTTTCCCAGCCATGGAACCATTCCCAGGCCACACCCTGAGCCCTGCCAAGGGTGACCTTGGCTCCCCGGGTGGGCTGAATGGCACGACTGTGTTAGGGGAGAGAAGGCCCAGGAGGCCTTCAGGGAACTGCCACCACATAGCAGTGCTCAGGAAAAGGCACTCTGCTTTCTGTAGGCTGGATGCACACTCGAGTTTTGGCTTGAGGCAGAGAGAGCTCAGCTAGGCGATTCCAGGCTGAAGGCAAAGCAGAGAGTTTTTTGGTGGAGCGATGGCACCATCTGCTGGCCAGCAAGCGTGGCAGGAGAAGCCTCACTCCAAATGAGTTCCTGAGGAAGTTTCCAAGCAGGAGGCACTCTGGCTCCCCAAGCTCCAGAGTCCTGCTTACGACTTCCCTGTGGCAACAGAGTGGGTGCCAAGGGCATGTGGGTTGGAGGGTGCTCAGAAGCCACAGGCGAGGCTTTGGGCACCCAGTGTTCTCTGATGGAAAACACTGCAGGCCCGAGCATCCATGAACTCCTCCAAGGCTTTGCAGTGGGATAGCTGTCCATAGCAGATGGCTCCCTGCCAAGTGCTGCAGGCCTTTCTGGAGGGCTAAGCTGGAGCTTCCTTGCAGGCTGCTGGGCCAGGGGCATGTGTCCCCTGGGCCAGAAGGCTGCAGGAGGAGCTCCTAGCTAGGGGAGAGCAAGCACGTTGTTTCCTTGGCCTACACTGGCCTGTGAACACAGAGGCCAGCCAGCAGTGATGACAGCACAGGCAGCAAGGGGGTGTGGCAGGCAGCTAAGAGGCGGCAGGAGTCCCACTTGAAAGTGGGCTCATGACTGTTTGGTGCTCAGGCCCCAGTGCTCACGTGCACACACCGCCTCTGGACCTGCAGCTTCCCAGCAGTGCAAGAGACACACAGGCACCACCCTGGGTCCTTCTCGAATGAACTGTGCTCCATTGAGGACCTGCTGGCTGGCAGTGGCCAAGGCCAGCACAGGCCCTCGGGAGGCCTGGCTGAGCCTGGGATGGGTCCGGACCTAGCAGTGCCCAGGGCAAGCCTGGGACTGCAGGCCAGGCTGCAGGCTCATTCCAGTTTGGGCCTGGTACGCAGAGCCTTCGGCTAGGACGTGCAGGGGGAAGGCTCAGCACAGTGGCTTTGGCCTGCAATCCACGTTCCTCCCTCGGGCCGCCCTGCCTGGCAGACCCACACTCCCTAGAAGTGTGTTCCTGAGGCAGTTGGACAGTTGGGGAGGTGGAGGCTCTCCCAACATGGGAGGCCTGCCCAGAACATGGCTGTGTGTCCAAAGAGGATTCCCTGCACCTCTGGCGCTGGGCAGAGATTTTCTGCACACAGGAGACCCTTGGCACACACAGTGTTTCCCCATGGAAAGCAGTGTGAGAAAGAGCCCCCGCCAGGGAAGCATGGCACTCGCCCATCGAAGCCCTCCATGCAGCAGGCTGTCATGGACTCGGCTGCAGGCCTTTGTGGCTGGAGAGACTGCAGCTCCTCTGGAGGCTCTGGGTCCATTTGCACTCCCCTTGGAGGAAACGAGGTTGTGGGATGAGGTCCTTGCCCACAATGGCACTCAGCCTGCTCCATTCGATGAGACGCACGTGTGGTGAGAGAGGCTTGTCAGCCCAGAAGCAAGCAGGGCAGCCAGGGAGGGGATCTGCATGCAGCTTGGAAGCCCTAGACTGCTGCCTCCCACCCAGGGAATGCCGGCTCTGCCCATCAGGCCCCATTCCCAAGTGGGCACCCAGCTTCAGCATCTGCCCTTTCCCAGCCATGGAACCATTCCCAGGCCACACCCTGAGCCCTGCCAAGGGTGACCTTGGCTCCCCGGGTGGGCTGAATGGCACGACTGTGTTAGGGGAGAGAAGGCCCAGGAGGCCTTCAGGGAACTGCCACCACATAGCAGTGCTCAGGAAAAGGCACTCTGCTTTCTGTAGGCTGGATGCACACTCGAGTTTTGGCTTGAGGCAGAGAGAGCTCAGCTAGGCGATTCCAGGCTGAAGGCAAAGCAGAGAGTTTTTTGGTGGAGCGATGGCACCATCTGCTGGCCAGCAAGCGTGGCAGGAGAAGCCTCACTCCAAATGAGTTCCTGAGGAAGTTTCCAAGCAGGAGGCACTCTGGCTCCCCAAGCTCCAGAGTCCTGCTTACGACTTCCCTGTGGCAACAGAGTGGGTGCCAAGGGCATGTGGGTTGGAGGGTGCTCAGAAGCCACAGGCGAGGCTTTGGGCACCCAGTGTTCTCTGATGGAAAACACTGCAGGCCCGAGCATCCATGAACTCCTCCAAGGCTTTGCAGTGGGATAGCTGTCCATAGCAGATGGCTCCCTGCCAAGTGCTGCAGGCCTTTCTGGAGGGCTAAGCTGGAGCTTCCTTGCAGGCTGCTGGGCCAGGGGCATGTGTCCCCTGGGCCAGAAGGCTGCAGGAGGAGCTCCTAGCTAGGGGAGAGCAAGCACGTTGTTTCCTTGGCCTACACTGGCCTGTGAACACAGAGGCCAGCCAGCAGTGATGACAGCACAGGCAGCAAGGGGGTGTGGCAGGCAGCTAAGAGGCGGCAGGAGTCCCACTTGAAAGTGGGCTCATGACTGTTTGGTGCTCAGGCCCCAGTGCTCACGTGCACACACCGCCTCTGGACCTGCAGCTTCCCAGCAGTGCAAGAGACACACAGGCACCACCCTGGGGCCTTCTCGAATGAACTGTGCTCCATTGAGGACCTGCTGGCTGGCAGTGGCCAAGGCCAGCACAGGCCCTCGGGAGGCCTGGCTGAGCCTGGGATGGGTCCGGACCTAGCAGTGCCCAGGGCAAGCCTGGGACTGCAGGCCAGGCTGCAGGCTCATTCCAGTTTGGGCCTGGTACGCAGAGCCTTCGGCTAGGACGTGCAGGGGGAAGGCTCAGCACAGTGGCTTTGGCCTGCAATCCACGTTCCTCCCTCGGGCCGCCCTGCCTGGCAGACCCACACTCCCTAGAAGTGTGTTCCTGAGGCAGTTGGACAGTTGGGGAGGTGGAGGCTCTCCCAACATGGGAGGCCTGCCCAGAACATGGCTGTGTGTCCAAAGAGGATTCCCTGCACCTCTGGCGCTGGGCAGAGATTTTCTGCACACAGGAGACCCTTGGCACACACAGTGTTTCCCCATGGAAAGCAGTGTGAGAAAGAGCCCCCGCCAGGGAAGCATGGCACTCGCCCATCGAAGCCCTCCATGCAGCAGGCTGTCATGGACTCGGCTGCAGGCCTTTGTGGCTGGAGAGACTGCAGCTCCTCTGGAGGCTCTGGGTCCATTTGCACTCCCCTTGGAGGAAACGAGGTTGTGGGATGAGGTCCTTGCCCACAATGGCACTCAGCCTGCTCCATTCGATGAGACGCACGTGTGGTGAGAGAGGCTTGTCAGCCCAGAAGCAAGCAGGGCAGCCAGGGAGGGGATCTGCATGCAGCTTGGAAGCCCTAGACTCCTGCCTCCCACCCAGGGAATGCCGGCTCTGCCCATCAGGCCCCATTCCCAAGTGGGCACCCAGCTTCAGCATCTGCCCTTTCCCAGCCATGGAACCATTCCCAGGCCACACCCTGAGCCCTGCCAAGGGTGACCTTGGCTCCGCGGGTGGGCTGAATGGCACGACTGTGTTAGGGGAGAGAAGGCCCAGGAGGCCTTCAGGGAACTGCCACCACATAGCAGTGCTCAGGAAAAGGCACTCTGCTTTCTGTAGGCTGGATGCACACTCGAGTTTTGGCTTGAGGCAGAGAGAGCTCAGCTAGGCGATTCCAGGCTGAAGGCAAAGCAGAGAGTTTTTTGGTGGAGCGATGGCACCATCTGCTGGCCAGCAAGCGTGGCAGGAGAAGCCTCACTCCAAATGAGTTCCTGAGGAAGTTTCCAAGCAGGAGGCACTCTGGCTCCCCAAGCTCCAGAGTCCTGCTTACGACTTCCCTGTGGCAACAGAGTGGGTGCCAAGGGCATGTGGGTTGGAGGGTGCTCAGAAGCCACAGGCGAGGCTTTCGGCCCCCAGTGTTCTCTGATGGAAAACACTGCAGGCCCGAGCATCCATGAACTCCTCCAAGGCTTTGCAGTGGGATAGCTGTCCATAGCAGATGGCTCCCTGCCAAGTGCTGCAGGCCTTTCTGGAGGGCTAAGCTGGAGCTTCCTTGCAGGCTGCTGGGCCAGGGGCATGTGTCCCCTGGGCCAGAAGGCTGCAGGAGGAGCTCCTAGCTAGGGGAGAGCAAGCACGTTGTTTCCTTGGCCTACACTGGCCTGTGAACACAGAGGCCAGCCAGCAGTGATGACAGCACAGGCAGCAAGGGGGTGTGGCAGGCAGCTAAGAGGCGGCAGGAGTCCCACTTGAAAGTGGGCTCATGACTGTTTGGTGCTCAGGCCCCAGTGCTCACGTGCACACACAGCCTCTGGACCTGCAGCTTCCCAGCAGTGCAAGAGACACACAGGCACCACCCTGGGGCCTTCTCGAATGAACTGTGCTGCGTCGAGGTCCTGCTGGCTGGCAGTGGCCAAGGCCAGCACAGGCCCTCGGGAGGCCTGGCTGAGCCTGGGATGGGTCCGGACCTAGCAGTGCCCAGGGCAAGCCTGGGACTGCAGGCCAGGCTGCAGGCTCATTCCAGTTTGGGCCTGGTACGCAGAGCCTTCGGCTAGGACGTGCAGGGGGAAGGCTCAGCACAGTGGCTTTGGCCTGCAATCCACGTTCCTCCCTCGGGCCGCCCTGCCTGGCAGACCCACACTCCCTAGAAGTGTGTTCCTGAGGCAGTTGGACAGTTGGGGAGGTGGAGGCTCTCCCAACATGGGAGGCCTGCCCAGAACATGGCTGTGTGTCCAAAGAGGATTCCCTGCACCTCTGGCGCTGGGCAGAGATTTTCTGCACACAGGAGACCCTTGGCACACACAGTGTTTCCCCATGGAAAGCAGTGTGAGAAAGAGCCCCCGCCAGGGAAGCATGGCACTCGCCCATCGAAGCCCTCCATGCAGCAGGCTGTCATGGACTCGGCTGCAGGCCTTTGTGGCTGGAGAGACTGCAGCTCCTCTGGAGGCTCTGGGTCCATTTGCACTCCCCTTGGAGGAAACGAGGTTGTGGGATGAGGTCCTTGCCCACAATGGCACTCAGCCTGCTCCATTCGATGAGACGCACGTGTGGTGAGAGAGGCTTGTCAGCCCAGAAGCAAGCAGGGCAGCCAGGGAGGGGATCTGCATGCAGCTTGGAAGCCCTAGACTCCTGCCTCCCACCCAGGGAATGCCGGCTCTGCCCATCAGGCCCCATTCCCAAGTGGGCACCCAGCTTCAGCATCTGCCCTTTCCCAGCCATGGAACCATTCCCAGGCCACACCCTGAGCCCTGCCAAGGGTGACCTTGGCTCCCCGGGTGGGCTGAATGGCACGACTGTGTTAGGGGAGAGAAGGCCCAGGAGGCCTTCAGGGAACTGCCACCACATAGCAGTGCTCAGGAAAAGGCACTCTGCTTTCTGTAGGCTGGATGCACACTCGAGTTTTGGCTTGAGGCAGAGAGAGCTCAGCTAGGCGATTCCAGGCTGAAGGCAAAGCAGAGAGTTTTTTGGTGGAGCGATGGCACCATCTGCTGGCCAGCAAGCGTGGCAGGAGAAGCCTCACTCCAAATGAGTTCCTGAGGAAGTTTCCAAGCAGGAGGCACTCTGGCTCCCCAAGCTCCAGCGTCCTGCTTACGACTTCCCTGTGGCAACAGAGTGGGTGCCAAGGGCATGTGGGTTGGAGGGTGCTCAGAAGCCACAGGCGAGGCTTTCGGCCCCCAGTGTTCTCTGATGGAAAACACTGCAGGCCCGAGCATCCATGAACTCCTCCAAGGCTTTGCAGTGGGATAGCTGTCCATAGCAGATGGCTCCCTGCCAAGTGCTGCAGGCCTTTCTGGAGGGCTAAGCTGGAGCTTCCTTGCAGGCTGCTGGGCCAGGGGCATGTGTCCCCTGGGCCAGAAGGCTGCAGGAGGAGCTCCTAGCTAGGGGAGAGCAAGCACGTTGTTTCCTTGGCCTACACTGGCCTGTGAACACAGAGGCCAGCCAGCAGTGATGACAGCACATGCAGCAAGGGGCTGTGGCAGGCAGCTAAGAGGCGGCAGGAGTCCCACTTGAAAGTGGGCTCATGACTGTTTGGTGCTCAGGCCCCAGTGCTCACGTGCACACACAGCCTCTGGACCTGCAGCTTCCCAGCAGTGCAAGAGACACACAGGCACCACCCTGGGGCCTTCTCGAATGAACTGTGCTCCGTCGAGGTCCTGCTGGCTGGCAGTGGCCAAGGCCAGCACAGGCCCTCGGGAGGCCTGGCTGAGCCTGGGATGGGTCCGGACCTAGCAGTGCCCAGGGCAAGCCTGGGACTGCAGGCCAGGCTGCAGGCTCATTCCAGTTTGGGCCTGGTACGCAGAGCCTTCGGCTAGGACGTGCAGGGGGAAGGCTCAGCACAGTGGCTTTGGCCTGCAATCCACGTTCCTCCCTCGGGCCGCCCTGCCTGGCAGACCCACACTCCCTAGAAGTGTGTTCCTGAGGCAGTTGGACAGTTGGGGAGGTGGAGGCTCTCCCAACATGGGAGGCCTGCCCAGAACATGGCTGTGTGTCCAAAGAGGATTCCCTGCACCTCTGGCGCTGGGCAGAGATTTTCTGCACACAGGAGACCCTTGGCACACACAGTGTTTCCCCATGGAAAGCAGTGTGAGAAAGAGCCCCCGCCAGGGAAGCATGGCACTCGCCCATCGAAGCCCTCCATGCAGCAGGCTGTCATGGACTCGGCTGCAGGCCTTTGTGGCTGGAGAGACTGCAGCTCCTCTGGAGGCTCTGGGTCCATTTGCACTCCCCTTGGAGGAAACGAGGTTGTGGGATGAGGTCCTTGCCCACAATGGCACTCAGCCTGCTCCATTCGATGAGACGCACGTGTGGTGAGAGAGGCTTGTCAGCCCAGAAGCAAGCAGGGCAGCCAGGGAGGGGATCTGCATGCAGCTTGGAAGCCCTAGACTCCTGCCTCCCACCCAGGGAATGCCGGCTCTGCCCATCAGGCCCCATTCCCAAGTGGGCACCCAGCTTCAGCATCTGCCCTTTCCCAGCCATGGAACCATTCCCAGGCCACACCCTGAGCCCTGCCAAGGGTGACCTTGGCTCCCCGGGTGGGCTGAATGGCACGACTGTGTTAGGGGAGAGAAGGCCCAGGAGGCCTTCAGGGAACTGCCACCACATAGCAGTGCTCAGGAAAAGGCACTCTGCTTTCTGTAGGCTGGATGCACACTCGAGTTTTGGCTTGAGGCAGAGAGAGCTCAGCTAGGCGATTCCAGGCTGAAGGCAAAGCAGAGAGTTTTTTGGTGGAGCGATGGCACCATCTGCTGGCCAGCAAGCGTGGCAGGAGAAGCCTCACTCCAAATGAGTTCCTGAGGAAGTTTCCAAGCAGGAGGCACTCTGGCTCCCCAAGCTCCAGCGTCCTGCTTACGACTTCCCTGTGGCAACAGAGTGGGTGCCAAGGGCATGTGGGTTGGAGGGTGCTCAGAAGCCACAGGCGAGGCTTTCGGCCCCCAGTGTTCTCTGATGGAAAACACTGCAGGCCCGAGCATCCATGAACTCCTCCAAGGCTTTGCAGTGGGATAGCTGTCCATAGCAGATGGCTCCCTGCCAAGTGCTGCAGGCCTTTCTGGAGGGCTAAGCTGGAGCTTCCTTGCAGGCTGCTGGGCCAGGGGCATGTGTCCCCTGGGCCAGAAGGCTGCAGGAGGAGCTCCTAGCTAGGGGAGAGCAAGCACGTTGTTTCCTTGGCCTACACTGGCCTGTGAACACAGAGGCCAGCCAGCAGTGATGACAGCACAGGCAGCAAGGGGCTGTGGCAGGCAGCTAAGAGGCGGCAGGAGTCCCACTTGAAAGTGGGCTCATGACTGTTTGGTGCTCAGGCCCCAGTGCTCACGTGCACACACAGCCTCTGGACCTGCAGCTTCCCAGCAGTGCAAGAGACACACAGGCACCACCCTGGGGCCTTCTCGAATGAACTGTGCTGCGTCGAGGTCCTGCTGGCTGGCAGTGGCCAAGGCCAGCACAGGCCCTCGGGAGGCCTGGCTGAGCCTGGGATGGGTCCGGACCTAGCAGTGCCCAGGGCAAGCCTGGGACTGCAGGCCAGGCTGCAGGCTCATTCCAGTTTGGGCCTGGTACGCAGAGCCTTCGGCTAGGACGTGCAGGGGGAAGGCTCAGCACAGTGGCTTTGGCCTGCAATCCACGTTCCTCCCTCGGGCCGCCCTGCCTGGCAGACCCACACTCCCTAGAAGTGTGTTCCTGAGGCAGTTGGACAGTTGGGGAGGTGGAGGCTCTCCCAACATGGGAGGCCTGCCCAGAACATGGCTGTGTGTCCAAAGAGGATTCCCTGCACCTCTGGCGCTGGGCAGAGATTTTCTGCACACAGGAGACCCTTGGCACACACAGTGTTTCCCCATGGAAAGCAGTGTGAGAAAGAGCCCCCGCCAGGGAAGCATGGCACTCGCCCATCGAAGCCCTCCATGCAGCAGGCTGTCATGGACTCGGCTGCAGGCCTTTGTGGCTGGAGAGACTGCAGCTCCTCTGGAGGCTCTGGGTCCATTTGCACTCCCCTTGGAGGAAACGAGGTTGTGGGATGAGGTCCTTGCCCACAATGGCACTCAGCCTGCTCCATTCGATGAGACGCACGTGTGGTGAGAGAGGCTTGTCAGCCCAGAAGCAAGCAGGGCAGCCAGGGAGGGGATCTGCATGCAGCTTGGAAGCCCTAGACTCCTGCCTCCCACCCAGGGAATGCCGGCTCTGCCCATCAGGCCCCATTCCCAAGTGGGCACCCAGCTTCAGCATCTGCCCTTTCCCAGCCATGGAACCATTCCCAGGCCACACCCTGAGCCCTGCCAAGGGTGACCTTGGCTCCCTGGGTGGGCTGAATGGCACGACTGTGTTAGGGGAGAGAAGGCCCAGGAGGCCTTCAGGGAACTGCCACCACATAGCAGTGCTCAGGAAAAGGCACTCTGCTTTCTGTAGGCTGGATGCACACTCGAGTTTTGGCTTGAGGCAGAGAGAGCTCAGCTAGGCGATTCCAGGCTGAAGGCAAAGCAGAGAGTTTTTTGGTGGAGCGATGGCACCATCTGCTGGCCAGCAAGCGTGGCAGGAGAAGCCTCACTCCAAATGAGTTCCTGAGGAAGTTTCCAAGCAGGAGGCACTCTGGCTCCCCAAGCTCCAGCGTCCTGCTTACGACTTCCCTGTGGCAACAGAGTGGGTGCCAAGGGCATGTGGGTTGGAGGGTGCTCAGAAGCCACAGGCGAGGCTTTCGGCCCCCAGTGTTCTCTGATGGAAAACACTGCAGGCCCGAGCATCCATGAACTCCTCCAAGGCTTTGCAGTGGGATAGCTGTCCATAGCAGATGGCTCCCTGCCAAGTGCTGCAGGCCTTTCTGGAGGGCTAAGCTGGAGCTTCCTTGCAGGCTGCTGGGCCAGGGGCATGTGTCCCCTGGGCCAGAAGGCTGCAGGAGGAGCTCCTAGCTAGGGGAGAGCAAGCACGTTGTTTCCTTGGCCTACACTGGCCTGTGAACACAGAGGCCAGCCAGCAGTGATGACAGCACAGGCAGCAAGGGGCTGTGGCAGGCAGCTAAGAGGCGGCAGGAGTCCCACTTGAAAGTGGGCTCATGACTGTTTGGTGCTCAGGCCCCAGTGCTCACGTGCACACACCGCCTCTGGACCTGCAGCTTCCCAGCAGTGCAAGAGACACACAGGCACCACCCTGGGTCCTTCTCGAATGAACTGTGCTCCATTGAGGTCCTGCTGGGTGGCAGTGGCCAAGGCCAGCACAGGCCCTCGGGAGGCCTGGCTGAGCCTGGGATGGGTCCGGACCTAGCAGTGCCCAGGGCAAGCCTGGGACTGCAGGCCAGGCTGCAGGCTCATTCCAGTTTGGGCCTGGTACGCAGAGCCTTCGGCTAGGACGTGCAGGGGGAAGGCTCAGCACAGTGGCTTTGGCCTGCAATCCACGTTCCTCCCTCGGGCCGCCCTGCCTGGCAGACCCACACTCCCTAGAAGTGTGTTCCTGAGGCAGTTGGACAGTTGGGGAGGTGGAGGCTCTCCCAACATGGGAGGCCTGCCCAGAACATGGCTGTGTGTCCAAAGAGGATTCCCTGCACCTCTGGCGCTGGGCAGAGATTTTCTGCACACAGGAGACCCTTGGCACACACAGTGTTTCCCCATGGAAAGCAGTGTGAGAAAGAGCCCCCGCCAGGGAAGCATGGCACTCGCCCATCGAAGCCCTTCATGCAGCAGGCTGTCATGGACTCGGCTGCAGGCCTTTGTGGCTGGAGAGACTGCAGCTCCTCTGGAGGCTCTGGGTCCATTTGCACTCCCCTTGGAGGAAACGAGGTTGTGGGATGAGGTCCTTGCCCACAATGGCACTCAGCCTGCTCCATTCGATGAGACGCACGTGTGGTGAGAGAGGCTTGTCAGCCCAGAAGCAAGCAGGGCAGCCAGGGAGGGGATCTGCATGCAGCTTGGAAGCCCTAGACTGCTGCCTCCCACCCAGGGAATGCCGGCTCTGCCCATCAGGCCCCATTCCCAAGTGGGCACCCAGCTTCAGCATCTGCCCTTTCCCAGCCATGGAACCATTCCCAGGCCACACCCTGAGCCCTGCCAAGGGTGACCTTGGCTCCCCGGGTGGGCTGAATGGCACGACTGTGTTAGGGGAGAGAAGGCCCAGGAGGCCTTCAGGGAACTGCCACCACATAGCAGTGCTCAGGAAAAGGCACTCTGCTTTCTGTAGGCTGGATGCACACTCGAGTTTTGGCTTGAGGCAGAGAGAGCTCAGCTAGGCGATTCCAGGCTGAAGGCAAAGCAGAGAGTTTTTTGGTGGAGCGATGGCACCATCTGCTGGCCAGCAAGCGTGGCAGGAGAAGCCTCACTCCAAATGAGTTCCTGAGGAAGTTTCCAAGCAGGAGGCACTCTGGCTCCCCAAGCTCCAGAGTCCTGCTTACGACTTCCCTGTGGCAACAGAGTGGGTGCCAAGGGCATGTGGGTTGGAGGGTGCTCAGAAGCCACAGGCGAGGCTTTCGGCCCCCAGTGTTCTCTGATGGAAAACACTGCAGGCCCGAGCATCCATGAACTCCTCCAAGGCTTTGCAGTGGGATAGCTGTCCATAGCAGATGGCTCCCTGCCAAGTGCTGCAGGCCTTTCTGGAGGGCTAAGCTGGAGCTTCCTTGCAGGCTGCTGGGCCAGGGGCATGTGTCCCCTGGGCCAGAAGGCTGCAGGAGGAGCTCCTAGCTAGGGGAGAGCAAGCACGTTGTTTCCTTGGCCTACACTGGCCTGTGAACACAGAGGCCAGCCAGCAGTGATGACAGCACAGGCAGCAAGGGGGTGTGGCAGGCAGCTAAGAGGCGGCAGGAGTCCCACTTGAAAGTGGGCTCATGACTGTTTGGTGCTCAGGCCCCAGTGCTCACGTGCACACACCGCCTCTGGACCTGCAGCTTCCCAGCAGTGCAAGAGACACACAGGCACCACCCTGGGGCCTTCTCGAATGAACTGTGCTCCATTGAGGTCCTGCTGGCTGGCAGTGGCCAAGGCCAGCACAGGCCCTCGGGAGGCCTGGCTGAGCCTGGGATGGGTCCGGACCTAGCAGTGCCCAGGGCAAGCCTGGGACTGCAGGCCAGGCTGCAGGCTCATTCCAGTTTGGGCCTGGTACGCAGAGCCTTCGGCTAGGACGTGCAGGGGGAAGGCTCAGCACAGTGGCTTTGGCCTGCAATCCACGTTCCTCCCTCGGGCCGCCCTGCCTGGCAGACCCACACTCCCTAGAAGTGTGTTCCTGAGGCAGTTGGACAGTTGGGGAGGTGGAGGCTCTCCCAACATGGGAGGCCTGCCCAGAACATGGCTGTGTGTCCAATGAGGATTCCATGCACCTCTGGCGCTGGACAGAGATTTTCTGCACACAGGAGACCCTTGGCACACACAGTGTTTCCCCATGGAAAGCAGTGTGAGAAAGAGCCCCCGCCAGGGAAGCATGGCACTCGCCCATCGAAGCCCTCCATGCAGCAGGCTGTCATGGACTCGGCTGCAGGCCTTTGTGGCTGGAGAGACTGCAGCTCCTCTGGAGGCTCTGGGTCCATTTGCACTCCCCTTGGAGGAAACGAGGTTGTGGGATGAGGTCCTTGCCCACAATGGCACTCAGCCTGCTCCATTCGATGAGACGCACGTGTGGTGAGAGAGGCTTGTCAGCCCAGAAGCAAGCAGGGCAGCCAGGGAGGGGATCTGCATGCAGCTTGGAAGCCCTAGACTGCTGCCTCCCACCCAGGGAATGCCGGCTCTGCCCATCAGGCCCCATTCCCAAGTGGGCACCCAGCTTCAGCATCTGCCCTTTCCCAGCCATGGAACCATTCCCAGGCCACACCCTGAGCCCTGCCAAGGGTGACCTTGGCTCCCCGGGTGGGCTGAATGGCACGACTGTGTTAGGGGAGAGAAGGCCCAGGAGGCCTTCAGGGAACTGCCACCACATAGCAGTGCTCAGGAAAAGGTACTCTGCTTTCTGTAGGCTGGATGCACACTCGAGTTTTGGCTTGAGGCAGAGAGAGCTCAGCTAGGCGATTCCAGGCTGAAGGCAAAGCAGAGAGTTTTTTGGTGGAGCGATGGCACCATCTGCTGGCCAGCAAGCGTGGCAGGAGAAGCCTCACTCCAAATGAGTTCCTGAGGAAGTTTCCAAGCAGGAGGCACTCTGGCTCCCCAAGCTCCAGCTTCCTGCTTACGACTTCCCTGTGGCAACAGAGTGGGTGCCAAGGGCATGTGGGTTGGAGGGTGCTCAGAAGCCACAGGCGAGGCTTTCGGCCCCCAGTGTTCTCTGATGGAAAACACTGCAGGCCCGAGCATCCATGAACTCCTCCAAGGCTTTGCAGTGGGATAGCTGTCCATAGCAGATGGCTCCCTGCCAAGTGCTGCAGGCCTTTCTGGAGGGCTAAGCTGGAGCTTCCTTGCAGGCTGCTGGGCCAGGGGCGTGTGTCCCCTGGGCCAGAAGGCTGCAGGAGGAGCTCCTAGCTAGGGGAGAGCAAGCACGTTGTTTCCTTGGCCTACACTGGCCTGTGAACACAGAGGCCAGCCAGCAGTGATGACAGCACAGGCAGCAAGGGGGTGTGGCAGGCAGCTAAGAGGCGGCAGGAGTCCCACTTGAAAGTGGGCTCATGACTGTTTGGTGCTCAGGCCCCAGTGCTCACGTGCACACACAGCCTCTGGACCTGCAGCTTCCCAGCAGTGCAAGAGACACACAGGCACCACCCTGGGGCCTTCTCGAATGAACTGTGCTCCATCGAGGTCCTGCTGGCTGGCAGTGGCCAAGGCCAGCACAGGCCCTCGGGAGGCCTGGCTGAGCCTGGGATGGGTCCGGACCTAGCAGTGCCCAGGGCAAGCCTGGGACTGCAGGCCAGGCTGCAGGCTCATTCCAGTTTGGGCCTGGTACGCAGAGCCTTCAGCTAGGACGTGCAGGGGGAAGGCTCAGCATAGCGGCTTTGGCCTGCAATCCACGTTCCTCCCTCGGGCCGCCCTGCCTGGCAGACCCACACTCCCTAGAAGTGTGTTCCTGAGGCAGTTGGACAGTTGGGGAGGTGGAGGCTCTCCCAACATGGGAGGCCTGCCCAGAACATGGCTGTGTGTCCAAAGAGGATTCCCTGCACCTCTGGCGCTGGGCAGAGATTTTCTGCACACAGGAGACCCTTGGCACACACAGTGTTTCCCCATGGAAAGCAGTGTGAGAAAGAGCCCCCGCCAGGGAAGCATGGCACTCGCCCATCGAAGCCCTCCATGCAGCAGGCTGTCATGGACTCGGCTGCAGGCCTTTGTGGCTGGAGAGACTGCAGCTCCTCTGGAGGCTCTGGGTCCATTTGCACTCCCCTTGGAGGAAACGAGGTTGTGGGATGAGGTCTTTGCCCACAATGGCACTCAGCCTGCTCCATTCGATGAGACGCACGTGTGGTGAGAGAGGCTTGTCAGCCCAGAAGCAAGCAGGGCAGCCAGGGAGGGGATCTGCATGCAGCTTGGAAGCCCTAGACTCCTGCCTCCCACCCAGGGAATGCCAGCTCTGCCCATCAGGCCCCATTCCCAAGTGGGCACCCAGCTTCAGCATCTGCCCTTTCCCAGCCATGGAACCATTCCCAGGCCACACCCTGAGCCCTGCCAAGGGTGACCTTGGCTCCCCGGGTGGGCTGAATGGCACGACTGTGTTAGGGGAGAGAAGGCCCAGGAGGCCTTCAGGGAACTGCCACCACATAGCAGTGCTCAGGAAAAGGCACTCTGCTTTCTGTAGGCTGGATGCACACTCGAGTTTTGGCTTGAGGCAGAGAGAGCTCAGCTAGGCGATTCCAGGCTGAAGGCAAAGCAGAGAGTTTTTTGGTGGAGCGATGGCACCATCTGCTGGCCAGCAAGCGTGGCAGGAGAAGCCTCACTGCAAATGAGTTCCTGAGGAAGTTTCCAAGCAGGAGGCACTCTGGCTCCCCAAGCTCCAGAGTCCTGCTTACGACTTCCCTGTGGCAACAGAGTGGGTGCCAAGGGCATGTGGGTTGGAGGGTGCTCAGAAGCCACAGGCGAGGCTTTGGGCACCCAGTGTTCTCTGATGGAAAACACTGCAGGCCCGAGCATCCATGAACTCCTCCAAGGCTTTGCAGTGGGATAGCTGTCCATAGCAGATGGCTCCCTGCCAAGTGCTGCAGGCCTTTCTGGAGGGCTAAGCTGGAGCTTCCTTGCAGGCTGCTGGGCCAGGGGCATGTGTCCCCTGGGCCAGAAGGCTGCAGGAGGAGCTCCTAGCTAGGGGAGAGCAAGCACGTTGTTTCCTTGGCCTACACTGGCCTGTGAACACAGAGGCCAGCCAGCAGTGATGACAGCACAGGTAGCAAGGAGGTGTGGCAGGCAGCTAAGAGGCGGCAGGAGTCCCACTTGAAAGTGGGCTCATGACTGTTTGGTGCTCAGGCCCCAGTGCTCACGTGCACACACAGCCTCTGGACCTGCAGCTTCCCAGCAGTGCAAGAGACACACAGGCACCACCCTGGGGCCTTCTCGAATGAACTGTGCTCCATTGAGGTCCTGCTGGCTGGCAGTGGCCAAGGCCAGCACAGGCCCTCGGGAGGCCTGGCTGAGCCTGGGATGGGTCCGGACCTAGCAGTGCCCAGGGCAAGCCTGGGACTGCAGGCCAGGCTGCAGGCTCATTCCAGTTTGGGCCTGGTACGCAGAGCCTTCGGCTAGGACGTGCAGGGGGAAGGCTCAGCACAGTGGCTTTGGCCTGCAATCCACGTTCCTCCCTCGGGCCGCCCTGCCTGGCAGACCCACACTCCCTAGAAGTGTGTTCCTGAGGCAGTTGGACAGTTGGGGAGGTGGAGGCTCTCCCAACATGGGAGGCCTGCCCAGAACATGGCTGTGTGTCCAAAGAGGATTCCCTGCACCTCTGGCGCTGGGCAGAGATTTTCTGCACACAGGAGACCCTTGGCACACACAGTGTTTCCCCATGGAAAGCAGTGTGAGAAAGAGCCCCCGCCAGGGAAGCATGGCACTCGCCCATCGAAGCCCTCCATGCAGCAGGCTGTCATGGACTCGGCTGCAGGCCTTTGTGGCTGGAGAGACTGCAGCTCCTCTGGAGGCTCTGGGTCCATTTGCACTCCCCTTGGAGGAAACGAGGTTGTGGGATGAGGTCTTTGCCCACAATGGCACTCAGCCTGCTCCATTCGATGAGACGCACGTGTGGTGAGAGAGGCTTGTCAGCCCAGAAGCAAGCAGGGCAGCCAGGGAGGGGATCTGCATGCAGCTTGGAAGCCCTAGACTCCTGCCTCCCACCCAGGGAATGCCAGCTCTGCCCATCAGGCCCCATTCCCAAGTGGGCACCCAGCTTCAGCATCTGCCCTTTCCCAGCCATGGAACCATTCCCAGGCCACACCCTGAGCCCTGCCAAGGGTGACCTTGGCTCCCCGGGTGGGCTGAATGGCACGACTGTGTTAGGGGAGAGAAGGCCCAGGAGGCCTTCAGGGAACTGCCACCACATAGCAGTGCTCAGGAAAAGGCACTCTGCT
The DNA here is from genome assembly GCF_030028045.1 of Hippopotamus amphibius kiboko. NCBI lineage: Eukaryota > Metazoa > Chordata > Mammalia > Artiodactyla > Hippopotamidae > Hippopotamus > Hippopotamus amphibius. Next base: position 124,210,208 of record NC_080186.1, on the reverse strand, counting down.
TTCTGTAGGCTGGATGCACACTCGAGTTTTGGCTTGAGGCAGAGAGAGCTCAGCTAGGCGATTCCAGGCTGAAGGCAAAGCAGAGAGTTTTTTGGTGGAGCGATGGCACCATCTGCTGGCCAGCAAGCGTGGCAGGAGAAGCCTCACTGCAAATGAGTTCCTGAGGAAGTTTCCAAGCAGGAGGCACTCTGGCTCCCCAAGCTCCAGAGTCCTGCTTACGACTTCCCTGTGGCAACAGAGTGGGTGCCAAGGGCATGTGGGTTGGAGGGTGCTCAGAAGCCACAGGCGAGGCTTTGGGCACCCAGTGTTCTCTGATGGAAAACACTGCAGGCCCGAGCATCCATGAACTCCTCCAAGGCTTTGCAGTGGGATAGCTGTCCATAGCAGATGGCTCCCTGCCAAGTGCTGCAGGCCTTTCTGGAGGGCTAAGCTGGAGCTTCCTTGCAGGCTGCTGGGCCAGGGGCATGTGTCCCCTGGGCCAGAAGGCTGCAGGAGGAGCTCCTAGCTAGGGGAGAGCAAGCACGTTGTTTCCTTGGCCTACACTGGCCTGTGAACACAGAGGCCAGCCAGCAGTGATGACAGCACAGGTAGCAAGGAGGTGTGGCAGGCAGCTAAGAGGCGGCAGGAGTCCCACTTGAAAGTGGGCTCATGACTGTTTGGTGCTCAGGCCCCAGTGCTCACGTGCACACACAGCCTCTGGACCTGCAGCTTCCCAGCAGTGCAAGAGACACACAGGCACCACCCTGGGGCCTTCTCGAATGAACTGTGCTCCATTGAGGTCCTGCTGGCTGGCAGTGGCCAAGGCCAGCACAGGCCCTCGGGAGGCCTGGCTGAGCCTGGGATGGGTCCGGACCTAGCAGTGCCCAGGGCAAGCCTGGGACTGCAGGCCAGGCTGCAGGCTCATTCCAGTTTGGGCCTGGTACGCAGAGCCTTCGGCTAGGACGTGCAGGGGGAAGGCTCAGCACAGTGGCTTTGGCCTGCAATCCACGTTCCTCCCTCGGGCCGCCCTGCCTGGCAGACCCACACTCCCTAGAAGTGTGTTCCTGAGGCAGTTGGACAGTTGGGGAGGTGGAGGCTCTCCCAACATGGGAGGCCTGCCCAGAACATGGCTGTGTGTCCAAAGAGGATTCCCTGCACCTCTGGCGCTGGGCAGAGATTTTCTGCACACAGGAGACCCTTGGCACACACAGTGTTTCCCCATGGAAAGCAGTGTGAGAAAGAGCCCCCGCCAGGGAAGCATGGCACTCGCCCATCGAAGCCCTCCATGCAGCAGGCTGTCATGGACTCGGCTGCAGGCCTTTGTGGCTGGAGAGACTGCAGCTCCTCTGGAGGCTCTGGGTCCATTTGCACTCCCCTTGGAGGAAACGAGGTTGTGGGATGAGGTCCTTGCCCACAATGGCACTCAGCCTGCTCCATTCGATGAGACGCACGTGTGGTGAGAGAGGCTTGTCAGCCCAGAAGCAAGCAGGGCAGCCAGGGAGGGGATCTGCATGCAGCTTGGAAGCCCTAGACTGCTGCCTCCCACCCAGGGAATGCCGGCTCTGCCCATCAGGCCCCATTCCCAAGTGGGCACCCAGCTTCAGCATCTGCCCTTTCCCAGCCATGGAACCATTCCCAGGCCACACCCTGGGCCCTGCCAAGGGTGACCTTGGCTCCCCGGGTGGGCTGAATGGCACGACTGTGTTAGGGGAGAGAAGGCCCAGGAGGCCTTCAGGGAACTGCCACCACATAGCAGTGCTCAGGAAAAGGCACTCTGCTTTCTGTAGGCTGGATGCACACTCGAGTTTTGGCTTGAGGCAGAGAGAGCTCAGCTAGGCGATTCCAGGCTGAAGGCAAAGCAGAGAGTTTTTTGGTGGAGCGATGGCACCATCTGCTGGCCAGCAAGCGTGGCAGGAGAAGCCTCACTGCAAATGAGTTCCTGAGGAAGTTTCCAAGCAGGAGGCACTCTGGCTCCCCAAGCTCCAGAGTCCTGCTTACGACTTCCCTGTGGCAACAGAGTGGGTGCCAAGGGCATGTGGGTTGGAGGGTGCTCAGAAGCCACAGGCGAGGCTTTCGGCCCCCAGTGTTCTCTGATGGAAAACACTGCAGGCCCGAGCATCCATGAACTCCTCCAAGGCTTTGCAGTGGGATAGCTGTCCATAGCAGATGGCTCCCTGCCAAGTGCTGCAGGCCTTTCTGGAGGGCTAAGCTGGAGCTTCCTTGCAGGCTGCTGGGCCAGGGGCATGTGTCCCCTGGGCCAGAAGGCTGCAGGAGGAGCTCCTAGCTAGGGGAGAGCAAGCACGTTGTTTCCTTGGCCTACACTGGCCTGTGAACACAGAGGCCAGCCAGCAGTGATGACAGCACAGGCAGCAAGGGGGTGTGGCAGGCAGCTAAGAGGCGGCAGGAGTCCCACTTGAAAGTGGGCTCATGACTGTTTGGTGCTCAGGCCCCAGTGCTCACGTGCACACACCGCCTCTGGACCTGCAGCTTCCCAGCAGTGCAAGAGACACACAGGCACCACCCTGGGGCCTTCTCGAATGAACTGTGCTCCATTGAGGTCCTGCTGGCTGGCAGTGGCCAAGGCCAGCACAGGCCCTCGGGAGGCCTGGCTGAGCCTGGGATGGGTCCGGACCTAGCAGTGCCCAGGGCAAGCCTGGGACTGCAGGCCAGGCTGCAGGCTCATTCCAGTTTGGGCCTGGTACGCAGAGCCTTCGGCTAGGACGTGCAGGGGGAAGGCTCAGCACAGTGGCTTTGGCCTGCAATCCACGTTCCTCCCTCGGGCCGCCCTGCCTGGCAGACCCACACTCCCTAGAAGTGTGTTCCTGAGGCAGTTGGACAGTTGGGGAGGTGGAGGCTCTCCCAACATGGGAGGCCTGCCCAGAACATGGCTGTGTGTCCAATGAGGATTCCATGCACCTCTGGCGCTGGACAGAGATTTTCTGCACACAGGAGACCCTTGGCACACACAGTGTTTCCCCATGGAAAGCAGTGTGAGAAAGAGCCCCCACCAGGGAAGCATGGCACTCGCCCATCGAAGCCCTCCATGCAGCAGGCTGTCATGGACTCGGCTGCAGGCCTTTGTGGCTGGAGAGACTGCAGCTCCTCTGGAGGCTCTGGGTCCATTTGCACTCCCCTTGGAGGAAACGAGGTTGTGGGATGAGGTCCTTGCCCACAATGGCACTCAGCCTGCTCCATTCGATGAGACGCACGTGTGGTGAGAGAGGCTTGTCAGCCCAGAAGCAAGCAGGGCAGCCAGGGAGGGGATCTGCATGCAGCTTGGAAGCCCTAGACTGCTGCCTCCCACCCAGGGAATGCCGGCTCTGCCCATCAGGCCCCATTCCCAAGTGGGCACCCAGCTTCAGCATCTGCCCTTTCCCAGCCATGGAACCATTCCCAGGCCACACCCTGAGCCCTGCCAAGGGTGACCTTGGCTCCCCGGGTGGGCTGAATGGCACGACTGTGTTAGGGGAGAGAAGGCCCAGGAGGCCTTCAGGGAACTGCCACCACATAGCAGTGCTCAGGAAAAGGCACTCTGCTTTCTGTAGGCTGGATGCACACTCGAGTTTTGGCTTGAGGCAGAGAGAGCTCAGCTAGGCGATTCCAGGCTGAAGGCAAAGCAGAGAGTTTTTTGGTGGAGCGATGGCACCATCTGCTGGCCAGCAAGCGTGGCAGGAGAAGCCTCACTCCAAATGAGTTCCTGAGGAAGTTTCCAAGCAGGAGGCACTCTGGCTCCCCAAGCTCCAGCTTCCTGCTTACGACTTCCCTGTGGCAACAGAGTGGGTGCCAAGGGCATGTGGGTTGGAGGGTGCTCAGAAGCCACAGGCGAGGCTTTCGGCCCCCAGTGTTCTCTGATGGAAAACACTGCAGGCCCGAGCATCCATGAACTCCTCCAAGGCTTTGCAGTGGGATAGCTGTCCATAGCAGATGGCTCCCTGCCAAGTGCTGCAGGCCTTTCTGGAGGGCTAAGCTGGAGCTTCCTTGCAGGCTGCTGGGCCAGGGGCGTGTGTCCCCTGGGCCAGAAGGCTGCAGGAGGAGCTCCTAGCTAGGGGAGAGCAAGCACGTTGTTTCCTTGGCCTACACTGGCCTGTGAACACAGAGGCCAGCCAGCAGTGATGACAGCACAGGCAGCAAGGGGGTGTGGCAGGCAGCTAAGAGGCGGCAGGAGTCCCACTTGAAAGTGGGCTCATGACTGTTTGGTGCTCAGGCCCCAGTGCTCACGTGCACACACAGCCTCTGGACCTGCAGCTTCCCAGCAGTGCAAGAGACACACAGGCACCACCCTGGGGCCTTCTCGAATGAACTGTGCTCCATCGAGGTCCTGCTGGCTGGCAGTGGCCAAGGCCAGCACAGGCCCTCGGGAGGCCTGGCTGAGCCTGGGATGGGTCCGGACCTAGCAGTGCCCAGGGCAAGCCTGGGACTGCAGGCCAGGCTGCAGGCTCATTCCAGTTTGGGCCTGGTACGCAGAGCCTTCAGCTAGGACGTGCAGGGGGAAGGCTCAGCATAGCGGCTTTGGCCTGCAATCCACGTTCCTCCCTCGGGCCGCCCTGCCTGGCAGACCCACACTCCCTAGAAGTGTGTTCCTGAGGCAGTTGGACAGTTGGGGAGGTGGAGGCTCTCCCAACATGGGAGGCCTGCCCAGAACATGGCTGTGTGTCCAAAGAGGATTCCCTGCACCTCTGGCGCTGGGCAGAGATTTTCTGCACACAGGAGACCCTTGGCACACACAGTGTTTCCCCATGGAAAGCAGTGTGAGAAAGAGCCCCCGCCAGGGAAGCATGGCACTCGCCCATCGAAGCCCTCCATGCAGCAGGCTGTCATGGACTCGGCTGCAGGCCTTTGTGGCTGGAGAGACTGCAGCTCCTCTGGAGGCTCTGGGTCCATTTGCACTCCCCTTGGAGGAAACGAGGTTGTGGGATGAGGTCTTTGCCCACAATGGCACTCAGCCTGCTCCATTCGATGAGACGCACGTGTGGTGAGAGAGGCTTGTCAGCCCAGAAGCAAGCAGGGCAGCCAGGGAGGGGATCTGCATGCAGCTTGGAAGCCCTAGACTCCTGCCTCCCACCCAGGGAATGCCAGCTCTGCCCATCAGGCCCCATTCCCAAGTGGGCACCCAGCTTCAGCATCTGCCCTTTCCCAGCCATGGAACCATTCCCAGGCCACACCCTGAGCCCTGCCAAGGGTGACCTTGGCTCCCCGGGTGGGCTGAATGGCACGACTGTGTTAGGGGAGAGAAGGCCCAGGAGGCCTTCAGGGAACTGCCACCACATAGCAGTGCTCAGGAAAAGGCACTCTGCTTTCTGTAGGCTGGATGCACACTCGAGTTTTGGCTTGAGGCAGAGAGAGCTCAGCTAGGCGATTCCAGGCTGAAGGCAAAGCAGAGAGTTTTTTGGTGGAGCGATGGCACCATCTGCTGGCCAGCAAGCGTGGCAGGAGAAGCCTCACTGCAAATGAGTTCCTGAGGAAGTTTCCAAGCAGGAGGCACTCTGGCTCCCCAAGCTCCAGAGTCCTGCTTACGACTTCCCTGTGGCAACAGAGTGGGTGCCAAGGGCATGTGGGTTGGAGGGTGCTCAGAAGCCACAGGCGAGGCTTTGGGCACCCAGTGTTCTCTGATGGAAAACACTGCAGGCCCGAGCATCCATGAACTCCTCCAAGGCTTTGCAGTGGGATAGCTGTCCATAGCAGATGGCTCCCTGCCAAGTGCTGCAGGCCTTTCTGGAGGGCTAAGCTGGAGCTTCCTTGCAGGCTGCTGGGCCAGGGGCATGTGTCCCCTGGGCCAGAAGGCTGCAGGAGGAGCTCCTAGCTAGGGGAGAGCAAGCACGTTGTTTCCTTGGCCTACACTGGCCTGTGAACACAGAGGCCAGCCAGCAGTGATGACAGCACAGGTAGCAAGGAGGTGTGGCAGGCAGCTAAGAGGCGGCAGGAGTCCCACTTGAAAGTGGGCTCATGACTGTTTGGTGCTCAGGCCCCAGTGCTCACGTGCACACACAGCCTCTGGACCTGCAGCTTCCCAGCAGTGCAAGAGACACACAGGCACCACCCTGGGGCCTTCTCGAATGAACTGTGCTCCATTGAGGTCCTGCTGGCTGGCAGTGGCCAAGGCCAGCACAGGCCCTCGGGAGGCCTGGCTGAGCCTGGGATGGGTCCGGACCTAGCAGTGCCCAGGGCAAGCCTGGGACTGCAGGCCAGGCTGCAGGCTCATTCCAGTTTGGGCCTGGTACGCAGAGCCTTCGGCTAGGACGTGCAGGGGGAAGGCTCAGCACAGTGGCTTTGGCCTGCAATCCACGTTCCTCCCTCGGGCCGCCCTGCCTGGCAGACCCACACTCCCTAGAAGTGTGTTCCTGAGGCAGTTGGACAGTTGGGGAGGTGGAGGCTCTCCCAACATGGGAGGCCTGCCCAGAACATGGCTGTGTGTCCAAAGAGGATTCCCTGCACCTCTGGCGCTGGGCAGAGATTTTCTGCACACAGGAGACCCTTGGCACACACAGTGTTTCCCCATGGAAAGCAGTGTGAGAAAGAGCCCCCGCCAGGGAAGCATGGCACTCGCCCATCGAAGCCCTCCATGCAGCAGGCTGTCATGGACTCGGCTGCAGGCCTTTGTGGCTGGAGAGACTGCAGCTCCTCTGGAGGCTCTGGGTCCATTTGCACTCCCCTTGGAGGAAACGAGGTTGTGGGATGAGGTCTTTGCCCACAATGGCACTCAGCCTGCTCCATTCGATGAGACGCACGTGTGGTGAGAGAGGCTTGTCAGCCCAGAAGCAAGCAGGGCAGCCAGGGAGGGGATCTGCATGCAGCTTGGAAGCCCTAGACTCCTGCCTCCCACCCAGGGAATGCCAGCTCTGCCCATCAGGCCCCATTCCCAAGTGGGCACCCAGCTTCAGCATCTGCCCTTTCCCAGCCATGGAACCATTCCCAGGCCACACCCTGAGCCCTGCCAAGGGTGACCTTGGCTCCCCGGGTGGGCTGAATGGCACGACTGTGTTAGGGGAGAGAAGGCCCAGGAGGCCTTCAGGGAACTGCCACCACATAGCAGTGCTCAGGAAAAGGCACTCTGCTTTCTGTAGGCTGGATGCACACTCGAGTTTTGGCTTGAGGCAGAGAGAGCTCAGCTAGGCGATTCCAGGCTGAAGGCAAAGCAGAGAGTTTTTTGGTGGAGCGATGGCACCATCTGCTGGCCAGCAAGCGTGGCAGGAGAAGCCTCACTGCAAATGAGTTCCTGAGGAAGTTTCCAAGCAGGAGGCACTCTGGCTCCCCAAGCTCCAGAGTCCTGCTTACGACTTCCCTGTGGCAACAGAGTGGGTGCCAAGGGCATGTGGGTTGGAGGGTGCTCAGAAGCCACAGGCGAGGCTTTGGGCACCCAGTGTTCTCTGATGGAAAACACTGCAGGCCCGAGCATCCATGAACTCCTCCAAGGCTTTGCAGTGGGATAGCTGTCCATAGCAGATGGCTCCCTGCCAAGTGCTGCAGGCCTTTCTGGAGGGCTAAGCTGGAGCTTCCTTGCAGGCTGCTGGGCCAGGGGCATGTGTCCCCTGGGCCAGAAGGCTGCAGGAGGAGCTCCTAGCTAGGGGAGAGCAAGCACGTTGTTTCCTTGGCCTACACTGGCCTGTGAACACAGAGGCCAGCCAGCAGTGATGACAGCACAGGTAGCAAGGAGGTGTGGCAGGCAGCTAAGAGGCGGCAGGAGTCCCACTTGAAAGTGGGCTCATGACTGTTTGGTGCTCAGGCCCCAGTGCTCACGTGCACACACAGCCTCTGGACCTGCAGCTTCCCAGCAGTGCAAGAGACACACAGGCACCACCCTGGGGCCTTCTCGAATGAACTGTGCTCCATTGAGGTCCTGCTGGCTGGCAGTGGCCAAGGCCAGCACAGGCCCTCGGGAGGCCTGGCTGAGCCTGGGATGGGTCCGGACCTAGCAGTGCCCAGGGCAAGCCTGGGACTGCAGGCCAGGCTGCAGGCTCATTCCAGTTTGGGCCTGGTACGCAGAGCCTTCGGCTAGGACGTGCAGGGGGAAGGCTCAGCACAGTGGCTTTGGCCTGCAATCCACGTTCCTCCCTCGGGCCGCCCTGCCTGGCAGACCCACACTCCCTAGAAGTGTGTTCCTGAGGCAGTTGGACAGTTGGGGAGGTGGAGGCTCTCCCAACATGGGAGGCCTGCCCAGAACATGGCTGTGTGTCCAAAGAGGATTCCCTGCACCTCTGGCGCTGGGCAGAGATTTTCTGCACACAGGAGACCCTTGGCACACACAGTGTTTCCCCATGGAAAGCAGTGTGAGAAAGAGCCCCCGCCAGGGAAGCATGGCACTCGCCCATCGAAGCCCTCCATGCAGCAGGCTGTCATGGACTCGGCTGCAGGCCTTTGTGGCTGGAGAGACTGCAGCTCCTCTGGAGGCTCTGGGTCCATTTGCACTCCCCTTGGAGGAAACGAGGTTGTGGGATGAGGTCCTTGCCCACAATGGCACTCAGCCTGCTCCATTCGATGAGACGCACGTGTGGTGAGAGAGGCTTGTCAGCCCAGAAGCAAGCAGGGCAGCCAGGGAGGGGATCTGCATGCAGCTTGGAAGCCCTAGACTCCTGCCTCCCACCCAGGGAATGCCGGCTCTGCCCATCAGGCCCCATTCCCAAGTGGGCACCCAGCTTCAGCATCTGCCCTTTCCCAGCCATGGAACCATTCCCAGGCCACACCCTGGGCCCTGCCAAGGGTGACCTTGGCTCCCCGGGTGGGCTGAATGGCACGACTGTGTTAGGGGAGAGAAGGCCCAGGAGGCCTTCAGGGAACTGCCACCACATAGCAGTGCTCAGGAAAAGGCACTCTGCTTTCTGTAGGCTGGATGCACACTCGAGTTTTGGCTTGAGGCAGAGAGAGCTCAGCTAGGCGATTCCAGGCTGAAGGCAAAGCAGAGAGTTTTTTGGTGGAGCGATGGCACCATCTGCTGGCCAGCAAGCGTGGCAGGAGAAGCCTCACTCCAAATGAGTTCCTGAGGAAGTTTCCAAGCAGGAGGCACTCTGGCTCCCCAAGCTCCAGAGTCCTGCTTACGACTTCCCTGTGGCAACAGAGTGGGTGCCAAGGGCATGTGGGTTGGAGGGTGCTCAGAAGCCACAGGCGAGGCTTTGGGCACCCAGTGTTCTCTGATGGAAAACACTGCAGGCCCGAGCATCCATGAACTCCTCCAAGGCTTTGCAGTGGGATAGCTGTCCATAGCAGATGGCTCCCTGCCAAGTGCTGCAGGCCTTTCTGGAGGGCTAAGCTGGAGCTTCCTTGCAGGCTGCTGGGCCAGGGGCATGTGTCCCCTGGGCCAGAAGGCTGCAGGAGGAGCTCCTAGCTAGGGGAGAGCAAGCACGTTGTTTCCTTGGCCTACACTGGCCTGTGAACACAGAGGCCAGCCAGCAGTGATGACAGCACAGGCAGCAAGGGGGTGTGGCAGGCAGCTAAGAGGCGGCAGGAGTCCCACTTGAAAGTGGGCTCATGACTGTTTGGTGCTCAGGCCCCAGTGCTCACGTGCACACACCGCCTCTGGACCTGCAGCTTCCCAGCAGTGCAAGAGACACACAGGCACCACCCTGGGGCCTTCTCGAATGAACTGTGCTGCGTCGAGGTCCTGCTGGCTGGCAGTGGCCAAGGCCAGCACAGGCCCTCGGGAGGCCTGGCTGAGCCTGGGATGGGTCCGGACCTAGCAGTGCCCAGGGCAAGCCTGGGACTGCAGGCCAGGCTGCAGGCTCATTCCAGTTTGGGCCTGGTACGCAGAGCCTTCGGCTAGGACGTGCAGGGGGAAGGCTCAGCACAGTGGCTTTGGCCTGCAATCCACGTTCCTCCCTCGGGCCGCCCTGCCTGGCAGACCCACACTCCCTAGAAGTGTGTTCCTGAGGCAGTTGGACAGTTGGGGAGGTGGAGGCTCTCCCAACATGGGAGGCCTGCCCAGAACATGGCTGTGTGTCCAAAGAGGATTCCCTGCACCTCTGGCGCTGGGCAGAGATTTTCTGCACACAGGAGACCCTTGGCACACACAGTGTTTCCCCATGGAAAGCAGTGTGAGAAAGAGACCCCGCCAGGGAAGCATGGCACTCGCCCATCGAAGCCCTCCATGCAGCAGGCTGTCATGGACTCGGCTGCAGGCCTTTGTGGCTGGAGAGACTGCAGCTCCTCTGGAGGCTCTGGGTCCATTTGCACTCCCCTTGGAGGAAACGAGGTTGTGGGATGAGGTCCTTGCCCACAATGGCACTCAGCCTGCTCCATTCGATGAGACGCACGTGTGGTGAGAGAGGCTTGTCAGCCCAGAAGCAAGCAGGGCAGCCAGGGAGGGGATCTGCATGCAGCTTGGAAGCCCTAGACTCCTGCCTCCCACCCAGGGAATGCCGGCTCTGCCCATCAGGCCCCATTCCCAAGTGGGCACCCAGCTTCAGCATCTGCCCTTTCCCAGCCATGGAACCATTCCCAGGCCACACCCTGAGCCCTGCCAAGGGTGACCTTGGCTCCCCGGGTGGGCTGAATGGCACGACTGTGTTAGGGGAGAGAAGGCCCAGGAGGCCTTCAGGGAACTGCCACCACATAGCAGTGCTCAGGAAAAGGCACTCTGCTTTCTGTAGGCTGGATGCACACTCGAGTTTTGGCTTGAGGCAGAGAGAGCTCAGCTAGGCGATTCCAGGCTGAAGGCAAAGCAGAGAGTTTTTTGGTGGAGCGATGGCACCATCTGCTGGCCAGCAAGCGTGGCAGGAGAAGCCTCACTCCAAATGAGTTCCTGAGGAAGTTTCCAAGCAGGAGGCACTCTGGCTCCCCAAGCTCCAGAGTCCTGCTTACGACTTCCCTGTGGCAACAGAGTGGGTGCCAAGGGCATGTGGGTTGGAGGGTGCTCAGAAGCCACAGGCGAGGCTTTGGGCACCCAGTGTTCTCTGATGGAAAACACTGCAGGCCCGAGCATCCATGAACTCCTCCAAGGCTTTGCAGTGGGATAGCTGTCCATAGCAGATGGCTCCCTGCCAAGTGCTGCAGGCCTTTCTGGAGGGCTAAGCTGGAGCTTCCTTGCAGGCTGCTGGGCCAGGGGCATGTGTCCCCTGGGCCAGAAGGCTGCAGGAGGAGCTCCTAGCTAGGGGAGAGCAAGCACGTTGTTTCCTTGGCCTACACTGGCCTGTGAACACAGAGGCCAGCCAGCAGTGATGACAGCACAGGCAGCAAGGGGGTGTGGCAGGCAGCTAAGAGGCGGCAGGAGTCCCACTTGAAAGTGGGCTCATGACTGTTTGGTGCTCAGGCCCCAGTGCTCACGTGCACACACAGCCTCTGGACCTGCAGCTTCCCAGCAGTGCAAGAGACACACAGGCACCACCCTGGGGCCTTCTCGAATGAACTGTGCTCCATCGAGGTCCTGCTGGCTGGCAGTGGCCAAGGCCAGCACAGGCCCTCGGGAGGCCTGGCTGAGCCTGGGATGGGTCCGGACCTAGCAGTGCCCAGGGCAAGCCTGGGACTGCAGGCCAGGCTGCAGGCTCATTCCAGTTTGGGCCTGGTATGCAGAGCCTTCAGCTAGGACGTGCAGGGGGAAGGCTCAGCACAGTGGCTTTGGCCTGCAATCCACGTTCCTCCCTCGGGCCGCCCTGCCTGGCAGACCCACACTCCCTAGAAGTGTGTTCCTGAGGCAGTTGGACAGTTGGGGAGGTGGAGGCTCTCCCAACATGGGAGGCCTGCCCAGAACATGGCTGTGTGTCCAAAGAGGATTCCCTGCACCTCTGGCGCTGGGCAGAGATTTTCTGCACACAGGAGACCCTTGGCACACACAGTGTTTCCCCATGGAAAGCAGTGTGAGAAAGAGACCCCGCCAGGGAAGCATGGCACTCGCCCATCGAAGCCCTCCATGCAGCAGGCTGTCATGGACTCGGCTGCAGGCCTTTGTGGCTGGAGAGACTGCAGCTCCTCTGGAGGCTCTGGGTCCATTTGCACTCCCCTTGGAGGAAACGAGGTTGTGGGATGAGGTCCTTGCCCACAATGGCACTCAGCCTGCTCCATTCGATGAGACGCACGTGTGGTGAGAGAGGCTTGTCAGCCCAGAAGCAAGCAGGGCAGCCAGGGAGGGGATCTGCATGCAGCTTGGAAGCCCTAGACTCCTGCCTCCCACCCAGGGAATGCCGGCTCTGCCCATCAGCCCCCATTCCCAAGTGGGCACCCAGCTTCAGCATCTGCCCTTTCCCAGCCATGGAACCATTCCCAGGCCACACCCTGAGCCCTGCCAAGGGTGACCTTGGCTCCCCGGGTGGGCTGAATGGCACGACTGTGTTAGGGGAGAGAAGGCCCAGGAGGCCTTCAGGGAACTGCCACCACATAGCAGTGCTCAGGAAAAGGCACTCTGCTTTCTGTAGGCTGGATGCACACTCGAGTTTTGGCTTGAGGCAGAGAGAGCTCAGCTAGGCGATTCCAGGCTGAAGGCAAAGCAGAGAGTTTTTTGGTGGAGCGATGGCACCATCTGCTGGCCAGCAAGCGTGGCAGGAGAAGCCTCACTCCAAATGAGTTCCTGAGGAAGTTTCCAAGCAGGAGGCACTCTGGCTCCCCAAGCTCCAGAGTCCTGCTTACGACTTCCCTGTGGCAACAGAGTGGGTGCCAAGGGCATGTGGGTTGGAGGGTGCTCAGAAGCCACAGGCGAGGCTTTGGGCACCCAGTGTTCTCTGATGGAAAACACTGCAGGCCCGAGCATCCATGAACTCCTCCAAGGCTTTGCAGTGGGATAGCTGTCCATAGCAGATGGCTCCCTGCCAAGTGCTGCAGGCCTTTCTGGAGGGCTAAGCTGGAGCTTCCTTGCAGGCTGCTGGGCCAGGGGCATGTGTCCCCTGGGCCAGAAGGCTGCAGGAGGAGCTCCTAGCTAGGGGAGAGCAAGCACGTTGTTTCCTTGGCCTACACTGGCCTGTGAACACAGAGGCCAGCCAGCAGTGATGACAGCACAGGCAGCAAGGGGCTGTGGCAGGCAGCTAAGAGGCGGCAGGAGTCCCACTTGAAAGTGGGCTCATGACTGTTTGGTGCTCAGGCCCCAGTGCTCACGTGCACACACAGCCTCTGGACCTGCAGCTTCCCAGCAGTGCAAGAGACACACAGGCACCACCCTGGGGCCTTCTCGAATGAACTGTGCTCCATCGAGGTCCTGCTGGCTGGCAGTGGCCAAGGCCAGCACAGGCCCTCGGGAGGCCTGGCTGAGCCTGGGATGGGTCCGGACCTAGCAGTGCCCAGGGCAAGCCTGGGACTGCAGGCCAGGCTGCAGGCTCATTCCAGTTTGGGCCTGGTACGCAGAGCCTTCGGCTAGGACGTGCAGGGGGAAGGCTCAGCACAGTGGCTTTGGCCTGCAATCCACGTTCCTCCCTCGGGCCGCCCTGCCTGGCAGACCCACACTCCCTAGAAGTGTGTTCCTGAGGCAGTTGGACAGTTGGGGAGGTGGAGGCTCTCCCAACATGGGAGGCCTGCCCAGAACATGGCTGTGTGTCCAAAGAGGATTCCCTGCACCTCTGGCGCTGGGCAGAGATTTTCTGCACACAGGAGACCCTTGGCACACACAGTGTTTCCCCATGGAAAGCAGTGTGAGAAAGAGCCCCCGCCAGGGAAGCATGGCACTCGCCCATCGAAGCCCTCCATGCAGCAGGCTGTCATGGACTCGGCTGCAGGCCTTTGTGGCTGGAGAGACTGCAGCTCCTCTGGAGGCTCTGGGTCCATTTGCACTCCCCTTGGAGGAAACGAGGTTGTGGGATGAGGTCCTTGCCCACAATGGCACTCAGCCTGCTCCATTCGATGAGACGCACGTGTGGTGAGAGAGGCTTGTCAGCCCAGAAGCAAGCAGGGCAGCCAGGGAGGGGATCTGCATGCAGCTTGGAAGCCCTAGACTCCTGCCTCCCACCCAGGGAATGCCGGCTCTGCCCATCAGGCCCCATTCCCAAGTGGGCACCCAGCTTCAGCATCTGCCCTTTCCCAGCCATGGAACCATTCCCAGGCCACACCCTGAGCCCTGCCAAGGGTGACCTTGGCTCCCCGGGTGGGCTGAATGGCACGACTGTGTTAGGGGAGAGAAGGCCCAGGAGGCCTTCAGGGAACTGCCACCACATAGCAGTGCTCAGGAAAAGGCACTCTGCTTTCTGTAGGCTGGATGCACACTCGAGTTTTGGCTTGAGGCAGAGAGAGCTCAGCTAGGCGATTCCAGGCTGAAGGCAAAGCAGAGAGTTTTTTGGTGGAGCGATGGCACCATCTGCTGGCCAGCAAGCGTGGCAGGAGAAGCCTCACTCCAAATGAGTTCCTGAGGAAGTTTCCAAGCAGGAGGCACTCTGGCTCCCCAAGCTCCAGAGTCCTGCTTACGACTTCCCTGTGGCAACAGAGTGGGTGCCAAGGGCATGTGGGTTGGAGGGTGCTCAGAAGCCACAGGCGAGGCTTTGGGCACCCAGTGTTCTCTGATGGAAAACACTGCAGGCCCGAGCATCCATGAACTCCTCCAAGGCTTTGCAGTGGGATAGCTGTCCATAGCAGATGGCTCCCTGCCAAGTGCTGCAGGCCTTTCTGGAGGGCTAAGCTGGAGCTTCCTTGCAGGCTGCTGGGCCAGGGGCATGTGTCCCCTGGGCCAGAAGGCTGCAGGAGGAGCTCCTAGCTAGGGGAGAGCAAGCACGTTGTTTCCTTGGCCTACACTGGCCTGTGAACACAGAGGCCAGCCAGCAGTGATGACAGCACAGGCAGCAAGGGGGTGTGGCAGGCAGCTAAGAGGCGGCAGGAGTCCCACTTGAAAGTGGGCTCATGACTGTTTGGTGCTCAGGCCCCAGTGCTCACGTGCACACACAGCCTCTGGACCTGCAGCTTCCCAGCAGTGCAAGAGACACACAGGCACCACCCTGGGGCCTTCTCGAATGAACTGTGCTCCATCGAGGTCCTGCTGGCTGGCAGTGGCCAAGGCCAGCACAGGCCCTCGGGAGGCCTGGCTGAGCCTGGGATGGGTCCGGACCTAGCAGTGCCCAGGGCAAGCCTGGGACTGCAGGCCAGGCTGCAGGCTCATTCCAGTTTGGGCCTGGTACGCAGAGCCTTCAGCTAGGACGTGCAGGGGGAAGGCTCAGCACAGTGGCTTTGGCCTGCAATCCACGTTCCTCCCTCGGGCCGCCCTGCCTGGCAGACCCACACTCCCTAGAAGTGTGTTCCTGAGGCAGTTGGACAGTTGGGGAGGTGGAGGCTCTCCCAACATGGGAGGCCTGCCCAGAACATGGCTGTGTGTCCAAAGAGGATTCCCTGCACCTCTGGCGCTGGGCAGAGATTTTCTGCACACAGGAGACCCTTGGCACACACAGTGTTTCCCCATGGAAAGCAGTGTGAGAAAGAGCCCCCGCCAGGGAAGCATGGCACTCGCCCATCGAAGCCCTCCATGCAGCAGGCTGTCATGGACTCGGCTGCAGGCCTTTGTGGCTGGAGAGACTGCAGCTCCTCTGGAGGCTCTGGGTCCATTTGCACTCCCCTTGGAGGAAACGAGGTTGTGGGATGAGGTCCTTGCCCACAATGGCACTCAGCCTGCTCCATTCGATGAGACGCACGTGTGGTGAGAGAGGCTTGTCAGCCCAGAAGCAAGCAGGGCAGCCAGGGAGGGGATCTGCATGCAGCTTGGAAGCCCTAGACTCCTGCCTCCCACCCAGGGAATGCCGGCTCTGCCCATCAGCCCCCATTCCCAAGTGGGCACCCAGCTTCAGCATCTGCCCTTTCCCAGCCATGGAACCATTCCCAGGCCACACCCTGAGCCCTGCCAAGGGTGACCTTGGCTCCCCGGGTGGGCTGAATGGCACGACTGTGTTAGGGGAGAGAAGGCCCAGGAGGCCTTCAGGGAACTGCCACCACATAGCAGTGCTCAGGAAAAGGCACTCTGCTTTCTGTAGGCTGGATGCACACTCGAGTTTTGGCTTGAGGCAGAGAGAGCTCAGCTAGGCGATTCCAGGCTGAAGGCAAAGCAGAGAGTTTTTTGGTGGAGCGATGGCACCATCTGCTGGCCAGCAAGCGTGGCAGGAGAAGCCTCACTCCAAATGAGTTCCTGAGGAAGTTTCCAAGCAGGAGGCACTCTGGCTCCCCAAGCTCCAGAGTCCTGCTTACGACTTCCCTGTGGCAACAGAGTGGGTGCCAAGGGCATGTGGGTTGGAGGGTGCTCAGAAGCCACAGGCGAGGCTTTGGGCACCCAGTGTTCTCTGATGGAAAACACTGCAGGCCCGAGCATCCATGAACTCCTCCAAGGCTTTGCAGTGGGATAGCTGTCCATAGCAGATGGCTCCCTGCCAAGTGCTGCAGGCCTTTCTGGAGGGCTAAGCTGGAGCTTCCTTGCAGGCTGCTGGGCCAGGGGCATGTGTCCCCTGGGCCAGAAGGCTGCAGGAGGAGCTCCTAGCTAGGGGAGAGCAAGCACGTTGTTTCCTTGGCCTACACTGGCCTGTGAACACAGAGGCCAGCCAGCAGTGATGACAGCACAGGCAGCAAGGGGGTGTGGCAGGCAGCTAAGAGGCGGCAGGAGTCCCACTTGAAAGTGGGCTCATGACTGTTTGGTGCTCAGGCCCCAGTGCTCACGTGCACACACAGCCTCTGGACCTGCAGCTTCCCAGCAGTGCAAGAGACACACAGGCACCACCCTGGGGCCTTCTCGAATGAACTGTGCTCCATCGAGGTCCTGCTGGCTGGCAGTGGCCAAGGCCAGCACAGGCCCTCGGGAGGCCTGGCTGAGCCTGGGATGGGTCCGGACCTAGCAGTGCCCAGGGCAAGCCTGGGACTGCAGGCCAGGCTGCAGGCTCATTCCAGTTTGGGCCTGGTACGCAGAGCCTTCAGCTAGGACGTGCAGGGGGAAGGCTCAGCACAGTGGCTTTGGCCTGCAATCCACGTTCCTCCCTCGGGCCGCCCTGCCTGGCAGACCCACACTCCCTAGAAGTGTGTTCCTGAGGCAGTTGGACAGTTGGGGAGGTGGAGGCTCTCCCAACATGGGAGGCCTGCCCAGAACATGGCTGTGTGTCCAAAGAGGATTCCCTGCACCTCTGGCGCTGGGCAGAGATTTTCTGCACACAGGAGACCCTTGGCACACACAGTGTTTCCCCATGGAAAGCAGTGTGAGAAAGAGCCCCCGCCAGGGAAGCATGGCACTCGCCCATCGAAGCCCTCCATGCAGCAGGCTGTCATGGACTCGGCTGCAGGCCTTTGTGGCTGGAGAGACTGCAGCTCCTCTGGAGGCTCTGGGTCCATTTGCACTCCCCTTGGAGGAAACGAGGTTGTGGGATGAGGTCCTTGCCCACAATGGCACTCAGCCTGCTCCATTCGATGAGACGCACATGTGGTGAGAGAGGCTTGTCAGCCCAGAAGCAAGCAGGGCAGCCAGGGAGGGGATCTGCATGCAGCTTGGAAGCCCTAGACTCCTGCCTCCCACCCAGGGAATGCTGGCTCTGCCCATCAGGCCCCATTCCCAAGTGGGCACCCAGCTTCAGCATCTGCCCTTTCCCAGCCATGGAACCATTCCCAGGCCACACCCTGAGCCCTGCCAAGGGTGACCTTGGCTCCCCGGGTGGGCTGAATGGCACGACTGTGTTAGGGGAGAGAAGGCCCAGGAGGCCTTCAGGGAACTGCCACCACATAGCAGTGCTCAGGAAAAGGCACTCTGCTTTCTGTAGGCTGGATGCACACTCGAGTTTTGGCTTGAGGCAGAGAGAGCTCAGCTAGGCGATTCCAGGCTGAAGGCAAAGCAGAGAGTTTTTTGGTGGAGTGATGGCACCATCTGCTGGCCAGCAAGCGTGGCAGGAGAAGCCTCACTCCAAATGAGTTCCTGAGGAAGTTTCCAAGCAGGAGGCACTCTGGCTCCCCAAGCTCCAGAGTCCTGCTTACGACTTCCCTGTGGCAACAGAGTGGGTGCCAAGGGCATGTGGGTTGGAGGGTGCTCAGAAGCCACAGGCGAGGCTTTGGGCACCCAGTGTTCTCTGATGGAAAACACTGCAGGCCCGAGCATCCATGAACTCCTCCAAGGCTTTGCAGTGGGATAGCTGTCCATAGCAGATGGCTCCCTGCCAAGTGCTGCAGGCCTTTCTGGAGGGCTAAGCTGGAGCTTCCTTGCAGGCTGCTGGGCCAGGGGCATGTGTCCCCTGGGCCAGAAGGCTGCAGGAGGAGCTCCTAGCTAGGGGAGAGCAAGCACGTTGTTTCCTTGGCCTACACTGGCCTGTGAACACAGAGGCCAGCCAGCAGTGATGACAGCACAGGCAGCAAGGGGGTGTGGCAGGCAGCTAAGAGGCGGCAGGAGTCCCACTTGAAAGTGGGCTCATGACTGTTTGGTGCTCAGGCCCCAGTGCTCACGTGCACACACAGCCTCTGGACCTGCAGCTTCCCAGCAGTGCAAGAGACACACAGGCACCACCCTGGGGCCTTCTCGAATGAACTGTGCTCCATCGAGGTCCTGCTGGCTGGCAGTGGCCAAGGCCAGCACAGGCCCTCGGGAGGCCTGGCTGAGCCTGGGATGGGTCCGGACCTAGCAGTGCCCAGGGCAAGCCTGGGACTGCAGGCCAGGCTGCAGGCTCATTCCAGTTTGGGCCTGGTACGCAGAGCCTTCAGCTAGGACGTGCAGGGGGAAGGCTCAGCACAGTGGCTTTGGCCTGCAATCCACGTTCCTCCCTCGGGCCGCCCTGCCTGGCAGACCCACACTCCCTAGAAGTGTGTTCCTGAGGCAGTTGGACAGTTGGGGAGGTGGAGGCTCTCCCAACATGGGAGGCCTGCCCAGAACATGGCTGTGTGTCCAAAGAGGATTCCCTGCACCTCTGGCGCTGGGCAGAGATTTTCTGCACACAGGAGACCCTTGGCACACACAGTGTTTCCCCATGGAAAGCAGTGTGAGAAAGAGCCCCCGCCAGGGAAGCATGGCACTCGCCCATCGAAGCCCTCCATGCAGCAGGCTGTCATGGACTCGGCTGCAGGCCTTTGTGGCTGGAGAGACTGCAGCTCCTCTGGAGGCTCTGGGTCCATTTGCACTCCCCTTGGAGGAAACGAGGTTGTGGGATGAGGTCCTTGCCCACAATGGCACTCAGCCTGCTCCATTCGATGAGACGCACGTGTGGTGAGAGAGGCTTGTCAGCCCAGAAGCAAGCAGGGCAGCCAGGGAGGGGATCTGCATGCAGCTTGGAAGCCCTAGACTCCTGCCTCCCACCCAGGGAATGCCGGCTCTGCCCATCAGGCCCCATTCCCAAGTGGGCACCCAGCTTCAGCATCTGCCCTTTCCCAGCCATGGAACCATTCCCAGGCCACACCCTGAGCCCTGCCAAGGGTGACCTTGGCTCCCCGGGTGGGCTGAATGGCACGACTGTGTTAGGGGAGAGAAGGCCCAGGAGGCCTTCAGGGAACTGCCACCACATAGCAGTGCTCAGGAAAAGGCACTCTGCTTTCTGTAGGCTGGATGCACACTCGAGTTTTGGCTTGAGGCAGAGAGAGCTCAGCTAGGCGATTCCAGGCTGAAGGCAAAGCAGAGAGTTTTTTGGTGGAGTGATGGCACCATCTGCTGGCCAGCAAGCGTGGCAGGAGAAGCCTCACTCCAAATGAGTTCCTGAGGAAGTTTCCAAGCAGGAGGCACTCTGGCTCCCCAAGCTCCAGAGTCCTGCTTACGACTTCCCTGTGGCAACAGAGTGGGTGCCAAGGGCATGTGGGTTGGAGGGTGCTCAGAAGCCACAGGCGAGGCTTTGGGCACCCAGTGTTCTCTGATGGAAAACACTGCAGGCCCGAGCATCCATGAACTCCTCCAAGGCTTTGCAGTGGGATAGCTGTCCATAGCAGATGGCTCCCTGCCAAGTGCTGCAGGCCTTTCTGGAGGGCTAAGCTGGAGCTTCCTTGCAGGCTGCTGGGCCAGGGGCATGTGTCCCCTGGGCCAGAAGGCTGCAGGAGGAGCTCCTAGCTAGGGGAGAGCAAGCACGTTGTTTCCTTGGCCTACACTGGCCTGTGAACACAGAGGCCAGCCAGCAGTGATGACAGCACAGGCAGCAAGGGGGTGTGGCAGGCAGCTAAGAGGCGGCAGGAGTCCCACTTGAAAGTGGGCTCATGACTGTTTGGTGCTCAGGCCCCAGTGCTCACGTGCACACACAGCCTCTGGACCTGCAGCTTCCCAGCAGTGCAAGAGACACACAGGCACCACCCTGGGGCCTTCTCGAATGAACTGTGCTCCATCGAGGTCCTGCTGGCTGGCAGTGGCCAAGGCCAGCACAGGCCCTCGGGAGGCCTGGCTGAGCCTGGGATGGGT
This sequence comes from Hippopotamus amphibius kiboko, assembly GCF_030028045.1. Lineage (NCBI taxonomy): Eukaryota > Metazoa > Chordata > Mammalia > Artiodactyla > Hippopotamidae > Hippopotamus > Hippopotamus amphibius. The sequence continues at coordinate 124,190,023 of NC_080186.1, read as the reverse complement.
CCGGACCTAGCAGTGCCCAGGGCAAGCCTGGGACTGCAGGCCAGGCTGCAGGCTCATTCCAGTTTGGGCCTGGTACGCAGAGCCTTCGGCTAGGACGTGCAGGGGGAAGGCTCAGCACAGTGGCTTTGGCCTGCAATCCACGTTCCTCCCTCGGGCCGCCCTGCCTGGCAGACCCACACTCCCTAGAAGTGTGTTCCTGAGGCAGTTGGACAGTTGGGGAGGTGGAGGCTCTCCCAACATGGGAGGCCTGCCCAGAACATGGCTGTGTGTCCAAAGAGGATTCCCTGCACCTCTGGCGCTGGGCAGAGATTTTCTGCACACAGGAGACCCTTGGCACACACAGTGTTTCCCCATGGAAAGCAGTGTGAGAAAGAGCCCCCGCCAGGGAAGCATGGCACTCGCCCATCGAAGCCCTCCATGCAGCAGGCTGTCATGGACTCGGCTGCAGGCCTTTGTGGCTGGAGAGACTGCAGCTCCTCTGGAGGCTCTGGGTCCATTTGCACTCCCCTTGGAGGAAACGAGGTTGTGGGATGAGGTCCTTGCCCACAATGGCACTCAGCCTGCTCCATTCGATGAGACGCACGTGTGGTGAGAGAGGCTTGTCAGCCCAGAAGCAAGCAGGGCAGCCAGGGAGGGGATCTGCATGCAGCTTGGAAGCCCTAGACTCCTGCCTCCCACCCAGGGAATGCCGGCTCTGCCCATCAGGCCCCATTCCCAAGTGGGCACCCAGCTTCAGCATCTGCCCTTTCCCAGCCATGGAACCATTCCCAGGCCACACCCTGAGCCCTGCCAAGGGTGACCTTGGCTCCCCGGGTGGGCTGAATGGCACGACTGTGTTAGGGGAGAGAAGGCCCAGGAGGCCTTCAGGGAACTGCCACCACATAGCAGTGCTCAGGAAAAGGCACTCTGCTTTCTGTAGGCTGGATGCACACTCGAGTTTTGGCTTGAGGCAGAGAGAGCTCAGCTAGGCGATTCCAGGCTGAAGGCAAAGCAGAGAGTTTTTTGGTGGAGCGATGGCACCATCTGCTGGCCAGCAAGCGTGGCAGGAGAAGCCTCACTCCAAATGAGTTCCTGAGGAAGTTTCCAAGCAGGAGGCACTCTGGCTCCCCAAGCTCCAGAGTCCTGCTTACGACTTCCCTGTGGCAACAGAGTGGGTGCCAAGGGCATGTGGGTTGGAGGGTGCTCAGAAGCCACAGGCGAGGCTTTGGGCACCCAGTGTTCTCTGATGGAAAACACTGCAGGCCCGAGCATCCATGAACTCCTCCAAGGCTTTGCAGTGGGATAGCTGTCCATAGCAGATGGCTCCCTGCCAAGTGCTGCAGGCCTTTCTGGAGGGCTAAGCTGGAGCTTCCTTGCAGGCTGCTGGGCCAGGGGCATGTGTCCCCTGGGCCAGAAGGCTGCAGGAGGAGCTCCTAGCTAGGGGAGAGCAAGCACGTTGTTTCCTTGGCCTACACTGGCCTGTGAACACAGAGGCCAGCCAGCAGTGATGACAGCACAGGCAGCAAGGGGGTGTGGCAGGCAGCTAAGAGGCGGCAGGAGTCCCACTTGAAAGTGGGCTCATGACTGTTTGGTGCTCAGGCCCCAGTGCTCACGTGCACACACAGCCTCTGGACCTGCAGCTTCCCAGCAGTGCAAGAGACACACAGGCACCACCCTGGGGCCTTCTCGAATGAACTGTGCTCCATTGAGGTCCTGCTGGCTGGCAGTGGCCAAGGCCAGCACAGGCCCTCGGGAGGCCTGGCTGAGCCTGGGATGGGTCCGGACCTAGCAGTGCCCAGGGCAAGCCTGGGACTGCAGGCCAGGCTGCAGGCTCATTCCAGTTTGGGCCTGGTACGCAGAGCCTTCGGCTAGGACGTGCAGGGGGAAGGCTCAGCACAGTGGCTTTGGCCTGCAATCCACGTTCCTCCCTCGGGCCGCCCTGCCTGGCAGACCCACACTCCCTAGAAGTGTGTTCCTGAGGCAGTTGGACAGTTGGGGAGGTGGAGGCTCTCCCAACATGGGAGGCCTGCCCAGAACATGGCTGTGTGTCCAAAGAGGATTCCCTGCACCTCTGGCGCTGGGCAGAGATTTTCTGCACACAGGAGACCCTTGGCACACACAGTGTTTCCCCATGGAAAGCAGTGTGAGAAAGAGCCCCCGCCAGGGAAGCATGGCACTCGCCCATCGAAGCCCTCCATGCAGCAGGCTGTCATGGACTCGGCTGCAGGCCTTTGTGGCTGGAGAGACTGCAGCTCCTCTGGAGGCTCTGGGTCCATTTGCACTCCCCTTGGAGGAAACGAGGTTGTGGGATGAGGTCCTTGCCCACAATGGCACTCAGCCTGCTCCATTCGATGAGACGCACGTGTGGTGAGAGAGGCTTGTCAGCCCAGAAGCAAGCAGGGCAGCCAGGGAGGGGATCTGCATGCAGCTTGGAAGCCCTAGACTCCTGCCTCCCACCCAGGGAATGCCGGCTCTGCCCATCAGGCCCCATTCCCAAGTGGGCACCCAGCTTCAGCATCTGCCCTTTCCCAGCCATGGAACCATTCCCAGGCCACACCCTGAGCCCTGCCAAGGGTGACCTTGGCTCCCCGGGTGGGCTGAATGGCACGACTGTGTTAGGGGAGAGAAGGCCCAGGAGGCCTTCAGGGAACTGCCACCACATAGCAGTGCTCAGGAAAAGGCACTCTGCTTTCTGTAGGCTGGATGCACACTCGAGTTTTGGCTTGAGGCAGAGAGAGCTCAGCTAGGCGATTCCAGGCTGAAGGCAAAGCAGAGAGTTTTTTGGTGGAGCGATGGCACCATCTGCTGGCCAGCAAGCGTGGCAGGAGAAGCCTCACTCCAAATGAGTTCCTGAGGAAGTTTCCAAGCAGGAGGCACTCTGGCTCCCCAAGCTCCAGAGTCCTGCTTACGACTTCCCTGTGGCAACAGAGTGGGTGCCAAGGGCATGTGGGTTGGAGGGTGCTCAGAAGCCACAGGCGAGGCTTTGGGCACCCAGTGTTCTCTGATGGAAAACACTGCAGGCCCGAGCATCCATGAACTCCTCCAAGGCTTTGCAGTGGGATAGCTGTCCATAGCAGATGGCTCCCTGCCAAGTGCTGCAGGCCTTTCTGGAGGGCTAAGCTGGAGCTTCCTTGCAGGCTGCTGGGCCAGGGGCATGTGTCCCCTGGGCCAGAAGGCTGCAGGAGGAGCTCCTAGCTAGGGGAGAGCAAGCACGTTGTTTCCTTGGCCTACACTGGCCTGTGAACACAGAGGCCAGCCAGCAGTGATGACAGCACAGGCAGCAAGGGGGTGTGGCAGGCAGCTAAGAGGCGGCAGGAGTCCCACTTGAAAGTGGGCTCATGACTGTTTGGTGCTCAGGCCCCAGTGCTCACGTGCACACACAGCCTCTGGACCTGCAGCTTCCCAGCAGTGCAAGAGACACACAGGCACCACCCTGGGGCCTTCTCGAATGAACTGTGCTCCATCGAGGTCCTGCTGGCTGGCAGTGGCCAAGGCCAGCACAGGCCCTCGGGAGGCCTGGCTGAGCCTGGGATGGGTCCGGACCTAGCAGTGCCCAGGGCAAGCCTGGGACTGCAGGCCAGGCTGCAGGCTCATTCCAGTTTGGGCCTGGTACGCAGAGCCTTCAGCTAGGACGTGCAGGGGGAAGGCTCAGCACAGTGGCTTTGGCCTGCAATCCACGTTCCTCCCTCGGGCCGCCCTGCCTGGCAGACCCACACTCCCTAGAAGTGTGTTCCTGAGGCAGTTGGACAGTTGGGGAGGTGGAGGCTCTCCCAACATGGGAGGCCTGCCCAGAACATGGCTGTGTGTCCAAAGAGGATTCCCTGCACCTCTGGCGCTGGGCAGAGATTTTCTGCACACAGGAGACCCTTGGCACACACAGTGTTTCCCCATGGAAAGCAGTGTGAGAAAGAGCCCCCGCCAGGGAAGCATGGCACTCGCCCATCGAAGCCCTCCATGCAGCAGGCTGTCATGGACTCGGCTGCAGGCCTTTGTGGCTGGAGAGACTGCAGCTCCTCTGGAGGCTCTGTGTCCATTTGCACTCCCCTTGGAGGAAACGAGGTTGTGGGATGAGGTCCTTGCCCACAATGGCACTCAGCCTGCTCCATTCGATGAGACGCACGTGTGGTGAGAGAGGCTTGTCAGCCCAGAAGCAAGCAGGGCAGCCAGGGAGGGGATCTGCATGCAGCTTGGAAGCCCTAGACTCCTGCCTCCCACCCAGGGAATGCCGGCTCTGCCCATCAGGCCCCATTCCCAAGTGGGCACCCAGCTTCAGCATCTGCCCTTTCCCAGCCATGGAACCATTCCCAGGCCACACCCTGAGCCCTGCCAAGGGTGACCTTGGCTCCCCGGGTGGGCTGAATGGCACGACTGTGTTAGGGGAGAGAAGGCCCAGGAGGCCTTCAGGGAACTGCCACCACATAGCAGTGCTCAGGAAAAGGCACTCTGCTTTCTGTAGGCTGGATGCACACTCGAGTTTTGGCTTGAGGCAGAGAGAGCTCAGCTAGGCGATTCCAGGCTGAAGGCAAAGCAGAGAGTTTTTTGGTGGAGCGATGGCACCATCTGCTGGCCAGCAAGCGTGGCAGGAGAAGCCTCACTGCAAATGAGTTCCTGAGGAAGTTTCCAAGCAGGAGGCACTCTGGCTCCCCAAGCTCCAGAGTCCTGCTTACGACTTCCCTGTGGCAACAGAGTGGGTGCCAAGGGCATGTGGGTTGGAGGGTGCTCAGAAGCCACAGGCGAGGCTTTGGGCACCCAGTGTTCTCTGATGGAAAACACTGCAGGCCCGAGCATCCATGAACTCCTCCAAGGCTTTGCAGTGGGATAGCTGTCCATAGCAGATGGCTCCCTGCCAAGTGCTGCAGGCCTTTCTGGAGGGCTAAGCTGGAGCTTCCTTGCAGGCTGCTGGGCCAGGGGCATGTGTCCCCTGGGCCAGAAGGCTGCAGGAGGAGCTCCTAGCTAGGGGAGAGCAAGCACGTTGTTTCCTTGGCCTACACTGGCCTGTGAACACAGAGGCCAGCCAGCAGTGATGACAGCACAGGCAGCAAGGGGGTGTGGCAGGCAGCTAAGAGGCGGCAGGAGTCCCACTTGAAAGTGGGCTCATGACTGTTTGGTGCTCAGGCCCCAGTGCTCACGTGCACACACCGCCTCTGGACCTGCAGCTTCCCAGCAGTGCAAGAGACACACAGGCACCACCCTGGGGCCTTCTCGAATGAACTGTGCTGCGTCGAGGTCCTGCTGGCTGGCAGTGGCCAAGGCCAGCACAGGCCCTCGGGAGGCCTGGCTGAGCCTGGGATGGGTCCGGACCTAGCAGTGCCCAGGGCAAGCCTGGGACTGCAGGCCAGGCTGCAGGCTCATTCCAGTTTGGGCCTGGTACGCAGAGCCTTCAGCTAGGACGTGCAGGGGGAAGGCTCAGCACAGTGGCTTTGGCCTGCAATCCACGTTCCTCCCTCGGGCCGCCCTGCCTGGCAGACCCACACTCCCTAGAAGTGTGTTCCTGAGGCAGTTGGACAGTTGGGGAGGTGGAGGCTCTCCCAACATGGGAGGCCTGCCCAGAACATGGCTGTGTGTCCAAAGAGGATTCCCTGCACCTCTGGCGCTGGGCAGAGATTTTCTGCACACAGGAGACCCTTGGCACACACAGTGTTTCCCCATGGAAAGCAGTGTGAGAAAGAGCCCCCGCCAGGGAAGCATGGCACTCGCCCATCGAAGCCCTCCATGCAGCAGGCTGTCATGGACTCGGCTGCAGGCCTTTGTGGCTGGAGAGACTGCAGCTCCTCTGGAGGCTCTGGGTCCATTTGCACTCCCCTTGGAGGAAACGAGGTTGTGGGATGAGGTCCTTGCCCACAATGGCACTCAGCCTGCTCCATTCGATGAGACGCACGTGTGGTGAGAGAGGCTTGTCAGCCCAGAAGCAAGCAGGGCAGCCAGGGAGGGGATCTGCATGCAGCTTGGAAGCCCTAGACTCCTGCCTCCCACCCAGGGAATGCCGGCTCTGCCCATCAGGCCCCATTCCCAAGTGGGCACCCAGCTTCAGCATCTGCCCTTTCCCAGCCATGGAACCATTCCCAGGCCACACCCTGAGCCCTGCCAAGGGTGACCTTGGCTCCCCGGGTGGGCTGAATGGCACGACTGTGTTAGGGGAGAGAAGGCCCAGGAGGCCTTCAGGGAACTGCCACCACATAGCAGTGCTCAGGAAAAGGCACTCTGCTTTCTGTAGGCTGGATGCACACTCGAGTTTTGGCTTGAGGCAGAGAGAGCTCAGCTAGGCGATTCTAGGCTCAAGGCAAAGCAGAGAGTTTTTTGGTGGAGCGATGGCACCATCTGCTGGCCAGCAAGCGTGGCAGGAGAAGCCTCACTCCAAATGAGTTCCTGAGGAAGTTTCCAAGCAGGAGGCACTCTGGCTCCCCAAGCTCCAGAGTCCTGCTTACGACTTCCCTGTGGCAACAGAGTGGGTGCCAAGGGCATGTGGGTTGGAGGGTGCTCAGAAGCCACAGGCGAGGCTTTGGGCACCCAGTGTTCTCTGATGGAAAACACTGCAGGCCCGAGCATCCATGAACTCCTCCAAGGCTTTGCAGTGGGATAGCTGTCCATAGCAGATGGCTCCCTGCCAAGTGCTGCAGGCCTTTCTGGAGGGCTAAGCTGGAGCTTCCTTGCAGGCTGCTGGGCCAGGGGCATGTGTCCCCTGGGCCAGAAGGCTGCAGGAGGAGCTCCTAGCTAGGGGAGAGCAAGCACGTTGTTTCCTTGGCCTACACTGGCCTGTGAACACAGAGGCCAGCCAGCAGTGATGACAGCACAGGCAGCAAGGGGGTGTGGCAGGCAGCTAAGAGGCGGCAGGAGTCCCACTTGAAAGTGGGCTCATGACTGTTTGGTGCTCAGGCCCCAGTGCTCACGTGCACACACCGCCTCTGGACCTGCAGCTTCCCAGCAGTGCAAGAGACACACAGGCACCACCCTGGGGCCTTCTCGAATGAACTGTGCTCCATCGAGGTCCTGCTGGCTGGCAGTGGCCAAGGCCAGCACAGGCCCTCGGGAGGCCTGGCTGAGCCTGGGATGGGTCCGGACCTAGCAGTGCCCAGGGCAAGCCTGGGACTGCAGGCCAGGCTGCAGGCTCATTCCAGTTTGGGCCTGGTACGCAGAGCCTTCAGCTAGGACGTGCAGGGGGAAGGCTCAGCACAGTGGCTTTGGCCTGCAATCCACGTTCCTCCCTCGGGCCGCCCTGCCTGGCAGACCCACACTCCCTAGAAGTGTGTTCCTGAGGCAGTTGGACAGTTGGGGAGGTGGAGGCTCTCCCAACATGGGAGGCCTGCCCAGAACATGGCTGTGTGTCCAAAGAGGATTCCCTGCACCTCTGGCGCTGGGCAGAGATTTTCTGCACACAGGAGACCCTTGGCACACACAGTGTTTCCCCATGGAAAGCAGTGTGAGAAAGAGCCCCCGCCAGGGAAGCATGGCACTCGCCCATCGAAGCCCTCCATGCAGCAGGCTGTCATGGACTCGGCTGCAGGCCTTTGTGGCTGGAGAGACTGCAGCTCCTCTGGAGGCTCTGGGTCCATTTGCACTCCCCTTGGAGGAAACGAGGTTGTGGGATGAGGTCCTTGCCCACAATGGCACTCAGCCTGCTCCATTCGATGAGACGCACGTGTGGTGAGAGAGGCTTGTCAGCCCAGAAGCAAGCAGGGCAGCCAGGGAGGGGATCTGCATGCAGCTTGGAAGCCCTAGACTGCTGCCTCCCACCCAGGGAATGCCGGCTCTGCCCATCAGGCCCCATTCCCAAGTGGGCACCCAGCTTCAGCATCTGCCCTTTCCCAGCCATGGAACCATTCCCAGGCCACACCCTGAGCCCTGCCAAGGGTGACCTTGGCTCCCCGGGTGGGCTGAATGGCACGACTGTGTTAGGGGAGAGAAGGCCCAGGAGGCCTTCAGGGAACTGCCACCACATAGCAGTGCTCAGGAAAAGGCACTCTGCTTTCTGTAGGCTGGATGCACACTCGAGTTTTGGCTTGAGGCAGAGAGAGCTCAACTAGGCGATTCCAGGCTGAAGGCAAAGCAGAGAGTTTTTTGGTGGAGCGATGGCACCATCTGCTGGCCAGCAAGCGTGGCAGGAGAAGCCTCACTCCAAATGAGTTCCTGAGGAAGTTTCCAAGCAGGAGGCACTCTGGCTCCCCAAGCTCCAGAGTCCTGCTTACGACTTCCCTGTGGCAACAGAGTGGGTGCCAAGGGCATGTGGGTTGGAGGGTGCTCAGAAGCCACAGGCGAGGCTTTGGGCACCCAGTGTTCTCTGATGGAAAACACTGCAGGCCCGAGCATCCATGAACTCCTCCAAGGCTTTGCAGTGGGATAGCTGTCCATAGCAGATGGCTCCCTGCCAAGTGCTGCAGGCCTTTCTGGAGGGCTAAGCTGGAGCTTCCTTGCAGGCTGCTGGGCCAGGGGCATGTGTCCCCTGGGCCAGAAGGCTGCAGGAGGAGCTCCTAGCTAGGGGAGAGCAAGCACGTTGTTTCCTTGGCCTACACTGGCCTGTGAACACAGAGGCCAGCCAGCAGTGATGACAGCACAGGCAGCAAGGGGGTGTGGCAGGCAGCTAAGAGGCGGCAGGAGTCCCACTTGAAAGTGGGCTCATGACTGTTTGGTGCTCAGGCCCCAGTGCTCACGTGCACACACCGCCTCTGGACCTGCAGCTTCCCAGCAGTGCAAGAGACACACAGGCACCACCCTGGGGCCTTCTCGAATGAACTGTGCTCCATCGAGGTCCTGCTGGCTGGCAGTGGCCAAGGCCAGCACAGGCCCTCGGGAGGCCTGGCTGAGCCTGGGATGGGTCCGGACCTAGCAGTGCCCAGGGCAAGCCTGGGACTGCAGGCCAGGCTGCAGGCTCATTCCAGTTTGGGCCTGGTACGCAGAGCATTCAGCTAGGACGTGCAGGGGGAAGGCTCAGCACAGTGGCTTTGGCCTGCAATCCACATTCCTCCCTCGGGCCGCCCTGCCTGGCAGACCCACACTCCCTAGAAGTGTGTTCCTGAGGCAGTTGGACAGTTGGGGAGGTGGAGGCTCTCCCAACATGGGAGGCCTGCCCAGAACATGGCTGTGTGTCCAAAGAGGATTCCCTGCACCTCTGGCGCTGGGCAGAGATTTTCTGCACACAGGAGACCCTTGGCACACACAGTGTTTCCCCATGGAAAGCAGTGTGAGAAAGAGCCCCCGCCAGGGAAGCATGGCACTCGCCCATCGAAGCCCTCCATGCAGCAGGCTGTCATGGACTCGGCTGCAGGCCTTTGTGGCTGGAGAGACTGCAGCTCCTCTGGAGGCTCTGGGTCCATTTGCACTCCCCTTGGAGGAAACGAGGTTGTGGGATGAGGTCCTTGCCCACAATGGCACTCAGCCTGCTCCATTCGATGAGACGCACGTGTGGTGAGAGAGGCTTGTCAGCCCAGAAGCAAGCAGGGCAGCCAGGGAGGGGATCTGCATGCAGCTTGGAAGCCCTAGACTCCTGCCTCCCACCCAGGGAATGCCGGCTCTGCCCATCAGCCCCCATTCCCAAGTGGGCACCCAGCTTCAGCATCTGCCCTTTCCCAGCCATGGAACCATTCCCAGGCCACACCCTGAGCCCTGCCAAGGGTGACCTTGGCTCCCCGGGTGGGCTGAATGGCACGACTGTGTTAGGGGAGAGAAGGCCCAGGAGGCCTTCAGGGAACTGCCACCACATAGCAGTGCTCAGGAAAAGGCACTCTGCTTTCTGTAGGCTGGATGCACACTCGAGTTTTGGCTTGAGGCAGAGAGAGCTCAGCTAGGCGATTCCAGGCTGAAGGCAAAGCAGAGAGTTTTTTGGTGGAGCGATGGCACCATCTGCTGGCCAGCAAGCGTGGCAGGAGAAGCCTCACTCCAAATGAGTTCCTGAGGAAGTTTCCAAGCAGGAGGCACTCTGGCTCCCCAAGCTCCAGAGTCCTGCTTACGACTTCCCTGTGGCAACAGAGTGGGTGCCAAGGGCATGTGGGTTGGAGGGTGCTCAGAAGCCACAGGCGAGGCTTTGGGCACCCAGTGTTCTCTGATGGAAAACACTGCAGGCCCGAGCATCCATGAACTCCTCCAAGGCTTTGCAGTGGGATAGCTGTCCATAGCAGATGGCTCCCTGCCAAGTGCTGCAGGCCTTTCTGGAGGGCTAAGCTGGAGCTTCCTTGCAGGCTGCTGGGCCAGGGGCATGTGTCCCCTGGGCCAGAAGGCTGCAGGAGGAGCTCCTAGCTAGGGGAGAGCAAGCACGTTGTTTCCTTGGCCTACACTGGCCTGTGAACACAGAGGCCAGCCAGCAGTGATGACAGCACAGGCAGCAAGGGGGTGTGGCAGGCAGCTAAGAGGCGGCAGGAGTCCCACTTGAAAGTGGGCTCATGACTGTTTGGTGCTCAGGCCCCAGTGCTCACGTGCACACACAGCCTCTGGACCTGCAGCTTCCCAGCAGTGCAAGAGACACACAGGCACCACCCTGGGGCCTTCTCGAATGAACTGTGCTCCATTGAGGTCCTGCTGGCTGGCAGTGGCCAAGGCCAGCACAGGCCCTCGGGAGGCCTGGCTGAGCCTGGGATGGGTCCGGACCTAGCAGTGCCCAGGGCAAGCCTGGGACTGCAGGCCAGGCTGCAGGCTCATTCCAGTTTGGGCCTGGTACGCAGAGCCTTCGGCTAGGACGTGCAGGGGGAAGGCTCAGCACAGTGGCTTTGGCCTGCAATCCACGTTCCTCCCTCGGGCCGCCCTGCCTGGCAGACCCACACTCCCTAGAAGTGTGTTCCTGAGGCAGTTGGACAGTTGGGGAGGTGGAGGCTCTCCCAACATGGGAGGCCTGCCCAGAACATGGCTGTGTGTCCAAAGAGGATTCCCTGCACCTCTGGCGCTGGGCAGAGATTTTCTGCACACAGGAGACCCTTGGCACACACAGTGTTTCCCCATGGAAAGCAGTGTGAGAAAGAGCCCCCGCCAGGGAAGCATGGCACTCGCCCATCGAAGCCCTCCATGCAGCAGGCTGTCATGGACTCGGCTGCAGGCCTTTGTGGCTGGAGAGACTGCAGCTCCTCTGGAGGCTCTGGGTCCATTTGCACTCCCCTTGGAGGAAACGAGGTTGTGGGATGAGGTCCTTGCCCACAATGGCACTCAGCCTGCTCCATTCGATGAGACGCACGTGTGGTGAGAGAGGCTTGTCAGCCCAGAAGCAAGCAGGGCAGCCAGGGAGGGGATCTGCATGCAGCTTGGAAGCCCTAGACTCCTGCCTCCCACCCAGGGAATGCCGGCTCTGCCCATCAGGCCCCATTCCCAAGTGGGCACCCAGCTTCAGCATCTGCCCTTTCCCAGCCATGGAACCATTCCCAGGCCACACCCTGAGCCCTGCCAAGGGTGACCTTGGCTCCCCGGGTGGGCTGAATGGCACGACTGTGTTAGGGGAGAGAAGGCCCAGGAGGCCTTCAGGGAACTGCCACCACATAGCAGTGCTCAGGAAAAGGCACTCTGCTTTCTGTAGGCTGGATGCACACTCGAGTTTTGGCTTGAGGCAGAGAGAGCTCAGCTAGGCGATTCCAGGCTGAAGGCAAAGCAGAGAGTTTTTTGGTGGAGCGATGGCACCATCTGCTGGCCAGCAAGCGTGGCAGGAGAAGCCTCACTCCAAATGAGTTCCTGAGGAAGTTTCCAAGCAGGAGGCACTCTGGCTCCCCAAGCTCCAGAGTCCTGCTTACGACTTCCCTGTGGCAACAGAGTGGGTGCCAAGGGCATGTGGGTTGGAGGGTGCTCAGAAGCCACAGGCGAGGCTTTGGGCACCCAGTGTTCTCTGATGGAAAACACTGCAGGCCCGAGCATCCATGAACTCCTCCAAGGCTTTGCAGTGGGATAGCTGTCCATAGCAGATGGCTCCCTGCCAAGTGCTGCAGGCCTTTCTGGAGGGCTAAGCTGGAGCTTCCTTGCAGGCTGCTGGGCCAGGGGCATGTGTCCCCTGGGCCAGAAGGCTGCAGGAGGAGCTCCTAGCTAGGGGAGAGCAAGCACGTTGTTTCCTTGGCCTACACTGGCCTGTGAACACAGAGGCCAGCCAGCAGTGATGACAGCACAGGCAGCAAGGGGGTGTGGCAGGCAGCTAAGAGGCGGCAGGAGTCCCACTTGAAAGTGGGCTCATGACTGTTTGGTGCTCAGGCCCCAGTGCTCACGTGCACACACAGCCTCTGGACCTGCAGCTTCCCAGCAGTGCAAGAGACACACAGGCACCACCCTGGGGCCTTCTCGAATGAACTGTGCTCCATCGAGGTCCTGCTGGCTGGCAGTGGCCAAGGCCAGCACAGGCCCTCGGGAGGCCTGGCTGAGCCTGGGATGGGTCCGGACCTAGCAGTGCCCAGGGCAAGCCTGGGACTGCAGGCCAGGCTGCAGGCTCATTCCAGTTTGGGCCTGGTACGCAGAGCCTTCAGCTAGGACGTGCAGGGGGAAGGCTCAGCACAGTGGCTTTGGCCTGCAATCCACGTTCCTCCCTCGGGCCGCCCTGCCTGGCAGACCCACACTCCCTAGAAGTGTGTTCCTGAGGCAGTTGGACAGTTGGGGAGGTGGAGGCTCTCCCAACATGGGAGGCCTGCCCAGAACATGGCTGTGTGTCCAAAGAGGATTCCCTGCACCTCTGGCGCTGGGCAGAGATTTTCTGCACACAGGAGACCCTTGGCACACACAGTGTTTCCCCATGGAAAGCAGTGTGAGAAAGAGCCCCCGCCAGGGAAGCATGGCACTCGCCCATCGAAGCCCTCCATGCAGCAGGCTGTCATGGACTCGGCTGCAGGCCTTTGTGGCTGGAGAGACTGCAGCTCCTCTGGAGGCTCTGGGTCCATTTGCACTCCCCTTGGAGGAAACGAGGTTGTGGGATGAGGTCCTTGCCCACAATGGCACTCAGCCTGCTCCATTCGATGAGACGCACGTGTGGTGAGAGAGGCTTGTCAGCCCAGAAGCAAGCAGGGCAGCCAGGGAGGGGATCTGCATGCAGCTTGGAAGCCCTAGACTCCTGCCTCCCACCCAGGGAATGCCGGCTCTGCCCATCAGGCCCCATTCCCAAGTGGGCACCCAGCTTCAGCATCTGCCCTTTCCCAGCCATGGAACCATTCCCAGGCCACACCCTGAGCCCTGCCAAGGGTGACCTTGGCTCCCCGGGTGGGCTGAATGGCACGACTGTGTTAGGGGAGAGAAGGCCCAGGAGGCCTTCAGGGAACTGCCACCACATAGCAGTGCTCAGGAAAAGGCACTCTGCTTTCTGTAGGCTGGATGCACACTCGAGTTTTGGCTTGAGGCAGAGAGAGCTCAGCTAGGCGATTCCAGGCTGAAGGCAAAGCAGAGAGTTTTTTGGTGGAGCGATGGCACCATCTGCTGGCCAGCAAGCGTGGCAGGAGAAGCCTCACTCCAAATGAGTTCCTGAGGAAGTTTCCAAGCAGGAGGCACTCTGGCTCCCCAAGCTCCAGAGTCCTGCTTACGACTTCCCTGTGGCAACAGAGTGGGTGCCAAGGGCATGTGGGTTGGAGGGTGCTCAGAAGCCACAGGCGAGGCTTTGGGCACCCAGTGTTCTCTGATGGAAAACACTGCAGGCCCGAGCATCCATGAACTCCTCCAAGGCTTTGCAGTGGGATAGCTGTCCATAGCAGATGGCTCCCTGCCAAGTGCTGCAGGCCTTTCTGGAGGGCTAAGCTGGAGCTTCCTTGCAGGCTGCTGGGCCAGGGGCATGTGTCCCCTGGGCCAGAAGGCTGCAGGAGGAGCTCCTAGCTAGGGGAGAGCAAGCACGTTGTTTCCTTGGCCTACACTGGCCTGTGAACACAGAGGCCAGCCAGCAGTGATGACAGCACAGGCAGCAAGGGGGTGTGGCAGGCAGCTAAGAGGCGGCAGGAGTCCCACTTGAAAGTGGGCTCATGACTGTTTGGTGCTCAGGCCCCAGTGCTCACGTGCACACACAGCCTCTGGACCTGCAGCTTCCCAGCAGTGCAAGAGACACACAGGCACCACCCTGGGGCCTTCTCGAATGAACTGTGCTCCATTGAGGTCCTGCTGGCTGGCAGTGGCCAAGGCCAGCACAGGCCCTCGGGAGGCCTGGCTGAGCCTGGGATGGGTCCGGACCTAGCAGTGCCCAGGGCAAGCCTGGGACTGCAGGCCAGGCTGCAGGCTCATTCCAGTTTGGGCCTGGTACGCAGAGCCTTCGGCTAGGACGTGCAGGGGGAAGGCTCAGCACAGTGGCTTTGGCCTGCAATCCACGTTCCTCCCTCGGGCCGCCCTGCCTGGCAGACCCACACTCCCTAGAAGTGTGTTCCTGAGGCAGTTGGACAGTTGGGGAGGTGGAGGCTCTCCCAACATGGGAGGCCTGCCCAGAACATGGCTGTGTGTCCAAAGAGGATTCCCTGCACCTCTGGCGCTGGGCAGAGATTTTCTGCACACAGGAGACCCTTGGCACACACAGTGTTTCCCCATGGAAAGCAGTGTGAGAAAGAGCCCCCGCCAGGGAAGCATGGCACTCGCCCATCGAAGCCCTCCATGCAGCAGGCTGTCATGGACTCGGCTGCAGGCCTTTGTGGCTGGAGAGACTGCAGCTCCTCTGGAGGCTCTGGGTCCATTTGCACTCCCCTTGGAGGAAACGAGGTTGTGGGATGAGGTCCTTGCCCACAATGGCACTCAGCCTGCTCCATTCGATGAGACGCACGTGTGGTGAGAGAGGCTTGTCAGCCCAGAAGCAAGCAGGGCAGCCAGGGAGGGGATCTGCATGCAGCTTGGAAGCCCTAGACTCCTGCCTCCCACCCAGGGAATGCCGGCTCTGCCCATCAGGCCCCATTCCCAAGTGGGCACCCAGCTTCAGCATCTGCCCTTTCCCAGCCATGGAACCATTCCCAGGCCACACCCTGAGCCCTGCCAAGGGTGACCTTGGCTCCCCGGGTGGGCTGAATGGCACGACTGTGTTAGGGGAGAGAAGGCCCAGGAGGCCTTCAGGGAACTGCCACCACATAGCAGTGCTCAGGAAAAGGCACTCTGCTTTCTGTAGGCTGGATGCACACTCGAGTTTTGGCTTGAGGCAGAGAGAGCTCAGCTAGGCGATTCCAGGCTGAAGGCAAAGCAGAGAGTTTTTTGGTGGAGCGATGGCACCATCTGCTGGCCAGCAAGCGTGGCAGGAGAAGCCTCACTCCAAATGAGTTCCTGAGGAAGTTTCCAAGCAGGAGGCACTCTGGCTCCCCAAGCTCCAGAGTCCTGCTTACGACTTCCCTGTGGCAACAGAGTGGGTGCCAAGGGCATGTGGGTTGGAGGGTGCTCAGAAGCCACAGGCGAGGCTTTGGGCACCCAGTGTTCTCTGATGGAAAACACTGCAGGCCCGAGCATCCATGAACTCCTCCAAGGCTTTGCAGTGGGATAGCTGTCCATAGCAGATGGCTCCCTGCCAAGTGCTGCAGGCCTTTCTGGAGGGCTAAGCTGGAGCTTCCTTGCAGGCTGCTGGGCCAGGGGCATGTGTCCCCTGGGCCAGAAGGCTGCAGGAGGAGCTCCTAGCTAGGGGAGAGCAAGCACGTTGTTTCCTTGGCCTACACTGGCCTGTGAACACAGAGGCCAGCCAGCAGTGATGACAGCACAGGCAGCAAGGGGGTGTGGCAGGCAGCTAAGAGGCGGCAGGAGTCCCACTTGAAAGTGGGCTCATGACTGTTTGGTGCTCAGGCCCCAGTGCTCACGTGCACACACAGCCTCTGGACCTGCAGCTTCCCAGCAGTGCAAGAGACACACAGGCACCACCCTGGGGCCTTCTCGAATGAACTGTGCTCCATCGAGGTCCTGCTGGCTGGCAGTGGCCAAGGCCAGCACAGGCCCTCGGGAGGCCTGGCTGAGCCTGGGATGGGTCCGGACCTAGCAGTGCCCAGGGCAAGCCTGGGACTGCAGGCCAGGCTGCAGGCTCATTCCAGTTTGGGCCTGGTACGCAGAGCCTTCAGCTAGGACGTGCAGGGGGAAGGCTCAGCACAGTGGCTTTGGCCTGCAATCCACGTTCCTCCCTCGGGCCGCCCTGCCTGGCAGACCCACACTCCCTAGAAGTGTGTTCCTGAGGCAGTTGGACAGTTGGGGAGGTGGAGGCTCTCCCAACATGGGAGGCCTGCCCAGAACATGGCTGTGTGTCCAAAGAGGATTCCCTGCACCTCTGGCGCTGGGCAGAGATTTTCTGCACACAGGAGACCCTTGGCACACACAGTGTTTCCCCATGGAAAGCAGTGTGAGAAAGAGCCCCCGCCAGGGAAGCATGGCACTCGCCCATCGAAGCCCTCCATGCAGCAGGCTGTCATGGACTCGGCTGCAGGCCTTTGTGGCTGGAGAGACTGCAGCTCCTCTGGAGGCTCTGGGTCCATTTGCACTCCCCTTGGAGGAAACGAGGTTGTGGGATGAGGTCCTTGCCCACAATGGCACTCAGCCTGCTCCATTCGATGAGACGCACGTGTGGTGAGAGAGGCTTGTCAGCCCAGAAGCAAGCAGGGCAGCCAGGGAGGGGATCTGCATGCAGCTTGGAAGCCCTAGACTCCTGCCTCCCACCCAGGGAATGCCGGCTCTGCCCATCAGGCCCCATTCCCAAGTGGGCACCCAGCTTCAGCATCTGCCCTTTCCCAGCCATGGAACCATTCCCAGGCCACACCCTGAGCCCTGCCAAGGGTGACCTTGGCTCCCCGGGTGGGCTGAATGGCACGACTGTGTTAGGGGAGAGAAGGCCCAGGAGGCCTTCAGGGAACTGCCACCACATAGCAGTGCTCAGGAAAAGGCACTCTGCTTTCTGTAGGCTGGATGCACACTCGAGTTTTGGCTTGAGGCAGAGAGAGCTCAGCTAGGCGATTCCAGGCTGAAGGCAAAGCAGAGAGTTTTTTGGTGGAGCGATGGCACCATCTGCTGGCCAGCAAGCGTGGCAGGAGAAGCCTCACTCCAAATGAGTTCCTGAGGAAGTTTCCAAGCAGGAGGCACTCTGGCTCCCCAAGCTCCAGAGTCCTGCTTACGACTTCCCTGTGGCAACAGAGTGGGTGCCAAGGGCATGTGGGTTGGAGGGTGCTCAGAAGCCACAGGCGAGGCTTTCGGCCCCCAGTGTTCTCTGATGGAAAACACTGCAGGCCCGAGCATCCATGAACTCCTCCAAGGCTTTGCAGTGGGATAGCTGTCCATAGCAGATGGCTCCCTGCCAAGTGCTGCAGGCCTTTCTGGAGGGCTAAGCTGGAGCTTCCTTGCAGGCTGCTGGGCCAGGGGCATGTGTCCCCTGGGCCAGAAGGCTGCAGGAGGAGCTCCTAGCTAGGGGAGAGCAAGCACGTTGTTTCCTTGGCCTACACTGGCCTGTGAACACAGAGGCCAGCCAGCAGTGATGACAGCACAGGCAGCAAGGGGGTGTGGCAGGCAGCTAAGAGGCGGCAGGAGTCCCACTTGAAAGTGGGCTCATGACTGTTTGGTGCTCAGGCCCCAGTGCTCACGTGCACACACCGCCTCTGGACCTGCAGCTTCCCAGCAGTGCAAGAGACACACAGGCACCACCCTGGGGCCTTCTCG
The DNA here is from genome assembly GCF_030028045.1 of Hippopotamus amphibius kiboko. Lineage (NCBI taxonomy): Eukaryota > Metazoa > Chordata > Mammalia > Artiodactyla > Hippopotamidae > Hippopotamus > Hippopotamus amphibius. Next base: position 124,172,533 of record NC_080186.1, on the reverse strand, counting down.
AATGAACTGTGCTCCATCGAGGTCCTGCTGGCTGGCAGTGGCCAAGGCCAGCACAGGCCCTCGGGAGGCCTGGCTGAGCCTGGGATGGGTCCGGACCTAGCAGTGCCCAGGGCAAGCCTGGGACTGCAGGCCAGGCTGCAGGCTCATTCCAGTTTGGGCCTGGTACGCAGAGCCTTCAGCTAGGACGTGCAGGGGGAAGGCTCAGCACAGTGGCTTTGGCCTGCAATCCACGTTCCTCCCTCGGGCCGCCCTGCCTGGCAGACCCACACTCCCTAGAAGTGTGTTCCTGAGGCAGTTGGACAGTTGGGGAGGTGGAGGCTCTCCCAACATGGGAGGCCTGCCCAGAACATGGCTGTGTGTCCAAAGAGGATTCCCTGCACCTCTGGCGCTGGGCAGAGATTTTCTGCACACAGGAGACCCTTGGCACACACAGTGTTTCCCCATGGAAAGCAGTGTGAGAAAGAGCCCCCGCCAGGGAAGCATGGCACTCGCCCATCGAAGCCCTCCATGCAGCAGGCTGTCATGGACTCGGCTGCAGGCCTTTGTGGCTGGAGAGACTGCAGCTCCTCTGGAGGCTCTGGGTCCATTTGCACTCCCCTTGGAGGAAACGAGGTTGTGGGATGAGGTCCTTGCCCACAATGGCACTCAGCCTGCTCCATTCGATGAGACGCACGTGTGGTGAGAGAGGCTTGTCAGCCCAGAAGCAAGCAGGGCAGCCAGGGAGGGGATCTGCATGCAGCTTGGAAGCCCTAGACTGCTGCCTCCCACCCAGGGAATGCCGGCTCTGCCCATCAGGCCCCATTCCCAAGTGGGCACCCAGCTTCAGCATCTGCCCTTTCCCAGCCATGGAACCATTCCCAGGCCACACCCTGAGCCCTGCCAAGGGTGACCTTGGCTCCCCGGGTGGGCTGAATGGCACGACTGTGTTAGGGGAGAGAAGGCCCAGGAGGCCTTCAGGGAACTGCCACCACATAGCAGTGCTCAGGAAAAGGCACTCTGCTTTCTGTAGGCTGGATGCACACTCGAGTTTTGGCTTGAGGCAGAGAGAGCTCAGCTAGGCGATTCCAGGCTGAAGGCAAAGCAGAGAGTTTTTTGGTGGAGCGATGGCACCATCTGCTGGCCAGCAAGCGTGGCAGGAGAAGCCTCACTCCAAATGAGTTCCTGAGGAAGTTTCCAAGCAGGAGGCACTCTGGCTCCCCAAGCTCCAGAGTCCTGCTTACGACTTCCCTGTGGCAACAGAGTGGGTGCCAAGGGCATGTGGGTTGGAGGGTGCTCAGAAGCCACAGGCGAGGCTTTCGGCCCCCAGTGTTCTCTGATGGAAAACACTGCAGGCCCGAGCATCCATGAACTCCTCCAAGGCTTTGCAGTGGGATAGCTGTCCATAGCAGATGGCTCCCTGCCAAGTGCTGCAGGCCTTTCTGGAGGGCTAAGCTGGAGCTTCCTTGCAGGCTGCTGGGCCAGGGGCATGTGTCCAGAAGGCTGCAGGAGGATCTCCTAGCTAGGGGAGAGCAAGCACGTTGTTTCCTTGGCCTACACTGGCCTGTGAACACAGAGGCCAGCCAGCAGTGATGACAGCACAGGCAGCAAGGGGGTGTGGCAGGCAGCTAAGAGGCGGCAGGAGTCCCACTTGAAAGTGGGCTCATGACTGTTTGGTGCTCAGGCCCCAGTGCTCACGTGCACACACAGCCTCTGGACCTGCAGCTTCCCAGCAGTGCAAGAGACACACAGGCACCACCCTGGGGCCTTCTCGAATGAACTGTGCTGCGTCGAGGTCCTGCTGGCTGGCAGTGGCCAAGGCCAGCACAGGCCCTCGGGAGGCCTGGCTGAGCCTGGGATGGGTCCGGACCTAGCAGTGCCCAGGGCAAGCCTGGGACTGCAGGCCAGGCTGCAGGCTCATTCCAGTTTGGGCCTGGTACGCAGAGCCTTCGGCTAGGACGTGCAGGGGGAAGGCTCAGCACAGTGGCTTTGGCCTGCCATCCACGTTCCTTCCTCGGGCCGCCCTGCCTGGCAGACCCACACTCCCTAGAAGTGTGTTCCTGAGGCAGTTGGACAGTTGGGGAGGTGGAGGCTCTCCCAACATGGGAGGCCTGCCCAGAACATGGCTGTGTGTCCAAAGAGGATTCCCTGCACCTCTGGCGCTGGGCAGAGATTTTCTGCACACAGGAGACCCTTGGCACACACAGTGTTTCCCCATGGAAAGCAGTGTGAGAAAGAGCCCCCGCCAGGGAAGCATGGCACTCGCCCATCGAAGCCCTCCATGCAGCAGGCTGTCATGGACTCGGCTGCAGGCCTTTGTGGCTGGAGAGACTGCAGCTCCTCTGGAGGCTCTGGGTCCATTTGCACTCCCCTTGGAGGAAACGAGGTTGTGGGATGAGGTCCTTGCCCACAATGGCACTCAGCCTGCTCCATTCGATGAGACGCACGTGTGGTGAGAGAGGCTTGTCAGCCCAGAAGCAAGCAGGGCAGCCAGGGAGGGGATCTGCATGCAGCTTGGAAGCCCTAGACTGCTGCCTCCCACCCAGGGAATGCCGGCTCTGCCCATCAGGCCCCATTCCCAAGTGGGCACCCAGCTTCAGCATCTGCCCTTTCCCAGCCATGGAACCATTCCCAGGCCACACCCTGAGCCCTGCCAAGGGTGACCTTGGCTCCCCGGGTGGGCTGAATGGCACGACTGTGTTAGGGGAGAGAAGGCCCAGGAGGCCTTCAGGGAACTGCCACCACATAGCAGTGCTCAGGAAAAGGCACTCTGCTTTCTGTAGGCTGGATGCACACTCGAGTTTTGGCTTGAGGCAGAGAGAGCTCAGCTAGGCGATTCCAGGCTGAAGGCAAAGCAGAGAGTTTTTTGGTGGAGCGATGGCACCATCTGCTGGCCAGCAAGCGTGGCAGGAGAAGCCTCACTCCAAATGAGTTCCTGAGGAAGTTTCCAAGCAGGAGGCACTCTGGCTCCCCAAGCTCCAGCGTCCTGCTTACGACTTCCCTGTGGCAACAGAGTGGGTGCCAAGGGCATGTGGGTTGGAGGGTGCTCAGAAGCCACAGGCGAGGCTTTCGGCCCCCAGTGTTCTCTGATGGAAAACACTGCAGGCCCGAGCATCCATGAACTCCTCCAAGGCTTTGCAGTGGGATAGCTGTCCATAGCAGATGGCTCCCTGCCAAGTGCTGCAGGCCTTTCTGGAGGGCTAAGCTGGAGCTTCCTTGCAGGCTGCTGGGCCAGGGGCATGTGTCCCCTGGGCCAGAAGGCTGCAGGAGGAGCTCCTAGCTAGGGGAGAGCAAGCACGTTGTTTCCTTGGCCTACACTGGCCTGTGAACACAGAGGCCAGCCAGCAGTGATGACAGCACAGGCAGCAAGGGGGTGTGGCAGGCAGCTAAGAGGCGGCAGGAGTCCCACTTGAAAGTGGGCTCATGACTGTTTGGTGCTCAGGCCCCAGTGCTCACGTGCACACACAGCCTCTGGACCTGCAGCTTCCCAGCAGTGCAAGAGACACACAGGCACCACCCTGGGGCCTTCTCGAATGAACTGTGCTCCATCGAGGTCCTGCTGGCTGGCAGTGGCCAAGGCCAGCACAGGCCCTCGGGAGGCCTGGCTGAGCCTGGGATGGGTCCGGACCTAGCAGTGCCCAGGGCAAGCCTGGGACTGCAGGCCAGGCTGCAGGCTCATTCCAGTTTGGGCCTGGTACGCAGAGCCTTCAGCTAGGACGTGCAGGGGGAAGGCTCAGCACAGTGGCTTTGGCCTGCAATCCACGTTCCTCCCTCGGGCCGCCCTGCCTGGCAGACCCACACTCCCTAGAAGTGTGTTCCTGAGGCAGTTGGACAGTTGGGGAGGTGGAGGCTCTCCCAACATGGGAGGCCTGCCCAGAACATGGCTGTGTGTCCAAAGAGGATTCCCTGCACCTCTGGCGCTGGGCAGAGATTTTCTGCACACAGGAGACCCTTGGCACACACAGTGTTTCCCCATGGAAAGCAGTGTGAGAAAGAGCCCCCGCCAGGGAAGCATGGCACTCGCCCATCGAAGCCCTCCATGCAGCAGGCTGTCATGGACTCGGCTGCAGGCCTTTGTGGCTGGAGAGACTGCAGCTCCTCTGGAGGCTCTGGGTCCATTTGCACTCCCCTTGGAGGAAACGAGGTTGTGGGATGAGGTCCTTGCCCACAATGGCACTCAGCCTGCTCCATTCGATGAGACGCACGTGTGGTGAGAGAGGCTTGTCAGCCCAGAAGCAAGCAGGGCAGCCAGGGAGGGGATCTGCATGCAGCTTGGAAGCCCTAGACTGCTGCCTCCCACCCAGGGAATGCCGGCTCTGCCCATCAGGCCCCATTCCCAAGTGGGCACCCAGCTTCAGCATCTGCCCTTTCCCAGCCATGGAACCATTCCCAGGCCACACCCTGAGCCCTGCCAAGGGTGACCTTGGCTCCCCGGGTGGGCTGAATGGCACGACTGTGTTAGGGGAGAGAAGGCCCAGGAGGCCTTCAGGGAACTGCCACCACATAGCAGTGCTCAGGAAAAGGCACTCTGCTTTCTGTAGGCTGGATGCACACTCGAGTTTTGGCTTGAGGCAGAGAGAGCTCAGCTAGGCGATTCCAGGCTGAAGGCAAAGCAGAGAGTTTTTTGGTGGAGCGATGGCACCATCTGTTGGCCAGCAAGCGTGGCAGGAGAAGCCTCACTGCAAATGAGTTCCTGAGGAAGTTTCCAAGCAGGAGGCACTCTGGCTCCCCAAGCTCCAGAGTCCTGCTTACGACTTCCCTGTGGCAACAGAGTGGGTGCCAAGGGCATGTGGGTTGGAGGGTGCTCAGAAGCCACAGGCGAGGCTTTGGGCACCCAGTGTTCTCTGATGGAAAACACTGCAGGCCCGAGCATCCATGAACTCCTCCAAGGCTTTGCAGTGGGATAGCTGTCCATAGCAGATGGCTCCCTGCCAAGTGCTGCAGGCCTTTCTGGAGGGCTAAGCTGGAGCTTCCTTGCAGGCTGCTGGGCCAGGGGCATGTGTCCCCTGGGCCAGAAGGCTGCAGGAGGAGCTCCTAGCTAGGGGAGAGCAAGCACGTTGTTTCCTTGGCCTACACTGGCCTGTGAACACAGAGGCCAGCCAGCAGTGATGACAGCACAGGCAGCAAGGGGGTGTGGCAGGCAGCGAAGAGGCGGCAGGAGTCCCACTTGAAAGTGGGCTCATGACTGTTTGGTGCTCAGGCCCCAGTGCTCACGTGCACACACCGCCTCTGGACCTGCAGCTTCCCAGCAGTGCAAGAGACACACAGGCACCACCCTGGGGCCTTCTCGAATGAACTGTGCTCCATCGAGGTCCTGCTGGCTGGCAGTGGCCAAGGCCAGCACAGGCCCTCGGGAGGCCTGGCTGAGCCTGGGATGGGTCCGGACCTAGCAGTGCCCAGGGCAAGCCTGGGACTGCAGGCCAGGCTGCAGGCTCATTCCAGTTTGGGCCTGGTACGCAGAGCCTTCAGCTAGGACGTGCAGGGGGAAGGCTCAGCACAGTGGCTTTGGCCTGCAATCCACGTTCCTCCCTCGGGCCGCCCTGCCTGGCAGACCCACACTCCCTAGAAGTGTGTTCCTGAGGCAGTTGGACAGTTGGGGAGGTGGAGGCTCTCCCAACATGGGAGGCCTGCCCAGAACATGGCTGTGTGTCCAAAGAGGATTCCCTGCACCTCTGGCGCTGGGCAGAGATTTTCTGCACACAGGAGACCCTTGGCACACACAGTGTTTCCCCATGGAAAGCAGTGTGAGAAAGAGCCCCCGCCAGGGAAGCATGGCACTCGCCCATCGAAGCCCTCCATGCAGCAGGCTGTCATGGACTCGGCTGCAGGCCTTTGTGGCTGGAGAGACTGCAGCTCCTCTGGAGGCTCTGGGTCCATTTGCACTCCCCTTGGAGGAAACGAGGTTGTGGGATGAGGTCCTTGCCCACAATGGCACTCAGCCTGCTCCATTCGATGAGACGCACGTGTGGTGAGAGAGGCTTGTCAGCCCAGAAGCAAGCAGGGCAGCCAGGGAGGGGATCTGCATGCAGCTTGGAAGCCCTAGACTCCTGCCTCCCACCCAGGGAATGCCGGCTCTGCCCATCAGGCCCCATTCCCAAGTGGGCACCCAGCTTCAGCATCTGCCCTTTCCCAGCCATGGAACCATTCCCAGGCCACACCCTGAGCCCTGCCAAGGGTGACCTTGGCTCCCCGGGTGGGCTGAATGGCACGACTGTGTTAGGGGAGAGAAGGCCCAGGAGGCCTTCAGGGAACTGCCACCACATAGCAGTGCTCAGGAAAAGGCACTCTGCTTTCTGTAGGCTGGATGCACACTCGAGTTTTGGCTTGAGGCAGAGAGAGCTCAGCTAGGCGATTCCAGGCTGAAGGCAAAGCAGAGAGTTTTTTGGTGGAGCGATGGCACCATCTGCTGGCCAGCAAGCGTGGCAGGAGAAGCCTCACTCCAAATGAGTTCCTGAGGAAGTTTCCAAGCAGGAGGCACTCTGGCTCCCCAAGCTCCAGAGTCCTGCTTACGACTTCCCTGTGGCAACAGAGTGGGTGCCAAGGGCATGTGGGTTGGAGGGTGCTCAGAAGCCACAGGCGAGGCTTTGGGCACCCAGTGTTCTCTGATGGAAAACACTGCAGGCCCGAGCATCCATGAACTCCTCCAAGGCTTTGCAGTGGGATAGCTGTCCATAGCAGATGGCTCCCTGCCAAGTGCTGCAGGCCTTTCTGGAGGGCTAAGCTGGAGCTTCCTTGCAGGCTGCTGGGCCAGGGGCATGTGTCCAGAAGGCTGCAGGAGGATCTCCTAGCTAGGGGAGAGCAAGCACGTTGTTTCCTTGGCCTACACTGGCCTGTGAACACAGAGGCCAGCCAGCAGTGATGACAGCACAGGCAGCAAGGGGGTGTGGCAGGCAGCTAAGAGGCGGCAGGAGTCCCACTTGAAAGTGGGCTCATGACTGTTTGGTGCTCAGGCCCCAGTGCTCACGTGCACACACCGCCTCTGGACCTGCAGCTTCCCAGCAGTGCAAGAGACACACAGGCACCACCCTGGGGCCTTCTCGAATGAACTGTGCTGCGTCGAGGTCCTGCTGGCTGGCAGTGGCCAAGGCCAGCACAGGCCCTCGGGAGGCCTGGCTGAGCCTGGGATGGGTCCGGACCTAGCAGTGCCCAGGGCAAGCCTGGGACTGCAGGCCAGGCTGCAGGCTCATTCCAGTTTGGGCCTGGTACGCAGAGCCTTCGGCTAGGACGTGCAGGGGGAAGGCTCAGCACAGTGGCTTTGGCCTGCAATCCACGTTCCTCCCTTGGGCCGCCCTGCCTGGCAGACCCACACTCCCTAGAAGTGTGTTCCTGAGGCAGTTGGACAGTTGGGGAGGTGGAGGCTCTCCCAACATGGGAGGCCTGCCCAGAACATGGCTGTGTGTCCAAAGAGGATTCCCTGCACCTCTGGCGCTGGGCAGAGATTTTCTGCACACAGGAGACCCTTGGCACACACAGTGTTTCCCCATGGAAAGCAGTGTGAGAAAGAGCCCCCGCCAGGGAAGCATGGCACTCGCCCATCGAAGCCCTCCATGCAGCAGGCTGTCATGGACTCGGCTGCAGGCCTTTGTGGCTGGAGAGACTGCAGCTCCTCTGGAGGCTCTGGGTCCATTTGCACTCCCCTTGGAGGAAACGAGGTTGTGGGATGAGGTCCTTGCCCACAATGGCACTCAGCCTGCTCCATTCGATGAGACGCACGTGTGGTGAGAGAGGCTTGTCAGCCCAGAAGCAAGCAGGGCAGCCAGGGAGGGGATCTGCATGCAGCTTGGAAGCCCTAGACTCCTGCCTCCCACCCAGGGAATGCCGGCTCTGCCCATCAGGCCCCATTCCCAAGTGGGCACCCAGCTTCAGCATCTGCCCTTTCCCAGCCATGGAACCATTCCCAGGCCACACCCTGAGCCCTGCCAAGGGTGACCTTGGCTCCCCGGGTGGGCTGAATGGCACGACTGTGTTAGGGGAGAGAAGGCCCAGGAGGCCTTCAGGGAACTGCCACCACATAGCAGTGCTCAGGAAAAGGCACTCTGCTTTCTGTAGTCTGGATGCACACTCGAGGTTTGGCTTGAGGCAGAGAGAGCTCAGCTAGGCGATTCCAGGCTGAAGGCAAAGCAGAGAGTTTTTTGGTGGAGCGATGGCACCATCTGCTGGCCAGCAAGCGTGGCAGGAGAAGCCTCACTCCAAATGAGTTCCTGAGGAAGTTTCCAAGCAGGAGGCACTCTGGCTCCCCAAGCTCCAGAGTCCTGCTTACGACTTCCCTGTGGCAACAGAGTGGGTGCCAAGGGCATGTGGGTTGGAGGGTGCTCAGAAGCCACAGGCGAGGCTTTGGGCACCCAGTGTTCTCTGATGGAAAACACTGCAGGCCCGAGCATCCATGAACTCCTCCAAGGCTTTGCAGTGGGATAGCTGTCCATAGCAGATGGCTCCCTGCCAAGTGCTGCAGGCCTTTCTGGAGGGCTAAGCTGGAGCTTCCTTGCAGGCTGCTGGGCCAGGGGCATGTGTCCCCTGGGCCAGAAGGCTGCAGGAGGAGCTCCTAGCTAGGGGAGAGCAAGCACGTTGTTTCCTTGGCCTACACTGGCCTGTGAACACAGAGGCCAGCCAGCAGTGATGACAGCACAGGCAGCAAGGGGGTGTGGCAGGCAGCTAAGAGGCGGCAGGAGTCCCACTTGAAAGTGGGCTCATGACTGTTTGGTGCTCAGGCCCCAGTGCTCACGTGCACACACCGCCTCTGGACCTGCAGCTTCCCAGCAGTGCAAGAGACACACAGGCACCACCCTGGGGCCTTCTCGAATGAACTGTGCTCCATTGAGGTCCTGCTGGCTGGCAGTGGCCAAGGCCAGCACAGGCCCTCGGGAGGCCTGGCTGAGCCTGGGATGGGTCCGGACCTAGCAGTGCCCAGGGCAAGCCTGGGACTGCAGGCCAGGCTGCAGGCTCATTCCAGTTTGGGCCTGGTACACAGAACCTTCGGCTAGGACGTGCAGGGGGAAGGCTCAGCACAGTGGCTTTGGCCTGCAATCCACGTTCCTCCCTCGGGCCGCCCTGCCTGGCAGACCCACACTCCCTAGAAGTGTGTTCCTGAGGCAGTTGGACAGTTGGGGAGGTGGAGGCTCTCCCAACATGGGAGGCCTGCCCAGAACATGGCTGTGTGTCCAAAGAGGATTCCCTGCACCTCTGGCGCTGGGCAGAGATTTTCTGCACACAGGAGACCCTTGGCACACACAGTGTTTCCCCATGGAAAGCAGTGTGAGAAAGAGCCCCCGCCAGGGAAGCATGGCACTCGCCCATCGAAGCCCTCCATGCAGCAGGCTGTCATGGACTCGGCTGCAGGCCTTTGTGGCTGGAGAGACTGCAGCTCCTCTGGAGGCTCTGGGTCCATTTGCACTCCCCTTGGAGGAAACGAGGTTGTGGGATGAGGTCCTTGCCCACAATGGCACTCAGCCTGCTCCATTCGATGAGACGCACGTGTGGTGAGAGAGGCTTGTCAGCCCAGAAGCAAGCAGGGCAGCCAGGGAGGGGATCTGCATGCAGCTTGGAAGCCCTAGACTCCTGCCTCCCACCCAGGGAATGCCGGCTCTGCCCATCAGGCCCCATTCCCAAGTGGGCACCCAGCTTCAGCATCTGCCCTTTCCCAGCCATGGAACCATTCCCAGGCCACACCCTGAGCCCTGCCAAGGGTGACCTTGGCTCCCCGGGTGGGCTGAATGGCACGACTGTGTTAGGGGAGAGAAGGCCCAGGAGGCCTTCAGGGAACTGCCACCACATAGCAGTGCTCAGGAAAAGGCACTCTGCTTTCTGTAGGCTGGATGCACACTCGAGTTTTGGCTTGAGGCAGAGAGAGCTCAGCTAGGCGATTCCAGGCTGAAGGCAAAGCAGAGAGTTTTTTGGTGGAGCGATGGCACCATCTGCTGGCCAGCAAGCGTGGCAGGAGAAGCCTCACTCCAAATGAGTTCCTGAGGAAGTTTCCAAGCAGGAGGCACTCTGGCTCCCCAAGCTCCAGCGTCCTGCTTACGACTTCCCTGTGGCAACAGAGTGGGTGCCAAGGGCATGTGGGTTGGAGGGTGCTCAGAAGCCACAGGCGAGGCTTTCAGCCCCCAGTGTTCTCTGATGGAAAACACTGCAGGCCCGAGCATCCATGAACTCCTCCAAGGCTTTGCAGTGGGATAGCTGTCCATAGCAGATGGCTCCCTGCCAAGTGCTGCAGGCCTTTCTGGAGGGCTAAGCTGGAGCTTCCTTGCAGGCTGCTGGGCCAGGGGCATGTGTCCCCTGGGCCAGAAGGCTGCAGGAGGAGCTCCTAGCTAGGGGAGAGCAAGCACGTTGTTTCCTTGGCCTACACTGGCCTGTGAACACAGAGGCCAGCCAGCAGTGATGACAGCACAGGCAGCAAGGGGGTGTGGCAGGCAGCTAAGAGGCGGCAGGAGTCCCACTTGAAAGTGGGCTCATGACTGTTTGGTGCTCAGGCCCCAGTGCTCACGTGCACACACCGCCTCTGGACCTGCAGCTTCCCAGCAGTGCAAGAGACACACAGGCACCACCCTGGGGCCTTCTCGAATGAACTGTGCTCCATTGAGGTCCTGATGGCTGGCAGTGGCCAAGGCCAGCACAGGCCCTCGGGAGGCCTGGCTGAGCCTGGGATGGGTCCGGACCTAGCAGTGCCCAGGGCAAGCCTGGGACTGCAGGCCAGGCTGCAGGCTCATTCCAGTTTGGGCCTGGTACGCAGAGCCTTCAGCTAGGACGTGCAGGGGGAAGGCTCAGCACAGTGGCTTTGGCCTGCAATCCACGTTCCTCCCTCGGGCCGCCCTGCCTGGCAGACCCACACTCCCTAGAAGTGTGTTCCTGAGGCAGTTGGACAGTTGGGGAGGTGGAGGCTCTCCCAACATGGGAGGCCTGCCCAGAACATGGCTGTGTGTCCAAAGAGGATTCCCTGCACCTCTGGCGCTGGGCAGAGATTTTCTGCACACAGGAGACCCTTGGCACACACAGTGTTTCCCCATGGAAAGCAGTGTGAGAAAGAGCCCCCGCCAGGGAAGCATGGCACTCGCCCATCGAAGCCCTCCATGCAGCAGGCTGTCATGGACTCGGCTGCAGGCCTTTGTGGCTGGAGAGACTGCAGCTCCTCTGGAGGCTCTGGGTCCATTTGCACTCCCCTTGGAGGAAACGAGGTTGTGGGATGAGGTCCTTGCCCACAATGGCACTCAGCCTGCTCCATTCGATGAGACGCACGTGTGGTGAGAGAGGCTTGTCAGCCCAGAAGCAAGCAGGGCAGCCAGGGAGGGGATCTGCATGCAGCTTGGAAGCCCTAGACTCCTGCCTCCCACCCAGGGAATGCCGGCTCTGCCCATCAGGCCCCATTCCCAAGTGGGCACCCAGCTTCAGCATCTGCCCTTTCCCAGCCATGGAACCATTCCCAGGCCACACCCTGAGCCCTGCCAAGGGTGACCTTGGCTCCCCGGGTGGGCTGAATGGCACGACTGTGTTAGGGGAGAGAAGGCCCAGGAGGCCTTCAGGGAACTGCCACCACATAGCAGTGCTCAGGAAAAGGCACTCTGCTTTCTGTAGGCTGGATGCACACTCGAGTTTTGGCTTGAGGCAGAGAGAGCTCAGCTAGGCGATTCCAGGCTGAAGGCAAAGCAGAGAGTTTTTTGGTGGAGCGATGGCACCATCTGCTGGCCAGCAAGCGTGGCAGGAGAAGCCTCACTCCAAATGAGTTCCTGAGGAAGTTTCCAAGCAGGAGGCACTCTGGCTCCCCAAGCTCCAGAGTCCTGCTTACGACTTCCCTGTGGCAACAGAGTGGGTGCCAAGGGCATGTGGGTTGGAGGGTGCTCAGAAGCCACAGGCGAGGCTTTGGGCACCCAGTGTTCTCTGATGGAAAACACTGCAGGCCCGAGCATCCATGAACTCCTCCAAGGCTTTGCAGTGGGATAGCTGTCCATAGCAGATGGCTCCCTGCCAAGTGCTGCAGGCCTTTCTGGAGGGCTAAGCTGGAGCTTCCTTGCAGGCTGCTGGGCCAGGGGCATGTGTCCAGAAGGCTGCAGGAGGATCTCCTAGCTAGGGGAGAGCAAGCACGTTGTTTCCTTGGCCTACACTGGCCTGTGAACACAGAGGCCAGCCAGCAGTGATGACAGCACAGGCAGCAAGGGGGTGTGGCAGGCAGCTAAGAGGCGGCAGGAGTCCCACTTGAAAGTGGGCTCATGACTGTTTGGTGCTCAGGCCCCAGTGCTCACGTGCACACACAGCCTCTGGACCTGCAGCTTCCCAGCAGTGCAAGAGACACACAGGCACCACCCTGGGGCCTTCTCGAATGAACTGTGCTGCGTCGAGGTCCTGCTGGCTGGCAGTGGCCAAGGCCAGCACAGGCCCTCGGGAGGCCTGGCTGAGCCTGGGATGGGTCCGGACCTAGCAGTGCCCAGGGCAAGCCTGGGACTGCAGGCCAGGCTGCAGGCTCATTCCAGTTTGGGCCTGGTACGCAGAGCCTTCAGCTAGGACGTGCAGGGGGAAGGCTCAGCACAGTGGCTTTGGCCTGCAATCCACGTTCCTCCCTCGGGCCGCCCTGCCTGGCAGACCCACACTCCCTAGAAGTGTGTTCCTGAGGCAGTTGGACAGTTGGGGAGGTGGAGGCTCTCCCAACATGGGAGGCCTGCCCAGAACATGGCTGTGTGTCCAAAGAGGATTCCCTGCACCTCTGGCGCTGGGCAGAGATTTTCTGCACACAGGAGACCCTTGGCACACACAGTGTTTCCCCATGGAAAGCAGTGTGAGAAAGAGCCCCCGCCAGGGAAGCATGGCACTCGCCCATCGAAGCCCTCCATGCAGCAGGCTGTCATGGACTCGGCTGCAGGCCTTTGTGGCTGGAGAGACTGCAGCTCCTCTGGAGGCTCTGGGTCCATTTGCACTCCCCTTGGAGGAAACGAGGTTGTGGGATGAGGTCCTTGCCCACAATGGCACTCAGCCTGCTCCATTCGATGAGACGCACGTGTGGTGAGAGAGGCTTGTCAGCCCAGAAGCAAGCAGGGCAGCCAGGGAGGGGATCTGCATGCAGCTTGGAAGCCCTAGACTCCTGCCTCCCACCCAGGGAATGCCGGCTCTGCCCATCAGGTCCCATTCCCAAGTGGGCACCCAGCTTCAGCATCTGCCCTTTCCCAGCCATGGAACCATTCCCAGGCCACACCCTGAGCCCTGCCAAGGGTGACCTTGGCTCCCCGGGTGGGCTGAATGGCACGACTGTGTTAGGGGAGAGAAGGCCCAGGAGGCCTTCAGGGAACTGCCACCACATAGCAGTGCTCAGGAAAAGGCACTCTGCTTTCTGTAGGCTGGATGCACACTCGAGTTTTGGCTTGAGGCAGAGAGAGCTCAGCTAGGCGATTCCAGGCTGAAGGCAAAGCAGAGAGTTTTTTGGTGGAGCGATGGCACCATCTGCTGGCCAGCAAGCGTGGCAGGAGAAGCCTCACTCCAAATGAGTTCCTGAGGAAGTTTCCAAGCAGGAGGCACTCTGGCTCCCCAAGCTCCAGAGTCCTGCTTACGACTTCCCTGTGGCAACAGAGTGGGTGCCAAGGGCATGTGGGTTGGAGGGTGCTCAGAAGCCACAGGCGAGGCTTTGGGCACCCAGTGTTCTCTGATGGAAAACACTGCAGGCCCGAGCATCCATGAACTCCTCCAAGGCTTTGCAGTGGGATAGCTGTCCATAGCAGATGGCTCCCTGCCAAGTGCTGCAGGCCTTTCTGGAGGGCTAAGCTGGAGCTTCCTTGCAGGCTGCTGGGCCAGGGGCATGTGTCCCCTGGGCCAGAAGGCTGCAGGAGGAGCTCCTAGCTAGGGGAGAGCAAGCACGTTGTTTCCTTGGCCTACACTGGCCTGTGAACACAGAGGCCAGCCAGCAGTGATGACAGCACAGGCAGCAAGGGGGTGTGGCAGGCAGCGAAGAGGCGGCAGGAGTCCCACTTGAAAGTGGGCTCATGACTGTTTGGTGCTCAGGCCCCAGTGCTCACGTGCACACACCGCCTCTGGACCTGCAGCTTCCCAGCAGTGCAAGAGACACACAGGCACCACCCTGGGGCCTTCTCGAATGAACTGTGCTCCATTGAGGTCCTGCTGGCTGGCAGTGGCCAAGGCCAGCACAGGCCCTCGGGAGGCCTGGCTGAGCCTGGGATGGGTCCGGACCTAGCAGTGCCCAGGGCAAGCCTGGGACTGCAGGCCAGGCTGCAGGCTCATTCCAGTTTGGGCCTGGTACACAGAGCCTTCGGCTAGGACGTGCAGGGGGAAGGCTCAGCACAGTGGCTTTGGCCTGCAATCCACGTTCCTCCCTTGGGCCGCCCTGCCTGGCAGACCCACACTCCCTAGAAGTGTGTTCCTGAGGCAGTTGGACAGTTGGGGAGGTGGAGGCTCTCCCAACATGGGAGGCCTGCCCAGAACATGGCTGTGTGTCCAAAGAGGATTCCCTGCACCTCTGGCGCTGGGCAGAGATTTTCTGCACACAGGAGACCCTTGGCACACACAGTGTTTCCCCATGGAAAGCAGTGTGAGAAAGAGCCCCCGCCAGGGAAGCATGGCACTCGCCCATCGAAGCCCTCCATGCAGCAGGCTGTCATGGACTCGGCTGCAGGCCTTTGTGGCTGGAGAGACTGCAGCTCCTCTGGAGGCTCTGGGTCCATTTGCACTCCCCTTGGAGGAAACGAGGTTGTGGGATGAGGTCCTTGCCCACAATGGCACTCAGCCTGCTCCATTCGATGAGACGCACGTGTGGTGAGAGAGGCTTGTCAGCCCAGAAGCAAGCAGGGCAGCCAGGGAGGGGATCTGCATGCAGCTTGGAAGCCCTAGACTCCTGCCTCCCACCCAGGGAATGCCGGCTCTGCCCATCAGGCCCCATTCCCAAGTGGGCACCCAGCTTCAGCATCTGCCCTTTCCCAGCCATGGAACCATTCCCAGGCCACACCCTGAGCCCTGCCAAGGGTGACCTTGGCTCCCCGGGTGGGCTGAATGGCACGACTGTGTTAGGGGAGAGAAGGCCCAGGAGGCCTTCAGGGAACTGCCACCACATAGCAGTGCTCAGGAAAAGGCACTCTGCTTTCTGTAGTCTGGATGCACACTCGAGGTTTGGCTTGAGGCAGAGAGAGCTCAGCTAGGCGATTCCAGGCTGAAGGCAAAGCAGAGAGTTTTTTGGTGGAGCGATGGCACCATCTGCTGGCCAGCAAGCGTGGCAGGAGAAGCCTCACTCCAAATGAGTTCCTGAGGAAGTTTCCAAGCAGGAGGCACTCTGGCTCCCCAAGCTCCAGAGTCCTGCTTACGACTTCCCTGTGGCAACAGAGTGGGTGCCAAGGGCATGTGGGTTGGAGGGTGCTCAGAAGCCACAGGCGAGGCTTTGGGCACCCAGTGTTCTCTGATGGAAAACACTGCAGGCCCGAGCATCCATGAACTCCTCCAAGGCTTTGCAGTGGGATAGCTGTCCATAGCAGATGGCTCCCTGCCAAGTGCTGCAGGCCTTTCTGGAGGGCTAAGCTGGAGCTTCCTTGCAGGCTGCTGGGCCAGGGGCATGTGTCCCCTGGGCCAGAAGGCTGCAGGAGGAGCTCCTAGCTAGGGGAGAGCAAGCACGTTGTTTCCTTGGCCTACACTGGCCTGTGAACACAGAGGCCAGCCAGCAGTGATGACAGCACAGGCAGCAAGGGGGTGTGGCAGGCAGCTAAGAGGCGGCAGGAGTCCCACTTGAAAGTGGGCTCATGACTGTTTGGTGCTCAGGCCCCAGTGCTCACGTGCACACACCGCCTCTGGACCTGCAGCTTCCCAGCAGTGCAAGAGACACACAGGCACCACCCTGGGGCCTTCTCGAATGAACTGTGCTCCATTGAGGTCCTGCTGGCTGGCAGTGGCCAAGGCCAGCACAGGCCCTCGGGAGGCCTGGCTGAGCCTGGGATGGGTCCGGACCTAGCAGTGCCCAGGGCAAGCCTGGGACTGCAGGCCAGGCTGCAGGCTCATTCCAGTTTGGGCCTGGTACACAGAACCTTCGGCTAGGACGTGCAGGGGGAAGGCTCAGCACAGTGGCTTTGGCCTGCAATCCACGTTCCTCCCTCGGGCCGCCCTGCCTGGCAGACCCACACTCCCTAGAAGTGTGTTCCTGAGGCAGTTGGACAGTTGGGGAGGTGGAGGCTCTCCCAACATGGGAGGCCTGCCCAGAACATGGCTGTGTGTCCAAAGAGGATTCCCTGCACCTCTGGCGCTGGGCAGAGATTTTCTGCACACAGGAGACCCTTGGCACACACAGTGTTTCCCCATGGAAAGCAGTGTGAGAAAGAGCCCCCGCCAGGGAAGCATGGCACTCGCCCATCGAAGCCCTCCATGCAGCAGGCTGTCATGGACTCGGCTGCAGGCCTTTGTGGCTGGAGAGACTGCAGCTCCTCTGGAGGCTCTGGGTCCATTTGCACTCCCCTTGGAGGAAACGAGGTTGTGGGATGAGGTCCTTGCCCACAATGGCACTCAGCCTGCTCCATTCGATGAGACGCACGTGTGGTGAGAGAGGCTTGTCAGCCCAGAAGCAAGCAGGGCAGCCAGGGAGGGGATCTGCATGCAGCTTGGAAGCCCTAGACTCCTGCCTCCCACCCAGGGAATGCCGGCTCTGCCCATCAGGCCCCATTCCCAAGTGGGCACCCAGCTTCAGCATCTGCCCTTTCCCAGCCATGGAACCATTCCCAGGCCACACCCTGAGCCCTGCCAAGGGTGACCTTGGCTCCCCGGGTGGGCTGAATGGCACGACTGTGTTAGGGGAGAGAAGGCCCAGGAGGCCTTCAGGGAACTGCCACCACATAGCAGTGCTCAGGAAAAGGCACTCTGCTTTCTGTAGGCTGGATGCACACTCGAGTTTTGGCTTGAGGCAGAGAGAGCTCAGCTAGGCGATTCCAGGCTGAAGGCAAAGCAGAGAGTTTTTTGGTGGAGCGATGGCACCATCTGCTGGCCAGCAAGCGTGGCAGGAGAAGCCTCACTCCAAATGAGTTCCTGAGGAAGTTTCCAAGCAGGAGGCACTCTGGCTCCCCAAGCTCCAGCGTCCTGCTTACGACTTCCCTGTGGCAACAGAGTGGGTGCCAAGGGCATGTGGGTTGGAGGGTGCTCAGAAGCCACAGGCGAGGCTTTCAGCCCCCAGTGTTCTCTGATGGAAAACACTGCAGGCCCGAGCATCCATGAACTCCTCCAAGGCTTTGCAGTGGGATAGCTGTCCATAGCAGATGGCTCCCTGCCAAGTGCTGCAGGCCTTTCTGGAGGGCTAAGCTGGAGCTTCCTTGCAGGCTGCTGGGCCAGGGGCATGTGTCCCCTGGGCCAGAAGGCTGCAGGAGGAGCTCCTAGCTAGGGGAGAGCAAGCACGTTGTTTCCTTGGCCTACACTGGCCTGTGAACACAGAGGCCAGCCAGCAGTGATGACAGCACAGGCAGCAAGGGGGTGTGGCAGGCAGCTAAGAGGCGGCAGGAGTCCCACTTGAAAGTGGGCTCATGACTGTTTGGTGCTCAGGCCCCAGTGCTCACGTGCACACACCGCCTCTGGACCTGCAGCTTCCCAGCAGTGCAAGAGACACACAGGCACCACCCTGGGGCCTTCTCGAATGAACTGTGCTCCATTGAGGTCCTGATGGCTGGCAGTGGCCAAGGCCAGCACAGGCCCTCGGGAGGCCTGGCTGAGCCTGGGATGGGTCCGGACCTAGCAGTGCCCAGGGCAAGCCTGGGACTGCAGGCCAGGCTGCAGGCTCATTCCAGTTTGGGCCTGGTACGCAGAGCCTTCAGCTAGGACGTGCAGGGGGAAGGCTCAGCACAGTGGCTTTGGCCTGCAATCCACGTTCCTCCCTCGGGCCGCCCTGCCTGGCAGACCCACACTCCCTAGAAGTGTGTTCCTGAGGCAGTTGGACAGTTGGGGAGGTGGAGGCTCTCCCAACATGGGAGGCCTGCCCAGAACATGGCTGTGTGTCCAAAGAGGATTCCCTGCACCTCTGGCGCTGGGCAGAGATTTTCTGCACACAGGAGACCCTTGGCACACACAGTGTTTCCCCATGGAAAGCAGTGTGAGAAAGAGCCCCCGCCAGGGAAGCATGGCACTCGCCCATCGAAGCCCTCCATGCAGCAGGCTGTCATGGACTCGGCTGCAGGCCTTTGTGGCTGGAGAGACTGCAGCTCCTCTGGAGGCTCTGGGTCCATTTGCACTCCCCTTGGAGGAAACGAGGTTGTGGGATGAGGTCCTTGCCCACAATGGCACTCAGCCTGCTCCATTCGATGAGACGCACGTGTGGTGAGAGAGGCTTGTCAGCCCAGAAGCAAGCAGGGCAGCCAGGGAGGGGATCTGCATGCAGCTTGGAAGCCCTAGACTGCTGCCTCCCACCCAGGGAATGCCAGCTCTGCCCATCAGGCCCCATTCCCAAGTGGGCACCCAGCTTCAGCATCTGCCCTTTCCCATCCATGGAACCATTCCCAGGCCACACCCTGAGCCCTGCCAAGGGTGACCTTGGCTCCCCGGGTGTGCTGAATGGCACGACTGTGTTAGGGGAGAGAAGGCCCAGGAGGCCTTCAGGGAACTGCCACCACATAGCAGTGCTCAGGAAAAGGCACTCTGCTTTCTGTAGGCTGGATGCACACTCGAGTTTTGGCTTGAGGCAGAGAGAGCTCAGCTAGGCGATTCCAGGCTGAAGGCAAAGCAGAGAGTTTTTTGGTGGAGCGATGGCACCATCTGCTGGCCAGCAAGCGTGGCAGGAGAAGCCTCACTCCAAATGAGTTCCTGAGGAAGTTTCCAAGCAGGAGGCACTCTGGCTCCCCAAGCTCCAGAGTCCTGCTTACGACTTCCCTGTGGCAACAGAGTGGGTGCCAAGGGCATGTGGGTTGGAGGGTGCTCAGAAGCCACAGGCGAGGCTTTCGGCCCCCAGTGTTCTCTGATGGAAAACACTGCAGGCCCGAGCATCCATGAACTCCTCCAAGGCTTTGCAGTGGGATAGCTGTCCATAGCAGATGGCTCCCTGCCAAGTGCTGCAGGCCTTTCTGGAGGGCTAAGCTGGAGCTTCCTTGCAGGCTGCTGGGCCAGGGGCATGTGTCCCCTGGGCCAGAAGGCTGCAGGAGGAGCTCCTAGCTAGGGGAGAGCAAGCACGTTGTTTCCTTGGCCTACACTGGCCTGTGAACACAGAGGCCAGCCAGCAGTGATGACAGCACAGGCAGCAAGGGGGTGTGGCAGGCAGCTAAGAGGCGGCAGGAGTCCCACTTGAAAGTGGGCTCATGACTGTTTGGTGCTCAGGCCCCAGTGCTCACGTGCACACACCGCCTCTGGACCTGCAGCTTCCCAGCAGTGCAAGAGACACACAGGCACCACCCTGGGGCCTTCTCGAATGAACTGTGCTCCATTGAGGTCCTGCTGGCTGGCAGTGGCCAAGGCCAGCACAGGCCCTCGGGAGGCCTGGCTGAGCCTGGGATGGGTCCGGACCTAGCAGTGCCAAGGGCAAGCCTGGGACTGCAGGCCAGGCTGCAGGCTCATTCCAGTTTGGGCCTGGTACGCAGAGCCTTCGGCTAGGACGTGCAGGGGGAAGGCTCAGCACAGTGGCTTTGGCCTGCCATCCACGTTCCTCCCTCGGGCTGCCCTGCCTGGCAGACCCACACTCCCTAGAAGTGTGTTCCTGAGGCAGTTGGACAGTTGGGGAGGTGGAGGCTCTCCCAACATGGGAGGCCTGCCCAGAACATGGCTGTGTGTCCAAAGAGGATTCCCTGCACCTCTGGCGCTGGGCAGAGATTTTCTGCACACAGGAGACCCTTGGCACACACAGTGTTTCCCCATGGAAAGCAGTGTGAGAAAGAGCCCCCGCCAGGGAAGCATGGCACTCGCCCATCGAAGCCCTCCATGCAGCAGGCTGTCATGGACTCGGCTGCAGGCCTTTGTGGCTGGAGAGACTGCAGCTCCTCTGGAGGCTCTGGGTCCATTTGCACTCCCCTTGGAGGAAACGAGGTTGTGGGATGAGGTCCTTGCCCACAATGGCACTCAGCCTGCTCCATTCGATGAGACGCACGTGTGGTGAGAGAGGCTTGTCAGCCCAGAAGCAAGCAGGGCAGCCAGGGAGGGGATCTGCATGCAGCTTGGAAGCCCTAGACTCCTGCCTCCCACCCAGGGAATGCCGGCTCTGCCCATCAGGCCCCATTCCCAAGTGGGCACCCAGCTTCAGCATCTGCCATTTCCCAGCCATGGAACCATTCCCAGGCCACACCCTGAGCCCTGCCAAGGGTGACCTTGGCTCCCCGGGTGGGCTGAATGGCACGACTGTGTTAGGGGAGAGAAGGCCCAGGAGGCCTTCAGGGAACTGCCACCACATAGCAGTGCTCAGGAAAAGGCACTCTGCTTTCTGTAGGCTGGATGCACACTCGAGTTTTGGCTTGAGGCAGAGAGAGCTCAGCTAGGCGATTCCAGGCTGAAGGCAAAGCAGAGAGTTTTTTGGTGGAGCGATGGCACCATCTGCTGGCCAGCAAGCGTGGCAGGAGAAGCCTCACTCCAAATGAGTTCCTGAGGAAGTTTCCAAGCAGGAGGCACTCTGGCTCCCCAAGCTCCAGCGTCCTGCTTACGACTTCCCTGTGGCAACAGAGTGGGTGCCAAGGGCATGTGGGTTGGAGGGTGCTCAGAAGCCACAGGCGAGGCTTTCGGCCCCCAGTGTTCTCTGATGGAAAACACTGCAGGCCCGAGCATCCATGAACTCCTCCAAGGCTTTGCAGTGGGATAGCTGTCCATAGCAGATGGCTCCCTGCCAAGTGCTGCAGGCCTTTCTGGAGGGCTAAGCTGGAGCTTCCTTGCAGGCTGCTGGGCCAGGGGCATGTGTCCCCTGGGCCAGAAGGCTGCAGGAGGAGCTCCTAGCTAGGGGAGAGCAAGCACGTTGTTTCCTTGGCCTACACTGGCCTGTGAACACAGAGGCCAGCCAGCAGTGATGACAGCACAGGCAGCAAGGGGGTGTGGCAGGCAGCTAAGAGGCGGCAGGAGTCCCACTTGAAAGTGGGCTCATGACTGTTTGGTGCTCAGGCCCCAGTGCTCACGTGCACACACCGCCTCTGGACCTGCAGCTTCCCAGCAGTGCAAGAGACACACAGGCACCACCCTGGGGCCTTCTCGAATGAACTGTGCTCCATTGAGGTCCTGCTGGCTGGCAGTGGCCAAGGCCAGCACAGGCCCTCGGGAGGCCTGGCTGAGCCTGGGATGGGTCCGGACCTAGCAGTGCCCAGGGCAAGCCTGGGACTGCAGGCCAGGCTGCAGGCTCATTCCAGTTTGGGCCTGGTACGCAGAGCCTTCGGCTAGGACGTGCAGGGGGAAGGCTCAGCACAGTGGCTTTGGCCTGCAATCCACGTTCCTCCCTCGGGCCGCCCTGCCTGGCAGACCCACACTCCCTAGAAGTGTGTTCCTGAGGCAGTTGGACAGTTGGGGAGGTGGAGGCTCTCCCAACATGGGAGGCCTGCCCAGAACATGGCTGTGTGTCCAAAGAGGATTCCCTGCACCTCTGGCGCTGGGCAGAGATTTTCTGCACACAGGAGACCCTTGGCACACACAGTGTTTCCCCATGGAAAGCAGTGTGAGAAAGAGCCCCCACCAGGGAAGCATGGCACTCGCCCATCGAAGCCCTCCATGCAGCAGGCTGTCATGGACTCGGCTGCAGGCCTTTGTGGCTGGAGAGACTGCAGCTCCTCTGGAGGCTCTGGGTCCATTTGCACTCCCCTTGGAGGAAACGAGGTTGTGGGATGAGGTCCTTGCCCACAATGGCACTCAGCCTGCTCCATTCGATGAGACGCACGTGTGGTGAGAGAGGCTTGTCAGCCCAGAAGCAAGCAGGGCAGCCAGGGAGGGGATCTGCATGCAGCTTGGAAGCCCTAGACTGCTGCCTCCCACCCAGGGAATGCCGGCTCTGCCCATCAGGCCCCATTCCCAAGTGGGCACCCAGCTTCAGCATCTGCCCTTTCCCAGCCATGGAACCATTCCCAGGCCACACCCTGAGCCCTGCCAAGGGTGACCTTGGCTCCCCGGGTGGGCTGAATGGCACGACTGTGTTAGGGGAGAGAAGGCCCAGGAGGCCTTCAGGGAACTGCCACCACATAGCAGTGCTCAGGAAAAGGCACTCTGCTTTCTGTAGGCTGGATGCACACTCGAGTTTTGGCTTGAGGCAGAGAGAGCTCAGCTAGGCGATTCCAGGCTGAAGGCAAAGCAGAGAGTTTTTTGGTGGAGCGATGGCACCATCTGCTGGCCAGCAAGCGTGGCAGGAGAAGCCTCACTCCAAATGAGTTCCTGAGGAAGTTTCCAAGCAGGAGGCACTCTGGCTCCCCAAGCTCCAGAGTCCTGCTTACGACTTCCCTGTGGCAACAGAGTGGGTGCCAAGGGCATGTGGGTTGGAGGGTGCTCAGAAGCCACAGGCGAGGCTTTCGGCCCCCAGTGTTCTCTGATGGAAAACACTGCAGGCCCGAGCATCCATGAACTCCTCCAAGGCTTTGCAGTGGGATAGCTGTCCATAGCAGATGGCTCCCTGCCAAGTGCTGCAGGCCTTTCTGGAGGGCTAAGCTGGAGCTTCCTTGCAGGCTGCTGGGCCAGGGGCATGTGTCCCCTGGGCCAGAAGGCTGCAGGAGGAGCTCCTAGCTAGGGGAGAGCAAGCACGTTGTTTCCTTGGCCTACACTGGCCTGTGAACACAGAGGCCAGCCAGCAGTGATGACAGCACAGGCAGCAAGGGGGTGTGGCAGGCAGCTAAGAGGCGGCAGGAGTCCCACTTGAAAGTGGGCTCATGACTGTTTGGTGCTCAGGCCCCAGTGCTCACGTGCACACACCGCCTCTGGACCTGCAGCTTCCCAGCAGTGCAAGAGACACACAGGCACCACCCTGGGGCCTTCTCGAATGAACTGTGCTGCGTCGAGGTCCTGCTGGCTGGCAGTGGCCAAGGCCAGCACAGGCCCTCGGGAGGCCTGGCTGAGCCTGGGATGGGTCCGGACCTAGCAGTGCCCAGGGCAAGCCTGGGACTGCAGGCCAGGCTGCAGGCTCATTCCAGTTTGGGCCTGGTACGCAGAGCCTTCGGCTAGGACGTGCAGGGGGAAGGCTCAGCACAGTGGCTTTGGCCTGCAATCCACGTTCCTCCCTCGGGCCGCCCTGCCTGGCAGACCCACACTCCCTAGAAGTGTGTTCCTGAGGCAGTTGGACAGTTGGGGAGGTGGAGGCTCTCCCAACATGGGAGGCCTGCCCAGAACATGGCTGTGTGTCCAAAGAGGATTCCCTGCACCTCTGGCGCTGGGCAGAGATTTTCTGCACACAGGAGACCCTTGGCACACACAGTGTTTCCCCATGGAAAGCAGTGTGAGAAAGAGCCCCCGCCAGGGAAGCATGGCACTCGCCCATCGAAGCCCTCCATGCAGCAGGCTGTCATGGACTCGGCTGCAGGCCTTTGTGGCTGGAGAGACTGCAGCTCCTCTGGAGGCTCTGGGTCCATTTGCACTCCCCTTGGAGGAAACGAGGTTGTGGGATGAGGTCCTTGCCCACAATGGCACTCAGCCTGCTCCATTTGATGAGACGCACGTGTGGTGAGAGAGGCTTGTCAGCCCAGAAGCAAGCAGGGCAGCCAGGGAGGGGATCTGCATGCAGCTTGGAAGCCCTAGACTCCTGCCTCCCACCCAGGGAATGCCGGCTCTGCCCATCAGGCCCCATTCCCAAGTGGGCACCCAGCTTCAGCATCTGCCCTTTCCCAGCCATGGAACCATTCCCAGGCCACACCCTGAGCCCTGCCAAGGGTGACCTTGGCTCCGCGGGTGGGCTGAATGGCACGACTGTGTTAGGGGAGAGAAGGCCCAGGAGGCCTTCAGGGAACTGCCACCACATAGCAGTGCTCAGGAAAAGGCACTCTGCTTTCTGTAGGCTGGATGCACACTCGAGTTTTGGCTTGAGGCAGAGAGAGCTCAGCTAGGCGATTCCAGGCTGAAGGCAAAGCAGAGAGTTTTTTGGTGGAGCGATGGCACCATCTGCTGGCCAGCAAGCGTGGCAGGAGAAGCCTCACTCCAAATGAGTTCCTGAGGAAGTTTCCAAGCAGGAGGCACTCTGGCTCCCCAAGCTCCAGCGTCCTGCTTACGACTTCCCTGTGGCAACAGAGTGGGTGCCAAGGGCATGTGGGTTGGAGGGTGCTCAGAAGCCACAGGCGAGGCTTTCAGCCCCCAGTGTTCTCTGATGGAAAACACTGCAGGCCCGAGCATCCATGAACTCCTCCAAGGCTTTGCAGTGGGATAGCTGTCCATAGCAGATGGCTCCCTGCCAAGTGCTGCAGGCCTTTCTGGAGGGCTAAGCTGGAGCTTCCTTGCAGGCTGCTGGGCCAGGGGCATGTGTCCCCTGGGCCAGAAGGCTGCAGGAGGAGCTCCTAGCTAGGGGAGAGCAAGCACGTTGTTTCCTTGGCCTACACTGGCCTGTGAACACAGAGGCCAGCCAGCAGTGATGACAGCACAGGCAGCAAGGGGGTGTGGCAGGCAGCTAAGAGGCGGCAGGAGTCCCACTTGAAAGTGGGCTCATGACTGTTTGGTGCTCAGGCCCCAGTGCTCACGTGCACACACCGCCTCTGGACCTGCAGCTTCCCAGCAGTGCAAGAGACACACAGGCACCACCCTGGGGCCTTCTCGAATGAACTGTGCTGCGTCGAGGTCCTGCTGGCTGGCAGTGGCCAAGGCCAGCACAGGCCCTCGGGAGGCCTGGCTGAGCCTGGGATGGGTCCGGACCTAGCAGTGCCCAGGGCAAGCCTGGGACTGCAGGCCAGGCTGCAGGCTCATTCCAGTTTGGGCCTGGTACGCAGAGCCTTCGGCTAGGACGTGCAGGGGGAAGGCTCAGCACAGTGGCTTTGGCCTGCAATCCACGTTCCTCCCTCGGGCTGCCCTGCCTGGCAGACCCACACTCCCTAGAAGTGTGTTCCTGAGGCAGTTGGACAGTTGGGGAGGTGGAGGCTCTCCCAACATGGGAGGCCTGCCCAGAACATGGCTGTGTGTCCAAAGAGGATTCCCTGCACCTCTGGCGCTGGGCAGAGATTTTCTGCACACAGGAGACCCTTGGCACACACAGTGTTTCCCCATGGAAAGCAGTGTGAGAAAGAGCCCCCGCCAGGGAAGCATGGCACTCGCCCATCGAAGCCCTCCATGCAGCAGGCTGTCATGGACTCGGCTGCAGGCCTTTGTGGCTGGAGAGACTGCAGCTCCTCTGGAGGCTCTGGGTCCATTTGCACTCCCCTTGGAGGAAACGAGGTTGTGGGATGAGGTCCTTGCCCACAATGGCACTCAGCCTGCTCCATTTGATGAGACGCACGTGTGGTGAGAGAGGCTTGTCAGCCCAGAAGCAAGCAGGGCAGCCAGGGAGGGGATCTGCATGCAGCTTGGAAGCCCTAGACTCCTGCCTCCCACCCAGGGAATGCCGGCTCTGCCCATCAGGCCCCATTCCCAAGTGGGCACCCAGCTTCAGCATCTGCCCTTTCCCAGCCATGGAACCATTCCCAGGCCACACCCTGAGCCCTGCCAAGGGTGACCTTGGCTCCCCGGGTGGGCTGAATGGCACGACTGTGTTAGGGGAGAGAAGGCCCAGGAGGCCTTCAGGGAACTGCCACCACATAGCAGTGCTCAGGAAAAGGCACTCTGCTTTCTGTAGGCTGGATGCACACTCGAGTTTTGGCTTGAGGCAGAGAGAGCTCAGCTAGGCGATTCCAGGCTGAAGGCAAAGCAGAGAGTTTTTTGGTGGAGCGATGGCACCATCTGCTGGCCAGCAAGCGTGGCAGGAGAAGCCTCACTCCAAATGAGTTCCTGAGGAAGTTTCCAAGCAGGAGGCACTCTGGCTCCCCAAGCTCCAGCGTCCTGCTTACGACTTCCCTGTGGCAACAGAGTGGGTGCCAAGGGCATGTGGGTTGGAGGGTGCTCAGAAGCCACAGGCGAGGCTTTCGGCCCCCAGTGTTCTCTGATGGAAAACACTGCAGGCCCGAGCATCCATGAACTCCTCCAAGGCTTTGCAGTGGGATAGCTGTCCATAGCAGATGGCTCCCTGCCAAGTGCTGCAGGCCTTTCTGGAGGGCTAAGCTGGAGCTTCCTTGCAGGCTGCTGGGCCAGGGGCATGTGTCCCCTGGGCCAGAAGGCTGCAGGAGGAGCTCCTAGCTAGGGGAGAGCAAGCACGTTGTTTCCTTGGCCTACACTGGCCTGTGAACACAGAGGCCAGCCAGCAGTGATGACAGCACAGGCAGCAAGGGGGTGTGGCAGGCAGCTAAGAGGCGGCAGGAGTCCCACTTGAAAGTGGGCTCATGACTGTTTGGTGCTCAGGCCCCAGTGCTCACGTGCACACACCGCCTCTGGACCTGCAGCTTCCCAGCAGTGCAAGAGACACACAGGCACCACCCTGGGGCCTTCTCGAATGAACTGTGCTCCATTGAGGTCCTGCTGGCTGGCAGTGGCCAAGGCCAGCACAGGCCCTCGGGAGGCCTGGCTGAGCCTGGGATGGGTCCGGACCTAGCAGTGCCCAGGGCAAGCCTGGGACTGCAGGCCAGGCTGCAGGCTCATTCCAGTTTGGGCCTGGTACGCAGAGCCTTCGGCTAGGACGTGCAGGGGGAAGGCTCAGCACAGTGGCTTTGGCCTGCAATCCACGTTCCTCCCTCGGGCCGCCCTGCCTGGCAGACCCACACTCCCTAGAAGTGTGTTCCTGAGGCAGTTGGACAGTTGGGGAGGTGGAGGCTCTCCCAACATGGGAGGCCTGCCCAGAACATGGCTGTGTGTCCAAAGAGGATTCCCTGCACCTCTGGCGCTGGGCAGAGATTTTCTGCACACAGGAGACCCTTGGCACACACAGTGTTTCCCCATGGAAAGCAGTGTGAGAAAGAGCCCCCACCAGGGAAGCATGGCACTCGCCCATCGAAGCCCTCCATGCAGCAGGCTGTCATGGACTCGGCTGCAGGCCTTTGTGGCTGGAGAGACTGCAGCTCCTCTGGAGGCTCTGGGTCCATTTGCACTCCCCTTGGAGGAAACGAGGTTGTGGGATGAGGTCCTTGCCCACAATGGCACTCAGCCTGCTCCATTCGATGAGACGCACGTGTGGTGAGAGAGGCTTGTCAGCCCAGAAGCAAGCAGGGCAGCCAGGGAGGGGATCTGCATGCAGCTTGGAAGCCCTAGACTGCTGCCTCCCACCCAGGGAATGCCGGCTCTGCCCATCAGGCCCCATTCCCAAGTGGGCACCCAGCTTCAGCATCTGCCCTTTCCCAGCCATGGAACCATTCCCAGGCCACACCCTGAGCCCTGCCAAGGGTGACCTTGGCTCCCCGGGTGGGCTGAATGGCACGACTGTGTTAGGGGAGAGAAGGCCCAGGAGGCCTTCAGGGAACTGCCACCACATAGCAGTGCTCAGGAAAAGGCACTCTGCTTTCTGTAGGCTGGATGCACACTCGAGTTTTGGCTTGAGGCAGAGAGAGCTCAGCTAGGCGATTCCAGGCTGAAGGCAAAGCAGAGAGTTTTTTGGTGGAGCGATGGCACCATCTGCTGGCCAGCAAGCGTGGCAGGAGAAGCCTCACTCCAAATGAGTTCCTGAGGAAGTTTCCAAGCAGGAGGCACTCTGGCTCCCCAAGCTCCAGAGTCCTGCTTACGACTTCCCTGTGGCAACAGAGTGGGTGCCAAGGGCATGTGGGTTGGAGGGTGCTCAGAAGCCACAGGCGAGGCTTTCGGCCCCCAGTGTTCTCTGATGGAAAACACTGCAGGCCCGAGCATCCATGAACTCCTCCAAGGCTTTGCAGTGGGATAGCTGTCCATAGCAGATGGCTCCCTGCCAAGTGCTGCAGGCCTTTCTGGAGGGCTAAGCTGGAGCTTCCTTGCAGGCTGCTGGGCCAGGGGCATGTGTCCCCTGGGCCAGAAGGCTGCAGGAGGAGCTCCTAGCTAGGGGAGAGCAAGCACGTTGTTTCCTTGGCCTACACTGGCCTGTGAACACAGAGGCCAGCCAGCAGTGATGACAGCACAGGCAGCAAGGGGGTGTGGCAGGCAGCTAAGAGGTGGCAGGAGTCCCACTTGAAAGTGGGCTCATGACTGTTTGGTGCTCAGGCCCCAGTGCTCACGTGCACACACCGCCTCTGGACCTGCAGCTTCCCAGCAGTGCAAGAGACACACAGGCACCACCCTGGGGCCTTCTCGAATGAACTGTGCTCCATTGAGGTCCTGCTGGCTGGCAGTGGCCAAGGCCAGCACAGGCCCTCGGGAGGCCTGGCTGAGCCTGGGATGGGTCCGGACCTAGCAGTGCCCAGGGCAAGCCTGGGACTGCAGGCCAGGCTGCAGGCTCATTCCAGTTTGGGCCTGGTACGCAGACCCTTCGGCTAGGACGTGCAGGGGGAAGGCTCAGCACAGTGGCTTTGGCCTGCAATCCACGTTCCTCCCTCGGGCCGCCCTGCCTGGCAGACCCACACTCCCTAGAAGTGTGTTCCTGAGGCAGTTGGACAGTTGGGGAGGTGGAGGATCTCCCAACATGGGAGGCCTGCCCAGAACATGGCTGTGTGTCCAAAGAGGATTCCCTGCACCTCTGGCGCTGGGCAGAGATTTTCTGCACACAGGAGACCCTTGGCACACACAGTGTTTCCCCATGGAAAGCAGTGTGAGAAAGAGCCCCCGCCAGGGAAGCATGGCACTCGCCCATCGAAGCCCTCCATGCAGCAGGCTGTCATGGACTCGGCTGCAGGCCTTTGTGGCTGGAGAGACTGCAGCTCCTCTGGAGGCTCTGGGTCCATTTGCACTCCCCTTGGAGGAAACGAGGTTGTGGGATGAGGTCCTTGCCCACAATGGCACTCAGCCTGCTCCATTCGATGAGACGCACGTGTGGTGAGAGAGGCTTGTCAGCCCAGAAGCAAGCAGGGCAGCCAGGGAGGGGATCTGCATGCAGCTTGGAAGCCCTAGACTCCTGCCTCCCACCCAGGGAATGCCGGCTCTGCCCATCAGGCCCCATTCCCAAGTGGGCACCCAGCTTCAGCATCTGCCCTTTCCCAGCCATGGAACCATTCCCAGGCCACACCCTGAGCCCTGCCAAGGGTGACCTTGGCTCCCCGGGTGGGCTGAATGGCACGACTGTGTTAGGGGAGAGAAGGCCCAGGAGGCCTTCAGGGAACTGCCACCACATAGCAGTGCTCAGGAAAAGGCACTCTGCTTTCTGTAGGCTGGATGCACACTCGAGTTTTGGCTTGAGGCAGAGAGAGCTCAGCTAGGCGATTCCAGGCTGAAGGCAAAGCAGAGAGTTTTTTGGTGGAGCGATGGCACCATCTGCTGGCCAGCAAGCGTGGCAGGAGAAGCCTCACTCCAAATGAGTTCCTGAGGAAGTTTCCAAGCAGGAGACACTCTGGCTCCCCAAGCTCCAGCGTCCTGCTTACGACTTCCCTGTGGCAACAGAGTGGGTGCCAAGGGCATGTGGGTTGGAGGGTGCTCAGAAGCCACAGGCGAGGCTTTCGGCCCCCAGTGTTCTCTGATGGAAAACACTGCAGGCCCGAGCATCCATGAACTCCTCCAAGGCTTTGCAGTGGGATAGCTGTCCATAGCAGATGGCTCCCTGCCAAGTGCTGCAGGCCTTTCTGGAGGGCTAAGCTGGAGCTTCCTTGCAGGCTGCTGGGCCAGGGGCATGTGTCCCCTGGGCCAGAAGGCTGCAGGAGGAGCTCCTAGCTAGGGGAGAGCAAGCACGTTGTTTCCTTGGCCTACACTGGCCTGTGAACACAGAGGCCAGCCAGCAGTGATGACAGCACAGGCAGCAAGGGGGTGTGGCAGGCAGCTAAGAGGCGGCAGGAGTCCCACTTGAAAGTGGGCTCATGACTGTTTGGTGCTCAGGCCCCAGTGCTCACGTGCACACACCGCCTCTGGACCTGCAGCTTCCCAGCAGTGCAAGAGACACACAGGCACCACCCTGGGGCCTTCTCGAATGAACTGTGCTCCATTGAGGTCCTGCTGGCTGGCAGTGGCCAAGGCCAGCACAGGCCCTCGGGAGGCCTGGCTGAGCCTGGGATGGGTCCGGACCTAGCAGTGCCCAGGGCAAGCCTGGGACTGCAGGCCAGGCTGCAGGCTCATTCCAGTTTGGGCCTGGTACGCAGAGCCTTCGGCTAGGACGTGCAGGGGGAAGGCTCAGCACAGTGGCTTTGGCCTGCAATCCACGTTCCTCCCTCGGGCCGCCCTGCCTGGCAGACCCACACTCCCTAGAAGTGTGTTCCTGAGGCAGTTGGACAGTTGGGGTGGTGGAGGCTCTCCCAACATGGGAGGCCTGCCCAGAACATGGCTGTGTGTCCAAAGAGGATTCCCTGCACCTCTGGCGCTGGGCAGAGATTTTCTGCACACAGGAGACCCTTGGCACACACAGTGTTTCCCCATGGAAAGCAGTGTGAGAAAGAGCCCCCACCAGGGAAGCATGGCACTCGCCCATCGAAGCCCTCCATGCAGCAGGCTGTCATGGACTCGGCTGCAGGCCTTTGTGGCTGGAGAGACTGCAGCTCCTCTGGAGGCTCTGGGTCCATTTGCACTCCCCTTGGAGGAAACGAGGTTGTGGGATGAGGTCCTTGCCCACAATGGCACTCAGCCTGCTCCATTCGATGAGACGCACGTGTGGTGAGAGAGGCTTGTCAGCCCAGAAGCAAGCAGGGCAGCCAGGGAGGGGATCTGCATGCAGCTTGGAAGCCCTAGACTGCTGCCTCCCACCCAGGGAATGCCGGCTCTGCCCATCAGGCCCCATTCCCAAGTGGGCACCCAGCTTCAGCATCTGCCCTTTCCCAGCCATGGAACCATTCCCAGGCCACACCCTGAGCCCTGCCAAGGGTGACCTTGGCTCCCCGGGTGGGCTGAATGGCACGACTGTGTTAGGGGAGAGAAGGCCCAGGAGGCCTTCAGGGAACTGCCACCACATAGCAGTGCTCAGGAAAAGGCACTCTGCTTTCTGTAGGCTGGATGCACACTCGAGTTTTGGCTTGAGGCAGAGAGAGCTCAGCTAGGCGATTCCAGGCTGAAGGCAAAGCAGAGAGTTTTTTGGTGGAGCGATGGCACCATCTGCTGGCCAGCAAGCGTGGCAGGAGAAGCCTCACTCCAAATGAGTTCCTGAGGAAGTTTCCAAGCAGGAGGCACTCTGGCTCCCCAAGCTCCAGCGTCCTGCTTACGACTTCCCTGTGGCAACAGAGTGGGTGCCAAGGGCATGTGGGTTGGAGGGTGCTCAGAAGCCACAGGCGAGGCTTTGGGCACCCAGTGTTCTCTGATGGAAAACACTGCAGGCCCGAGCATCCATGAACTCCTCCAAGGCTTTGCAGTGGGATAGCTGTCCATAGCAGATGGCTCCCTGCCAAGTGCTGCAGGCCTTTCTGGAGGGCTAAGCTGGAGCTTCCTTGCAGGCTGCTGGGCCAGGGGCATGTGTCCCCTGGGCCAGAAGGCTGCAGGAGGAGCTCCTAGCTAGGGGAGAGCAAGCACGTTGTTTCCTTGGCCTACACTGGCCTGTGAACACAGAGGCCAGCCAGCAGTGATGACAGCACAGGCAGCAAGGGGGTGTGGCAGGCAGCTAAGAGGCGGCAGGAGTCCCACTTGAAAGTGGGCTCATGACTGTTTGGTGCTCAGGCCCCAGTGCTCACGTGCACACACCGCCTCTGGACCTGCAGCTTCCCAGCAGTGCAAGAGACACACAGGCACCACCCTGGGTCCTTCTCGAATGAACTGTGCTCCATTGAGGTCCTGCTGGCTGGCAGTGGCCAAGGCCAGCACAGGCCCTCGGGAGGCCTGGCTGAGCCTGGGATGGGTCCGGACCTAGCAGTGCCCAGGGCAAGCCTGGGACTGCAGGCCAGGCTGCAGGCTCATTCCAGTTTGGGCCTGGTACGCAGAGCCTTCGGCGAGGACGTGCAGGGGGAAGGCTCAGCACAGTGGCTTTGGCCTGCAATCCACGTTCCTCCCTCGGGCCGCCCTGCCTGGCAGACCCACACTCCCTAGAAGTGTGTTCCTGAGGCAGTTGGACAGTTGGGGAGGTGGAGGCTCTCCCAACATGGGAGGCCTGCCCAGAACATGGCTGTGTGTCCAAAGAGGATTCCCTGCACCTCTGGCGCTGGGCAGAGATTTTCTGCACACAGGAGACCCTTGGCACACACAGTGTTTCCCCATGGAAAGCAGTGTGAGAAAGAGCCCCCGCCAGGGAAGCATGGCACTCGCCCATCGAAGCCCTTCATGCAGCAGGCTGTCATGGACTCGGCTGCAGGCCTTTGTGGCTGGAGAGACTGCAGCTCCTCTGGAGGCTCTGGGTCCATTTGCACTCCCCTTGGAGGAAACGAGGTTGTGGGATGAGGTCCTTGCCCACAATGGCACTCAGCCTGCTCCATTCGATGAGACGCACGTGTGGTGAGAGAGGCTTGTCAGCCCAGAAGCAAGCAGGGCAGCCAGGGAGGGGATCTGCATGCAGCTTGGAAGCCCTAGACTGCTGCCTCCCACCCAGGGAATGCCGGCTCTGCCCATCAGGCCCCATTCCCAAGTGGGCACCCAGCTTCAGCATCTGCCCTTTCCCAGCCATGGAACCATTCCCAGGCCACACCCTGAGCCCTGCCAAGGGTGACCTTGGCTCCCCGGGTGGGCTGAATGGCACGACTGTGTTAGGGGAGGGAAGGCCCAGGAGGCCTTCAGGGAACTGCCACCACATAGCAGTGCTCAGGAAAAGGCACTCTGCTTTCTGTAGGCTGGATGCACACTCGAGTTTTGGCTTGAGGCAGAGAGAGCTCAGCTAGGCGATTCCAGGCTGAAGGCAAAGCAGAGAGTTTTTTGGTGGAGCGATGGCACCATCTGCTGGCCAGCAAGCGTGGCAGGAGAAGCCTCACTCCAAATGAGTTCCTGAGGAAGTTTCCAAGCAGGAGGCACTCTGGCTCCCCAAGCTCCAGCGTCCTGCTTACGACTTCCCTGTGGCAACAGAGTGGGTGCCAAGGGCATGTGGGTTGGAGGGTGCTCAGAAGCCACAGGCGAGGCTTTGGGCACCCAGTGTTCTCTGATGGAAAACACTGCAGGCCCGAGCATCCATGAACTCCTCCAAGGCTTTGCAGTGGGATAGCTGTCCATAGCAGATGGCTCCCTGCCAAGTGCTGCAGGCCTTTCTGGAGGGCTAAGCTGGAGCTTCCTTGCAGGCTGCTGGGCCAGGGGCATGTGTCCCCTGGGCCAGAAGGCTGCAGGAGGAGCTCCTAGCTAGGGGAGAGCAAGCACGTTGTTTCCTTGGCCTACACTGGCCTGTGAACACAGAGGCCAGCCAGCAGTGATGACAGCACAGGCAGCAAGGGGGTGTGGCAGGCAGCTAAGAGGCGGCAGGAGTCCCACTTGAAAGTGGGCTCATGACTGTTTGGTGCTCAGGCCCCAGTGCTCACGTGCACACACCGCCTCTGGACCTGCAGCTTCCCAGCAGTGCAAGAGACACACAGGCACCACCCTGGGTCCTTTTCGAATGAACTGTGCTCCATTGAGGTCCTGCTGGCTGGCAGTGGCCAAAGCCAGCACAGGCCCTCGGGAGGCCTGGCTGAGCCTGGGATGGGTCCGGACCTAGCAGTGCCCAGGGCAAGCCTGGGACTGCAGGCCAGGCTGCAGGCTCATTCCAGTTTGGGCCTGGTACGCAGAGCCTTCGGCTAGGACGTGCAGGGGGAAGGCTCAGCACAGTGGCTTTGGCCTGCAATCCACGTTCCTCCCTCGGGCCGCCCTGCCTGGCAGACCCACACTCCCTAGAAGTGTGTTCCTGAGGCAGTTGGACAGTTGGGGAGGTGGAGGCTCTCCCAACATGGGAGGCCTGCCCAGAACATGGCTGTGTGTCCAAAGAGGATTCCCTGCACCTCTGGCGCTGGGCAGAGATTTTCTGCACACAGGAGACCCTTGGCACACACAGTGTTTCCCCATGGAAAGCAGTGTGAGAAAGAGCCCCCGCCAGGGAAGCATGGCACTCGCCCATCGAAGCCCTCCATGCAGCAGGCTGTCATGGACTCGGCTGCAGGCCTTTGTGGCTGGAGAGACTGCAGCTCCTCTGGAGGCTCTGGGTCCATTTGCACTCCCCTTGGAGGAAACGAGGTTGTGGGATGAGGTCCTTGCCCACAATGGCACTCAGCCTGCTCCATTCGATGAGACGCACGTGTGGTGAGAGAGGCTTGTCAGCCCAGAAGCAAGCAGGGCAGCCAGGGAGGGGATCTGCATGCAGCTTGGAAGCCCTAGACTGCTGCCTCCCACCCAGGGAATGCCGGCTCTGCCCATCAGGCCCCATTCCCAAGTGGGCACCCAGCTTCAGCATCTGCCCTTTCCCAGCCATGGAACCATTCCCAGGCCACACCCTGAGCCCTGCCAAGGGTGACCTTGGCTCCCCGGGTGGGCTGAATGGCACGACTGTGTTAGGGGAGAGAAGGCCCAGGAGGCCTTCAGGGAACTGCCACCACATAGCAGTGCTCAGGAAAAGGCACTCTGCTTTCTGTAGGCTGGATGCACACTCGAGTTTTGGCTTGAGGCAGAGAGAGCTCAGCTAGGCGATTCCAGGCTGAAGGCAAAGCAGAGAGTTTTTTGGTGGAGCGATGGCACCATCTGCTGGCCAGCAAGCGTGGCAGGAGAAGCCTCACTCCAAATGAGTTCCTGAGGAAGTTTCCAAGCAGGAGGCACTCTGGCTCCCCAAGCTCCAGAGTCCTGCTTACGACTTCCCTGTGGCAACAGAGTGGGTGCCAAGGGCATGTGGGTTGGAGGGTGCTCAGAAGCCACAGGCGAGGCTTTCGGCCCCCAGTGTTCTCTGATGGAAAACACTGCAGGCCCGAGCATCCATGAACTCCTCCAAGGCTTTGCAGTGGGATAGCTGTCCATAGCAGATGGCTCCCTGCCAAGTGCTGCAGGCCTTTCTGGAGGGCTAAGCTGGAGCTTCCTTGCAGGCTGCTGGGCCAGGGGCATGTGTCCCCTGGGCCAGAAGGCTGCAGGAGGAGCTCCTAGCTAGGGGAGAGCAAGCACGTTGTTTCCTTGGCCTACACTGGCCTGTGAACACAGAGGCCAGCCAGCAGTGATGACAGCACAGGCAGCAAGGGGGTGTGGCAGGCAGCTAAGAGGCGGCAGGAGTCCCACTTGAAAGTGGGCTCATGACTGTTTGGTGCTCAGGCCCCAGTGCTCACGTGCACACACCGCCTCTGGACCTGCAGCTTCCCAGCAGTGCAAGAGACACACAGGCACCACCCTGGGGCCTTCTCGAATGAACTGTGCTCCATTGAGGTCCTGCTGGCTGGCAGTGGCCAAGGCCAGCACAGGCCCTCGGGAGGCCTGGCTGAGCCTGGGATGGGTCCGGACCTAGCAGTGCCCAGGGCAAGCCTGGGACTGCAGGCCAGGCTGCAGGCTCATTCCAGTTTGGGCCTGGTACGCAGAGCCTTCGGCTAGGACGTGCAGGGGGAAGGCTCAGCACAGTGGCTTTGGCCTGCAATCCACGTTCCTCCCTCGGGCCGCCCTGCCTGGCAGACCCACACTCCCTAGAAGTGTGTTCCTGAGGCAGTTGGACAGTTGGGGAGGTGGAGGCTCTCCCAACATGGGAGGCCTGCCCAGAACATGGCTGTGTGTCCAAAGAGGATTCCCTGCACCTCTGGCGCTGGGCAGAGATTTTCTGCACACAGGAGACCCTTGGCACACACAGTGTTTCCCCATGGAAAGCAGTGTGAGAAAGAGCCCCCACCAGGGAAGCATGGCACTCGCCCATCGAAGCCCTCCATGCAGCAGGCTGTCATGGACTCGGCTGCAGGCCTTTGTGGCTGGAGAGACTGCAGCTCCTCTGGAGGCTCTGGGTCCATTTGCACTCCCCTTGGAGGAAACGAGGTTGTGGGATGAGGTCCTTGCCCACAATGGCACTCAGCCTGCTCCATTCGATGAGACGCACGTGTGGTGAGAGAGGCTTGTCAGCCCAGAAGCAAGCAGGGCAGCCAGGGAGGGGATCTGCATGCAGC
Organism: Hippopotamus amphibius kiboko; assembly: GCF_030028045.1. Taxonomy (NCBI): domain Eukaryota; kingdom Metazoa; phylum Chordata; class Mammalia; order Artiodactyla; family Hippopotamidae; genus Hippopotamus; species Hippopotamus amphibius. The sequence continues at coordinate 124,136,657 of NC_080186.1, read as the reverse complement.
TTGGAAGCCCTAGACTGCTGCCTCCCACCCAGGGAATGCCGGCTCTGCCCATCAGGCCCCATTCCCAAGTGGGCACCCAGCTTCAGCATCTGCCCTTTCCCAGCCATGGAACCATTCCCAGGCCACACCCTGAGCCCTGCCAAGGGTGACCTTGGCTCCCCGGGTGGGCTGAATGGCACGACTGTGTTAGGGGAGAGAAGGCCCAGGAGGCCTTCAGGGAACTGCCACCACATAGCAGTGCTCAGGAAAAGGCACTCTGCTTTCTGTAGGCTGGATGCACACTCGAGTTTTGGCTTGAGGCAGAGAGAGCTCAGCTAGGCGATTCCAGGCTGAAGGCAAAGCAGAGAGTTTTTTGGTGGAGCGATGGCACCATCTGCTGGCCAGCAAGCGTGGCAGGAGAAGCCTCACTCCAAATGAGTTCCTGAGGAAGTTTCCAAGCAGGAGGCACTCTGGCTCCCCAAGCTCCAGCGTCCTGCTTACGACTTCCCTGTGGCAACAGAGTGGGTGCCAAGGGCATGTGGGTTGGAGGGTGCTCAGAAGCCACAGGCGAGGCTTTGGGCACCCAGTGTTCTCTGATGGAAAACACTGCAGGCCCGAGCATCCATGAACTCCTCCAAGGCTTTGCAGTGGGATAGCTGTCCATAGCAGATGGCTCCCTGCCAAGTGCTGCAGGCCTTTCTGGAGGGCTAAGCTGGAGCTTCCTTGCAGGCTGCTGGGCCAGGGGCATGTGTCCCCTGGGCCAGAAGGCTGCAGGAGGAGCTCCTAGCTAGGGGAGAGCAAGCACGTTGTTTCCTTGGCCTACACTGGCCTGTGAACACAGAGGCCAGCCAGCAGTGATGACAGCACAGGCAGCAAGGGGGTGTGGCAGGCAGCTAAGAGGCGGCAGGAGTCCCACTTGAAAGTGGGCTCATGACTGTTTGGTGCTCAGGCCCCAGTGCTCACGTGCACACACCGCCTCTGGACCTGCAGCTTCCCAGCAGTGCAAGAGACACACAGGCACCACCCTGGGGCCTTCTCGAATGAACTGTGCTCCATTGAGGTCCTGCTGGCTGGCAGTGGCCAAGGCCAGCACAGGCCCTCGGGAGGCCTGGCTGAGCCTGGGATGGGTCCGGACCTAGCAGTGCCCAGGGCAAGCCTGGGACTGCAGGCCAGGCTGCAGGCTCATTCCAGTTTGGGCCTGGTACGCAGAGCCTTCGGCGAGGACGTGCAGGGGGAAGGCTCAGCACAGTGGCTTTGGCCTGCAATCCACGTTCCTCCCTCGGGCCGCCCTGCCTGGCAGACCCACACTCCCTAGAAGTGTGTTCCTGAGGCAGTTGGACAGTTGGGGAGGTGGAGGCTCTCCCAACATGGGAGGCCTGCCCAGAACATGGCTGTGTGTCCAAAGAGGATTCCCTGCACCTCTGGCGCTGGGCAGAGATTTTCTGCACACAGGAGACCCTTGGCACACACAGTGTTTCCCCATGGAAAGCAGTGTGAGAAAGTGCCCCCGCCAGGGAAGCATGGCACTCGCCCATCGAAGCCCTTCATGCAGCAGGCTGTCATGGACTCGGCTGCAGGCCTTTGTGGCTGGAGAGACTGCAGCTCCTCTGGAGGCTCTGGTCCATTTGCACTCCCCTTGGAGGAAACGAGGTTGTGGGATGAGGTCCTTGCCCACAATGGCACTCAGCTGCTCCATTCGATGAGACGCACGTGTGGTGAGAGAGGCTTGTCAGCCCAGAAGCAAGCAGGGCAGCAGGGAGGGGATCTGCATGCAGCTTGAAGCCCTAGACTGCTGCCTCCCACCCAGGGAATGCCGGCTCTGCCCATCAGGCCCCATTCCCAAGTGGGCACCAGCTTCAGCATCTGCCCTTTCCCAGCCATGGAACCATTCCAGGCCACACCCTGAGCCCTGCAAGGGTGACCTTGGCTCCCGGGTGGGCTGAATGGCACGACTGTGTTAGGGGAGAGAAGGCCCAGGAGGCCTTCAGGGAACTGCCACCACATAGCAGTGCTCAGGAAAAGGCACTCTGCTTTCTGTAGGCTGGATGCACACTCGAGTTTTGGCTTGAGGCAGAGAGAGCTCAGCTAGGCGATTCCAGGCTGAAGCAAAGCAGAGAGTTTTTTGTGGAGCGATGGCACCATCTGCTGGCCAGCAAGCGTGGCAGGAGAAGCCTCACTCCAAATGAGTTCCTGAGGAAGTTTCCAAGCAGGAGGCACTCTGGCTCCCAAGCTCCAGAGTCCTGCTTACGACGTCCCTGTGGCAACAGAGTGGGTGCCAAGGGCATGTGGGTTGGAGGGTGCTCAGAAGCCACAGGCGAGGCTTTGGGCACCCAGTGTTCTCTGATGGAAAACACTGCAGGCCCGAGCATCCATGAACTCCTCCAAGGCTTGCAGTGGGATAGCTGTCCATAGCAGATGGCTCCCTGCCAAGTGCTGCAGGCCTTTCTGGAGGGCTAAGCTGGAGCTTCCTTGCAGGCTGCTGGGCCAGGGGCATGTGTCCCCTGGGGCCAGAAGGCTGCAGGAGGAGCTCCTAGCTAGGGGAGAGCAAGCACGTTGTTTCCTTGGCCTACACTGCCTGTGAACACAGAGGCCAGCCAGCAGTGATGACAGCACAGGCAGCAAGGGGGTGTGGCAGGCAGCTAAGAGGCGGCAGGAGTCCCACTTGAAAGTGGGCTCATGACTGTTTGGTGCTCAGGCCCCAGTGCTCACGTGCACACACCGCCTCTGGACCTGCAGCTTCCCAGCAGTGCAAGAGACACACAGGCACCACCCTGGGGCCTTCTCGAATGAACTGTGCTCCATTGAGGTCCTGCTGGCTGGCAGTGGCCAAGGCCAGCACAGGCCCTCGGGAGGGCCTGGCTGAGCCTGGGATGGGTCCGGACCTAGCAGTGCCCAGGGCAAGCCTGGGACTGCAGGCCAGGCTGCAGGCTCATTCCAGTTTGGGCCTGGTACGCAGAGCCTTCGGCTACGACGTGCAGGGGAAGGCTCAGCACAGTGGCTTTGGCCTGCAATCCACGTTCCTCCCTCGGGCCGCCCTGCTGGCAGACCCACACTCCCTAGAAGTGTGTTCCTGAGGCAGTTGGACAGTTGGGGAGGTGGAGGCTCTCCCAACATGGGAGGCCTGCCCAGAACATGGCTGTGTGTCCAAAGAGGATTCCCTGCACCTCTGGCGCTGGGCAGAGATTTTCTGCACACAGGAGACCCTTGGCACACACAGTGTTTCCCCATGGAAAGCAGTGTGAGAAAGAGCCCCCGCCAGGGAAGCATGGCACTCGCCCATCGAAGCCCTCCATGCAGCAGGCTGTCATGGACTCGGCTGCAGGCCTTTGTGGCTGGAGAGACTGCAGCTCCTCTGGAGGCTCTGGGTCCATTTGCACTCCCCTTGGAGGAAACGAGGTTGTGGGATGAGGTCCTTGCCCACAATGGCACTCAGCCTGCTCCATTCGATGAGACGCACGTGTGGTGAGAGAGGCTTGTCAGCCAGAAGCAAGCAGGGCAGCCAGGGAGGGGATCTGCATGCAGCTTGGAAGCCCTAGACTGCTGCCTCCCACCCAGGGAATGCCGGCTCTGCCCATCAGGCCCCATTCCCAAGTGGGCACCCAGCTTCAGCATCTGCCCTTTCCCAGCCATGGAACCATTCCCAGGCCACACCCTGAGCCCTGCCAAGGGTGACCTTGGCTCCCGGGTGGGCTGAATGGCACGACTGTGTTAGGGGAGAGAAGGCCCAGGAGGCCTTCAGGGAACTGCCACCACATAGCAGTGCTCAGGAAAAGGCACTCTGCTTTCTGTAGGCTGGATGCACACTCGAGTTTTGGCTTGAGGCAGAGAGAGCTCAGCTAGGCGATTCCAGGCTGAAGGCAAAGCAGAGAGTTTTTTGGTGGAGCGATGGCACCATCTGCTGGCCAGCAAGCGTGGCAGGAGAAGCCTCACTCCAAATGAGTTCCTGAGGAAGTTTCCAAGCAGGAGGCACTCTGGCTCCCCAAGCTCCAGAGTCCTGCTTACGACTTCCCTGTGGCAACAGAGTGGGTGCCAAGGGCATGTGGGTTGGAGGGTGCTCAGAAGCCACAGGCGAGGCTTTCGGCCCCCAGTGTTCTCTGATGGAAAACACTGCAGGCCCGAGCATCCATGAACTCCTCCAAGGCTTTGCAGTGGGATAGCTGTCCATAGCAGATGGCTCCCTGCCAAGTGCTGCAGGCCTTTCTGGAGGGCTAAGCTGGAGCTTCCTTGCAGGCTGCTGGGCCAGGGGCATGTGTCCCCTGGGCCAGAAGGCTGCAGGAGGAGCTCCTAGCTAGGGGAGAGCAAGCACGTTGTTTCCTTGGCCTACACTGGCCTGTGAACACAGAGGCCAGCCAGCAGTGATGACAGCACAGGCAGCAAGGGGGTGTGGCAGGCAGCTAAGAGGCGGCAGGAGTCCCACTTGAAAGTGGGCTCATGACTGTTTGGTGCTCAGGCCCCAGTGCTCACGTGCACACACCGCCTCTGGACCTGCAGCTTCCCAGCAGTGCAAGAGACACACAGGCACCACCCTGGGGCCTTCTCGAATGAACTGTGCTCCATTGAGGTCCTGCTGGCTGGCAGTGGCCAAGGCCAGCACAGGCCCTCGGGAGGCCTGGCTGAGCCTGGGATGGGTCCGGACCTAGCAGTGCCCAGGGCAAGCCTGGGACTGCAGGCCAGGCTGCAGGCTCATTCCAGTTTGGGCCTGGTACGCAGAGCCTTTGGCTAGGACGTGCAGGGGGAAGGCTCAGCACAGTGGCTTTGGCCTGCAATCCACGTTCCTCCCTCGGGCCGCCCTGCCTGGCAGACCCACACTCCCTAGAAGTGTGTTCCTGAGGCAGTTGGACAGTTGGGGAGGTGGAGGCTCTCCCAACATGGGAGGCCTGCCCAGAACATGGCTGTGTGTCCAAAGAGGATTCCCTGCACCTCTGGCGCTGGGCAGAGATTTTCTGCACACAGGAGACCCTTGGCACACACAGTGTTTCCCCATGGAAAGCAGTGTGAGAAAGTGCCCCCGCCAGGGAAGCATGGCACTCGCCCATCGAAGCCCTTCATGCAGCAGGCTGTCATGGACTCGGCTGCAGGCCTTTGTGGCTGGAGAGACTGCAGCTCCTCTGGAGGCTCTGGGTCCATTTGCACTCCCCTTGGAGGAAACGAGGTTGTGGGATGAGGTCCTTGCCCACAATGGCACTCAGCCTGCTCCATTCGATGAGACGCACGTGTGGTGAGAGAGGCTTGTCAGCCCAGAAGCAAGCAGGGCAGCCAGGGAGGGGATCTGCATGCAGCTTGGAAGCCCTAGACTGCTGCCTCCCACCCAGGGAATGCCGGCTCTGCCCATCAGGCCCCATTCCCAAGTGGGCACCCAGCTTCAGCATCTGCCCTTTCCCAGCCATGGAACCATTCCCAGGCCACACCCTGAGCCCTGCCAAGGGTGACCTTGGCTCCCCGGGTGGGCTGAATGGCACGACTGTGTTAGGGGAGAGAAGGCCCAGGAGGCCTTCAGGGAACTGCCACCACATAGCAGTGCTCAGGAAAAGGCACTCTGCTTTCTGTAGGCTGGATGCACACTCGAGTTTTGGCTTGAGGCAGAGAGAGCTCAGCTAGGCGATTCCAGGCTGAAGGCAAAGCAGAGAGTTTTTTGGTGGAGCGATGGCACCATCTGCTGGCCAGCAAGCGTGGCAGGAGAAGCCTCACTCCAAATGAGTTCCTGAGGAAGTTTCCAAGCAGGAGGCACTCTGGCTCCCCAAGCTCCAGAGTCCTGCTTACGACTTCCCTGTGGCAACAGAGTGGGTGCCAAGGGCATGTGGGTTGGAGGGTGCTCAGAAGCCACAGGCGAGGCTTTGGGCACCCAGTGTTCTCTGATGGAAAACACTGCAGGCCCGAGCATCCATGAACTCCTCCAAGGCTTTGCAGTGGGATAGCTGTCCATAGCAGATGGCTCCCTGCCAAGTGCTGCAGGCCTTTCTGGAGGGCTAAGCTGGAGCTTCCTTGCAGGCTGCTGGGCCAGGGGCATGTGTCCCCTGGGCCAGAAGGCTGCAGGAGGAGCTCCTAGCTAGGGGAGAGCAAGCACGTTGTTTCCTTGGCCTACACTGGCCTGTGAACACAGAGGCCAGCCAGCAGTGATGACAGCACAGGCAGCAAGGGGGTGTGGCAGGCAGCTAAGAGGCGGCAGGAGTCCCACTTGAAAGTGGGCTCATGACTGTTTGGTGCTCAGGCCCCAGTGCTCACGTGCACACACCGCCTCTGGACCTTCAGCTTCCCAGCAGTGCAAGAGACACACAGGCACCACCCTGGGTCCTTCTCGAATGAACTGTGCTCCATTGAGGTCCTGCTGGCTGGCAGTGGCCAAGGCCAGCACAGGCCCTCGGGAGGCCTGGCTGAGCCTGGGATGGGTCCGGACCTAGCAGTGCCCAGGGCAAGCCTGGGACTGCAGGCCAGGCTGCAGGCTCATTCCAGTTTGGGCCTGGTACGCAGAGCCTTCGGCTAGGACGTGCAGGGGGAAGGCTCAGCACAGTGGCTTTGGCCTGCAATCCACGTTCCTCCCTCGGGCCGCCCTGCCTGGCAGACCCACACTCCCTAGAAGTGTGTTCCTGAGGCAGTTGGACAGTTGGGGAGGTGGAGGCTCTCCCAACATGGGAGGCCTGCCCAGAACATGGCTGTGTGTCCAAAGAGGATTCCCTGCACCTCTGGCGCTGGGCAGAGATTTTCTGCACACAGGAGACCCTTGGCACACACAGTGTTTCCCCATGGAAAGCAGTGTGAGAAAGAGCCCCCGCCAGGGAAGCATGGCACTCGCCCATCGAAGCCCTCCATGCAGCAGGCTGTCATGGACTCGGCTGCAGGCCTTTGTGGCTGGAGAGACTGCAGCTCCTCTGGAGGCTCTGGGTCCATTTGCACTCCCCTTGGAGGAAACGAGGTTGTGGGATGAGGTCCTTGCCCACAATGGCACTCAGCCTGCTCCATTCGATGAGACGCACGTGTGGTGAGAGAGGCTTGTCAGCCCAGAAGCAAGCAGGGCAGCCAGGGAGGGGATCTGCATGCAGCTTGGAAGCCCTAGACTGCTGCCTCCCACCCAGGGAATGCCGGCTCTGCCCATCAGGCCCCATTCCCAAGTGGGCACCCAGCTTCAGCATCTGCCCTTTCCCAGCCATGGAACCATTCCCAGGCCACACCCTGAGCCCTGCCAAGGGTGACCTTGGCTCCCCGGGTGGGCTGAATGGCACGACTGTGTTAGGGGAGAGAAGGCCCAGGAGGCCTTCAGGGAACTGCCACCACATAGCAGTGCTCAGGAAAAGGCACTCTGCTTTCTGTAGGCTGGATGCACACTCGAGTTTTGGCTTGAGGCAGAGAGAGCTCAGCTAGGCGATTCCAGGCTGAAGGCAAAGCAGAGAGTTTTTTGGTGGAGCGATGGCACCATCTGCTGGCCAGCAAGCGTGGCAGGAGAAGCCTCACTCCAAATGAGTTCCTGAGGAAGTTTCCAAGCAGGAGGCACTCTGGCTCCCCAAGCTCCAGAGTCCTGCTTACGACTTCCCTGTGGCAACAGAGTGGGTGCCAAGGGCATGTGGGTTGGAGGGTGCTCAGAAGCCACAGGCGAGGCTTTCGGCCCCCAGTGTTCTCTGATGGAAAACACTGCAGGCCCGAGCATCCATGAACTCCTCCAAGGCTTTGCAGTGGGATAGCTGTCCATAGCAGATGGCTCCCTGCCAAGTGCTGCAGGCCTTTCTGGAGGGCTAAGCTGGAGCTTCCTTGCAGGCTGCTGGGCCAGGGGCATGTGTCCCCTGGGCCAGAAGGCTGCAGGAGGAGCTCCTAGCTAGGGGAGAGCAAGCACGTTGTTTCCTTGGCCTACACTGGCCTGTGAACACAGAGGCCAGCCAGCAGTGATGACAGCACAGGCAGCAAGGGGGTGTGGCAGGCAGCTAAGAGGCGGCAGGAGTCCCACTTGAAAGTGGGCTCATGACTGTTTGGTGCTCAGGCCCCAGTGCTCACGTGCACACACCGCCTCTGGACCTGCAGCTTCCCAGCAGTGCAAGAGACACACAGGCACCACCCTGGGGCCTTCTCGAATGAACTGTGCTCCATTGAGGTCCTGCTGGCTGGCAGTGGCCAAGGCCAGCACAGGCCCTCGGGAGGCCTGGCTGAGCCTGGGATGGGTCCGGACCTAGCAGTGCCCAGGGCAAGCCTGGGACTGCAGGCCAGGCTGCAGGCTCATTCCAGTTTGGGCCTGGTACGCAGAGCCTTCGGCTAGGACGTGCAGGGGGAAGGCTCAGCACAGTGGCTTTGGCCTGCAATCCACGTTCCTCCCTCGGGCCGCCCTGCCTGGCAGACCCACACTCCCTAGAAGTGTGTTCCTGAGGCAGTTGGACAGTTGGGGAGGTGGAGGCTCTCCCAACATGGGAGGCCTGCCCAGAACATGGCTGTGTGTCCAAAGAGGATTCCCTGCACCTCTGGCGCTGGGCAGAGATTTTCTGCACACAGGAGACCCTTGGCACACACAGTGTTTCCCCATGGAAAGCAGTGTGAGAAAGAGCCCCCACCAGGGAAGCATGGCACTCGCCCATCGAAGCCCTCCATGCAGCAGGCTGTCATGGACTCGGCTGCAGGCCTTTGTGGCTGGAGAGACTGCAGCTCCTCTGGAGGCTCTGGGTCCATTTGCACTCCCCTTGGAGGAAACGAGGTTGTGGGATGAGGTCCTTGCCCACAATGGCACTCAGCCTGCTCCATTCGATGAGACGCACGTGTGGTGAGAGAGGCTTGTCAGCCCAGAAGCAAGCAGGGCAGCCAGGGAGGGGATCTGCATGCAGCTTGGAAGCCCTAGACTGCTGCCTCCCACCCAGGGAATGCCGGCTCTGCCCATCAGGCCCCATTCCCAAGTGGGCACCCAGCTTCAGCATCTGCCCTTTCCCAGCCATGGAACCATTCCCAGGCCACACCCTGAGCCCTGCCAAGGGTGACCTTGGCTCCCCGGGTGGGCTGAATGGCACGACTGTGTTAGGGGAGAGAAGGCCCAGGAGGCCTTCAGGGAACTGCCACCACATAGCAGTGCTCAGGAAAAGGCACTCTGCTTTCTGTAGGCTGGATGCACACTCGAGTTTTGGCTTGAGGCAGAGAGAGCTCAGCTAGGCGATTCCAGGCTGAAGGCAAAGCAGAGAGTTTTTTGGTGGAGCGATGGCACCATCTGCTGGCCAGCAAGCGTGGCAGGAGAAGCCTCACTCCAAATGAGTTCCTGAGGAAGTTTCCAAGCAGGAGGCACTCTGGCTCCCCAAGCTCCAGCGTCCTGCTTACGACTTCCCTGTGGCAACAGAGTGGGTGCCAAGGGCATGTGGGTTGGAGGGTGCTCAGAAGCCACAGGCGAGGCTTTGGGCACCCAGTGTTCTCTGATGGAAAACACTGCAGGCCCGAGCATCCATGAACTCCTCCAAGGCTTTGCAGTGGGATAGCTGTCCATAGCAGATGGCTCCCTGCCAAGTGCTGCAGGCCTTTCTGGAGGGCTAAGCTGGAGCTTCCTTGCAGGCTGCTGGGCCAGGGGCATGTGTCCCCTGGGCCAGAAGGCTGCAGGAGGAGCTCCTAGCTAGGGGAGAGCAAGCACGTTGTTTCCTTGGCCTACACTGGCCTGTGAACACAGAGGCCAGCCAGCAGTGATGACAGCACAGGCAGCAAGGGGGTGTGGCAGGCAGCTAAGAGGCGGCAGGAGTCCCACTTGAAAGTGGGCTCATGACTGTTTGGTGCTCAGGCCCCAGTGCTCACGTGCACACACCGCCTCTGGACCTGCAGCTTCCCAGCAGTGCAAGAGACACACAGGCACCACCCTGGGGCCTTCTCGAATGAACTGTGCTCCATTGAGGTCCTGCTGGCTGGCAGTGGCCAAGGCCAGCACAGGCCCTCGGGAGGCCTGGCTGAGCCTGGGATGGGTCCGGACCTAGCAGTGCCCAGGGCAAGCCTGGGACTGCAGGCCAGGCTGCAGGCTCATTCCAGTTTGGGCCTGGTACGCAGAGCCTTCGGCGAGGACGTGCAGGGGGAAGGCTCAGCACAGTGGCTTTGGCCTGCAATCCACGTTCCTCCCTCGGGCCGCCCTGCCTGGCAGACCCACACTCCCTAGAAGTGTGTTCCTGAGGCAGTTGGACAGTTGGGGAGGTGGAGGCTCTCCCAACATGGGAGGCCTGCCCAGAACATGGCTGTGTGTCCAAAGAGGATTCCCTGCACCTCTGGCGCTGGGCAGAGATTTTCTGCACACAGGAGACCCTTGGCACACACAGTGTTTCCCCATGGAAAGCAGTGTGAGAAAGTGCCCCCGCCAGGGAAGCATGGCACTCGCCCATCGAAGCCCTTCATGCAGCAGGCTGTCATGGACTCGGCTGCAGGCCTTTGTGGCTGGAGAGACTGCAGCTCCTCTGGAGGCTCTGGGTCCATTTGCACTCCCCTTGGAGGAAACGAGGTTGTGGGATGAGGTCCTTGCCCACAATGGCACTCAGCCTGCTCCATTCGATGAGACGCACGTGTGGTGAGAGAGGCTTGTCAGCCCAGAAGCAAGCAGGGCAGCCAGGGAGGGGATCTGCATGCAGCTTGGAAGCCCTAGACTGCTGCCTCCCACCCAGGGAATGCCGGCTCTGCCCATCAGGCCCCATTCCCAAGTGGGCACCCAGCTTCAGCATCTGCCCTTTCCCAGCCATGGAACCATTCCCAGGCCACACCCTGAGCCCTGCCAAGGGTGACCTTGGCTCCCCGGGTGGGCTGAATGGCACGACTGTGTTAGGGGAGAGAAGGCCCAGGAGGCCTTCAGGGAACTGCCACCACATAGCAGTGCTCAGGAAAAGGCACTCTGCTTTCTGTAGGCTGGATGCACACTCGAGTTTTGGCTTGAGGCAGAGAGAGCTCAGCTAGGCGATTCCAGGCTGAAGGCAAAGCAGAGAGTTTTTTGGTGGAGCGATGGCACCATCTGCTGGCCAGCAAGCGTGGCAGGAGAAGCCTCACTCCAAATGAGTTCCTGAGGAAGTTTCCAAGCAGGAGGCACTCTGGCTCCCCAAGCTCCAGAGTCCTGCTTACGACTTCCCTGTGGCAACAGAGTGGGTGCCAAGGGCATGTGGGTTGGAGGGTGCTCAGAAGCCACAGGCGAGGCTTTGGGCACCCAGTGTTCTCTGATGGAAAACACTGCAGGCCCGAGCATCCATGAACTCCTCCAAGGCTTTGCAGTGGGATAGCTGTCCATAGCAGATGGCTCCCTGCCAAGTGCTGCAGGCCTTTCTGGAGGGCTAAGCTGGAGCTTCCTTGCAGGCTGCTGGGCCAGGGGCATGTGTCCCCTGGGCCAGAAGGCTGCAGGAGGAGCTCCTAGCTAGGGGAGAGCAAGCACGTTGTTTCCTTGGCCTACACTGGCCTGTGAACACAGAGGCCAGCCAGCAGTGATGACAGCACAGGCAGCAAGGGGGTGTGGCAGGCAGCTAAGAGGCGGCAGGAGTCCCACTTGAAAGTGGGCTCATGACTGTTTGGTGCTCAGGCCCCAGTGCTCACGTGCACACACCGCCTCTGGACCTGCAGCTTCCCAGCAGTGCAAGAGACACACAGGCACCACCCTGGGTCCTTCTCGAATGAACTGTGCTCCATTGAGGTCCTGCTGGCTGGCAGTGGCCAAGGCCAGCACAGGCCCTCGGGAGGCCTGGCTGAGCCTGGGATGGGTCCGGACCTAGCAGTGCCCAGGGCAAGCCTGGGACTGCAGGCCAGGCTGCAGGCTCATTCCAGTTTGGGCCTGGTACGCAGAGCCTTCGGCTACGACGTGCAGGGGGAAGGCTCAGCACAGTGGCTTTGGCCTGCAATCCACGTTCCTCCCTCGGGCCGCCCTGCCTGGCAGACCCACACTCCCTAGAAGTGTGTTCCTGAGGCAGTTGGACAGTTGGGGAGGTGGAGGCTCTCCCAACATGGGAGGCCTGCCCAGAACATGGCTGTGTGTCCAAAGAGGATTCCCTGCACCTCTGGCGCTGGGCAGAGATTTTCTGCACACAGGAGACCCTTGGCACACACAGTGTTTCCCCATGGAAAGCAGTGTGAGAAAGAGCCCCCGCCAGGGAAGCATGGCACTCGCCCATCGAAGCCCTCCATGCAGCAGGCTGTCATGGACTCGGCTGCAGGCCTTTGTGGCTGGAGAGACTGCAGCTCCTCTGGAGGCTCTGGGTCCATTTGCACTCCCCTTGGAGGAAACGAGGTTGTGGGATGAGGTCCTTGCCCACAATGGCACTCAGCCTGCTCCATTCGATGAGACGCACGTGTGGTGAGAGAGGCTTGTCAGCCCAGAAGCAAGCAGGGCAGCCAGGGAGGGGATCTGCATGCAGCTTGGAAGCCCTAGACTGCTGCCTCCCACCCAGGGAATGCCGGCTCTGCCCATCAGGCCCCATTCCCAAGTGGGCACCCAGCTTCAGCATCTGCCCTTTCCCAGCCATGGAACCATTCCCAGGCCACACCCTGAGCCCTGCCAAGGGTGACCTTGGCTCCCCGGGTGGGCTGAATGGCACGACTGTGTTAGGGGAGAGAAGGCCCAGGAGGCCTTCAGGGAACTGCCACCACATAGCAGTGCTCAGGAAAAGGCACTCTGCTTTCTGTAGGCTGGATGCACACTCGAGTTTTGGCTTGAGGCAGAGAGAGCTCAGCTAGGCGATTCCAGGCTGAAGGCAAAGCAGAGAGTTTTTTGGTGGAGCGATGGCACCATCTGCTGGCCAGCAAGCGTGGCAGGAGAAGCCTCACTCCAAATGAGTTCCTGAGGAAGTTTCCAAGCAGGAGGCACTCTGGCTCCCCAAGCTCCAGAGTCCTGCTTACGACTTCCCTGTGGCAACAGAGTGGGTGCCAAGGGCATGTGGGTTGGAGGGTGCTCAGAAGCCACAGGCGAGGCTTTCGGCCCCCAGTGTTCTCTGATGGAAAACACTGCAGGCCCGAGCATCCATGAACTCCTCCAAGGCTTTGCAGTGGGATAGCTGTCCATAGCAGATGGCTCCCTGCCAAGTGCTGCAGGCCTTTCTGGAGGGCTAAGCTGGAGCTTCCTTGCAGGCTGCTGGGCCAGGGGCATGTGTCCCCTGGGCCAGAAGGCTGCAGGAGGAGCTCCTAGCTAGGGGAGAGCAAGCACGTTGTTTCCTTGGCCTACACTGGCCTGTGAACACAGAGGCCAGCCAGCAGTGATGACAGCACAGGCAGCAAGGGGGTGTGGCAGGCAGCTAAGAGGCGGCAGGAGTCCCACTTGAAAGTGGGCTCATGACTGTTTGGTGCTCAGGCCCCAGTGCTCACGTGCACACACCGCCTCTGGACCTGCAGCTTCCCAGCAGTGCAAGAGACACACAGGCACCACCCTGGGGCCTTCTCGAATGAACTGTGCTCCATTGAGGTCCTGCTGGCTGGCAGTGGCCAAGGCCAGCACAGGCCCTCGGGAGGCCTGGCTGAGCCTGGGATGGGTCCGGACCTAGCAGTGCCCAGGGCAAGCCTGGGACTGCAGGCCAGGCTGCAGGCTCATTCCAGTTTGGGCCTGGTACGCAGAGCCTTCGGCTAGGACGTGCAGGGGGAAGGCTCAGCACAGTGGCTTTGGCCTGCAATCCACGTTCCTCCCTCGGGCCGCCCTGCCTGGCAGACCCACACTCCCTAGAAGTGTGTTCCTGAGGCAGTTGGACAGTTGGGGAGGTGGAGGCTCTCCCAACATGGGAGGCCTGCCCAGAACATGGCTGTGTGTCCAAAGAGGATTCCCTGCACCTCTGGCGCTGGGCAGAGATTTTCTGCACACAGGAGACCCTTGGCACACACAGTGTTTCCCCATGGAAAGCAGTGTGAGAAAGAGCCCCCGCCAGGGAAGCATGGCATTCGCCCATCGAAGCCCTCCATGCAGCAGGCTGTCATGGACTCGGCTGCAGGCCTTTGTGGCTGGAGAGACTGCAGCTCCTCTGGAGGCTCTGGGTCCATTTGCACTCCCCTTGGAGGAAACGAGGTTGTGGGATGAGGTCCTTGCCCACAATGGCACTCAGCCTGCTCCATTCGATGAGACGCACGTGTGGTGAGAGAGGCTTGTCAGCCCAGAAGCAAGCAGGGCAGCCAGGGAGGGGATCTGCATGCAGCTTGGAAGCCCTAGACTGCTGCCTCCCACCCAGGGAATGCCGGCTCTGCCCATCAGGCCCCATTCCCAAGTGGGCACCCAGCTTCAGCATCTGCCCTTTCCCAGCCATGGAACCATTCCCAGGCCACACCCTGAGCCCTGCCAAGGGTGACCTTGGCTCCCCGGGTGGGCTGAATGGCACGACTGTGTTAGGGGAGAGAAGGCCCAGGAGGCCTTCAGGGAACTGCCACCACATAGCAGTGCTCAGGAAAAGGCACTCTGCTTTCTGTAGGCTGGATGCACACTCGAGTTTTGGCTTGAGGCAGAGAGAGCTCAGCTAGGCGATTCCAGGCTGAAGGCAAAGCAGAGAGTTTTTTGGTGGAGCGATGGCACCATCTGCTGGCCAGCAAGCGTGGCAGGAGAAGCCTCACTCCAAATGAGTTCCTGAGGAAGTTTCCAAGCAGGAGGCACTCTGGCTCCCCAAGCTCCAGAGTCCTGCTTACGACTTCCCTGTGGCAACAGAGTGGGTGCCAAGGGCATGTGGGTTGGAGGGTGCTCAGAAGCCACAGGCGAGGCTTTGGGCACCCAGTGTTCTCTGATGGAAAACACTGCAGGCCCGAGCATCCATGAACTCCTCCAAGGCTTTGCAGTGGGATAGCTGTCCATAGCAGATGGCTCCCTGCCAAGTGCTGCAGGCCTTTCTGGAGGGCTAAGCTGGAGCTTCCTTGCAGGCTGCTGGGCCAGGGGCATGTGTCCCCTGGGCCAGAAGGCTGCAGGAGGAGCTCCTAGCTAGGGGAGAGCAAGCACGTTGTTTCCTTGGCCTACACTGGCCTGTGAACACAGAGGCCAGCCAGCAGTGATGACAGCACAGGCAGCAAGGGGGTGTGGCAGGCAGCTAAGAGGCGGCAGGAGTCCCACTTGAAAGTGGGCTCATGACTGTTTGGTGCTCAGGCCCCAGTGCTCACGTGCACACACCGCCTCTGGACCTGCAGCTTCCCAGCAGTGCAAGAGACACACACGCACCACCCTGGGGCCTTCTCGAATGAACTGTGCTCCATTGAGGTCCTGCTGGGTGGCAGTGGCCAAGGCCAGCACAGGCCCTCGGGAGGCCTGGCTGAGCCTGGGATGGGTCCGGACCTAGCAGTGCCCAGGGCAAGCCTGGGACTGCAGGCCAGGCTGCAGGCTCATTCCAGTTTGGGCCTGGTACGCAGAGCCTTCGGCTAGGACGTGCAGGGGGAAGGCTCAGCACAGTGGCTTTGGCCTGCAATCCACGTTCCTCCCTCGGGCCGCCCTGCCTGGCAGACCCACACTCCCTAGAAGTGTGTTCCTGAGGCAGTTGGACAGTTGGGGAGGTGGAGGCTCTCCCAACATGGGAGGCCTGCCCAGAACATGGCTGTGTGTCCAAAGAGGATTCCCTGCACCTCTGGCGCTGGGCAGAGATTTTCTGCACACAGGAGACCCTTGGCACACACAGTGTTTCCCCATGGAAAGCAGTGTGAGAAAGAGCCCCCGCCAGGGAAGCATGGCACTCGCCCATCGAAGCCCTCCATGCAGCAGGCTGTCATGGACTCGGCTGCAGGCCTTTGTGGCTGGAGAGACTGCAGCTCCTCTGGAGGCTCTGGGTCCATTTGCACTCCCCTTGGAGGAAACGAGGTTGTGGGATGAGGTCCTTGCCCACAATGGCACTCAGCCTGCTCCATTCGATGAGACGCACGTGTGGTGAGAGAGGCTTGTCAGCCCAGAAGCAAGCAGGGCAGCCAGGGAGGGGATCTGCATGCAGCTTGGAAGCCCTAGACTCCTGCCTCCCACCCAGGGAATGCCGGCTCTGCCCATCAGGCCCCATTCCCAAGTGGGCACCCAGCTTCAGCATCTGCCCTTTCCCAGCCATGGAACCATTCCCAGGCCACACCCTTAGCCCTGCCAAGGGTGACCTTGGCTCCCCGGGTGGGCTGAATGGCACGACTGTGTTAGGGGAGAGAAGGCCCAGGAGGCCTTCAGGGAACTGCCACCACATAGCAGTGCTCAGGAAAAGGCACTCTGCTTTCTGTAGGCTGGATGCACACTCGAGTTTTGGCTTGAGGCAGAGAGAGCTCAGCTAGGCGATTCCAGGCTGAAGGCAAAGCAGAGAGTTTTTTGGTGGAGCGATGGCACCATCTGCTGGCCAGCAAGCGTGGCAGGAGAAGCCTCACTCCAAATGAGTTCCTGAGGAAGTTTCCAAGCAGGAGGCACTCTGGCTCCCCAAGCTCCAGAGTCCTGCTTACGACTTCCCTGTGGCAACAGAGTGGGTGCCAAGGGCATGTGGGTTGGAGGGTGCTCAGAAGCCACAGGCGAGGCTTTGGGCACCCAGTGTTCTCTGATGGAAAACACTGCAGGCCCGAGCATCCATGAACTCCTCCAAGGCTTTGCAGTGGGATAGCTGTCCATAGCAGATGGCTCCCTGCCAAGTGCTGCAGGCCTTTCTGGAGGGCTAAGCTGGAGCTTCCTTGCAGGCTGCTGGGCCAGGGGCATGTGTCCCCTGGGCCAGAAGGCTGCAGGAGGAGCTCCTAGCTAGGGGAGAGCAAGCACGTTTTTTCCTTGGCCTACGCTGGCCTGTGAACACAGAGGCCAGCCAGCAGTGATGACAGCACAGGCAGCAAGGGGGTGTGGCAGGCAGCTAAGAGGCGGCAGGAGTCCCACTTGAAAGTGGGCTCATGACTGTTTGGTGCTCAGGCCCCAGTGCTCACGTGCACACACCGCCTCTGGACCTGCAGCTTCCCAGCAGTGCAAGAGACACACAGGCACCACCCTGGGGCCTTCTCGAATGAACTGTGCTCCATCGAGGTCCTGCTGGCTGGCAGTGGCCAAGGCCAGCACAGGCCCTCGGGAGGCCTGGCTGAGCCTGGGATGGGTCCGGACCTAGCAGTGCCCAGGGCAAGCCTGGGACTGCAGGCCAGGCTGCAGGCTCATTCCAGTTTGGGCCTGGTACGCAGAGCCTTCAGCTAGGACGTGCAGGGGGAAGGCTCAGCACAGTGGCTTTGGCCTGCAATCCACGTTCCTCCCTCGGGCCGCCCTGCCTGGCAGACCCACACTCCCTAGAAGTGTGTTCCTGAGGCAGTTGGACAGTTGGGGAGGTGGAGGCTCTCCCAACATGGGAGGCCTGCCCAGAACATGGCTGTGTGTCCAAAGAGGATTCCCTGCACCTCTGGCGCTGGGCAGAGATTTTCTGCACACAGGAGACCCTTGGCACACACAGTGTTTCCCCATGGAAAGCAGTGTGAGAAAGAGCCCCCGCCAGGGAAGCATGGCACTCGCCCATCGAAGCCCTCCATGCAGCAGGCTGTCATGGACTCGGCTGCAGGCCTTTGTGGCTGGAGAGACTGCAGCTCCTCTGGAGGCTCTGGGTCCATTTGCACTCCCCTTGGAGGAAACGAGGTTGTGGGATGAGGTCCTTGCCCACAATGGCACTCAGCCTGCTCCATTCGATG
Source organism: Hippopotamus amphibius kiboko (assembly GCF_030028045.1). Lineage (NCBI taxonomy): Eukaryota > Metazoa > Chordata > Mammalia > Artiodactyla > Hippopotamidae > Hippopotamus > Hippopotamus amphibius. Next base: position 124,119,167 of record NC_080186.1, on the reverse strand, counting down.
AGACGCACGTGTGGTGAGAGAGGCTTGTCAGCCCAGAAGCAAGCAGGGCAGCCAGGGAGGGGATCTGCATGCAGCTTGGAAGCCCTAGACTCCTGCCTCCCACCCAGGGAATGCCGGCTCTGCCCATCAGGCCCCATTCCCAAGTGGGCACCCAGCTTCAGCATCTGCCCTTTCCCAGCCATGGAACCATTCCCAGGCCACACCCTGAGCCCTGCCAAGGGTGACCTTGGCTCCCCGGGTGGGCTGAATGGCACGACTGTGTTAGGGGAGAGAAGGCCCAGGAGGCCTTCAGGGAACTGCCACCACATAGCAGTGCTCAGGAAAAGGCACTCTGCTTTCTGTAGGCTGGATGCACACTCGAGTTTTGGCTTGAGGCAGAGAGAGCTCAGCTAGGCGATTCCAGGCTGAAGGCAAAGCAGAGAGTTTTTTGGTGGAGCGATGGCACCATCTGCTGGCCAGCAAGCGTGGCAGGAGAAGCCTCACTCCAAATGAGTTCCTGAGGAAGTTTCCAAGCAGGAGGCACTCTGGCTCCCCAAGCTCCAGAGTCCTGCTTACGACTTCCCTGTGGCAACAGAGTGGGTGCCAAGGGCATGTGGGTTGGAGGGTGCTCAGAAGCCACAGGCGAGGCTTTGGGCACCCAGTGTTCTCTGATGGAAAACACTGCAGGCCCGAGCATCCATGAACTCCTCCAAGGCTTTGCAGTGGGATAGCTGTCCATAGCAGATGGCTCCCTGCCAAGTGCTGCAGGCCTTTCTGGAGGGCTAAGCTGGAGCTTCCTTGCAGGCTGCTGGGCCAGGGGCATGTGTCCCCTGGGCCAGAAGGCTGCAGGAGGAGCTCCTAGCTAGGGGAGAGCAAGCACGTTGTTTCCTTGGCCTACACTGGCCTGTGAACACAGAGGCCAGCCAGCAGTGATGACAGCACAGGCAGCAAGGGGGTGTGGCAGGCAGCTAAGAGGCGGCAGGAGTCCCACTTGAAAGTGGGCTCATGACTGTTTGGTGCTCAGGCCCCAGTGCTCACGTGCACACACAGCCTCTGGACCTGCAGCTTCCCAGCAGTGCAAGAGACACACAGGCACCACCCTGGGGCCTTCTCGAATGAACTGTGCTGCGTCGAGGTCCTGCTGGCTGGCAGTGGCCAAGGCCAGCACAGGCCCTCGGGAGGCCTGGCTGAGCCTGGGATGGGTCCGGACCTAGCAGTGCCCAGGGCAAGCCTGGGACTGCAGGCCAGGCTGCAGGCTCATTCCAGTTTGGGCCTGGTACGCAGAGCCTTCGGCTAGGACGTGCAGGGGGAAGGCTCAGCACAGTGGCTTTGGCCTGCAATCCACGTTCCTCCCTCGGGCCGCCCTGCCTGGCAGACCCACACTCCCTAGAAGTGTGTTCCTGAGGCAGTTGGACAGTTGGGGAGGTGGAGGCTCTCCCAACATGGGAGGCCTGCCCAGAACATGGCTGTGTGTCCAAAGAGGATTCCCTGCACCTCTGGCGCTGGGCAGAGATTTTCTGCACACAGGAGACCCTTGGCACACACAGTGTTTCCCCATGGAAAGCAGTGTGAGAAAGAGCCCCCGCCAGGGAAGCATGGCACTCGCCCATCGAAGCCCTCCATGCAGCAGGCTGTCATGGACTCGGCTGCAGGCCTTTGTGGCTGGAGAGACTGCAGCTCCTCTGGAGGCTCTGGGTCCATTTGCACTCCCCTTGGAGGAAACGAGGTTGTGGGATGAGGTCCTTGCCCACAATGGCACTCAGCCTGCTCCATTCGATGAGACGCACGTGTGGTGAGAGAGGCTTGTCAGCCCAGAAGCAAGCAGGGCAGCCAGGGAGGGGATCTGCATGCAGCTTGGAAGCCCTAGACTGCTGCCTCCCACCCAGGGAATGCCGGCTCTGCCCATCAGGCCCCATTCCCAAGTGGGCACCCAGCTTCAGCATCTGCCCTTTCCCAGCCATGGAACCATTCCCAGGCCACACCCTGAGCCCTGCCAAGGGTGACCTTGGCTCCCCGGGTGGGCTGAATGGCACGACTGTGTTAGGGGAGAGAAGGCCCAGGAGGCCTTCAGGGAACTGCCACCACATAGCAGTGCTCAGGAAAAGGCACTCTGCTTTCTGTAGGCTGGATGCACACTCGAGTTTTGGCTTGAGGCAGAGAGAGCTCAGCTAGGCGATTCCAGGCTGAAGGCAAAGCAGAGAGTTTTTTGGTGGAGCGATGGCACCATCTGCTGGCCAGCAAGCGTGGCAGGAGAAGCCTCACTCCAAATGAGTTCCTGAGGAAGTTTCCAAGCAGGAGGCACTCTGGCTCCCCAAGCTCCAGAGTCCTGCTTACGACTTCCCTGTGGCAACAGAGTGGGTGCCAAGGGCATGTGGGTTGGAGGGTGCTCAGAAGCCACAGGCGAGGCTTTGGGCACCCAGTGTTCTCTGATGGAAAACACTGCAGGCCCGAGCATCCATGAACTCCTCCAAGGCTTTGCAGTGGGATAGCTGTCCATAGCAGATGGCTCCCTGCCAAGTGCTGCAGGCCTTTCTGGAGGGCTAAGCTGGAGCTTCCTTGCAGGCTGCTGGGCCAGGGGCATGTGTCCCCTGGGCCAGAAGGCTGCAGGAGGAGCTCCTAGCTAGGGGAGAGCAAGCACGTTGTTTCCTTGGCCTACACTGGCCTGTGAACACAGAGGCCAGCCAGCAGTGATGACAGCACAGGCAGCAAGGGGCTGTGGCAGGCAGCTAAGAGGCGGCAGGAGTCCCACTTGAAAGTGGGCTCATGACTGTTTGGTGCTCAGGCCCCAGTGCTCACGTGCACACACAGCCTCTGGACCTGCAGCTTCCCAGCAGTGCAAGAGACACACACGCACCACCCTGGGGCCTTCTTGAATGAACTGTGTTGCGTCGAGGTCCTGCTGGCTGGCAGTGGCCAAGGCCAGCACAGGCCCTCGGGAGGCCTGGCTGAGCCTGGGATGGGTCCGGACCTAGCAGTGCCCAGGGCAAGCCTGGGACTGCAGGCCAGGCTGCAGGCTCATTCCAGTTTGGGCCTGGTACGCAGAGCCTTTGGCTAGGACGTGCAGGGGGAAGGCTCAGCACAGTGGCTTTGGCCTGCAATCCACGTTCCTCCCTCGGGCCGCCCTGCCTGGCAGACCCACACTCCCTAGAAGTGTGTTCCTGAGGCAGTTGGACAGTTGGGGAGGTGGAGGCTCTCCCAACATGGGAGGCCTGCCCAGAACATGGCTGTGTGTCCAAAGAGGATTCCCTGCACCTCTGGCGCTGGGCAGAGATTTTCTGCACACAGGAGACCCTTGGCACACACAGTGTTTCCCCATGGAAAGCAGTGTGAGAAAGAGCCCCCGCCAGGGAAGCATGGCACTCGCCCATCGAAGCCCTCCATGCAGCAGGCTGTCATGGACTCGGCTGCAGGCCTTTGTGGCTGGAGAGACTGCAGCTCCTCTGGAGGCTCTGGGTCCATTTGCACTCCCCTTGGAGGAAACGAGGTTGTGGGATGAGGTCCTTGCCCACAATGGCACTCAGCCTGCTCCATTCGATGAGACGCACATGTGGTGAGAGAGGCTTGTCAGCCCAGAAGCAAGCAGGGCAGCCAGGGAGGGGATCTGCATGCAGCTTGGAAGCCCTAGACTCCTGCCTCCCACCCAGGGAATGCCGGCTCTGCCCATCAGGCCCCATTCCCAAGTGGGCACCCAGCTTCAGCATCTGCCCTTTCCCAGCCATGGAACCATTCCCAGGCCACACCCTGAGCCCTGCCAAGGGTGACCTTGGCTCCCCGGGTGGGCTGAATGGCACGACTGTGTTAGGGGAGAGAAGGCCCAGGAGGCCTTCAGGGAACTGCCACCACATAGCAGTGCTCAGGAAAAGGCACTCTGCTTTCTGTAGGCTGGATGCACACTCGAGTTTTGGCTTGAGGCAGAGAGAGCTCAGCTAGGCGATACCAGGCTCAAGGCAAAGCAGAGAGTTTTTTGGTGGAGCGATGGCACCATCTGCTGGCCAGCAAGCGTGGCAGGAGAAGCCTCACTCCAAATGAGTTCCTGAGGAAGTTTCCAAGCAGGAGGCACTCTGGCTCCCCAAGCTCCAGCGTCCTGCTTACGACTTCCCTGTGGCAACAGAGTGGGTGCCAAGGGCATGTGGGTTGGAGGGTGCTCAGAAGCCACAGGCGAGGCTTTGGGCACCCAGTGTTCTCTGATGGAAAACACTGCAGGCCCGAGCATCCATGAACTCCTCCAAGGCTTTGCAGTGGGATAGCTGTCCATAGCAGATGGCTCCCTGCCAAGTGCTGCAGGCCTTTCTGGAGGGCTAAGCTGGAGCTTCCTTGCAGGCTGCTGGGCCAGGGGCATGTGTCCCCTGGGCCAGAAGGCTGCAGGAGGAGCTCCTAGCTAGGGGAGAGCAAGCACGTTTTTTCCTTGGCCTACACTGGCCTGTGAACACAGAGGCCAGCCAGCAGTGATGACAGCACAGGCAGCAAGGGGGTGTGGCAGGCAGCTAAGAGGCGGCAGGAGTCCCACTTGAAAGTGGGCTCATGACTGTTTGGTGCTCAGGCCCCAGTGCTCACGTGCACACACAGCCTCTGGACCTGCAGCTTCCCAGCAGTGCAAGAGACACACAGGCACCACCCTGGGGCCTTCTCGAATGAACTGTGCTGCGTCGAGGTCCTGCTGGCTGGCAGTGGCCAAGGCCAGCACAGGCCCTCGGGAGGCCTGGCTGAGCCTGGGATGGGTCCGGACCTAGCAGTGCCCAGGGCAAGCCTGGGACTGCAGGCCAGGCTGCAGGCTCATTCCAGTTTGGGCCTGGTACACAGAACCTTCGGCTAGGACGTGCAGGGGGAAGGCTCAGCACAGTGGCTTTGGCCTGCAATCCACGTTCCTCCCTCGGGCCGCCCTGCCTGGCAGACCCACACTCCCTAGAAGTGTGTTCCTGAGGCAGTTGGACAGTTGGGGAGGTGGAGGCTCTCCCAACATGGGAGGCCTGCCCAGAACATGGCTGTGTGTCCAAAGAGGATTCCCTGCACCTCTGGCGCTGGGCAGAGATTTTCTGCACACAGGAGACCCTTGGCACACACAGTGTTTCCCCATGGAAAGCAGTGTGAGAAAGAGCCCCCGCCAGGGAAGCATGGCACTCGCCCATCGAAGCCCTCCATGCAGCAGGCTGTCATGGACTCGGCTGCAGGCCTTTGTGGCTGGAGAGACTGCAGCTCCTCTGGAGGCTCTGGGTCCATTTGCACTCCCCTTGGAGGAAACGAGGTTGTGGGATGAGGTCCTTGCCCACAATGGCACTCAGCCTGCTCCATTCGATGAGACGCACGTGTGGTGAGAGAGGCTTGTCAGCCCAGAAGCAAGCAGGGCAGCCAGGGAGGGGATCTGCATGCAGCTTGGAAGCCCTAGACTGCTGCCTCCCACCCAGGGAATGCCGGCTCTGCCCATCAGGCCCCATTCCCAAGTGGGCACCCAGCTTCAGCATCTGCCCTTTCCCAGCCATGGAACCATTCCCAGGCCACACCCTGAGCCCTGCCAAGGGTGACCTTGGCTCCCCGGGTGGGCTGAATGGCACGACTGTGTTAGGGGAGAGAAGGCCCAGGAGGCCTTCAGGGAACTGCCACCACATAGCAGTGCTCAGGAAAAGGCACTCTGCTTTCTGTAGGCTGGATGCACACTCGAGTTTTGGCTTGAGGCAGAGAGAGCTCAGCTAGGCGATTCCAGGCTGAAGGCAAAGCAGAGAGTTTTTTGGTGGAGCGATGGCACCATCTGCTGGCCAGCAAGCGTGGCAGGAGAAGCCTCACTCCAAATGAGTTCCTGAGGAAGTTTCCAAGCAGGAGGCACTCTGGCTCCCCAAGCTCCAGAGTCCTGCTTACGACTTCCCTGTGGCAACAGAGTGGGTGCCAAGGGCATGTGGGTTGGAGGGTGCTCAGAAGCCACAGGCGAGGCTTTGGGCACCCAGTGTTCTCTGATGGAAAACACTGCAGGCCCGAGCATCCATGAACTCCTCCAAGGCTTTGCAGTGGGATAGCTGTCCATAGCAGATGGCTCCCTGCCAAGTGCTGCAGGCCTTTCTGGAGGGCTAAGCTGGAGCTTCCTTGCAGGCTGCTGGGCCAGGGGCATGTGTCCCCTGGGCCAGAAGGCTGCAGGAGGAGCTCCTAGCTAGGGGAGAGCAAGCACGTTGTTTCCTTGGCCTACACTGGCCTGTGAACACAGAGGCCAGCCAGCAGTGATGACAGCACAGGCAGCAAGGGGGTGTGGCAGGCAGCTAAGAGGCGGCAGGAGTCCCACTTGAAAGTGGGCTCATGACTGTTTGGTGCTCAGGCCCCAGTGCTCACGTGCACACACAGCCTCTGGACCTGCAGCTTCCCAGCAGTGCAAGAGACACACACGCACCACCCTGGGGCCTTCTCGAATGAACTGTGCTGCGTCGAGGTCCTGCTGGCTGGCAGTGGCCAAGGCCAGCACAGGCCCTCGGGAGGCCTGGCTGAGCCTGGGATGGGTCCGGACCTAGCAGTGCCCAGGGCAAGCCTGGGACTGCAGGCCAGGCTGCAGGCTCATTCCAGTTTGGGCCTGGTACGCAGAGCCTTCGGCTAGGACGTGCAGGGGGAAGGCTCAGCACAGTGGCTTTGGCCTGCAATCCACGTTCCTCCCTCGGGCCGCCCTGCCTGGCAGACCCACACTCCCTAGAAGTGTGTTCCTGAGGCAGTTGGACAGTTGGGGAGGTGGAGGCTCTCCCAACATGGGAGGCCTGCCCAGAACATGGCTGTGTGTCCAAAGAGGATTCCCTGCACCTCTGGCGCTGGGCAGAGATTTTCTGCACACAGGAGACCCTTGGCACACACAGTGTTTCCCCATGGAAAGCAGTGTGAGAAAGAGCCCCCGCCAGGGAAGCATGGCACTCGCCCATCGAAGCCCTCCATGCAGCAGGCTGTCATGGACTCGGCTGCAGGCCTTTGTGGCTGGAGAGACTGCAGCTCCTCTGGAGGCTCTGGGTCCATTTGCACTCCCCTTGGAGGAAACGAGGTTGTGGGATGAGGTCCTTGCCCACAATGGCACTCAGCCTGCTCCATTCGATGAGACGCACGTGTGGTGAGAGAGGCTTGTCAGCCCAGAAGCAAGCAGGGCAGCCAGGGAGGGGATCTGCATGCAGCTTGGAAGCCCTAGACTGCTGCCTCCCACCCAGGGAATGCCGGCTCTGCCCATCAGGCCCCATTCCCAAGTGGGCACCCAGCTTCAGCATCTGCCCTTTCCCAGCCATGGAACCATTCCCAGGCCACACCCTGAGCCCTGCCAAGGGTGACCTTGGCTCCCCGGGTGGGCTGAATGGCACGACTGTGTTAGGGGAGAGAAGGCCCAGGAGGCCTTCAGGGAACTGCCACCACATAGCAGTGCTCAGGAAAAGGCACTCTGCTTTCTGTAGGCTGGATGCACACTCGAGTTTTGGCTTGAGGCAGAGAGAGCTCAGCTAGGCGATTCCAGGCTGAAGGCAAAGCAGAGAGTTTTTTGGTGGAGCGATGGCACCATCTGCTGGCCAGCAAGCGTGGCAGGAGAAGCCTCACTCCAAATGAGTTCCTGAGGAAGTTTCCAAGCAGGAGGCACTCTGGCTCCCCAAGCTCCAGAGTCCTGCTTACGACTTCCCTGTGGCAACAGAGTGGGTGCCAAGGGCATGTGGGTTGGAGGGTGCTCAGAAGCCACAGGCGAGGCTTTGGGCACCCAGTGTTCTCTGATGGAAAACACTGCAGGCCCGAGCATCCATGAACTCCTCCAAGGCTTTGCAGTGGGATAGCTGTCCATAGCAGATGGCTCCCTGCCAAGTGCTGCAGGCCTTTCTGGAGGGCTAAGCTGGAGCTTCCTTGCAGGCTGCTGGGCCAGGGGCATGTGTCCCCTGGGCCAGAAGGCTGCAGGAGGAGCTCCTAGCTAGGGGAGAGCAAGCACGTTGTTTCCTTGGCCTACACTGGCCTGTGAACACAGAGGCCAGCCAGCAGTGATGACAGCACAGGCAGCAAGGGGCTGTGGCAGGCAGCTAAGAGGCGGCAGGAGTCCCACTTGAAAGTGGGCTCATGACTGTTTGGTGCTCAGGCCCCAGTGCTCACGTGCACACACAGCCTCTGGACCTGCAGCTTCCCAGCAGTGCAAGAGACACACAGGCACCACCCTGGGGCCTTCTTGAATGAACTGTGTTGCGTCGAGGTCCTGCTGGCTGGCAGTGGCCAAGGCCAGCACAGGCCCTCGGGAGGCCTGGCTGAGCCTGGGATGGGTCCGGACCTAGCAGTGCCCAGGGCAAGCCTGGGACTGCAGGCCAGGCTGCAGGCTCATTCCAGTTTGGGCCTGGTACGCAGAGCCTTTGGCTAGGACGTGCAGGGGGAAGGCTCAGCACAGTGGCTTTGGCCTGCAATCCACGTTCCTCCCTCGGGCCGCCCTGCCTGGCAGACCCACACTCCCTAGAAGTGTGTTCCTGAGGCAGTTGGACAGTTGGGGAGGTGGAGGCTCTCCCAACATGGGAGGCCTGCCCAGAACATGGCTGTGTGTCCAAAGAGGACTCCCTGCACCTCTGGCGCTGGGCAGAGATTTTCTGCACACAGGAGACCCTTGGCACACACAGTGTTTCCCCATGGAAAGCAGTGTGAGAAAGAGCCCCCGCCAGGGAAGCATGGCACTCGCCCATCGAAGCCCTCCATGCAGCAGGCTGTCATGGACTCGGCTGCAGGCCTTTGTGGCTGGAGAGACTGCAGCTCCTCTGGAGGCTCTGGGTCCATTTGCACTCCCCTTGGAGGAAACGAGGTTGTGGGATGAGGTCCTTGCCCACAATGGCACTCAGCCTGCTCCATTCGATGAGACGCACATGTGGTGAGAGAGGCTTGTCAGCCCAGAAGCAAGCAGGGCAGCCAGGGAGGGGATCTGCATGCAGCTTGGAAGCCCTAGACTCCTGCCTCCCACCCAGGGAATGCCGGCTCTGCCCATCAGGCCCCATTCCCAAGTGGGCACCCAGCTTCAGCATCTGCCCTTTCCCAGCCATGGAACCATTCCCAGGCCACACCCTGAGCCCTGCCAAGGGTGACCTTGGCTCCCCGGGTGGGCTGAATGGCACGACTGTGTTAGGGGAGAGAAGGCCCAGGAGGCCTTCAGGGAACTGCCACCACATAGCAGTGCTCAGGAAAAGGCACTCTGCTTTCTGTAGGCTGGATGCACACTCGAGTTTTGGCTTGAGGCAGAGAGAGCTCAGCTAGGCGATACCAGGCTCAAGGCAAAGCAGAGAGTTTTTTGGTGGAGCGATGGCACCATCTGCTGGCCAGCAAGCGTGGCAGGAGAAGCCTCACTCCAAATGAGTTCCTGAGGAAGTTTCCAAGCAGGAGGCACTCTGGCTCCCCAAGCTCCAGCGTCCTGCTTACGACTTCCCTGTGGCAACAGAGTGGGTGCCAAGGGCATGTGGGTTGGAGGGTGCTCAGAAGCCACAGGCGAGGCTTTGGGCACCCAGTGTTCTCTGATGGAAAACACTGCAGGCCCGAGCATCCATGAACTCCTCCAAGGCTTTGCAGTGGGATAGCTGTCCATAGCAGATGGCTCCCTGCCAAGTGCTGCAGGCCTTTCTGGAGGGCTAAGCTGGAGCTTCCTTGCAGGCTGCTGGGCCAGGGGCATGTGTCCCCTGGGCCAGAAGGCTGCAGGAGGAGCTCCTAGCTAGGGGAGAGCAAGCACGTTTTTTCCTTGGCCTACACTGGCCTGTGAACACAGAGGCCAGCCAGCAGTGATGACAGCACAGGCAGCAAGGGGGTGTGGCAGGCAGCTAAGAGGCGGCAGGAGTCCCACTTGAAAGTGGGCTCATGACTGTTTGGTGCTCAGGCCCCAGTGCTCACGTGCACACACAGCCTCTGGACCTGCAGCTTCCCAGCAGTGCAAGAGACACACAGGCACCACCCTGGGGCCTTCTCGAATGAACTGTGCTGCGTCGAGGTCCTGCTGGCTGGCAGTGGCCAAGGCCAGCACAGGCCCTCGGGAGGCCTGGCTGAGCCTGGGATGGGTCCGGACCTAGCAGTGCCCAGGGCAAGCCTGGGACTGCAGGCCAGGCTGCAGGCTCATTCCAGTTTGGGCCTGGTACGCAGAGCCTTCGGCTAGGACGTGCAGGGGGAAGGCTCAGCACAGTGGCTTTGGCCTGCAATCCACGTTCCTCCCTCGGGCCGCCCTGCCTGGCAGACCCACACTCCCTAGAAGTGTGTTCCTGAGGCAGTTGGACAGTTGGGGAGGTGGAGGCTCTCCCAACATGGGAGGCCTGCCCAGAACATGGCTGTGTGTCCAAAGAGGATTCCCTGCACCTCTGGCGCTGGGCAGAGATTTTCTGCACACAGGAGACCCTTGGCACACACAGTGTTTCCCCATGGAAAGCAGTGTGAGAAAGAGCCCCCGCCAGGGAAGCATGGCACTCGCCCATCGAAGCCCTCCATGCAGCAGGCTGTCATGGACTCGGCTGCAGGCCTTTGTGGCTGGAGAGACTGCAGCTCCTCTGGAGGCTCTGGGTCCATTTGCACTCCCCTTGGAGGAAACGAGGTTGTGGGATGAGGTCCTTGCCCACAATGGCACTCAGCCTGCTCCATTCGATGAGACGCACGTGTGGTGAGAGAGGCTTGTCAGCCCAGAAGCAAGCAGGGCAGCCAGGGAGGGGATCTGCATGCAGCTTGGAAGCCCTAGACTGCTGCCTCCCACCCAGGGAATGCCGGCTCTGCCCATCAGGCCCCATTCCCAAGTGGGCACCCAGCTTCAGCATCTGCCCTTTCCCAGCCATGGAACCATTCCCAGGCCACACCCTGAGCCCTGCCAAGGGTGACCTTGGCTCCCCGGGTGGGCTGAATGGCACGACTGTGTTAGGGGAGAGAAGGCCCAGGAGGCCTTCAGGGAACTGCCACCACATAGCAGTGCTCAGGAAAAGGCACTCTGCTTTCTGTAGGCTGGATGCACACTCGAGTTTTGGCTTGAGGCAGAGAGAGCTCAGCTAGGCGATTCCAGGCTGAAGGCAAAGCAGAGAGGTTTTTGGTGGAGCGATGGCACCATCTGCTGGCCAGCAAGCGTGGCAGGAGAAGCCTCACTCCAAATGAGTTCCTGAGGAAGTTTCCAAGCAGGAGGCACTCTGGCTCCCCAAGCTCCAGAGTCCTGCTTACGACTTCCCTGTGGCAACAGAGTGGGTGCCAAGGGCATGTGGGTTGGAGGGTGCTCAGAAGCCACAGGCGAGGCTTTGGGCACCCAGTGTTCTCTGATGGAAAACACTGCAGGCCCGAGCATCCATGAACTCCTCCAAGGCTTTGCAGTGGGATAGCGGTCCATAGCAGATGGCTCCCTGCCAAGTGCTGCAGGCCTTTCTGGAGGGCTAAGCTGGAGCTTCCTTGCAGGCTGCTGGGCCAGGGGCATGTGTCCCCTGGGCCAGAAGGCTGCAGGAGGAGCTCCTAGCTAGGGGAGAGCAAGCACGTTGTTTCCTTGGCCTACACTGGCCTGTGAACACAGAGGCCAGCCAGCAGTGATGACAGCACAGGCAGCAAGGGGGTGTGGCAGGCAGCTAAGAGGCGGCAGGAGTCCCACTTGAAAGTGGGCTCATGACTGTTTGGTGCTCAGGCCCCAGTGCTCACGTGCACACACCGCCTCTGGACCTGCAGCTTCCCAGCAGTGCAAGAGACACACAGGCACCACCCTGGGGCCTTCTCGAATGAACTGTGCTGCGTCGAGGTCCTGCTGGCTGGCAGTGGCCAAAACCAGCAGAGGCCCTCGGGAGGCCTGGCTGAGCCTGGGATGGGTCCGGACCTAGCAGTGCCCAGGGCAAGCCTGGGACTGCAGGCCAGGCTGCAGGCTCATTCCAGTTTGGGCCTGGTACACAGAGCCTTCGGCTAGGACGTGCAGGGGGAAGGCTCAGCACAGTGGCTTTGGCCTGCAATCCACGTTCCTCCCTCGGGCCGCCCTGCCTGGCAGACCCACACTCCCTAGAAGTGTGTTCCTGAGGCAGTTGGACAGTTGGGGAGGTGGAGGCTCTCCCAACATGGGAGGCCTGCCCAGAACATGGCTGTGTGTCCAAAGAGGATTCCCTGCACCTCTGGCGCTGGGCAGAGATTTTCTGCACACAGGAGACCCTTGGCACACACAGTGTTTCCCCATGGAAAGCAGTGTGAGAAAGAGCCCCCGCCAGGGAAGCATGGCACTCGCCCATCGAAGCCCTCCATGCAGCAGGCTGTCATGGACTCGGCTGCAGGCCTTTGTGGCTGGAGAGACTGCAGCTCCTCTGGAGGCTCTGGGTCCATTTGCACTCCCCTTGGAGGAAACGAGGTTGTGGGATGAGGTCCTTGCCCACAATGGCACTCAGCCTGCTCCATTCGATGAGACGCACGTGTGGTGAGAGAGGCTTGTCAGCCCAGAAGCAAGCAGGGCAGCCAGGGAGGGGATCTGCATGCAGCTTGGAAGCCCTAGACTGCTGCCTCCCACCCAGGGAATGCCGGCTCTGCCCATCAGGCCCCATTCCCAAGTGGGCACCCAGCTTCAGCATCTGCCCTTTCCCAGCCATGGAACCATTCCCAGGCCACACCCTGAGCCCTGCCAAGGGTGACCTTGGCTCCCCGGGTGGGCTGAATGGCACGACTGTGTTAGGGGAGAGAAGGCCCAGGAGGCCTTCAGGGAACTGCCACCACATAGCAGTGCTCAGGAAAAGGCACTCTGCTTTCTGTAGGCTGGATGCACACTCGAGTTTTGGCTTGAGGCAGAGAGAGCTCAGCTAGGCGATTCCAGGCTGAAGGCAAAGCAGAGAGGTTTTTGGTGGAGCGATGGCACCATCTGCTGGCCAGCAAGCGTGGCAGGAGAAGCCTCACTCCAAATGAGTTCCTGAGGAAGTTTCCAAGCAGGAGGCACTCTGGCTCCCCAAGCTCCAGAGTCCTGCTTACGACTTCCCTGTGGCAACAGAGTGGGTGCCAAGGGCATGTGGGTTGGAGGGTGCTCAGAAGCCACAGGCGAGGCTTTGGGCACCCAGTGTTCTCTGATGGAAAACACTGCAGGCCCGAGCATCCATGAACTCCTCCAAGGCTTTGCAGTGGGATAGCTGTCCATAGCAGATGGCTCCCTGCCAAGTGCTGCAGGCCTTTCTGGAGGGCTAAGCTGGAGCTTCCTTGCAGGCTGCTGGGCCAGGGGCATGTGTCCCCTGGGCCAGAAGGCTGCAGGAGGAGCTCCTAGCTAGGGGAGAGCAAGCACGTTGTTTCCTTGGCCTACACTGGCCTGTGAACACAGAGGCCAGCCAGCAGTGATGACAGCACAGGCAGCAAGGGGGTGTGGCAGGCAGCTAAGAGGCGGCAGGAGTCCCACTTGAAAGTGGGCTCATGACTGTTTGGTGCTCAGGCCCCAGTGCTCACGTGCACACACCGCCTCTGGACCTGCAGCTTCCCAGCAGTGCAAGAGACACACACGCACCACCCTGGGGCCTTCTCGAATGAACTGTGCTGCGTCGAGGTCCTGCTGGCTGGCAGTGGCCAAAACCAGCACAGGCCCTCGGGAGGCCTGGCTGAGCCTGGGATGGGTCCGGACCTAGCAGTGCCCAGGGCAAGCCTGGGACTGCAGGCCAGGCTGCAGGCTCATTCCAGTTTGGGCCTGGTACACAGAGCCTTCGGCTAGGACGTGCAGGGGGAAGGCTCAGCACAGTGGCTTTGGCCTGCAATCCACGTTCCTCCCTCGGGCCGCCCTGCCTGGCAGACCCACACTCCCTAGAAGTGTGTTCCTGAGGCAGTTGGACAGTTGGGGAGGTGGAGGCTCTCCCAACATGGGAGGCCTGCCCAGAACATGGCTGTGTGTCCAAAGAGGATTCCCTGCACCTCTGGCGCTGGGCAGAGATTTTCTGCACACAGGAGACCCTTGGCACACACAGTGTTTCCCCATGGAAAGCAGTGTGAGAAAGAGCCCCCGCCAGGGAAGCATGGCACTCGCCCATCGAAGCCCTCCATGCAGCAGGCTGTCATGGACTCGGCTGCAGGCCTTTGTGGCTGGAGAGACTGCAGCTCCTCTGGAGGCTCTGGGTCCATTTGCACTCCCCTTGGAGGAAACGAGGTTGTGGGATGAGGTCCTTGCCCACAATGGCACTCAGCCTGCTCCATTCGATGAGACGCACGTGTGGTGAGAGAGGCTTGTCAGCCCAGAAGCAAGCAGGGCAGCCAGGGAGGGGATCTGCATGCAGCTTGGAAGCCCTAGACTGCTGCCTCCCACCCAGGGAATGCCGGCTCTGCCCATCAGGCCCCATTCCCAAGTGGGCACCCAGCTTCAGCATCTGCCCTTTCCCAGCCATGGAACCATTCCCAGGCCACACCCTGAGCCCTGCCAAGGGTGACCTTGGCTCCCCGGGTGGGCTGAATGGCACGACTGTGTTAGGGGAGAGAAGGCCCAGGAGGCCTTCAGGGAACTGCCACCACATAGCAGTGCTCAGGAAAAGGCACTCTGCTTTCTGTAGGCTGGATGCACACTCGAGTTTTGGCTTGAGGCAGAGAGAGCTCAGCTAGGCGATTCCAGGCTGAAGGCAAAGCAGAGAGGTTTTTGGTGGAGCGATGGCACCATCTGCTGGCCAGCAAGCGTGGCAGGAGAAGCCTCACTCCAAATGAGTTCCTGAGGAAGTTTCCAAGCAGGAGGCACTCTGGCTCCCCAAGCTCCAGAGTCCTGCTTACGACTTCCCTGTGGCAACAGAGTGGGTGCCAAGGGCATGTGGGTTGGAGGGTGCTCAGAAGCCACAGGCGAGGCTTTGGGCACCCAGTGTTCTCTGATGGAAAACACTGCAGGCCCGAGCATCCATGAACTCCTCCAAGGCTTTGCAGTGGGATAGCTGTCCATAGCAGATGGCTCCCTGCCAAGTGCTGCAGGCCTTTCTGGAGGGCTAAGCTGGAGCTTCCTTGCAGGCTGCTGGGCCAGGGGCATGTGTCCCCTGGGCCAGAAGGCTGCAGGAGGAGCTCCTAGCTAGGGGAGAGCAAGCACGTTGTTTCCTTGGCCTACACTGGCCTGTGAACACAGAGGCCAGCCAGCAGTGATGACAGCACAGGCAGCAAGGGGGTGTGGCAGGCAGCGAAGAGGCGGCAGGAGTCCCACTTGAAAGTGGGCTCATGACTGTTTGGTGCTCAGGCCCCAGTGCTCACGTGCACACACAGCCTCTGGACCTGCAGCTTCCCAGCAGTGCAAGAGACACACAGGCACCACCCTGGGGCCTTCTCGAATGAACTGTGCTGCGTCGAGGTCCTGCTGGCTGGCAGTGGCCAAAACCAGCACAGGCCCTCGGGAGGCCTGGCTGAGCCTGGGATGGGTCCGGACCTAGCAGTGCCCAGGGCAAGCCTGGGACTGCAGGCCAGGCTGCAGGCTCATTCCAGTTTGGGCCTGGTACACAGAGCCTTCGGCTAGGACGTGCAGGGGGAAGGCTCAGCACAGTGGCTTTGGCCTGCAATCCACGTTCCTCCCTCGGGCCGCCCTGCCTGGCAGACCCACACTCCCTAGAAGTGTGTTCCTGAGGCAGTTGGACAGTTGGGGAGGTGGAGGCTCTCCCAACATGGGAGGCCTGCCCAGAACATGGCTGTGTGTCCAAAGAGGATTCCCTGCACCTCTGGCGCTGGGCAGAGATTTTCTGCACACAGGAGACCCTTGGCACACACAGTGTTTCCCCATGGAAAGCAGTGTGAGAAAGAGCCCCCGCCAGGGAAGCATGGCACTCGCCCATCGAAGCCCTCCATGCAGCAGGCTGTCATGGACTCGGCTGCAGGCCTTTGTGGCTGGAGAGACTGCAGCTCCTCTGGAGGCTCTGGGTCCATTTGCACTCCCCTTGGAGGAAACGAGGTTGTGGGATGAGGTCCTTGCCCACAATGGCACTCAGCCTGCTCCATTCGATGAGACGCACGTGTGGTGAGAGAGGCTTGTCAGCCCAGAAGCAAGCAGGGCAGCCAGGGAGGGGATCTGCATGCAGCTTGGAAGCCCTAGACTGCTGCCTCCCACCCAGGGAATGCCGGCTCTGCCCATCAGGCCCCATTCCCAAGTGGGCACCCAGCTTCAGCATCTGCCCTTTCCCAGCCATGGAACCATTCCCAGGCCACACCCTGAGCCCTGCCAAGGGTGACCTTGGCTCCCCGGGTGGGCTGAATGGCACGACTGTGTTAGGGGAGAGAAGGCCCAGGAGGCCTTCAGGGAACTGCCACCACATAGCAGTGCTCAGGAAAAGGCACTCTGCTTTCTGTAGGCTGGATGCACACTCGAGTTTTGGCTTGAGGCAGAGAGAGCTCAGCTAGGCGATTCCAGGCTGAAGGCAAAGCAGAGAGTTTTTTGGTGGAGCGATGGCACCATCTGCTGGCCAGCAAGCGTGGCAGGAGAAGCCTCACTCCAAATGAGTTCCTGAGGAAGTTTCCAAGCAGGAGGCACTCTGGCTCCCCAAGCTCCAGAGTCCTGCTTACGACTTCCCTGTGGCAACAGAGTGGGTGCCAAGGGCATGTGGGTTGGAGGGTGCTCAGAAGCCACAGGCGAGGCTTTGGGCACCCAGTGTTCTCTGATGGAAAACACTGCAGGCCCGAGCATCCATGAACTCCTCCAAGGCTTTGCAGTGGGATAGCTGTCCATAGCAGATGGCTCCCTGCCAAGTGCTGCAGGCCTTTCTGGAGGGCTAAGCTGGAGCTTCCTTGCAGGCTGCTGGGCCAGGGGCATGTGTCCCCTGGGCCAGAAGGCTGCAGGAGGAGCTCCTAGCTAGGGGAGAGCAAGCACGTTGTTTCCTTGGCCTACACTGGCCTGTGAACACAGAGGCCAGCCAGCAGTGATGACAGCACAGGCAGCAAAGGGGTGTGGCAGGCAGCTAAGAGGCGGCAGGAGTCCCACTTGAAAGTGGGCTCATGACTGTTTGGTGCTCAGGCCCCAGTGCTCACGTGCACACACCGCCTCTGGACCTGCAGCTTCCCAGCAGTGCAAGAGACACACAGGCACCACCCTGGGGCCTTCTCGAATGAACTGTGCTGCGTCAAGGTCCTGCTGGCTGGCAGTGGCCAAGGCCAGCACAGGCCCTCGGGAGGCCTGGCTGAGCCTGGGATGGGTCCGGACCTAGCAGTGCCCAGGGCAAGCCTGGGACTGCAGGCCAGGCTGCAGGCTCATTCCAGTTTGGGCCTGGTACGCAGAGCCTTCGGCGAGGACGTGCAGGGGGAAGGCTCAGCACAGTGGCTTTGGCCTGCAATCCACGTTCCTCCCTCGGGCCGCCCTGCCTGGCAGACCCACACTCCCTAGAAGTGTGTTCCTGAGGCAGTTGGACAGTTGGGGAGGTGGAGGCTCTCCCAACATGGGAGGCCTGCCCAGAACATGGCTGTGTGTCCAAAGAGGATTCCCTGCACCTCTGGCGCTGGGCAGAGATTTTCTGCACACAGGAGACCCTTGGCACACACAGTGTTTCCCCATGGAAAGCAGTGTGAGAAAGAGCCCCCGCCAGGGAAGCATGGCACTCGCCCATCGAAGCCCTCCATGCAGCAGGCTGTCATGGACTCGGCTGCAGGCCTTTGTGGCTGGAGAGACTGCAGCTCCTCTGGAGGCTCTGGGTCCATTTGCACTCCCCTTGGAGGAAACGAGGTTGTGGGATGAGGTCCTTGCCCACAATGGCACTCAGCCTGCTCCATTCGATGAGACGCACGTGTGGTGAGAGAGGCTTGTCAGCCCAGAAGCAAGCAGGGCAGCCAGGGAGGGGATCTGCATGCAGCTTGGAAGCCCTAGACTCCTGCCTCCCACCCAGGGAATGCCGGCTCTGCCCATCAGGCCCCATTCCCAAGTGGGCACCCAGCTTCAGCATCTGCCCTTTCCCAGCCATGGAACCATTCCCAGGCCACACCCTGAGCCCTGCCAAGGGTGACCTTGGCTCCCCGGGTGGGCTGAATGGCACGACTGTGTTAGGGGAGAGAAGGCCCAGGAGGCCTTCAGGGAACTGCCACCACATAGCAGTGCTCAGGAAAAGGCACTCTGCTTTCTGTAGGCTGGATGCACACTCGAGTTTTGGCTTGAGGCAGAGAGAGCTCAGCTAGGCGATTCCAGGCTGAAGGCAAAGCAGAGAGTTTTTTGGTGGAGCGATGGCACCATCTGCTGGCCAGCAAGCGTGGCAGGAGAAGCCTCACTCCAAATGAGTTCCTGAGGAAGTTTCCAAGCAGGAGGCACTCTGGCTCCCCAAGCTCCAGAGTCCTGCTTACGACTTCCCTGTGGCAACAGAGTGGGTGCCAAGGGCATGTGGGTTGGAGGGTGCTCAGAAGCCACAGGCGAGGCTTTGGGCACCCAGTGTTCTCTGATGGAAAACACTGCAGGCCCAAGCATCCATGAAATCCTCCAAGGCTTTGCAGTGGGATAGCTGTCCATAGCAGATGGCTCCCTGCCAAGTGCTGCAGGCCTTTCTGGAGGGCTAAGCTGGAGCTTCCTTGCAGGCTGCTGGGCCAGGGGCATGTGTCCCCTGGGCCAGAAGGCTGCAGGAGGAGCTCCTAGCTAGGGGAGAGCAAGCACGTTGTTTCCTTGGCCTACGCTGGCCTGTGAACACAGAGGCCAGCCAGCAGTGATGACAGCACAGGCAGCAAGGGGGTGTGGCAGGCAGCTAAGAGGCGGCAGGAGTCCCACTTGAAAGTGGGCTCATGACTGTTTGGTGCTCAGGCCCCAGTGCTCACGTGCACACACCGCCTCTGGACCTGCAGCTTCCCAGCAGTGCAAGAGACACACAGGCACCACCCTGGGGCCTTCTCGAATGAACTGTGCTCCATTGAAGTCCTGCTGGCTGGCAGTGGCCAAGGCCAGCACAGGCCCTCGGGAGGCCTGGCTGAGCCTGGGATGGGTCCGGACCTAGCAGTGCCCAGGGCAAGCCTGGGACTGCAGGCCAGGCTGCAGGCTCATTCCAGTTTGGGCCTGGTACACAGAGCCTTCGGCTAGGACGTGCAGGGGGAAGGCTCAGCACAGTGGCTTTGGCCTGCAATCCACGTTCCTCCCTCGGGCCGCCCTGCCTGGCAGACCCACACTCCCTAGAAGTGTGTTCCTGAGGCAGTTGGACAGTTGGGGAGGTGGAGGCTCTCCCAACATGGGAGGCCTGCCCAGAACATGGCTGTGTGTCCAAAGAGGATTCCCTGCACCTCTGGCGCTGGGCAGAGATTTTCTGCACACAGGAGACCCTTGGCACACACAGTGTTTCCCCATGGAAAGCAGTGTGAGAAAGAGCCCCCGCCAGGGAAGCATGGCATTCGCCCATCGAAGCCCTCCATGCAGCAGGCTGTCATGGACTCGGCTGCAGGCCTTTGTGGCTGGAGAGACTGCAGCTCCTCTGGAGGCTCTGGGTCCATTTGCACTCCCCTTGGAGGAAACGAGGTTGTGGGATGAGGTCCTTGCCCACAATGGCACTCAGCCTGCTCCATTCGATGAGACGCACGTGTGGTGAGAGAGGCTTGTCAGCCCAGAAGCAAGCAGGGCAGCCAGGGAGGGGATCTGCATGCAGCTTGGAAGCCCTAGACTGCTGCCTCCCACCCAGGGAATGCCGGCTCTGCCCATCAGGCCCCATTCCCAAGTGGGCACCCAGCTTCAGCATCTGCCCTTTCCCAGCCATGGAACCATTCCGAGGCCACACCCTGAGCCCTGCCAAGGGTGACCTTGGCTCCCCGGGTGGGCTGAATGGCACGACTGTGTTAGGGGAGAGAAGGCCCAGGAGGCCTTCAGGGAACTGCCACCACATAGCAGTGCTCAGGAAAAGGCACTCTGCTTTCTGTAGGCTGGATGCACACTCGAGTTTTGGCTTGAGGCAGAGAGAGCTCAGCTAGGCGATTCCAGGCTGAAGGCAAAGCAGAGAGTTTTTTGGTGGAGCGATGGCACCATCTGCTGGCCAGCAAGCGTGGCAGGAGAAGCCTCACTCCAAATGAGTTCCTGAGGAAGTTTCCAAGCAGGAGGCACTCTGGCTCCCCAAGCTCCAGAGTCCTGCTTACGACTTCCCTGTGGCAACAGAGTGGGTGCCAAGGGCATGTGGGTTGGAGGGTGCTCAGAAGCCACAGGCGAGGCTTTGGGCACCCAGTGTTCTCTGATGGAAAACACTGCAGGCCCGAGCATCCATGAACTCCTCCAAGGCTTTGCAGTGGGATAGCTGTCCATAGCAGATGGCTCCCTGCCAAGTGCTGCAGGCCTTTCTGGAGGGCTAAGCTGGAGCTTCCTTGCAGGCTGCTGGGCCAGGGGCATGTGTCCCCTGGGCCAGAAGGCTGCAGGAGGAGCTCCTAGCTAGGGGAGAGCAAGCACGTTGTTTCCTTGGCCTACACTGGCCTGTGAACACAGAGGCCAGCCAGCAGTGATGACAGCACAGGCAGCAAGGGGGTGTGGCAGGCAGCTAAGAGGCGGCAGGAGTCCCACTTGAAAGTGGGCTCATGACTGTTTGGTGCTCAGGCCCCAGTGCTCACGTGCACACACCGCCTCTGGACCTGCAGCTTCCCAGCAGTGCAAGAGACACACAGGCACCACCCTGGGGCCTTCTCGAATGAACTGTGCTGCGTCGAGGTCCTGCTGGCTGGCAGTGGCCAAAACCAGCAGAGGCCCTCGGGAGGCCTGGCTGAGCCTGGGATGGGTCCGGACCTAGCAGTGCCCAGGGCAAGCCTGGGACTGCAGGCCAGGCTGCAGGCTCATTCCAGTTTGGGCCTGGTACACAGAGCCTTCGGCTAGGACGTGCAGGGGGAAGGCTCAGCACAGTGGCTTTGGCCTGCAATCCACGTTCCTCCCTCGGGCCGCCCTGCCTGGCAGACCCACACTCCCTAGAAGTGTGTTCCTGAGGCAGTTGGACAGTTGGGGAGGTGGAGGCTCTCCCAACATGGGAGGCCTGCCCAGAACATGGCTGTGTGTCCAAAGAGGATTCCCTGCACCTCTGGCGCTGGGCAGAGATTTTCTGCACACAGGAGACCCTTGGCACACACAGTGTTTCCCCATGGAAAGCAGTGTGAGAAAGAGCCCCCGCCAGGGAAGCATGGCACTCGCCCATCGAAGCCCTCCATGCAGCAGGCTGTCATGGACTCGGCTGCAGGCCTTTGTGGCTGGAGAGACTGCAGCTCCTCTGGAGGCTCTGGGTCCATTTGCACTCCCCTTGGAGGAAACGAGGTTGTGGGATGAGGTCCTTGCCCACAATGGCACTCAGCCTGCTCCATTCGATGAGACGCACGTGTGGTGAGAGAGGCTTGTCAGCCCAGAAGCAAGCAGGGCAGCCAGGGAGGGGATCTGCATGCAGCTTGGAAGCCCTAGACTGCTGCCTCCCACCCAGGGAATGCCGGCTCTGCCCATCAGGCCCCATTCCCAAGTGGGCACCCAGCTTCAGCATCTGCCCTTTCCCAGCCATGGAACCATTCCCAGGCCACACCCTGAGCCCTGCCAAGGGTGACCTTGGCTCCCCGGGTGGGCTGAATGGCACGACTGTGTTAGGGGAGAGAAGGCCCAGGAGGCCTTCAGGGAACTGCCACCACATAGCAGTGCTCAGGAAAAGGCACTCTGCTTTCTGTAGGCTGGATGCACACTCGAGTTTTGGCTTGAGGCAGAGAGAGCTCAGCTAGGCGATTCCAGGCTGAAGGCAAAGCAGAGAGTTTTTTGGTGGAGCGATGGCACCATCTGCTGGCCAGCAAGCGTGGCAGGAGAAGCCTCACTCCAAATGAGTTCCTGAGGAAGTTTCCAAGCAGGAGGCACTCTGGCTCCCCAAGCTCCAGAGTCCTGCTTACGACTTCCCTGTGGCAACAGAGTGGGTGCCAAGGGCATGTGGGTTGGAGGGTGCTCAGAAGCCACAGGCGAGGCTTTGGGCACCCAGTGTTCTCTGATGGAAAACACTGCAGGCCCGAGCATCCATGAACTCCTCCAAGGCTTTGCAGTGGGATAGCTGTCCATAGCAGATGGCTCCCTGCCAAGTGCTGCAGGCCTTTCTGGAGGGCTAAGCTGGAGCTTCCTTGCAGGCTGCTGGGCCAGGGGCATGTGTCCCCTGGGCCAGAAGGCTGCAGGAGGAGCTCCTAGCTAGGGGAGAGCAAGCACGTTGTTTCCTTGGCCTACACTGGCCTGTGAACACAGAGGCCAGCCAGCAGTGATGACAGCACAGGCAGCAAGGGGGTGTGGCAGGCAGCTAAGAGGCGGCAGGAGTCCCACTTGAAAGTGGGCTCATGACTGTTTGGTGCTCAGGCCCCAGTGCTCACGTGCACACACCGCCTCTGGACCTGCAGCTTCCCAGCAGTGCAAGAGACACACAGGCACCACCCTGGGGCCTTCTCGAATGAACTGTGCTGCGTCGAGGTCCTGCTGGCTGGCAGTGGCCAAAACCAGCAGAGGCCCTCGGGAGGCCTGGCTGAGCCTGGGATGGGTCCGGACCTAGCAGTGCCCAGGGCAAGCCTGGGACTGCAGGCCAGGCTGCAGGCTCATTCCAGTTTGGGCCTGGTACACAGAGCCTTCGGCTAGGACGTGCAGGGGGAAGGCTCAGCACAGTGGCTTTGGCCTGCAATCCACGTTCCTCCCTCGGGCCGCCCTGCCTGGCAGACCCACACTCCCTAGAAGTGTGTTCCTGAGGCAGTTGGACAGTTGGGGAGGTGGAGGCTCTCCCAACATGGGAGGCCTGCCCAGAACATGGCTGTGTGTCCAAAGAGGATTCCCTGCACCTCTGGCGCTGGGCAGAGATTTTCTGCACACAGGAGACCCTTGGCACACACAGTGTTTCCCCATGGAAAGCAGTGTGAGAAAGAGCCCCCGCCAGGGAAGCATGGCACTCGCCCATCGAAGCCCTCCATGCAGCAGGCTGTCATGGACTCGGCTGCAGGCCTTTGTGGCTGGAGAGACTGCAGCTCCTCTGGAGGCTCTGGGTCCATTTGCACTCCCCTTGGAGGAAACGAGGTTGTGGGATGAGGTCCTTGCCCACAATGGCACTCAGCCTGCTCCATTCGATGAGACGCACGTGTGGTGAGAGAGGCTTGTCAGCCCAGAAGCAAGCAGGGCAGCCAGGGAGGGGATCTGCATGCAGCTTGGAAGCCCTAGACTGCTGCCTCCCACCCAGGGAATGCCGGCTCTGCCCATCAGGCCCCATTCCCAAGTGGGCACCCAGCTTCAGCATCTGCCCTTTCCCAGCCATGGAACCATTCCCAGGCCACACCCTGAGCCCTGCCAAGGGTGACCTTGGCTCCCCGGGTGGGCTGAATGGCACGACTGTGTTAGGGGAGAGAAGGCCCAGGAGGCCTTCAGGGAACTGCCACCACATAGCAGTGCTCAGGAAAAGGCACTCTGCTTTCTGTAGGCTGGATGCACACTCGAGTTTTGGCTTGAGGCAGAGAGAGCTCAGCTAGGCGATTCCAGGCTGAAGGCAAAGCAGAGAGGTTTTTGGTGGAGCGATGGCACCATCTGCTGGCCAGCAAGCGTGGCAGGAGAAGCCTCACTCCAAATGAGTTCCTGAGGAAGTTTCCAAGCAGGAGGCACTCTGGCTCCCCAAGCTCCAGAGTCCTGCTTACGACTTCCCTGTGGCAACAGAGTGGGTGCCAAGGGCATGTGGGTTGGAGGGTGCTCAGAAGCCACAGGCGAGGCTTTGGGCACCCAGTGTTCTCTGATGGAAAACACTGCAGGCCCGAGCATCCATGAACTCCTCCAAGGCTTTGCAGTGGGATAGCTGTCCATAGCAGATGGCTCCCTGCCAAGTGCTGCAGGCCTTTCTGGAGGGCTAAGCTGGAGCTTCCTTGCAGGCTGCTGGGCCAGGGGCATGTGTCCCCTGGGCCAGAAGGCTGCAGGAGGAGCTCCTAGCTAGGGGAGAGCAAGCACGTTGTTTCCTTGGCCTACACTGGCCTGTGAACACAGAGGCCAGCCAGCAGTGATGACAGCACAGGCAGCAAAGGGGTGTGGCAGGCAGCTAAGAGGCGGCAGGAGTCCCACTTGAAAGTGGGCTCATGACTGTTTGGTGCTCAGGCCCCAGTGCTCACGTGCACACACCGCCTCTGGACCTGCAGCTTCCCAGCAGTGCAAGAGACACACAGGCACCACCCTGGGGCCTTCTCGAATGAACTGTGCTGCGTCAAGGTCCTGCTGGCTGGCAGTGGCCAAGGCCAGCACAGGCCCTCGGGAGGCCTGGCTGAGCCTGGGATGGGTCCGGACCTAGCAGTGCCCAGGGCAAGCCTGGGACTGCAGGCCAGGCTGCAGGCTCATTCCAGTTTGGGCCTGGTACGCAGAGCCTTCGGCGAGGACGTGCAGGGGGAAGGCTCAGCACAGTGGCTTTGGCCTGCAATCCACGTTCCTCCCTCGGGCCGCCCTGCCTGGCAGACCCACACTCCCTAGAAGTGTGTTCCTGAGGCAGTTGGACAGTTGGGGAGGTGGAGGCTCTCCCAACATGGGAGGCCTGCCCAGAACATGGCTGTGTGTCCAAAGAGGATTCCCTGCACCTCTGGCGCTGGGCAGAGATTTTCTGCACACAGGAGACCCTTGGCACACACAGTGTTTCCCCATGGAAAGCAGTGTGAGAAAGAGCCCCCGCCAGGGAAGCATGGCACTCGCCCATCGAAGCCCTCCATGCAGCAGGCTGTCATGGACTCGGCTGCAGGCCTTTGTGGCTGGAGAGACTGCAGCTCCTCTGGAGGCTCTGGGTCCATTTGCACTCCCCTTGGAGGAAACGAGGTTGTGGGATGAGGTCCTTGCCCACAATGGCACTCAGCCTGCTCCATTCGATGAGACGCACGTGTGGTGAGAGAGGCTTGTCAGCCCAGAAGCAAGCAGGGCAGCCAGGGAGGGGATCTGCATGCAGCTTGGAAGCCCTAGACTCCTGCCTCCCACCCAGGGAATGCCGGCTCTGCCCATCAGGCCCCATTCCCAAGTGGGCACCCAGCTTCAGCATCTGCCCTTTCCCAGCCATGGAACCATTCCCAGGCCACACCCTGAGCCCTGCCAAGGGTGACCTTGGCTCCCCGGGTGGGCTGAATGGCACGACTGTGTTAGGGGAGAGAAGGCCCAGGAGGCCTTCAGGGAACTGCCACCACATAGCAGTGCTCAGGAAAAGGCACTCTGCTTTCTGTAGGCTGGATGCACACTCGAGTTTTGGCTTGAGGCAGAGAGAGCTCAGCTAGGCGATTCCAGGCTGAAGGCAAAGCAGAGAGTTTTTTGGTGGAGCGATGGCACCATCTGCTGGCCAGCAAGCGTGGCAGGAGAAGCCTCACTCCAAATGAGTTCCTGAGGAAGTTTCCAAGCAGGAGGCACTCTGGCTCCCCAAGCTCCAGAGTCCTGCTTACGACTTCCCTGTGGCAACAGAGTGGGTGCCAAGGGCATGTGGGTTGGAGGGTGCTCAGAAGCCACAGGCGAGGCTTTGGGCACCCAGTGTTCTCTGATGGAAAACACTGCAGGCCCAAGCATCCATGAAATCCTCCAAGGCTTTGCAGTGGGATAGCTGTCCATAGCAGATGGCTCCCTGCCAAGTGCTGCAGGCCTTTCTGGAGGGCTAAGCTGGAGCTTCCTTGCAGGCTGCTGGGCCAGGGGCATGTGTCCCCTGGGCCAGAAGGCTGCAGGAGGAGCTCCTAGCTAGGGGAGAGCAAGCACGTTGTTTCCTTGGCCTACGCTGGCCTGTGAACACAGAGGCCAGCCAGCAGTGATGACAGCACAGGCAGCAAGGGGGTGTGGCAGGCAGCTAAGAGGCGGCAGGAGTCCCACTTGAAAGTGGGCTCATGACTGTTTGGTGCTCAGGCCCCAGTGCTCACGTGCACACACCGCCTCTGGACCTGCAGCTTCCCAGCAGTGCAAGAGACACACAGGCACCACCCTGGGGCCTTCTCGAATGAACTGTGCTCCATTGAAGTCCTGCTGGCTGGCAGTGGCCAAGGCCAGCACAGGCCCTCGGGAGGCCTGGCTGAGCCTGGGATGGGTCCGGACCTAGCAGTGCCCAGGGCAAGCCTGGGACTGCAGGCCAGGCTGCAGGCTCATTCCAGTTTGGGCCTGGTACACAGAGCCTTCGGCTAGGACGTGCAGGGGGAAGGCTCAGCACAGTGGCTTTGGCCTGCAATCCACGTTCCTCCCTCGGGCCGCCCTGCCTGGCAGACCCACACTCCCTAGAAGTGTGTTCCTGAGGCAGTTGGACAGTTGGGGAGGTGGAGGCTCTCCCAACATGGGAGGCCTGCCCAGAACATGGCTGTGTGTCCAAAGAGGATTCCCTGCACCTCTGGCGCTGGGCAGAGATTTTCTGCACACAGGAGACCCTTGGCACACACAGTGTTTCCCCATGGAAAGCAGTGTGAGAAAGAGCCCCCGCCAGGGAAGCATGGCATTCGCCCATCGAAGCCCTCCATGCAGCAGGCTGTCATGGACTCGGCTGCAGGCCTTTGTGGCTGGAGAGACTGCAGCTCCTCTGGAGGCTCTGGGTCCATTTGCACTCCCCTTGGAGGAAACGAGGTTGTGGGATGAGGTCCTTGCCCACAATGGCACTCAGCCTGCTCCATTCGATGAGACGCACGTGTGGTGAGAGAGGCTTGTCAGCCCAGAAGCAAGCAGGGCAGCCAGGGAGGGGATCTGCATGCAGCTTGGAAGCCCTAGACTGCTGCCTCCCACCCAGGGAATGCCGGCTCTGCCCATCAGGCCCCATTCCCAAGTGGGCACCCAGCTTCAGCATCTGCCCTTTCCCAGCCATGGAACCATTCCGAGGCCACACCCTGAGCCCTGCCAAGGGTGACCTTGGCTCCCCGGGTGGGCTGAATGGCACGACTGTGTTAGGGGAGAGAAGGCCCAGGAGGCCTTCAGGGAACTGCCACCACATAGCAGTGCTCAGGAAAAGGCACTCTGCTTTCTGTAGGCTGGATGCACACTCGAGTTTTGGCTTGAGGCAGAGAGAGCTCAGCTAGGCGATTCCAGGCTGAAGGCAAAGCAGAGAGTTTTTTGGTGGAGCGATGGCACCATCTGCTGGCCAGCAAGCGTGGCAGGAGAAGCCTCACTCCAAATGAGTTCCTGAGGAAGTTTCCAAGCAGGAGGCACTCTGGCTCCCCAAGCTCCAGAGTCCTGCTTACGACTTCCCTGTGGCAACAGAGTGGGTGCCAAGGGCATGTGGGTTGGAGGGTGCTCAGAAGCCACAGGCGAGGCTTTGGGCACCCAGTGTTCTCTGATGGAAAACACTGCAGGCCCGAGCATCCATGAACTCCTCCAAGGCTTTGCAGTGGGATAGCTGTCCATAGCAGATGGCTCCCTGCCAAGTGCTGCAGGCCTTTCTGGAGGGCTAAGCTGGAGCTTCCTTGCAGGCTGCTGGGCCAGGGGCATGTGTCCCCTGGGCCAGAAGGCTGCAGGAGGAGCTCCTAGCTAGGGGAGAGCAAGCACGTTGTTTCCTTGGCCTACACTGGCCTGTGAACACAGAGGCCAGCCAGCAGTGATGACAGCACAGGCAGCAAGGGGGTGTGGCAGGCAGCTAAGAGGCGGCAGGAGTCCCACTTGAAAGTGGGCTCATGACTGTTTGGTGCTCAGGCCCCAGTGCTCACGTGCACACACCGCCTCTGGACCTGCAGCTTCCCAGCAGTGCAAGAGACACACAGGCACCACCCTGGGGCCTTCTCGAATGAACTGTGCTGCGTCGAGGTCCTGCTGGCTGGCAGTGGCCAAAACCAGCAGAGGCCCTCGGGAGGCCTGGCTGAGCCTGGGATGGGTCCGGACCTAGCAGTGCCCAGGGCAAGCCTGGGACTGCAGGCCAGGCTGCAGGCTCATTCCAGTTTGGGCCTGGTACACAGAGCCTTCGGCTAGGACGTGCAGGGGGAAGGCTCAGCACAGTGGCTTTGGCCTGCAATCCACGTTCCTCCCTCGGGCCGCCCTGCCTGGCAGACCCACACTCCCTAGAAGTGTGTTCCTGAGGCAGTTGGACAGTTGGGGAGGTGGAGGCTCTCCCAACATGGGAGGCCTGCCCAGAACATGGCTGTGTGTCCAAAGAGGATTCCCTGCACCTCTGGCGCTGGGCAGAGATTTTCTGCACACAGGAGACCCTTGGCACACACAGTGTTTCCCCATGGAAAGCAGTGTGAGAAAGAGCCCCCGCCAGGGAAGCATGGCACTCGCCCATCGAAGCCCTCCATGCAGCAGGCTGTCATGGACTCGGCTGCAGGCCTTTGTGGCTGGAGAGACTGCAGCTCCTCTGGAGGCTCTGGGTCCATTTGCACTCCCCTTGGAGGAAACGAGGTTGTGGGATGAGGTCCTTGCCCACAATGGCACTCAGCCTGCTCCATTCGATGAGACGCACGTGTGGTGAGAGAGGCTTGTCAGCCCAGAAGCAAGCAGGGCAGCCAGGGAGGGGATCTGCATGCAGCTTGGAAGCCCTAGACTGCTGCCTCCCACCCAGGGAATGCCGGCTCTGCCCATCAGGCCCCATTCCCAAGTGGGCACCCAGCTTCAGCATCTGCCCTTTCCCAGCCATGGAACCATTCCCAGGCCACACCCTGAGCCCTGCCAAGGGTGACCTTGGCTCCCCGGGTGGGCTGAATGGCACGACTGTGTTAGGGGAGAGAAGGCCCAGGAGGCCTTCAGGGAACTGCCACCACATAGCAGTGCTCAGGAAAAGGCACTCTGCTTTCTGTAGGCTGGATGCACACTCGAGTTTTGGCTTGAGGCAGAGAGAGCTCAGCTAGGCGATTCCAGGCTGAAGGCAAAGCAGAGAGTTTTTTGGTGGAGCGATGGCACCATCTGCTGGCCAGCAAGCGTGGCAGGAGAAGCCTCACTCCAAATGAGTTCCTGAGGAAGTTTCCAAGCAGGAGGCACTCTGGCTCCCCAAGCTCCAGAGTCCTGCTTACGACTTCCCTGTGGCAACAGAGTGGGTGCCAAGGGCATGTGGGTTGGAGGGTGCTCAGAAGCCACAGGCGAGGCTTTGGGCACCCAGTGTTCTCTGATGGAAAACACTGCAGGCCCGAGCATCCATGAACTCCTCCAAGGCTTTGCAGTGGGATAGCTGTCCATAGCAGATGGCTCCCTGCCAAGTGCTGCAGGCCTTTCTGGAGGGCTAAGCTGGAGCTTCCTTGCAGGCTGCTGGGCCAGGGGCATGTGTCCCCTGGGCCAGAAGGCTGCAGGAGGAGCTCCTAGCTAGGGGAGAGCAAGCACGTTGTTTCCTTGGCCTACACTGGCCTGTGAACACAGAGGCCAGCCAGCAGTGATGACAGCACAGGCAGCAAGGGGGTGTGGCAGGCAGCTAAGAGGCGGCAGGAGTCCCACTTGAAAGTGGGCTCATGACTGTTTGGTGCTCAGGCCCCAGTGCTCACGTGCACACACCGCCTCTGGACCTGCAGCTTCCCAGCAGTGCAAGAGACACACAGGCACCACCCTGGGGCCTTCTCGAATGAACTGTGCTGCGTCGAGGTCCTGCTGGCTGGCAGTGGCCAAAACCAGCAGAGGCCCTCGGGAGGCCTGGCTGAGCCTGGGATGGGTCCGGACCTAGCAGTGCCCAGGGCAAGCCTGGGACTGCAGGCCAGGCTGCAGGCTCATTCCAGTTTGGGCCTGGTACACAGAGCCTTCGGCTAGGACGTGCAGGGGGAAGGCTCAGCACAGTGGCTTTGGCCTGCAATCCACGTTCCTCCCTCGGGCCGCCCTGCCTGGCAGACCCACACTCCCTAGAAGTGTGTTCCTGAGGCAGTTGGACAGTTGGGGAGGTGGAGGCTCTCCCAACATGGGAGGCCTGCTCAGAACATGGCTGTGTGTCCAAAGAGGATTCCCTGCACCTCTGGCGCTGGGCAGAGATTTTCTGCACACAGGAGACCCTTGGCACACACAGTGTTTCCCCATGGAAAGCAGTGTGAGAAAGAGCCCCCGCCAGGGAAGCATGGCACTCGCCCATCGAAGCCCTCCATGCAGCAGGCTGTCATGGACTCGGCTGCAGGCCTTTGTGGCTGGAGAGACTGCAGCTCCTCTGGAGGCTCTGGGTCCATTTGCACTCCCCTTGGAGGAAACGAGGTTGTGGGATGAGGTCCTTGCCCACAATGGCACTCAGCCTGCTCCATTCGATGAGACGCACGTGTGGTGAGAGAGGCTTGTCAGCCCAGAAGCAAGCAGGGCAGCCAGGGAGGGGATCTGCATGCAGCTTGGAAGCCCTAGACTGCTGCCTCCCACCCAGGGAATGCCGGCTCTGCCCATCAGGCCCCATTCCCAAGTGGGCACCCAGCTTCAGCATCTGCCCTTTCCCAGCCATGGAACCATTCCCAGGCCACACCCTGAGCCCTGCCAAGGGTGACCTTGGCTCCCCGGGTGGGCTGAATGGCACGACTGTGTTAGGGGAGAGAAGGCCCAGGAGGCCTTCAGGGAACTGCCACCACATAGCAGTGCTCAGGAAAAGGCACTCTGCTTTCTGTAGGCTGGATGCACACTCGAGTTTTGGCTTGAGGCAGAGAGAGCTCAGCTAGGCGATTCCAGGCTGAAGGCAAAGCAGAGAGGTTTTTGGTGGAGCGATGGCACCATCTGCTGGCCAGCAAGCGTGGCAGGAGAAGCCTCACTCCAAATGAGTTCCTGAGGAAGTTTCCAAGCAGGAGGCACTCTGGCTCCCCAAGCTCCAGAGTCCTGCTTACGACTTCCCTGTGGCAACAGAGTGGGTGCCAAGGGCATGTGGGTTGGAGGGTGCTCAGAAGCCACAGGCGAGGCTTTGGGCACCCAGTGTTCTCTGATGGAAAACACTGCAGGCCCGAGCATCCATGAACTCCTCCAAGGCTTTGCAGTGGGATAGCTGTCCATAGCAGATGGCTCCCTGCCAAGTGCTGCAGGCCTTTCTGGAGGGCTAAGCTGGAGCTTCCTTGCAGGCTGCTGGGCCAGGGGCATGTGTCCCCTGGGCCAGAAGGCTGCAGGAGGAGCTCCTAGCTAGGGGAGAGCAAGCACGTTGTTTCCTTGGCCTACACTGGCCTGTGAACACAGAGGCCAGCCAGCAGTGATGACAGCACAGGCAGCAAGGGGGTGTGGCAGGCAGCGAAGAGGCGGCAGGAGTCCCACTTGAAAGTGGGCTCATGACTGTTTGGTGCTCAGGCCCCAGTGCTCACGTGCACACACAGCCTCTGGACCTGCAGCTTCCCAGCAGTGCAAGAGACACACAGGCACCACCCTGGGGCCTTCTCGAATGAACTGTGCTCTGTCGAGGTCCTGCTGGCTGGCAGTGGCCAAGGCCAGCACAGGCCCTAGGGAGGCCTGGCTGAGCCTGGGATGGGTCCGGACCTAGCAGTGCCCAGGGCAAGCCTGGGACTGCAGGCCAGGCTGCAGGCTCATTCCAGTTTGGGCCTGGTACACAGAGCCTTCGGCTAGGACGTGCAGGGGGAAGGCTCAGCACAGTGGCTTTGGCCTGCAATCCACGTTCCTCCCTCGGGCCGCCCTGCCTGGCAGACCCACACTCCCTAGAAGTGTGTTCCTGAGGCAGTTGGACAGTTGGGGAGGTGGAGGCTCTCCCAACATGGGAGGCCTGCCCAGAACATGGCTGTGTGTCCAAAGAGGATTCCCTGCACCTCTGGCGCTGGGCAGAGATTTTCTGCACACAGGAGACCCTTGGCACACACAGTGTTTCCCCATGGAAAGCAGTGTGAGAAAGAGCCCCCGCCAGGGAAGCATGGCACTCGCCCATCGAAGCCCTCCATGCAGCAGGCTGTCATGGACTCGGCTGCAGGCCTTTGTGGCTGGAGAGACTGCAGCTCCTCTGGAGGCTCTGGGTCCATTTGCACTCCCCTTGGAGGAAACGAGGTTGTGGGATGAGGTCCTTGCCCACAATGGCACTCAGCCTGCTCCATTCGATGAGACGCACGTGTGGTGAGAGAGGCTTGTCAGCCCAGAAGCAAGCAGGGCAGCCAGGGAGGGGATCTGCATGCAGCTTGGAAGCCCTAGACTGCTGCCTCCCACCCAGGGAATGCCGGCTCTGCCCATCAGGCCCCATTCCCAAGTGGGCACCCAGCTTCAGCATCTGCCCTTTCCCAGCCATGGAACCATTCCCAGGCCACACCCTGAGCCCTGCCAAGGGTGACCTTGGCTCCCCGGGTGGGCTGAATGGCACGACTGTGTTAGGGGAGAGAAGGCCCAGGAGGCCTTCAGGGAACTGCCACCACATAGCAGTGCTCAGGAAAAGGCACTCTGCTTTCTGTAGGCTGGATGCACACTCGAGTTTTGGCTTGAGGCAGAGAGAGCTCAGCTAGGCGATTCCAGGCTGAAGGCAAAGCAGAGAGTTTTTTGGTGGAGCGATGGCACCATCTGCTGGCCAGCAAGCGTGGCAGGAGAAGCCTCACTCCAAATGAGTTCCTGAGGAAGTTTCCAAGCAGGAGGCACTCTGGCTCCCCAAGCTCCAGAGTCCTGCTTACGACTTCCCTGTGGCAACAGAGTGGGTGCCAAGGGCATGTGGGTTGGAGGGTGCTCAGAAGCCACAGGCGAGGCTTTGGGCACCCAGTGTTCTCTGATGGAAAACACTGCAGGCCCGAGCATCCATGAACTCCTCCAAGGCTTTGCAGTGGGATAGCTGTCCATAGCAGATGGCTCCCTGCCAAGTGCTGCAGGCCTTTCTGGAGGGCTAAGCTGGAGCTTCCTTGCAGGCTGCTGGGCCAGGGGCATGTGTCCCCTGGGCCAGAAGGCTGCAGGAGGAGCTCCTAGCTAGGGGAGAGCAAGCACGTTGTTTCCTTGGCCTACACTGGCCTGTGAACACAGAGGCCAGCCAGCAGTGATGACAGCACAGGCAGCAAAGGGGTGTGGCAGGCAGCTAAGAGGCGGCAGGAGTCCCACTTGAAAGTGGGCTCATGACTGTTTGGTGCTCAGGCCCCAGTGCTCACGTGCACACACCGCCTCTGGACCTGCAGCTTCCCAGCAGTGCAAGAGACACACAGGCACCACCCTGGGGCCTTCTCGAATGAACTGTGCTGCGTCAAGGTCCTGCTGGCTGGCAGTGGCCAAGGCCAGCACAGGCCCTCGGGAGGCCTGGCTGAGCCTGGGATGGGTCCGGACCTAGCAGTGCCCAGGGCAAGCCTGGGACTGCAGGCCAGGCTGCAGGCTCATTCCAGTTTGGGCCTGGTACGCAGAGCCTTCGGCGAGGACGTGCAGGGGGAAGGCTCAGCACAGTGGCTTTGGCCTGCAATCCACGTTCCTCCCTCGGGCCGCCCTGCCTGGCAGACCCACACTCCCTAGAAGTGTGTTCCTGAGGCAGTTGGACAGTTGGGGAGGTGGAGGCTCTCCCAACATGGGAGGCCTGCCCAGAACATGGCTGTGTGTCCAAAGAGGATTCCCTGCACCTCTGGCGCTGGGCAGAGATTTTCTGCACACAGGAGACCCTTGGCACACACAGTGTTTCCCCATGGAAAGCAGTGTGAGAAAGAGCCCCCGCCAGGGAAGCATGGCATTCGCCCATCGAAGCCCTCCATGCAGCAGGCTGTCATGGACTCGGCTGCAGGCCTTTGTGGCTGGAGAGACTGCAGCTCCTCTGGAGGCTCTGGGTCCATTTGCACTCCCCTTGGAGGAAACGAGGTTGTGGGATGAGGTCCTTGCCCACAATGGCACTCAGCCTGCTCCATTCGATGAGACGCACGTGTGGTGAGAGAGGCTTGTCAGCCCAGAAGCAAGCAGGGCAGCCAGGGAGGGGATCTGCATGCAGCTTGGAAGCCCTAGACTGCTGCCTCCCACCCAGGGAATGCCGGCTCTGCCCATCAGGCCCCATTCCCAAGTGGGCACCCAGCTTCAGCATCTGCCCTTTCCCAGCCATGGAACCATTCCCAGGCCACACCCTGAGCCCTGCCAAGGGTGACCTTGGCTCCCCGGGTGGGCTGAATGGCACGACTGTGTTAGGGGAGAGAAGGCCCAGGAGGCCTTCAGGGAACTGCCACCACATAGCAGTGCTCAGGAAAAGGCACTCTGCTTTCTGTAGGCTGGATGCACACTCGAGTTTTGGCTTGAGGCAGAGAGAGCTCAGCTAGGCGATTCCAGGCTGAAGGCAAAGCAGAGAGTTTTTTGGTGGAGCGATGGCACCATCTGCTGGCCAGCAAGCGTGGCAGGAGAAGCCTCACTCCAAATGAGTTCCTGAGGAAGTTTCCAAGCAGGAGGCACTCTGGCTCCCCAAGCTCCAGAGTCCTGCTTACGACTTCCCTGTGGCAACAGAGTGGGTGCCAAGGGCATGTGGGTTGGAGGGTGCTCAGAAGCCACAGGCGAGGCTTTGGGCACCCAGTGTTCTCTGATGGAAAACACTGCAGGCCCGAGCATCCATGAACTCCTCCAAGGCTTTGCAGTGGGATAGCTGTCCATAGCAGATGGCTCCCTGCCAAGTGCTGCAGGCCTTTCTGGAGGGCTAAGCTGGAGCTTCCTTGCAGGCTGCTGGGCCAGGGGCATGTGTCCCCTGGGCCAGAAGGCTGCAGGAGGAGCTCCTAGCTAGGGGAGAGCAAGCACGTTGTTTCCTTGGCCTACACTGGCCTGTGAACACAGAGGCCAGCCAGCAGTGATGACAGCACAGGCAGCAAAGGGGTGTGGCAGGCAGCTAAGAGGCGGCAGGAGTCCCACTTGAAAGTGGGCTCATGACTGTTTGGTGCTCAGGCCCCAGTGCTCACGTGCACACACCGCCTCTGGACCTGCAGCTTCCCAGCAGTGCAAGAGACACACAGGCACCACCCTGGGGCCTTCTCGAATGAACTGTGCTGCGTCAAGGTCCTGCTGGCTGGCAGTGGCCAAGGCCAGCACAGGCCCTCGGGAGGCCTGGCTGAGCCTGGGATGGGTCCGGACCTAGCAGTGCCCAGGGCAAGCCTGGGACTGCAGGCCAGGCTGCAGGCTCATTCCAGTTTGGGCCTGGTACGCAGAGCCTTCGGCGAGGACGTGCAGGGGGAAGGCTCAGCACAGTGGCTTTGGCCTGCAATCCACGTTCCTCCCTCGGGCCGCCCTGCCTGGCAGACCCACACTCCCTAGAAGTGTGTTCCTGAGGCAGTTGGACAGTTGGGGAGGTGGAGGCTCTCCCAACATGGGAGGCCTGCCCAGAACATGGCTGTGTGTCCAAAGAGGATTCCCTGCACCTCTGGCGCTGGGCAGAGATTTTCTGCACACAGGAGACCCTTGGCACACACAGTGTTTCCCCATGGAAAGCAGTGTGAGAAAGAGCCCCCGCCAGGGAAGCATGGCATTCGCCCATCGAAGCCCTCCATGCAGCAGGCTGTCATGGACTCGGCTGCAGGCCTTTGTGGCTGGAGAGACTGCAGCTCCTCTGGAGGCTCTGGGTCCATTTGCACTCCCCTTGGAGGAAACGAGGTTGTGGGATGAGGTCCTTGCCCACAATGGCACTCAGCCTGCTCCATTCGATGAGACGCACGTGTGGTGAGAGAGGCTTGTCAGCCCAGAAGCAAGCAGGGCAGCCAGGGAGGGGATCTGCATGCAGCTTGGAAGCCCTAGACTGCTGCCTCCCACCCAGGGAATGCCGGCTCTGCCCATCAGCCCCATTCCCAAGTGGGCACCCAGCTTCAGCATCTGCCCTTTCCCAGCCATGGAACCATTCCAGGCCACACCCTGAGCCCTGCCAAGGGTGACCTTGGCTCCCCGGGTGGGCTGAATGGCACGACTGTGTTAGGGGAGAGAAGGCCCAGGAGGCCTTCAGGGAACTGCCACCACATAGCAGTGCTCAGGAAAAGGCACTCTGCTTTCTGTAGGCTGGATGCACACTCGAGTTTTGGCTTGAGGCAGAGAGAGCTCAGCTAGGCGATTCCAGGCTGAAGGCAAAGCAGAGAGTTTTTTGGTGGAGCGATGGCACCATCTGCTGGCCAGCAAGCGTGGCAGGAGAAGCCTCACTCCAAATGAGTTCCTGAGGAAGTTTCCAAGCAGGAGGCACTCTGGCTCCCCAAGCTCCAGAGTCCTGCTTACGACTTCCCTGTGGCAACAGAGTGGGTGCCAAGGGCATGTGGGTTGGAGGGTGCTCAGAAGCCACAGGCGAGGCTTTGGGCACCCAGTGTTCTCTGATGGAAAACACTGCAGGCCCGAGCATCCATGAACTCCTCCAAGGCTTTGCAGTGGGATAGCTGTCCATAGCAGATGGCTCCCTGCCAAGTGCTGCAGGCCTTTCTGGAGGGCTAAGCTGGAGCTTCCTTGCAGGCTGCTGGGCCAGGGGCATGTGTCCCCTGGGCCAGAAGGCTGCAGGAGGAGCTCCTAGCTAGGGGAGAGCAAGCACGTTGTTTCCTTGCCTACACTGGCCTGTGAACACAGAGGCCAGCCAGCAGTGATGACAGCACAGGCAGCAAGGGGGTGTGGCAGGCAGCTAAGAGGCGGCAGGAGTCCCACTTGAAAGTGGGCTCATGACTGTTTGGTGCTCAGGCCCCAGTGCTCACGTGCACACACCGCCTCTGGACCTGCAGCTTCCCAGCAGTGCAAGAGACACACAGGCACCACCCTGGGGCCTTCTCGAATGAACTGTGCTGTGTCGAGGTCCTGCTGGCTGGCAGTGGCCAAAACCAGCACAGGCCCTCGGGAGGCCTGGCTGAGCCTGGGATGGGTCCGGACCTAGCAGTGCCCAGGGCAAGCCTGGGACTGCAGGCCAGGCTGCAGGCTCATTCCAGTTTGGGCCTGGGACACAGAGCCTTCAGCTAGGACGTGCAGGGGGAAGGCTCAGCACAGTGGCTTTGGCCTGCAATCCACGTTCCTCCCTCGGGCCACCCTGCCTGGCAGACCCACACTCCCTAGAAGTGTGTTCCTGAGGCAGTTGGACAGTTGGGGAGGTGGAGGCTCTCCCAACATGGGAGGCCTGCCCAGAACATGGCTGTGTGTCCAAAGAGGATTCCCTGCACCTCTGGCGCTGGGCAGAGATTTTCTGCACACAGGAGACCCTTGGCACACACAGTGTTTCCCCATGGAAAGCAGTGTGAGAAAGAGCCCCCGCCAGGGAAGCATGGCACTCGCCCATCGAAGCCTCCATGCAGCAGGCTGTCATGGACTCGGCTGCAGGCCTTTGTGGCTGGAGAGACTGCAGCTCCTCTGGAGGCTCTGGGTCCATTTGCACTCCCCTTGGAGGAAACGAGGTTGTGGGATGAGGTCCTTGCCCACAATGGCACTCAGCCTGCTCCATTCGATGAGACGCACGTGTGGTGAGAGAGGCTTGTCAGCCCAGAAGCAAGCAGGGCAGCCAGGGAGGGGATCTGCATGCAGCTTGGAAGCCCTAGACTGCTGCCTCCACCCAGGGAATGCCGGCTCTGCCCATCAGGCCCCATTCCCAAGTGGGCACCCAGCTTCAGCATCTGCCCTTTCCCAGCCATGGAACCATTCCCAGGCCACACCCTGAGCCCTGCCAAGGGTGACCTTGGCTCCCGGGTGGGCTGAATGGCACGACTGTGTTAGGGGAGAGAAGGCCCAGGAGGCCTTCAGGGAACTGCCACCACATAGCAGTGCTCAGGAAAAGGCACTCTGCTTTCTGTAGGCTGGATGCACACTCGAGGTTTGGCTTGAGGCAGAGAGAGCTCAGCTAGGCGATTCCAGGCTGAAGGCAAAGCAGAGAGTTTTTTGGTGGAGCGATGGCACCATCTGCTGGCCAGCAAGCGTGGCAGGAGAAGCCTCACTCCAAATGAGTTCCTGAGGAAGTTTCCAAGCAGGAGGCACTCTGGCTCCCCAAGCTCCAGAGTCCATGCTTACGACTTCCCTGTGGCAACAGAGTGGGTGCCAAGGGCATGTGGGTTGGAGGGTGCTCAGAAGCCACAGGCGAGGCTTTGGGGCACCCAGTGTTCTCTGATGGAAAACACTGCAGGCCCGAGCATCCATGAACTCCTCCAAGGCTTTGCAGTGGGATAGCTGTCCATAGCAGATGGCTCCCTGCCAAGTGCTGCAGGCCTTTCTGGAGGGCTAAGCTGGAGCTTCCTTGCAGGCTGCTGGGCCAGGGGCATGTGTCCCCTGGGCCAGAAGGCTGCAGGAGGAGCTCCTAGCTAGGGGAGAGCAAGCACGTTGTTTCCTTGGCCTACACTGGCCTGTGAACACAGAGGCCAGCCAGCAGTGATGACAGCACAGGCAGCAAAGGGGTGTGGCAGGCAGCTAAGAGGCGGCAGGAGTCCCACTTGAAAGTGGGCTCATGACTGTTTGGTGCTCAGGCCCCAGTGCTCACGTGCACACACCGCCTCTGGACCTGCAGCTTCCCAGCAGTGCAAGAGACACACAGGCACCACCAGGGGCCTTCTCGAATGCACTGTGCTGCGTCAAGGTCCTCTGCCAGCTGGCAGTGGCCAAGGCCAGCACAGGCCCTCGGGAGGCCTGGCTGAGCCTGGGATGGGTCCGGACCTAGCAGTGCCCAGGGCAAGCCTGGGACTGCAGGCCAGGCTGCAGGCTCATTCCAGTTTGGGCCTGGTACGCAGAGCCTTCGGCGAGGACGTGCAGGGGGAAGGCTCAGCACAGTGGCTTTGGCCTGCAATCCACGTTCCTCCCTCGGGCCGCCCTGCCTGGCAGACCCACACTCCCTAGAAGTGTGTTCCTGAGGCAGTTGGACAGTTGGGGAGGTGGAGGCTCTCCCAACATGGGAGGCCTGCCCAGAACATGGCTGTGTGTCCAAAGAGGATTCCCTGCACCTCTGGCGCTGGGCAGAGATTTTCTGCACACAGGAGACCCTTGGCACACACAGTGTTTCCCCATGGAAAGCAGTGTGAGAAAGAGCCCCCGCCAGGGAAGCATGGCACTCGCCCATCGAAGCCCTCCATGCAGCAGGCTGTCATGGACTCGGCTGCAGGCCTTTGTGGCTGGAGAGACTGCAGCTCCTCTGGAGGCTCTGGGTCCATTTGCACTCCCCTTGGAGGAAACGAGGTTGTGGGATGAGGTCCTTGCCCACAATGGCACTCAGCCTGCTCCATTCGATGAGACGCACGTGTGGTGAGAGAGGCTTGTCAGCCCAGAAGCAAGCAGGGCAGCCAGGGAGGGGATCTGCATGCAGCTTGGAAGCCCTAGACTGCTGCCTCCCACCCAGGGAATGCCGGCTCTGCCCATCAGGCCCCATTCCCAAGTGGGCACCCAGCTTCAGCATCTGCCCTTTCCCAGCCATGGAACCATTCCCAGGCCACACCCTGAGCCCTGCCAAGGGTGACCTTGGCTCCCCGGGTGGGCTGAATGGCACGACTGTGTTAGGGGAGAGAAGGCCCAGGAGGCCTTCAGGGAACTGCCACCACATAGCAGTGCTCAGGAAAAGGCACTCTGCTTTCTGTAGGCTGGATGCACACTCGAGTTTTGGCTTGAGGCAGAGAGAGCTCAGCTAGGCGATTCCAGGCTGAAGGCAAAGCAGAGAGTTTTTTGGTGGAGCGATGGCACCATCTGCTGGCCAGCAAGCGTGGCAGGAGAAGCCTCACTCCAAATGAGTTCCTGAGGAAGTTTCCAAGCAGGAGGCACTCTGGCTCCCCAAGCTCCAGAGTCCTGCTTACGACTTCCCTGTGGCAACAGAGTGGGTGCCAAGGGCATGTGGGTTGGAGGGTGCTCAGAAGCCACAGGCGAGGCTTTGGGCACCCAGTGTTCTCTGATGGAAAACACTGCAGGCCCGAGCATCCATGAACTCCTCCAAGGCTTTGCAGTGGGATAGCTGTCCATAGCAGATGGCTCCCTGCCAAGTGCTGCAGGCCTTTCTGGAGGGCTAAGCTGGAGCTTCCTTGCAGGCTGCTGGGCCAGGGGCATGTGTCCCCTGGGCCAGAAGGCTGCAGGAGGAGCTCCTAGCTAGGGGAGAGCAAGCACGTTGTTTCCTTGGCCTACACTGGCCTGTGAACACAGAGGCCAGCCAGCAGTGATGACAGCACAGGCAGCAAGGGGGTGTGGCAGGCAGCTAAGAGGTGGCAGGAGTCCCACTTGAAAGTGGGCTCATGACTGTTTGGTGCTCAGGCCCCAGTGCTCACGTGCACACACCGCCTCTGGACCTGCAGCTTCCCAGCAGTGCAAGAGACACACAGGCACCACCCTGGGGCCTTCTCGAATGAACTGTGCTGCGTCGAGGTCCTGCTGGCTGGCAGTGGCCAAAACCAGCACAGGCCCTCGGGAGGCCTGGCTGAGCCTGGGATGGGTCCGGACCTAGCAGTGCCCAGGGCAAGCCTGGGACTGCAGGCCAGGCTGCAGGCTCATTCCAGTTTGGGCCTGGTACGCAGAGCCTTCGGCTAGGACGTGCAGGGGGAAGGCTCAGCACAGTGGCTTTGGCCTGCAATCCACGTTCCTCCCTCGGGCCGCCCTGCCTGGCAGACCCACACTCCCTAGAAGTGTGTTCCTGAGGCAGTTGGACAGTTGGGGAGGTGGAGGCTCTCCCAACATGGGAGGCCTGCCCAGAACATGGCTGTGTGTCCAAAGAGGATTCCCTGCACCTCTGGCGCTGGGCAGAGATTTTCTGCACACAGGAGACCCTTGGCACACACAGTGTTTCCCCATGGAAAGCAGTGTGAGAAAGAGCCCCCGCCAGGGAAGCATGGCACTCGCCCATTGAAGCCCTCCATGCAGCAGGCTGTCATGGACTCGGCTGCAGGCCTTTGTGGCTGGAGAGACTGCAGCTCCTCTGGAGGCTCTGGGTCCATTTGCACTCCCCTTGGAGGAAACGAGGTTGTGGGATGAGGTCCTTGCCCACAATGGCACTCAGCCTGCTCCATTCGATGAGACGCACGTGTGGTGAGAGAGGCTTGTCAGCCCAGAAGCAAGCAGGGCAGCCAGG
Source organism: Hippopotamus amphibius kiboko (assembly GCF_030028045.1). NCBI lineage: Eukaryota > Metazoa > Chordata > Mammalia > Artiodactyla > Hippopotamidae > Hippopotamus > Hippopotamus amphibius. The sequence goes on along the minus strand of NC_080186.1, from coordinate 124,078,680 downwards.
GAGGGGATCTGCATGCAGCTTGGAAGCCCTAGACTGCTGCCTCCCACCCAGGGAATGCCGGCTCTGCCCATCAGGCCCCATTCCCAAGTGGGCACCCAGCTTCAGCATCTGCCCTTTCCCAGCCATGGAACCATTCCCAGGCCACACCCTGAGCCCTGCCAAGGGTGACCTTGGCTCCCCGGGTGGGCTGAATGGCACGACTGTGTTAGGGGAGAGAAGGCCCAGGAGGCCTTCAGGGAACTGCCACCACATAGCAGTGCTCAGGAAAAGGCACTCTGCTTTCTGTAGGCTGGATGCACACTCGAGTTTTGGCTTGAGGCAGAGAGAGCTCAGCTAGGCGATTCCAGGCTGAAGGCAAAGCAGAGAGTTTTTTGGTGGAGCGATGGCACCATCTGCTGGCCAGCAAGCGTGGCAGGAGAAGCCTCACTCCAAATGAGTTCCTGAGGAAGTTTCCAAGCAGGAGGCACTCTGGCTCCCCAAGCTCCAGAGTCCTGCTTACGACTTCCCTGTGGCAACAGAGTGGGTGCCAAGGGCATGTGGGTTGGAGGGTGCTCAGAAGCCACAGGCGAGGCTTTGGGCACCCAGTGTTCTCTGATGGAAAACACTGCAGGCCCGAGCATCCATGAACTCCTCCAAGGCTTTGCAGTGGGATAGCTGTCCATAGCAGATGGCTCCCTGCCAAGTGCTGCAGGCCTTTCTGGAGGGCTAAGCTGGAGCTTCCTTGCAGGCTGCTGGGCCAGGGGCATGTGTCCCCTGGGCCAGAAGGCTGCAGGAGGAGCTCCTAGCTAGGGGAGAGCAAGCACGTTGTTTCCTTGGCCTACACTGGCCTGTGAACACAGAGGCCAGCCAGCAGTGATGACAGCACAGGCAGCAAAGGGGTGTGGCAGGCAGCTAAGAGGCGGCAGGAGTCCCACTTGAAAGTGGGCTCATGACTGTTTGGTGCTCAGGCCCCAGTGCTCACGTGCACACACCGCCTCTGGACCTGCAGCTTCCCAGCAGTGCAAGAGACACACAGGCACCACCCTGGGGCCTTCTCGAATGAACTGTGCTGCGTCAAGGTCCTGCTGGCTGGCAGTGGCCAAGGCCAGCACAGGCCCTCGGGAGGCCTGGCTGAGCCTGGGATGGGTCCGGACCTAGCAGTGCCCAGGGCAAGCCTGGGACTGCAGGCCAGGCTGCAGGCTCATTCCAGTTTGGGCCTGGTACACAGAACCTTCGGCTAGGACGTGCAGGGGGAAGGCTCAGCACAGTGGCTTTGGCCTGCAATCCACGTTCCTCCCTCGGGCCGCCCTGCCTGGCAGACCCACACTCCCTAGAAGTGTGTTCCTGAGGCAGTTGGACAGTTGGGGAGGTGGAGGCTCTCCCAACATGGGAGGCCTGCCCAGAACATGGCTGTGTGTCCAAAGAGGATTCCCTGCACCTCTGGCGCTGGGCAGAGATTTTCTGCACACAGGAGACCCTTGGCACACACAGTGTTTCCCCATGGAAAGCAGTGTGAGAAAGAGCCCCCGCCAGGGAAGCATGGCACTCGCCCATCGAAGCCCTCCATGCAGCAGGCTGTCATGGACTCGGCTGCAGGCCTTTGTGGCTGGAGAGACTGCAGCTCCTCTGGAGGCTCTGGGTCCATTTGCACTCCCCTTGGAGGAAACGAGGTTGTGGGATGAGGTCCTTGCCCACAATGGCACTCAGCCTGCTCCATTCGATGAGACGCACGTGTGGTGAGAGAGGCTTGTCAGCCCAGAAGCAAGCAGGGCAGCCAGGGAGGGGATCTGCATGCAGCTTGGAAGCCCTAGACTGCTGCCTCCCACCCAGGGAATGCCGGCTCTGCCCATCAGGCCCCATTCCCAAGTGGGCACCCAGCTTCAGCATCTGCCCTTTCCCAGCCATGGAACCATTCCCAGGCCACACCCTGAGCCCTGCCAAGGGTGACCTTGGCTCCCCGGGTGGGCTGAATGGCACGACTGTGTTAGGGGAGAGAAGGCCCAGGAGGCCTTCAGGGAACTGCCACCACATAGCAGTGCTCAGGAAAAGGCACTCTGCTTTCTGTAGGCTGGATGCACACTCGAGTTTTGGCTTGAGGCAGAGAGAGCTCAGCTAGGCGATTCCAGGCTGAAGGCAAAGCAGAGAGTTTTTTGGTGGAGCGATGGCACCATCTGCTGGCCAGCAAGCGTGGCAGGAGAAGCCTCACTCCAAATGAGTTCCTGAGGAAGTTTCCAAGCAGGAGGCACTCTGGCTCCCCAAGCTCCAGAGTCCTGCTTACGACTTCCCTGTGGCAACAGAGTGGGTGCCAAGGGCATGTGGGTTGGAGGGTGCTCAGAAGCCACAGGCGAGGCTTTGGGCACCCAGTGTTCTCTGATGGAAAACACTGCAGGCCTGAGCATCCATGAACTCCTCCAAGGCTTTGCAGTGGGATAGCTGTCCATAGCAGATGGCTCCCTGCCAAGTGCTGCAGGCCTTTCTGGAGGGCTAAGCTGGAGCTTCCTTGCAGGCTGCTGGGCCAGGGGCATGTGTCCCCTGGGCCAGAAGGCTGCAGGAGGAGCTCCTAGCTAGGGGAGAGCAAGCACGTTGTTTCCTTGGCCTACACTGGCCTGTGAACACAGAGGCCAGCCAGCAGTGATGACAGCACAGGCAGCAAGGGGGTGTGGCAGGCAGCTAAGAGGTGGCAGGAGTCCCACTTGAAAGTGGGCTCATGACTGTTTGGTGCTCAGGCCCCAGTGCTCACGTGCACACACCGCCTCTGGACCTGCAGCTTCCCAGCAGTGCAAGAGACACACAGGCACCACCCTGGGGCCTTCTCGAATGAACTGTGCTGCGTCGAGGTCCTGCTGGCTGGCAGTGGCCAAAACCAGCACAGGCCCTCGGGAGGCCTGGCTGAGCCTGGGATGGGTCCGGACCTAGCAGTGCCCAGGGCAAGCCTGGGACTGCAGGCCAGGCTGCAGGCTCATTCCAGTTTGGGCCTGGTACGCAGAGCCTTCGGCTAGGACGTGCAGGGGGAAGGCTCAGCACAGTGGCTTTGGCCTGCAATCCACGTTCCTCCCTCGGGCCGCCCTGCCTGGCAGACCCACACTCCCTAGAAGTGTGTTCCTGAGGCAGTTGGACAGTTGGGGAGGTGGAGGCTCTCCCAACATGGGAGGCCTGCCCAGAACATGGCTGTGTGTCCAAAGAGGATTCCCTGCACCTCTGGCGCTGGGCAGAGATTTTCTGCACACAGGAGACCCTTGGCACACACAGTGTTTCCCCATGGAAAGCAGTGTGAGAAAGAGCCCCCGCCAGGGAAGCATGGCACTCGCCCATTGAAGCCCTCCATGCAGCAGGCTGTCATGGACTCGGCTGCAGGCCTTTGTGGCTGGAGAGACTGCAGCTCCTCTGGAGGCTCTGGGTCCATTTGCACTCCCCTTGGAGGAAACGAGGTTGTGGGATGAGGTCCTTGCCCACAATGGCACTCAGCCTGCTCCATTCGATGAGACGCACGTGTGGTGAGAGAGGCTTGTCAGCCCAGAAGCAAGCAGGGCAGCCAGGGAGGGGATCTGCATGCAGCTTGGAAGCCCTAGACTGCTGCCTCCCACCCAGGGAATGCCGGCTCTGCCCATCAGGCCCCATTCCCAAGTGGGCACCCAGCTTCAGCATCTGCCCTTTCCCAGCCATGGAACCATTCCCAGGCCACACCCTGAGCCCTGCCAAGGGTGACCTTGGCTCCCCGGGTGGGCTGAATGGCACGACTGTGTTAGGGGAGAGAAGGCCCAGGAGGCCTTCAGGGAACTGCCACCACATAGCAGTGCTCAGGAAAAGGCACTCTGCTTTCTGTAGGCTGGATGCACACTCGAGTTTTGGCTTGAGGCAGAGAGAGCTCAGCTAGGCGATTCCAGGCTGAAGGCAAAGCAGAGAGTTTTTTGGTGGAGCGATGGCACCATCTGCTGGCCAGCAAGCGTGGCAGGAGAAGCCTCACTCCAAATGAGTTCCTGAGGAAGTTTCCAAGCAGGAGGCACTCTGGCTCCCCAAGCTCCAGAGTCCTGCTTACGACTTCCCTGTGGCAACAGAGTGGGTGCCAAGGGCATGTGGGTTGGAGGGTGCTCAGAAGCCACAGGCGAGGCTTTGGGCACCCAGTGTTCTCTGATGGAAAACACTGCAGGCCCGAGCATCCATGAACTCCTCCAAGGCTTTGCAGTGGGATAGCTGTCCATAGCAGATGGCTCCCTGCCAAGTGCTGCAGGCCTTTCTGGAGGGCTAAGCTGGAGCTTCCTTGCAGGCTGCTGGGCCAGGGGCATGTGTCCCCTGGGCCAGAAGGCTGCAGGAGGAGCTCCTAGCTAGGGGAGAGCAAGCACGTTGTTTCCTTGGCCTACACTGGCCTGTGAACACAGAGGCCAGCCAGCAGTGATGACAGCACAGGCAGCAAAGGGGTGTGGCAGGCAGCTAAGAGGCGGCAGGAGTCCCACTTGAAAGTGGGCTCATGACTGTTTGGTGCTCAGGCCCCAGTGCTCACGTGCACACACCGCCTCTGGACCTGCAGCTTCCCAGCAGTGCAAGAGACACACAGGCACCACCCTGGGGCCTTCTCGAATGAACTGTGCTGCGTCAAGGTCCTGCTGGCTGGCAGTGGCCAAGGCCAGCACAGGCCCTCGGGAGGCCTGGCTGAGCCTGGGATGGGTCCGGACCTAGCAGTGCCCAGGGCAAGCCTGGGACTGCAGGCCAGGCTGCAGGCTCATTCCAGTTTGGGCCTGGTACGCAGAGCCTTCGGCGAGGACGTGCAGGGGGAAGGCTCAGCACAGTGGCTTTGGCCTGCAATCCACGTTCCTCCCTCGGGCCGCCCTGCCTGGCAGACCCACACTCCCTAGAAGTGTGTTCCTGAGGCAGTTGGACAGTTGGGGAGGTGGAGGCTCTCCCAACATGGGAGGCCTGCCCAGAACATGGCTGTGTGTCCAAAGAGGATTCCCTGCACCTCTGGCGCTGGGCAGAGATTTTCTGCACACAGGAGACCCTTGGCACACACAGTGTTTCCCCATGGAAAGCAGTGTGAGAAAGAGCCCCCGCCAGGGAAGCATGGCATTCGCCCATCGAAGCCCTCCATGCAGCAGGCTGTCATGGACTCGGCTGCAGGCCTTTGTGGCTGGAGAGACTGCAGCTCCTCTGGAGGCTCTGGGTCCATTTGCACTCCCCTTGGAGGAAACGAGGTTGTGGGATGAGGTCCTTGCCCACAATGGCACTCAGCCTGCTCCATTCGATGAGACGCACGTGTGGTGAGAGAGGCTTGTCAGCCCAGAAGCAAGCAGGGCAGCCAGGGAGGGGATCTGCATGCAGCTTGGAAGCCCTAGACTGCTGCCTCCCACCCAGGGAATGCCGGCTCTGCCCATCAGGCCCCATTCCCAAGTGGGCACCCAGCTTCAGCATCTGCCCTTTCCCAGCCATGGAACCATTCCCAGGCCACACCCTGAGCCCTGCCAAGGGTGACCTTGGCTCCCCGGGTGGGCTGAATGGCACGACTGTGTTAGGGGAGAGAAGGCCCAGGAGGCCTTCAGGGAACTGCCACCACATAGCAGTGCTCAGGAAAAGGCACTCTGCTTTCTGTAGGCTGGATGCACACTCGAGTTTTGGCTTGAGGCAGAGAGAGCTCAGCTAGGCGATTCCAGGCTGAAGGCAAAGCAGAGAGTTTTTTGGTGGAGCGATGGCACCATCTGCTGGCCAGCAAGCGTGGCAGGAGAAGCCTCACTCCAAATGAGTTCCTGAGGAAGTTTCCAAGCAGGAGGCACTCTGGCTCCCCAAGCTCCAGAGTCCTGCTTACGACTTCCCTGTGGCAACAGAGTGGGTGCCAAGGGCATGTGGGTTGGAGGGTGCTCAGAAGCCACAGGCGAGGCTTTCGGCCCCCAGTGTTCTCTGATGGAAAACACTGCAGGCCCGAGCATCCATGAACTCCTCCAAGGCTTTGCAGTGGGATAGCTGTCCATAGCAGATGGCTCCCTGCCAAGTGCTGCAGGCCTTTCTGGAGGGCTAAGCTGGAGCTTCCTTGCAGGCTGCTGGGCCAGGGGCATGTGTCCCCTGGGCCAGAAGGCTGCAGGAGGAGCTCCTAGCTAGGGGAGAGCAAGCACGTTGTTTCCTTGGCCTACACTGGCCTGTGAACACAGAGGCCAGCCAGCAGTGATGACAGCACAGGCAGCAAAGGGGTGTGGCAGGCAGCTAAGAGGCGGCAGGAGTCCCACTTGAAAGTGGGCTCATGACTGTTTGGTGCTCAGGCCCCAGTGCTCACGTGCACACACCGCCTCTGGACCTGCAGCTTCCCAGCAGTGCAAGAGACACACAGGCACCACCCTGGGGCCTTCTCGAATGAACTGTGCTGCGTCAAGGTCCTGCTGGCTGGCAGTGGCCAAGGCCAGCACAGGCCCTCGGGAGGCCTGGCTGAGCCTGGGATGGGTCCGGACCTAGCAGTGCCCAGGGCAAGCCTGGGACTGCAGGCCAGGCTGCAGGCTCATTCCAGTTTGGGCCTGGTACACAGAGCCTTCGGCTAGGACGTGCAGGGGGAAGGCTCAGCACAGTGGCTTTGGCCTGCAATCCACGTTCCTCCCTCGGGCCGCCCTGCCTGGCAGACCCACACTCCCTAGAAGTGTGTTCCTGAGGCAGTTGGACAGTTGGGGAGGTGGAGGCTCTCCCAACATGGGAGGCCTGCCCAGAACATGGCTGTGTGTCCAAAGAGGATTCCCTGCACCTCTGGCGCTGGGCAGAGATTTTCTGCACACAGGAGACCCTTGGCACACACAGTGTTTCCCCATGGAAAGCAGTGTGAGAAAGAGCCCCCGCCAGGGAAGCATGGCATTCGCCCATCGAAGCCCTCCATGCAGCAGGCTGTCATGGACTCGGCTGCAGGCCTTTGTGGCTGGAGAGACTGCAGCTCCTCTGGAGGCTCTGGGTCCATTTGCACTCCCCTTGGAGGAAACGAGGTTGTGGGATGAGGTCCTTGCCCACAATGGCACTCAGCCTGCTCCATTCGATGAGACGCACGTGTGGTGAGAGAGGCTTGTCAGCCCAGAAGCAAGCAGGGCAGCCAGGGAGGGGATCTGCATGCAGCTTGGAAGCCCTAGACTGCTGCCTCCCACCCAGGGAATGCCGGCTCTGCCCATCAGGCCCCATTCCCAAGTGGGCACCCAGCTTCAGCATCTGCCCTTTCCCAGCCATGGAACCATTCCCAGGCCACACCCTGAGCCCTGCCAAGGGTGACCTTGGCTCCCCGGGTGGGCTGAATGGCACGACTGTGTTAGGGGAGAGAAGGCCCAGGAGGCCTTCAGGGAACTGCCACCACATAGCAGTGCTCAGGAAAAGGCACTCTGCTTTCTGTAGGCTGGATGCACACTCGAGTTTTGGCTTGAGGCAGAGAGAGCTCAGCTAGGCGATTCCAGGCTGAAGGCAAAGCAGAGAGTTTTTTGGTGGAGCGATGGCACCATCTGCTGGCCAGCAAGCGTGGCAGGAGAAGCCTCACTCCAAATGAGTTCCTGAGGAAGTTTCCAAGCAGGAGGCACTCTGGCTCCCCAAGCTCCAGAGTCCTGCTTACGACTTCCCTGTGGCAACAGAGTGGGTGCCAAGGGCATGTGGGTTGGAGGGTGCTCAGAAGCCACAGGCGAGGCTTTGGGCCCCCAGTGTTCTCTGATGGAAAACACTGCAGGCCCGAGCATCCATGAACTCCTCCAAGGCTTTGCAGTGGGATAGCTGTCCATAGCAGATGGCTCCCTGCCAAGTGCTGCAGGCCTTTCTGGAGGGCTAAGCTGGAGCTTCCTTGCAGGCTGCTGGGCCAGGGGCATGTGTCCCCTGGGCCAGAAGGCTGCAGGAGGAGCTCCTAGCTAGGGGAGAGCAAGCACGTTGTTTCCTTGGCCTACACTGGCCTGTGAACACAGAGGCCAGCCAGCAGTGATGACAGCACAGGCAGCAAAGGGGTGTGGCAGGCAGCTAAGAGGCGGCAGGAGTCCCACTTGAAAGTGGGCTCATGACTGTTTGGTGCTCAGGCCCCAGTGCTCACGTGCACACACCGCCTCTGGACCTGCAGCTTCCCAGCAGTGCAAGAGACACACAGGCACCACCCTGGGGCCTTCTCGAATGAACTGTGCTCCATTGAAGTCCTGCTGGCTGGCAGTGGCCAAGGCCAGCACAGGCCCTCGGGAGGCCTGGCTGAGCCTGGGATGGGTCCGGACCTAGCAGTGCCCAGGGCAAGCCTGGGACTGCAGGCCAGGCTGCAGGCTCATTCCAGTTTGGGCCTGGTACGCAGAGCCTTCGGCTAGGACGTGCAGGGGGAAGGCTCAGCACAGTGGCTTTGGCCTGCAATCCACGTTCCTCCCTCGGGCCGCCCTGCCTGGCAGACCCACACTCCCTAGAAGTGTGTTCCTGAGGCAGTTGGACAGTTGGGGAGGTGGAGGCTCTCCCAACATGGGAGGCCTGCCCAGAACATGGCTGTGTGTCCAAAGAGGATTCCCTGCACCTCTGGCGCTGGGCAGAGATTTTCTGCACACAGGAGACCCTTGGCACACACAGTGTTTCCCCATGGAGAGCAGTGTGAGAAAGTGCCCCCGCCAGGGAAGCATGGCACTCGCCCATCGAAGCCCTCCATGCAGCAGGCTGTCATGGACTCGGCTGCAGGCCTTTGTGGCTGGAGAGACTGCAGCTCCTCTGGAGGCTCTGGGTCCATTTGCACTCCCCTTGGAGGAAACGAGGTTGTGGGATGAGGTCCTTGCCCACAATGGCACTCAGCCTGCTCCATTCGATGAGACGCACGTGTGGTGAGAGAGGCTTGTCAGCCCAGAAGCAAGCAGGGCAGCCAGGGAGGGGATCTGCATGCAGCTTGGAAGCCCTAGACTCCTGCCTCCCACCCAGGGAATGCCGGCTCTGCCCATCAGGCCCCATTCCCAAGTGGGCACCCAGCTTCAGCATCTGCCCTTTCCCAGCCATGGAACCATTCCCAGGCCACACCCTGAGCCCTGCCAAGGGTGAACTTGGCTCCCCGGGTGGGCTGAATGGCACGACTGTGTTAGGGGAGAGAAGGCCCAGGAGGCCTTCAGGGAACTGCCACCACATAGCAGTGCTCAGGAAAAGGCACTCTGCTTTCTGTAGGCTGGATGCACACTCGAGTTTTGGCTTGAGGCAGAGAGAGCTCAGCTAGGCGATTCCAGGCTGAAGGCAAAGCAGAGAGTTTTTTGGTGGAGCGATGGCACCATCGGCTGGCCAGCAAGCGTGGCAGGAGAAGCCTCACTCCAAATGAGTTCCTGAGGAAGTTTCCAAGCAGGAGGCACTCTGGCTCCCCAAGCTCCAGAGTCCTGCTTACGACTTCCCTGTGGCAACAGAGTGGGTGCCAAGGGCATGTGGGTTGGAGGGTGCTCAGAAGCCACAGGCGAGGCTTTGGGCACCCAGTGTTCTCTGATGGAAAACACTGCAGGCCCGAGCATCCATGAACTCCTCCAAGGCTTTGCAGTGGGATAGCTGTCCATAGCAGATGGCTCCCTGCCAAGTGCTGCAGGCCTTTCTGGAGGGCTAAGCTGGAGCTTCCTTGCAGGCTGCTGGGCCAGGGGCATGTGTCCCCTGGGCCAGAAGGCTGCAGGAGGAGCTCCTAGCTAGGGGAGAGCAAGCACGTTGTTTCCTTGGCCTACACTGGCCTGTGAACACAGAGGCCAGCCAGCAGTGATGACAGCACAGGCAGCAAGGGGCTGTGGCAGGCAGCTAAGAGGCGGCAGGAGTCCCACTTGAAAGTGGGCTCATGACTTTTTGGTGCTCAGGCCCCAGTGCTCACGTGCACACACCGCCTCTGGACCTGCAGCTTCCCAGCAGTGCAAGAGACACACAGGCACCACCCTGGGGCCTTCTCGAATGAACTGTGCTCCATTGAGGTCCTGCTGGCTGGCAGTGGCCAAAACCAGCACAGGCCCTCGGGAGGCCTGGCTGAGCCTGGGATGGGTCCGGACCTAGCAGTGCCCAGGGCAAGCCTGGGACTGCCGGCCAGGCTGCAGGCTCATTCCAGTTTGGGCCTGGTACACAGAGCCTTCGGCTAGGACGTGCAGGGGGAAGGCTCAGCACAGTGGCTTTGGCCTGCAATCCACGTTCCTCCCTCGGGCCGCCCTGCCTGGCAGACCCACACTCCCTAGAAGTGTGTTCCTGAGGCAGTTGGACAGTTGGGGAGGTGGAGGCTCTCCCAACATGGGAGGCCTGCCCAGAACATGGCTGTGTGTCCAAAGAGGATTCCCTGCACCTCTGGCGCTGGGCAGAGATTTTCTGCACACAGGAGACCCTTGGCACACACAGTGTTTCCCCATGGAAAGCAGTGTGAGAAAGAGCCCCCGCCAGGGAAGCATGGCACTCGCCCATCGAAGCCCTCCATGCAGCAGGCTGTCATGGACTCGGCTGCAGGCCTTTGTGGCTGGAGAGACTGCAGCTCCTCTGGAGGCTCTGGGTCCATTTGCACTCCCCTTGGAGGAAACGAGGTTGTGGGATGAGGTCCTTGCCCACAATGGCACTCAGCCTGCTCCATTCAATGAGACGCACGTGTGGTGAGAGAGGCTTGTCAGCCCAGAAGCAAGCAGGGCAGCCAGGGAGGGGATCTGCATGCAGCTTGGAAGCCCTAGACTGCTGCCTCCCACCCAGGGAATGCCGGCTCTGCCCATCAGGCCCCATTCCCAAGTGGGCACCCAGCTTCAGCATCTGCCCTTTCCCAGCCATGGAACCATTCCCAGGCCACACCCTGAGCCCTGCCAAGGGTGACCTTGGCTCCCCGGGTGGGCTGAATGGCACGACTGTGTTAGGGGAGAGAAGGCCCAGGAGGCCTTCAGGGAACTGCCACCACATAGCAGTGCTCAGGAAAAGGCACTCTGCTTTCTGTAGGCTGGATGCACACTCGAGTTTTGGCTTGAGGCAGAGAGAGCTCAGCTAGGCGATTCCAGGCTGAAGGCAAAGCAGAGAGTTTTTTGGTGGAGCGATGGCACCATCGGCTGGCCAGCAAGCGTGGCAGGAGAAGCCTCACTCCAAATGAGTTCCTGAGGAAGTTTCCAAGCAGGAGGCACTCTGGCTCCCCAAGCTCCAGCGTCCTGCTTACGACTTCCCTGTGGCAACAGAGTGGGTGCCAAGGGCATGTGGGTTGGAGGGTGCTCAGAAGCCACAGGCGAGGCTTTCGGCCCCCAGTGTTCTCTGATGGAAAACACTGCAGGCCCGAGCATCCATGAACTCCTCCAAGGCTTTGCAGTGGGATAGCTGTCCATAGCAGATGGCTCCCTGCCAAGTGCTGCAGGCCTTTCTGGAGGGCTAAGCTGGAGCTTCCTTGCAGGCTGCTGGGCCAGGGGCATGTGTCCCCTGGGCCAGAAGGCTGCAGGAGGAGCTCCTAGCTAGGGGAGAGCAAGCACGTTGTTTCCTTGGCCTACACTGGCCTGTGAACACAGAGGCCAGCCAGCAGTGATGACAGCACAGGCAGCAAGGGGGTGTGGCAGGCAGCTAAGAGGCGGCAGGAGTCCCACTTGAAAGTGGGCTCATGACTGTTTGGTGCTCAGGCCCCAGTGCTCACGTGCACACACCGCCTCTGGACCTGCAGCTTCCCAGCAGTGCAAGAGACACACAGGCACCACCCTGGGGCCTTCTCGAATGAACTGTGCTCCATCGAGGTCCTGCTGGCTGGCAGTGGCCAAGGCCAGCACAGGCCCTCGGGAGGCCTGGCTGAGCCTGGGATGGGTCCGGACCTAGCAGTGCCCAGGGCAAGCCTGGGACTGCAGGCCAGGCTGCAGGCTCATTCCAGTTTGGGCCTGGTAGGCAGAGCCTTCAGCGAGGACGTGCAGGGGGAAGGCTCAGCACAGTGGCTTTGGCCTGCAATCCACGTTCCTCCCTCGGGCCGCCCTGCCTGGCAGACCCACACTCCCTAGAAGTGTGTTCCTGAGGCAGTTGGACAGTTGGGGAGGTGGAGGCTCTCCCAACATGGGAGGCCTGCCCAGAACATGGCTGTGTGTCCAAAGAGGATTCCCTGCACCTCTGGCGCTGGGCAGAGATTTTCTGCACACAGGAGACCCTTGGCACACACAGTGTTTCCCCATGGAAAGCAGTGTGAGAAAGAGCCCCCGCCAGGGAAGCATGGCACTCGCCCATCGAAGCCCTCCATGCAGCAGGCTGTCATGGACTCGGCTGCAGGCCTTTGTGGCTGGAGAGACTGCAGCTCCTCTGGAGGCTCTGGGTCCATTTGCACTCCCCTTGGAGGAAACGAGGTTGTGGGATGAGGTCCTTGCCCACAATGGCACTCAGCCTGCTCCATTCGATGAGACGCACGTGTGGTGAGAGAGGCTTGTCAGCCCAGAAGCAAGCAGGGCAGCCAGGGAGGGGATCTGCATGCAGCTTGGAAGCCCTAGACTCCTGCCTCCCACCCAGGGAATGCCGGCTCTGCCCATCAGGCCCCATTCCCAAGTGGGCACCCAGCTTCAGCATCTGCCCTTTCCCAGCCATGGAACCATTCCCAGGCCACACCCTGAGCCCTGCCAAGGGTGACCTTGGCTCCCCGGGTGGGCTGAATGGCACGACTGTGTTAGGGGAGAGAAGGCCCAGGAGGCCTTCAGGGAACTGCCACCACATAGCAGTGCTCAGGAAAAGGCACTCTGCTTTCTGTAGGCTGGATGCACACTCGAGGTTTGGCTTGAGGCAGAGAGAGCTCAGCTAGGCGATTCCAGGCTGAAGGCAAAGCAGAGAGTTTTTTGGTGGAGCGATGGCACCATCTGCTGGCCAGCAAGCGTGGCAGGAGAAGCCTCACTCCAAATGAGTTCCTGAGGAAGTTTCCAAGCAGGAGGCACTCTGGCTCCCCAAGCTCCAGAGTCCTGCTTACGACTTCCCTGTGGCAACAGAGTGGGTGCCAAGGGCATGTGGGTTGGAGGGTGCTCAGAAGCCACAGGCGAGGCTTTGGGCACCCAGTGTTCTCTGATGGAAAACACTGCAGGCCCGAGCATCCATGAACTCCTCCAAGGCTTTGCAGTGGGATAGCTGTCCATAGCAGATGGCTCCCTGCCAAGTGCTGCAGGCCTTTCTGGAGGGCTAAGCTGGAGCTTCCTTGCAGGCTGCTGGGCCAGGGGCATGTGTCCCCTGGGCCAGAAGGCTGCAGGAGGAGCTCCTAGCTAGGGGAGAGCAAGCACGTTGTTTCCTTGGCCTACACTGGCCTGTGAACACAGAGGCCAGCCAGCAGTGATGACAGCACAGGCAGCAAGGGGGTGTGGCAGGCAGCTAAGAGGCGGCAGGAGTCCCACTTGAAAGTGGGCTCATGACTGTTTGGTGCTCAGGCCCCAGTGCTCACGTGCACACACCGCCTCTGGACCTGCAGCTTCCCAGCAGTGCAAGAGACACACAGGCACCACCCTGGGGCCTTCTCGAATGAACTGTGCTCCATCGAGGTCCTGCTGGCTGGCAGTGGCCAAGGCCAGCACAGGCCCTCGGGAGGCCTGGCTGAGCCTGGGATGGGTCCGGACCTAGCAGTGCCCAGGGCAAGCCTGGGACTGCAGGCCAGGCTGCAGGCTCATTCCAGTTTGGGCCTGGTACGCAGAGCCTTCAGCTAGGACGTGCAGGGGGAAGGCTCAGCACAGTGGCTTTGGCCTGCAATCCACGTTCCTCCCTCGGGCCGCCCTGCCTGGCAGACCCACACTCCCTAGAAGTGTGTTCCTGAGGCAGTTGGACAGTTGGGGAGGTGGAGGCTCTCCCAACATGGGAGGCCTGCCCAGAACATGGCTGTGTGTCCAAAGAGGATTCCCTGCACCTCTGGCGCTGGGCAGAGATTTTCTGCACACAGGAGACCCTTGGCACACACAGTGTTTCCCCATGGAAAGCAGTGTGAGAAAGAGCCCCCGCCAGGGAAGCATGGCACTCGCCCATCGAAGCCCTCCATGCAGCAGGCTGTCATGGACTCGGCTGCAGGCCTTTGTGGCTGGAGAGACTGCAGCTCCTCTGGAGGCTCTGGGTCCATTTGCACTCCCCTTGGAGGAAACGAGGTTGTGGGATGAGGTCCTTGCCCACAATGGCACTCAGCCTGCTCCATTCGATGAGACGCACGTGTGGTGAGAGAGGCTTGTCAGCCCAGAAGCAAGCAGGGCAGCCAGGGAGGGGATCTGCATGCAGCTTGGAAGCCCTAGACTGCTGCCTCCCACCCAGGGAATGCCGGCTCTGCCCATCAGGCCCCATTCCCAAGTGGGCACCCAGCTTCAGCATCTGCCCTTTCCCAGCCATGGAACCATTCCCAGGCCACACCCTGAGCCCTGCCAAGGGTGACCTTGGCTCCCCGGGTGGGCTGAATGGCACGACTGTGTTAGGGGAGAGAAGGCCCAGGAGGCCTTCAGGGAACTGCCACCACATAGCAGTGCTCAGGAAAAGGCACTCTGCTTTCTGTAGGCTGGATGCACACTCGAGGTTTGGCTTGAGGCAGAGAGAGCTCAGCTAGGCGATTCCAGGCTGAAGGCAAAGCAGAGAGTTTTTTGGTGGAGCGATGGCACCATCTGCTGGCCAGCAAGCGTGGCAGGAGAAGCCTCACTCCAAATGAGTTCCTGAGGAAGTTTCCAAGCAGGAGGCACTCTGGCTCCCCAAGCTCCAGAGTCCTGCTTACGACTTCCCTGTGGCAACAGAGTGGGTGCCAAGGGCATGTGGGTTGGAGGGTGCTCAGAAGCCACAGGCGAGGCTTTGGGCACCCAGTGTTCTCTGATGGAAAACACTGCAGGCCCGAGCATCCATGAACTCCTCCAAGGCTTTGCAGTGGGATAGCTGTCCATAGCAGATGGCTCCCTGCCAAGTGCTGCAGGCCTTTCTGGAGGGCTAAGCTGGAGCTTCCTTGCAGGCTGCTGGGCCAGGGGCATGTGTCCCCTGGGCCAGAAGGCTGCAGGAGGAGCTCCTAGCTAGGGGAGAGCAAGCACGTTGTTTCCTTGGCCTACGCTGGCCTGTGAACACAGAGGCCAGCCAGCAGTGATGACAGCACAGGCAGCAAGGGGGTGTGGCAGGCAGCTAAGAGGCGGCAGGAGTCCCACTTGAAAGTGGGCTCATGACTGTTTGGTGCTCAGGCCCCAGTGCTCACGTGCACACACCGCCTCTGGACCTGCAGCTTCCCAGCAGTGCAAGAGACACACAGGCACCACCCTGGGGCCTTCTCGAATGAACTGTGCTCCATTGAGGTCCTGCTGGCTGGCAGTGGCCAAGGCCAGCACAGGCCCTCGGGAGGCCTGGCTGAGCCTGGGATGGGTCCGGACCTAGCAGTGCCCAGGGCAAGCCTGGGACTGCAGGCCAGGCTGCAGGCTCATTCCAGTTTGGGCCTGGTACGCAGAGCCTTCGGCTAGGACGTGCAGGGGGAAGGCTCAGCACAGTGGCTTTGGCCTGCAATCCACGTTCCTCCCTCGGGCCGCCCTGCCTGGCAGACCCACACTCCCTAGAAGTGTGTTCCTGAGGCAGTTGGACAGTTGGGGAGGTGGAGGCTCTCCCAACATGGGAGGCCTGCCCAGAACATGGCTGTGTGTCCAAAGAGGATTCCCTGCACCTCTGGCGCTGGGCAGAGATTTTCTGCACACAGGAGACCCTTGGCACACACAGTGTTTCCCCATGGAAAGCAGTGTGAGAAAGAGCCCCCGCCAGGGAAGCATGGCACTCGCCCATCGAAGCCCTCCATGCAGCAGGCTGTCATGGACTCGGCTGCAGGCCTTTGTGGCTGGAGAGACTGCAGCTCCTCTGGAGGCTCTGGGTCCATTTGCACTCCCCTTGGAGGAAACGAGGTTGTGGGATGAGGTCCTTGCCCACAATGGCACTCAGCCTGCTCCATTTGATGAGACGCACGTGTGGTGAGAGAGGCTTGTCAGCCCAGAAGCAAGCAGGGCAGCCAGGGAGGGGATCTGCATGCAGCTTGGAAGCCCTAGACTGCTGCCTCCCACCCAGGGAATGCCGGCTCTGCCCATCAGGCCCCATTCCCAAGTGGGCACCCAGCTTCAGCATCTGCCCTTTCCCAGCCATGGAACCATTCCCAGGCCACACCCTGAGCCCTGCCAAGGGTGACCTTGGCTCCCCGGGTGGGCTGAATGGCACGACTGTGTTAGGGGAGAGAAGGCCCAGGAGGCCTTCAGGGAACTGCCACCACATAGCAGTGCTCAGGAAAAGGCACTCTGCTTTCTGTAGGCTGGATGCACACTCGAGGTTTGGCTTGAGGCAGAGAGAGCTCAGCTAGGCGATTCCAGGCTGAAGGCAAAGCAGAGAGTTTTTTGGTGGAGCGATGGCACCATCTGCTGGCCAGCAAGCGTGGCAGGAGAAGCCTCACTCCAAATGAGTTCCTGAGGAAGTTTCCAAGCAGGAGGCACTCTGGCTCCCCAAGCTCCAGAGTCCTGCTTACGACTTCCCTGTGGCAACAGAGTGGGTGCCAAGGGCATGTGGGTTGGAGGGTGCTCAGAAGCCACAGGCGAGGCTTTGGGCACCCAGTGTTCTCTGATGGAAAACACTGCAGGCCCGAGCATCCATGAACTCCTCCAAGGCTTTGCAGTGGGATAGCTGTCCATAGCAGATGGCTCCCTGCCAAGTGCTGCAGGCCTTTCTGGAGGGCTAAGCTGGAGCTTCCTTGCAGGCTGCTGGGCCAGGGGCATGTGTCCCCTGGGCCAGAAGGCTGCAGGAGGAGCTCCTAGCTAGGGGAGAGCAAGCACGTTGTTTCCTTGGCCTACACTGGCCTGTGAACACAGAGGCCAGCCAGCAGTGATGACAGCACAGGCAGCAAGGGGGTGTGGCAGGCACCGAAGAGGCGGCAGGAGTCCCACTTGAAAGTGGGCTCATGACTGTTTGATGCTCAGGCCCCAGTGCTCACGTGCACACACCGCCTCTGGACCTGCAGCTTCCCAGCAGTGCAAGAGACACACAGGCACCACCCTGGGGCCTTCTCGAATGAACTGTGCTGCGTTGAGGTCCTGCTGGCTGGCAGTGGCCAAGGCCAGCACAGGCCCTCGGGAGGCCTGGCTGAGCCTGGGATGGGTCCGGACCTAGCAGTGCCCAGGGCAAGCCTGGGACTGCAGGCCAGGCTGCAGGCTCATTCCAGTTTGGGCCTGGTACGCAGAGCCTTCGGCTAGGACGTGCAGGGGGAAGGCTCAGCACAGTGGCTTTGGCCTGCAATCCACGTTCCTCCCTCGGGCCGCCCTGCCTGGCAGACCCACACTCCCTAGAAGTGTGTTCCTGAGGCAGTTGGGCAGTTGGGGAGGTGGAGGCTCTCCCAACATGGGAGGCCTGCCCAGAACATGGCTGTGTGTCCAAAGAGGATTCCCTGCACCTCTGGTGCTGGGCAGAGATTTTCTGCACACAGGAGACCCTTGGCACACACACTGTTTCCCCATGGAAAGCAGTGTGAGAAAGAGCCCCCGCCAGGGAAGCATGGCACTCGCCCATCGAAGCCCTCCATGCAGCAGGCTGTCATGGACTCGGCTGCAGGCCTTTGTGGCTGGAGAGACTGCAGCTCCTCTGGAGGCTCTGGGTCCATTTGCACTCCCCTTGGAGGAAACGAGGTTGTGGGATGAGGTCCTTGCCCACAATGGCACTCAGCCTGCTCCATTCGATGAGACGCACGTGTGGTGAGAGAGGCTTGTCAGCCCAGAAGCAAGCAGGGCAGCCAGGGAGGGGATCTGCATGCAGCTTGGAAGCCCTAGACTGCTGCCTCCCACCCAGGGAATGCCGGCTCTGCCCATCAGGCCCCATTCCCAAGTGGGCACCCAGCTTCAGCATCTGCCCTTTCCCAGCCATGGAACCATTCCCAGGCCACACCCTGAGCCCTGCCAACGGTGACCTTGGCTCCCCAGGTGGGCTGAATGGCACGATTGTGTTAGGGGAGAGAAGGCCCAGGAGGCCTTCAGGGAACTGCCACCACATAGCAGTGCTCAGGAAAAGGCACTCTGCTTTCTGTAGGCTGGATGCACACTCGAGTTTTGGCTTGAGGCAGAGAGAGCTCAGCTAGGCGATTCCAGGCTGAAGGCAAAGCAGAGAGTTTTTTGGTGGAGCGATGGCACCATCTGCTGACCAGCAAGCGTGGCAGGAGAAGCCTCACTCCAAATGAGTTCCTGAGGAAGTTTCCAAGCAGGAGGCACTCTGGCTCCCCAAGCTCCAGAGTCCTGCTTACGACTTCCCTGTGGCAACAGAGTGGGTGCCAAGGGCATGTGGGTTGGAGGGTGCTCAGAAGCCACAGGCGAGGCTTTGGGCACCCAGTGTTCTCTGATGGAAAACACTGCAGGCCCGAGCATCCATGAACTCCTCCAAGGCTTTGCAGTGGGATAGCTGTCCATAGCAGATGGCTCCCTGCCAAGTGCTGCAGGCCTTTCTGGAGGGCTAAGCTGGAGCTTCCTTGCAGGCTGCTGGGCCAGGGGCATGTGTCCCCTGGGCCAGAAGGCTGCAGGAGGAGCTCCTAGCTAGGGGAGAGCAAGCACGTTGTTTCCTTGGCCTACACTGGCCTGTGAACACAGAGGCCAGCCAGCAGTGATGACAGCACAGGCAGCAAGGGGGTGTGGCAGGCAGCAAAGAGGCGGCAGGAGTCCCACTTGAAAGTGGGCTCATGACTGTTTGGTGCTCAGGCCCCAGTGCTCACGTGCACACACCGCCTCTGGACCTGCAGCTTCCCAGCAGTGCAAGAGACACACAGGCACCACCCTGGGGCCTTCTCGAATGAACTGTGCTCCATCGAGGTCCTGCTGGCTGGCAGTGGCCAAGGCCAGCACAGGCCCTCGGGAGGCCTGGCTGAGCCTGGGATGGGTCCGGACCTAGCAGTGCCCAGGGCAAGCCTGGGACTGCAGGCCAGGCTGCAGGCTCATTCCAGTTTGGGCCTGGTACGCAGAGCCTTCAGCTAGGACGTGCAGGGGGAAGGCTCAGCACAGTGGCTTTGGCCTGCAATCCATGTTCCTCCCTCGGGTCGCCCTGCCTGGCAGACCCACACTCCCTAGAAGTGTGTTCCTGAGGCAGTTGGACAGTTGGGGAGGTGGAGGCTCTCCCAACATGGGAGGCCTGCCCAGAACATGGCTGTGTGTCCAAAGAGGATTCCCTGCACCTCTGGCGCTGGGCAGAGATTTTCTGCACACAGGAGACCCTTGGCACACACAGTGTTTCCCCATGGAAAGCAGTGTGAGAAAGAGCCCCCGCCAGGGAAGCATGGCACTCGCCCATCGAAGCCCTCCATGCAGCAGGCTGTCATGGACTCGGCTGCAGGCCTTTGTGGCTGGAGAGACTGCAGCTCCTCTGGAGGCTCTGGGTCCATTTGCACTCCCCTTGGAGGAAACGAGGTTGTGGGATGAGGTCCTTGCCCACAATGGCACTCAGCCTGCTCCATTCGATGAGACGCACGTGTGGTGAGAGAGGCTTGTCAGCCCAGAAGCAAGCAGGGCAGCCAGGGAGGGGATCTGCATGCAGCTTGGAAGCCCTAGACTCCTGCCTCCCACCCAGAGAATGCCGGCTCTGCCCATCAGGCCCCATTCCCAAGTGGGCACCCAGCTTCAGCATCTGCCCTTTCCCAGCCATGGAACCATTCTCAGGCCACACCCTGAGCCCTGCCAAGGGTGACCTTGGCTCCCCGGGTGGGCTGAATGGCACGACTGTGTTAGGGGAGAGAAGGCCCAGGAGGCCTTCAGGGAACTGCCACCACATAGCAGTGCTCAGGAAAAGGCACTCTGCTTTCTGTAGGCTGGATGCACACTCGAGTTTTGGCTTGAGGCAGAGAGAGCTCAGCTAGGCGATTCCAGGCTGAAGGCAAAGCAGAGAGTTTTTTGGTGGAGCGATGGCACCATCTGCTGGCCAGCAAGCGTGGCAGGAGAAGCCTCACTCCAAATGAGTTCCTGAGGAAGTTTCCAAGCAGGAGGCACTCTGGCTCCCCAAGCTCCAGAGTCCTGCTTACGACTTCCCTGTGGCAACAGAGTGGGTGCCAAGGGCATGTGGGTTGGAGGGTGCTCAGAAGCCACAGGCGAGGCTTTGGGCACCCAGTGTTCTCTGATGGAAAACACTGCAGGCCCGAGCATCCATGAACTCCTCCAAGGCTTTGCAGAGGGATAGCTGTCCATAGCAGATGGCTCCCTGCCAAGTGCTGCAGGCCTTTCTGGAGGGCTAAGCTGGAGCTTCCTTGCAGGCTGCTGGGCCAGGGGCATGTGTCCCCTGGGCCAGAAGGCTGCAGGAGGAGCTCCTAGCTAGGGGAGAGCAAGCACGTTGTTTCCTTGGCCTACACTGGCCTGTGAACACAGAGGCCAGCCAGCAGTGATGACAGCACAGGCAGCAAGGGGGTGTGGCAGGCAGCAAAGAGGCGGCAGGAGTCCCACTTGAAAGTGGGCTCATGACTGTTTGGTGCTCAGGCCCCAGTGCTCACGTGCACACACCGCCTCTGGACCTGCAGCTTCCCAGCAGTGCAAGAGACACACAGGCACCACCCTGGGGCCTTCTCGAATGAACTGTGCTCCATCGAGGTCCTGCTGGCTGGCAGTGGCCAAGGCCAGCACAGGCCCTCGGGAGGCCTGGCTGAGCCTGGGATGGGTCCGGACCTAGCAGTGCCCAGGGCAAGCCTGGGACTGCAGGCCAGGCTGCAGGCTCATTCCAGTTTGGGCCTGGTACGCAGAGCCTTCAGCTAGGACGTGCAGGGGGAAGGCTCAGCACAGTGGCTTTGGCCTGCAATCCATGTTCCTCCCTCGGGTCGCCCTGCCTGGCAGACCCACACTCCCTAGAAGTGTGTTCCTGAGGCAGTTGGACAGTTGGGGAGGTGGAGGCTCTCCCAACATGGGAGGCCTGCCCAGAACATGGCTGTGTGTCCAAAGAGGATTCCCTGCACCTCTGGCGCTGGGCAGAGATTTTCTGCACACAGGAGACCCTTGGCACACACAGTGTTTCCCCATGGAAAGCAGTGTGAGAAAGAGCCCCCGCCAGGGAAGCATGGCA
This sequence comes from Hippopotamus amphibius kiboko, assembly GCF_030028045.1. Classification (NCBI taxonomy): domain Eukaryota; kingdom Metazoa; phylum Chordata; class Mammalia; order Artiodactyla; family Hippopotamidae; genus Hippopotamus; species Hippopotamus amphibius. The sequence continues at coordinate 124,057,818 of NC_080186.1, read as the reverse complement.
CTCGCCCATCGAAGCCCTCCATGCAGCAGGCTGTCATGGACTCGGCTGCAGGCCTTTGTGGCTGGAGAGACTGCAGCTCCTCTGGAGGCTCTGGGTCCATTTGCACTCCCCTTGGAGGAAACGAGGTTGTGGGATGAGGTCCTTGCCCACAATGGCACTCAGCCTGCTCCATTCGATGAGACGCACGTGTGGTGAGAGAGGCTTGTCAGCCCAGAAGCAAGCAGGGCAGCCAGGGAGGGGATCTGCATGCAGCTTGGAAGCCCTAGACTCCTGCCTCCCACCCAGAGAATGCCGGCTCTGCCCATCAGGCCCCATTCCCAAGTGGGCACCCAGCTTCAGCATCTGCCCTTTCCCAGCCATGGAACCATTCTCAGGCCACACCCTGAGCCCTGCCAAGGGTGACCTTGGCTCCCCGGGTGGGCTGAATGGCACGACTGTGTTAGGGGAGAGAAGGCCCAGGAGGCCTTCAGGGAACTGCCACCACATAGCAGTGCTCAGGAAAAGGCACTCTGCTTTCTGTAGGCTGGATGCACACTCGAGTTTTGGCTTGAGGCAGAGAGAGCTCAGCTAGGCGATTCCAGGCTGAAGGCAAAGCAGAGAGTTTTTTGGTGGAGCGATGGCACCATCTGCTGGCCAGCAAGCGTGGCAGGAGAAGCCTCACTCCAAATGAGTTCCTGAGGAAGTTTCCAAGCAGGAGGCACTCTGGCTCCCCAAGCTCCAGAGTCCTGCTTACGACTTCCCTGTGGCAACAGAGTGGGTGCCAAGGGCATGTGGGTTGGAGGGTGCTCAGAAGCCACAGGCGAGGCTTTGGGCACCCAGTGTTCTCTGATGGAAAACACTGCAGGCCCGAGCATCCATGAACTCCTCCAAGGCTTTGCAGAGGGATAGCTGTCCATAGCAGATGGCTCCCTGCCAAGTGCTGCAGGCCTTTCTGGAGGGCTAAGCTGGAGCTTCCTTGCAGGCTGCTGGGCCAGGGGCATGTGTCCCCTGGGCCAGAAGGCTGCAGGAGGAGCTCCTAGCTAGGGGAGAGCAAGCACGTTGTTTCCTTGGCCTACACTGGCCTGTGAACACAGAGGCCAGCCAGCAGTGATGACAGCACAGGCAGCAAGGGGGTGTGGCAGGCAGCTAAGAGGCGGCAGGAGTCCCACTTGAAAGTGGGCTCAAGACTGTTTGGTGCTCAGGCCCCAGTGCTCACGTGCACACACAGCCTCTGGACCTGCAGCTTCCCAGCAGTGCAAGAGACACACAGGCACCACCCTGGGGCCTTCTCGAATGAACTGTGCTCCATCGAGGTCCTGCTGGCTGGCAGTGGCCAAGGCCAGCACAGGCCCTCGGGAGGCCTGGCTGAGCCTGGGATGGGTCCGGACCTAGCAGTGCCCAGGGCAAGCCTGGGACTGCAGGCCAGGCTGCAGGCTCATTCCAGTTTGGGCCTGGTACGCAGAGCCTTCAGCTAGGACGTGCAGGGGGAAGGCTCAGCACAGTGGCTTTGGCCTGCAATCCATGTTCCTCCCTCGGGCCGCCCTGCCTGGCAGACCCACACTCCCTAGAAGTGTGTTCCTGAGGCAGTTGGACAGTTGGGGAGGTGGAGGCTCTCCCAACATGGGAGGCCTGCCCAGAACATGGCTGTGTGTCCAAAGAGGATTCCCTGCACCTCTGGCGCTGGGCAGAGATTTTCTGCACACAGGAGACCCTTGGCACACACAGTGTTTCCCCATGGAAAGCAGTGTGAGAAAGAGCCCCCGCCAGGGAAGCATGGCACTCGCCCATCGAAGCCCTCCATGCAGCAGGCTGTCATGGACTCGGCTGCAGGCCTTTGTGGCTGGAGAGACTGCAGCTCCTCTGGAGGCTCTGGGTCCATTTGCACTCCCCTTGGAGGAAACGAGGTTGTGGGATGAGGTCCTTGCCCACAATGGCACTCAGCCTGCTCCATTCGATGAGACGCACGTGTGGTGAGAGAGGCTTGTCAGCCCAGAAGCAAGCAGGGCAGCCAGGGAGGGGATCTGCATGCAGCTTGGAAGCCCTAGACTCCTGCCTCCCACCCAGAGAATGCCGGCTCTGCCCATCAGGCCCCATTCCCAAGTGGGCACCCAGCTTCAGCATCTGCCCTTTCCCAGCCATGGAACCATTCTCAGGCCACACCCTGAGCCCTGCCAAGGGTGACCTTGGCTCCCCGGGTGGGCTGAATGGCACGACTGTGTTAGGGGAGAGAAGGCCCAGGAGGCCTTCAGGGAACTGCCACCACATAGCAGTGCTCAGGAAAAGGCACTCTGCTTTCTGTAGGCTGGATGCACACTCGAGTTTTGGCTTGAGGCAGAGAGAGCTCAGCTAGGCGATTCCAGGCTGAAGGCAAAGCAGAGAGTTTTTTGGTGGAGCGATGGCACCATCTGCTGGCCAGCAAGCGTGGCAGGAGAAGCCTCACTCCAAATGAGTTCCTGAGGAAGTTTCCAAGCAGGAGGCACTCTGGCTCCCCAAGCTCCAGAGTCCTGCTTACGACTTCCCTGTGGCAACAGAGTGGGTGCCAAGGGCATGTGGGTTGGAGGGTGCTCAGAAGCCACAGGCGAGGCTTTGGGCACCCAGTGTTCTCTGATGGAAAACACTGCAGGCCCGAGCATCCATGAACTCCTCCAAGGCTTTGCAGAGGGATAGCTGTCCATAGCAGATGGCTCCCTGCCAAGTGCTGCAGGCCTTTCTGGAGGGCTAAGCTGGAGCTTCCTTGCAGGCTGCTGGGCCAGGGGCATGTGTCCCCTGGGCCAGAAGGCTGCAGGAGGAGCTCCTAGCTAGGGGAGAGCAAGCACGTTGTTTCCTTGGCCTACACTGGCCTGTGAACACAGAGGCCAGCCAGCAGTGATGACAGCACAGGCAGCAAGGGGGTGTGGCAGGCAGCTAAGAGGCGGCAGGAGTCCCACTTGAAAGTGGGCTCAAGACTGTTTGGTGCTCAGGCCCCAGTGCTCACGTGCACACACAGCCTCTGGACCTGCAGCTTCCCAGCAGTGCAAGAGACACACAGGCACCACCCTGGGGCCTTCTCGAATGAACTGTGCTCCATCGAGGTCCTGCTGGCTGGCAGTGGCCAAGGCCAGCACAGGCCCTCGGGAGGCCTGGCTGAGCCTGGGATGGGTCCGGACCTAGCAGTGCCCAGGGCAAGCCTGGGACTGCAGGCCAGGCTGCAGGCTCATTCCAGTTTGGGCCTGGTACGCAGAGCCTTCAGCTAGGACGTGCAGGGGGAAGGCTCAGCACAGTGGCTTTGGCCTGCAATCCATGTTCCTCCCTCGGGCCGCCCTGCCTGGCAGACCCACACTCCCTAGAAGTGTGTTCCTGAGGCAGTTGGACAGTTGGGGAGGTGGAGGCTCTCCCAACATGGGAGGCCTGCCCAGAACATGGCTGTGTGTCCAAAGAGGATTCCCTGCACCTCTGGCGCTGGGCAGAGATTTTCTGCACACAGGAGACCCTTGGCACACACAGTGTTTCCCCATGGAAAGCAGTGTGAGAAAGAGCCCCCGCCAGGGAAGCATGGCACTCGCCCATCGAAGCCCTCCATGCAGCAGGCTGTCATGGACTCGGCTGCAGGCCTTTGTGGCTGGAGAGACTGCAGCTCCTCTGGAGGCTCTGGGTCCATTTGCACTCCCCTTGGAGGAAACGAGGTTGTGGGATGAGGTCCTTGCCCACAATGGCACTCAGCCTGCTCCATTCGATGAGACGCACGTGTGGTGAGAGAGGCTTGTCAGCCCAGAAGCAAGCAGGGCAGCCAGGGAGGGGATCTGCATGCAGCTTGGAAGCCCTAGACTCCTGCCTCCCACCCAGAGAATGCCGGCTCTGCCCATCAGGCCCCATTCCCAAGTGGGCACCCAGCTTCAGCATCTGCCCTTTCCCAGCCATGGAACCATTCTCAGGCCACACCCTGAGCCCTGCCAAGGGTGACCTTGGCTCCCCGGGTGGGCTGAATGGCACGACTGTGTTAGGGGAGAGAAGGCCCAGGAGGCCTTCAGGGAACTGCCACCACATAGCAGTGCTCAGGAAAAGGCACTCTGCTTTCTGTAGGCTGGATGCACACTCGAGTTTTGGCTTGAGGCAGAGAGAGCTCAGCTAGGCGATTCCAGGCTGAAGGCAAAGCAGAGAGTTTTTTGGTGGAGCGATGGCACCATCTGCTGGCCAGCAAGCGTGGCAGGAGAAGCCTCACTCCAAATGAGTTCCTGAGGAAGTTTCCAAGCAGGAGGCACTCTGGCTCCCCAAGCTCCAGAGTCCTGCTTACGACTTCCCTGTGGCAACAGAGTGGGTGCCAAGGGCATGTGGGTTGGAGGGTGCTCAGAAGCCACAGGCGAGGCTTTGGGCACCCAGTGTTCTCTGATGGAAAACACTGCAGGCCCGAGCATCCATGAACTCCTCCAAGGCTTTGCAGTGGGATAGCTGTCCATAGCAGATGGCTCCCTGCCAAGTGCTGCAGGCCTTTCTGGAGGGCTAAGCTGGAGCTTCCTTGCAGGCTGCTGGGCCAGGGGCATGTGTCCCCTGGGCCAGAAGGCTGCAGGAGGAGCTCCTAGCTAGGGGAGAGCAAGCACGTTGTTTCCTTGGCCTACACTGGCCTGTGAACACAGAGGCCAGCCAGCAGTGATGACAGCACAGGCAGCAAGGGGGTGTGGCAGGCAGCAAAGAGGCGGCAGGAGTCCCACTTGAAAGTGGGCTCATGACTGTTTGGTGCTCAGGCCCCAGTGCTCACGTGCACACACCGCCTCTGGACCTGCAGCTTCCCAGCAGTGCAAGAGACACACAGGCACCACCCTGGGGCCTTCTCGAATGAACTGTGCTCCATTGAAGTCCTGCTGGCTGGCAGTGGCCAAGGCCAGCACAGGCCCTCGGGAGGCCTGGCTGAGCCTGGGATGGGTCCGGACCTAGCAGTGCCCGGGGCAAGCCTGGGACTGCAGGCCAGGCTGCAGGCTCATTCCAGTTTTGGCCTGGTACGCAGAGCCTTCAGCTAGGACGTGCAGGGGGAAGGCTCAGCACAGTGGCTTTGGCCTGCAATCCATGTTCCTCCCTCGGGCCGCCCTGCCTGGCAGACCCACACTCCCTAGAAGTGTGTTCCTGAGGCAGTTGGACAGTTGGGGAGGTGGAGGCTCTCCCAACATGGGAGGCCTGCCCAGAACATGGCTGTGTGTCCAAAGAGGATTCCCTGCACCTCTGGCGCTGGGCAGAGATTTTCTGCACACAGGAGACCCTTGGCACACACAGTGTTTCCCCATGGAAAGCAGTGTGAGAAAGAGCCCCCGCCAGGGAAGCATGGCACTCGCCCATCGAAGCCCTCCATGCAGCAGGCTGTCATGGACTCGGCTGCAGGCCTTTGTGGCTGGAGAGACTGCAGCTCCTCTGGAGGCTCTGGGTCCATTTGCACTCCCCTTGGAGGAAACGAGGTTGTGGGATGAGGTCCTTGCCCACAATGGCACTCAGCCTGCTCCATTCGATGAGACGCACGTGTGGTGAGAGAGGCTTGTCAGCCCAGAAGCAAGCAGGGCAGCCAGGGAGGGGATCTGCATGCAGCTTGGAAGCCCTAGACTCCTGCCTCCCACCCAGAGAATGCCGGCTCTGCCCATCAGGCCCCATTCCCAAGTGGGCACCCAGCTTCAGCATCTGCCCTTTCCCAGCCATGGAACCATTCTCAGGCCACACCCTGAGCCCTGCCAAGGGTGACCTTGGCTCCCCGGGTGGGCTGAATGGCACGACTGTGTTAGGGGAGAGAAGGCCCAGGAGGCCTTCAGGGAACTGCCACCACATAGCAGTGCTCAGGAAAAGGCACTCTGCTTTCTGTAGGCTGGATGCACACTCGAGTTTTGGCTTGAGGCAGAGAGAGCTCAGCTAGGCGATTCCAGGCTGAAGGCAAAGCAGAGAGTTTTTTGGTGGAGCGATGGCACCATCTGCTGGCCAGCAAGCGTGGCAGGAGAAGCCTCACTCCAAATGAGTTCCTGAGGAAGTTTCCAAGCAGGAGGCACTCTGGCTCCCCAAGCTCCAGAGTCCTGCTTACGACTTCCCTGTGGCAACAGAGTGGGTGCCAAGGGCATGTGGGTTGGAGGGTGCTCAGAAGCCACAGGCGAGGCTTTGGGCACCCAGTGTTCTCTGATGGAAAACACTGCAGGCCCGAGCATCCATGAACTCCTCCAAGGCTTTGCAGAGGGATAGCTGTCCATAGCAGATGGCTCCCTGCCAAGTGCTGCAGGCCTTTCTAGAGGGCTAAGCTGGAGCTTCCTTGCAGGCTGCTGGGCCAGGGGCATGTGTCCCCTGGGCCAGAAGGCTGCAGGAGGAGCTCCTAGCTAGGGGAGAGCAAGCACGTTGTTTCCTTGGCCTACACTGGCCTGTGAACACAGAGGCCAGCCAGCAGTGATGACAGCACAGGCAGCAAGGGGGTGTGGCAGGCAGCAAAGAGGCGGCAGGAGTCCCACTTGAAAGTGGGCTCATGACTGTTTGATGCTCAGGCCCCAGTGCTCACGTGCATACACCGCCTCTGGACCTGCAGCTTCCCAGCAGTGCAAGAGACACACAGGCACCACCCTGGGGCCTTCTCGAATGAACTGTGCTCCATCGAGGTCCTGCTGGCTGGCAGTGGCCAAGGCCAGCACAGGCCCTCGGGAGGCCTGGCTGAGGCTGGGATGGGTCCGGACCTAGCAGTGCCCAGGGCAAGCCTGGGACTGCAGGCCAGGCTGCAGGCTCATTCCAGTTTGGGCCTGGTACACAGAGCCTTCGGCTAGGACGTGCAGGGGGAAGGCTCAGCACAGTGGCTTTGGCCTGCAATCCACGTTCCTCCCTCGGGCCGCCCTGCCTGGCAGACCCACACTCCCTAGAAGTGTGTTCCTGAGGCAGTTGGACAGTTGGGGAGGTGGAGCTCTCCCAACATGGGAGGCCTGCCCAGAACATGGCTGTGTGTCCAAAGAGGATTCCCTGCACCTCTGGCGCTGGGCAGAGATTTTCTGCACACAGGAGACCCTTGGCACACACAGTGTTTCCCCATGGAAAGCAGTGTGAGAAAGAGCCCCCGCCAGGGAAGCATGGCACTCGCCCATCGAAGCCCTCCATGCAGCAGGCTGTCATGGACTCGGCTGCAGGCCTTTGTGGCTGGAGAGACTGCAGCTCCTCTGGAGGCTCTGGGTCCATTTGCACTCCCCTTGGAGGAAACGAGGTTGTGGGATGAGGTCCTTGCCCACAATGGCACTCAGCCTGCTCCATTCGATGAGACGCACGTGTGGTGAGAGAGGCTTGTCAGCCCAGAAGCAAGCAGGGCAGCCAGGGAGGGGATCTGCATGCAGCTTGGAAGCCCTAGACTCCTGCTTCCCACCCAGAGAATGCCGGCTCTGCCCATCAGGCCCCATTCCCAAGTGGGCACCCAGCTTCAGCATCTGCCCTTTCCCAGCCATGGAACCATTCCCAGGCCACACCCTGAGCCCTGCCAAGGGTGACCTTGGCTCCCCGGGTGGGCTGAATGGCACGACTGTGTTAGGGGAGAGAAGGCCCAGGAGGCCTTCAGGGAACTGCCACCACATAGCAGTGCTCAGGAAAAGGCACTCTGCTTTCTGTAGGCTGGATGCACACTCGAGTTTTGGCTTGAGGCAGAGAGAGCTCAGCTAGGCGATTCCAGGCTGAAGGCAAAGCAGAGAGTTTTTTGGTGGAGCGATGGCACCATCTGCTGGCCAGCAAGCGTGGCAGGAGAAGCCTCACTCCAAATGAGTTCCTGAGGAAGTTTCCAAGCAGGAGGCACTCTGGCTCCCCAAGCTCCAGAGTCCTGCTTACGACTTCCCTGTGGCAACAGAGTGGGTGCCAAGGGCATGTGGGTTGGAGGGTGCTCAGAAGCCACAGGCGAGGCTTTGGGCACCCAGTGTTCTCTGATGGAAAACACTGCAGGCCCGAGCATCCATGAACTCCTCCAAGGCTTTGCAGAGGGATAGCTGTCCATAGCAGATGGCTCCCTGCCAAGTGCTGCAGGCCTTTCTGGAGGGCTAAGCTGGAGCTTCCTTGCAGGCTGCTGGGCCAGGGGCATGTGTCCCCTGGGCCAGAAGGCTGCAGGAGGAGCTCCTAGCTAGGGGAGAGCAAGCACGTTGTTTCCTTGGCCTACACTGGCCTGTGAACACAGAGGCCAGCCAGCAGTGATGACAGCACAGGCAGCAAGGGGGTGTGGCAGGCAGCAAAGAGGCGGCAGGAGTCCCACTTGAAAGTGGGCTCATGACTGTTTGATGCTCAGGCCCCAGTGCTCACGTGCATACACCGCCTCTGGACCTGCAGCTTCCCAGCAGTGCAAGAGACACACAGGCACCACCCTGGGGCCTTCTCGAATGAACTGTGCTCCATCGAGGTCCTGCTGGCTGGCAGTGGCCAAGGCCAGCACAGGCCCTCGGGAGGCCTGGCTGAGGCTGGGATGGGTCCGGACCTAGCAGTGCCCAGGGCAAGCCTGGGACTGCAGGCCAGGCTGCAGGCTCATTCCAGTTTGGGCCTGGTACGCAGAGCCTTCGGCTAGGACGTGCAGGGGGAAGGCTCAGCACAGTGGCTTTGGCCTGCAATCCACGTTCCTCCCTCGGGCCGCCCTGCCTGGCAGACCCACACTCCCTAGAAGTGTGTTCCTGAGGCAGTTGGACAGTTGGGGAGGTGGAGCTCTCCCAACATGGGAGGCCTGCCCAGAACATGGCTGTGTGTCCAAAGAGGATTCCCTGCACCTCTGGCGCTGGGCAGAGATTTTCTGCACACAGGAGACCCTTGGCACACACAGTGTTTCCCCATGGAAAGCAGTGTGAGAAAGAGCCCCCGCCAGGGAAGCATGGCACTCGCCCATCGAAGCCCTCCATGCAGCAGGCTGTCATGGACTCGGCTGCAGGCCTTTGTGGCTGGAGAGACTGCAGCTCCTCTGGAGGCTCTGGGTCCATTTGCACTCCCCTTGGAGGAAACGAGGTTGTGGGATGAGGTCCTTGCCCACAATGGCACTCAGCCTGCTCCATTCGATGAGACGCACGTGTGGTGAGAGAGGCTTGTCAGCCCAGAAGCAAGCAGGGCAGCCAGGGAGGGGATCTGCATGCAGCTTGGAAGCCCTAGACTGCTGCCTCCCACCCAGGGAATGCCAGCTCTGCCCATCAGGCCCCATTCCCAAGTGGGCACCCAGCTTCAGCATCTGCCCTTTCCCAGCCATGGAACCATTCTCAGGCCACACCCTGAGCCCTGCCAAGGGTGACCTTGGCTCCCCGGGTGGGCTGAATGGCACGACTGTGTTAGGGGAGAGAAGGCCCAGGAGGCCTTCAGGGAACTGCCACCACATAGCAGTGCTCAGGAAAAGGCACTCTGCTTTCTGTAGGCTGGATGCACACTCGAGTTTTGGCTTGAGGCAGAGAGAGCTCAGCTAGGCGATTCCAGGCTGAAGGCAAAGCAGAGAGTTTTTTGGTGGAGCGATGGCACCATCTGCTGGCCAGCAAGCGTGGCAGGAGAAGCCTCACTCCAAATGAGTTCCTGAGGAAGTTTCCAAGCAGGAGGCACTCTGGCTCCCCAAGCTCCAGAGTCCTGCTTACGACTTCCCTGTGGCAACAGAGTGGGTGCCAAGGGCATGTGGGTTGGAGGGTGCTCAGAAGCCACAGGCGAGGCTTTGGGCACCCAGTGTTCTCTGATGGAAAACACTGCAGGCCCGAGCATCCATGAACTCCTCCAAGGCTTTGCAGTGGGATAGCTGTCCATAGCAGATGGCTCCCTGCCAAGTGCTGCAGGCCTTTCTGGAGGGCTAAGCTGGAGCTTCCTTGCAGGCTGCTGGGCCAGGGGCATGTGTCCCCTGGGCCAGAAGGCTGCAGGAGGAGCTCCTAGCTAGGGGAGAGCAAGCACGTTGTTTCCTTGGCCTACACTGGCCTGTGAACACAGAGGCCAGCCAGCAGTGATGACAGCACAGGCAGCAAGGGGGTGTGGCAGGCAGCAAAGAGGCGGCAGGAGTCCCACTTGAAAGTGGGCTCATGACTGTTTGGTGCTCAGGCCCCAGTGCTCACGTGCACACACCGCCTCTGGACCTGCAGCTTCCCAGCAGTGCAAGAGACACACAGGCACCACCCTGGGGCCTTCTCGAATGAACTGTGCTCCATTGAGGTCCTGCTGGCTGGCAGTGGCCAAGGCCAGCACAGGCCCTCGGGAGGCCTGGCTGAGCCTGGGATGGGTCCGGACCTAGCAGTGCCCGGGGCAAGCCTGGGACTGCAGGCCAGGCTGCAGGCTCATTCCAGTTTTGGCCTGGTACGCAGAGCCTTCAGCTAGGACGTGCAGGGGGAAGGCTCAGCACAGTGGCTTTGGCCTGCAATCCATGTTCCTCCCTCGGGCCGCCCTGCCTGGCAGACCCACACTCCCTAGAAGTGTGTTCCTGAGGCAGTTGGACAGTTGGGGAGGTGGAGGCTCTCCCAACATGGGAGGCCTGCCCAGAACATGGCTGTGTGTCCAAAGAGGATTCCCTGCACCTCTGGCGCTGGGCAGAGATTTTCTGCACACAGGAGACCCTTGGCACACACAGTGTTTCCCCATGGAAAGCAGTGTGAAAAAGAGCCCCCGCCAGGGAAGCATGGCACTCGCCCATCGAAGCCCTCCATGCAGCAGGCTGTCATGGACTCGGCTGCAGGCCTTTGTGGCTGGAGAGACTGCAGCTCCTCTGGAGGCTCTGGGTCCATTTGCACTCCCCTTGGAGGAAACGAGGTTGTGGGATGAGGTCCTTGCCCACAATGGCACTCAGCCTGCTCCATTCGATGAGACGCACGTGTGGTGAGAGAGGCTTGTCAGCCCAGAAGCAAGCAGGGCAGCCAGGGAGGGGATCTGCATGCAGCTTGGAAGCCCTAGACTCCTGCCTCCCACCCAGAGAATGCCGGCTCTGCCCATGAGGCCCCATTCACAAGTGGGCACCCAGCTTCAGCATCTGCCCTTTCCCAGCCATGGAACCATTCTCAGGCCACACCCTGAGCCCTGCCAAGGGTGACCTTGGCTCCCCGGGTGGGCTGAATGGCACGACTGTGTTAGGGGAGAGAAGGCCCAGGAGGCCTTCAGGGAACTGCCACCACATAGCAGTGCTCAGGAAAAGGCACTCTGCTTTCTGTAGGCTGGATGCACACTCGAGTTTTGGCTTGAGGCAGAGAGAGCTCAGCTAGGCGATTCCAGGCTGAAGGCAAAGCAGAGAGTTTTTTGGTGGAGCGATGGCACCATCTGCTGGCCAGCAAGCGTGGCAGGAGAAGCCTCACTCCAAATGAGTTCCTGAGGAAGTTTCCAAGCAGGAGGCACTCTGGCTCCCCAAGCTCCAGAGTCCTGCTTACGACTTCCCTGTGGCAACAGAGTGGGTGCCAAGGGCATGTGGGTTGGAGGGTGCTCAGAAGCCACAGGCGAGGCTTTGGGCACCCAGTGTTCTCTGATGGAAAACACGGCAGGCCCGAGCATCCATGAACTCCTCCAAGGCTTTGCAGAGGGATAGCTGTCCATAGCAGATGGCTCCCTGCCAAGTGCTGCAGGCCTTTCTGGAGGGCTAAGCTGGAGCTTCCTTGCAGGCTGCTGGGCCAGGGGCATGTGTCCCCTGGGCCAGAAGGCTGCAGGAGGAGCTCCTAGCTAGGGGAGAGCAAGCACGTTGTTTCCTTGGCCTACACTGGCCTGTGAACACAGAGGCCAGCCAGCAGTGATGACAGCACAGGCAGCAAGGGGGTGTGGCAGGCAGCGAAGAGGCGGCAGGAGTCCCACTTGAAAGTGGGCTCATGACTGTTTGGTGCTCAGGCCCCAGTGCTCACGTGCACACACAGCCTCTGGACCTGCAGCTTCCCAGCACTGCAAGAGACACACAGGCACCACCCTGGGGCCTTCTCGAATGAACTGTGCTCCATCGAGGTCCTGCTGGCTGGCAGTGCCAAGGCCAGCACAGGCCCTCGGGAGGCCTGGCTGAGCCTGGGATGGGTCCGGACCTAGCAGTGCCCAGGGCAAGCCTGGGACTGCAGGCCAGGCTGCAGGCTCATTCCAGTTTGGGCCTGGTACGCAGAGCCTTCAGCTAGGACGTGCAGGGGGAAGGCTCAGCACAGTGGCTTTGGCCTGCAATCCATGTTCCACCCTCGGGCCGCCCTGCCTGGCAGACCCACACTCCCTAGAAGTGTGTTCCTGAGGCAGTTGGACAGTTGGGGAGGTGGAGGCTCTCCCAACATGGGAGGCCTGCCCAGAACATGGCTGTGTGTCCAAAGAGGATTCCCTGCACCTCTGGCGCTGGGCAGAGATTTTCTGCACACAGGAGACCCTTGGCACACACAGTGTTTCCCCATGGAAAGCAGTGTGAGAAAGAGCCCCCGCCAGGGAAGCATGGCACTCGCCCATCGAAGCCCTCCATGCAGCAGGCTGTCATGGACTCGGCTGCAGGCCTTTGTGGCTGGAGAGACTGCAGCTCCTCTGGAGGCTCTGGGTCCATTTGCACTCCCCTTGGAGGAAACGAGGTTGTGGGATGAGGTCCTTGCCCACAATGGCACTCAGCCTGCTCCATTCGATGAGACGCACGTGTGGTGAGAGAGGCTTGTCAGCCCAGAAGCAAGCAGGGCAGCCAGGGAGGGGATCTGCATGCAGCTTGGAAGCCCTAGACTGCTGCCTCCCACCCAGGGAATGCCGGCTCTGCCCATCAGGCCCCATTCCCAAGTGGGCACCCAGCTTCAGCATCTGCCCTTTCCCAGCCATGGAACCATTCCCAGACCACACCCTGAGCCCTGCCAAGGGTGACCTTGGCTCCCCGGGTGGGCTGAATGGCACGACTGTGTTAGGGGAGAGAAGGCCCAGGAGGCCTTCAGGGAACTGCCACCACATAGCAGTTCTCAGGAAAAGGCACTCTGCTTTCTGTAGGCTGGATGCACACTCGAGGTTTGGCTTGAGGCACAGAGAGCTCAGCTAGGCGATTCCAGGCTGAAGGCAAAGCAGAGAGTTTTTTGGTGGAGCGATGGCACCATCTGCTGGCCAGCAAGCGTGGCAGGAGAAGCCTCACTCCAAATGAGTTCCTGAGGAAGTTTCCAAGCAGGAGGCACTCTGGCTCCCCAAGCTCCAGAGTCCTGCTTACGACTTCCCTGTGGCAACAGAGTGGGTGCCAAGGGCATGTGGGTTGGAGGGTGCTCAGAAGCCACAGGCGAGGCTTTGGGCACCCAGTGTTCTCTGATGGAAAACACTGCAGGCCCGAGCATCCATGAACTCCTCCAAGGCTTTGCAGAGGGATAGCTGTCCATAGCAGATGGCTCCCTGCCAAGTGCTGCAGGCCTTTCTGGAGGGCTAAGCTGGAGCTTCCTTGCAGGCTGCTGGGCCAGGGGCATGTGTCCCCTGGGCCAGAAGGCTGCAGGAGGAGCTCCTAGCTAGGGGAGAGCAAGCACGTTGTTTCCTTGGCCTACACTGGCCTGTGAACACAGAGGCCAGCCAGCAGTGATGACAGCACAGGCAGCAAGGGGGTGTGGCAGGCAGCAAAGAGGCGGCAGGAGTCCCACTTGAAAGTGGGCTCATGACTGTTTGATGCTCAGGCCCCAGTGCTCACGTGCATATACCGCCTCTGGACCTGCAGCTTCCCAGCAGTGCAAGAGACACACAGGCACCACCCTGGGGCCTTCTCGAATGAACTGTGCTCCATCGAGGTCCTGCTGGCTGGCAGTGGCCAAGGCCAGCACAGGCCCTCGGGAGGCCTGGCTGAGGCTGGGATGGGTCCGGACCTAGCAGTGCCCAGGGCAAGCCTGGGACTGCAGGCCAGGCTGCAGGCTCATTCCAGTTTGGGCCTGGTACGCAGAGCCTTCGGCTAGGACGTGCAGGGGGAAGGCTCAGCACAGTGGCTTTGGCCTGCAATCCACGTTCCTCCCTCGGGCCGCCCTGCCTGGCAGACCCACACTCCCTAGAAGTGTGTTCCTGAGGCAGTTGGACAGTTGGGGAGGTGGAGCTCTCCCAACATGGGAGGCCTGCCCAGAACATGGCTGTGTGTCCAAAGAGGATTCCCTGCACCTCTGGCGCTGGGCAGAGATTTTCTGCACACAGGAGACCCTTGGCACACACAGTGTTTCCCCATGGAAAGCAGTGTGAGAAAGAGCCCCCGCCAGGGAAGCATGGCACTCGCCCATCGAAGCCCTCCATGCAGCAGGCTGTCATGGACTCGGCTGCAGGCCTTTGTGGCTGGAGAGACTGCAGCTCCTCTGGAGGCTCTGGGTCCATTTGCACTCCCCTTGGAGGAAACGAGGTTGTGGGATGAGGTCCTTGCCCACAATGGCACTCAGCCTGCTCCATTCGATGAGACGCACGTGTGGTGAGAGAGGCTTGTCAGCCCAGAAGCAAGCAGGGCAGCCAGGGAGGGGATCTGCATGCAGCTTGGAAGCCCTAGACTGCTGCCTCCCACCCAGGGAATGCCAGCTCTGCCCATCAGGCCCCATTCCCAAGTGGGCACCCAGCTTCAGCATCTGCCCTTTCCCAGCCATGGAACCATTCTCAGGCCACACCCTGAGCCCTGCCAAGGGTGACCTTGGCTCCCCGGGTGGGCTGAATGGCACGACTGTGTTAGGGGAGAGAAGGCCCAGGAGGCCTTCAGGGAACTGCCACCACATAGCAGTGCTCAGGAAAAGGCACTCTGCTTTCTGTAGGCTGGATGCACACTCGAGTTTTGGCTTGAGGCAGAGAGAGCTCAGCTAGGCGATTCCAGGCTGAAGGCAAAGCAGAGAGTTTTTTGGTGGAGCGATGGCACCATCTGCTGGCCAGCAAGCGTGGCAGGAGAAGCCTCACTCCAAATGAGTTCCTGAGGAAGTTTCCAAGCAGGAGGCACTCTGGCTCCCCAAGCTCCAGAGTCCTGCTTACGACTTCCCTGTGGCAACAGAGTGGGTGCCAAGGGCATGTGGGTTGGAGGGTGCTCAGAAGCCACAGGCGAGGCTTTGGGCACCCAGTGTTCTCTGATGGAAAACACTGCAGGCCCGAGCATCCATGAACTCCTCCAAGGCTTTGCAGTGGGATAGCTGTCCATAGCAGATGGCTCCCTGCCAAGTGCTGCAGGCCTTTCTGGAGGGCTAAGCTGGAGCTTCCTTGCAGGCTGCTGGGCCAGGGGCATGTGTCCCCTGGGCCAGAAGGCTGCAGGAGGAGCTCCTAGCTAGGGGAGAGCAAGCACGTTGTTTCCTTGGCCTACACTGGCCTGTGAACACAGAGGCCAGCCAGCAGTGATGACAGCACAGGCAGCAAGGGGGTGTGGCAGGCAGCAAAGAGGCGGCAGGAGTCCCACTTGAAAGTGGGCTCATGACTGTTTGGTGCTCAGGCCCCAGTGCTCACGTGCACACACCGCCTCTGGACCTGCAGCTTCCCAGCAGTGCAAGAGACACACAGGCACCACCCTGGGGCCTTCTCGAATGAACTGTGCTCCATTGAGGTCCTGCTGGCTGGCAGTGGCCAAGGCCAGCACAGGCCCTCGGGAGGCCTGGCTGAGCCTGGGATGGGTCCGGACCTAGCAGTGCCCGGGGCAAGCCTGGGACTGCAGGCCAGGCTGCAGGCTCATTCCAGTTTTGGCCTGGTACGCAGAGCCTTCAGCTAGGACGTGCAGGGGGAAGGCTCAGCACAGTGGCTTTGGCCTGCAATCCATGTTCCTCCCTCGGGCCGCCCTGCCTGGCAGACCCACACTCCCTAGAAGTGTGTTCCTGAGGCAGTTGGACAGTTGGGGAGGTGGAGGCTCTCCCAACATGGGAGGCCTGCCCAGAACATGGCTGTGTGTCCAAAGAGGATTCCCTGCACCTCTGGCGCTGGGCAGAGATTTTCTGCACACAGGAGACCCTTGGCACACACAGTGTTTCCCCATGGAAAGCAGTGTGAAAAAGAGCCCCCGCCAGGGAAGCATGGCACTCGCCCATCGAAGCCCTCCATGCAGCAGGCTGTCATGGACTCGGCTGCAGGCCTTTGTGGCTGGAGAGACTGCAGCTCCTCTGGAGGCTCTGGGTCCATTTGCACTCCCCTTGGAGGAAACGAGGTTGTGGGATGAGGTCCTTGCCCACAATGGCACTCAGCCTGCTCCATTCGATGAGACGCACGTGTGGTGAGAGAGGCTTGTCAGCCCAGAAGCAAGCAGGGCAGCCAGGGAGGGGATCTGCATGCAGCTTG
This sequence comes from Hippopotamus amphibius kiboko, assembly GCF_030028045.1. Taxonomy (NCBI): domain Eukaryota; kingdom Metazoa; phylum Chordata; class Mammalia; order Artiodactyla; family Hippopotamidae; genus Hippopotamus; species Hippopotamus amphibius. The sequence goes on along the minus strand of NC_080186.1, from coordinate 124,041,744 downwards.
GAAGCCCTAGACTCCTGCCTCCCACCCAGAGAATGCCGGCTCTGCCCATGAGGCCCCATTCACAAGTGGGCACCCAGCTTCAGCATCTGCCCTTTCCCAGCCATGGAACCATTCTCAGGCCACACCCTGAGCCCTGCCAAGGGTGACCTTGGCTCCCCGGGTGGGCTGAATGGCACGACTGTGTTAGGGGAGAGAAGGCCCAGGAGGCCTTCAGGGAACTGCCACCACATAGCAGTGCTCAGGAAAAGGCACTCTGCTTTCTGTAGGCTGGATGCACACTCGAGTTTTGGCTTGAGGCAGAGAGAGCTCAGCTAGGCGATTCCAGGCTGAAGGCAAAGCAGAGAGTTTTTTGGTGGAGCGATGGCACCATCTGCTGGCCAGCAAGCGTGGCAGGAGAAGCCTCACTCCAAATGAGTTCCTGAGGAAGTTTCCAAGCAGGAGGCACTCTGGCTCCCCAAGCTCCAGAGTCCTGCTTACGACTTCCCTGTGGCAACAGAGTGGGTGCCAAGGGCATGTGGGTTGGAGGGTGCTCAGAAGCCACAGGCGAGGCTTTGGGCACCCAGTGTTCTCTGATGGAAAACACGGCAGGCCCGAGCATCCATGAACTCCTCCAAGGCTTTGCAGAGGGATAGCTGTCCATAGCAGATGGCTCCCTGCCAAGTGCTGCAGGCCTTTCTGGAGGGCTAAGCTGGAGCTTCCTTGCAGGCTGCTGGGCCAGGGGCATGTGTCCCCTGGGCCAGAAGGCTGCAGGAGGAGCTCCTAGCTAGGGGAGAGCAAGCACGTTGTTTCCTTGGCCTACACTGGCCTGTGAACACAGAGGCCAGCCAGCAGTGATGACAGCACAGGCAGCAAGGGGGTGTGGCAGGCAGCGAAGAGGCGGCAGGAGTCCCACTTGAAAGTGGGCTCATGACTGTTTGGTGCTCAGGCCCCAGTGCTCACGTGCACACACAGCCTCTGGACCTGCAGCTTCCCAGCAGTGCAAGAGACACACAGGCACCACCCTGGGGCCTTCTCGAATGAACTGTGCTCCATCGAGGTCCTGCTGGCTGGCAGTGCCAAGGCCAGCACAGGCCCTCGGGAGGCCTGGCTGAGCCTGGGATGGGTCCGGACCTAGCAGTGCCCAGGGCAAGCCTGGGACTGCAGGCCAGGCTGCAGGCTCATTCCAGTTTGGGCCTGGTACGCAGAGCCTTCAGCTAGGACGTGCAGGGGGAAGGCTCAGCACAGTGGCTTTGGCCTGCAATCCATGTTCCACCCTCGGGCCGCCCTGCCTGGCAGACCCACACTCCCTAGAAGTGTGTTCCTGAGGCAGTTGGACAGTTGGGGAGGTGGAGGCTCTCCCAACATGGGAGGCCTGCCCAGAACATGGCTGTGTGTCCAAAGAGGATTCCCTGCACCTCTGGCGCTGGGCAGAGATTTTCTGCACACAGGAGACCCTTGGCACACACAGTGTTTCCCCATGGAAAGCAGTGTGAGAAAGAGCCCCCGCCAGGGAAGCATGGCACTCGCCCATCGAAGCCCTCCATGCAGCAGGCTGTCATGGACTCGGCTGCAGGCCTTTGTGGCTGGAGAGACTGCAGCTCCTCTGGAGGCTCTGGGTCCATTTGCACTCCCCTTGGAGGAAACGAGGTTGTGGGATGAGGTCCTTGCCCACAATGGCACTCAGCCTGCTCCATTCGATGAGACGCACGTGTGGTGAGAGAGGCTTGTCAGCCCAGAAGCAAGCAGGGCAGCCAGGGAGGGGATCTGCATGCAGCTTGGAAGCCCTAGACTGCTGCCTCCCACCCAGGGAATGCCGGCTCTGCCCATCAGGCCCCATTCCCAAGTGGGCACCCAGCTTCAGCATCTGCCCTTTCCCAGCCATGGAACCATTCCCAGACCACACCCTGAGCCCTGCCAAGGGTGACCTTGGCTCCCCGGGCGGGCTGAATGGCACGACTGTGTTAGGGGAGAGAAGGCCCAGGAGGCCTTCAGGGAACTGCCACCACATAGCAGTTCTCAGGAAAAGGCACTCTGCTTTCTGTAGGCTGGATGCACACTCGAGGTTTGGCTTGAGGCACAGAGAGCTCAGCTAGGCGATTCCAGGCTGAAGGCAAAGCAGAGAGTTTTTTGGTGGAGCGATGGCACCATCTGCTGGCCAGCAAGCGTGGCAGGAGAAGCCTCACTCCAAATGAGTTCCTGAGGAAGTTTCCAAGCAGGAGGCACTCTGGCTCCCCAAGCTCCAGAGTCCTGCTTACGACTTCCCTGTGGCAACAGAGTGGGTGCCAAGGGCATGTGGGTTGGAGGGTGCTCAGAAGCCACAGGCGAGGCTTTGGGCACCCAGTGTTCTCTGATGGAAAACACGGCAGGCCCGAGCATCCATGAACTCCTCCAAGGCTTTGCAGAGGGATAGCTGTCCATAGCAGATGGCTCCCTGCCAAGTGCTGCAGGCCTTTCTGGAGGGCTAAGCTGGAGCTTCCTTGCAGGCTGCTGGGCCAGGGGCATGTGTCCCCTGGGCCAGAAGGCTGCAGGAGGAGCTCCTAGCTAGGGGAGAGCAAGCACGTTGTTTCCTTGGCCTACACTGGCCTGTGAACACAGAGGCCAGCCAGCAGTGATGACAGCACAGGCAGCAAGGGGGTGTGGCAGGCAGCTAAGAGGCGGCAGGAGTCCCACTTGAAAGTGGGCTCATGACTGTTTGGTGCTCAGGCCCCAGTGCTCACGTGCACACACCGCCTCTGGACCTGCAGCTTCCCAGCAGTGCAAGAGACACACAGGCACCACCCTGGGGCCTTCTCGAATGAACTGTGCTCCATCGAGGTCCTGCTGGCTGGCAGTGGCCAAGGCCAGCACAGGCCCTCGGGAGGCCTGGCTGAGCCTGGGATGGGTCCGGACCTAGCAGTGCCCAGGGCAAGCCTGGGACTGCAGGCCAGGCTGCAGGCTCATTCCAGTTTGGGCCTGGTACACAGAGCCTTCGGCTAGGACGTGCAGGGGGAAGGCTCAGCACAGTGGCTTTGGCCTGCCATCCACGTTCCTCCCTCGGGCCGCCCTGCCTGGCAGACCCACACTCCCTAGAAGTGTGTTCCTGAGGCAGTTGGACAGTTGGGGAGGTGGAGGCTCTCCCAACATGGGAGGCCTGCCCAGAACATGGCTGTGTGTCCAAAGAGGATTCCCTGCACCTCTGGCGCTGGGCAGAGATTTTCTGCACACAGGAGACCCTTGGCACACACAGTGTTTCCCCATGGAAAGCAGTGTGAGAAAGAGCCCCCGCCAGGGAAGCATGGCACTCGCCCATCGAAGCCCTCCATGCAGCAGGCTGTCATGGACTCGGCTGCAGGCCTTTGTGGCTGGAGAGACTGCAGCTCCTCTGGAGGCTCTGGGTCCATTTGCACTCCCCTTGGAGGAAACGAGGTTGTGGGATGAGGTCCTTGCCCACAATGGCACTCAGCCTGCTCCATTCGATGAGACGCACGTGTGGTGAGAGAGGCTTGTCAGCCCAGAAGCAAGCAGGGCAGCCAGGGAGGGGATCTGCATGCAGCTTGGAAGCCCTAGACTGCTGCCTCCCACCCAGGGAATGCCGGCTCTGCCCATCAGGCCCCATTCCCAAGTGGGCACCCAGCTTCAGCATCTGCCCTTTCCCAGCCATGGAACCATTCCCAGGCCACACCCTGAGCCCTGCCAAGGGTGACCTTGGCTCCCCGGGTGGGCTGAATGGCACGACTGTGTTAGGGGAGAGAAGGCCCAGGAGGCCTTCAGGGAACTGCCACCACATAGCAGTGCTCAGGAAAAGGCACTCTGCTTTCTGTAGGCTGGATGCACACTCGAGTTTTGGCTTGAGGCAGAGAGAGCTCAGCTAGGCGATTCCAGGCTGAAGGCAAAGCAGAGAGTTTTTTGGTGGAGCGATGGCACCATCTGCTGGCCAGCAAGCGTGGCAGGAGAAGCCTCACTCCAAATGAGTTCCTGAGGAAGTTTCCAAGCAGGAGGCACTCTGGCTCCCCAAGCTCCAGAGTCCTGCTTACGACTTCCCTGTGGCAACAGAGTGGGTGCCAAGGGCATGTGGGTTGGAGGGTGCTCAGAAGCCACAGGCGAGGCTTTGGGCACCCAGTGTTCTCTGATGGAAAACACTGCAGGCCCGAGCATCCATGAACTCCTCCAAGGCTTTGCAGAGGGATAGCTGTCCATAGCAGATGGCTCCCTGCCAAGTGCTGCAGGCCTTTCTGGAGGGCTAAGCTGGAGCTTCCTTGCAGGCTGCTGGGCCAGGGGCATGTGTCCCCTGGGCCAGAAGGCTGCAGGAAGAGCTCCTAGCTAGGGGAGAGCAAGCACGTTGTTTCCTTGGCCTACACTGGCCTGTGAACACAGAGGCCAGCCAGCAGTGATGACAGCACAGGCAGCAAGGGGGTGTGGCAGGCAGCTAAGAGGCGGCAGGAGTCCCACTTGAAAGTGGGCTCATGACTGTTTGGTGCTCAGGCCCCAGTGCTCACGTGCACACACCGCCTCTGGACCTGCAGCTTCCCAGCAGTGCAAGAGACACACAGGCACCACCCTGGGGCCTTCTCGAATGAACTGTGCTCCATCGAGGTCCTGCTGGCTGGCAGTGGCCAAGGCCAGCACAGGCCCTCGGGAGGCCTGGCTGAGCCTGGGATGGGTCCGGACCTAGCAGTGCCCAGGGCAAGCCTGGGACTGCAGGCCAGGCTGCAGGCTCATTCCAGTTTGGGCCTGGTACGCAGAGCCTTCGGCTAGGACGTGCAGGGGGAAGGCTCAGCACAGTGGCTTTGGCCTGCCATCCACGTTCCTCCCTCGGGCCGCCCTGCCTGGCAGACCCACACTCCCTAGAAGTGTGTTCCTGAGGCAGTTGGACAGTTGGGGAGGTGGAGGCTCTCCCAACATGGGAGGCCTGCCCAGAACATGGCTGTGTGTCCAAAGAGGATTCCCTGCACCTCTGGCGCTGGGCAGAGATTTTCTGCACACAGGAGACCCTTGGCACACACAGTGTTTCCCCATGGAAAGCAGTGTGAGAAAGAGCCCCCGCCAGGGAAGCATGGCACTCGCCCATCGAAGCCCTCCATGCAGCAGGCTGTCATGGACTCGGCTGCAGGCCTTTGTGGCTGGAGAGACTGCAGCTCCTCTGGAGGCTCTGGGTCCATTTGCACTCCCCTTGGAGGAAACGAGGTTGTGGGATGAGGTCCTTGCCCACAATGGCACTCAGCCTGCTCCATTCGATGAGACGCACGTGTGGTGAGAGAGGCTTGTCAGCCCAGAAGCAAGCAGGGCAGCCAGGGAGGGGATCTGCATGCAGCTTGGAAGCCCTAGACTGCTGCCTCCCACCCAGGGAATGCCGGCTCTGCCCATCAGGCCCCATTCCCAAGTGGGCACCCAGCTTCAGCATCTGCCCTTTCCCAGCCATGGAACCATTCCCAGGCCACACCCTGAGCCCTGCCAAGGGTGACCTTGGCTCCCCGGGTGGGCTGAATGGCACGACTGTGTTAGGGGAGAGAAGGCCCAGGAGGCCTTCAGGGAACTGCCACCACATAGCAGTGCTCAGGAAAAGGCACTCTGCTTTCTGTAGGCTGGATGCACACTCGAGTTTTGGCTTGAGGCAGAGAGAGCTCAGCTAGGCGATTCCAGGCTGAAGGCAAAGCAGAGAGTTTTTTGGTGGAGCGATGGCACCATCTGCTGGCCAGCAAGCGTGGCAGGAGAAGCCTCACTCCAAATGAGTTCCTGAGGAAGTTTCCAAGCAGGAGGCACTCTGGCTCCCCAAGCTCCATGGTCCTGCTTACGACTTCTCTGTGGCAACAGAGTGGGTGCCAAGGGCATGTGGGTTGGAGGGTGCTCAGAAGCCACAGGCGAGGCTTTGGGCACCCAGTGTTCTCTGATGGAAAACACTGCAGGCCCGAGCATCCATGAACTCCTCCAAGGCTTTGCAGTGGGATAGCTGTCCATAGCAGATGGCTCCCTGCCAAGTGCTGCAGGCCTTTCTGGAGGGCTAAGCTGGAGCTTCCTTGCAGGCTGCTGGGCCAGGGGCATGTGTCCCCTGGGCCAGAAGGCTGCAGGAGGAGCTCCTAGCTAGGGGAGAGCAAGCACGTTGTTTCCTTGGCCTACACTGGCCTGTGAACACAGAGGCCAGCCAGCAGTGATGACAGCACAGGCAGCAAGGGGGTGTGGCAGGCAGCTAAGAGGCGGCAGGAGTCCCACTTGAAAGTGGGCTCATGACTGTTTGGTGCTCAGGCCCCAGTGCTCACGTGCACACACCGCCTCTGGACCTGCAGCTTCCCAGCAGTGCAAGAGACACACAGGCACCACCCTGGGGCCTTCTCGAATGAACTGTGCTCCATCGAGGTCCTGCTGGCTGGCAGTGGCCAAGGCCAGCACAGGCCCTCGGGAGGCCTGGCTGAGCCTGGGATGGGTCCGGACCTAGCAGTGCCCAGGGCAAGCCTGGGACTGCAGGCCAGGCTGCAGGCTCATTCCAGTTTGGGCCTGGTACGCAGAGCCTTCAGCTAGGACGTGCAGGGGGAAGGCTCAGCACAGTGGCTTTGGCCTGCAATCCACGTTCCTCCCTCGGGCCGCCCTGCCTGGCAGACCCACACTCCCTAGAAGTGTGTTCCTGAGGCAGTTGGACAGTTGGGGAGGTGGAGGCTCTCCCAACATGGGAGGCCTGCCCAGAACATGGCTGTGTGTCCAAAGAGGATTCCCTGCACCTCTGGCGCTGGGCAGAGATTTTCTGCACACAGGAGACCCTTGGCACACACAGTGTTTCCCCATGGAAAGCAGTGTGAGAAAGAGCCCCCGCCAGGGAAGCATGGCACTCGCCCATCGAAGCCCTCCATGCAGCAGGCTGTCATGGACTCGGCTGCAGGCCTTTGTGGCTGGAGAGACTGCAGCTCCTCTGGAGGCTCTGGGTCCATTTGCACTCCCCTTGGAGGAAACGAGGTTGTGGGATGAGGTACTTGCCAACAATGGCACTCAGCCTGCTCCATTCGATGAGACGCACGTGTGGTGAGAGAGGCTTGTCAGCCCAGAAGCAAGCAGGGCAGCCAGGGAGGGGATCTGCATGCAGCTTGGAAGCCCTAGACTCCTGCCTCCCACCCAGGGAATGCCGGCTCTGCCCATCAGGCCCCATTCCCAAGTGGGCACCCAGCTTCAGCATCTGCCCTTTCCCAGCCATGGAACCATTCCCAGGCCACACCCTGAGCTCTGCCAAGGGTGACCTTGGCTCCCCGGGTGGGCTGAATGGCACGACTGTGTTAGGGGAGAGAAGGCCCAGGAGGCCTTCAGGGAACTGCCACCACATAGCAGTGCTCAGGAAAAGGCACTCTGCTTTCTGTAGGCTGGATGCACACTCGAGTTTTGGCTTGAGGCAGAGAGAGCTCAGCTAGGCGATTCCAGGCTGAAGGCAAAGCAGAGAGTTTTTTGGTGGAGCGATGGCACCATCTGCTGGCCAGCAAGCGTGGCAGGAGAAGCCTCACTCCAAATGAGTTCCTGAGGAAGTTTCCAAGCAGGAGGCACTCTGGCTCCCCAAGCTCCAGAGTCCTGCTTACGACTTCCCTGTGGCAACAGAGTGGGTGCCAAGGGCATGTGGGTTGGAGGGTGCTCAGAAGCCACAGGCGAGGCTTTGGGCACCCAGTGTTCTCTGATGGAAAACACTGCAGGCCCGAGCATCCATGAACTCCTCCAAGGCTTTGCAGTGGGATAGCTGTCCATAGCAGATGGCTCCCTGCCAAGTGCTGCAGGCCTTTCTGGAGGGCTAAGCTGGAGCTTCCTTGCAGGCTGCTGGGCCAGGGGCATGTGTCCCCTGGGCCAGAAGGCTGCAGGAGGAGCTCCTAGCTAGGGGAGAGCAAGCACGTTGTTTCCTTGGCCTACACTGGCCTGTGAACACAGAGGCCAGCCAGCAGTGATGACAGCACAGGCAGCAAGGGGGTGTGGCAGGCAGCTAAGAGGCGGCAGGAGTCCCACTTGAAAGTGGGCTCATGACTGTTTGATGCTCAGGCCCCAGTGCTCACGTGCACACACCGCCTCTGGACCTGCAGCTTCCCAGCAGTGCAAGAGACACACAGGCACCACCCTGGGGCCTTCTCGAATGAACTGTGCTGCGTCGAGGTCCTGCTGGCTGGCAGTGGCCAAGGCCAGCACAGGCCCTCGGGAGGCCTGGCTGAGCCTGGGATGGGTCCGGACCTAGCAGTGCCCAGGGCAAGCCTGGGACTGCAGGCCAGGCTGCAGGCTCATTCCAGTTTGGGCCTGGTACGCAGAGCCTTCGGCTAGGACGTGCAGGGGGAAGGCTCAGCACAGTGGCTTTGGCCTGCAATCCACGTTCCTCCCTCGGGCCGCCCTGCCTGGCAGACCCACACTCCCTAGAAGTGTGTTCCTGAGGCAGTTGGACAGTTGGGGAGGTGGAGGCTCTCCCAACATGGGAGGCCTGCCCAGAACATGGCTGTGTGTCCAAAGAGGATTCCCTGCACCTCTGGCGCTGGGCAGAGATTTTCTGCACACAGGAGACCCTTGGCACACACAGTGTTTCCCCATGGAAAGCAGTGTGAGAAAGAGCCCCCGCCAGGGAAGCATGGCACTCGCCCATCGAAGCCCTCCATGCAGCAGGCTGTCATGGACTCGGCTGCAGGCCTTTGTGGCTGGAGAGACTGCAGCTCCTCTGGAGGCTCTGGGTCCATTTGCACTCCCCTTGGAGGAAACGAGGTTGTGGGATGAGGTCCTTGCCCACAATGGCACTCAGCCTGCTCCATTCGATGAGACGCACGTGTGGTGAGAGAGGCTTGTCAGCCCAGAAGCAAGCAGGGCAGCCAGGGAGGGGATCTGCATGCAGCTTGGAAGCCCTAGACTCCTGCCTCCCACCCAGAGAATGCCGGCTCTGCCCATCAGGCCCCATTCCCAAGTGGGCACCCAGCTTCAGCATCTGCCCTTTCCCAGCCATGGAACCATTCTCAGGCCACACCCTGAGCCCTGCCAAGGGTGACCTTGGCTCCCCGGGTGGGCTGAATGGCACGACTGTGTTAGGGGAGAGAAGGCCCAGGAGGCCTTCAGGGAACTGCCACCACATAGCAGTGCTCAGGAAAAGGCACTCTGCTTTCTGTAGGCTGGATGCACACTCGAGTTTTGGCTTGAGGCAGAGAGAGCTCAGCTAGGCGATTCCAGGCTGAAGGCAAAGCAGAGAGTTTTTTGGTGGAGCGATGGCACCATCTGCTGGCCAGCAAGCGTGGCAGGAGAAGCCTCACTCCAAATGAGTTCCTGAGGAAGTTTCCAAGCAGGAGGCACTCTGGCTCCCCAAGCTCCAGAGTCCTGCTTACGACTTCCCTGTGGCAACAGAGTGGGTGCCAAGGGCATGTGGGTTGGAGGGTGCTCAGAAGCCACAGGCGAGGCTTTGGGCACCCAGTGTTCTCTGATGGAAAACACTGCAGGCCCGAGCATCCATGAACTCCTCCAAGGCTTTGCAGTGGGATAGCTGTCCATAGCAGATGGCTCCCTGCCAAGTGCTGCAGGCCTTTCTGGAGGGCTAAGCTGGAGCTTCCTTGCAGGCTGCTGGGCCAGGGGCATGTGTCCCCTGGGCCAGAAGGCTGCAGGAGGAGCTCCTAGCTAGGGGAGAGCAAGCACGTTGTTTCCTTGGCCTACACTGGCCTGTGAACACAGAGGCCAGCCAGCAGTGATGACAGCACAGGCAGCAAGGGGGTGTGGCAGGCAGCGAAGAGGCGGCAGGAGTCCCACTTGAAAGTGGGCTCATGACTGTTTGGTGCTCAGGCCCCAGTGCTCACGTGCACACACAGCCTCTGGACCTGCAGCTTCCCAGCAGTGCAAGAGACACACAGGCACCACCCTGGGGCCTTCTCGAATGAACTGTGCTCCATCGAGGTCCTGCTGGCTGGCAGTGGCCAAGGCCAGCACAGGCCCTCGGGAGGCCTGGCTGAGCCTGGGATGGGTCCGGACCTAGCAGTGCCCAGGGCAAGCCTGGGACTGCAGGCCAGGCTGCAGGCTCATTCCAGTTTGGGCCTGGTACGCAGAGCCTTCAGCTAGGACGTGCAGGGGGAAGGCTCAGCACAGTGGCTTTGGCCTGCAATCCACGTTCCTCCCTCGGGCCGCCCTGCCTGGCAGACCCACACTCCCTAGAAGTGTGTTCCTGAGGCAGTTGGACAGTTGGGGAGGTGGAGGCTCTCCCAACATGGGAGGCCTGCCCAGAACATGGCTGTGTGTCCAAAGAGGATTCCCTGCACCTCTGGCGCTGGGCAGAGATTTTCTGCACACAGGAGACCCTTGGCACACACAGTGTTTCCCCATGGAAAGCAGTGTGAGAAAGAGCCCCCGCCAGGGAAGCATGGCACTCGCCCATCGAAGCCCTCCATGCAGCAGGCTGTCATGGACTCGGCTGCAGGCCTTTGTGGCTGGAGAGACTGCAGCTCCTCTGGAGGCTCTGGGTCCATTTGCACTCCCCTTGGAGGAAACGAGGTTGTGGGATGAGGTCCTTGCCCACAATGGCACTCAGCCTGCTCCATTTGATGAGACGCACGTGTGGTGAGAGAGGCTTGTCAGCCCAGAAGCAAGCAGGGCAGCCAGGGAGGGGATCTGCATGCAGCTTGGAAGCCCTAGACTCCTGCCTCCCACCCAGAGAATGCCGGCTCTGCCCATCAGGCCCCATTCCCAAGTGGGCACCCAGCTTCAGCATCTGCCCTTTCCCAGCCATGGAACCATTCTCAGGCCACACCCTGAGCCCTGCCAAGGGTGACCTTGGCTCCCCGGGTGGGCTGAATGGCACGACTGTGTTAGGGGAGAGAAGGCCCAGGAGGCCTTCAGGGAACTGCCACCACATAGCAGTGCTCAGGAAAAGGCACTCTGCTTTCTGTAGGCTGGATGCACACTCGAGTTTTGGCTTGAGGCAGAGAGAGCTCAGCTAGGCGATTCCAGGCTGAAGGCAAAGCAGAGAGTTTTTTGGTGGAGCAATGGCACCATCTGCTGGCCAGCAAGCGTGGCAGGAGAAGCCTCACTCCAAATGAGTTCCTGAGGAAGTTTCCAAGCAGGAGGCACTCTGGCTCCCCAAGCTCCAGAGTCCTGCTTACGACTTCCCTGTGGCAACAGAGTGGGTGCCAAGGGCATGTGGGTTGGAGGGTGCTCAGAAGCCACAGGCGAGGCTTTGGGCACCCAGTGTTCTCTGATGGAAAACACGGCAGGCCCGAGCATCCATGAACTCCTCCAAGGCTTTGCAGTGGGATAGCTGTCCATAGCAGATGGCTCCCTGCCAAGTGCTGCAGGCCTTTCTGGAGGGCTAAGCTGGAGCTTCCTTGCAGGCTGCTGGGCCAGGGGCATGTGTCCCCTGGGCCAGAAGGCTGCAGGAGGAGCTCCTAGCTAGGGGAGAGCAAGCACGTTGTTTCCTTGGCCTACACTGGCCTGTGAACACAGAGGCCAGCCAGCAGTGATGACAGCACAGGCAGCAAGGGGGTGTGGCAGGCACCGAAGAGGCGGCAGGAGTCCCACTTGAAAGTGGGCTCATGACTGTTTGGTGCTCAGGCCCCAGTGCTCACGTGCACACACCGCCTCTGGACCTGAAGCTTCCCAGCAGTGCAAGAGACACACAGGCACCACCCTGGGGCCTTCTCGAATGAACTGTGCTCCATTGAGGTCCTGCTGGTTGGCAGTGGCCAAGGCCAGCATAGGCCCTAGGGAGGCCTGGCTGAGCCTGGGATGGGTCCGGACCTAGCAGTGCCCAGGGCAAGCCTGGGACTGCAGGCCAGGCTGCAGGCTCATTCCAGTTTGGGCCTGGTACGCAGAGCCTTCGGCTAGGACGTGCAGGGGGAAGGCTCAGCACAGTGGCTTTGGCCTGCAATCCACGTTCCTCCCTCGGGCCGCCCTGCCTGGCAGACCCACACTCCCTAGAAGTGTGTTCCTGAGGCAGTTGGACAGTTGGGGAGGTGGAGGCTCTCCCAACATGGGAGGCCTGCCCAGAACATGGCTGTGTGTCCAAAGAGGATTCCCTGCACCTCTGGCGCTGGGCAGAGATTTTCTGCACACAGGAGACCCTTGGCACACACAGTGTTTCCCCATGGAAAGCAGTGTGAGAAAGAGCCCCCGCCAGGGAAGCATGGCACTCGCCCATCGAAGCCCTCCATGCAGCAGGCTGTCATGGACTCGGCTGCAGGCCTTTGTGGCTGGAGAGACTGCAGCTCCTCTGGAGGCTCTGGGTCCATTTGCACTCCCCTTGGAGGAAACGAGGTTGTGGGATGAGGTCCTTGCCCACAATGGCACTCAGCCTGCTCCATTCGATGAGACGCACGTGTGGTGAGAGAGGCTTGTCAGCCCAGAAGCAAGCAGGGCAGCCAGGGAGGGGATCTGCATGCAGCTTGGAAGCCCTAGACTCCTGCCTCCCACCCAGGGAATGCCGGCTCTGCCCATCAGGCCCCATTCCCAAGTGGGCACCCAGCTTCAGCATCTGCCCTTTCCCAGCCATGGAACCATTCCCAGGCCACACCCTGAGCCCTGCCAAGGGTGACCTTGGCTCCCCGGGTGGGCTGAATGGCACGACTGTGTTAGGGGAGAGAAGGCCCAGGAGGCCTTCAGGGAACTGCCACCACATAGCAGTGCTCAGGAAAAGGCACTCTGCTTTCTGTAGGCTGGATGCACACTCGAGTTTTGGCTTGAGGCAGAGAGAGCTCAGCTAGGCGATTCCAGGCTGAAGGCAAAGCAGAGAGTTTTTTGGTGGAGCGATGGCACCATCTGCTGGCCAGCAAGCGTGGCAGGAGAAGCCTCACTCCAAATGAGTTCCTGAGGAAGTTTCCAAGCAGGAGGCACTCTGGCTCCCCAAGCTCCAGAGTCCTGCTTACGACTTCCCTGTGGCAACAGAGTGGGTGCCAAGGGCATGTGGGTTGGAGGGTGCTCAGAAGCCACAGGCGAGGCTTTGGGCACCCAGTGTTCTCTGATGGAAAACACTGCAGGCCCGAGCATCCATGAACTCCTCCAAGGCTTTGCAGTGGGATAGCTGTCCATAGCAGATGGCTCCCTGCCAAGTGCTGCAGGCCTTTCTGGAGGGCTAAGCTGGAGCTTCCTTGCAGGCTGCTGGGCCAGGGGCATGTGTCCCCTGGGCCAGAAGGCTGCAGGAGGAGCTCCTAGCTAGGGGAGAGCAAGCACGTTGTTTCCTTGGCCTACACTGGCCTGTGAACACAGAGGCCAGCCAGCAGTGATGACAGCACAGGCAGCAAGGGGGTGTGGCAGGCAGCTAAGAGGCGGCAGGAGTCCCACTTGAAAGTGGGCTCATGACTGTTTGATGCTCAGGCCCCAGTGCTCACGTGCACACACCGCCTCTGGACCTGCAGCTTCCCAGCAGTGCAAGAGACACACAGGCACCACCCTGGGGCCTTCTCGAATGAACTGTGCTGCGTCGAGGTCCTGCTGGCTGGCAGTGGCCAAGGCCAGCACAGGCCCTCGGGAGGCCTGGCTGAGCCTGGGATGGGTCCGGACCTAGCAGTGCCCAGGGCAAGCCTGGGACTGCAGGCCAGGCTGCAGGCTCATTCCAGTTTGGGCCTGGTACGCAGAGCCTTCAGCTAGGACGTGCAGGGGGAAGGCTCAGCACAGTGGCTTTGGCCTGCAATCCACGTTCCTCCCTCGGGCCGCCCTGCCTGGCAGACCCACACTCCCTAGAAGTGTGTTCCTGAGGCAGTTGGACAGTTGGGGAGGTGGAGGCTCTCCCAACATGGGAGGCCTGCCCAGAACATGGCTGTGTGTCCAAAGAGGATTCCCTGCACCTCTGGCGCTGGGCAGAGATTTTCTGCACACAGGAGACCCTTGGCACACACAGTGTTTCCCCATGGAAAGCAGTGTGAGAAAGAGCCCCCGCCAGGGAAGCATGGCACTCGCCCATCGAAGCCCTCCATGCAGCAGGCTGTCATGGACTCGGCTGCAGGCCTTTGTGGCTGGAGAGACTGCAGCTCCTCTGGAGGCTCTGGGTCCATTTGCACTCCCCTTGGAGGAAACGAGGTTGTGGGATGAGGTCCTTGCCCACAATGGCACTCAGCCTGCTCCATTTGATGAGACGCACGTGTGGTGAGAGAGGCTTGTCAGCCCAGAAGCAAGCAGGGCAGCCAGGGAGGGGATCTGCATGCAGCTTGGAAGCCCTAGACTCCTGCCTCCCACCCAGGGAATGCCGGCTCTGCCCATCAGGCCCCATTCCCAAGTGGGCACCCAGCTTCAGCATCTGCCCTTTCCCAGCCATGGAACCATTCCCAGGCCACACCCTGAGCCCTGCCAAGGGTGACCTTGGCTCCCCGGGTGGGCTGAATGGCACGACTGTGTTAGGGGAGAGAAGGCCCAGGAGGCCTTCAGGGAACTGCCACCACATAGCAGTGCTCAGGAAAAGGCACTCTGCTTTCTGTAGGCTGGATGCACACTCGAGTTTTGGCTTGAGGCAGAGAGAGCTCAGCTAGGCGATTCCAGGCTGAAGGCAAAGCAGAGAGTTTTTTGGTGGAGCGATGGCACCATCTGCTGGCCAGCAAGCGTGGCAGGAGAAGCCTCACTCCAAATGAGTTCCTGAGGAAGTTTCCAAGCAGGAGGCACTCTGGCTCCCCAAGCTCCAGAGTCCTGCTTACGACTTCCCTGTGGCAACAGAGTGGGTGCCAAGGGCATGTGGGTTGGAGGGTGCTCAGAAGCCACAGGCGAGGCTTTGGGCACCCAGTGTTCTCTGATGGAAAACACGGCAGGCCCGAGCATCCATGAACTCCTCCAAGGCTTTGCAGTGGGATAGCTGTCCATAGCAGATGGCTCCCTGCCAAGTGCTGCAGGCCTTTCTGGAGGGCTAAGCTGGAGCTTCCTTGCAGGCTGCTGGGCCAGGGGCATGTGTCCCCTGGGCCAGAAGGCTGCAGGAGGAGCTCCTAGCTAGGGGAGAGCAAGCACGTTGTTTCCTTGGCCTACACTGGCCTGTGAACACAGAGGCCAGCCAGCAGTGATGACAGCACAGGCAGCAAGGGGGTGTGGCAGGCACCGAAGAGGCGGCAGGAGTCCCACTTGAAAGTGGGCTCATGACTGTTTGGTGCTCAGGCCCCAGTGCTCACGTGCACACACCGCCTCTGGACCTGAAGCTTCCCAGCAGTGCAAGAGACACACAGGCACCACCCTGGGGCCTTCTCGAATGAACTGTGCTCCATTGAGGTCCTGCTGGTTGGCAGTGGCCAAGGCCAGCACAGGCCCTCGGGAGGCCTGGCTGAGCCTGGGATGGGTCCGGACCTAGCAGTGCCCAGGGCAAGCCTGGGACTGCAGGCCAGGCTGCAGGCTCATTCCAGTTTGGGCCTGGTACGCAGAGCCTTCGGCTAGGACGTGCAGGGGGAAGGCTCAGCACAGTGGCTTTGGCCTGCAATCCACGTTCCTCCCTCGGGCTGCCCTGCCTGGCAGACCCACACTCCCTAGAAGTGTGTTCCTGAGGCAGTTGGACAGTTGGGGAGGTGGAGGCTCTCCCAACATGGGAGGCCTGCCCAGAACATGGCTGTGTGTCCAAAGAGGATTCCCTGCACCTCTGGCGCTGGGCAGAGATTTTCTGCACACAGGAGACCCTTGGCACACACAGTGTTTCCCCATGGAAAGCAGTGTGAGAAAGAGCCCCCGCCAGGGAAGCATGGCACTCGCCCATCGAAGCCCTCCATGCAGCAGGCTGTCATGGACTCGGCTGCAGGCCTTTGTGGCTGGAGAGACTGCAGCTCCTCTGGAGGCTCTGGGTCCATTTGCACTCCCCTTGGAGGAAACGAGGTTGTGGGATGAGGTCCTTGCCCACAATGGCACTCAGCCTGCTCCATTCGATGAGACGCACGTGTGGTGAGAGAGGCTTGTCAGCCCAGAAGCAAGCAGGGCAGCCAGGGAGGGGATCTGCATGCAGCTTGGAAGCCCTAGACTCCTGCCTCCCACCCAGGGAATGCCGGCTCTGCCCATCAGGCCCCATTCCCAAGTGGGCACCCAGCTTCAGCATCTGCCCTTTCCCAGCCATGGAACCATTCCCAGGCCACACCCTGAGCTCTGCCAAGGGTGACCTTGGCTCCCCGGGTGGGCTGAATGGCACGACTGTGTTAGGGGAGAGAAGGCCCAGGAGGCCTTCAGGGAACTGCCACCACATAGCAGTGCTCAGGAAAAGGCACTCTGCTTTCTGTAGGCTGGATGCACACTCGAGTTTTGGCTTGAGGCAGAGAGAGCTCAGCTAGGCGATTCCAGGCTGAAGGCAAAGCAGAGAGTTTTTTGGTGGAGCAATGGCACCATCTGCTGGCCAGCAAGCGTGGCAGGAGAAGCCTCACTCCAAATGAGTTCCTGAGGAAGTTTCCAAGCAGGAGGCACTCTGGCTCCCCAAGCTCCAGAGTCCTGCTTACGACTTCCCTGTGGCAACAGAGTGGGTGCCAAGGGCATGTGGGTTGGAGGGTGCTCAGAAGCCACAGGCGAGGCTTTGGGCACCCAGTGTTCTCTGATGGAAAACACTGCAGGCCCGAGCATCCATGAACTCCTCCAAGGCTTTGCAGTGGGATAGCTGTCCATAGCAGATGGCTCCCTGCCAAGTGCTGCAGGCCTTTCTGGAGGGCTAAGCTGGAGCTTCCTTGCAGGCTGCTGGGCCAGGGGCATGTGTCCCCTGGGCCAGAAGGCTGCAGGAGGAGCTCCTAGCTAGGGGAGAGCAAGCACGTTGTTTCCTTGGCCTACACTGGCCTGTGAACACAGAGGCCAGCCAGCAGTGATGACAGCACAGGCAGCAAGGGGGTGTGGCAGGCAGCGAAGAGGCGGCAGGAGTCCCACTTGAAAGTGGGCTCATGACTGTTTGGTGCTCAGGCCCCAGTGCTCACGTGCACACACAGCCTCTGGACCTGCAGCTTCCCAGCAGTGCAAGAGACACACAGGCACCACCCTGGGGCCTTCTCGAATGAACTGTGCTCCATCGAGGTCCTGCTGGCTGGCAGTGGCCAAGGCCAGCACAGGCCCTCGGGAGGCCTGGCTGAGCCTGGGATGGGTCCGGACCTAGCAGTGCCCAGGGCAAGCCTGGGACTGCAGGCCAGGCTGCAGGCTCATTCCAGTTTGGGCCTGGTACGCAGAGCCTTCAGCTAGGACGTGCAGGGGGAAGGCTCAGCACAGTGGCTTTGGCCTGCAATCCACGTTCCTCCCTCGGGCCGCCCTGCCTGGCAGACCCACACTCCCTAGAAGTGTGTTCCTGAGGCAGTTGGACAGTTGGGGAGGTGGAGGCTCTCCCAACATGGGAGGCCTGCCCAGAACATGGCTGTGTGTCCAAAGAGGATTCCCTGCACCTCTGGCGCTGGGCAGAGATTTTCTGCACACAGGAGACCCTTGGCACACACAGTGTTTCCCCATGGAAAGCAGTGTGAGAAAGAGCCCCCGCCAGGGAAGCATGGCACTCGCCCATCGAAGCCCTCCATGCAGCAGGCTGTCATGGACTCGGCTGCAGGCCTTTGTGGCTGGAGAGACTGCAGCTCCTCTGGAGGCTCTGGGTCCATTTGCACTCCCCTTGGAGGAAACGAGGTTGTGGGATGAGGTCCTTGCCCACAATGGCACTCAGCCTGCTCCATTTGATGAGACGCACGTGTGGTGAGAGAGGCTTGTCAGCCCAGAAGCAAGCAGGGCAGCCAGGGAGGGGATCTGCATGCAGCTTGGAAGCCCTAGACTCCTGCCTCCCACCCAGGGAATGCCGGCTCTGCCCATCAGGCCCCATTCCCAAGTGGGCACCCAGCTTCAGCATCTGCCCTTTCCCAGCCATGGAACCATTCCCAGGCCACACCCTGAGCCCTGCCAAGGGTGACCTTGGCTCCCCGGGTGGGCTGAATGGCACGACTGTGTTAGGGGAGAGAAGGCCCAGGAGGCCTTCAGGGAACTGCCACCACATAGCAGTGCTCAGGAAAAGGCACTCTGCTTTCTGTAGGCTGGATGCACACTCGAGTTTTGGCTTGAGGCAGAGAGAGCTCAGCTAGGCGATTCCAGGCTGAAGGCAAAGCAGAGAGTTTTTTGGTGGAGCAATGGCACCATCTGCTGGCCAGCAAGCGTGGCAGGAGAAGCCTCACTGCAAATGAGTTCCTGAGGAAGTTTCCAAGCAGGAGGCACTCTGGCTCCCCAAGCTCCAGAGTCCTGCTTACGACTTCCCTGTGGCAACAGAGTGGGTGCCAAGGGCATGTGGGTTGGAGGGTGCTCAGAAGCCACAGGCGAGGCTTTGGGCACCCAGTGTTCTCTGATGGAAAACACGGCAGGCCCGAGCATCCATGAACTCCTCCAAGGCTTTGCAGTGGGATAGCTGTCCATAGCAGATGGCTCCCTGCCAAGTGCTGCAGGCCTTTCTGGAGGGCTAAGCTGGAGCTTCCTTGCAGGCTGCTGGGCCAGGGGCATGTGTCCCCTGGGCCAGAAGGCTGCAGGAGGAGCTCCTAGCTAGGGGAGAGCAAGCACGTTGTTTCCTTGGCCTACACTGGCCTGTGAACACAGAGGCCAGCCAGCAGTGATGACAGCACAGGCAGCAAGGGGGTGTGGCAGGCACCGAAGAGGCGGCAGGAGTCCCACTTGAAAGTGGGCTCATGACTGTTTGGTGCTCAGGCCCCAGTGCTCACGTGCACACACCGCCTCTGGACCTGAAGCTTCCCAGCAGTGCAAGAGACACACAGGCACCACCCTGGGGCCTTCTCGAATGAACTGTGCTCCATTGAGGTCCTGCTGGTTGGCAGTGGCCAAGGCCAGCACAGGCCCTCGGGAGGCCTGGCTGAGCCTGGGATGGGTCCGGACCTAGCAGTGCCCAGGGCAAGCCTGGGACTGCAGGCCAGGCTGCAGGCTCATTCCAGTTTGGGCCTGGTACGCAGAGCCTTCGGCTAGGACGTGCAGGGGGAAGGCTCAGCACAGTGGCTTTGGCCTGCAATCCACGTTCCTCCCTCGGGCTGCCCTGCCTGGCAGACCCACACTCCCTAGAAGTGTGTTCCTGAGGCAGTTGGACAGTTGGGGAGGTGGAGGCTCTCCCAACATGGGAGGCCTGCCCAGAACATGGCTGTGTGTCCAAAGAGGATTCCCTGCACCTCTGGCGCTGGGCAGAGATTTTCTGCACACAGGAGACCCTTGGCACACACAGTGTTTCCCCATGGAAAGCAGTGTGAGAAAGAGCCCCCGCCAGGGAAGCATGGCACTCGCCCATCGAAGCCCTCCATGCAGCAGGCTGTCATGGACTCGGCTGCAGGCCTTTGTGGCTGGAGAGACTGCAGCTCCTCTGGAGGCTCTGGGTCCATTTGCACTCCCCTTGGAGGAAACGAGGTTGTGGGATGAGGTCCTTGCCCACAATGGCACTCAGCCTGCTCCATTTGATGAGACGCACGTGTGGTGAGAGAGGCTTGTCAGCCCAGAAGCAAGCAGGGCAGCCAGGGAGGGGATCTGCATGCAGCTTGGAAGCCCTAGACTCCTGTCTCCCACCCAGGGAATGCCGGCTCTGCCCATCAGGCCCCATTCCCAAGTGGGCACCCAGCTTCAGCATCTGCCCTTTCCCAGCCATGGAACCATTCCCAGGCCACACCCTGAGCCCTGCCAAGGGTGACCTTGGCTCCCCGGGTGGGCTGAATGGCACGACTGTGTTAGGGGAGAGAAGGCCCAGGAGGCCTTCAGGGAACTGCCACCACATAGCAGTGCTCAGGAAAAGGCACTCTGCTTTCTGTAGGCTGGATGCACACTCGAGTTTTGGCTTGAGGCAGAGAGAGCTCAGCTAGGCGATTCCAGGCTGAAGGCAAAGCAGAGAGTTTTTTGGTGGAGCGATGGCACCATCTGCTGGCCAGCAAGCGTGGCAGGAGAAGCCTCACTCCAAATGAGTTCCTGAGGAAGTTTCCAAGCAGGAGGCACTCTGGCTCCCCAAGCTCCAGAGTCCTGCTTACGACTTCCCTGTGGCAACAGAGTGGGTGCCAAGGGCATGTGGGTTGGAGGGTGCTCAGAAGCCACAGGCGAGGCTTTGGGCACCCAGTGTTCTCTGATGGAAAACACTGCAGGCCCGAGCATCCATGAACTCCTCCAAGGCTTTGCAGTGGGATAGCTGTCCATAGCAGATGGCTCCCTGCCAAGTGCTGCAGGCCTTTCTGGAGGGCTAAGCTGGAGCTTCCTTGCAGGCTGCTGGGCCAGGGGCATGTGTCCCCTGGGCCAGAAGGCTGCAGGAGGAGCTCCTAGCTAGGGGAGAGCAAGCACGTTGTTTCCTTGGCCTACACTGGCCTGTGAACACAGAGGCCAGCCAGCAGTGATGACAGCACAGGCAGCAAGGGGGTGTGGCAGGCAGCTAAGAGGCGGCAGGAGTCCCACTTGAAAGTGGGCTCATGACTGTTTGGTGCTCAGGCCCCAGTGCTCACGTGCACACACCGCCTCTGGACCTGCAGCTTCCCAGCAGTGCAAGAGACACACAGGCACCACCCTGGGGCCTTCTCGAATGAACTGTGCTGCGTCGAGGTCCTGCTGGCTGGCAGTGGCCAAGGCCAGCACAGGCCCTCGGGAGGCCTGGCTGAGCCTGGGATGGGTCCGGACCTAGCAGTGCCCAGGGCAAGCCTGGGACTGCAGGCCAGGCTGCAGGCTCATTCCAGTTTGGGCCTGGTACGCAGAGCCTTCGGCTAGGACGTGCAGGGGGAAGGCTCAGCACAGTGGCTTTGGCCTGCAATCCACGTTCCTCCCTCGGGCCGCCCTGCCTGGCAGACCCACACTCCCTAGAAGTGTGTTCCTGAGGCAGTTGGACAGTTGGGGAGGTGGAGGCTCTCCCAACATGGGAGGCCTGCCCAGAACATGGCTGTGTGTCCAAAGAGGATTCCCTGCACCTCTGGCGCTGGGCAGAGATTTTCTGCACACAGGAGACCCTTGGCACACACAGTGTTTCCCCATGGAAAGCAGTGTGAGAAAGAGCCCCCGCCAGGGAAGCATGGCACTCGCCCATCGAAGCCCTCCATGCAGCAGGCTGTCATGGACTCGGCTGCAGGCCTTTGTGGCTGGAGAGACTGCAGCTCCTCTGGAGGCTCTGGGTCCATTTGCACTCCCCTTGGAGGAAACGAGGTTGTGGGATGAGGTCCTTGCCCACAATGGCACTCAGCCTGCTCCATTCGATGAGACGCACGTGTGGTGAGAGAGGCTTGTCAGCCCAGAAGCAAGCAGGGAAGCCAGGGAGGGGATCTGCATGCAGCTTGGAAGCCCTAGACTCCTGCCTCCCACCCAGGGAATGCCGGCTCTGCCCATCAGGCCCCATTCCCAAGTGGGCACCCAGCTTCAGCATCTGCCCTTTCCCAGCCATGGAACCATTCCCAGGCCACACCCTGAGCCCTGCCAAGGGTGACCTTGGCTCCCCGGGTGGGCTGAATGGCACGACTGTGTTAGGGGAGAGAAGGCCCAGGAGGCCTTCAGGGAACTGCCACCACATAGCAGTGCTCAGGAAAAGGCACTCTGCTTTCTGTAGGCTGGATGCACACTCGAGTTTTGGCTTGAGGCAGAGAGAGCTCAGCTAGGCGATTCCAGGCTGAAGGCAAAGCAGAGAGTTTTTTGGTGGAGCGATGGCACCATCTGCTGGCCAGCAAGCGTGGCAGGAGAAGCCTCACTCCAAATGAGTTCCTGAGGAAGTTTCCAAGCAGGAGGCACTCTGGCTCCCCAAGCTCCAGAGTCCTGCTTACGACTTCCCTGTGGCAACAGAGTGGGTGCCAAGGGCATGTGGGTTGGAGGGTGCTCAGAAGCCACAGGCGAGGCTTTGGGCACCCAGTGTTCTCTGATGGAAAACACTGCAGGCCCGAGCATCCATGAACTCCTCCAAGGCTTTGCAGTGGGATAGCTGTCCATAGCAGATGGCTCCCTGCCAAGTGCTGCAGGCCTTTCTGGAGGGCTAAGCTGGAGCTTCCTTGCAGGCTGCTGGGCCAGGGGCATGTGTCCCCTGGGCCAGAAGGCTGCAGGAGGAGCTCCTAGCTAGGGGAGAGCAAGCACGTTGTTTCCTTGGCCTACACTGGCCTGTGAACACAGAGGCCAGCCAGCAGTGATGACAGCACAGGCAGCAAGGGGGTGTGGCAGGCAGCGAAGAGGCGGCAGGAGTCCCACTTGAAAGTGGGCTCATGACTGTTTGGTGCTCAGGCCCCAGTGCTCACGTGCACACACAGCCTCTGGACCTGCAGCTTCCCAGCAGTGCAAGAGACACACAGGCACCACCCTGGGGCCTTCTCGAATGAACTGTGCTCCATCGAGGTCCTGCTGGCTGGCAGTGGCCAAGGCCAGCACAGGCCCTCGGGAGGCCTGGCTGAGCCTGGGATGGGTCCGGACCTAGCAGTGCCCAGGGCAAGCCTGGGACTGCAGGCCAGGCTGCAGGCTCATTCCAGTTTGGGCCTGGTACGCAGAGCCTTCAGCTAGGACGTGCAGGGGGAAGGCTCAGCACAGTGGCTTTGGCCTGCAATCCACGTTCCTCCCTCGGGCCGCCCTGCCTGGCAGACCCACACTCCCTAGAAGTGTGTTCCTGAGGCAGTTGGACAGTTGGGGAGGTGGAGGCTCTCCCAACATGGGAGGCCTGCCCAGAACATGGCTGTGTGTCCAAAGAGGATTCCCTGCACCTCTGGCGCTGGGCAGAGATTTTCTGCACACAGGAGACCCTTGGCACACACAGTGTTTCCCCATGGAAAGCAGTGTGAGAAAGAGCCCCCGCCAGGGAAGCATGGCACTCGCCCATCGAAGCCCTCCATGCAGCAGGCTGTCATGGACTCGGCTGCAGGCCTTTGTGGCTGGAGAGACTGCAGCTCCTCTGGAGGCTCTGGGTCCATTTGCACTCCCCTTGGAGGAAACGAGGTTGTGGGATGAGGTCCTTGCCCACAATGGCACTCAGCCTGCTCCATTCGATGAGACGCACGTGTGGTGAGAGAGGCTTGTCAGCCCAGAAGCAAGCAGGGCAGCCAGGGAGGGGATCTGCATGCAGCTTGGAAGCCCTAGACTCCTGCCTCCCACCCAGGGAATGCCGGCTCTGCCCATCAGGCCCCATTCCCAAGTGGGCACCCAGCTTCAGCATCTGCCCTTTCCCAGCCATGGAACCATTCTCAGGCCACACCCTGAGCCCTGCCAAGGGTGACCTTGGCTCCCCGGGTGGGCTGAATGGCACGACTGTGTTAGGGGAGAGAAGGCCCAGGAGGCCTTCAGGGAACTGCCACCACATAGCAGTGCTCAGGAAAAGGCACTCTGCTTTCTGTAGGCTGGATGCACACTCGAGTTTTGGCTTGAGGCAGAGAGAGCTCAGCTAGGCGATTCCAGGCTGAAGGCAAAGCAGAGAGTTTTTTGGTGGAGCGATGGCACCATCTGCTGGCCAGCAAGCGTGGCAGGAGAAGCCTCACTCCAAATGAGTTCCTGAGGAAGTTTCCAAGCAGGAGGCACTCTGGCTCCCCAAGCTCCAGAGTCCTGCTTACGACTTCCCTGTGGCAACAGAGTGGGTGCCAAGGGCATGTGGGTTGGAGGGTGCTCAGAAGCCACAGGCGAGGCTTTGGGCACCCAGTGTTCTCTGATGGAAAACACGGCAGGCCCGAGCATCCATGAACTCCTCCAAGGCTTTGCAGTGGGATAGCTGTCCATAGCAGATGGCTCCCTGCCAAGTGCTGCAGGCCTTTCTGGAGGGCTAAGCTGGAGCTTCCTTGCAGGCTGCTGGGCCAGGGGCATGTGTCCCCTGGGCCAGAAGGCTGCAGGAGGAGCTCCTAGCTAGGGGAGAGCAAGCACGTTGTTTCCTTGGCCTACACTGGCCTGTGAACACAGAGGCCAGCCAGCAGTGATGACAGCACAGGCAGCAAGGGGGTGTGGCAGGCACCGAAGAGGCGGCAGGAGTCCCACTTGAAAGTGGGCTCATGACTGTTTGGTGCTCAGGCCCCAGTGCTCACGTGCACACACCGCCTCTGGACCTGAAGCTTCCCAGCAGTGCAAGAGACACACAGGCACCACCCTGGGGCCTTCTCGAATGAACTGTGCTCCATTGAGGTCCTGCTGGTTGGCAGTGGCCAAGGCCAGCACAGGCCCTCGGGAGGCCTGGCTGAGCCTGGGATGGGTCCGGACCTAGCAGTGCCCAGGGCAAGCCTGGGACTGCAGGCCAGGCTGCAGGCTCATTCCAGTTTGGGCCTGGTACGCAGAGCCTTCGGCTAGGACGTGCAGGGGGAAGGCTCAGCACAGTGGCTTTGGCCTGCAATCCACGTTCCTCCCTCGGGCTGCCCTGCCTGGCAGACCCACACTCCCTAGAAGTGTGTTCCTGAGGCAGTTGGACAGTTGGGGAGGTGGAGGCTCTCCCAACATGGGAGGCCTGCCCAGAACATGGCTGTGTGTCCAAAGAGGATTCCCTGCACCTCTGGCGCTGGGCAGAGATTTTCTGCACACAGGAGACCCTTGGCACACACAGTGTTTCCCCATGGAAAGCAGTGTGAGAAAGAGCCCCCGCCAGGGAAGCATGGCACTCGCCCATCGAAGCCCTCCATGCAGCAGGCTGTCATGGACTCGGCTGCAGGCCTTTGTGGCTGGAGAGACTGCAGCTCCTCTGGAGGCTCTGGGTCCATTTGCACTCCCCTTGGAGGAAACGAGGTTGTGGGATGAGGTCCTTGCCCACAATGGCACTCAGCCTGCTCCATTCGATGAGACGCACGTGTGGTGAGAGAAGCTTGTCAGCCCAGAAGCAAGCAGGGCAGCCAGGGAGGGGATCTGCATGCAGCTTGGAAGCCCTAGACTCCTGCCTCCCACCCAGGGAATGCCGGCTCTGCCCATCAGGCCCCATTCCCAAGTGGGCACCCAGCTTCAGCATCTGCCCTTTCCCAGCCATGGAACCATTCCCAGGCCACACCCTGAGCTCTGCCAAGGGTGACCTTGGCTCCCCGGGTGGGCTGAATGGCACGACTGTGTTAGGGGAGAGAAGGCCCAGGAGGCCTTCAGGGAACTGCCACCACATAGCAGTGCTCAGGAAAAGGCACTCTGCTTTCTGTAGGCTGGATGCACACTCGAGTTTTGGCTTGAGGCAGAGAGAGCTCAGCTAGGCGATTCCAGGCTGAAGGCAAAGCAGAGAGTTTTTTGGTGGAGCAATGGCACCATCTGCTGGCCAGCAAGCGTGGCAGGAGAAGCCTCACTCCAAATGAGTTCCTGAGGAAGTTTCCAAGCAGGAGGCACTCTGGCTCCCCAAGCTCCAGAGTCCTGCTTACGACTTCCCTGTGGCAACAGAGTGGGTGCCAAGGGCATGTGGGTTGGAGGGTGCTCAGAAGCCACAGGCGAGGCTTTGGGCACCCAGTGTTCTCTGATGGAAAACACTGCAGGCCCGAGCATCCATGAACTCCTCCAAGGCTTTGCAGTGGGATAGCTGTCCATAGCAGATGGCTCCCTGCCAAGTGCTGCAGGCCTTTCTGGAGGGCTAAGCTGGAGCTTCCTTGCAGGCTGCTGGGCCAGGGGCATGTGTCCCCTGGGCCAGAAGGCTGCAGGAGGAGCTCCTAGCTAGGGGAGAGCAAGCACGTTGTTTCCTTGGCCTACACTGGCCTGTGAACACAGAGGCCAGCCAGCAGTGATGACAGCACAGGCAGCAAGGGGGTGTGGCAGGCACCGAAGAGGCGGCAGGAGTCCCACTTGAAAGTGGGCTCATGACTGTTTGGTGCTCAGGCCCCAGTGCTCACGTGCACACACAGCCTCTGGACCTGCAGCTTCCCAGCAGTGCAAGAGACACACAGGCACCACCCTGGGGCCTTCTCGAATGAACTGTGCTCCATCGAGGTCCTGCTGGCTGGCAGTGGCCAAGGCCAGCACAGGCCCTCGGGAGGCCTGGCTGAGCCTGGGATGGGTCCGGACCTAGCAGTGCCCAGGGCAAGCCTGGGACTGCAGGCCAGGCTGCAGGCTCATTCCAGTTTGGGCCTGGTACGCAGAGCCTTCAGCTAGGACGTGCAGGGGGAAGGCTCAGCACAGTGGCTTTGGCCTGCAATCCACGTTCCTCCCTCGGGCCGCCCTGCCTGGCAGACCCACACTCCCTAGAAGTGTGTTCCTGAGGCAGTTGGACAGTTGGGGAGGTGGAGGCTCTCCCAACATGGGAGGCCTGCCCAGAACATGGCTGTGTGTCCAAAGAGGATTCCCTGCACCTCTGGCGCTGGGCAGAGATTTTCTGCACACAGGAGACCCTTGGCACACACAGTGTTTCCCCATGGAAAGCAGTGTGAGAAAGAGCCCCCGCCAGGGAAGCATGGCACTCGCCCATCGAAGCCCTCCATGCAGCAGGCTGTCATGGACTCGGCGGCAGGCCTTTGTGGCTGGAGAGACTGCAGCTCCTCTGGAGGCTCTGGGTCCATTTGCACTCCCCTTGGAGGAAACGAGGTTGTGGGATGAGGTCCTTGCCCACAATGGCACTCAGCCTGCTCCATTTGATGAGACGCACGTGTGGTGAGAGAGGCTTGTCAGCCCAGAAGCAAGCAGGGCAGCCAGGGAGGGGATCTGCATGCAGCTTGGAAGCCCTAGACTCCTGCCTCCCACCCAGAGAATGCCGGCTCTGCCCATCAGGCCCCATTCCCAAGTGGGCACCCAGCTTCAGCATCTGCCCTTTCCCAGCCATGGAACCATTCTCAGGCCACACCCTGAGCCCTGCCAAGGGTGACCTTGGCTCCCCGGGTGGGCTGAATGGCACGACTGTGTTAGGGGAGAGAAGGCCCAGGAGGCCTTCAGGGAACTGCCACCACATAGCAGTGCTCAGGAAAAGGCACTCTGCTTTCTGTAGGCTGGATGCACACTCGAGTTTTGGCTT
Organism: Hippopotamus amphibius kiboko; assembly: GCF_030028045.1. Classification (NCBI taxonomy): domain Eukaryota; kingdom Metazoa; phylum Chordata; class Mammalia; order Artiodactyla; family Hippopotamidae; genus Hippopotamus; species Hippopotamus amphibius. The sequence continues at coordinate 124,015,082 of NC_080186.1, read as the reverse complement.
GAGGCAGAGAGAGCTCAGCTAGGCGATTCCAGGCTGAAGGCAAAGCAGAGAGTTTTTTGGTGGAGCAATGGCACCATCTGCTGGCCAGCAAGCGTGGCAGGAGAAGCCTCACTCCAAATGAGTTCCTGAGGAAGTTTCCAAGCAGGAGGCACTCTGGCTCCCCAAGCTCCAGAGTCCTGCTTACGACTTCCCTGTGGCAACAGAGTGGGTGCCAAGGGCATGTGGGTTGGAGGGTGCTCAGAAGCCACAGGCGAGGCTTTGGGCACCCAGTGTTCTCTGATGGAAAACACGGCAGGCCCGAGCATCCATGAACTCCTCCAAGGCTTTGCAGTGGGATAGCTGTCCATAGCAGATGGCTCCCTGCCAAGTGCTGCAGGCCTTTCTGGAGGGCTAAGCTGGAGCTTCCTTGCAGGCTGCTGGGCCAGGGGCATGTGTCCCCTGGGCCAGAAGGCTGCAGGAGGAGCTCCTAGCTAGGGGAGAGCAAGCACGTTGTTTCCTTGGCCTACACTGGCCTGTGAACACAGAGGCCAGCCAGCAGTGATGACAGCACAGGCAGCAAGGGGGTGTGGCAGGCACCGAAGAGGCGGCAGGAGTCCCACTTGAAAGTGGGCTCATGACTGTTTGGTGCTCAGGCCCCAGTGCTCACGTGCACACACCGCCTCTGGACCTGAAGCTTCCCAGCAGTGCAAGAGACACACAGGCACCACCCTGGGGCCTTCTCGAATGAACTGTGCTCCATTGAGGTCCTGCTGGTTGGCAGTGGCCAAGGCCAGCACAGGCCCTCGGGAGGCCTGGCTGAGCCTGGGATGGGTCCGGACCTAGCAGTGCCCAGGGCAAGCCTGGGACTGCAGGCCAGGCTGCAGGCTCATTCCAGTTTGGGCCTGGTACGCAGAGCCTTCGGCTAGGACGTGCAGGGGGAAGGCTCAGCACAGTGGCTTTGGCCTGCAATCCACGTTCCTCCCTCGGGCTGCCCTGCCTGGCAGACCCACACTCCCTAGAAGTGTGTTCCTGAGGCAGTTGGACAGTTGGGGAGGTGGAGGCTCTCCCAACATGGGAGGCCTGCCCAGAACATGGCTGTGTGTCCAAAGAGGATTCCCTGCACCTCTGGCGCTGGGCAGAGATTTTCTGCACACAGGAGACCCTTGGCACACACAGTGTTTCCCCATGGAAAGCAGTGTGAGAAAGAGCCCCCGCCAGGGAAGCATGGCACTCGCCCATCGAAGCCCTCCATGCAGCAGGCTGTCATGGACTCGGCTGCAGGCCTTTGTGGCTGGAGAGACTGCAGCTCCTCTGGAGGCTCTGGGTCCATTTGCACTCCCCTTGGAGGAAACGAGGTTGTGGGATGAGGTCCTTGCCCACAATGGCACTCAGCCTGCTCCATTCGATGAGACGCACGTGTGGTGAGAGAGGCTTGTCAGCCCAGAAGCAAGCAGGGCAGCCAGGGAGGGGATCTGCATGCAGCTTGGAAGCCCTAGACTCCTGCCTCCCACCCAGGGAATGCCGGCTCTGCCCATCAGGCCCCATTCCCAAGTGGGCACCCAGCTTCAGCATCTGCCCTTTCCCAGCCATGGAACCATTCTCAGGCCACACCCTGAGCCCTGCCAAGGGTGACCTTGGCTCCCCGGGTGGGCTGAATGGCACGACTGTGTTAGGGGAGAGAAGGCCCAGGAGGCCTTCAGGGAACTGCCACCACATAGCAGTGCTCAGGAAAAGGCACTCTGCTTTCTGTAGGCTGGATGCACACTCGAGTTTTGGCTTGAGGCAGAGAGAGCTTAGCTAGGCGTTTCCAGGCTGAAGGCAAAGCAGAGAGTTTTTTGGTGGAGCAATGGCACCATCTGCTGGCCAGCAAGCGTGGCAGGAGAAGCCTCACTCCAAATGAGTTCCTGAGGAAGTTTCCAAGCAGGAGGCACTCTGGCTCCCCAAGCTCCAGAGTCCTGCTTACGACTTCCCTGTGGCAACAGAGTGGGTGCCAAGGGCATGTGGGTTGGAGGGTGCTCAGAAGCCACAGGCGAGGCTTTGGGCACCCAGTGTTCTCTGATGGAAAACACGGCAGGCCCGAGCATCCATGAACTCCTCCAAGGCTTTGCAGTGGGATAGCTGTCCATAGCAGATGGCTCCCTGCCAAGTGCTGCAGGCCTTTCTGGAGGGCTAAGCTGGAGCTTCCTTGCAGGCTGCTGGGCCAGGGGCATGTGTCCCCTGGGCCAGAAGGCTGCAGGAGGAGCTCCTAGCTAGGGGAGAGCAAGCACGTTGTTTCCTTGGCCTACACTGGCCTGTGAACACAGAGGCCAGCCAGCAGTGATGACAGCACAGGCAGCAAGGGGGTGTGGCAGGCAGCTAAGAGGCGGCAGGAGTCCCACTTGAAAGTGGGCTCATGACTGTTTGGTGCTCAGGCCCCAGTGCTCACGTGCACACACCGCCTCTGGACCTGCAGCTTCCCAGCAGTGCAAGAGACACACAGGCACCACCCTGGGGCCTTCTCGAATGAACTGTGCTGCGTCGAGGTCCTGCTGGCTGGCAGTGGCCAAGGCCAGCACAGGCCCTCGGGAGGCCTGGCTGAGCCTGGGATGGGTCCGGACCTAGCAGTGCCCAGGGCAAGCCTGGGACTGCAGGCCAGGCTGCAGGCTCATTCCAGTTTGGGCCTGGTACGCAGAGCCTTCGGCTAGGACGTGCAGGGGGAAGGCTCAGCACAGTGGCTTTGGCCTGCCATCCACGTTCCTACCTCGGGCCGCCCTGCCTGGCAGACCCACACTCCCTAGAAGTGTGTTCCTGAGGCAGTTGGACAGTTGGGGAGGTGGAGGATCTCCCAACATGGGAGGCCTGCCCAGAACATGGCTGTGTGTCCAAAGAGGATTCCCTGCACCTCTGGCGCTGGGCAGAGATTTTCTGCACACAGGAGACCCTTGGCACACACAGTGTTTCCCCATGGAAAGCAGTGTGAGAAAGAGCCCCCGCCAGGGAAGCATGGCATTCGCCCATCGAAGCCCTCCATGCAGCAGGCTGTCATGGACTCGGCTGCAGGCCTTTGTGGCTGGAGAGACTGCAGCTCCTCTGGAGGCTCTGGGTCCATTTGCACTCCCCTTGGAGGAAAGGAGGTTGTGGAATGAGGTCCTTGCCCACAATGGCACTCAGCCTGCTCCATTCGATGAGACGCACGTGTGGTGAGAGAGGCTTGTCAGCCCAGAAGCAAGCAGGGCAGCCAGGGAGGGGATCTGCATGCAGCTTGGAAGCCCTAGACTGCTGCCTCCCACCCAGGGAATGCCGGCTCTGCCCATCAGGCCCCATTCCCAAGTGGGCACCCAGCTTCAGCATCTGCCCTTTCCCATCCATGGAACCATTCCCAGGCCACACCCTGAGCCCTGCCAAGGGTGACCTTGGCTCCCCGGGTGGGCTGAATGGCACGACTGTGTTAGGGGAGAGAAGGCCCAGGAGGCCTTCAGGGAACTGCCACCACATAGCAGTGCTCAGGAAAAGGCACTCTGCTTTCTGTAGGCTGGATGCACACTCGAGTTTTGGCTTGAGGCAGAGAGAGCTCAGCTAGGCGATTCCAGGCTCAAGGCAAAGCAGAGAGTTTTTTGGTGGAGCGATGGCACCATCTGCTGGCCAGCAAGCGTGGCAGGAGAAGCCTCACTCCAAATGAGTTCCTGAGGAAGTTTCCAAGCAGGAGGCACTCTGGCTCCCCAAGCTCCAGAGTCCTGCTTACGACTTCCCTGTGGCAACAGAGTGGGTGCCAAGGGCATGTGGGTTGGAGGGTGCTCAGAAGCCACAGGCGAGGCTTTCGGCCCCCAGTGTTCTCTGATGGAAAACACTGCAGGCCCGAGCATCCATGAACTCCTCCAAGGCTTTGCAGTGGGATAGCTGTCCATAGCAGATGGCTCCCTGCCAAGTGCTGCAGGCCTTTCTGGAGGGCTAAGCTGGAGCTTCCTTGCAGGCTGCTGGGCCAGGGGCATGTGTCCCCTGGGCCAGAAGGCTGCAGGAGGAGCTCCTAGCTAGGGGAGAGCAAGCACGTTGTTTCCTTGGCCTACACTGGCCTGTGAACACAGAGGCCAGCCAGCAGTGATGACAGCACAGGCAGCAAGGGGGTGTGGCAGGCAGCTAAGAGGCGGCAGGAGTCCCACTTGAAAGTGGGCTCATGACTGTTTGGTGCTCAGGCCCCAGTGCTCACGTGCACACACCGCCTCTGGACCTGCAGCTTCCCAGCAGTGCAAGAGACACACAGGCACCACCCTGGGGCCTTCTCGAATGAACTGTGCTCCATTGAGGTCCTGCTGGCTGGCAGTGGCCAAGGCCAGCACAGGCCCTCGGGAGGCCTGGCTGAGCCTGGGATGGGTCCGGACCTAGCAGTGCCCAGGGCAAGCCTGGGACTGCAGGCCAGGCTGCAGGCTCATTCCAGTTTGGGCCTGGTATGCAGAGCCTTCGGCTAGGACGTGCAGGGGGAAGGCTCAGCACAGTGGCTTTGGCCTGCCATCCACGTTCCTCCCTCGGGCCGCCCTGCCTGGCAGACCCACACTCCCTAGAAGTGTGTTCCTGAGGCAGTTGGACAGTTGGGGAGGTGGAGGATCTCCCAACATGGGAGGCCTGCCCAGAACATGGCTGTGTGTCCAAAGAGGATTCCCTGCACCTCTGGCGCTGGGCAGAGATTTTCTGCACACAGGAGACCCTTGGCACACACAGTGTTTCCCCATGGAAAGCAGTGTGAGAAAGAGCCCCCGCCAGGGAAGCATGGCATTCGCCCATCGAAGCCCTCCATGCAGCAGGCTGTCATGGACTCGGCTGCAGGCCTTTGTGGCTGGAGAGACTGCAGCTCCTCTGGAGGCTCTGGGTCCATTTGCACTCCCCTTGGAGGAAACGAGGTTGTGGGATGAGGTCCTTGCCCACAATGGCACTCAGCCTGCTCCATTCGATGAGACGCACGTGTGGTGAGAGAGGCTTGTCAGCCCAGAAGCAAGCAGGGCAGCCAGGGAGGGGATCTGCATGCAGCTTGGAAGCCCTAGACTGCTGCCTCCCACCCAGGGAATGCCGGCTCTGCCCATCAGGCCCCATTCCCAAGTGGGCACCCAGCTTCAGCATCTGCCCTTTCCCAGCCATGGAACCATTCCCAGGCCACACCCTGAGCCCTGCCAAGGGTGACCTTGGCTCCCCGGGTGGGCTGAATGGCACGACTGTGTTAGGGGAGAGAAGGCCCAGGAGGCCTTCAGGGAACTGCCACCACATAGCAGTGCTCAGGAAAAGGCACTCTGCTTTCTGTAGGCTGGATGCACACTCGAGTTTTGGCTTGAGGCAGAGAGAGCTCAGCTAGGCGATTCCAGGCTGAAGGCAAAGCAGAGAGTTTTTTGGTGGAGCGATGGCACCATCTGCTGGCCAGCAAGCGTGGCAGGAGAAGCCTCACTGCAAATGAGTTCCTGAGGAAGTTTCCAAGCAGGAGGCACTCTGGCTCCCCAAGCTCCAGAGTCCTGCTTACGACTTCCCTGTGGCAACAGAGTGGGTGCCAAGGGCATGTGGGTTGGAGGGTGCTCAGAAGCCACAGGCGAGGCTTTGGGCACCCAGTGTTCTCTGATGGAAAACACGGCAGGCCCGAGCATCCATGAACTCCTCCAAGGCTTTGCAGTGGGATAGCTGTCCATAGCAGATGGCTCCCTGCCAAGTGCTGCAGGCCTTTCTGGAGGGCTAAGCTGGAGCTTCCTTGCAGGCTGCTGGGCCAGGGGCATGTGTCCCCTGGGCCAGAAGGCTGCAGGAGGAGCTCCTAGCTAGGGGAGAGCAAGCACGTTGTTTCCTTGGCCTACACTGGCCTGTGAACACAGAGGCCAGCCAGCAGTGATGACAGCACAGGCAGCAAGGGGGTGTGGCAGGCAGCTAAGAGGCGGCAGGAGTCCCACTTGAAAGTGGGCTCATGACTGTTTGGTGCTCAGGCCCCAGTGCTCACGTGCACACACCGCCTCTGGACCTGCAGCTTCCCAGCAGTGCAAGAGACACACAGGCACCACCCTGGGGCCTTCTCGAATGAACTGTGCTGCGTCGAGGTCCTGCTGGCTGGCAGTGGCCAAGGCCAGCACAGGCCCTCGGGAGGCCTGGCTGAGCCTGGGATGGGTCCGGACCTAGCAGTGCCCAGGGCAAGCCTGGGACTGCAGGCCAGGCTGCAGGCTCATTCCAGTTTGGGCCTGGTACGCAGAGCCTTCGGCTAGGACGTGCAGGGGGAAGGCTCAGCACAGTGGCTTTGGCCTGCCATCCACGTTCCTACCTCGGGCCGCCCTGCCTGGCAGACCCACACTCCCTAGAAGTGTGTTCCTGAGGCAGTTGGACAGTTGGGGAGGTGGAGGATCTCCCAACATGGGAGGCCTGCCCAGAACATGGCTGTGTGTCCAAAGAGGATTCCCTGCACCTCTGGCGCTGGGCAGAGATTTTCTGCACACAGGAGACCCTTGGCACACACAGTGTTTCCCCATGGAAAGCAGTGTGAGAAAGAGCCCCCGCCAGGGAAGCATGGCATTCGCCCATCGAAGCCCTCCATGCAGCAGGCTGTCATGGACTCGGCTGCAGGCCTTTGTGGCTGGAGAGACTGCAGCTCCTCTGGAGGCTCTGGGTCCATTTGCACTCCCCTTGGAGGAAATGAGGTTGTGGAATGAGGTCCTTGCCCACAATGGCACTCAGCCTGCTCCATTCGATGAGACGCACGTGTGGTGAGAGAGGCTTGTCAGCCCAGAAGCAAGCAGGGCAGCCAGGGAGGGGATCTGCATGCAGCTTGGAAGCCCTAGACTGCTGCCTCCCACCCAGGGAATGCCGGCTCTGCCCATCAGGCCCCATTCCCAAGTGGGCACCCAGCTTCAGCATCTGCCCTTTCCCATCCATGGAACCATTCCCAGGCCACACCCTGAGCCCTGCCAAGGGTGACCTTGGCTCCCCGGGTGGGCTGAATGGCACGACTGTGTTAGGGGAGAGAAGGCCCAGGAGGCCTTCAGGGAACTGCCACCACATAGCAGTGCTCAGGAAAAGGCACTCTGCTTTCTGTAGGCTGGATGCACACTCGAGTTTTGGCTTGAGGCAGAGAGAGCTCAGCTAGGCGATTCCAGGCTCAAGGCAAAGCAGAGAGTTTTTTGGTGGAGCGATGGCACCATCTGCTGGCCAGCAAGCGTGGCAGGAGAAGCCTCACTCCAAATGAGTTCCTGAGGAAGTTTCCAAGCAGGAGGCACTCTGGCTCCCCAAGCTCCAGAGTCCTGCTTACGACTTCCCTGTGGCAACAGAGTGGGTGCCAAGGGCATGTGGGTTGGAGGGTGCTCAGAAGCCACAGGCGAGGCTTTCGGCCCCCAGTGTTCTCTGATGGAAAACACTGCAGGCCCGAGCATCCATGAACTCCTCCAAGGCTTTGCAGTGGGATAGCTGTCCATAGCAGATGGCTCCCTGCCAAGTGCTGCAGGCCTTTCTGGAGGGCTAAGCTGGAGCTTCCTTGCAGGCTGCTGGGCCAGGGGCATGTGTCCCCTGGGCCAGAAGGCTGCAGGAGGAGCTCCTAGCTAGGGGAGAGCAAGCACGTTGTTTCCTTGGCCTACACTGGCCTGTGAACACAGAGGCCAGCCAGCAGTGATGACAGCACAGGCAGCAAGGGGGTGTGGCAGGCAGCTAAGAGGCGGCAGGAGTCCCACTTGAAAGTGGGCTCATGACTGTTTGGTGCTCAGGCCCCAGTGCTCACGTGCACACACCGCCTCTGGACCTGCAGCTTCCCAGCAGTGCAAGAGACACACAGGCACCACCCTGGGGCCTTCTCGAATGAACTGTGCTCCATTGAGGTCCTGCTGGCTGGCAGTGGCCAAGGCCAGCACAGGCCCTCGGGAGGCCTGGCTGAGCCTGGGATGGGTCCGGACCTAGCAGTGCCCAGGGCAAGCCTGGGACTGCAGGCCAGGCTGCAGGCTCATTCCAGTTTGGGCCTGGTATGCAGAGCCTTCGGCTAGGACGTGCAGGGGGAAGGCTCAGCACAGTGGCTTTGGCCTGCCATCCACGTTCCTCCCTCGGGCCGCCCTGCCTGGCAGACCCACACTCCCTAGAAGTGTGTTCCTGAGGCAGTTGGACAGTTGGGGAGGTGGAGGATCTCCCAACATGGGAGGCCTGCCCAGAACATGGCTGTGTGTCCAAAGAGGATTCCCTGCACCTCTGGCGCTGGGCAGAGATTTTCTGCACACAGGAGACCCTTGGCACACACAGTGTTTCCCCATGGAAAGCAGTGTGAGAAAGAGCCCCCGCCAGGGAAGCATGGCATTCGCCCATCGAAGCCCTCCATGCAGCAGGCTGTCATGGACTCGGCTGCAGGCCTTTGTGGCTGGAGAGACTGCAGCTCCTCTGGAGGCTCTGGGTCCATTTGCACTCCCCTTGGAGGAAACGAGGTTGTGGGATGAGGTCCTTGCCCACAATGGCACTCAGCCTGCTCCATTCGATGAGACGCACGTGTGGTGAGAGAGGCTTGTCAGCCCAGAAGCAAGCAGGGCAGCCAGGGAGGGGATCTGCATGCAGCTTGGAAGCCCTAGACTGCTGCCTCCCACCCAGGGAATGCCGGCTCTGCCCATCAGGCCCCATTCCCAAGTGGGCACCCAGCTTCAGCATCTGCCCTTTCCCAGCCATGGAACCATTCCCAGGCCACACCCTGAGCCCTGCCAAGGGTGACCTTGGCTCCCCGGGTGGGCTGAATGGCACGACTGTGTTAGGGGAGAGAAGGCCCAGGAGGCCTTCAGGGAACTGCCACCACATAGCAGTGCTCAGGAAAAGGCACTCTGCTTTCTGTAGGCTGGATGCACACTCGAGTTTTGGCTTGAGGCAGAGAGAGCTCAGCTAGGCGATTCCAGGCTGAAGGCAAAGCAGAGAGTTTTTTGGTGGAGCGATGGCACCATCTGCTGGCCAGCAAGCGTGGCAGGAGAAGCCTCACTGCAAATGAGTTCCTGAGGAAGTTTCCAAGCAGGAGGCACTCTGGCTCCCCAAGCTCCAGAGTCCTGCTTACGACTTCCCTGTGGCAACAGAGTGGGTGCCAAGGGCATGTGGGTTGGAGGGTGCTCAGAAGCCACAGGCGAGGCTTTGGGCACCCAGTGTTCTCTGATGGAAAACACTGCAGGCCCGAGCATCCATGAACTCCTCCAAGGCTTTGCAGTGGGATAGCTGTCCATAGCAGATGGCTCCCTGCCAAGTGCTGCAGGCCTTTCTGGAGGGCTAAGCTGGAGCTTCCTTGCAGGCTGCTGGGCCAGGGGCATGTGTCCCCTGGGCCAGAAGGCTGCAGGAGGAGCTCCTAGCTAGGGGAGAGCAAGCACGTTGTTTCCTTGGCCTACACTGGCCTGTGAACACAGAGGCCAGCCAGCAGTGATGACAGCACAGGTAGCAAGGGGGTGTGGCAGGCAGCTAAGAGGCGGCAGGAGTCCCACTTGAAAGTGGGCTCATGACTGTTTGGTGCTCAGGCCCCAGTGCTCACGTGCACACACAGCCTCTGGACCTGCAGCTTCCCAGCAGTGCAAGAGACACACAGGCACCACCCTGGGGCCTTCTCGAATGAACTGTGCTCCATTGAGGTCCTGCTGGCTGGCAGTGGCCAAGGCCAGCACAGGCCCTCGGGAGGCCTGGCTGAGCCTGGGATGGGTCCGGACCTAGCAGTGCCCAGGGCAAGCCTGGGACTGCAGGCCAGGCTGCAGGCTCATTCCAGTTTGGGCCTGGTACGCAGAGCCTTCAGCTAGGACGTGCAGGGGGAAGGCTCAGCACAGTGGCTTTGGCCTGCAATCCACGTTCCTCCCTCGGGCCGCCCTGCCTGGCAGACCCACACTCCCTAGAAGTGTGTTCCTGAGGCAGTTGGACAGTTGGGGAGGTGGAGGCTCTCCCAACATGGGAGGCCTGCCCAGAACATGGCTGTGTGTCCAAAGAGGATTCCCTGCACCTCTGGCGCTGGGCAGAGATTTTCTGCACACAGGAGACCCTTGGCACACACAGTGTTTCCCCATGGAAAGCAGTGTGAGAAAGAGCCCCCGCCAGGGAAGCATGGCACTCGCCCATCGAAGCCCTCCATGCAGCAGGCTGTCATGGACTCGGCTGCAGGCCTTTGTGGCTGGAGAGACTGCAGCTCCTCTGGAGGCTCTGGGTCCATTTGCACTCCCCTTGGAGGAAACGAGGTTGTGGGATGAGGTCCTTGCCCACAATGGCACTCAGCCTGCTCCATTCGATGAGACGCACGTGTGGTGAGAGAGGCTTGTCAGCCCAGAAGCAAGCAGGGCAGCCAGGGAGGGGATCTGCATGCAGCTTGGAAGCCCTAGACTCCTGCCTCCCACCCAGGGAATGCCGGCTCTGCCCATCAGGCCCCATTCCCAAGTGGGCACCCAGCTTCAGCATCTGCCCTTTCCCAGCCATGGAACCATTCCCAGGCCACACCCTGAGCCCTGCCAAGGGTGACCTTGGCTCCCCGGGTGGGCTGAATGGCACGACTGTGTTAGGGGAGAGAAGGCCCAGGAGGCCTTCAGGGAACTGCCACCACATAGCAGTGCTCAGGAAAAGGCACTCTGCTTTCTGTAGGCTGGATGCACACTCGAGTTTTGGCTTGAGGCAGAGAGAGCTCAGCTAGGCGATTCCAGGCTGAAGGCAAAGCAGAGAGTTTTTTGGTGGAGCGATGGCACCATCTGCTGGCCAGCAAGCGTGGCAGGAGAAGCCTCACTCCAAATGAGTTCCTGAGGAAGTTTCCAAGCAGGAGGCACTCTGGCTCCCCAAGCTCCAGAGTCCTGCTTACGACTTCCCTGTGGCAACAGAGTGGGTGCCAAGGGCATGTGGGTTGGAGGGTGCTCAGAAGCCACAGGCGAGGCTTTGGGCACCCAGTGTTCTCTGATGGAAAACACTGCAGGCCCGAGCATCCATGAACTCCTCCAAGGCTTTGCAGTGGGATAGCTGTCCATAGCAGATGGCTCCCTGCCAAGTGCTGCAGGCCTTTCTGGAGGGCTAAGCTGGAGCTTCCTTGCAGGCTGCTGGGCCAGGGGCATGTGTCCCCTGGGCCAGAAGGCTGCAGGAGGAGCTCCTAGCTAGGGGAGAGCAAGCACGTTGTTTCCTTGGCCTACGCTGGCCTGTGAACACAGAGGCCAGCCAGCAGTGATGACAGCACAGGCAGCAAGGGGGTGTGGCAGGCAGCTAAGAGGCGGCAGGAGTCCCACTTGAAAGTGGGCTCATGACTGTTTGGTGCTCAGGCCCCAGTGCTCACGTGCACACACCGCCTCTGGACCTGCAGCTTCCCAGCAGTGCAAGAGACACACAGGCACCACCCTGGGGCCTTCTCGAATGAACTGTGCTCCGTCGAGGTCCTGCTGGCTGGCAGTGGCCAAGGCCAGCACAGGCCCTCGGGAGGCCTGGCTGAGCCTGGGATGGGTCCGGACCTAGCAGTGCCCAGGGCAAGCCTGGGACTGCAGGCCAGGCTGCAGGCTCATTCCAGTTTGGGCCTGGTACGCAGAGCCTTCGGCTAGGACGTGCAGGGGGAAGGCTCAGCACAGTGGCTTTGGCCTGCAATCCACGTTCCTCCCTCGGGCCGCCCTGCCTGGCAGACCCACACTCCCTAGAAGTGTGTTCCTGAGGCAGTTGGACAGTTGGGGAGGTGGAGGATCTCCCAACATGGGAGGCCTGCCCAGAACATGGCTGTGTGTCCAAAGAGGATTCCCTGCACCTCTGGCGCTGGGCAGAGATTTTCTGCACACAGGAGACCCTTGGCACACACAGTGTTTCCCCATGGAAAGCAGTGTGAGAAAGAGCCCCCGCCAGGGAAGCATGGCACTCGCCCATCGAAGCCCTCCATGCAGCAGGCTGTCATGGACTCGGCTGCAGGCCTTTGTGGCTGGAGAGACTGCAGCTCCTCTGGAGGCTCTGGGTCCATTTGCACTCCCCTTGGAGGAAACGAGGTTGTGGGATGAGGTCCTTGCCCACAATGGCACTCAGCCTGCTCCATTCGATGAGACGCACGTGTGGTGAGAGAGGCTTGTCAGCCCAGAAGCAAGCAGGGCAGCCAGGGAGGGGATCTGCATGCAGCTTGGAAGCCCTAGACTCCTGCCTCCCACCCAGGGAATGCCGGCTCTGCCCATCAGGCCCCATTCCCAAGTGGGCACCCAGCTTCAGCATCTGCCCTTTCCCAGCCATGGAACCATTCCCAGGCCACACCCTGAGCCCTGCCAAGGGTGACCTTGGCTCCCCGGGTGGGCTGAATGGCACGACTGTGTTAGGGGAGAGAAGGCCCAGGAGGCCTTCAGGGAACTGCCACCACATAGCAGTGCTCAGGAAAAGGCACTCTGCTTTCTGTAGGCTGGATGCACACTCGAGTTTTGGCTTGAGGCAGAGAGAGCTCAGCTAGGCGATTCCAGGCTGAAGGCAAAGCAGAGAGTTTTTTGGTGGAGCGATGGCACCATCTGCTGGCCAGCAAGCGTGGCAGGAGAAGCCTCACTCCAAATGAGTTCCTGAGGAAGTTTCCAAGCAGGAGGCACTCTGGCTCCCCAAGCTCCAGAGTCCTGCTTACGACTTCCCTGTGGCAACAGAGTGGGTGCCAAGGGCATGTGGGTTGGAGGGTGCTCAGAAGCCACAGGCGAGGCTTTGGGCACCCAGTGTTCTCTGATGGAAAACACTGCAGGCCCGAGCATCCATGAACTCCTCCAAGGCTTTGCAGTGGGATAGCTGTCCATAGCAGATGGCTCCCTGCCAAGTGCTGCAGGCCTTTCTGGAGGGCTAAGCTGGAGCTTCCTTGCAGGCTGCTGGGCCAGGGGCATGTGTCCCCTGGGCCAGAAGGCTGCAGGAGGAGCTCCTAGCTAGGGGAGAGCAAGCACGTTGTTTCCTTGGCCTACACTGGCCTGTGAACACAGAGGCCAGCCAGCAGTGATGACAGCACAGGCAGCAAGGGGGTGTGGCAGGCAGCTAAGAGGCGGCAGGAGTCCCACTTGAAAGTGGGCTCATGACTGTTTGGTGCTCAGGCCCCAGTGCTCACGTGCACACACAGCCTCTGGACCTGCAGCTTCCCAGCAGTGCAAGAGACACACAGGCACCACCCTGGGGCCTTCTCGAATGAACTGTGCTCCATTGAGGTCCTGCTGGCTGGCAGTGGCCAAGGCCAGCACAGGCCCTCGGGAGGCCTGGCTGAGCCTGGGATGGGTCCGGACCTAGCAGTGCCCAGGGCAAGCCTGGGACTGCAGGCCAGGCTGCAGGCTCATTCCAGTTTGGGCCTGGTATGCAGAGCCTTCAGCTAGGACGTGCAGGGGGAAGGCTCAGCACAGTGGCTTTGGCCTGCAATCCACGTTCCTCCCTCGGGCCGCCCTGCCTGGCAGACCCACACTCCCTAGAAGTGTGTTCCTGAGGCAGTTGGACAGTTGGGGAGGTGGAGGCTCTCCCAACATGGGAGGCCTGCCCAGAACATGGCTGTGTGTCCAAAGAGGATTCCCTGCACCTCTGGCGCTGGGCAGAGATTTTCTGCACACAGGAGACCCTTGGCACACACAGTGTTTCCCCATGGAAAGCAGTGTGAGAAAGAGCCCCCGCCAGGGAAGCATGGCACTCGCCCATCGAAGCCCTCCATGCAGCAGGCTGTCATGGACTCGGCTGCAGGCCTTTGTGGCTGGAGAGACTGCAGCTCCTCTGGAGGCTCTGGGTCCATTTGCACTCCCCTTGGAGGAAACGAGGTTGTGGGATGAGGTCCTTGCCCACAATGGCACTCAGCCTGCTCCATTCGATGAGACGCACGTGTGGTGAGAGAGGCTTGTCAGCCCAGAAGCAAGCAGGGCAGCCAGGGAGGGGATCTGCATGCAGCTTGGAAGCCCTAGACTCCTGCCTCCCACCCAGGGAATGCCGGCTCTGCCCATCAGGCCCCATTCCCAAGTGGGCACCCAGCTTCAGCATCTGCCCTTTCCCAGCCATGGAACCATTCCCAGGCCACACCCTGAGCCCTGCCAAGGGTGACCTTGGCTCCCCGGGTGGGCTGAATGGCACGACTGTGTTAGGGGAGAGAAGGCCCAGGAGGCCTTCAGGGAACTGCCACCACATAGCAGTGCTCAGGAAAAGGCACTCTGCTTTCTGTAGGCTGGATGCACACTCGAGTTTTGGCTTGAGGCAGAGAGAGCTCAGCTAGGCGATTCCAGGCTGAAGGCAAAGCAGAGAGTTTTTTGGTGGAGCGATGGCACCATCTGCTGGCCAGCAAGCGTGGCAGGAGAAGCCTCACTCCAAATGAGTTCCTGAGGAAGTTTCCAAGCAGGAGGCACTCTGGCTCCCCAAGCTCCAGAGTCCTGCTTACGACTTCCCTGTGGCAACAGAGTGGGTGCCAAGGGCATGTGGGTTGGAGGGTGCTCAGAAGCCACAGGCGAGGCTTTGGGCACCCAGTGTTCTCTGATGGAAAACACTGCAGGCCCAAGCATCCATGAACTCCTCCAAGGCTTTGCAGTGGGATAGCTGTCCAGATGGCTCCCTGCCAAGTGCTGCAGGCCTTTCTGGAGGGCTAAGCTGGAGCTTCCTTGCAGGCTGCTGGGCCAGGGGCATGTTTCCCCTGGGCCAGAAGGCTGCAGGAGGAGCTCCTAGCTAGGGGAGAGCAAGCACGTTGTTTCCTTGGCCTACACTGGCCTGTGAACACAGAGGCCAGCCAGCAGTGATGACAGCACAGGCAGCAAGGGGGTGTGGCAGGCAGCTAAGAGGCGGCAGGAGTCCCACTTGAAAGTGGGCTCATGACTGTTTGGTGCTCAGGCCCCAGTGCTCACGTGCACACACCGCCTCTGGACCTGCAGCTTCCCAGCAGTGCAAGAGACACACAGGCACCACCCTGGGGCCTTCTCGAATGAACTGTGCTGCGTCGAGGTCCTGCTGGCTGGCAGTGGCCAAGGCCAGCACAGGCCCTCGGGAGGCCTGGCTGAGCCTGGGATGGGTCCGGACCTAGCAGTGCCCAGGGCAAGCCTGGGACTGCAGGCCAGGCTGCAGGCTCATTCCAGTTTGGGCCTGGTACGCAGAGCCTTCGGCTAGGACGTGCAGGGGGAAGGCTCAGCACAGTGGCTTTGGCCTGCAATCCACGTTCCTCCCTCGGGCCGCCCTGCCTGGCAGACCCACACTCCCTAGAAGTGTGTTCCTGAGGCAGTTGGACAGTTGGGGAGGTGGAGGCTCTCCCAACATGGGAGGCCTGCCCAGAACATGGCTGTGTGTCCAAAGAGGATTCCCTGCACCTCTGGCGCTGGGCAGAGATTTTCTGCACACAGGAGACCCTTGGCACACACAGTGTTTCCCCATGGAAAGCAGTGTGAGAAAGAGCCCCCGCCAGGGAAGCATGGCACTCGCCCATCGAAGCCCTCCATGCAGCAGGCTGTCATGGACTCGGCTGCAGGCCTTTGTGGCTGGAGAGACTGCAGCTCCTCTGGAGGCTCTGGGTCCATTTGCACTCCCCTTGGAGGAAACGAGGTTGTGGGATGAGGTCCTTGCCCACAATGGCACTCAGCCTGCTCCATTCGATGAGACGCACGTGTGGTGAGAGAGGCTTGTCAGCCCAGAAGCAAGCAGGGCAGCCAGGGAGGGGATCTGCATGCAGCTTGGAAGCCCTAGACTGCTGCCTCCCACCCAGGGAATGCCGGCTCTGCCCATCAGGCCCCATTCCCAAGTGGGCACCCAGCTTCAGCATCTGCCCTTTCCCAGCCATGGAACCATTCCCAGGCCACACCCTGAGCCCTGCCAAGGGTGACCTTGGCTCCCCGGGTGGGCTGAATGGCACGACTGTGTTAGGGGAGAGAAGGCCCAGGAGGCCTTCAGGGAACTGCCACCACATAGCAGTGCTCAGGAAAAGGCACTCTGCTTTCTGTAGGCTGGATGCACACTCGAGTTTTGGCTTGAGGCAGAGAGAGCTCAGCTAGGCGATTCCAGGCTGAAGGCAAAGCAGAGAGTTTTTTGGTGGAGCGATGGCACCATCTGCTGGCCAGCAAGCGTGGCAGGAGAAGCCTCACTCCAAATGAGTTCCTGAGGAAGTTTCCAAGCAGGAGGCACTCTGGCTCCCCAAGCTCCAGAGTCCTGCTTACGACTTCCCTGTGGCAACAGAGTGGGTGCCAAGGGCATGTGGGTTGGAGGGTGCTCAGAAGCCACAGGCGAGGCTTTGGGCACCCAGTGTTCTCTGATGGAAAACACTGCAGGCCCGAGCATCCATGAACTCCTCCAAGGCTTTGCAGTGGGATAGCTGTCCATAGCAGATGGCTCCCTGCCAAGTGCTGCAGGCCTTTCTGGAGGGCTAAGCTGGAGCTTCCTTGCAGGCTGCTGGGCCAGGGGCATGTGTCCCCTGGGCCAGAAGGCTGCAGGAGGAGCTCCTAGCTAGGGGAGAGCAAGCACGTTGTTTCCTTGGCCTACACTGGCCTGTGAACACAGAGGCCAGCCAGCAGTGATGACAGCACAGGCAGCAAGGGGGTGTGGCAGGCAGCTAAGAGGCGGCAGGAGTCCCACTTGAAAGTGGGCTCATGACTGTTTGGTGCTCAGGCCCCAGTGCTCACGTGCACACACAGCCTCTGGACCTGCAGCTTCCCAGCAGTGCAAGAGACACACAGGCACCACCCTGGGGCCTTCTCGAATGAACTGTGCTCCATCGAGGTCCTGCTGGCTGGCAGTGGCCAAGGCCAGCACAGGCCCTAGGGAGGCCTGGCTGAGCCTGGGATGGGTCCGGACCTAGCAGTGCCCAGGGCAAGCCTGGGACTGCAGGCCAGGCTGCAGGCTCATTCCAGTTTGGGCCTGGTACGCAGAGCCTTCAGCTAGGACGTGCAGGGGGAAGGCTCAGCACAGTGGCTTTGGCCTGCAATCCACGTTCCTCCCTCGGGCCGCCCTGCCTGGCAGACCCACACTCCCTAGAAGTGTGTTCCTGAGGCAGTTGGACAGTTGGGGAGGTGGAGGCTCTCCCAACATGGGAGGCCTGCCCAGAACATGGCTGTGTGTCCAAAGAGGATTCCCTGCACCTCTGGCGCTGGGCAGAGATTTTCTGCACACAGGGGACCCTTGGCACACACAGTGTTTCCCCATGGAAAGCAGTGTGAGAAAGAGCCCCCGCCAGGGAAGCATGGCACTCGCCCATCGAAGCCCTCCATGCAGCAGGCTGTCATGGACTCGGCTGCAGGCCTTTGTGGCTGGAGAGACTGCAGCTCCTCTGGAGGCTCTGGGTCCATTTGCACTCCCCTTGGAGGAAACGAGGTTGTGGGATGAGGTCCTTGCCCACAATGGCACTCAGCCTGCTCCATTCGATGAGACGCACGTGTGGTGAGAGAGGCTTGTCAGCCCAGAAGCAAGCAGGGCAGCCAGGGAGGGGATCTGCATGCACCTTGGAAGCCCTAGACTGCTGCCTCCCACCCAGGGAATGCCGGCTCTGCCCATCAGGCCCCATTCCCAAGTGGGCACCCAGCTTCAGCATCTGCCCTTTCCCAGCCATGGAACCATTCCCAGGCCACACCCTGAGCCCTGCCAAGGGTGACCTTGGCTCCCCGGGTGGGCTGAATGGCACGACTGTGTTAGGGGAGAGAAGGCCCAGGAGGCCTTCAGGGAACTGCCACCACATAGCAGTGCTCAGGAAAAGGCACTCTGCTTTCTGTAGGCTGGATGCACACTCGAGTTTTGGCTTGAGGCAGAGAGAGCTCAGCTAGGCGATTCCAGGCTGAAGGCAAAGCAGAGAGTTTTTTGGTGGAGCGATGGCACCATCTGCTGGCCAGCAAGCGTGGCAGGAGAAGCCTCACTGCAAATGAGTTCCTGAGGAAGTTTCCAAGCAGGAGGCACTCTGGCTCCCCAAGCTCCAGAGTCCTGCTTACGACTTCCCTGTGGCAACAGAGTGGGTGCCAAGGGCATGTGGGTTGGAGGGTGCTCAGAAGCCACAGGCGAGGCTTTGGGCACCCAGTGTTCTCTGATGGAAAACACTGCAGGCCCAAGCATCCATGAACTCCTCCAAGGCTTTGCAGTGGGATAGCTGTCCATAGCAGATGGCTCCCTGCCAAGTGCTGCAGGCCTTTCTGGAGGGCTAAGCTGGAGCTTCCTTGCAGGCTGCTGGGCCAGGGGCATGTGTCCCCTGGGCCAGAAGGCTGCAGGAGGAGCTCCTAGCTAGGGGAGAGCAAGCACGTTGTTTCCTTGGCCTACACTGGCCTGTGAACACAGAGGCCAGCCAGCAGTGATGACAGCACAGGCAGCAAGGGGGTGTGGCAGGCAGCTAAGAGGCGGCAGGAGTCCCACTTGAAAGTGGGCTCATGACTGTTTGGTGCTCAGGCCCCAGTGCTCACGTGCACACACAGCCTCTGGACCTGCAGCTTCCCAGCAGTGCAAGAGACACACACGCACCACCCTGGGGCCTTCTTGAATGAACTGTGCTGCGTCGAGGTCCTGCTGGCTGGCAGTGGCCAAGGCCAGCACAGGCCCTCCGGAGGCCTGGCTGAGCCTGGGATGGGTCCGGACCTAGCAGTGCCCAGGGCAAGCCTGGGACTGCAGGCCAGGCTGCAGGCTCATTCCAGTTTGGGCCTGGTACGCAGAGCCTTCAGCTAGGACGTGCAGGGGGAAGGCTCAGCACAGTGGCTTTGGCCTGCAATCCACGTTCCTCCCTCGGGCCGCCCTGCCTGGCAGACCCACACTCCCTAGAAGTGTGTTCCTGAGGCAGTTGGACAGTTGGGGAGGTGGAGGCTCTCCCAACATGGGAGGCCTGCCCAGAACATGGCTGTGTGTCCAAAGAGGATTCCCTGCACCTCTGGCGCTGGGCAGAGATTTTCTGCACACAGGAGACCCTTGGCACACACAGTGTTTCCCCATGGAAAGCAGTGTGAGAAAGAGCCCCCGCCAGGGAAGCATGGCACTCGCCCATCGAAGCCCTCCATGCAGCAGGCTGTCATGGACTCGGCTGCAGGCCTTTGTGGCTGGAGAGACTGCAGCTCCTCTGGAGGCTCTGGGTCCATTTGCACTCCCCTTGGAGGAAACGAGGTTGTGGGATGAGGTCCTTGCCCACAATGGCACTCAGCCTGCTCCATTCGATGAGACGCACGTGTGGTGAGAGAGGCTTGTCAGCCCAGAAGCAAGCAGGGCAGCCAGGGAGGGGATCTGCATGCAGCTTGGAAGCCCTAGACTGCTGCCTCCCACCCAGGGAATGCCGGCTCTGCCCATCAGGCCCCATTCCCAAGTGGGCACCCAGCTTCAGCATCTGCCCTTTCCCAGCCATGGAACCATTCCCAGGCCACACCCTGAGCCCTGCCAAGGGTGACCTTGGCTCCCCGGGTGGGCTGAATGGCACGACTGTGTTAGGGGAGAGAAGGCCCAGGAGGCCTTCAGGGAACTGCCACCACATAGCAGTGCTCAGGAAAAGGCACTCTGCTTTCTGTAGGCTGGATGCACACTCGAGTTTTGGCTTGAGGCAGAGAGAGCTCAGCTAGGCGATTCCAGGCTGAAGGCAAAGCAGAGAGTTTTTTGGTGGAGCGATGGCACCATCTGCTGGCCAGCAAGCGTGGCAGGAGAAGCCTCACTGCAAATGAGTTCCTGAGGAAGTTTCCAAGCAGGAGGCACTCTGGCTCCCCAAGCTCCAGAGTCCTGCTTACGACTTCCCTGTGGCAACAGAGTGGGTGCCAAGGGCATGTGGGTTGGAGGGTGCTCAGAAGCCACAGGCGAGGCTTTGGGCACCCAGTGTTCTCTGATGGAAAACACTGCAGGCCCGAGCATCCATGAACTCCTCCAAGGCTTTGCAGTGGGATAGCTGTCCATAGCAGATGGCTCCCTGCCAAGTGCTGCAGGCCTTTCTGGAGGGCTAAGCTGGAGCTTCCTTGCAGGCTGCTGGGCCAGGGGCGTGTGTCCCCTGGGCCAGAGTGCTGCAGGAGGAGCTCCTAGCTAGGGGAGAGCAAGCACGTTGTTTCCTTGGCCTACGCTGGCCTGTGAACACAGAGGCCAGCCAGCAGTGATGACAGCACAGGCAGCAAGGGGGTGTGGCAGGCAGCTAAGAGGCGGCAGGAGTCCCACTTGAAAGTGGGCTCATGACTGTTTGGTGCTCAGGCCCCAGTGCTCACGTGCACACACAGCCTCTGGACCTGCAGCTTCCCAGCAGTGCAAGAGACACACAGGCACCACCCTGGGGCCTTCTCGAATGAACTGTGCTCCGTCGAGGTCCTGCTGGCTGGCAGTGGCCAAGGCCAGCACAGGCCCTAGGGAGGCCTGGCTGAGCCTGGGATGGGTCCGGACCTAGCAGTGCCCAGGGCAAGCCTGGGACTGCAGGCCAGGCTGCAGGCTCATTCCAGTTTGGGCCTGGTACGCAGAGCCTTCGGCTAGGACGTGCAGGGGGAAGGCTCAGCACAGTGGCTTTGGCCTGCAATCCACGTTCCTCCCTCGGGCCGCCCTGCCTGGCAGACCCACACTCCCTAGAAGTGTGTTCCTGAGGCAGTTGGACAGTTGGGGAGGTGGAGGCTCTCCCAACATGGGAGGCCTGCCCAGAACATGGCTGTGTGTCCAAAGAGGATTCCCTGCACCTCTGGCGCTGGGCAGAGATTTTCTGCACACAGGAGACCCTTGGCACACACAGTGTTTCCCCATGGAAAGCAGTGTGAGAAAGAGCCCCCGCCAGGGAAGCATGGCACTCGCCCATCGAAGCCCTCCATGCAGCAGGCTGTCATGGACTCGGCTGCAGGCCTTTGTGGCTGGAGAGACTGCAGCTCCTCTGGAGGCTCTGGGTCCATTTGCACTCTCCTTGGAGGAAACGAGGTTGTGGGATGAGGTCCTTGCCAACAATGGCACTCAGCCTGCTCCATTCGATGAGACGCACGTGTGGTGAGAGAGGCTTGTCAGCCCAGAAGCAAGCAGGGCAGCCAGGGAGGGGATTTGCATGCAGCTTGGAAGCCCTAGACTCCTGCCTCCCACCCAGGGGATGCCGGCTCTGCCCATCAGGCCCCATTCCCAAGTGGGCACCCAGCTTCAGCATCTGCCCTTTCCCAGCCATGGAACCATTCCCAGGCCACACCCTGAGCCCTGCCAAGGGTGACCTTGGCTCCCCGGGTGGGCTGAATGGCACGACTGTGTTAGGGGAGAGAAGGCCCAGGAGGCCTTCAGGGAACTGCCACCACATAGCAGTGCTCTGGAAAAGGCACTCTGCTTTCTGTAGGCTGGATGCACACTCGAGTTTTGGCTTGAGGCAGAGAGAGCTCAGCTAGGCGATTCCAGGCTGAAGGCAAAGCAGAGAGTTTTTTGGTGGAGCGATGGCACCATCTGCTGGCCAGCAAGCGTGGCAGGAGAAGCCTCACTGCAAATGAGTTCCTGAGGAAGTTTCCAAGCTGGAGGCACTCTGGCTCCCCAAGTTCCAGAGTCCTGCTTACGACTTCCCTGTGGCAACAGAGTGGGTGCCAAGGGCATGTGGGTTGGAGGGTGCTCAGAAGCCACAGGCGAGGCTTTGGGCACCCAGTGTTCTCTGATGGAAAACACTGCAGGCCCGAGCATCCATGAACTCCTCCAAGGCTTTGCAGTGGGATAGCTGTCCATAGCAGATGGCTCCCTGCCAAGTGCTGCAGGCCTTTCTGGAGGGCTAAGCTGGAGCTTCCTTGCAGGCTGCTGGGCCAGGGGCGTGTGTCCCCTGGGCCAGAGTGCTGCAGGAGGAGCTCCTAGCTAGGGGAGAGCAAGCACGTTGTTTCCTTGGCCTACGCTGGCCTGTGAACACAGAGGCCAGCCAGCAGTGATGACAGCACAGGCAGCAAGGGGGTGTGGCAGGCAGCTAAGAGGCGGCAGGAGTCCCACTTGAAAGTGGGCTCATGACTGTTTGGTGCTCAGGCCCCAGTGCTCACGTGCACACACAGCCTCTGGACCTGCAGCTTCCCAGCAGTGCAAGAGACACACAGGCACCACCCTGGGGCCTTCTCGAATGAACTGTGCTCCGTCGAGGTCCTGCTGGCTGGCAGTGGCCAAGGCCAGCACAGGCCCTAGGGAGGCCTGGCTGAGCCTGGGATGGGTCCGGACCTAGCAGTGCCCAGGGCAAGCCTGGGACTGCAGGCCAGGCTGCAGGCTCATTCCAGTTTGGGCCTGGTACGCAGAGCCTTCGGCTAGGACGTGCAGGGGGAAGGCTCAGCACAGTGGCTTTGGCCTGCAATCCACGTTCCTCCCTCGGGCCGCCCTGCCTGGCAGACCCACACTCCCTAGAAGTGTGTTCCTGAGGCAGTTGGACAGTTGGGGAGGTGGAGGCTCTCCCAACATGGGAGGCCTGCCCAGAACATGGCTGTGTGTCCAAAGAGGATTCCCTGCACCTCTGGCGCTGGGCAGAGATTTTCTGCACACAGGAGACCCTTGGCACACACAGTGTTTCCCCATGGAAAGCAGTGTGAGAAAGAGCCCCCGCCAGGGAAGCATGGCACTCGCCCATCGAAGCCCTCCATGCAGCAGGCTGTCATGGACTCGGCTGCAGGCCTTTGTGGCTGGAGAGACTGCAGCTCCTCTGGAGGCTCTGGGTCCATTTGCACTCTCCTTGGAGGAAACGAGGTTGTGGGATGAGGTCCTTGCCAACAATGGCACTCAGCCTGCTCCATTCGATGAGACGCACGTGTGGTGAGAGAGGCTTGTCAGCCCAGAAGCAAGCAGGGCAGCCAGGGAGGGGATTTGCATGCAGCTTGGAAGCCCTAGACTCCTGCCTCCCACCCAGGGAATGCCGGCTCTGCCCATCAGGCCCCATTCCCAAGTGGGCACCCAGCTTCAGCATCTGCCCTTTCCCAGCCATGGAACCATTCCCAGGCCACACCCTGAGCCCTGCCAAGGGTGACCTTGGCTCCCCGGGTGGGCTGAATGGCACGACTGTGTTAGGGGAGAGAAGGCCCAGGAGGCCTTCAGGGAACTGCCACCACATAGCAGTGCTCTGGAAAAGGCACTCTGCTTTCTGTAGGCTGGATGCACACTCGAGTTTTGGCTTGAGGCAGAGAGAGCTCAGCTAGGCGATTCCAGGCTGAAGGCAAAGCAGAGAGTTTTTTGGTGGAGCGATGGCACCATCTGCTGGCCAGCAAGCATGGCAGGAGAAGCCTCACTGCAAATGAGTTCCTGAGGAAGTTTCCAAGCAGGAGGCACTCTGGCTCCCCAAGCTCCAGAGTCCTGCTTACGACTTCCCTGTGGCAACAGAGTGGGTGCCAAGGGCATGTGGGTTGGAGGGTGCTCAGAAGCCACAGGCGAGGCTTTGGGCACCCAGTGTTCTCTGATGGAAAACACTGCAGGCCCGAGCATCCATGAACTCCTCCAAGGCTTTGCAGTGGGATAGCTGTCCATAGCAGATGGCTCCCTGCCAAGTGCTGCAGGCCTTTCTGGAGGGCTAAGCTGGAGCTTCCTTGCAGGCTGCTGGGCCAGGGGCGTGTGTCCCCTGGGCCAGAGTGCTGCAGGAGGAGCTCCTAGCTAGGGGAGAGCAAGCACGTTGTTTCCTTGGCCTACGCTGGCCTGTGAACACAGAGGCCAGCCAGCAGTGATGACAGCACAGGCAGCAAGGGGGTGTGGCAGGCAGCTAAGAGGCGGCAGGAGTCCCACTTGAAAGTGGGCTCATGACTGTTTGGTGCTCAGGCCCCAGTGCTCACGTGCACACACAGCCTCTGGACCTGCAGCTTCCCAGCAGTGCAAGAGACACACAGGCACCACCCTGGGGCCTTCTCGAATGAACTGTGCTCCGTCGAGGTCCTGCTGGCTGGCAGTGGCCAAGGCCAGCACAGGCCCTAGGGAGGCCTGGCTGAGCCTGGGATGGGTCCGGACCTAGCAGTGCCCAGGGCAAGCCTGGGACTGCAGGCCAGGCTGCAGGCTCATTCCAGTTTGGGCCTGGTACGCAGAGCCTTCGGCTAGGACGTGCAGGGGGAAGGCTCAGCACAGTGGCTTTGGCCTGCAATCCACGTTCCTCCCTCGGGCCGCCCTGCCTGGCAGACCCACACTCCCTAGAAGTGTGTTCCTGAGGCAGTTGGACAGTTGGGGAGGTGGAGGCTCTCCCAACATGGGAGGCCTGCCCAGAACATGGCTGTGTGTCCAAAGAGGATTCCCTGCACCTCTGGCGCTGGGCAGAGATTTTCTGCAAACAGGGGACCCTTGGCACACACAGTGTTTCCCCATGGAAAGCAGTGTGAGAAAGAGCCCCCGCCAGGGAAGCATGGCACTCGCCCATCGAAGCCCTCCATGCAGCAGGCTGTCATGGACTCGGCTGCAGGCCTTTGTGGCTGGAGAGACTGCAGCTCCTCTGGAGGCTCTGGGTCCATTTGCACTCCCCTTGGAGGAAACGAGGTTGTGGGATGAGGTCCTTGCCAACAATGGCACTCAGCCTGCTCCATTCGATGAGACGCACGTGTGGTGAGAGAGGCTTGTCAGCCCAGAAGCAAGCAGGGCAGCCAGGGAGGGGATTTGCATGCAGCTTGGAAGCCCTAGACTCCTGCCTCCCACCCAGGGGATGCCGGCTCTGCCCATCAGGCCCCATTCCCAAGTGGGCACCCAGCTTCAGCATCTGCCCTTTCCCAGCCATGGAACCATTCCCAGGCCACACCCTGAGCCCTGCCAAAGGTTACCTTGGCTCCCCGGGTGGGCTGAATGGCACGACTGTGTTAGGGGAGAGAAGGCCCAGGAGGCCTTCAGGGAACTGCCACCACATAGCAGTGCTCTGGAAAAGGCACTCTGCTTTCTGTAGGCTGGATGCACACTCGAGTTTTGGCTTGAGGCAGAGAGAGCTCAGCTAGGCGATTCCAGGCTGAAGGCAAAGCAGAGAGTTTTTTGGTGGAGCGATGGCACCATCTGCTGGCCAGCAAGCGTGGCAGGAGAAGCCTCACTGCAAATGAGTTCCTGAGGAAGTTTCCAAGCAGGAGGCACTCTGGCTCCCCAAGCTCCAGAGTCCTGCTTACGACTTCCCTGTGGCAACAGAGTGGGTGCCAAGGGCATGTGGGTTGGAGGGTGCTCAGAAGCCACAGGCGAGGCTTTGGGCACCCAGTGTTCTCTGATGGAAAACACTGCAGGCCCGAGCATCCATGAACTCCTCCAAGGCTTTGCAGTGGGATAGCTGTCCATAGCAGATGGCTCCCTGCCAAGTGCTGCAGGCCTTTCTGGAGGGCTAAGCTGGAGCTTCCTTGCAGGCTGCTGGGCCAGGGGCGTGTGTCCCCTGGGCCAGAGTGCTGCAGGAGGAGCTCCTAGCTAGGGGAGAGCAAGCACGTTGTTTCCTTGGCCTACGCTGGCCTGTGAACACAGAGGCCAGCCAGCAGTGATGACAGCACAGGCAGCAAGGGGGTGTGGCAGGCAGCTAAGAGGCGGCAGGAGTCCCACTTGAAAGTGGGCTCATGACTGTTTGGTGCTCAGGCCCCAGTGCTCACGTGCACACACAGCCTCTGGACCTGCAGCTTCCCAGCAGTGCAAGAGACACACAGGCACCACCCTGGGGCCTTCTCGAATGAACTGTGCTCCGTCGAGGTCCTGCTGGCTGGCAGTGGCCAAGGCCAGCACAGGCCCTAGGGAGGCCTGGCTGAGCCTGGGATGGGTCCGGACCTAGCAGTGCCCAGGGCAAGCCTGGGACTGCAGGCCAGGCTGCAGGCTCATTCCAGTTTGGGCCTGGTACGCAGAGCCTTCGGCTAGGACGTGCAGGGGGAAGGCTCAGCACAGTGGCTTTGGCCTGCAATCCACGTTCCTCCCTCGGGCCGCCCTGCCTGGCAGACCCACACTCCCTAGAAGTGTGTTCCTGAGGCAGTTGGACAGTTGGGGAGGTGGAGGCTCTCCCAACATGGGAGGCCTGCCCAGAACATGGCTGTGTGTCCAAAGAGGATTCCCTGCACCTCTGGCGCTGGGCAGAGATTTTCTGCACACAGGAGACCCTTGGCACACACAGTGTTTCCCCATGGAAAGCAGTGTGAGAAAGAGCCCCCGCCAGGGAAGCATGGCACTCGCCCATCGAAGCCCTCCATGCAGCAGGCTGTCATGGACTCGGCTGCAGGCCTTTGTGGCTGGAGAGACTGCAGCTCCTCTGGAGGCTCTGGGTCCATTTGCACTCTCCTTGGAGGAAACGAGGTTGTGGGATGAGGTCCTTGCCAACAATGGCACTCAGCCTGCTCCATTCGATGAGACGCACGTGTGGTGAGAGAGGCTTGTCAGCCCAGAAGCAAGCAGGGCAGCCAGGGAGGGGATTTGCATGCAGCTTGGAAGCCCTAGACTCCTGCCTCCCACCCAGGGAATGCCGGCTCTGCCCATCAGGCCCCATTCCCAAGTGGGCACCCAGCTTCAGCATCTGCCCTTTCCCAGCCATGGAACCATTCCCAGGCCACACCCTGAGCCCTGCCAAGGGTGACCTTGGCTCCCCGGGTGGGCTGAATGGCACGACTGTGTTAGGGGAGAGAAGGCCCAGGAGGCCTTCAGGGAACTGCCACCACATAGCAGTGCTCTGGAAAAGGCACTCTGCTTTCTGTAGGCTGGATGCACACTCGAGTTTTGGCTTGAGGCAGAGAGAGCTCAGCTAGGCGATTCCAGGCTGAAGGCAAAGCAGAGAGTTTTTTGGTGGAGCGATGGCACCATCTGCTGGCCAGCAAGCGTGGCAGGAGAAGCCTCACTGCAAATGAGTTCCTGAGGAAGTTTCCAAGCAGGAGGCACTCTGGCTCCCCAAGCTCCAGAGTCCTGCTTACGACTTCCCTGTGGCAACAGAGTGGGTGCCAAGGGCATGTGGGTTGGAGGGTGCTCAGAAGCCACAGGCGAGGCTTTGGGCACCCAGTGTTCTCTGATGGAAAACACTGCAGGCCCGAGCATCCATGAACTCCTCCAAGGCTTTGCAGTGGGATAGCTGTCCATAGCAGATGGCTCCCTGCCAAGTGCTGCAGGCCTTTCTGGAGGGCTAAGCTGGAGCTTCCTTGCAGGCTGCTGGGCCAGGGGCGTGTGTCCCCTGGGCCAGAGTGCTGCAGGAGGAGCTCCTAGCTAGGGGAGAGCAAGCACGTTGTTTCCTTGGCCTACGCTGGCCTGTGAACACAGAGGCCAGCCAGCAGTGATGACAGCACAGGCAGCAAGGGGGTGTGGCAGGCAGCTAAGAGGCGGCAGGAGTCCCACTTGAAAGTGGGCTCATGACTGTTTGGTGCTCAGGCCCCAGTGCTCACGTGCACACACAGCCTCTGGACCTGCAGCTTCCCAGCAGTGCAAGAGACACACAGGCACCACCCTGGGGCCTTCTCGAATGAACTGTGCTCCGTCGAGGTCCTGCTGGCTGGCAGTGGCCAAGGCCAGCACAGGCCCTAGGGAGGCCTGGCTGAGCCTGGGATGGGTCCGGACCTAGCAGTGCCCAGGGCAAGCCTGGGACTGCAGGCCAGGCTGCAGGCTCATTCCAGTTTGGGCCTGGTACGCAGAGCCTTCGGCTAGGACGTGCAGGGGGAAGGCTCAGCACAGTGGCTTTGGCCTGCAATCCACGTTCCTCCCTCGGGCCGCCCTGCCTGGCAGACCCACACTCCCTAGAAGTGTGTTCCTGAGGCAGTTGGACAGTTGGGGAGGTGGAGGCTCTCCCAACATGGGAGGCCTGCCCAGAACATGGCTGTGTGTCCAAAGAGGATTCCCTGCACCTCTGGCGCTGGGCAGAGATTTTCTGCACACAGGAGACCCTTGGCACACACAGTGTTTCCCCATGGAAAGCAGTGTGAGAAAGAGCCCCCGCCAGGGAAGCATGGCACTCGCCCATCGAAGCCCTCCATGCAGCAGGCTGTCATGGACTCGGCTGCAGGCCTTTGTGGCTGGAGAGACTGCAGCTCCTCTGGAGGCTCTGGGTCCATTTGCACTCTCCTTGGAGGAAACGAGGTTGTGGGATGAGGTCCTTGCCAACAATGGCACTCAGCCTGCTCCATTCGATGAGACGCACGTGTGGTGAGAGAGGCTTGTCAGCCCAGAAGCAAGCAGGGCAGCCAGGGAGGGGATTTGCATGCAGCTTGGAAGCCCTAGACTCCTGCCTCCCACCCAGGGAATGCCGGCTCTGCCCATCAGGCCCCATTCCCAAGTGGGCACCCAGCTTCAGCATCTGCCCTTTCCCAGCCATGGAACCATTCCCAGGCCACACCCTGAGCCCTGCCAAGGGTGACCTTGGCTCCCCGGGTGGGCTGAATGGCACGACTGTGTTAGGGGAGAGAAGGCCCAGGAGGCCTTCAGGGAACTGCCACCACATAGCAGTGCTCTGGAAAAGGCACTCTGCTTTCTGTAGGCTGGATGCACACTCGAGTTTTGGCTTGAGGCAGAGAGAGCTCAGCTAGGCGATTCCAGGCTGAAGGCAAAGCAGAGAGTTTTTTGGTGGAGCGATGGCACCATCTGCTGGCCAGCAAGCGTGGCAGGAGAAGCCTCACTGCAAATGAGTTCCTGAGGAAGTTTCCAAGCAGGAGGCACTCTGGCTCCCCAAGCTCCAGAGTCCTGCTTATGACTTCCCTGTGGCAACAGAGTGGGTGCCAAGGGCATGTGGGTTGGAGGGTGCTCAGAAGCCACAGGCGAGGCTTTGGGCACCCAGTGTTCTCTGATGGAAAACACTGCAGGCCCGAGCATCCATGAACTCCTCCAAGGCTTTGCAGTGGGATAGCTGTCCATAGCAGATGGCTCCCTGCCAAGTGCTGCAGGCCTTTCTGGAGGGCTAAGCTGGAGCTTCCTTGCAGGCTGCTGGGCCAGGGGCGTGTGTCCCCTGGGCCAGAGTGCTGCAGGAGGAGCTCCTAGCTAGGGGAGAGCAAGCACGTTGTTTCCTTGGCCTACGCTGGCCTGTGAACACAGAGGCCAGCCAGCAGTGATGACAGCACAGGCAGCAAGGGGGTGTGGCAGGCAGCTAAGAGGCGGCAGGAGTCCCACTTGAAAGTGGGCTCATGACTGTTTGGTGCTCAGGCCCCAGTGCTCACGTGCACACACAGCCTCTGGACCTGCAGCTTCCCAGCAGTGCAAGAGACACACAGGCACCACCCTGGGGCCTTCTCGAATGAACTGTGCTCCGTCGAGGTCCTGCTGGCTGGCAGTGGCCAAGGCCAGCACAGGCCTTAGGGAGGCCTGGCTGAGCCTGGGATGGGTCCGGACCTAGCAGTGCCCAGGGCAAGCCTGGGACTGCAGGCCAGGCTGCAGGCTCATTCCAGTTTGGGCCTGGTACGCAGAGCCTTCGGCTAGGACGTGCAGGGGGAAGGCTCAGCACAGTGGCTTTGGCCTGCAATCCACGTTCCTCCCTCGGGCTGCCCTGCCTGGCAGACCCACACTCCCTAGAAGTGTGTTCCTGAGGCAGTTGGACAGTTGGGGAGGTGGAGGCTCTCCCAACATGGGAGGCCTGCCCAGAACATGGCTGTGTGTCCAAAGAGGATTCCCTGCACCTCTGGCGCTGGGCAGAGATTTTCTGCACACAGGAGACCCTTGGCACACACAGTGTTTCCCCATGGAAAGCAGTGTGAGAAAGAGCCCCCGCCAGGGAAGCATGGCACTCGCCCATCGAAGCCCTCCATGCAGCAGGCTGTCATGGACTCGGCTGCAGGCCTTTGTGGCTGGAGAGACTGCAGCTCCTCTGGAGGCTCTGGGTCCATTTGCACTCCCCTTGGAGGAAACGAGGTTGTGGGATGAGGTCCTTGCCCACAATGGCACTCAGCCTGCTCCATTCGATGAGACGCACGTGTGGTGAGAGAGGCTTGTCAGCCCAGAAGCAAGCAGGGCAGCCAGGGAGGGGATTTGCATGCAGCTTGGAAGCCCTAGACTCCTGCCTCCCACCCAGGGAATGCCGGCTCTGCCCATCAGGCCCCATTCCCAAGTGGGCACCCAGCTTCAGCATCTGCCCTTTCCCAGCCATGGAACCATTCCCAGGCCACACCCTGAGCCCTGCCAAGGGTGACCTTGGCTCCCCGGGTGGGCTGAATGGCACGACTGTGTTAGGGGAGAGAAGGCCCAGGAGGCCTTCAGGGAACTGCCACCACATAGCAGTGCTCAGGAAAAGGCACTCTGCTTTCTGTAGGCTGGATGCACACTCGAGTTTTGGCTTGAGGCAGAGAGAGCTCAGCTAGGCGATTCCAGGCTGAAGGCAAAGCAGAGAGTTTTTTGGTGGAGCGATGGCACCATCTGCTGGCCAGCAAGCGTGGCAGGAGAAGCCTCACTGCAAATGAGTTCCTGAGGAAGTTTCCAAGCAGGAGGCACTCTGGCTCCCCAAGCTCCAGAGTCCTGCTTACGACTTCCCTGTGGCAACAGAGTGGGTGCCAAGGGCATGTGGGTTGGAGGGTGCTCAGAAGCCACAGGCGAGGCTTTGGGCACACAGTGTTCTCTGATGGAAAACACTGCAGGCCCGAGCATCCATGAACTCCTCCAAGGCTTTGCAGTGGGATAGCTGTCCATAGCAGATGGCTCCCTGCCAAGTGCTGCAGGCCTTTCTGGAGGGCTAAGCTGGAGCTTCCTTGCAGGCTGCTGGGCCAGGGGCGTGTGTCCCCTGGGCCAGAGTGCTGCAGGAGGAGCTCCTAGCTAGGGGAGAGCAAGCACGTTGTTTCCTTGGCCTACGCTGGCCTGTGAACACAGAGGCCAGCCAGCAGTGATGACAGCACAGGCAGCAAGGGGGTGTGGCAGGCAGCTAAGAGGCGGCAGGAGTCCCACTTGAAAGTGGGCTCATGACTGTTTGGTGCTCAGGCCCCAGTGCTCACGTGCACACACAGCCTCTGGACCTGCAGCTTCCCAGCAGTGCAAGAGACACACAGGCACCACCCTGGGGCCTTCTCGAATGAACTGTGCTCCGTCGAGGTCCTGCTGGCTGGCAGTGGCCAAGGCCAGCACAGGCCCTAGGGAGGCCTGGCTGAGCCTGGGATGGGTCCGGACCTAGCAGTGCCCAGGGCAAGCCTGGGACTGCAGGCCAGGCTGCAGGCTCATTCCAGTTTGGGCCTGGTACGCAGAGCCTTCGGCTAGGACGTGCAGGGGGAAGGCTCAGCACAGTGGCTTTGGCCTGCAATCCACGTTCCTCCCTCGGGCCGCCCTGCCTGGCAGACCCACACTCCCTAGAAGTGTGTTCCTGAGGCAGTTGGACAGTTGGGGAGGTGGAGGCTCTCCCAACATGGGAGGCCTGCCCAGAACATGGCTGTGTGTCCAAAGAGGATTCCCTGCACCTCTGGCGCTGGGCAGAGATTTTCTGCAAACAGGGGACCCTTGGCACACACAGTGTTTCCCCATGGAAAGCAGTGTGAGAAAGAGCCCCCGCCAGGGAAGCATGGCACTCGCCCATCGAAGCCCTCCATGCAGCAGGCTGTCATGGACTCGGCTGCAGGCCTTTGTGGCTGGAGAGACTGCAGCTCCTCTGGAGGCTCTGGGTCCATTTGCACTCCCCTTGGAGGAAACGAGGTTGTGGGATGAGGTCCTTGCCAACAATGGCACTCAGCCTGCTCCATTCGATGAGACGCACGTGTGGTGAGAGAGGCTTGTCAGCCCAGAAGCAAGCAGGGCAGCCAGGGAGGGGATTTGCATGCAGCTTGGAAGCCCTAGACTCCTGCCTCCCACCCAGGGAATGCCGGCTCTGCCCATCAGGCCCCATTCCCAAGTGGGCACCCAGCTTCAGCATCTGCCCTTTCCCAGCCATGGAACCATTCCCAGGCCACACCCTGAGCCCTGCCAAGGGTGACCTTGGCTCCCCGGGTGGGCTGAATGGCACGACTGTGTTAGGGGAGAGAAGGCCCAGGAGGCCTTCAGGGAACTGCCACCACATAGCAGTGCTCAGGAAAAGGCACTCTGCTTTCTGTAGGCTGGATGCACACTCGAGTTTTGGCTTGAGGCAGAGAGAGCTCAGCTAGGCGATTCCAGGCTGAAGGCAAAGCAGAGAGTTTTTTGGTGGAGCGATGGCACCATCTGCTGGCCAGCAAGCGTGGCAGGAGAAGCCTCACTGCAAATGAGTTCCTGAGGAAGTTTCCAAGCAGGAGGCACTCTGGCTCCCCAAGCTCCAGAGTCCTGCTTACGACTTCCCTGTGGCAACAGAGTGGGTGCCAAGGGCATGTGGGTTGGAGGGTGCTCAGAAGCCACAGGCGAGGCTTTGGGCACACAGTGTTCTCTGATGGAAAACACTGCAGGCCCGAGCATCCATGAACTCCTCCAAGGCTTTGCAGTGGGATAGCTGTCCATAGCAGATGGCTCCCTGCCAAGTGCTGCAGGCCTTTCTGGAGGGCTAAGCTGGAGCTTCCTTGCAGGCTGCTGGGCCAGGGGCGTGTGTCCCCTGGGCCAGAGTGCTGCAGGAGGAGCTCCTAGCTAGGGGAGAGCAAGCACGTTGTTTCCTTGGCCTACGCTGGCCTGTGAACACAGAGGCCAGCCAGCAGTGATGACAGCACAGGCAGCAAGGGGGTGTGGCAGGCAGCTAAGAGGCGGCAGGAGTCCCACTTGAAAGTGGGCTCATGACTGTTTGGTGCTCAGGCCCCAGTGCTCACGTGCACACACAGCCTCTGGACCTGCAGCTTCCCAGCAGTGCAAGAGACACACAGGCACCACCCTGGGGCCTTCTCGAATGAACTGTGCTCCGTCGAGGTCCTGCTGGCTGGCAGTGGCCAAGGCCAGCACAGGCCCTAGGGAGGCCTGGCTGAGCCTGGGATGGGTCCGGACCTAGCAGTGCCCAGGGCAAGCCTGGGACTGCAGGCCAGGCTGCAGGCTCATTCCAGTTTGGGCCTGGTACGCAGAGCCTTCGGCTAGGACGTGCAGGGGGAAGGCTCAGCACAGTGGCTTTGGCCTGCAATCCACGTTCCTCCCTCGGGCCGCCCTGCCTGGCAGACCCACACTCCCTAGAAGTGTGTTCCTGAGGCAGTTGGACAGTTGGGGAGGTGGAGGCTCTCCCAACATGGGAGGCCTGCCCAGAACATGGCTGTGTGTCCAAAGAGGATTCCCTGCACCTCTGGCGCTGGGCAGAGATTTTCTGCAAACAGGGGACCCTTGGCACACACAGTGTTTCCCCATGGAAAGCAGTGTGAGAAAGAGCCCCCGCCAGGGAAGCATGGCACTCGCCCATCGAAGCCCTCCATGCAGCAGGCTGTCATGGACTCGGCTGCAGGCCTTTGTGGCTGGAGAGACTGCAGCTCCTCTGGAGGCTCTGGGTCCATTTGCACTCCCCTTGGAGGAAACGAGGTTGTGGGATGAGGTCCTTGCCAACAATGGCACTCAGCCTGCTCCATTCGATGAGACGCACGTGTGGTGAGAGAGGCTTGTCAGCCCAGAAGCAAGCAGGGCAGCCAGGGAGGGGATTTGCATGCAGCTTGGAAGCCCTAGACTCCTGCCTCCCACCCAGGGAATGCCGGCTCTGCCCATCAGGCCCCATTCCCAAGTGGGCACCCAGCTTCAGCATCTGCCCTTTCCCAGCCATGGAACCATTCCCAGGCCACACCCTGAGCCCTGCCAAAGGTGACCTTGGCTCCCCGGGTGGGCTGAATGGCACGACTGTGTTAGGGGAGAGAAGGCCCAGGAGGCCTTCAGGGAACTGCCACCACATAGCAGTGCTCAGGAAAAGGCACTCTGCTTTCTGTAGGCTGGATGCACACTCGAGTTTTGGCTTGAGGCAGAGAGAGCTCAGCTAGGCGATTCCAGGCTGAAGGCAAAGCAGAGAGTTTTTTGGTGGAGCGATGGCACCATCTGCTGGCCAGCAAGCGTGGCAGGAGAAGCCTCACTGCAAATGAGTTCCTGAGGAAGTTTCCAAGCTGGAGGCACTCTGGCTCCCCAAGTTCCAGAGTCCTGCTTACGACTTCCCTGTGGCAACAGAGTGGGTGCCAAGGGCATGTGGGTTGGAGGGTGCTCAGAAGCCACAGGCGAGGCTTTGGGCACCCAGTGTTCTCTGATGGAAAACACTGCAGGCCCGAGCATCCATGAACTCCTCCAAGGCTTTGCAGTGGGATAGCTGTCCATAGCAGATGGCTCCCTGCCAAGTGCTGCAGGCCTTTCTGGAGGGCTAAGCTGGAGCTTCCTTGCAGGCTGCTGGGCCAGGGGCGTGTGTCCCCTGGGCCAGAGTGCTGCAGGAGGAGCTCCTAGCTAGGGGAGAGCAAGCACGTTGTTTCCTTGGCCTACGCTGGCCTGTGAACACAGAGGCCAGCCAGCAGTGATGACAGCACAGGCAGCAAGGGGGTGTGGCAGGCAGCTAAGAGGCGGCAGGAGTCCCACTTGAAAGTGGGCTCATGACTGTTTGGTGCTCAGGCCCCAGTGCTCACGTGCACACACAGCCTCTGGACCTGCAGCTTCCCAGCAGTGCAAGAGACACACAGGCACCACCCTGGGGCCTTCTCGAATGAACTGTGCTCCGTCGAGGTCCTGCTGGCTGGCAGTGGCCAAGGCCAGCACAGGCCCTAGGGAGGCCTGGCTGAGCCTGGGATGGGTCCGGACCTAGCAGTGCCCAGGGCAAGCCTGGGACTGCAGGCCAGGCTGCAGGCTCATTCCAGTTTGGGCCTGGTACGCAGAGCCTTCGGCTAGGACGTGCAGGGGGAAGGCTCAGCACAGTGGCTTTGGCCTGCAATCCACGTTCCTCCCTCGGGCTGCCCTGCCTGGCAGACCCACACTCCCTAGAAGTGTGTTCCTGAGGCAGTTGGACAGTTGGGGAGGTGGAGGCTCTCCCAACATGGGAGGCCTGCCCAGAACATGGCTGTGTGTCCAAAGAGGATTCCCTGCACCTCTGGCGCTGGGCAGAGATTTTCTGCACACAGGAGACCCTTGGCACACACAGTGTTTCCCCATGGAAAGCAGTGTGAGAAAGAGCCCCCGCCAGGGAAGCATGGCACTCGCCCATCGAAGCCCTCCATGCAGCAGGCTGTCATGGACTCGGCTGCAGGCCTTTGTGGCTGGAGAGACTGCAGCTCCTCTGGAGGCTCTGGGTCCATTTGCACTCTCCTTGGAGGAAACGAGGTTGTGGGATGAGGTCCTTGCCAACAATGGCACTCAGCCTGCTCCATTCGATGAGACGCACGTGTGGTGAGAGAGGCTTGTCAGCCCAGAAGCAAGCAGGGCAGCCAGGGAGGGGATTTGCATGCAGCTTGGAAGCCCTAGACTCCTGCCTCCCACCCAGGGAATGCCGGCTCTGCCCATCAGGCCCCATTCCCAAGTGGGCACCCAGCTTCAGCATCTGCCCTTTCCCAGCCATGGAACCATTCCCAGGCCACACCCTGAGCCCTGCCAAGGGTGACCTTGGCTCCCCGGGTGGGCTGAATGGCACGACTGTGTTAGGGGAGAGAAGGCCCAGGAGGCCTTCAGGGAACTGCCACCACATAGCAGTGCTCAGGAAAAGGCACTCTGCTTTCTGTAGGCTGGATGCACACTCGAGTTTTGGCTTGAGGCAGAGAGAGCTCAGCTAGGCGATTCCAGGCTGAAGGCAAAGCAGAGAGTTTTTTGGTGGAGCGATGGCACCATCTGCTGGCCAGCAAGCGTGGCAGGAGAAGCCTCACTGCAAATGAGTTCCTGAGGAAGTTTCCAAGCAGGAGGCACTCTGGCTCCCCAAGCTCCAGAGTCCTGCTTACGACTTCCCTGTGGCAACAGAGTGGGTGCCAAGGGCATGTGGGTTGGAGGGTGCTCAGAAGCCACAGGCGAGGCTTTGGGCACCCAGTGTTCTCTGATGGAAAACACTGCAGGCCCGAGCATCCATGAACTCCTCCAAGGCTTTGCAGTGGGATAGCTGTCCATAGCAGATGGCTCCCTGCCAAGTGCTGCAGGCCTTTCTGGAGGGCTAAGCTGGAGCTTCCTTGCAGGCTGCTGGGCCAGGGGCGTGTGTCCCCTGGGCCAGAGTGCTGCAGGAGGAGCTCCTAGCTAGGGGAGAG
Source organism: Hippopotamus amphibius kiboko (assembly GCF_030028045.1). Classification (NCBI taxonomy): domain Eukaryota; kingdom Metazoa; phylum Chordata; class Mammalia; order Artiodactyla; family Hippopotamidae; genus Hippopotamus; species Hippopotamus amphibius. The sequence goes on along the minus strand of NC_080186.1, from coordinate 123,979,446 downwards.
CAAGCACGTTGTTTCCTTGGCCTACGCTGGCCTGTGAACACAGAGGCCAGCCAGCAGTGATGACAGCACAGGCAGCAAGGGGGTGTGGCAGGCAGCTAAGAGGCGGCAGGAGTCCCACTTGAAAGTGGGCTCATGACTGTTTGGTGCTCAGGCCCCAGTGCTCACGTGCACACACAGCCTCTGGACCTGCAGCTTCCCAGCAGTGCAAGAGACACACAGGCACCACCCTGGGGCCTTCTCGAATGAACTGTGCTCCGTCGAGGTCCTGCTGGCTGGCAGTGGCCAAGGCCAGCACAGGCCCTAGGGAGGCCTGGCTGAGCCTGGGATGGGTCCGGACCTAGCAGTGCCCAGGGCAAGCCTGGGACTGCAGGCCAGGCTGCAGGCTCATTCCAGTTTGGGCCTGGTACGCAGAGCCTTCGGCTAGGACGTGCAGGGGGAAGGCTCAGCACAGTGGCTTTGGCCTGCAATCCACGTTCCTCCCTCGGGCCGCCCTGCCTGGCAGACCCACACTCCCTAGAAGTGTGTTCCTGAGGCAGTTGGACAGTTGGGGAGGTGGAGGCTCTCCCAACATGGGAGGCCTGCCCAGAACATGGCTGTGTGTCCAAAGAGGATTCCCTGCACCTCTGGCGCTGGGCAGAGATTTTCTGCACACAGGAGACCCTTGGCACACACAGTGTTTCCCCATGGAAAGCAGTGTGAGAAAGAGCCCCCGCCAGGGAAGCATGGCACTCGCCCATCGAAGCCCTCCATGCAGCAGGCTGTCATGGACTCGGCTGCAGGCCTTTGTGGCTGGAGAGACTGCAGCTCCTCTGGAGGCTCTGGGTCCATTTGCACTCTCCTTGGAGGAAACGAGGTTGTGGGATGAGGTCCTTGCCAACAATGGCACTCAGCCTGCTCCATTCGATGAGACGCACGTGTGGTGAGAGAGGCTTGTCAGCCCAGAAGCAAGCAGGGCAGCCAGGGAGGGGATTTGCATGCAGCTTGGAAGCCCTAGACTCCTGCCTCCCACCCAGGGGATGCCGGCTCTGCCCATCAGGCCCCATTCCCAAGTGGGCACCCAGCTTCAGCATCTGCCCTTTCCCAGCCATGGAACCATTCCCAGGCCACACCCTGAGCCCTGCCAAGGGTGACCTTGGCTCCCCGGGTGGGCTGAATGGCACGACTGTGTTAGGGGAGAGAAGGCCCAGGAGGCCTTCAGGGAACTGCCACCACATAGCAGTGCTCAGGAAAAGGCACTCTGCTTTCTGTAGGCTGGATGCACACTCGAGTTTTGGCTTGAGGCAGAGAGAGCTCAGCTAGGCGATTCCAGGCTGAAGGCAAAGCAGAGAGTTTTTTGGTGGAGCAATGGCACCATCTGCTGGCCAGCAAGCGTGGCAGGAGAAGCCTCACTGCAAATGAGTTCCTGAGGAAGTTTCCAAGCAGGAGGCACTCTGGCTCCCCAAGCTCCAGAGTCCTGCTTACGACTTCCCTGTGGCAACAGAGTGGGTGCCAAGGGCATGTGGGTTGGAGGGTGCTCAGAAGCCACAGGCGAGGCTTTGGGCACCCAGTGTTCTCTGATGGAAAACACTGCAGGCCCGAGCATCCATGAACTCCTCCAAGGCTTTGCAGTGGGATAGCTGTCCATAGCAGATGGCTCCCTGCCAAGTGCTGCAGGCCTTTCTGGAGGGCTAAGCTGGAGCTTCCTTGCAGGCTGCTGGGCCAGGGGCGTGTGTCCCCTGGGCCAGAGTGCTGCAGGAGGAGCTCCTAGCTAGGGGAGAGCAAGCACGTTGTTTCCTTGGCCTACGCTGGCCTGTGAACACAGAGGCCAGCCAGCAGTGATGACAGCACAGGCAGCAAGGGGGTGTGGCAGGCAGCTAAGAGGCGGCAGGAGTCCCACTTGAAAGTGGGCTCATGACTGTTTGGTGCTCAGGCCCCAGTGCTCACGTGCACACACAGCCTCTGGACCTGCAGCTTCCCAGCAGTGCAAGAGACACACAGGCACCACCCTGGGGCCTTCTCGAATGAACTGTGCTCCGTCGAGGTCCTGCTGGCTGGCAGTGGCCAAGGCCAGCACAGGCCCTAGGGAGGCCTGGCTGAGCCTGGGATGGGTCCGGACCTAGCAGTGCCCAGGGCAAGCCTGGGACTGCAGGCCAGGCTGCAGGCTCATTCCAGTTTGGGCCTGGTACGCAGAGCCTTCGGCTAGGACGTGCAGGGGGAAGGCTCAGCACAGTGGCTTTGGCCTGCAATCCACGTTCCTCCCTCGGGCTGCCCTGCCTGGCAGACCCACACTCCCTAGAAGTGTGTTCCTGAGGCAGTTGGACAGTTGGGGAGGTGGAGGCTCTCCCAACATGGGAGGCCTGCCCAGAACATGGCTGTGTGTCCAAAGAGGATTCCCTGCACCTCTGGCGCTGGGCAGAGATTTTCTGCACACAGGAGACCCTTGGCACACACAGTGTTTCCCCATGGAAAGCAGTGTGAGAAAGAGCCCCCGCCAGGGAAGCATGGCACTCGCCCATCGAAGCCCTCCATGCAGCAGGCTGTCATGGACTCGGCTGCAGGCCTTTGTGGCTGGAGAGACTGCAGCTCCTCTGGAGGCTCTGGGTCCATTTGCACTCTCCTTGGAGGAAACGAGGTTGTGGGATGAGGTCCTTGCCAACAATGGCACTCAGCCTGCTCCATTCGATGAGACGCACGTGTGGTGAGAGAGGCTTGTCAGCCCAGAAGCAAGCAGGGCAGCCAGGGAGGGGATTTGCATGCAGCTTGGAAGCCCTAGACTCCTGCCTCCCACCCAGGGAATGCCGGCTCTGCCCATCAGGCCCCATTCCCAAGTGGGCACCCAGCTTCAGCATCTGCCCTTTCCCAGCCATGGAACCATTCCCAGGCCACACCCTGAGCCCTGCCAAGGGTGACCTTGGCTCCCCGGGTGGGCTGAATGGCACGACTGTGTTAGGGGAGAGAAGGCCCAGGAGGCCTTCAGGGAACTGCCACCACATAGCAGTGCTCAGGAAAAGGCACTCTGCTTTCTGTAGGCTGGATGCACACTCGAGTTTTGGCTTGAGGCAGAGAGAGCTCAGCTAGGCGATTCCAGGCTGAAGGCAAAGCAGAGAGTTTTTTGGTGGAGCGATGGCACCATCTGCTGGCCAGCAAGCGTGGCAGGAGAAGCCTCACTGCAAATGAGTTCCTGAGGAAGTTTCCAAGCAGGAGGCACTCTGGCTCCCCAAGCTCCAGAGTCCTGCTTACGACTTCCCTGTGGCAACAGAGTGGGTGCCAAGGGCATGTGGGTTGGAGGGTGCTCAGAAGCCACAGGCGAGGCTTTGGGCACCCAGTGTTCTCTGATGGAAAACACTGCAGGCCCGAGCATCCATGAACTCCTCCAAGGCTTTGCAGTGGGATAGCTGTCCATAGCAGATGGCTCCCTGCCAAGTGCTGCAGGCCTTTCTGGAGGGCTAAGCTGGAGCTTCCTTGCAGGCTGCTGGGCCAGGGGCGTGTGTCCCCTGGGCCAGAGTGCTGCAGGAGGAGCTCCTAGCTAGGGGAGAGCAAGCACGTTGTTTCCTTGGCCTACGCTGGCCTGTGAACACAGAGGCCAGCCAGCAGTGATGACAGCACAGGCAGCAAGGGGGTGTGGCAGGCAGCTAAGAGGCGGCAGGAGTCCCACTTGAAAGTGGGCTCATGACTGTTTGGTGCTCAGGCCCCAGTGCTCACGTGCACACACAGCCTCTGGACCTGCAGCTTCCCAGCAGTGCAAGAGACACACAGGCACCACCCTGGGGCCTTCTCAAATGAACTGTGCTGCGTCGAGGTCCTGCTGGCTGGCAGTGGCCAAGGCCAGCACAGGCCCTAGGGAGGCCTGGCTGAGCCTGGGATGGGTCCGGACCTAGCAGTGCCCAGGGCAAGCCTGGGACTGCAGGCCAGGCTGCAGGCTCATTCCAGTTTGGGCCTGGTACGCAGAGCCTTCGGCTAGGACGTGCAGGGGGAAGGCTCAGCACAGTGGCTTTGGCCTGCAATCCACGTTCCTCCCTCGGGCTGCCCTGCCTGGCAGACCCACACTCCCTAGAAGTGTGTTCCTGAGGCAGTTGGACAGTTGGGGAGGTGGAGGCTCTCCCAACATGGGAGGCCTGCCCAGAACATGGCTGTGTGTCCAAAGAGGATTCCCTGCACCTCTGGCGCTGGGCAGAGATTTTCTGCACACAGGAGACCCTTGGCACACACAGTGTTTCCCCATGGAAAGCAGTGTGAGAAAGAGCCCCCGCCAGGGAAGCATGGCACTCGCCCATCGAAGCCCTCCATGCAGCAGGCTGTCATGGACTCGGCTGCAGGCCTTTGTGGCTGGAGAGACTGCAGCTCCTCTGGAGGCTCTGGGTCCATTTTCACTCTCCTTGGAGGAAGCGAGGTTGTGGGATGAGGTCCTTGCCAACAATGGCACTCAGCCTGCTCCATTCGATGAGACGCACGTGTGGTGAGAGAGGCTTGTCAGCCCAGAAGCAAGCAGGGCAGCCAGGGAGGGGATTTGCATGCAGCTTGGAAGCCCTAGACTCCTGCCTCCCACCCAGGGAATGCCGGCTCTGCCCATCAGGCCCCATTCCCAAGTGGGCACCCAGCTTCAGCATCTGCCCTTTCCCAGCCATGGAACCATTCCCAGGCCACACCCTGAGCCCTGCCAAGGGTGACCTTGGCTCCCCGGGTGGGCTGAATGGCACGACTGTGTTAGGGGAGAGAAGGCCCAGGAGGCCTTCAGGGAACTGCCACCACATAGCAGTGCTCAGGAAAAGGCACTCTGCTTTCTGTAGGCTGGATGCACACTCGAGTTTTGGCTTGAGGCAGAGAGAGCTCAGCTAGGCGATTCCAGGCTGAAGGCAAAGCAGAGAGTTTTTTGGTGGAGCGATGGCACCATCTGCTGGCCAGCAAGCGTGGCAGGAGAAGCCTCACTGCAAATGAGTTCCTGAGGAAGTTTCCAAGCAGGAGGCACTCTGGCTCCCCAAGCTCCAGAGTCCTGCTTACGACTTCCCTGTGGCAACAGAGTGGGTGCCAAGGGCATGTGGGTTGGAGGGTGCTCAGAAGCCACAGGCGAGGCTTTGGGCACCCAGTGTTCTCTGATGGAAAACACTGCAGGCCCGAGCATCCATGAACTCCTCCAAGGCTTTGCAGTGGGATAGCTGTCCATAGCAGATGGCTCCCTGCCAAGTGCTGCAGGCCTTTCTGGAGGGCTAAGCTGGAGCTTCCTTGCAGGCTGCTGGGCCAGGGGCGTGTGTCCCCTGGGCCAGAGTGCTGCAGGAGGAGCTCCTAGCTAGGGGAGAGCAAGCACGTTGTTTCCTTGGCCTACGCTGGCCTGTGAACACAGAGGCCAGCCAGCAGTGATGACAGCACAGGCAGCAAGGGGGTGTGGCAGGCAGCTAAGAGGCGGCAGGAGTCCCACTTGAAAGTGGGCTCATGACTGTTTGGTGCTCAGGCCCCAGTGCTCACGTGCACACACAGCCTCTGGACCTGCAGCTTCCCAGCAGTGCAAGAGACACACAGGCACCACCCTGGGGCCTTCTCGAATGAACTGTGCTCCGTCGAGGTCCTGCTGGCTGGCAGTGGCCAAGGCCAGCACAGGCCCTAGGGAGGCCTGGCTGAGCCTGGGATGGGTCCGGACCTAGCAGTGCCCAGGGCAAGCCTGGGACTGCAGGCCAGGCTGCAGGCTCATTCCAGTTTGGGCCTGGTACGCAGAGCCTTCGGCTAGGACGTGCAGGGGGAAGGCTCAGCACAGTGGCTTTGGCCTGCAATCCACGTTCCTCCCTCGGGCTGCCCTGCCTGGCAGACCCACACTCCCTAGAAGTGTGTTCCTCAGGCAGTTGGACAGTTGGGGAGGTGGAGGCTCTCCCAACATGGGAGGCCTGCCCAGAACATGGCTGTGTGTCCAAAGAGGATTCCCTGCACCTCTGGCGCTGGGCAGAGATTTTCTGCACACAGGAGACCCTTGGCACACACAGTGTTTCCCCATGGAAAGCAGTGTGAGAAAGAGCCCCCGCCAGGGAAGCATGGCACTCGCCCATCGAAGCCCTCCATGCAGCAGGCTGTCATGGACTCGGCTGCAGGCCTTTGTGGCTGGAGAGACTGCAGCTCCTCTGGAGGCTCTGGGTCCATTTTCACTCTCCTTGGAGGAAGCGAGGTTGTGGGATGAGGTCCTTGCCAACAATGGCACTCAGCCTGCTCCATTCGATGAGACGCACGTGTGGTGAGAGAGGCTTGTCAGCCCAGAAGCAAGCAGGGCAGCCAGGGAGGGGATTTGCATGCAGCTTGGAAGCCCTAGACTCCTGCCTCCCACCCAGGGAATGCCGGCTCTGCCCATCAGGCCCCATTCCCAAGTGGGCACCCAGCTTCAGCATCTGCCCTTTCCCAGCCATGGAACCATTCCCAGGCCACACCCTGAGCCCTGCCAAGGGTGACCTTGGCTCCCCGGGTGGGCTGAATGGCACGACTGTGTTAGGGGAGAGAAGGCCCAGGAGGCCTTCAGGGAACTGCCACCACATAGCAGTGCTCAGGAAAAGGCACTCTGCTTTCTGTAGGCTGGATGCACACTCGAGTTTTGGCTTGAGGCAGAGAGAGCTCAGCTAGGCGATTCCAGGCTGAAGGCAAAGCAGAGAGTTTTTTGGTGGAGCGATGGCACCATCTGCTGGCCAGCAAGCGTGGCAGGAGAAGCCTCACTGCAAATGAGTTCCTGAGGAAGTTTCCAAGCAGGAGGCACTCTGGCTCCCCAAGCTCCAGAGTCCTGCTTACGACTTCCCTGTGGCAACAGAGTGGGTGCCAAGGGCATGTGGGTTGGAGGGTGCTCAGAAGCCACAGGCGAGGCTTTGGGCACCCAGTGTTCTCTGATGGAAAACACTGCAGGCCCGAGCATCCATGAACTCCTCCAAGGCTTTGCAGTGGGATAGCTGTCCATAGCAGATGGCTCCCTGCCAAGTGCTGCAGGCCTTTCTGGAGGGCTAAGCTGGAGCTTCCTTGCAGGCTGCTGGGCCAGGGGCGTGTGTCCCCTGGGCCAGAGTGCTGCAGGAGGAGCTCCTAGCTAGGGGAGAGCAAGCACGTTGTTTCCTTGGCCTACGCTGGCCTGTGAACACAGAGGCCAGCCAGCAGTGATGACAGCACAGGCAGCAAGGGGGTGTGGCAGGCAGCTAAGAGGCGGCAGGAGTCCCACTTGAAAGTGGGCTCATGACTGTTTGGTGCTCAGGCCCCAGTGCTCACGTGCACACACAGCCTCTGGACCTGCAGCTTCCCAGCAGTGCAAGAGACACACAGGCACCACCCTGGGGCCTTCTCGAATGAACTGTGCTCCGTCGAGGTCCTGCTGGCTGGCAGTGGCCAAGGCCAGCACAGGCCCTAGGGAGGCCTGGCTGAGCCTGGGATGGGTCCGGACCTAGCAGTGCCCAGGGCAAGCCTGGGACTGCAGGCCAGGCTGCAGGCTCATTCCAGTTTGGGCCTGGTACGCAGAGCCTTCGGCTAGGACGTGCAGGGGGAAGGCTCAGCACAGTGGCTTTGGCCTGCAATCCACGTTCCTCCCTCGGGCCGCCCTGCCTGGCAGACCCACACTCCCTAGAAGTGTGTTCCTGAGGCAGTTGGACAGTTGGGGAGGTGGAGGCTCTCCCAACATGGGAGGCCTGCCCAGAACATGGCTGTGTGTCCAAAGAGGATTCCCTGCACCTCTGGCGCTGGGCAGAGATTTTCTGCACACAGGAGACCCTTGGCACACACAGTGTTTCCCCATGGAAAGCAGTGTGAGAAAGAGCCCCCGCCAGGGAAGCATGGCACTCGCCCATCGAAGCCCTCCATGCAGCAGGCTGTCATGGACTCGGCTGCAGGCCTTTGTGGCTGGAGAGACTGCAGCTCCTCTGGAGGCTCTGGGTCCATTTTCACTCTCCTTGGAGGAAGCGAGGTTGTGGGATGAGGTCCTTGCCAACAATGGCACTCAGCCTGCTCCATTCGATGAGACGCACGTGTGGTGAGAGAGGCTTGTCAGCCCAGAAGCAAGCAGGGCAGCCAGGGAGGGGATTTGCATGCAGCTTGGAAGCCCTAGACTCCTGCCTCCCACCCAGGGAATGCCGGCTCTGCCCATCAGGCCCCATTCCCAAGTGGGCACCCAGCTTCAGCATCTGCCCTTTCCCAGCCATGGAACCATTCCCAGGCCACACCCTGAGCCCTGCCAAGGGTGACCTTGGCTCCCCGGGTGGGCTGAATGGCACGACTGTGTTAGGGGAGAGAAGGCCCAGGAGGCCTTCAGGGAACTGCCACCACATAGCAGTGCTCAGGAAAAGGCACTCTGCTTTCTGTAGGCTGGATGCACACTCGAGTTTTGGCTTGAGGCAGAGAGAGCTCAGCTAGGCGATTCCAGGCTGAAGGCAAAGCAGAGAGTTTTTTGGTGGAGCGATGGCACCATCTGCTGGCCAGCAAGCGTGGCAGGAGAAGCCTCACTGCAAATGAGTTCCTGAGGAAGTTTCCAAGCAGGAGGCACTCTGGCTCCCCAAGCTCCAGAGTCCTGCTTACGACTTCCCTGTGGCAACAGAGTGGGTGCCAAGGGCATGTGGGTTGGAGGGTGCTCAGAAGCCACAGGCGAGGCTTTGGGCACCCAGTGTTCTCTGATGGAAAACACTGCAGGCCCGAGCATCCATGAACTCCTCCAAGGCTTTGCAGTGGGATAGCTGTCCATAGCAGATGGCTCCCTGCCAAGTGCTGCAGGCCTTTCTGGAGGGCTAAGCTGGAGCTTCCTTGCAGGCTGCTGGGCCAGGGGCGTGTGTCCCCTGGGCCAGAGTGCTGCAGGAGGAGCTCCTAGCTAGGGGAGAGCAAGCACGTTGTTTCCTTGGCCTACGCTGGCCTGTGAACACAGAGGCCAGCCAGCAGTGATGACAGCACAGGCAGCAAGGGGGTGTGGCAGGCAGCTAAGAGGCGGCAGGAGTCCCACTTGAAAGTGGGCTCATGACTGTTTGGTGCTCAGGCCCCAGTGCTCACGTGCACACACAGCCTCTGGACCTGCAGCTTCCCAGCAGTGCAAGAGACACACAGGCACCACCCTGGGGCCTTCTCGAATGAACTGTGCTCCGTCGAGGTCCTGCTGGCTGGCAGTGGCCAAGGCCAGCACAGGCCCTAGGGAGGCCTGGCTGAGCCTGGGATGGGTCCGGACCTAGCAGTGCCCAGGGCAAGCCTGGGACTGCAGGCCAGGCTGCAGGCTCATTCCAGTTTGGGCCTGGTACGCAGAGCCTTCGGCTAGGACGTGCAGGGGGAAGGCTCAGCACAGTGGCTTTGGCCTGCAATCCACGTTCCTCCCTCGGGCCGCCCTGCCTGGCAGACCCACACTCCCTAGAAGTGTGTTCCTGAGGCAGTTGGACAGTTGGGGAGGTGGAGGCTCTCCCAACATGGGAGGCCTGCCCAGAACATGGCTGTGTGTCCAAAGAGGATTCCCTGCACCTCTGGCGCTGGGCAGAGATTTTCTGCACACAGGAGACCCTTGGCACACACAGTGTTTCCCCATGGAAAGCAGTGTGAGAAAGAGCCCCCGCCAGGGAAGCATGGCACTCGCCCATCGAAGCCCTCCATGCAGCAGGCTGTCATGGACTCGGCTGCAGGCCTTTGTGGCTGGAGAGACTGCAGCTCCTCTGGAGGCTCTGGGTTCATTTTCACTCTCCTTGGAGGAAGCGAGGTTGTGGGATGAGGTCCTTGCCAACAATGGCACTCAGCCTGCTCCATTCGATGAGACGCACGTGTGGTGAGAGAGGCTTGTCAGCCCAGAAGCAAGCAGGGCAGCCAGGGAGGGGATTTGCATGCAGCTTGGAAGCCCTAGACTCCTGCCTCCCACCCAGGGAATGCCGGCTCTGCCCATCAGGCCCCATTCCCAAGTGGGCACCCAGCTTCAGCATCTGCCCTTTCCCAGCCATGGAACCATTCCCAGGCCACACCCTGAGCCCTGCCAAGGGTGACCTTGGCTCCCCGGGTGGGCTGAATGGCACGACTGTGTTAGGGGAGAGAAGGCCCAGGAGGCCTTCAGGGAACTGCCACCACATAGCAGTGCTCAGGAAAAGGCACTCTGCTTTCTGTAGGCTGGATGCACACTCGAGTTTTGGCTTGAGGCAGAGAGAGCTCAGCTAGGCGATTCCAGGCTGAAGGCAAAGCAGAGAGTTTTTTGGTGGAGCGATGGCACCATCTGCTGGCCAGCAAGCGTGGCAGGAGAAGCCTCACTGCAAATGAGTTCCTGAGGAAGTTTCCAAGCAGGAGGCACTCTGGCTCCCCAAGCTCCAGAGTCCTGCTTACGACTTCCCTGTGGCAACAGAGTGGGTGCCAAGGGCATGTGGGTTGGAGGGTGCTCAGAAGCCACAGGCGAGGCTTTGGGCACCCAGTGTTCTCTGATGGAAAACACTGCAGGCCCGAGCATCCATGAACTCCTCCAAGGCTTTGCAGTGGGATAGCTGTCCATAGCAGATGGCTCCCTGCCAAGTGCTGCAGGCCTTTCTGGAGGGCTAAGCTGGAGCTTCCTTGCAGGCTGCTGGGCCAGGGGCGTGTGTCCCCTGGGCCAGAGTGCTGCAGGAGGAGCTCCTAGCTAGGGGAGAGCAAGCACGTTGTTTCCTTGGCCTACGCTGGCCTGTGAACACAGAGGCCAGCCAGCAGTGATGACAGCACAGGCAGCAAGGGGGTGTGGCAGGCAGCTAAGAGGCGGCAGGAGTCCCACTTGAAAGTGGGCTCATGACTGTTTGGTGCTCAGGCCCCAGTGCTCACGTGCACACACAGCCTCTGGACCTGCAGCTTCCCAGCAGTGCAAGAGACACACAGGCACCACCCTGGGGCCTTCTCGAATGAACTGTGCTCCGTCGAGGTCCTGCTGGCTGGCAGTGGCCAAGGCCAGCACAGGCCCTAGGGAGGCCTGGCTGAGCCTGGGATGGGTCCGGACCTAGCAGTGCCCAGGGCAAGCCTGGGACTGCAGGCCAGGCTGCAGGCTCATTCCAGTTTGGGCCTGGTACGCAGAGCCTTCGGCTAGGACGTGCAGGGGGAAGGCTCAGCACAGTGGCTTTGGCCTGCAATCCACGTTCCTCCCTCGGGCCGCCCTGCCTGGCAGACCCACACTCCCTAGAAGTGTGTTCCTGAGGCAGTTGGACAGTTGGGGAGGTGGAGGCTCTCCCAACATGGGAGGCCTGCCCAGAACATGGCTGTGTGTCCAAAGAGGATTCCCTGCACCTCTGGCGCTGGGCAGAGATTTTCTGCACACAGGAGACCCTTGGCACACACAGTGTTTCCCCATGGAAAGCAGTGTGAGAAAGAGCCCCCGCCAGGGAAGCATGGCACTCGCCCATCGAAGCCCTCCATGCAGCAGGCTGTCATGGACTCGGCTGCAGGCCTTTGTGGCTGGAGAGACTGCAGCTCCTCTGGAGGCTCTGGGTCCATTTTCACTCTCCTTGGAGGAAGCGAGGTTGTGGGATGAGGTCCTTGCCAACAATGGCACTCAGCCTGCTCCATTCGATGAGACGCACGTGTGGTGAGAGAGGCTTGTCAGCCCAGAAGCAAGCAGGGCAGCCAGGGAGGGGATTTGCATGCAGCTTGGAAGCCCTAGACTCCTGCCTCCCACCCAGGGAATGCCGGCTCTGCCCATCAGGCCCCATTCCCAAGTGGGCACCCAGCTTCAGCATCTGCCCTTTCCCAGCCATGGAACCATTCCCAGGCCACACCCTGAGCCCTGCCAAGGGTGACCTTGGCTCCCCGGGTGGGCTGAATGGCACGACTGTGTTAGGGGAGAGAAGGCCCAGGAGGCCTTCAGGGAACTGCCACCACATAGCAGTGCTCAGGAAAAGGCACTCTGCTTTCTGTAGGCTGGATGCACACTCGAGTTTTGGCTTGAGGCAGAGAGAGCTCAGCTAGGCGATTCCAGGCTGAAGGCAAAGCAGAGAGTTTTTTGGTGGAGCGATGGCACCATCTGCTGGCCAGCAAGCGTGGCAGGAGAAGCCTCACTGCAAATGAGTTCCTGAGGAAGTTTCCAAGCAGGAGGCACTCTGGCTCCCCAAGCTCCAGAGTCCTGCTTACGACTTCCCTGTGGCAACAGAGTGGGTGCCAAGGGCATGTGGGTTGGAGGGTGCTCAGAAGCCACAGGCGAGGCTTTGGGCACCCAGTGTTCTCTGATGGAAAACACTGCAGGCCCGAGCATCCATGAACTCCTCCAAGGCTTTGCAGTGGGATAGCTGTCCATAGCAGATGGCTCCCTGCCAAGTGCTGCAGGCCTTTCTGGAGGGCTAAGCTGGAGCTTCCTTGCAGGCTGCTGGGCCAGGGGCGTGTGTCCCCTGGGCCAGAGTGCTGCAGGAGGAGCTCCTAGCTAGGGGAGAGCAAGCACGTTGTTTCCTTGGCCTACGCTGGCCTGTGAACACAGAGGCCAGCCAGCAGTGATGACAGCACAGGCAGCAAGGGGGTGTGGCAGGCAGCTAAGAGGCGGCAGGAGTCCCACTTGAAAGTGGGCTCATGACTGTTTGGTGCTCAGGCCCCAGTGCTCACGTGCACACACAGCCTCTGGACCTGCAGCTTCCCAGCAGTGCAAGAGACACACAGGCACCACCCTGGGGCCTTCTCGAATGAACTGTGCTCCGTCGAGGTCCTGCTGGCTGGCAGTGGCCAAGGCCAGCACAGGCCCTAGGGAGGCCTGGCTGAGCCTGGGATGGGTCCGGACCTAGCAGTGCCCAGGGCAAGCCTGGGACTGCAGGCCAGGCTGCAGGCTCATTCCAGTTTGGGCCTGGTACGCAGAGCCTTCGGCTAGGACGTGCAGGGGGAAGGCTCAGCACAGTGGCTTTGGCCTGCAATCCACGTTCCTCCCTCGGGCCGCCCTGCCTGGCAGACCCACACTCCCTAGAAGTGTGTTCCTGAGGCAGTTGGACAGTTGGGGAGGTGGAGGCTCTCCCAACATGGGAGGCCTGCCCAGAACATGGCTGTGTGTCCAAAGAGGATTCCCTGCACCTCTGGCGCTGGGCAGAGATTTTCTGCACACAGGAGACCCTTGGCACACACAGTGTTTCCCCATGGAAAGCAGTGTGAGAAAGAGCCCCCGCCAGGGAAGCATGGCACTCGCCCATCGAAGCCCTCCATGCAGCAGGCTGTCATGGACTCGGCTGCAGGCCTTTGTGGCTGGAGAGACTGCAGCTCCTCTGGAGGCTCTGGGTCCATTTTCACTCTCCTTGGAGGAAGCGAGGTTGTGGGATGAGGTCCTTGCCAACAATGGCACTCAGCCTGCTCCATTCGATGAGACGCACGTGTGGTGAGAGAGGCTTGTCAGCCCAGAAGCAAGCAGGGCAGCCAGGGAGGGGATTTGCATGCAGCTTGGAAGCCCTAGACTCCTGCCTCCCACCCAGGGAATGCCGGCTCTGCCCATCAGGCCCCATTCCCAAGTGGGCACCCAGCTTCAGCATCTGCCCTTTCCCAGCCATGGAACCATTCCCAGGCCACACCCTGAGCCCTGCCAAGGGTGACCTTGGCTCCCCGGGTGGGCTGAATGGCACGACTGTGTTAGGGGAGAGAAGGCCCAGGAGGCCTTCAGGGAACTGCCACCACATAGCAGTGCTCAGGAAAAGGCACTCTGCTTTCTGTAGGCTGGATGCACACTCGAGTTTTGGCTTGAGGCAGAGAGAGCTCAGCTAGGCGATTCCAGGCTGAAGGCAAAGCAGAGAGTTTTTTGGTGGAGCGATGGCACCATCTGCTGGCCAGCAAGCGTGGCAGGAGAAGCCTCACTGCAAATGAGTTCCTGAGGAAGTTTCCAAGCAGGAGGCACTCTGGCTCCCCAAGCTCCAGAGTCCTGCTTACGACTTCCCTGTGGCAACAGAGTGGGTGCCAAGGGCATGTGGGTTGGAGGGTGCTCAGAAGCCACAGGCGAGGCTTTGGGCACCCAGTGTTCTCTGATGGAAAACACTGCAGGCCCGAGCATCCATGAACTCCTCCAAGGCTTTGCAGTGGGATAGCTGTCCATAGCAGATGGCTCCCTGCCAAGTGCTGCAGGCCTTTCTGGAGGGCTAAGCTGGAGCTTCCTTGCAGGCTGCTGGGCCAGGGGCGTGTGTCCCCTGGGCCAGAGTGCTGCAGGAGGAGCTCCTAGCTAGGGGAGAGCAAGCACGTTGTTTCCTTGGCCTACGCTGGCCTGTGAACACAGAGGCCAGCCAGCAGTGATGACAGCACAGGCAGCAAGGGGGTGTGGCAGGCAGCTAAGAGGCGGCAGGAGTCCCACTTGAAAGTGGGCTCATGACTGTTTGGTGCTCAGGCCCCAGTGCTCACGTGCACACACAGCCTCTGGACCTGCAGCTTCCCAGCAGTGCAAGAGACACACAGGCACCACCCTGGGGCCTTCTCGAATGAACTGTGCTCCGTCGAGGTCCTGCTGGCTGGCAGTGGCCAAGGCCAGCACAGGCCCTAGGGAGGCCTGGCTGAGCCTGGGATGGGTCCGGACCTAGCAGTGCCCAGGGCAAGCCTGGGACTGCAGGCCAGGCTGCAGGCTCATTCCAGTTTGGGCCTGGTACGCAGAGCCTTCGGCTAGGACGTGCAGGGGGAAGGCTCAGCACAGTGGCTTTGGCCTGCAATCCACGTTCCTCCCTCGGGCTGCCCTGCCTGGCAGACCCACACTCCCTAGAAGTGTGTTCCTCAGGCAGTTGGACAGTTGGGGAGGTGGAGGCTCTCCCAACATGGGAGGCCTGCCCAGAACATGGCTGTGTGTCCAAAGAGGATTCCCTGCACCTCTGGCGCTGGGCAGAGATTTTCTGCACACAGGAGACCCTTGGCACACACAGTGTTTCCCCATGGAAAGCAGTGTGAGAAAGAGCCCCCGCCAGGGAAGCATGGCACTCGCCCATCGAAGCCCTCCATGCAGCAGGCTGTCATGGACTCGGCTGCAGGCCTTTGTGGCTGGAGAGACTGCAGCTCCTCTGGAGGCTCTGGGTCCATTTTCACTCTCCTTGGAGGAAGCGAGGTTGTGGGATGAGGTCCTTGCCAACAATGGCACTCAGCCTGCTCCATTCGATGAGACGCACGTGTGGTGAGAGAGGCTTGTCAGCCCAGAAGCAAGCAGGGCAGCCAGGGAGGGGATTTGCATGCAGCTTGGAAGCCCTAGACTCCTGCCTCCCACCCAGGGAATGCCGGCTCTGCCCATCAGGCCCCATTCCCAAGTGGGCACCCAGCTTCAGCATCTGCCCTTTCCCAGCCATGGAACCATTCCCAGGCCACACCCTGAGCCCTGCCAAGGGTGACCTTGGCTCCCCGGGTGGGCTGAATGGCACGACTGTGTTAGGGGAGAGAAGGCCCAGGAGGCCTTCAGGGAACTGCCACCACATAGCAGTGCTCAGGAAAAGGCACTCTGCTTTCTGTAGGCTGGATGCACACTCGAGTTTTGGCTTGAGGCAGAGAGAGCTCAGCTAGGCGATTCCAGGCTGAAGGCAAAGCAGAGAGTTTTTTGGTGGAGCGATGGCACCATCTGCTGGCCAGCAAGCGTGGCAGGAGAAGCCTCACTGCAAATGAGTTCCTGAGGAAGTTTCCAAGCAGGAGGCACTCTGGCTCCCCAAGCTCCAGAGTCCTGCTTACGACTTCCCTGTGGCAACAGAGTGGGTGCCAAGGGCATGTGGGTTGGAGGGTGCTCAGAAGCCACAGGCGAGGCTTTGGGCACCCAGTGTTCTCTGATGGAAAACACTGCAGGCCCGAGCATCCATGAACTCCTCCAAGGCTTTGCAGTGGGATAGCTGTCCATAGCAGATGGCTCCCTGCCAAGTGCTGCAGGCCTTTCTGGAGGGCTAAGCTGGAGCTTCCTTGCAGGCTGCTGGGCCAGGGGCGTGTGTCCCCTGGGCCAGAGTGCTGCAGGAGGAGCTCCTAGCTAGGGGAGAGCAAGCACGTTGTTTCCTTGGCCTACGCTGGCCTGTGAACACAGAGGCCAGCCAGCAGTGATGACAGCACAGGCAGCAAGGGGGTGTGGCAGGCAGCTAAGAGGCGGCAGGAGTCCCACTTGAAAGTGGGCTCATGACTGTTTGGTGCTCAGGCCCCAGTGCTCACGTGCACACACAGCCTCTGGACCTGCAGCTTCCCAGCAGTGCAAGAGACACACAGGCACCACCCTGGGGCCTTCTCGAATGAACTGTGCTCCGTCGAGGTCCTGCTGGCTGGCAGTGGCCAAGGCCAGCACAGGCCCTAGGGAGGCCTGGCTGAGCCTGGGATGGGTCCGGACCTAGCAGTGCCCAGGGCAAGCCTGGGACTGCAGGCCAGGCTGCAGGCTCATTCCAGTTTGGGCCTGGTACGCAGAGCCTTCGGCTAGGACGTGCAGGGGGAAGGCTCAGCACAGTGGCTTTGGCCTGCAATCCACGTTCCTCCCTCGGGCTGCCCTGCCTGGCAGACCCACACTCCCTAGAAGTGTGTTCCTCAGGCAGTTGGACAGTTGGGGAGGTGGAGGCTCTCCCAACATGGGAGGCCTGCCCAGAACATGGCTGTGTGTCCAAAGAGGATTCCCTGCACCTCTGGCGCTGGGCAGAGATTTTCTGCACACAGGGGACCCTTGGCACACACAGTGTTTCCCCATGGAAAGCAGTGTGAGAAAGAGCCCCCGCCAGGGAAGCATGGCACTCGCCCATCGAAGCCCTCCATGCAGCAGGCTGTCATGGACTCGGCTGCAGGCCTTTGTGGCTGGAGAGACTGCAGCTCCTCTGGAGGCTCTGGGTCCATTTGCACTCTCCTTGGAGGAAACGAGGTTGTGGGATGAGGTCCTTGCCAAAAATGGCACTCAGCCTGCTCCATTCGATGAGACGCACGTGTGGTGAGAGAGGCTTGTCAGCCCAGAAGCAAGCAGGGCAGCCAGGGAGGGGATTTGCATGCAGCTTGGAAGCCCTAGACTCCTGCCTCCCACCCAGGGAATGCCGGCTCTGCCCATCAGGCCCCATTCCCAAGTGGGCACCCAGCTTCAGCATCTGCCCTTTCCCAGCCATGGAACCATTCCCAGGCCACACCCTGAGCCCTGCCAAGGGTGACCTTGGCTCCCCGGGTGGGCTGAATGGCACGACTGTGTTAGGGGAGAGAAGGCCCAGGAGGCCTTCAGGGAACTGCCACCACATAGCAGTGCTCAGGAAAAGGCACTCTGCTTTCTGTAGGCTGGATGCACACTCGAGTTTTGGCTTGAGGCAGAGAGAGCTCAGCTAGGCGATTCCAGGCTGAAGGCAAAGCAGAGAGTTTTTTGGTGGAGCGATGGCACCATCTGCTGGCCAGCAAGCGTGGCAGGAGAAGCCTCACTGCAAATGAGTTCCTGAGGAAGTTTCCAAGCTGGAGGCACTCTGGCTCCCCAAGCTCCAGAGTCCTGCTTACGACTTCCCTGTGGCAACAGAGTGGGTGCCAAGGGCATGTGGGTTGGAGGGTGCTCAGAAGCCACAGGCGAGGCTTTGGGCACCCAGTGTTCTCTGATGGAAAACACTGCAGGCCCGAGCATCCATGAACTCCTCCAAGGCTTTGCAGTGGGATAGCTGTCCATAGCAGATGGCTCCCTGCCAAGTGCTGCAGGCCTTTCTGGAGGGCTAAGCTGGAGCTTCCTTGCAGGCTGCTGGGCCAGGGGCGTGTGTCCCCTGGGCCAGAGTGCTGCAGGAGGAGCTCCTAGCTAGGGGAGAGCAAGCACGTTGTTTCCTTGGCCTACGCTGGCCTGTGAACACAGAGGCCAGCCAGCAGTGATGACAGCACAGGCAGCAAGGGGGTGTGGCAGGCAGCTAAGAGGCGGCAGGAGTCCCACTTGAAAGTGGGCTCATGACTGTTTGGTGCTCAGGCCCCAGTGCTCACGTGCACACACAGCCTCTGGACCTGCAGCTTCCCAGCAGTGCAAGAGACACACAGGCACCACCCTGGGGCCTTCTCGAATGAACTGTGCTCCGTCGAGGTCCTGCTGGCTGGCAGTGGCCAAGGCCAGCACAGGCCCTAGGGAGGCCTGGCTGAGCCTGGGATGGGTCCGGACCTAGCAGTGCCCAGGGCAAGCCTGGGACTGCAGGCCAGGCTGCAGGCTCATTCCAGTTTGGGCCTGGTACGCAGAGCCTTCGGCTAGGACGTGCAGGGGGAAGGCTCAGCACAGTGGCTTTGGCCTGCAATCCACGTTCCTCCCTCGGGCTGCCCTGCCTGGCAGACCCACACTCCCTAGAAGTGTGTTCCTCAGGCAGTTGGACAGTTGGGGAGGTGGAGGCTCTCCCAACATGGGAGGCCTGCCCAGAACATGGCTGTGTGTCCAAAGAGGATTCCCTGCACCTCTGGCGCTGGGCAGAGATTTTCTGCACACAGGGGACCCTTGGCACACACAGTGTTTCCCCATGGAAAGCAGTGTGAGAAAGAGCCCCCGCCAGGGAAGCATGGCACTCGCCCATCGAAGCCCTCCATGCAGCAGGCTGTCATGGACTCGGCTGCAGGCCTTTGTGGCTGGAGAGACTGCAGCTCCTCTGGAGGCTCTGGGTCCATTTGCACTCTCCTTGGAGGAAACGAGGTTGTGGGATGAGGTCCTTGCCAACAATGGCACTCAGCCTGCTCCATTCGATGAGACGCACGTGTGGTGAGAGAGGCTTGTCAGCCCAGAAGCAAGCAGGGCAGCCAGGGAGGGGATTTGCATGCAGCTTGGAAGCCCTAGACTCCTGCCTCCCACCCAGGGAATGCCGGCTCTGCCCATCAGGCCCCATTCCCAAGTGGGCACCCAGCTTCAGCATCTGCCCTTTCCCAGCCATGGAACCATTCCCAGGCCACACCCTGAGCCCTGCCAAGGGTGACCTTGGCTCCCCGGGTGGGCTGAATGGCACGACTGTGTTAGGGGAGAGAAGGCCCAGGAGGCCTTCAGGGAACTGCCACCACATAGCAGTGCTCAGGAAAAGGCACTCTGCTTTCTGTAGGCTGGATGCACACTCGAGTTTTGGCTTGAGGCAGAGAGAGCTCAGCTAGGCGATTCCAGGCTGAAGGCAAAGCAGAGAGTTTTTTGGTGGAGCGATGGCACCATCTGCTGGCCAGCAAGCGTGGCAGGAGAAGCCTCACTGCAAATGAGTTCCTGAGGAAGTTTCCAAGCTGGAGGCACTCTGGCTCCCCAAGCTCCAGAGTCCTGCTTACGACTTCCCTGTGGCAACAGAGTGGGTGCCAAGGGCATGTGGGTTGGAGGGTGCTCAGAAGCCACAGGCGAGGCTTTGGGCACCCAGTGTTCTCTGATGGAAAACACTGCAGGCCCGAGCATCCATGAACTCCTCCAAGGCTTTGCAGTGGGATAGCTGTCCATAGCAGATGGCTCCCTGCCAAGTGCTGCAGGCCTTTCTGGAGGGCTAAGCTGGAGCTTCCTTGCAGGCTGCTGGGCCAGGGGCGTGTGTCCCCTGGGCCAGAGTGCTGCAGGAGGAGCTCCTAGCTAGGGGAGAGCAAGCACGTTGTTTCCTTGGCCTACGCTGGCCTGTGAACACAGAGGCCAGCCAGCAGTGATGACAGCACAGGCAGCAAGGGGGTGTGGCAGGCAGCTAAGAGGCGGCAGGAGTCCCACTTGAAAGTGGGCTCATGACTGTTTGGTGCTCAGGCCCCAGTGCTCACGTGCACACACAGCCTCTGGACCTGCAGCTTCCCAGCAGTGCAAGAGACACACAGGCACCACCCTGGGGCCTTCTCGAATGAACTGTGCTCCGTCGAGGTCCTGCTGGCTGGCAGTGGCCAAGGCCAGCACAGGCCCTAGGGAGGCCTGGCTGAGCCTGGGATGGGTCCGGACCTAGCAGTGCCCAGGGCAAGCCTGGGACTGCAGGCCAGGCTGCAGGCTCATTCCAGTTTGGGCCTGGTACGCAGAGCCTTCGGCTAGGACGTGCAGGGGGAAGGCTCAGCACAGTGGCTTTGGCCTGCAATCCACGTTCCTCCCTCGGGCCGCCCTGCCTGGCAGACCCACACTCCCTAGAAGTGTGTTCCTGAGGCAGTTGGACAGTTGGGGAGGTGGAGGCTCTCCCAACATGGGAGGCCTGCCCAGAACATGGCTGTGTGTCCAAAGAGGATTCCCTGCACCTCTGGCGCTGGGCAGAGATTTTCTGCACACAGGGGACCCTTGGCACACACAGTGTTTCCCCATGGAAAGCAGTGTGAGAAAGAGCCCCCGCCAGGGAAGCATGGCACTCGCCAATCGAAGCCCTCCATGCAGCAGGCTGTCATGGACTCAGCTGCAGGCCTTTGTGGCTGGAGAGACTGCAGCTCCTCTGGAGGCTCTGGGTCCATTTGCACTCTCCTTGGAGGAAACGAGGTTGTGGGATGAGGTCCTTGCCAACAATGGCACTCAGCCTGCTCCATTCGATGAGACGCACGTGTGGTGAGAGAGGCTTGTCAGCCCAGAAGCAAGCAGGGCAGCCAGGGAGGGGATTTGCATGCAGCTTGGAAGCCCTAGACTGCTGCCTCCCACCCAGGGAATGCCGGCTCTGCCCATCAGGCCCCATTCCCAAGTGGGCACCCAGCTTCAGCATCTGCCCTTTCCCAGCCATGGAACCATTCCCAGGCCACACCCTGAGCCCTGCCAAGGGTGACCTTGGCTCCCCGGGTGGGCTGAATGGCACGACTGTGTTAGGGGAGAGAAGGCCCAGGAGGCCTTCAGGGAACTGCCACCACATAGCAGTGCTCAGGAAAAGGCACTCTGCTTTCTGTAGGCTGGATGCACACTCGAGTTTTGGCTTGAGGCAGAGAGAGCTCAGCTAGGCGATTCCAGGCTGAAGGCAAAGCAGAGAGTTTTTTGGTGGAGCGATGGCACCATCTGCTGGCCAGCAAGCGTGGCAGGAGAAGCCTCACTGCAAATGAGTTCCTGAGGAAGTTTCCAAGCAGGAGGCACTCTGGCTCCCCAAGCTCCAGAGTCCTGCTTACGACTTCCCTGTGGCAACAGAGTGGGTGCCAAGGGCATGTGGGTTGGAGGGTGCTCAGAAGCCACAGGCGAGGCTTTGGGCACCCAGTGTTCTCTGATGGAAAACACTGCAGGCCCGAGCATCCATGAACTCCTCCAAGGCTTTGCAGTGGGATAGCTGTCCATAGCAGATGGCTCCCTGCCAAGTGCTGCAGGCCTTTCTGGAGGGCTAAGCTGGAGCTTCCTTGCAGGCTGCTGGGCCAGGGGCGTGTGTCCCCTGGGCCAGAGTGCTGCAGGAGGAGCTCCTAGCTAGGGGAGAGCAAGCACGTTGTTTCCTTGGCCTACGCTGGCCTGTGAACACAGAGGCCAGCCAGCAGTGATGACAGCACAGGCAGCAAGGGGGTGTGGCAGGCAGCTAAGAGGCGGCAGGAGTCCCACAAGAAAGTGGGCTCATGACTGTTTGGTGCTCAGGCCCCAGTGCTCACGTGCACACACAGCCTCCGGACCTGCAGCTTCCCAGCAGTGCAAGAGACACACAGGCACCACCCTGGGGCCTTCTCGAATGAACTGTGCTCCGTCGAGGTCCTGCTGGCTGGCAGTGGCCAAGGCCAGCACAGGCCCTAGGGAGGCCTGGCTGAGCCTGGGATGGGTCCGGACCTAGCAGTGCCCAGGGCAAGCCTGGGACTGCAGGCCAGGCTGCAGGCTCATTCCAGTTTGGGCCTGGTATGCAGAGCCTTCGGCTAGGACGTGCAGGGGGAAGGCTCAGCACAGTGGCTTTGGCCTGCAATCCACGTTCCTCCCTCGGGCCGCCCTGCCTGGCAGACCCACACTCCCTAGAAGTGTGTTCCTCAGGCAGTTGGACAGTTGGGGAGGTGGAGGCTCTCCCAACATGGGAGGCCTGCCCAGAACATGGCTGTGTGTCCAAAGAGGATTCCCTGCACCTCTGGCGCTGGGCAGAGATTTTCTGCACACAGGGGACCCTTGGCACACACAGTGTTTCCCCATGGAAAGCAGTGTGAGAAAGAGCCCCCGCCAGGGAAGCATGGCACTCGCCCATCGAAGCCCTCCATGCAGCAGGCTGTCATGGACTCGGCTGCAGGCCTTTGTGGCTGGAGAGACTGCAGCTCCTCTGGAGGCTCTGGGTCCATTTGCACTCTCCTTGGAGGAAACGAGGTTGTGGGATGAGGTCCTTGCCAACAATGGCACTCAGCCTGCTCCATTCGATGAGACGCACGTGTGGTGAGAGAGGCTTGTCAGCCCAGAAGCAAGCAGGGCAGCCAGGGAGGGGATTTGCATGCAGCTTGGAAGCCCTAGACTCCTGCCTCCCACCCAGGGAATGCCGGCTCTGCCCATCAGGCCCCATTCCCAAGTGGGCACCCAGCTTCAGCATCTGCCCTTTCCCAGCCATGGAACCATTCCCAGGCCACACCCTGAGCCCTGCCAAGGGTGACCTTGGCTCCCCGGGTGGGCTGAATGGCACGAATGTGTTAGGGGAGAGAAGGCCCAGGAGGCCTTCAGGGAACTGCCACCACATAGCAGTGCTCAGGAAAAGGCACTCTGCTTTCTGTAGGCTGGATGCACACTCGAGTTTTGGCTTGAGGCAGAGAGAGCTCAGCTAGGCGATTCCAGGCTGAAGGCAAAGCAGAGAGTTTTTTGGTGGAGCGATGGCACCATCTGCTGGCCAGCAAGCGTGGCAGGAGAAGCCTCACTGCAAATGAGTTCCTGAGGAAGTTTCCAAGCTGGAGGCACTCTGGCTCCCCAAGCTCCAGAGTCCTGCTTACGACTTCCCTGTGGCAACAGAGTGGGTGCCAAGGGCATGTGGGTTGGAGGGTGCTCAGAAGCCACAGGCGAGGCTTTGGGCACCCAGTGTTCTCTGATGGAAAACACTGCAGGCCCGAGCATCCATGAACTCCTCCAAGGCTTTGCAGTGGGATAGCTGTCCATAGCAGATGGCTCCCTGCCAAGTGCTGCAGGCCTTTCTGGAGGGCTAAGCTGGAGCTTCCTTGCAGGCTGCTGGGCCAGGGGCGTGTGTCCCCTGGGCCAGAGTGCTGCAGGAGGAGCTCCTAGCTAGGGGAGAGCAAGCACGTTGTTTCCTTGGCCTACGCTGGCCTGTGAACACAGAGGCCAGCCAGCAGTGATGACAGCACAGGCAGCAAGGGGGTGTGGCAGGCAGCTAAGAGGCGGCAGGAGTCCCACTTGAAAGTGGGCTCATGACTGTTTGGTGCTCAGGCCCCAGTGCTCACGTGCACACACAGCCTCTGGACCTGCAGCTTCCCAGCAGTGCAAGAGACACACAGGCACCACCCTGGGGCCTTCTCGAATGAACTGTGCTGCGTCGAGGTCCTGCTGGCTGGCAGTGGCCAAGGCCAGCACAGGCCCTAGGGAGGCCTGGCTGAGCCTGGGATGGGTCCGGACCTAGCAGTGCCCAGGGCAAGCCTGGGACTGCAGGCCAGGCTGCAGGCTCATTCCAGTTTGGGCCTGGTACGCAGAGCCTTCGGCTAGGACGTGCAGGGGGAAGGCTCAGCACAGTGGCTTTGGCCTGCAATCCACGTTCCTCCCTCGGGCCGCCCTGCCTGGCAGACCCACACTCCCTAGAAGTGTGTTCCTGAGGCAGTTGGACAGTTGGGGAGGTGGAGGCTCTCCCAACATGGGAGGCCTGCCCAGAACATGGCTGTGTGTCCAAAGAGGATTCCCTGCACCTCTGGCGCTGGGCAGAGATTTTCTGCAAACAGGGGACCCTTGGCACACACAGTGTTTCCCCATGGAAAGCAGTGTGAGAAAGAGCCCCCGCCAGGGAAGCATGGCACTCGCCCATCGAAGCCCTCCATGCAGCAGGCTGTCATGGACTCGGCTGCAGGCCTTTGTGGCTGGAGAGACTGCAGCTCCTCTGGAGGCTCTGGGTCCATTTGCACTCCCCTTGGAGGAAACGAGGTTGTGGGATGAGGTCCTTGCCAACAATGGCACTCAGCCTGCTCCATTCGATGAGACGCACGTGTGGTGAGAGAGGCTTGTCAGCCCAGAAGCAAGCAGGGCAGCCAGGGAGGGGATTTGCATGCAGCTTGGAAGCCCTAGACTGCTGCCTCCCACCCAGGGAATGCCGGCTCTGCCCATCAGGCCCCATTCCCAAGTGGGCACCCAGCTTCAGCATCTGCCCTTTCCCAGCCATGGAACCATTCCCAGGCCACACCCTGAGCCCTGCCAAGGGTGACCTTGGCTCCCCGGGTGGGCTGAATGGCACGACTGTGTTAGGGGAGAGAAGGCCCAGGAGGCCTTCAGGGAACTGCCACCACATAGTAGTGCTCAGGAAAAGGCACTCTGCTTTCTGTAGGCTGGATGCACACTCGAGTTTTGGCTTGAGGCAGAGAGAGCTCAGCTAGGCGATTCCAGGCTGAAGGCAAAGCAGAGAGTTTTTTGGTGGAGCGATGGCACCATCTGCTGGCCAGCAAGCGTGGCAGGAGAAGCCTCACTGCAAATGAGTTCCTGAGGAAGTTTCCAAGCAGGAGGCACTCTGGCTCCCCAAGCTCCAGAGTCCTGCCTACGACTTCCCTGTGGCAACAGAGTGGGTGCCAAGGGCATGTGGGTTGGAGGGTGCTCAGAAGCCACAGGCGAGGCTTTGGGCACCCAGTGTTCTCTGATGGAAAACACTGCAGGCCCGAGCATCCATGAACTCCTCCAAGGCTTTGCAGTGGGATAGCTGTCCATAGCAGATGGCTCCCTGCCAAGTGCTGCAGGCCTTTCTGGAGGGCTAAGCTGGAGCTTCCTTGCAGGCTGCTGGGCCAGGGGCGTGTGTCCCCTGGGCCAGAGTGCTGCAGGAGGAGCTCCTAGCTAGGGGAGAGCAAGCACGTTGTTTCCTTGGCCTACGCTGGCCTGTGAACACAGAGGCCAGCCAGCAGTGATGACAGCACAGGCAGCAAGGGGGTGTGGCAGGCAGCTAAGAGGCGGCAGGAGTCCCACTTGAAAGTGGGCTCATGACTGTTTGGTGCTCAGGCCCCAGTGCTCACGTGCACACACAGCCTCTGGACCTGCAGCTTCCCAGCAGTGCAAGAGACACACAGGCACCACCCTGGGGCCTTCTCGAATGAACTGTGCTGCGTCGAGGTCCTGCTGGCTGGCAGTGGCCAAGGCCAGCACAGGCCCTAGGGAGGCCTGGCTGAGCCTGGGATGGGTCCGGACCTAGCAGTGCCCAGGGCAAGCCTGGGACTGCAGGCCAGGCTGCAGGCTCATTCCAGTTTGGGCCTGGTACGCAGAGCCTTCGGCTAGGACGTGCAGGGGGAAGGCTCAGCACAGTGGCTTTGGCCTGCAATCCACGTTCCTCCCTCGGGCCGCCCTGCCTGGCAGACCCACACTCCCTAGAAGTGTGTTCCTGAGGCAGTTGGACAGTTGGGGAGGTGGAGGCTCTCCCAACATGGGAGGCCTGCCCAGAACATGGCTGTGTGTCCAAAGAGGATTCCCTGCACCTCTGGCGCTGGGCAGAGATTTTCTGCACACAGGAGACCCTTGGCACACACAGTGTTTCCCCATGGAATGCAGTGTGAGAAAGAGACCCCGCCAGGGAAGCATGGCACTCGCCCATCGAAGCCCTCCATGCAGCAGGCTGTCATGGACTCGGCTGCAGGCCTTTGTGGCTGGAGAGACTGCAGCTCCTCTGGAGGCTCTGGGTCCATTTGCACTCCCCTTGGAGGAAACGAGGTTGTGGGATGAGGTCCTTGCCAACAATGGCACTCAGCCTGCTCCATTCGATGAGACGCACGTGTGGTGAGAGAGGCTTGTCAGCCCAGAAGCAAGCAGGGCAGCCAGGGAGGGGATTTGCATGCAGCTTGGAAGCCCTAGACTGCTGCCTCCCACCCAGGGAATGCCGGCTCTGCCCATCAGGCCCCATTCCCAAGTGGGCACCCAGCTTCAGCATCTGCCCTTTCCCAGCCATGGAACCATTCCCAGGCCACACCCTGAGCCCTGCCAAGGGTGACCTTGGCTCCCCGGGTGGGCTGAATGGCACGACTGTGTTAGGGGAGAGAAGGCCCAGGAGGCCTTCAGGGAACTGCCACCACATAGTAGTGCTCAGGAAAAGGCACTCTGCTTTCTGTAGGCTGGATGCACACTCGAGTTTTGGCTTGAGGCAGAGAGAGCTCAGCTAGGCGATTCCAGGCTGAAGGCAAAGCAGAGAGTTTTTTGGTGGAGCGATGGCACCATCTGCTGGCCAGCAAGCGTGGCAGGAGAAGCCTCACTGCAAATGAGTTCCTGAGGAAGTTTCCAAGCAGGAGGCACTCTGGCTCCCCAAGCTCCAGAGTCCTGCCTACGACTTCCCTGTGGCAACAGAGTGGGTGCCAAGGGCATGTGGGTTGGAGGGTGCTCAGAAGCCACAGGCGAGGCTTTGGGCACCCAGTGTTCTCTGATGGAAAACACTGCAGGCCCGAGCATCCATGAACTTCTCCAAGGCTTTGCAGTGGGATAGCTGTCCATAGCAGATGGCTCCCTGCCAAGTGCTGCAGGCCTTTCTGGAGGGCTAAGCTGGAGCTTCCTTGCAGGCTGCTGGGCCAGGGGCGTGTGTCCCCTGGGCCAGAGTGCTGCAGGAGGAGCTCCTAGCTAGGGGAGAGCAAGCACGTTGTTTCCTTGGCCTATGCTGGCCTGTGAACACAGAGGCCAGCCAGCAGTGATGACAGCACAGGCAGCAAGGGGGTGTGGCAGGCAGCTAAGAGGCGGCAGGAGTCCCACTTGAAAGTGGGCTCATGACTGTTTGGTGCTCAGGCCCCAGTGCTCACGTGCACACACAGCCTCTGGACCTGCAGCTTCCCAGCAGTGCAAGAGACACACAGGCACCACCCTGGGGCCTTCTCGAATGAACTGTGCTCCGTCGAGGTCCTGCTGGCTGGCAGTGGCCAAGGCCAGCACAGGCCCTAGGGAGGCCTGGCTGAGCCTGGGATGGGTCCGGACCTAGCAGTGCCCAGGGCAAGCCTGGGACTGCAGGCCAGGCTGCAGGCTCATTCCAGTTTGGGCCTGGTACGCAGAGCCTTCGGCTAGGACGTGCAGGGGGAAGGCTCAGCACAGTGGCTTTGGCCTGCAATCCACGTTCCTCCCTCGGGCCGCCCTGCCTGGCAGACCCACACTCCCTAGAAGTGTGTTCCTGAGGCAGTTGGACAGTTGGGGAGGTGGAGGCTCTCCCAACATGGGAGGCCTGCCCAGAACATGGCTGTGTGTCCAAAGAGGATTCCCTGCACCTCTGGCGCTGGGCAGAGATTTTCTGCACACAGGAGACCCTTGGCACACACAGTGTTTCCCCATGGAAAGCAGTGTGAGAAAGAGCCCCCGCCAGGGAAGCATGGCACTCGCCCATCGAAGCCCTCCATGCAGCAGGCTGTCATGGACTCGGCTGCAGGCCTTTGTGGCTGGAGAGACTGCAGCTCCTCTGGAGGCTCTGGGTCCATTTGCACTCCCCTTGGAGGAAACGAGGTTGTGGGATGAGGTCCTTGCCAACAATGGCACTCAGCCTGCTCCATTCGATGAGACGCACGTGTGGTGAGAGAGGCTTGTCAGCCCAGAAGCAAGCAGGGCAGCCAGGGAGGGGATTTGCATGCAGCTTGGAAGCCCTAGACTCCTGCCTCCCACCCAGGGAATGCCGGCTCTGCCCATCAGGCCCCATTCCCAAGTGGGCACCCAGCTTCAGCATCTGCCCTTTCCCAGCCATGGAACCATTCCCAGGCCACACCCTGAGCCCTGCCAAGGGTGACCTTGGCTCCCCGGGTGGGCTGAATGGCACGACTGTGTTAGGGGAGAGAAGGCCCAGGAGGCCTTCAGGGAACTGCCACCACATAGCAGTGCTCAGGAAAAGGCACTCTGCTTTCTGTAGGCTGGATGCACACTCCAGTTTTGGCTTGAGGCAGAGAGAGCTCAGCTAGGCGATTCCAGGCTGAAGGCAAAGCAGAGGGATTTTTGGTGGAGCGATGGCACCATCTGCTGGCCAGCAACCGTGGCAGGAGAAGCCTCACTCCAAATGAGTTCCTGAGGAAGTTTCCAAGCAGGAGGCACTCTGGCTCCCCAAGCTCCAGAGTCCTGCTTACGACTTCCCTGTGGCAACAGAGTGGGTGCCAAGGGCATGTGGGTTGGAGGGTGCTCAGAAGCCACAGGCGAGGCTTTGGGCACCCAGTGTTCTCTGATGGAAAACACTGCAGGCCCGAGCATCCATGAACTCCTCCAAGGCTTTGCAGTGGGATAGCTGTCCATAGCAGATGGCTCCCTGCCAAGTGCTGCAGGCCTTTCTGGAGGGCTAAGCTGGAGCTTCCTTGCAGGCTGCTGGGCCAGGGGCGTGTGTCCCCTGGGCCAGAGTGCTGCAGGAGGAGCTCCTAGCTAGGGGAGAGCAAGCACGTTGTTTCCTTGGCCTACGCTGGCCTGTGAACACAGAGGCCAGCCAGCAGTGATGACAGCACAGGCAGCAAGGGGGTGTGGCAGGCAGCTAAGAGGCGGCAGGAGTCCCACTTGAAAGTGGGCTCATGACTGTTTGGTGCTCAGGCCCCAGTGCTCACGTGCACACACAGCCTCTGGACCTGCAGCTTCCCAGCAGTGCAAGAGACACACAGGCACCACCCTGGGGCCTTCTCGAATGAACTGTGCTGCGTCGAGGTCCTGCTGGCTGGCAGTGGCCAAGGCCAGCACAGGCCCTAGGGAGGCCTGGCTGAGCCTGGGATGGGTCCGGACCTAGCAGTGCCCAGGGCAAGCCTGGGACTGCAGGCCAGGCTGCAGGCTCATTCCAGTTTGGGCCTGGTACGCAGAGCCTTCGGCTAGGACGTGCAGGGGGAAGGCTCAGCACAGTGGCTTTGGCCTGCAATCCACGTTCCTCCCTCGGGCCGCCCTGCCTGGCAGACCCACACTCCCTAGAAGTGTGTTCCTGAGGCAGTTGGACAGTTGGGGAGGTGGAGGCTCTCCCAACATGGGAGGCCTGCCCAGAACATGGCTGTGTGTCCAAAGAGGATTCCCTGCACCTCTGGCGCTGGGCAGAGATTTTCTGCACACAGGGGACCCTTGGCACACACAGTGTTTCCCCATGGAAAGCAGTGTGAGAAAGAGCCCCCGCCAGGGAAGCATGGCACTCGCCCATCGAAGCCCTCCATGCAGCAGGCTGTCATGGACTCGGCTGCAGGCCTTTGTGGCTGGAGAGACTGCAGCTCCTCTGGAGGCTCTGGGTCCATTTGCACTCCCCTTGGAGGAAACGAGGTTGTGGGATGAGGTCCTTGCCAACAATGGCACTCAGCCTGCTCCATTCGATGAGACGCACGTGTGGTGAGAGAGGCTTGTCAGCCCAGAAGCAAGCAGGGCAGCCAGGGAGGGGATTTGCATGCAGCTTGGAAGCCCTAGACTGCTGCCTCCCACCCAGGGAATGCCGGCTCTGCCCATCAGGCCCCATTCCCAAGTGGGCACCCAGCTTCAGCATCTGCCCTTTCCCAGCCATGGAACCATTCCCAGGCCACACCCTGAGCCCTGCCAAGGGTGACCTTGGCTCCCCGGGTGGGCTGAATGGCACGACTGTGTTAGGGGAGAGAAGGCCCAGGAGGCCTTCAGGGAACTGCCACCACATAGTAGTGCTCAGGAAAAGGCACTCTGCTTTCTGTAGGCTGGATGCACACTCCAGTTTTGGCTTGAGGCAGAGAGAGCTCAGCTAGGCGATTCCAGGCTGAAGGCAAAGCAGAGAGTTTTTTGGTGGAGCGATGGCACCATCTGCTGGCCAGCAAGCGTGGCAGGAGAAGCCTCACTGCAAATGAGTTCCTGAGGAAGTTTCCAAGCAGGAGGCACTCTGGCTCCCCAAGCTCCAGAGTCCTGCCTACGACTTCCCTGTGGCAACAGAGTGGGTGCCAAGGGCATGTGGGTTGGAGGGTGCTCAAAAGCCACAGGCGAGGCTTTGGGCACCCAGTGTTCTCTGATGGAAAACACTGCAGGCCCGAGCATCCATGAACTCCTCCAAGGCTTTGCAGTGGGATAGCTGTCCATAGCAGATGGCTCCCTGCCAAGTGCTGCAGGCCTTTCTGGAGGGCTAAGCTGGAGCTTCCTTGCAGGCTGCTGGGCCAGGGGCGTGTGTCCCCTGGGCCAGAGTGCTGCAGGAGGAGCTCCTAGCTAGGGGAGAGCAAGCACGTTGTTTCCTTGGCCTACGCTGGCCTGTGAACACAGAGGCCAGCCAGCAGTGATGACAGCACAGGCAGCAAGGGGGTGTGGCAGGCAGCTAAGAGGCGGCAGGAGTCCCACTTGAAAGTGGGCTCATGACTGTTTGGTGCTCAGGCCCCAGTGCTCACGTGCACACACAGCCTCTGGACCTGCAGCTTCCCAGCAGTGCAAGAGACACACAGGCACCACCCTGGGGCCTTCTCGAATGAACTGTGCTCCGTCGAGGTCCTGCTGGCTGGCAGTGGCCAAGGCCAGCACAGGCCCTAGGGAGGCCTGGCTGAGCCTGGGATGGGTCCGGACCTAGCAGTGCCCAGGGCAAGCCTGGGACTGCAGGCCAGGCTGCAGGCTCATTCCAGTTTGGGCCTGGTACGCAGAGCCTTCGGCTAGGACGTGCAGGGGGAAGGCTCAGCACAGTGGCTTTGGCCTGCAATCCACGTTCCTCCCTCGGGCCGCCCTGCCTGGCAGACCCACACTCCCTAGAAGTGTGTTCCTGAGGCAGTTGGACAGTTGGGGAGGTGGAGGCTCTCCCAACATGGGAGGCCTGCCCAGAACATGGCTGTGTGTCCAAAGAGGATTCCCTGCACCTCTGGCGCTGGGCAGAGATTTTCTGCACACAGGAGACCCTTGGCACACACAGTGTTTCCCCATGGAATGCAGTGTGAGAAAGAGACCCCGCCAGGGAAGCATGGCACTCGCCCATCGAAGCCCTCCATGCAGCAGGCTGTCATGGACTCGGCTGCAGGCCTTTGTGGCTGGAGAGACTGCAGCTCCTCTGGAGGCTCTGGGTCCATTTGCACTCCCCTTGGAGGAAACGAGGTTGTGGGATGAGGTCCTTGCCAACAATGGCACTCAGCCTGCTCCATTCGATGAGACGCACGTGTGGTGAGAGAGGCTTGTCAGCCCAGAAGCAAGCAGGGCAGCCAGGGAGGGGATTTGCATGCAGCTTGGAAGCCCTAGACTGCTGCCTCCCACCCAGGGAATGCCGGCTCTGCCCATCAGGCCCCATTCCCAAGTGGGCACCCAGCTTCAGCATCTGCCCTTTCCCAGCCATGGAACCATTCCCAGGCCACACCCTGAGCCCTGCCAAGGGTGACCTTGGCTCCCCGGGTGGGCTGAATGGCACGACTGTGTTAGGGGAGAGAAGGCCCAGGAGGCCTTCAGGGAACTGCCACCACATAGTAGTGCTCAGGAAAAGGCACTCTGCTTTCTGTAGGCTGGATGCACACTCCAGTTTTGGCTTGAGGCAGAGAGAGCTCAGCTAGGCGATTCCAGGCTGAAGGCAAAGCAGAGAGTTTTTTGGTGGAGCGATGGCACCATCTGCTGGCCAGCAAGCGTGGCAGGAGAAGCCTCACTGCAAATGAGTTCCTGAGGAAGTTTCCAAGCAGGAGGCACTCTGGCTCCCCAAGCTCCAGAGTCCTGCCTACGACTTCCCTGTGGCAACAGAGTGGGTGCCAAGGGCATGTGGGTTGGAGGGTGCTCAGAAGCCACAGGCGAGGCTTTGGGCACCCAGTGTTCTCTGATGGAAAACACTGCAGGCCCGAGCATCCATGAACTCCTCCAAGGCTTTGCAGTGGGATAGCTGTCCATAGCAGATGGCTCCCTGCCAAGTGCTGCAGGCCT
The DNA here is from genome assembly GCF_030028045.1 of Hippopotamus amphibius kiboko. Taxonomy (NCBI): domain Eukaryota; kingdom Metazoa; phylum Chordata; class Mammalia; order Artiodactyla; family Hippopotamidae; genus Hippopotamus; species Hippopotamus amphibius. The sequence goes on along the minus strand of NC_080186.1, from coordinate 123,947,903 downwards.
TTCTGGAGGGCTAAGCTGGAGCTTCCTTGCAGGCTGCTGGGCCAGGGGCGTGTGTCCCCTGGGCCAGAGTGCTGCAGGAGGAGCTCCTAGCTAGGGGAGAGCAAGCACGTTGTTTCCTTGGCCTACGCTGGCCTGTGAACACAGAGGCCAGCCAGCAGTGATGACAGCACAGGCAGCAAGGGGGTGTGGCAGGCAGCTAAGAGGCGGCAGGAGTCCCACTTGAAAGTGGGCTCATGACTGTTTGGTGCTCAGGCCCCAGTGCTCACGTGCACACACAGCCTCTGGACCTGCAGCTTCCCAGCAGTGCAAGAGACACACAGGCACCACCCTGGGGCCTTCTCGAATGAACTGTGCTCCGTCGAGGTCCTGCTGGCTGGCAGTGGCCAAGGCCAGCACAGGCCCTAGGGAGGCCTGGCTGAGCCTGGGATGGGTCCGGACCTAGCAGTGCCCAGGGCAAGCCTGGGACTGCAGGCCAGGCTGCAGGCTCATTCCAGTTTGGGCCTGGTACGCAGAGCCTTCGGCTAGGACGTGCAGGGGGAAGGCTCAGCACAGTGGCTTTGGCCTGCAATCCACGTTCCTCCCTCGGGCCGCCCTGCCTGGCAGACCCACACTCCCTAGAAGTGTGTTCCTGAGGCAGTTGGACAGTTGGGGAGGTGGAGGCTCTCCCAACATGGGAGGCCTGCCCAGAACATGGCTGTGTGTCCAAAGAGGATTCCCTGCACCTCTGGCGCTGGGCAGAGATTTTCTGCACACAGGAGACCCTTGGCACACACAGTGTTTCCCCATGGAAAGCAGTGTGAGAAAGAGCCCCCGCCAGGGAAGCATGGCACTCGCCCATCGAAGCCCTCCATGCAGCAGGCTGTCATGGACTCGGCTGCAGGCCTTTGTGGCTGGAGAGACTGCAGCTCCTCTGGAGGCTCTGGGTCCATTTGCACTCCCCTTGGAGGAAACGAGGTTGTGGGATGAGGTCCTTGCCAACAATGGCACTCAGCCTGCTCCATTCGATGAGACGCACGTGTGGTGAGAGAGGCTTGTCAGCCCAGAAGCAAGCAGGGCAGCCAGGGAGGGGATTTGCATGCAGCTTGGAAGCCCTAGACTCCTGCCTCCCACCCAGGGGATGCCGGCTCTGCCCATCAGGCCCCATTCCCAAGTGGGCACCCAGCTTCAGCATCTGCCCTTTCCCAGCCATGGAACCATTCCCAGGCCACACCCTGAGCCCTGCCAAGGGTGACCTTGGCTCCCCGGGTGGGCTGAATGGCACGACTGTGTTAGGGGAGAGAAGGCCCAGGAGGCCTTCAGGGAACTGCCACCACATAGCAGTGCTCAGGAAAAGGCACTCTGCTTTCTGTAGGCTGGATGCACACTCGAGTTTTGGCTTGAGGCAGAGAGAGCTCAGCTAGGCGATTCCAGGCTGAAGGCAAAGCAGAGAGATTTTTGGTGGAGCGATGGCACCATATGCTGGCCAGCAAGCGTGGCAGGAGAAGCCTCACTGCAAATGAGTTCCTGAGGAAGTTTCCAAGCAGGAGGCACTCTGGCTCCCCAAGCTCCAGAGTCCTGCTTACGACTTCCCTGTGGCAAGAGAGTGGGTGCCAAGGGCATGTGGGTTGGAGGGTGCTCAGAAGCCACAGGCGAGGCTTTGGGCACCCAGTGTTCTCTGATGGAAAACACTGCAGGCCCGAGCATCCATGAACTCCTCCAAGGCTTTGCAGTGGGATAGCTGTCCATAGCAGATGGCTCCCTGCCAAGTGCTGCAGGCCTTTCTGGAGGGCTAAGCTGGAGCTTCCTTGCAGGCTGCTGGGCCAGGGGCGTGTGTCCCCTGGGCCAGAGTGCTGCAGGAGGAGCTCCTAGCTAGGGGAGAGCAAGCACGTTGTTTCCTTGGCCTACGCTGGCCTGTGAACACAGAGGCCAGCCAGCAGTGATGACAGCACAGGCAGCAAGGGGGTGTGGCAGGCAGCTAAGAGGCGGCAGGAGTCCCACTTGAAAGTGGGCTCATGACTGTTTGGTGCTCAGGCCCCAGTGCTCACGTGCACACACAGCCTCTGGACCTGCAGCTTCCCAGCAGTGCAAGAGACACACAGGCACCACCCTGGGGCCTTCTCGAATGAACTGTGCTCCGTCGAGGTCCTGCTGGCTGGCAGTGGCCAAGGCCAGCACAGGCCCTAGGGAGGCCTGGCTGAGCCTGGGATGGGTCCGGACCTAGCAGTGCCCAGGGCAAGCCTGGGACTGCAGGCCAGGCTGCAGGCTCATTCCAGTTTGGGCCTGGTACGCAGAGCCTTCGGCTAGGACGTGCAGGGGGAAGGCTCAGCACAGTGGCTTTGGCCTGCAATCCACGTTCCTCCCTCGGGCCGCCCTGCCTGGCAGACCCACACTCCCTAGAAGTGTGTTCCTGAGGCAGTTGGACAGTTGGGGAGGTGGAGGCTCTCCCAACATGGGAGGCCTGCCCAGAACATGGCTGTGTGTCCAAAGAGGATTCCCTGCACCTCTGGCGCTGGGCAGAGATTTTCTGCACACAGGAGACCCTTGGCACACACAGTGTTTCCCCATGGAAAGCAGTGTGAGAAAGAGCCCCCGCCAGGGAAGCATGGCACTCGCCCATCGAAGCCCTCCATGCAGCAGGCTGTCATGGACTCGGCTGCAGGCCTTTGTGGCTGGAGAGACTGCAGCTCCTCTGGAGGCTCTGGGTCCATTTGCACTCCCCTTGGAGGAAACGAGGTTGTGGGATGAGGTCCTTGCCAACAATGGCACTCAGCCTGCTCCATTCGATGAGACGCACGTGTGGTGAGAGAGGCTTGTCAGCCCAGAAGCAAGCAGGGCAGCCATGGAGGGGATTTGCATGCAGCTTGGAAGTCCTAGACTCCTGCCTCCCACCCAGGGAATGCCGGCTCTGCCCATCAGGCCCCATTCCCAAGTGGGCACCCAGCTTCAGCATCTGCCCTTTCCCAGCCATGGAACCATTCCCAGGCCACACCCTGAGCCCTGCCAAGGGTGACCTTGGCTCCCCGGGTGGGCTGAATGGCACGACTGTGTTAGGGGAGAGAAGGCCCAGGAGGCCTTCAGGGAACTGCCACCACATAGCAGTGCTCAGGAAAAGGCACTCTGCTTTCTGTAGGCTGGATGCACACTCGAGTTTTGGCTTGAGGCAGAGAGAGCTCAGCTAGGCGATTCCAGGCTGAAGGCAAAGCAGAGAGTTTTTTGGTGGAGCGATGGCACCATCTGCTGGCCAGCAAGCGTGGCAGGAGAAGCCTCACTCCAAATGAGTTCCTGAGGGAGCTTCCAAGCAGGAGGCACTCTGGCTCCCCGAGCTCCAGCGTCCTGCTTACGACTTCCCTGTGGCAACAGAGTGGGTGCCAAGGGCATGTGGGTTGGAGGGTGCTCAGAAGCCACAGGCGAGGCTTTGGGCACCCAGTGTTCTCTGATGGAAAACACTGCAGGCCCGAGCATCCATGAACTCCTCCAAGGCTTTGCAGTGGGATAGCTGTCCATAGCAGATGGCTCCCTGCCAAGTGCTGCAGGCCTTTCTGGAGGGCTAAGCTGGAGCTTCCTTGCAGGCTGCTGGGCCAGGGGCGTGTGTCCCCTGGGCCAGAGTGCTGCAGGAGGAGCTCCTAGCTAGGGGAGAGCAAGCACGTTGTTTCCTTGGCCTACGCTGGCCTGTGAACACAGAGGCCAGCCAGCAGTGATGACAGCACAGGCAGCAAGGGGGTGTGGCAGGCAGCTAAGAGGCGGCAGGAGTCCCACTTGAAAGTGGGCTCATGACTGTTTGGTGCTCAGGCCCCAGTGCTCACGTGCACACACAGCCTCTGGACCTGCAGCTTCCCAGCAGTGCAAGAGACACACAGGCACCACCCTGGGGCCTTCTCGAATGAACTGTGCTCCGTCGAGGTCCTGCTGGCTGGCAGTGGCCAAGGCCAGCACAGGCCCTAGGGAGGCCTGGCTGAGCCTGGGATGGGTCCGGACCTAGCAGTGCCCAGGGCAAGCCTGGGACTGCAGGCCAGGCTGCAGGCTCATTCCAGTTTGGGCCTGGTACGCAGAGCCTTCGGCTAGGACGTGCAGGGGGAAGGCTCAGCACAGTGGCTTTGGCCTGCAATCCACGTTCCTCCCTCGGGCCGCCCTGCCTGGCAGACCCACACTCCCTAGAAGTGTGTTCCTGAGGCAGTTGGACAGTTGGGGAGGTGGAGGCTCTCCCAACATGGGAGGCCTGCCCAGAACATGGCTGTGTGTCCAAAGAGGATTCCCTGCACCTCTGGCGCTGGGCAGAGATTTTCTGCACACAGGAGACCCTTGGCACACACAGTGTTTCCCCATGGAAAGCAGTGTGAGAAAGAGCCCCCGCCAGGGAAGCATGGCACTCGCCCATCGAAGCCCTCCATGCAGCAGGCTGTCATGGACTCGGCTGCAGGCCTTTGTGGCTGGAGAGACTGCAGCTCCTCTGGAGGCTCTGGGTCCATTTGCACTCCCCTTGGAGGAAACGAGGTTGTGGGATGAGGTCCTTGCCAACAATGGCACTCAGCCTGCTCCATTCGATGAGACGCATGTGTGGTGAGAGAGGCTTGTCAGCCCAGAAGCAAGCAGGGCAGCCATGGAGGGGATTTGCATGCAGCTTGGAAGCCCTAGACTCCAGCCTCCCACCCAGGGAATGCCGGCTCTGCCCATCAGGCCCCATTCCCAAGTGGGCACCCAGCTTCAGCATCTGCCCTTTCCCAGCCATGGAACCATTCCCAGGCCACACCCTGAGCCCTGCCAAGGGTGACCTTGGCTCCCCGGGTGGGCTGAATGGCACGACTGTGTTAGGGGAGAGAAGGCCCAGGAGGCCTTCAGGGAACTGCCACCACATAGCAGTGCTCAGGAAAAGGCACTCTGCTTTCTGTAGGCTGGATGCACACTCGAGTTTTGGCTTGAGGCAGAGAGAGCTCAGCTAGGCGATTCCAGGCTGAAGGCAAAGCAGAGAGATTTTTGGTGGAGCGATGGCACCATCTGCTGGCCAGCAAGCGTGGCAGGAGAAGCCTCACTGCAAATGAGTTCCTGAGGAAGTTTCCAAGCAGGAGGCACTCTGGCTCCCCAAGCTCCAGAGTCCTGCCTACGACTTCCCTGTGGCAACAGAGTGGGTGCCAAGGGCATGTGGGTTGGAGGGTGCTCAGAAGCCACAGGCGAGGCTTTGGGCACCCAGTGTTCTCTGATGGAAAACACTGCAGGCCCGAGCATCCATGAACTCCTCCAAGGCTTTGCAGTGGGATAGCTGTCCATAGCAGATGGCTCCCTGCCAAGTGCTGCAGGCCTTTCTGGAGGGCTAAGCTGGAGCTTCCTTGCAGGCTGCTGGGCCAGGGGCGTGTGTCCCCTGGGCCAGAGTGCTGCAGGAGGAGCTCCTAGCTAGGGGAGAGCAAGCACGTTGTTTCCTTGGCCTACGCTGGCCTGTGAACACAGAGGCCAGCCAGCAGTGATGACAGCACAGGCAGCAAGGGGGTGTGGCAGGCAGCTAAGAGGCGGCAGGAGTCCCACTTGAAAGTGGGCTCATGACTGTTTGGTGCTCAGGCCCCAGTGCTCACGTGCACACACAGCCTCTGGACCTGCAGCTTCCCAGCAGTGCAAGAGACACACAGGCACCACCCTGGGGCCTTCTCGAATGAACTGTGCTCCGTCGAGGTCCTGCTGGCTGGCAGTGGCCAAGGCCAGCACAGGCCCTAGGGAGGCCTGGCTGAGCCTGGGATGGGTCCGGACCTAGCAGTGCCCAGGGCAAGCCTGGGACTGCAGGCCAGGCTGCAGGCTCATTCCAGTTTGGGCCTGGTACGCAGAGCCTTCGGCTAGGACGTGCAGGGGGAAGGCTCAGCACAGTGGCTTTGGCCTGCAATCCACGTTCCTCCCTCGGGCCGCCCTGCCTGGCAGACCCACACTCCCTAGAAGTGTGTTCCTGAGGCAGTTGGACAGTTGGGGAGGTGGAGGCTCTCCCAACATGGGAGGCCTGCCCAGAACATGGCTGTGTGTCCAAAGAGGATTCCCTGCACCTCTGGCGCTGGGCAGAGATTTTCTGCACACAGGAGACCCTTGGCACACACAGTGTTTCCCCATGGAAAGCAGTGTGAGAAAGAGCCCCCGCCAGGGAAGCATGGCACTCGCCCATCGAAGCCCTCCATGCAGCAGGCTGTCATGGACTCGGCTGCAGGCCTTTGTGGCTGGAGAGACTGCAGCTCCTCTGGAGGCTCTGGGTCCATTTGCACTCCCCTTGGAGGAAACGAGGTTGTGGGATGAGGTCCTTGCCAACAATGGCACTCAGCCTGCTCCATTCGATGAGACGCATGTGTGGTGAGAGAGGCTTGTCAGCCCAGAAGCAAGCAGGGCATCCAGGGAGGGGATTTGCATGCAGCTTGGAAGCCCTAGACTCCTGCCTCCCACCCAGGGAATGCCGGCTCTGCCCATCAGGCCCCATTCCCAAGTGGGCACCCAGCTTCAGCATCTGCCCTTTCCCAGCCATGGAACCATTCCCAGGCCACACCCTGAGCCCTGCCAAGGGTGACCTTGGCTCCCCGGGTGGGCTGAATGGCACGACTGTGTTAGGGGAGAGAAGGCCCAGGAGGCCTTCAGGGAACTGCCACCACATAGCAGTGCTCAGGAAAAGGCACTCTGCTTTCTGTAGGCTGGATGCACACTCGAGTTTTGGCTTGAGGCAGAGAGAGCTCAGCTAGGCGATTCCAGGCTGAAGGCAAAGCAGAGAGATTTTTGGTGGAGCGATGGCACCATCTGCTGGCCAGCAAGCGTGGCAGGAGAAGCCTCACTGCAAATGAGTTCCTGAGGAAGTTTCCAAGCAGGAGGCACTCTGGCTCCCCAAGCTCCAGAGTCCTGCTTACGACTTCCCTGTGGCAACAGAGTGGGTGCCAAGGGCATGTGGGTTGGAGGGTGCTCAGAAGCCACAGGCGAGGCTTTGGGCACCCAGTGTTCTCTGATGGAAAACACTGCAGGCCCGAGCATCCATGAACTCCTCCAAGGCTTTGCAGTGGGATAGCTGTCCATAGCAGATGGCTCCCTGCCAAGTGCTGCAGGCCTTTCTGGAGGGCTAAGCTGGAGCTTCCTTGCAGGCTGCTGGGCCAGGGGCGTGTGTCCCCTGGGCCAGAGTGCTGCAGGAGGAGCTCCTAGCTAGGGGAGAGCAAGCACGTTGTTTCCTTGGCCTACGCTGGCCTGTGAACACAGAGGCCAGCCAGCAGTGATGACAGCACAGGCAGCAAGGGGGTGTGGCAGGCAGCTAAGAGGCGGCAGGAGTCCCACTTGAAAGTGGGCTCATGACTGTTTGGTGCTCAGGCCCCAGTGCTCACGTGCACACACAGCCTCTGGACCTGCAGCTTCCCAGCAGTGCAAGAGACACACAGGCACCACCCTGGGGCCTTCTCGAATGAACTGTGCTCCGTCGAGGTCCTGCTGGCTGGCAGTGGCCAAGGCCAGCACAGGCCCTAGGGAGGCCTGGCTGAGCCTGGGATGGGTCCGGACCTAGCAGTGCCCAGGGCAAGCCTGGGACTGCAGGCCAGGCTGCAGGCTCATTCCAGTTTGGGCCTGGTACGCAGAGCCTTCGGCTAGGACGTGCAGGGGGAAGGCTCAGCACAGTGGCTTTGGCCTGCAATCCACGTTCCTCCCTCGGGCCGCCCTGCCTGGCAGACCCACACTCCCTAGAAGTGTGTTCCTGAGGCAGTTGGACAGTTGGGGAGGTGGAGGCTCTCCCAAGATGGGAGGCCTGCCCAGAACATGGCTGTGTGTCCAAAGAGGATTCCCTGCACCTCTGGCGCTGGGCAGAGATTTTCTGCACACAGGAGACCCTTGGCACACACAGTGTTTCCCCATGGAAAGCAGTGTGAGAAAGAGCCCCCGCCAGGGAAGCATGGCACTCGCCCATCGAAGCCCTCCATGCAGCAGGCTGTCATGGACTCGGCTGCAGGCCTTTGTGGCTGGAGAGACTGCAGCTCCTCTGGAGGCTCTGGGTCCATTTGCACTCCCCTTGGAGGAAACGAGGTTGTGGGATGAGGTCCTTGCCAACAATGGCACTCAGCCTGCTCCATTCGATGAGACGCACGTGTGGTGAGAGGGGCTTGTCAGCCCAGAAGCAAGCAGGGCAGCCAGGGAGGGGATTTGCATGCAGCTTGGAAGCCCTAGACTCCTGCCTCCCACCCAGGGAATGCCAGCTCTGCCCATCAGGCCCCATTCCCAAGTGGGCACCCAGCTTCAGCATCTGCCCTTTCCCAGCCATGGAACCATTCCCAGGCCACACCCTGAGCCCTGCCAAGGGTGACCTTGGCTCCCCGGGTGGGCTGAATGGCACGACTGTGTTAGGGGAGAGAAGGCCCAGGAGGCCTTCAGGGAACTGCCACCACATAGCAGTGCTCAGGAAAAGGCACTCTGCTTTCTGTAGGCTGGATGCACACTCGAGTTTTGGCTTGAGGCAGAGAGAGCTCAGCTAGGCGATTCCAGGCTGAAGGCAAAGCAGAGAGTTTTTTGGTGGAGCGATGGCACCATCTGCTGGCCAGCAAGCGTGGCAGGAGAAGCCTCACTGCAAATGAGTTCCTGAGGAAGTTTCCAAGCAGGAGGCACTCTGGCTCCCCAAGCTCCAGAGTCCTGCTTACGACTTCCCTGTGGCAACAGAGTGGGTGCCAAGGGCATGTGGGTTGGAGGGTGCTCAGAAGCCACAGGCGAGGCTTTGGGCACCCAGTGTTCTCTGATGGAAAACACTGCAGGCCCGAGCATCCATGAACTCCTCCAAGGCTTTGCAGTGGGATAGCTGTCCATAGCAGATGGCTCCCTGCCAAGTGCTGCAGGCCTTTCTGGAGGGCTAAGCTGGAGCTTCCTTGCAGGCTGCTGGGCCAGGGGCGTGTGTCCCCTGGGCCAGAGTGCTGCAGGAGGAGCTCCTAGCTAGGGGAGAGCAAGCACGTTGTTTCCTTGGCCTACGCTGGCCTGTGAACACAGAGGCCAGCCAGCAGTGATGACAGCACAGGCAGCAAGGGGGTGTGGCAGGCAGCTAAGAGGCGGCAGGAGTCCCACTTGAAAGTGGGCTCATGACTGTTTGGTGCTCAGGCCCCAGTGCTCACGTGCACACACAGCCTCTGGACCTGCAGCTTCCCAGCAGTGCAAGAGACACACAGGCACCACCCTGGGGCCTTCTCGAATGAACTGTGCTCCGTCGAGGTCCTGCTGGCTGGCAGTGGCCAAGGCCAGCACAGGCCCTAGGGAGGCCTGGCTGAGCCTGGGATGGGTCCGGACCTAGCAGTGCCCAGGGCAAGCCTGGGACTGCAGGCCAGGCTGCAGGCTCATTCCAGTTTGGGGCTGGTACGCAGAGCCTTCGGCTAGGACGTGCAGGGGGAATGCTCAGCACAGTGGCTTTGGCCTGCAATCCACGTTCCTCCCTCGGGCCGCCCTGCCTGGCATAACCACACTCCCTAGAAGTGTGTTCCTGAGGCAGTTGGACAGTTGGGGAGGTGGAGGCTCTCCCAACATGGGAGGCCTGCCCAGAACATGGCTGTGTGTCCAAAGAGGATTCCCTGCACCTCTGGCGCTGGGCAGAGATTTTCTGCACACAGGAGACCCTTGGCACACACAGTGTTTCCCCATGGAAAGCAGTGTGAGAAAGAGCCCCCGCCAGGGAAGCATGGCACTCGCCCATCGAAGCCCTCCATGCAGCAGGCTGTCATGGACTCGGCTGCAGGCCTTTGTGGCTGGAGAGACTGCAGCTCCTCTGGAGGCTCTAGATCCATTTGCACTCCCGTTGGAGGAAACGAGGTTGTGGGATGAGGTCCTTGCCAACAATGGCACTCAGCCTGCTCCATTCGATGAGACGCACGTGTGGTGAGAGAGGCTTGTCAGCCCAGAAGCAAGCAGGGCAGCCAGGGAGGGTATTTGCATGCAGCTTGGAAGCCCTAGACTGCTGCCTCCCACCCAGGGAATGCCGGCTCTGCCCATCAGGCCCCATTCCCAAGTGGGCACCCAGCTTCAGCATCTGCCCTTTCCCAGCCATGGAACCATTCCCAGGCCACACCCTGAGCCCTGCCAAGGGTGACCTTGGCTCCCCGGGTGGGCTGAATGGCACGACTGTGTTAGGGGAGAGAAGGCCCAGGAGGCCTTCAGGGAACTGCCACCACATAGCAGTGCTCAGGAAAAGGCACTCTGCTTTCTGTAGGCTGGATGCACACTCGAGTTTTGGCTTGAGGCAGAGAGAGCTCAGCTAGGCGATTCCAGGCTGAAGGCAAAGCAGAGAGTTTTTTGGTGGAGCGATGGCACCATCTGCTGGCCAGCAAGCGTGGCAGGAGAAGCCTCACTGCAAATGAGTTCCTGAGGAAGTTTCCAAGCAGGAGGCACTCTGGCTCCCCAAGCTCCAGAGTCCTGCTTACGACTTCCCTGTGGCAACAGAGTGGGTGCCAAGGGCATGTGGGTTGGAGGGTGCTCAGAAGCCACAGGCGAGGCTTTGGGCACCCAGTGTTCTCTGATGGAAAACACTGCAGGCCCGAGCATCCATGAACTCCTCCAAGGCTTTGCAGTGGGATAGCTGTCCATAGCAGATGGCTCCCTGCCAAGTGCTGCAGGCCTTTCTGGAGGGCTAAGCTGGAGCTTCCTTGCAGGCTGCTGGGCCAGGGGCGTGTGTCCCCTGGGCCAGAGTGCTGCAGGAGGAGCTCCTAGCTAGGGGAGAGCAAGCACGTTGTTTCCTTGGCCTACGCTGGCCTGTGAACACAGAGGCCAGCCAGCAGTGATGACAGCACAGGCAGCAAGGGGGTGTGGCAGGCAGCTAAGAGGCGGCAGGAGTCCCACTTGAAAGTGGGCTCATGACTGTTTGGTGCTCAGGCCCCAGTGCTCACGTGCACACACAGCCTCTGGACCTGCAGCTTCCCAGCAGTGCAAGAGACACACAGGCACCATCCTGGGGCCTTCTCGAATGAACTGTGCTCCGTCGAGGTCCTGCTGGCTGGCAGTGGCCAAGGCCAGCACAGGCCCTAGGGAGGCCTGGCTGAGCCTGGGATGGGTCCGGACCTAGCAGTGCCCAGGGCAAGCCTGGGACTGCAGGCCAGGCTGCAGGCTCATTCCAGTTTGGGCCTGGTACGCAGAGCCTTCGGCTAGGACGTGCAGGGGGAAGGCTCAGCACAGTGGCTTTGGCCTGCAATCCACGTTCCTCCCTCGGGCCGCCCTGCCTGGCAGACCCACACTCCCTAGAAGTGTGTTCCTGAGGCAGTTGGACAGTTGGGGAGGTGGAGGCTCTCCCAAGATGGGAGGCCTGCCCAGAACATGGCTGTGTGTCCAAAGAGGATTCCCTGCACCTCTGGCGCTGGGCAGAGATTTTCTGCACACAGGAGACCCTTGGCACACACAGTGTTTCCCCATGGAAAGCAGTGTGAGAAAGAGCCCCCGCCAGGGAAGCATGGCACTCGCCCATCGAAGCCCTCCATGCAGCAGGCTGTCATGGACTCGGCTGCAGGCCTTTGTGGCTGGAGAGACTGCAGCTCCTCTGGAGGCTCTGGGTCCATTTGCACTCCCCTTGGAGGAAACGAGGTTGTGGGATGAGGTCCTTGCCAACAATGGCACTCAGCCTGCTCCATTCGATGAGACGCACGTGTGGTGAGAGGGGCTTGTCAGCCCAGAAGCAAGCAGGGCAGCCAGGGAGGGGATTTGCATGCAGCTTGGAAGCCCTAGACTCCTGCCTCCCACCCAGGGAATGCCAGCTCTGCCCATCAGGCCCCATTCCCAAGTGGGCACCCAGCTTCAGCATCTGCCCTTTCCCAGCCATGGAACCATTCCCAGGCCACACCCTGAGCCCTGCCAAGGGTGACCTTGGCTCCCCGGGTGGGCTGAATGGCACGACTGTGTTAGGGGAGAGAAGGCCCAGGAGGCCTTCAGGGAACTGCCACCACATAGCAGTGCTCAGGAAAAGGCACTCTGCTTTCTGTAGGCTGGATGCACACTCGAGTTTTGGCTTGAGGCAGAGAGAGCTCAGCTAGGCGATTCCAGGCTGAAGGCAAAGCAGAGAGTTTTTTGGTGGAGCGATGGCACCATCTGCTGGCCAGCAAGCGTGGCAGGAGAAGCCTCACTGCAAATGAGTTCCTGAGGAAGTTTCCAAGCAGGAGGCACTCTGGCTCCCCAAGCTCCAGAGTCCTGCTTACGACTTCCCTGTGGCAACAGAGTGGGTGCCAAGGGCATGTGGGTTGGAGGGTGCTCAGAAGCCACAGGCGAGGCTTTGGGCACCCAGTGTTCTCTGATGGAAAACACTGCAGGCCCGAGCATCCATGAACTCCTCCAAGGCTTTGCAGTGGGATAGCTGTCCATAGCAGATGGCTCCCTGCCAAGTGCTGCAGGCCTTTCTGGAGGGCTAAGCTGGAGCTTCCTTGCAGGCTGCTGGGCCAGGGGCGTGTGTCCCCTGGGCCAGAGTGCTGCAGGAGGAGCTCCTAGCTAGGGGAGAGCAAGCACGTTGTTTCCTTGGCCTACGCTGGCCTGTGAACACAGAGGCCAGCCAGCAGTGATGACAGCACAGGCAGCAAGGGGGTGTGGCAGGCAGCTAAGAGGCGGCAGGAGTCCCACTTGAAAGTGGGCTCATGACTGTTTGGTGCTCAGGCCCCAGTGCTCACGTGCACACACAGCCTCTGGACCTGCAGCTTCCCAGCAGTGCAAGAGACACACAGGCACCACCCTGGGGCCTTCTCGAATGAACTGTGCTCCGTCGAGGTCCTGCTGGCTGGCAGTGGCCAAGGCCAGCACAGGCCCTAGGGAGGCCTGGCTGAGCCTGGGATGGGTCCGGACCTAGCAGTGCCCAGGGCAAGCCTGGGACTGCAGGCCAGGCTGCAGGCTCATTCCAGTTTGGGGCTGGTACGCAGAGCCTTCGGCTAGGACGTGCAGGGGGAATGCTCAGCACAGTGGCTTTGGCCTGCAATCCACGTTCCTCCCTCGGGCCGCCCTGCCTGGCATAACCACACTCCCTAGAAGTGTGTTCCTGAGGCAGTTGGACAGTTGGGGAGGTGGAGGCTCTCCCAACATGGGAGGCCTGCCCAGAACATGGCTGTGTGTCCAAAGAGGATTCCCTGCACCTCTGGCGCTGGGCAGAGATTTTCTGCACACAGGAGACCCTTGGCACACACAGTGTTTCCCCATGGAAAGCAGTGTGAGAAAGAGCCCCCGCCAGGGAAGCATGGCACTCGCCCATCGAAGCCCTCCATGCAGCAGGCTGTCATGGACTCGGCTGCAGGCCTTTGTGGCTGGAGAGACTGCAGCTCCTCTGGAGGCTCTAGATCCATTTGCACTCCCGTTGGAGGAAACGAGGTTGTGGGATGAGGTCCTTGCCAACAATGGCACTCAGCCTGCTCCATTCGATGAGACGCACGTGTGGTGAGAGAGGCTTGTCAGCCCAGAAGCAAGCAGGGCAGCCAGGGAGGGTATTTGCATGCAGCTTGGAAGCCCTAGACTGCTGCCTCCCACCCAGGGAATGCCGGCTCTGCCCATCAGGCCCCATTCCCAAGTGGGCACCCAGCTTCAGCATCTGCCCTTTCCCAGCCATGGAACCATTCCCAGGCCACACCCTGAGCCCTGCCAAGGGTGACCTTGGCTCCCCGGGTGGGCTGAATGGCACGACTGTGTTAGGGGAGAGAAGGCCCAGGAGGCCTTCAGGGAACTGCCACCACATAGCAGTGCTCAGGAAAAGGCACTCTGCTTTCTGTAGGCTGGATGCACACTCGAGTTTTGGCTTGAGGCAGAGAGAGCTCAGCTAGGCGATTCCAGGCTGAAGGCAAAGCAGAGAGTTTTTTGGTGGAGCGATGGCACCATCTGCTGGCCAGCAAGCGTGGCAGGAGAAGCCTCACTGCAAATGAGTTCCTGAGGAAGTTTCCAAGCAGGAGGCACTCTGGCTCCCCAAGCTCCAGAGTCCTGCTTACGACTTCCCTGTGGCAACAGAGTGGGTGCCAAGGGCATGTGGGTTGGAGGGTGCTCAGAAGCCACAGGCGAGGCTTTGGGCACCCAGTGTTCTCTGATGGAAAACACTGCAGGCCCGAGCATCCATGAACTCCTCCAAGGCTTTGCAGTGGGATAGCTGTCCATAGCAGATGGCTCCCTGCCAAGTGCTGCAGGCCTTTCTGGAGGGCTAAGCTGGAGCTTCCTTGCAGGCTGCTGGGCCAGGGGCGTGTGTCCCCTGGGCCAGAGTGCTGCAGGAGGAGCTCCTAGCTAGGGGAGAGCAAGCACGTTGTTTCCTTGGCCTACGCTGGCCTGTGAACACAGAGGCCAGCCAGCAGTGATGACAGCACAGGCAGCAAGGGGGTGTGGCAGGCAGCTAAGAGGCGGCAGGAGTCCCACTTGAAAGTGGGCTCATGACTGTTTGGTGCTCAGGCCCCAGTGCTCACGTGCACACACAGCCTCTGGACCTGCAGCTTCCCAGCAGTGCAAGAGACACACAGGCACCATCCTGGGGCCTTCTCGAATGAACTGTGCTCCGTCGAGGTCCTGCTGGCTGGCAGTGGCCAAGGCCAGCACAGGCCCTAGGGAGGCCTGGCTGAGCCTGGGATGGGTCCGGACCTAGCAGTGCCCAGGGCAAGCCTGGGACTGCAGGCCAGGCTGCAGGCTCATTCCAGTTTGGGCCTGGTACGCAGAGCCTTCGGCTAGGACGTGCAGGGGGAAGGCTCAGCACAGTGGCTTTGGCCTGCAATCCACGTTCCTCCCTCGGGCCACCCTGCCTGGCAGACCCACACTCCCTAGAAGTGTGTTCCTGAGGCAGTTGGACAGTTGGGGAGGTGGAGGCTCTCCCAACATGGGAGGCCTGCCCAGAACATGGCTGTGTGTCCAAAGAGGATTCCCTGCACCTCTGGCGCTGGGCAGAGATTTTCTGCACACAGGAGACCCTTGGCACACACAGTGTTTCCCCATGGAAAGCAGTGTGAGAAAGAGCCCCCGCCAGGGAAGCATGGCACTCGCCCATCGAAGCCCTCCATGCAGCAGGCTGTCATGGACTCGGCTGCAGGCCTTTGTGGCTGGAGAGACTGCAGCTCCTCTGGAGGCTCTGGGTCCATTTGCACTCCCCTTGGAGGAAACGAGGTTGTGGGATGAGGTCCTTGCCAACAATGGCACTCAGCCTGCTCCATTCGATGAGACGCACGTGTGGTGAGAGAGGCCTGTCAGCCCAGAAGCAAGCAGGGCAGCCAGGGAGGGGATTTGCATGCAGCTTGGAAGCCCTAGACTCCTGCCTCCCACCCAGGGGATGCCGGCTCTGCCCATCAGGCCCCATTCCCAAGTGGGCACCCAGCTTCAGCATCTGCCCTTTCCCAGCCATGGAACCATTCCCAGGCCACACCCTGAGCCCTGCCAAGGGTGACCTTGGCTCCCCGGGTGGGCTGAATGGCACGACTGTGTTAGGGGAGAGAAGGCCCAGGAGGCCTTCAGGGAACTGCCACCACATAGCAGTGCTCTGGAAAAGGCACTCTGCTTTCTGTAGGCTGGATGCACACTCGAGTTTTGGCTTGAGGCAGAGAGAGCTCAGCTAGGCGATTCCAGGCTGAAGGCAAAGCAGAGAGTTTTTTGGTGGAGCAATGGCACCATCTGCTGGCCAGCAAGTGTGGCAGGAGAAGCCTCACTGCAAAAGAGTTCCTGAGGAAGTTTCCAAGCAGGAGGCACTCTGGCTCCCCAAGCTCCAGAGTCCTGCTTACGACTTCCCTGTGGCAAGAGAGTGGGTGCCAAGGGCATGTGGGTTGGAGGGTGCTCAGAAGCCACAGGCGAGGCTTTGGGCACCCAGTGTTCTCTGATGGAAAACACTGCAGGCCCGAGCATCCATGAACTCCTCCAAGGCTTTGCAGTGGGATAGCTGTCCATAGCAGATGGCTCCCTGCCAAGTGCTGCAGGCCTTTCTGGAGGTCTAAGCTGGAGCTTCCTTGCAGGCTGCTGGGCCAGGGGCGTGTGTCCCCTGGGCCAGAGTGCTGCAGGAGGAGCTCCTAGCTAGGGGAGAGCAAGCACGTTGTTTCCTTGGCCTACGCTGGCCTGTGAACACAGAGGCCAGCCAGCAGTGATGACAGCACAGGCAGCAAGGGGGTGTGGCAGGCAGCTAAGAGGCGGCAGGAGTCCCACTTGAAAGTGGGCTCATGACTGTTTGGTGCTCAGGCCCCAGTGCTCACGTGCACACACAGCCTCTGGACCTGCAGCTTCCCAGCAGTGCAAGAGACACACAGGCACCACCCTGGGGCCTTCTCGAATGAACTGTGCTCCGTCGAGGTCCTGCTGGCTGGCAGTGGCCAAGGCCAGCACAGGCCCTAGGGAGGCCTGGCTGAGCCTGGGATGGGTCCGGACCTAGCAGTGCCCAGGGCAAGCCTGGGACTGCAGGCCAGGCTGCAGGCTCATTCCAGTTTGGGCCTGGTATGCAGAGCCTTCGGCTAGGACGTGCAGGGGGAATGCTCAGCACAGTGGCTTTGGCCTGCAATCCACGTTCCTCCCTCGGGCCGCCCTGCCTGGCAGACCCACACTCCCTAGAAGTGTGTTCCTGAGGCAGTTGGACAGTTGGGGAGGTGGAGGCTCTCCCAACATGGGAGGCCTGCCCAGAACATGGCTGTGTGTCCAAAGAGGATTCCCTGCACCTCTGGCGCTGGGCAGAGATTTTCTGCACACAGGGGACCCTTGGCACACACAGTGTTTCCCCATGGAAAGCAGTGTGAGAAAGAGCCCCCACCAGGGAAGCATGGCACTCGCCCATCGAAGCCCTCCATGCAGCAGGCTGTCATGGACTCGGCTGCAGGCCTTTGTGGCTGGAGAGACTGCAGCTCCTCTGGAGGCTCTGGGTCCATTTGCACTCCCCTTGGAGGAAACGAGGTTGTGGGATGAGGTCCTTGCCAACAATGGCACTCAGCCTGCTCCATTCGATGAGACGCACGTGTGGTGAGAGAGGCTTGTCAGCCCAGAAGCAAGCAGGGCAGCCAGGGAGGGGATTTGCATGCAGCTTGGAAGCCCTAGACTGCTGCCTCCCACCCAGGGAATGCCGGCTCTGCCCATCAGGCCCCATTCCCAAGTGGGCACCCAGCTTCAGCATCTGCCATTTCCCAGCCATGGAACCATTCCCAGGCCACACCCTGAGCCCTGCCAAGGGTGACCTTGGCTCCCTGGGTGGGCTGAATGGCACGACTGTGTTAGGGGAGAGAAGGCCCAGGAGGCCTTCAGGGAACTGCCACCACATAGCAGTGCTCAGGAAAAGGCACTCTGCTTTCTGTAGGCTGGATGCACACTCGAGTTTTGGCTTGAGGCAGAGAGAGCTCAGCTAGGCGATTCCAGGCTGAAGGCAAAGCAGAGAGTTTTTTGGTGGAGCGATGGCACCATCTGCTGGCCAGCAAGCGTGGCAGGAGAAGCCTCACTGCAAATGAGTTCCTGAGGAAGTTTCCAAGCAGGAGGCACTCTGGCTCCCCAAGCTCCAGAGTCCTGCTTACGACTTCCCTGTGGCAACAGAGTGGGTGCCAAGGCATGTGGGTTGGAGGGTGCTCAGAAGCCACAGGCGAGGCTTTGGGCACCCAGTGTTCTCTGATGGAAAACACTGCAGGCCCGAGCATCCATGAACTCCTCCAAGGCTTTGCAGTGGGATAGCTGTCCATAGCAGATGGCTCCCTGCCAAGTGCTGCAGGCCTTTCTGGAGGGCTAAGCTGGAGCTTCCTTGCAGGCTGCTGGGCCAGGGGCATGTGTCCCCTGGGCCAGAGTGCTGCAGGAGGAGCTCCTAGCTAGGGGAGAGCAAGCACGTTGTTTCCTTGGCCTACGCTGGCCTGTGAACACAGAGGCCAGCCAGCAGTGATGACAGCACAGGCAGCAAGGGGGTGTGGCAGGCAGCTAAGAGGCGGCAGGAGTCCCACTTGAAAGTGGGCTCATGACTGTTTGGTGCTCAGGCCCCAGTGCTCACGTGCACACACAGCCTCTGGACCTGCAGCTTCCCAGCAGTGCAAGAGACACACAGGCACCACCCTGGGGCCTTCTCGAATGAACTGTGCTCCGTCGAGGTCCTGCTGGCTGGCAGTGGCCAAGGCCAGCACAGGCCCTCGGGAGGCCTGGCTGAGCCTGGGATGGGTCCGGACCTAGCAGTGCCCAGGGCAAGCCTGGGACTGCAGGCCAGGCTGCAGGCTCATTCCAGTTTGGGCCTGGTACGCAGAGCCTTCGGCTAGGACGTGCAGGGAGAATGCTCAGCACAGTGGCTTTGGCCTGCAATCCACGTTCCTCCCTCGGGCCGCCCTGCCTGGCAGACCCACACTCCCTAGAAGTGTGTTCCTGAGGCAGTTGGACAGTTGGGGAGGTGGAGGCTCTCCCAACATGGGAGGCCTGCCCAGAACATGGCTGTGTGTCCAAAGAGGATTCCCTGCACCTCTGGCGCTGGGCAGAGATTTTCTGCACACAGGGGACTCTTGGCACACACAGTGTTTCCCCATGGAAAGCAGTGTGAGAAAGAGCCCCCGCCAGGGAAGCATGGCACTCGCCCATCGAAGCCCTCCATGCAGCAGGCTGTCATGGACTCGGCTGCAGGCCTTTGTGGCTGGAGAGACTGCAGCTCCTCTGGAGGCTCTGGGTCCATTTGCACTCCCCTTGGAGGAAACGAGGTTGTGGGATGAGGTCCTTGCCAACAATGGCACTCAGCCTGCTCCATTCGATGAGACGCATGTGTGGTGAGAGAGGCTTGTCAGCCCAGAAGCAAGCAGGGCATCCAGGGAGGGGATTTGCATGCAGCTTGGAAGCCCTAGACTCCTGCCTCCCACCCAGGGAATGCCGGCTCTGCCCATCAGGCCCCATTCCCAAGTGGGCACCCAGCTTCAGCATCTGCCCTTTCCCAGCCATGGAACCATTCCCAGGCCACACCCTGAGCCCTGCCAAGGGTGACCTTGGCTCCCCGGGTGGGCTGAATGGCACGACTGTGTTAGGGGAGAGAAGGCCCAGGAGGCCTTCAGGGAACTGCCACCACATAGCAGTGCTCAGGAAAAGGCACTCTGCTTTCTGTAGGCTGGATGCACACTCGAGTTTTGGCTTGAGGCAGAGAGAGCTCAGCTAGGCGATTCCAGGCTGAAGGCAAAGCAGAGAGATTTTTGGTGGAGCGATGGCACCATCTGCTGGCCAGCAAGCGTGGCAGGAGAAGCCTCACTGCAAATGAGTTCCTGAGGAAGTTTCCAAGCAGGAGGCACTCTGGCTCCCCAAGCTCCAGAGTCCTGCTTACGACTTCCCTGTGGCAACAGAGTGGGTGCCAAGGGCATGTGGGTTGGAGGGTGCTCAGAAGCCACAGGCGAGGCTTTGGGCACCCAGTGTTCTCTGATGGAAAACACTGCAGGCCCGAGCATCCATGAACTCCTCCAAGGCTTTGCAGTGGGATAGCTGTCCATAGCAGATGGCTCCCTGCCAAGTGCTGCAGGCCTTTCTGGAGGGCTAAGCTGGAGCTTCCTTGCAGGCTGCTGGGCCAGGGGCGTGTGTCCCCTGGGCCAGAGTGCTGCAGGAGGAGCTCCTAGCTAGGGGAGAGCAAGCACGTTGTTTCCTTGGCCTACGCTGGCCTGTGAACACAGAGGCCAGCCAGCAGTGATGACAGCACAGGCAGCAAGGGGGTGTGGCAGGCAGCTAAGAGGCGGCAGGAGTCCCACTTGAAAGTGGGCTCATGACTGTTTGGTGCTCAGGCCCCAGTGCTCACGTGCACACACAGCCTCTGGACCTGCAGCTTCCCAGCAGTGCAAGAGACACACAGGCACCACCCTGGGGCCTTCTCGAATGAACTGTGCTCCGTCGAGGTCCTGCTGGCTGGCAGTGGCCAAGGCCAGCACAGGCCCTAGGGAGGCCTGGCTGAGCCTGGGATGGGTCCGGACCTAGCAGTGCCCAGGGCAAGCCTGGGACTGCAGGCCAGGCTGCAGGCTCATTCCAGTTTGGGCCTGGTACGCAGAGCCTTCGGCTAGGACGTGCAGGGGGAAGGCTCAGCACAGTGGCTTTGGCCTGCAATCCACGTTCCTCCCTCGGGCCGCCCTGCCTGGCAGACCCACACTCCCTAGAAGTGTGTTCCTGAGGCAGTTGGACAGTTGGGGAGGTGGAGGCTCTCCCAAGATGGGAGGCCTGCCCAGAACATGGCTGTGTGTCCAAAGAGGATTCCCTGCACCTCTGGCGCTGGGCAGAGATTTTCTGCACACAGGAGACCCTTGGCACACACAGTGTTTCCCCATGGAAAGCAGTGTGAGAAAGAGCCCCCGCCAGGGAAGCATGGCACTCGCCCATCGAAGCCCTCCATGCAGCAGGCTGTCATGGACTCGGCTGCAGGCCTTTGTGGCTGGAGAGACTGCAGCTCCTCTGGAGGCTCTGGGTCCATTTGCACTCCCCTTGGAGGAAACGAGGTTGTGGGATGAGGTCCTTGCCAACAATGGCACTCAGCCTGCTCCATTCGATGAGACGCACGTGTGGTGAGAGGGGCTTGTCAGCCCAGAAGCAAGCAGGGCAGCCAGGGAGGGGATTTGCATGCAGCTTGGAAGCCCTAGACTCCTGCCTCCCACCCAGGGAATGCCGGCTCTGCCCATCAGGCCCCATTCCCAAGTGGGCACCCAGCTTCAGCATCTGCCCTTTCCCAGCCATGGAACCATTCCCAGGCCACACCCTGAGCCCTGCCAAGGGTGACCTTGGCTCCCCGGGTGGGCTGAATGGCACGACTGTGTTAGGGGAGAGAAGGCCCAGGAGGCCTTCAGGGAACTGCCACCACATAGCAGTGCTCAGGAAAAGGCACTCTGCTTTCTGTAGGCTGGATGCACACTCGAGTTTTGGCTTGAGGCAGAGAGAGCTCAGCTAGGCGATTCCAGGCTGAAGGCAAAGCAGAGAGTTTTTTGGTGGAGCGATGGCACCATCTGCTGGCCAGCAAGCGTGGCAGGAGAAGCCTCACTGCAAATGAGTTCCTGAGGAAGTTTCCAAGCAGGAGGCACTCTGGCTCCCCAAGCTCCAGAGTCCTGCTTACGACTTCCCTGTGGCAACAGAGTGGGTGCCAAGGGCATGTGGGTTGGAGGGTGCTCAGAAGCCACAGGCGAGGCTTTGGGCACCCAGTGTTCTCTGATGGAAAACACTGCAGGCCCGAGCATCCATGAACTCCTCCAAGGCTTTGCAGTGGGATAGCTGTCCATAGCAGATGGCTCCCTGCCAAGTGCTGCAGGCCTTTCTGGAGGGCTAAGCTGGAGCTTCCTTGCAGGCTGCTGGGCCAGGGGCGTGTGTCCCCTGGGCCAGAGTGCTGCAGGAGGAGCTCCTAGCTAGGGGAGAGCAAGCACGTTGTTTCCTTGGCCTACGCTGGCCTGTGAACACAGAGGCCAGCCAGCAGTGATGACAGCACAGGCAGCAAGGGGGTGTGGCAGGCAGCTAAGAGGCGGCAGGAGTCCCACTTGAAAGTGGGCTCATGACTGTTTGGTGCTCAGGCCCCAGTGCTCACGTGCACACACAGCCTCTGGACCTGCAGCTTCCCAGCAGTGCAAGAGACACACAGGCACCACCCTGGGGCCTTCTCGAATGAACTGTGCTCCGTCGAGGTCCTGCTGGCTGGCAGTGGCCAAGGCCAGCACAGGCCCTAGGGAGGCCTGGCTGAGCCTGGGATGGGTCCGGACCTAGCAGTGCCCAGGGCAAGCCTGGGACTGCAGGCCAGGCTGCAGGCTCATTCCAGTTTGGGCCTGGTACGCAGAGCCTTCGGCTAGGACGTGCAGGGGGAATGCTCAGCACAGTGGCTTTGGCCTGCAATCCACGTTCCTCCCTCGGGCCGCCCTGCCTGGCATAACCACACTCCCTAGAAGTGTGTTCCTGAGGCAGTTGGACAGTTGGGGAGGTGGAGGCTCTCCCAACATGGGAGGCCTGCCCAGAACATGGCTGTGTGTCCAAAGAGGATTCCCTGCACCTCTGGCGCTGGGCAGAGATTTTCTGCACACAGGAGACCCTTGGCACACACAGTGTTTCCCCATGGAAAGCAGTGTGAGAAAGAGCCCCCGCCAGGGAAGCATGGCACTCGCCCATCGAAGCCCTCCATGCAGCAGGCTGTCATGGACTCGGCTGCAGGCCTTTGTGGCTGGAGAGACTGCAGCTCCTCTGGAGGCTCTAGATCCATTTGCACTCCCGTTGGAGGAAACGAGGTTGTGGGATGAGGTCCTTGCCAACAATGGCACTCAGCCTGCTCCATTCGATGAGACGCACGTGTGGTGAGAGAGGCTTGTCAGCCCAGAAGCAAGCAGGGCAGCCAGGGAGGGTATTTGCATGCAGCTTGGAAGCCCTAGACTGCTGCCTCCCACCCAGGGAATGCCGGCTCTGCCCATCAGGCCCCATTCCCAAGTGGGCACCCAGCTTCAGCATCTGCCCTTTCCCAGCCATGGAACCATTCCCAGGCCACACCCTGAGCCCTGCCAAGGGTGACCTTGGCTCCCCGGGTGGGCTGAATGGCACGACTGTGTTAGGGGAGAGAAGGCCCAGGAGGCCTTCAGGGAACTGCCACCACATAGCAGTGCTCAGGAAAAGGCACTCTGCTTTCTGTAGGCTGGATGCACACTCGAGTTTTGGCTTGAGGCAGAGAGAGCTCAGCTAGGCGATTCCAGGCTGAAGGCAAAGCAGAGAGTTTTTTGGTGGAGCGATGGCACCATCTGCTGGCCAGCAAGCGTGGCAGGAGAAGCCTCACTGCAAATGAGTTCCTGAGGAAGTTTCCAAGCAGGAGGCACTCTGGCTCCCCAAGCTCCAGAGTCCTGCTTACGACTTCCCTGTGGCAACAGAGTGGGTGCCAAGGGCATGTGGGTTGGAGGGTGCTCAGAAGCCACAGGCGAGGCTTTGGGCACCCAGTGTTCTCTGATGGAAAACACTGCAGGCCCGAGCATCCATGAACTCCTCCAAGGCTTTGCAGTGGGATAGCTGTCCATAGCAGATGGCTCCCTGCCAAGTGCTGCAGGCCTTTCTGGAGGGCTAAGCTGGAGCTTCCTTGCAGGCTGCTGGGCCAGGGGCGTGTGTCCCCTGGGCCAGAGTGCTGCAGGAGGAGCTCCTAGCTAGGGGAGAGCAAGCACGTTGTTTCCTTGGCCTACGCTGGCCTGTGAACACAGAGGCCAGCCAGCAGTGATGACAGCACAGGCAGCAAGGGGGTGTGGCAGGCAGCTAAGAGGCGGCAGGAGTCCCACTTGAAAGTGGGCTCATGACTGTTTGGTGCTCAGGCCCCAGTGCTCACGTGCACACACAGCCTCTGGACCTGCAGCTTCCCAGCAGTGCAAGAGACACACAGGCACCATCCTGGGGCCTTCTCGAATGAACTGTGCTCCGTCGAGGTCCTGCTGGCTGGCAGTGGCCAAGGCCAGCACAGGCCCTAGGGAGGCCTGGCTGAGCCTGGGATGGGTCCGGACCTAGCAGTGCCCAGGGCAAGCCTGGGACTGCAGGCCAGGCTGCAGGCTCATTCCAGTTTGGGCCTGGT
Organism: Hippopotamus amphibius kiboko; assembly: GCF_030028045.1. Lineage (NCBI taxonomy): Eukaryota > Metazoa > Chordata > Mammalia > Artiodactyla > Hippopotamidae > Hippopotamus > Hippopotamus amphibius. The sequence goes on along the minus strand of NC_080186.1, from coordinate 123,924,544 downwards.
ACGCAGAGCCTTCGGCTAGGACGTGCAGGGGGAAGGCTCAGCACAGTGGCTTTGGCCTGCAATCCACGTTCCTCCCTCGGGCCACCCTGCCTGGCAGACCCACACTCCCTAGAAGTGTGTTCCTGAGGCAGTTGGACAGTTGGGGAGGTGGAGGCTCTCCCAACATGGGAGGCCTGCCCAGAACATGGCTGTGTGTCCAAAGAGGATTCCCTGCACCTCTGGCGCTGGGCAGAGATTTTCTGCACACAGGAGACCCTTGGCACACACAGTGTTTCCCCATGGAAAGCAGTGTGAGAAAGAGCCCCCGCCAGGGAAGCATGGCACTCGCCCATCGAAGCCCTCCATGCAGCAGGCTGTCATGGACTCGGCTGCAGGCCTTTGTGGCTGGAGAGACTGCAGCTCCTCTGGAGGCTCTGGGTCCATTTGCACTCCCCTTGGAGGAAACGAGGTTGTGGGATGAGGTCCTTGCCAACAATGGCACTCAGCCTGCTCCATTCGATGAGACGCACGTGTGGTGAGAGAGGCCTGTCAGCCCAGAAGCAAGCAGGGCAGCCAGGGAGGGGATTTGCATGCAGCTTGGAAGCCCTAGACTCCTGCCTCCCACCCAGGGGATGCCGGCTCTGCCCATCAGGCCCCATTCCCAAGTGGGCACCCAGCTTCAGCATCTGCCCTTTCCCAGCCATGGAACCATTCCCAGGCCACACCCTGAGCCCTGCCAAGGGTGACCTTGGCTCCCCGGGTGGGCTGAATGGCACGACTGTGTTAGGGGAGAGAAGGCCCAGGAGGCCTTCAGGGAACTGCCACCACATAGCAGTGCTCTGGAAAAGGCACTCTGCTTTCTGTAGGCTGGATGCACACTCGAGTTTTGGCTTGAGGCAGAGAGAGCTCAGCTAGGCGATTCCAGGCTGAAGGCAAAGCAGAGAGTTTTTTGGTGGAGCAATGGCACCATCTGCTGGCCAGCAAGTGTGGCAGGAGAAGCCTCACTGCAAAAGAGTTCCTGAGGAAGTTTCCAAGCAGGAGGCACTCTGGCTCCCCAAGCTCCAGAGTCCTGCTTACGACTTCCCTGTGGCAAGAGAGTGGGTGCCAAGGGCATGTGGGTTGGAGGGTGCTCAGAAGCCACAGGCGAGGCTTTGGGCACCCAGTGTTCTCTGATGGAAAACACTGCAGGCCCGAGCATCCATGAACTCCTCCAAGGCTTTGCAGTGGGATAGCTGTCCATAGCAGATGGCTCCCTGCCAAGTGCTGCAGGCCTTTCTGGAGGTCTAAGCTGGAGCTTCCTTGCAGGCTGCTGGGCCAGGGGCGTGTGTCCCCTGGGCCAGAGTGCTGCAGGAGGAGCTCCTAGCTAGGGGAGAGCAAGCACGTTGTTTCCTTGGCCTACGCTGGCCTGTGAACACAGAGGCCAGCCAGCAGTGATGACAGCACAGGCAGCAAGGGGGTGTGGCAGGCAGCTAAGAGGCGGCAGGAGTCCCACTTGAAAGTGGGCTCATGACTGTTTGGTGCTCAGGCCCCAGTGCTCACGTGCACACACAGCCTCTGGACCTGCAGCTTCCCAGCAGTGCAAGAGACACACAGGCACCACCCTGGGGCCTTCTCGAATGAACTGTGCTCCGTCGAGGTCCTGCTGGCTGGCAGTGGCCAAGGCCAGCACAGGCCCTAGGGAGGCCTGGCTGAGCCTGGGATGGGTCCGGACCTAGCAGTGCCCAGGGCAAGCCTGGGACTGCAGGCCAGGCTGCAGGCTCATTCCAGTTTGGGCCTGGTACGCAGAGCCTTCGGCTAGGACGTGCAGGGGGAATGCTCAGCACAGTGGCTTTGGCCTGCAATCCACGTTCCTCCCTCGGGCCGCCCTGCCTGGCAGACCCACACTCCCTAGAAGTGTGTTCCTGAGGCAGTTGGACAGTTGGGGAGGTGGAGGCTCTCCCAACATGGGAGGCCTGCCCAGAACATGGCTGTGTGTCCAAAGAGGATTCCCTGCACCTCTGGCGCTGGGCAGAGATTTTCTGCACACAGGGGACCCTTGGCACACACAGTGTTTCCCCATGGAAAGCAGTGTGAGAAAGAGCCCCCACCAGGGAAGCATGGCACTCGCCCATCGAAGCCCTCCATGCAGCAGGCTGTCATGGACTCGGCTGCAGGCCTTTGTGGCTGGAGAGACTGCAGCTCCTCTGGAGGCTCTGGGTCCATTTGCACTCCCCTTGGAGGAAACGAGGTTGTGGGATGAGGTCCTTGCCAACAATGGCACTCAGCCTGCTCCATTCGATGAGACGCACGTGTGGTGAGAGAGGCTTGTCAGCCCAGAAGCAAGCAGGGCAGCCAGGGAGGGGATTTGCATGCAGCTTGGAAGCCCTAGACTGCTGCCTCCCACCCAGGGAATGCCGGCTCTGCCCATCAGGCCCCATTCCCAAGTGGGCACCCAGCTTCAGCATCTGCCATTTCCCAGCCATGGAACCATTCCCAGGCCACACCCTGAGCCCTGCCAAGGGTGACCTTGGCTCCCTGGGTGGGCTGAATGGCACGACTGTGTTAGGGGAGAGAAGGCCCAGGAGGCCTTCAGGGAACTGCCACCACATAGCAGTGCTCAGGAAAAGGCACTCTGCTTTCTGTAGGCTGGATGCACACTCGAGTTTTGGCTTGAGGCAGAGAGAGCTCAGCTAGGCGATTCCAGGCTGAAGGCAAAGCAGAGAGTTTTTTGGTGGAGCGATGGCACCATCTGCTGGCCAGCAAGCGTGGCAGGAGAAGCCTCACTGCAAATGAGTTCCTGAGGAAGTTTCCAAGCAGGAGGCACTCTGGCTCCCCAAGCTCCAGAGTCCTGCTTACGACTTCCCTGTGGCAACAGAGTGGGTGCCAAGGCATGTGGGTTGGAGGGTGCTCAGAAGCCACAGGCGAGGCTTTGGGCACCCAGTGTTCTCTGATGGAAAACACTGCAGGCCCGAGCATCCATGAACTCCTCCAAGGCTTTGCAGTGGGATAGCTGTCCATAGCAGATGGCTCCCTGCCAAGTGCTGCAGGCCTTTCTGGAGGGCTAAGCTGGAGCTTCCTTGCAGGCTGCTGGGCCAGGGGCATGTGTCCCCTGGGCCAGAGTGCTGCAGGAGGAGCTCCTAGCTAGGGGAGAGCAAGCACGTTGTTTCCTTGGCCTACGCTGGCCTGTGAACACAGAGGCCAGCCAGCAGTGATGACAGCACAGGCAGCAAGGGGGTGTGGCAGGCAGCTAAGAGGCGGCAGGAGTCCCACTTGAAAGTGGGCTCATGACTGTTTGGTGCTCAGGCCCCAGTGCTCACGTGCACACACAGCCTCTGGACCTGCAGCTTCCCAGCAGTGCAAGAGACACACAGGCACCACCCTGGGGCCTTCTCGAATGAACTGTGCTCCGTCGAGGTCCTGCTGGCTGGCAGTGGCCAAGGCCAGCACAGGCCCTCGGGAGGCCTGGCTGAGCCTGGGATGGGTCCGGACCTAGCAGTGCCCAGGGCAAGCCTGGGACTGCAGGCCAGGCTGCAGGCTCATTCCAGTTTGGGCCTGGTACGCAGAGCCTTCGGCTAGGACGTGCAGGGAGAATGCTCAGCACAGTGGCTTTGGCCTGCAATCCACGTTCCTCCCTCGGGCCGCCCTGCCTGGCAGACCCACACTCCCTAGAAGTGTGTTCCTGAGGCAGTTGGACAGTTGGGGAGGTGGAGGCTCTCCCAACATGGGAGGCCTGCCCAGAACATGGCTGTGTGTCCAAAGAGGATTCCCTGCACCTCTGGCGCTGGGCAGAGATTTTCTGCACACAGGGGACTCTTGGCACACACAGTGTTTCCCCATGGAAAGCAGTGTGAGAAAGAGCCCCCGCCAGGGAAGCATGGCACTCGCCCATCGAAGCCCTCCATGCAGCAGGCTGTCATGGACTCGGCTGCAGGCCTTTGTGGCTGGAGAGACTGCAGCTCCTCTGGAGGCTCTGGGTCCATTTGCACTCCCCTTGGAGGAAACGAGGTTGTGGGATGAGGTCCTTGCCAACAATGGCACTCAGCCTGCTCCATTTGATGAGACGCATGTGTGGTGAGAGAGGCTTGTCAGCCCAGAAGCAAGCAGGGCAGCCATGGAGGGGATTTGCATGCAGCTTGGAAGCCCTAGACTCCTGCCTCCCACCCAGGGAATGCCGGCTCTGCCCATCAGGCCCCATTCCCAAGTGGGCACCCAGCTTCAGCATCTGCCCTTTCCCAGCCATGGAACCATTCCCAGGCCACACCCTGAGCCCTGCCAAGGGTGACCTTGGCTCCCCGGGTGGGCTGAATGGCACGACTGTGTTAGGGGAGAGAAGGCCCAGGAGGCCTTCAGGGAACTGCCACCACATAGCAGTGCTCAGGAAAAGGCACTCTGCTTTCTGTAGGCTGGATGCACACTCGAGTTTTGGCTTGAGGCAGAGAGAGCTCAGCTAGGCGATTCCAGGCTGAGGGCAAAGCAGAGAGTTTTTTGGTGGAGCGATGGCACCATCTGCTGGCCAGCAAACGTGGCAGGAGAAGCCTCACTGCAAATGAGTTCCTGAGGAAGTTTCCAAGCAGGAGGCACTCTGGCTCCCCAAGCTCCAGAGTCCTGCTTACGACTTCCCTGTGGCAACAGAGTGGGTGCCAAGGGCATGTGGGTTGGAGGGTGCTCAGAAGCCACAGGCGAGGCTTTGGGCACCCAGTGTTCTCTGATGGAAAACACTGCAGGCCCGAGCATCCATGAACTCCTCCAAGGCTTTGCAGTGGGATAGCTGTCCATAGCAGATGGCTCCCTGCCAAGTGCTGCAGGCCTTTCTGGAGGGCTAAGCTGGAGCTTCCTTGCAGGCTGCTGGGCCAGGGGCGTGTGTCCCCTGGGCCAGAGTGCTGCAGGAGGAGCTCCTAGCTAGGGGAGAGCAAGCACGTTGTTTCCTTGGCCTACGCTGGCCTGTGAACACAGAGGCCAGCCAGCAGTGATGACAGCACAGGCAGCAAGGGGGTGTGGCAGGCAGCTAAGAGGCGGCAGGAGTCCCACTTGAAAGTGGGCTCATGACTGTTTGGTGCTCAGGCCCCAGTGCTCACGTGCACACACCGCCTCTGGACCTGCAGCTTCCCAGCAGTGCAAGAGACACACAGGCACCACCCTGGGGCCTTCTCGAATGAACTGTGCTCCGTCGAGGTCCTGCTGGCTGGCAGTGGCCAAGGCCAGCACAGGCCCTCGGGAGGCCTGGCTGAGCCTGGGATGGGTCCGGACCTAGCAGTGCCCAGGGCAAGCCTGGGACTGCAGGCCAGGCTGCAGGCTCATTCCAGTTTGGGCCTGGTATGCAGAGCCTTCGGCTAGGACGTGCAGGGGGAATGCTCAGCACAGTGGCTTTGGCCTGCAATCCACGTTCCTCCCTCGGGCCGCCCTGCCTGGCAGACCCACACTCCCTAGAAGTGTGTTCCTGAGGCAGTTGGACAGTTGGGGAGGTGGAGGCTCTCCCAACATGGGAGGCCTGCCCAGAACATGGCTGTGTGTCCAAAGAGGATTCCCTGCACCTCTGGCGCTGGGCAGAGATTTTCTGCACACAGGGGACCCTTGGCACACACAGTGTTTCCCCATGGAAAGCAGTGTGAGAAAGAGCCCCCGCCAGGGAAGCATGGCACTCGCCCATCGAAGCCCTCCATGCAGCAGGCTGTCATGGACTCGGCTGCAGGCCTTTGTGGCTGGAGAGACTGCAGCTCCTCTGGAGGCTCTGGGTCCATTTGCACTCCCCTTGGAGGAAACGAGGTTGTGGGATGAGGTCCTTGCCAACAATGGCACTCAGCCTGCTCCATTCGATGAGACGCACGTGTGGTGAGAGAGGCTTGTCAGCCCAGAAGCAAGCAGGGCAGCCAGGGAGGGGATTTGCATGCAGCTTGGAAGCCCTAGACTCCTGCCTCCCACCCAGGGAATGCCGGCTCTGCCCATCAGGCCCCATTCCCAAGTGGGCACCCAGCTTCAGCATCTGCCCTTTCCCAGCCATGGAACCATTCCCAGGCCACACCCTGAGCCCTGCCAAGGGTGACCTTGGCTCCCCGGGTGGGCTGAATGGCACGACTGTGTTAGGGGAGAGAAGGCCCAGGAGGCCTTCAGGGAACTGCCACCACATAGCAGTGCTCAGGAAAAGGCACTCTGCTTTCTGTAGGCTGGATGCACACTCGAGTTTTGGCTTGAGGCAGAGAGAGCTCAGCTAGGCGATTCCAGGCTGAGGGCAAAGCAGAGAGTTTTTTGGTGGAGCGATGGCACCATCTGCTGGCCAGCAAACGTGGCAGGAGAAGCCTCACTGCAAATGAGTTCCTGAGGAAGTTTCCAAGCAGGAGGCACTCTGGCTCCCCAAGCTCCAGAGTCCTGCTTACGACTTCCCTGTGACAACAGAGTGGGTGCCAAGGGCATGTGGGTTGGAGGGTGCTCAGAAGCCACAGGCGAGGCTTTGGGCACCCAGTGTTCTCTGATGGAAAACACTGCAGGCCCGAGCATCCATGAACTCCTCCAAGGCTTTGCAGTGGGATAGCTGTCCATAGCAGATGGCTCCCTGCCAAGTGCTGCAGGCCTTTCTGGAGGGCTAAGCTGGAGCTTCCTTGCAGGCTGCTGGGCCAGGGGCGTGTGTCCCCTGGGCCAGAGTGCTGCAGGAGGAGCTCCTAGCTAGGGGAGAGCAAGCACGTTGTTTCCTTGGCCTACGCTGGCCTGTGAACACAGAGGCCAGCCAGCAGTGATGACAGCACAGGCAGCAAGGGGGTGTGGCAGGCAGCTAAGAGGCGGCAGGAGTCCCACTTGAAAGTGGGCTCATGACTGTTTGGTGCTCAGGCCCCAGTGCTCACGTGCACACACAGCCTCTGGACCTGCAGCTTCCCAGCAGTGCAAGAGACACACAGGCACCACCCTGGGGCCTTCTCGAATGAACTGTGCTCCGTCGAGGTCCTGCTGGCTGGCAGTGGCCAAGGCCAGCACAGGCCCTAGGGAGGCCTGGCTGAGCCTGGGATGGGTCCGGACCTAGCAGTGCCCAGGGCAAGCCTGGGACTGCAGGCCAGGCTGCAGGCTCATTCCAGTTTGGGCCTGGTATGCAGAGCCTTCGGCTAGGACGTGCAGGGGGAATGCTCAGCACAGTGGCTTTGGCCTGCAATCCACGTTCCTCCCTCGGGCCGCCCTGCCTGGCAGACCCACACTACCTAGAAGTGTGTTCCTGAGGCAGTTGGACAGTTGGGGAGGTGGAGGCTCTCCCAACATGGGAGGCCTGCCCAGAACATGGCTGTGTGTCCAAAGAGGATTCCCTGCACCTCTGGCGCTGGGCAGAGATTTTCTGCACACAGGGGACCCTTGGCACACACAGTGTTTCCCCATGGAAAGCAGTGTGAGAAAGAGCCCCCGCCAGGGAAGCATGGCACTCGCCCATCGAAGCCCTCCATGCAGCAGGCTGTCATGGACTCGGCTGCAGGCCTTTGTGGCTGGAGAGACTGCAGCTCCTCTGGAGGCTCTGGGTCCATTTGCACTCCCCTTGGAGGAAACGAGATTGTGGGATGAGGTCCTTGCCAACAATGGCACTCAGCCTGCTCCATTCGATGAGACGCACGTGTGGTGAGAGAGGCTTGTCAGCCCAGAAGCAAGCAGGGCAGCCAGGGAGGGGATTTGCATGCAGATTGGAAGCCCTAGACTGCTGCCTCCCACCCAGGGAATGCCGGCTCTGCCCATCAGGCCCCATTCCCAAGTGGGCACCCAGCTTCAGCATCTGCCCTTTCCCAGCCATGGAACCATTCCCAGGCCACACCCTGAGCCCTGCCAAGGGTGACCTTGGCTCCCCGGGTGGGCTGAATGGCACGACTGTGTTAGGGGAGAGAAGGCCCAGGAGGCCTTCAGGGAACTGCCACCACATAGCAGTGCTCAGGAAAAGGCACTCTGCTTTCTGTAGGCTGGATGCACACTCGAGTTTTGGCTTGAGGCAGAGAGAGCTCAGCTAGGCGATTCCAGGCTGAAGGCAAAGCAGAGAGTTTTTTGGTGGAGCGATGGCACCATCTGCTGGCCAGCAAGCGTGGCAGGAGAAGCCTCACTCCAAATGAGTTCCTGAGGAAGTTTCCAAGCAGGAGGCACTCTGGCTCCCCAAGCTCCAGAGTCCTGCTTACGACTTCCCTGTGGCAACAGAGTGGGTGCCAAGGCATGTCGGTTGGAGGGTGCTCAGAAGCCACAGGCGAGGCTTTGGGCACCCAGTGTTCTCTGATGGAAAACACTGCAGGCCCGAGCATCCATGAACTCCTCCAAGGCTTTGCAGTGGGATAGCTGTCCATAGCAGATGGCTCCCTGCCAAGTGCTGCAGGCCTTTCTGGAGGGCTAAGCTGGAGCTTCCTTGCAGGCTGCTGGGCCAGGGGCGTGTGTCCCCTGGGCCAGAGTGCTGCAGGAGGAGCTCCTAGCTAGGGGAGAGCAAGCACGTTGTTTCCTTGGCCTACGCTGGCCTGTGAACACAGAGGCCAGCCAGCAGTGATGACAGCACAGGCAGCAAGGGGGTGTGGCAGGCAGCTAAGAGGCGGCAGGAGTCCCACTTGAAAGTGGGCTCATGACTGTTTGGTGCTCAGGCCCCAGTGCTCACGTGCACACACAGCCTCTGGACCTGCAGCTTCCCAGCAGTGCAAGAGACACACAGGCACCACCCTGGGGCCTTCTCGAATGAACTGTGCTGCGTCGAGGTCCTGCTGGCTGGCAGTGGCCAAGGCCAGCACAGGCCCTAGGGAGGCCTGGCTGAGCCTGGGATGGGTCCGGACCTAGCAGTGCCCAGGGCAAGCCTGGGACTGCAGGCCAGGCTGCAGGCTCATTCCAGTTTGGGCCTGGTACGCAGAGCCTTCGGCTAGGACGTGCAGGGGGAAGGCTCAGCACAGTGGCTTTGGCCTGCAATCCACGTTCCTCCCTCGGGCCGCCCTGCCTGGCAGACCCACACTCCCTAGAAGTGTGTTCCTGAGGCAGTTGGACAGTTGGGGAGGTGGAGGCTCTCCCAACATGGGAGGCCTGCCCAGAACATGGCTGTGTGTCCAAAGAGGATTCCCTGCACCTCTGGCGCTGGGCAGAGATTTTCTGCACACAGGAGACCCTTGGCACACACAGTGTTTCCCCATGGAAAGCAGTGTGAGAAAGAGCCCCCGCCAGGGAAGCATGGCACTCGCCCATCGAAGCCCTCCATGCAGCAGGCTGTCATGGACTCGGCTGCAGGCCTTTGTGGCTGGAGAGACTGCAGCTCCTCTGGAGGCTCTGGGTCCATTTGCACTCCCCTTGGAGGAAACGAGGTTGTGGGATGAGGTCCTTGCCAACAATGGCACTCAGCCTGCTCCATTCGATGAGACGCACGTGTGGTGAGAGAGGCTTGTCAGCCCAGAAGCAAGCAGGGCAGCCAGGGAGGGGATTTGCATGCAGCTTGGAAGCCCTAGACTGCTGCCTCCCACCCAGGGAATGCCGGCTCTGCCCATCAGGCCCCATTCCCAAGTGGGCACCCAGCTTCAGCATCTGCCCTTTCCCAGCCATGGAACCATTCCCAGGCCACACCCTGAGCCCTGCCAAGGGTGACCTTGGCTCCCCGGGTGGGCTGAATGGCACGACTGTGTTAGGGGAGAGAAGGCCCAGGAGGCCTTCAGGGAACTGCCACCACATAGCAGTGCTCAGGAAAAGGCACTCTGCTTTCTGTAGGCTGGATGCACACTCGAGTTTTGGCTTGAGGCAGAGAGAGCTCAGCTAGGCGATTCCAGGCTGAAGGCAAAGCAGAGAGTTTTTTGGTGGAGCGATGGCACCATCTGCTGGCCAGCAAGCATGGCAGGAGAAGCCTCACTCCAAATGAGTTCCTGAGGAAGTTTCCAAGCAGGAGGCACTCTGGCTCCCCAAGCTCCAGAGTCCTGCTTACGACTTCCCTGTGGCAACAGAGTGGGTGCCAAGGCATGTGGGTTGGAGGGTGCTCAGAAGCCACAGGCGAGGCTTTGGGCACCCAGTGTTCTCTGATGGAAAACACTGCAGGCCCGAGCATCCATGAACTCCTCCAAGGCTTTGCAGTGGGATAGCTGTCCATAGCAGATGGCTCCCTGCCAAGTGCTGCAGGCCTTTCTGGAGGGCTAAGCTGGAGCTTCCTTGCAGGCTGCTGGGCCAGGGGCGTGTGTCCCCTGGGCCAGAGTGCTGCAGGAGGAGCTCCTAGCTAGGGGAGAGCAAGCACGTTGTTTCCTTGGCCTACGCTGGCCTGTGAACACAGAGGCCAGCCAGCAGTGATGACAGCACAGGCAGCAAGGGGGTGTGGCAGGCAGCTAAGAGGCGGCAGGAGTCCCACTTGAAAGTGGGCTCATGACTGTTTGGTGCTCAGGCCCCAGTGCTCACGTGCACACACAGCCTCTGGACCTGCAGCTTCCCAGTAGTGCAAGAGACACACAGGCACCATCCTGGGGCCTTCTCGAATGAACTGTGCTCCGTCGAGGTCCTGCTGGCTGGCAGTGGCCAAGGCCAGCACAGGCCCTAGGGAGGCCTGGCTGAGCCTGGGATGGGTCCGGACCTAGCAGTGCCCAGGGCAAGCCTGGGACTGCAGGCCAGGCTGCAGGCTCATTCCAGTTTGGGCCTGGTACGCAGAGCCTTCGGCTAGGACGTGCAGGGGGAAGGCTCAGCACAGTGGCTTTGGCCTGCAATCCACGTTCCTCCCTCGGGCCGCCCTGCCTGGCAGACCCACACTCCCTAGAAGTGTGTTCCTGAGGCAGTTGGACAGTTGGGGAGGTGGAGGCTCTCCCAACATGGGAGGCCTGCCCAGAACATGGCTGTGTGTCCAAAGAGGATTCCCTGCACCTCTGGCGCTGGGCAGAGATTTTCTGCACACAGGAGACCCTTGGCACACACAGTGTTTCCCCATGGAAAGCAGTGTGAGAAAGAGCCCCCGCCAGGGAAGCATGGCACTCGCCCATTGAAGCCCTCCATGCAGCAGGCTGTCATGGACTCGGCTGCAGGCCTTTGTGGCTGGAGAGACTGCAGCTCCTCTGGAGGCTCTGGGTCCATTTGCACTCCCCTTGGAGGAAACGAGGTTGTGGGATGAGGTCCTTGCCAACAATGGCACTCAGCCTGCTCCATTCGATGAGACGCATGTGTGGTGAGAGAGGCCTGTCAGCCCAGAAGCAAGCAGGGCAGCCAGGGAGGGGATTTGCATGCAGCTTGGAAGCCCTAGACTCCTGCCTCCCACCCAGGGGATGCCGGCTCTGCCCATCAGGCCCCATTCCCAAGTGGGCACCCAGCTTCAGCATCTGCCCTTTCCCAGCCATGGAACCATTCCCAGGCCACACCCTGAGCCCTGCCAAGGGTGACCTTGGCTCCCCGGGTGGGCTGAATGGCACGACTGTGTTAGGGGAGAGAAGGCCCAGGAGGCCTTCAGGGAACTGCCACCACATAGCAGTGCTCTGGAAAAGGCACTCTGCTTTCTGTAGGCTGGATGCACACTCGAGTTTTGGCTTGAGGCAGAGAGAGCTCAGCTAGGCGATTCCAGGCTGAAGGCAAAGCAGAGAGTTTTTTGATGGAGCAATGGCACCATCTGCTGGCCAGCAAGCGTGGCAGGAGAAGCCTCACTCCAAATGAGTTCCTGAGGAAGTTTCCAAGCAGGAGGCACTCTGGCTCCCCAAGCTCCAGAGTCCTGCTTACGACTTCCCTGTGGCAACAGAGTGGGTGCCAAGGGCATGTGGGTTGGAGGGTGCTCAGAAGCCACAGGCGAGGCTTTGGGCACCCAGTGTTCTCTGTTGGAAAACACTGCAGGCCCGAGCATCCATGAACTCCTCCAAGGCTTTGCAGTGGGATAGCTGTCCATAGCAGATGGCTCCCTGCCAAGTGCTGCAGGCCTTTCTGGAGGGCTAAGCTGGAGCTTCCTTGCAGGCTGCTGGGCCAGGGGCGTGTGTCCCCTGGGCCAGAGTGCTGCAGGAGGAGCTCCTAGCTAGGGGAGAGCAAGCACGTTGTTTCCTTGGCCTACGCTGGCCTGTGAACACAGAGGCCAGCCAGCAGTGATGACAGCACAGGCAGCAAGGGGGTGTGGCAGGCAGCTAAGAGGCGGCAGGAGTCCCACTTGAAAGTGGGCTCATGACTGTTTGGTGCTCAGGCCCCAGTGCTCACGTGCACACACAGCCTCTGGACCTGCAGCTTCCCAGCAGTGCAAGAGACACACAGGCACCATCCTGGGGCCTTCTCGAATGAACTGTGCTCCGTCGAGGTCCTGCTGGCTGGCAGTGGCCAAGGCCAGCACAGGCCCTAGGGAGGCCTGGCTGAGCCTGGGATGGGTCCGGACCTAGCAGTGCCCAGGGCAAGCCTGGGACTGCAGGCCAGGCTGCAGGCTCATTCCAGTTTGGGCCTGGTACGCAGAGCCTTCGGCTAGGACGTGCAGGGGGAAGGCTCAGCACAGTGGCTTTGGCCTGCAATCCACGTTCCTCCCTCGGGCCGCCCTGCCTGGCAGACCCACACTCCCTAGAAGTGTGTTCCTGAGGCAGTTGGACAGTTGGGGAGGTGGAGGCTCTCCCAACATGGGAGGCCTGCCCAGAACATGGCTGTGTGTCCAAAGAGGATTCCCTGCACCTCTGGCGCTGGGCAGAGATTTTCTGCACACAGGAGACCCTTGGCACACACAGTGTTTCCCCATGGAAAGCAGTGTGAGAAAGAGCCCCCGCCAGGGAAGCATGGCACTCGCCCATCGAAGCCCTCCATGCAGCAGGCTGTCATGGACTCGGCTGCAGGCCTTTGTGGCTGGAGAGACTGCAGCTCCTCTGGAGGCTCTGGGTCCATTTGCACTCCCCTTGGAGGAAACGAGGTTGTGGGATGAGGTCCTTGCCAACAATGGCACTCAGCCTGCTCCATTCGATGAGACGCACGTGTGGTGAGAGAGGCCTGTCAGCCCAGAAGCAAGCAGGGCAGCCAGTGAGGGGATTTGCATGCAGCTTGGAAGCCCTAGACTCCTGCCTCCCACCCAGGGAATGCCGGCTCTGCCCATCAGGCCCCATTCCCAAGTGGGCACCCAGCTTCAGCATCTGCCCTTTCCCAGCCATGGAACCATTCCCAGGCCACACCCTGAGCCCTGCCAAGGGTGACCTTGGCTCCCCGGGTGGGCTGAATGGCACGACTGTGTTAGGGGAGAGAAGGCCCAGGAGGCCTTCAGGGAACTGCCACCACATAGCAGTGCTCTGGAAAAGGCACTCTGCTTTCTGTAGGCTGGATGCACACTCGAGTTTTGGCTTGAGGCAGAGAGAGCTCAGCTAGGCGATTCCAGGCTGAAGGCAAAGCAGAGAGTTTTTTGGTGGAGCGATGGCACCATCTGCTGGCCAGCAAGCGTGGCAGGAGAAGCCTCACTGCAAATGAGTTCCTGAGGAAGTTTCCAAGCAGGAGGCACTCTGGCTCCCCAAGCTCCAGAGTCCTGCTTACGACTTCCCTGTGGCAACAGAGTGGGTGCCAAGGGCATGTGGGTTGGAGGGTGCTCAGAAGCCACAGGCGAGGCTTTGGGCACCCAGTGTTCTCTGATGGAAAACACTGCAGGCCCGAGCATCCATGAACTCCTCCAAGGCTTTGCAGTGGGATAGCTGTCCATAGCAGATGGCTCCCTGCCAAGTGCTGCAGGCCTTTCTGGAGGGCTAAGCTGGAGCTTCCTTGCAGGCTGCTGGGCCAGGGGCGTGTGTCCCCTGGGCCAGAGTGCTGCAGAAGGAGCTCCTAGCTAGGGGAGAGCAAGCACGTTGTTTCCTTGGCCTACGCTGGCCTGTGAACACAGAGGCCAGCCAGCAGTGATGACAGCACAGGCAGCAAGGGGGTGTGGCAGGCAGCTAAGAGGCGGCAGGAGTCCCACTTGAAAGTGGGCTCATGACTGTTTGGTGCTCAGGCCCCAGTGCTCACGTGCACACACAGCCTCTGGACCTGCAGCTTCCCAGCAGTGCAAGAGACACACAGGCACCACCCTGGGGCCTTCTCGAATGAACTGTGCTCCATCGAGGTCCTGCTGGCTGGCAGTGGCCAAGGCCAGCACAGGCCCTAGGGAGGCCTGGCTGAGCCTGGGATGGGTCCGGACCTAGCAGTGCCCAGGGCAAGCCTGGGACTGCAGGCCAGGCTGCAGGCTCATTCCAGTTTGGGCCTGGTACGCAGAGCCTTCGGCTAGGACGTGCAGGGGGAAGGCTCAGCACAGTGGCTTTGGCCTGCAATCCACGTTCCTCCCTCGGGCCGCCCTGCCTGGCAGACCCACACTCCCTAGAAGTGTGTTCCTGAGGCAGTTGGACAGTTGGGGAGGTGGAGGCTCTCCCAACATGGGAGGCCTGCCCAGAACATGGCTGTGTGTCCAAAGAGGATTCCCTGCACCTCTGGCGCTGGGCAGAGATTTTCTGCACACAGGGGACCCTTGGCACACACAGTGTTTCCCCATGGAAAGCAGTGTGAGAAAGAGCCCCCGCCAGGGAAGCATGGCACTCGCCCATCGAAGCCCTCCATGCAGCAGGCTGTCATGGACTCGGCTGCAGGCCTTTGTGGCTGGAGAGACTGCAGCTCCTCTGGAGGCTCTGGGTCCATTTGCACTCCCCTTGGAGGAAACGAGGTTGTGGGATGAGGTCCTTGCCAACAATGGCACTCAGCCTGCTCCATTCGATGAGACGCACGTGTGGTGAGAGAGGCCTGTCAGCCCAGAAGCAAGCAGGGCAGCCAGGGAGGGGATTTGCATGCAGCTTGGAAGCCCTAGACTGCTGCCTCCCACCCAGGGAATGCCGGCTCTGCCCATCAGGCCCCATTCCCAAGTGGGCACCCAGCTTCAGCATCTGCCCTTTCCCAGCCATGGAACCATTCCCAGGCCACACCCTGAGCCCTGCCAAGGGTGACCTTGGCTCCCCGGGTGGGCTGAATGGCACGACTGTGTTAGGGGAGAGAAGGCCCAGGAGGCCTTCAGGGAACTGCCACCACATAGCAGTGCTCAGGAAAAGGCACTCTGCTTTCTGTAGGCTGGATGCACACTCGAGTTTTGGCTTGAGGCAGAGAGAGCTCAGCTAGGCGATTCCAGGCTGAAGGCAAAGCAGAGAGTTTTTTGGTGGAGCGATGGCACCATCTGCTGGCCAGCAAGCGTGGCAGGAGAAGCCTCACTGCAAATGAGTTCCTGAGGAAGTTTCCAAGCAGGAGGCACTCTGGCTCCCCAAGCTCCAGAGTCCTGCTTACGACTTCCCTGTGGCAACAGAGTGGGTGCCAAGGGCATGTGGGTTGGAGGATGCTCAGAAGCCACAGGCGAGGCTTTGGGCACCCAGTGTTCTCTGATGGAAAACACTGCAGGCCCGAGCATCCATGAACTCCTCCAAGGCTTTGCAGTGGGATAGCTGTCCATAGCAGATGGCTCCCTGCCAAGTGCTGCAGGCCTTTCTGGAGGGCTAAGCTGGAGCTTCCTTGCAGGCTGCTGGGCCAGGGGCGTGTGTCCCCTGGGCCAGAGTGCTGCAGGAGGAGCTCCTAGCTAGGGGAGAGCAAGCACGTTGTTTCCTTGGCCTACGCTGGCCTGTGAACACAGAGGCCAGCCAGCAGTGATGACAGCACAGGCAGCAAGGGGGTGTGGCAGGCAGCTAAGAGGCGGCAGGAGTCCCACTTGAAAGTGGGCTCATGACTGTTTGGTGCTCAGGCCCCAGTGCTCACGTGCACACACAGCCTCTGGACCTGCAGCTTCCCAGCAGTGCAAGAGACACACAGGCACCACCCTGGGGCCTTCTCGAATGAACTGTGCTCCGTCGAGGTCCTGCTGGCTGGCAGTGGCCAAGGCCAGCACAGGCCCTAGGGAGGCCTGGCTGAGCCTGGGATGGGTCCGGACCTAGCAGTGCCCAGGGCAAGCCTGGGACTGCAGGCCAGGCTGCAGGCTCATTCCAGTTTGGGCCTGGTACGCAGAGCCTTCGGCTAGGACGTGCAGGGGGAATGCTCAGCACAGTGGCTTTGGCCTGCAATCCACGTTCCTCCCTCGGGCCGCCCTGCCTGGCAGACCCACACTCCCTAGAAGTGTGTTCCTGAGGCAGTTGGACAGTTGGGGAGGTGGAGGCTCTCCCAACATGGGAGGCCTGCCCAGAACATGGCTGTGTGTCCAAAGAGGATTCCCTGCACCTCTGGCGCTGGGCAGAGATTTTCTGCACACAGGAGACCCTTGGCACACACAGTGTTTCCCCATGGAAAGCAGTGTGAGAAAGAGCCCCCGCCAGGGAAGCATGGCACTCGCCCATTGAAGCCCTCCATGCAGCAGGCTGTCATGGACTCGGCTGCAGGCCTTTGTGGCTGGAGAGACTGCAGCTCCTCTGGAGGCTCTGGGTCCATTTGCACTCCCCTTGGAGGAAACGAGGTTGTGGGATGAGGTCCTTGCCAACAATGGCACTCAGCCTGCTCCATTCGATGAGACGCATGTGTGGTGAGAGAGGCCTGTCAGCCCAGAAGCAAGCAGGGCAGCCAGGGAGGGGATTTGCATGCAGCTTGGAAGCCCTAGACTCCTGCCTCCCACCCAGGGGATGCCGGCTCTGCCCATCAGGCCCCATTCCCAAGTGGGCACCCAGCTTCAGCATCTGCCCTTTCCCAGCCATGGAACCATTCCCAGGCCACACCCTGAGCCCTGCCAAGGGTGACCTTGGCTCCCCGGGTGGGCTGAATGGCACGACTGTGTTAGGGGAGAGAAGGCCCAGGAGGCCTTCAGGGAACTGCCACCACATAGCAGTGCTCTGGAAAAGGCACTCTGCTTTCTGTAGGCTGGATGCACACTCGAGTTTTGGCTTGAGGCAGAGAGAGCTCAGCTAGGCGATTCCAGGCTGAAGGCATAGCAGAGAGTTTTTTGATGGAGCAATGGCACCATCTGCTGGCCAGCAAGCGTGGCAGGAGAAGCCTCACTCCAAATGAGTTCCTGAGGAAGTTTCCAAGCAGGAGGCACTCTGGCTCCCCAAGCTCCAGAGTCCTGCTTACGACTTCCCTGTGGCAACAGAGTGGGTGCCAAGGGCATGTGGGTTGGAGGGTGCTCAGAAGCCACAGGCGAGGCTTTGGGCACCCAGTGTTCTCTGTTGGAAAACACTGCAGGCCCGAGCATCCATGAACTCCTCCAAGGCTTTGCAGTGGGATAGCTGTCCATAGCAGATGGCTCCCTGCCAAGTGCTGCAGGCCTTTCTGGAGGGCTAAGCTGGAGCTTCCTTGCAGGCTGCTGGGCCAGGGGCGTGTGTCCCCTGGGCCAGAGTGCTGCAGGAGGAGCTCCTAGCTAGGGGAGAGCAAGCACGTTGTTTCCTTGGCCTACGCTGGCCTGTGAACACAGAGGCCAGCCAGCAGTGATGACAGCACAGGCAGCAAGGGGGTGTGGCAGGCAGCTAAGAGGCGGCAGGAGTCCCACTTGAAAGTGGGCTCATGACTGTTTGGTGCTCAGGCCCCAGTGCTCACGTGCACACACAGCCTCTGGACCTGCAGCTTCCCAGCAGTGCAAGAGACACACAGGCACCATCCTGGGGCCTTCTCGAATGAACTGTGCTCCGTCGAGGTCCTGCTGGCTGGCAGTGGCCAAGGCCAGCACAGGCCCTAGGGAGGCCTGGCTGAGCCTGGGATGGGTCCGGACCTAGCAGTGCCCAGGGCAAGCCTGGGACTGCAGGCCAGGCTGCAGGCTCATTCCAGTTTGGGCCTGGTACGCAGAGCCTTCGGCTAGGACGTGCAGGGGGAAGGCTCAGCACAGTGGCTTTGGCCTGCAATCCACGTTCCTCCCTCGGGCCGCCCTGCCTGGCAGACCCACACTCCCTAGAAATGTGTTCCTGAGGCAGTTGGACAGTTGGGGAGGTGGAGGCTCTCCCAACATGGGAGGCCTGCCCAGAACATGGCTGTGTGTCCAAAGAGGATTCCCTGCACCTCTGGCGCTGGGCAGAGATTTTCTGCACACAGGAGACCCTTGGCACACACAGTGTTTCCCCATGGAAAGCAGTGTGAGAAAGAGCCCCCGCCAGGGAAGCATGGCACTCGCCCATCGAAGCCCTCCATGCAGCAGGCTGTCATGGACTCGGCTGCAGGCCTTTGTGGCTGGAGAGACTGCAGCTCCTCTGGAGGCTCTGGGTCCATTTGCACTCCCCTTGGAGGAAACGAGGTTGTGGGATGAGGTCCTTGCCAACAATGGCACTCAGCCTGCTCCATTCGATGAGACGCACGTGTGGTGAGAGAGGCCTGTCAGCCCAGAAGCAAGCAGGGCAGCCAGGGAGGGGATTTGCATGCAGCTTGGAAGCCCTAGACTCCTGCCTCCCACCCAGGGGATGCCGGCTCTGCCCATCAGGCCCCATTCCCAAGTGGGCACCCAGCTTCAGCATCTGCCCTTTCCCAGCCATGGAACCATTCCCAGGCCACACCCTGAGCCCTGCCAAGGGTGACCTTGGCTCCCCGGGTGGGCTGAATGGCACGACTGTGTTAGGGGAGAGAAGGCCCAGGAGGCCTTCAGGGAACTGCCACCACATAGCAGTGCTCTGGAAAAGGCACTCTGCTTTCTGTAGGCTGGATGCACACTCGAGTTTTGGCTTGAGGCAGAGAGAGCTCAGCTAGGCGATTCCAGGCTGAAGGCAAAGCAGAGAGTTTTTTGGTGGAGCGATGGCACCATCTGCTGGCCAGCAAGCGTGGCAGGAGAAGCCTCACTGCAAATGAGTTCCTGAGGAAGTTTCCAAGCAGGAGGCACTCTGGCTCCCCAAGCTCCAGAGTCCTGCTTACGACTTCCCTGTGGCAACAGAGTGGGTGCCAAGGGCATGTGGGTTGGAGGGTGCTCAGAAGCCACAGGCGAGGCTTTGGGCACCCAGTGTTCTCTGATGGAAAACACTGCAGGCCCGAGCATCCATGAACTCCTCCAAGGCTTTGCAGTGGGATAGCTGTCCATAGCAGATGGCTCCCTGCCAAGTGCTGCAGGCCTTTCTGGAGGGCTAAGCTGGAGCTTCCTTGCAGGCTGCTGGGCCAGGGGCGTGTGTCCCCTGGGCC
The DNA here is from genome assembly GCF_030028045.1 of Hippopotamus amphibius kiboko. NCBI lineage: Eukaryota > Metazoa > Chordata > Mammalia > Artiodactyla > Hippopotamidae > Hippopotamus > Hippopotamus amphibius. Next base: position 123,905,650 of record NC_080186.1, on the reverse strand, counting down.
AGAGTGCTGCAGAAGGAGCTCCTAGCTAGGGGAGAGCAAGCACGTTGTTTCCTTGGCCTACGCTGGCCTGTGAACACAGAGGCCAGCCAGCAGTGATGACAGCACAGGCAGCAAGGGGGTGTGGCAGGCAGCTAAGAGGCGGCAGGAGTCCCACTTGAAAGTGGGCTCATGACTGTTTGGTGCTCAGGCCCCAGTGCTCACGTGCACACACAGCCTCTGGACCTGCAGCTTCCCAGCAGTGCAAGAGACACACAGGCACCACCCTGGGGCCTTCTCGAATGAACTGTGCTCCATCGAGGTCCTGCTGGCTGGCAGTGGCCAAGGCCAGCACAGGCCCTAGGGAGGCCTGGCTGAGCCTGGGATGGGTCCGGACCTAGCAGTGCCCAGGGCAAGCCTGGGACTGCAGGCCAGGCTGCAGGCTCATTCCAGTTTGGGCCTGGTACGCAGAGCCTTCGGCTAGGACGTGCAGGGGGAAGGCTCAGCACAGTGGCTTTGGCCTGCAATCCACGTTCCTCCCTCGGGCCGCCCTGCCTGGCAGACCCACACTCCCTAGAAGTGTGTTCCTGAGGCAGTTGGACAGTTGGGGAGGTGGAGGCTCTCCCAACATGGGAGGCCTGCCCAGAACATGGCTGTGTGTCCAAAGAGGATTCCCTGCACCTCTGGCGCTGGGCAGAGATTTTCTGCACACAGGGGACCCTTGGCACACACAGTGTTTCCCCATGGAAAGCAGTGTGAGAAAGAGCCCCCGCCAGGGAAGCATGGCACTCGCCCATCGAAGCCCTCCATGCAGCAGGCTGTCATGGACTCGGCTGCAGGCCTTTGTGGCTGGAGAGACTGCAGCTCCTCTGGAGGCTCTGGGTCCATTTGCACTCCCCTTGGAGGAAACGAGGTTGTGGGATGAGGTCCTTGCCAACAATGGCACTCAGCCTGCTCCATTCGATGAGACGCACGTGTGGTGAGAGAGGCCTGTCAGCCCAGAAGCAAGCAGGGCAGCCAGGGAGGGGATTTGCATGCAGCTTGGAAGCCCTAGACTGCTGCCTCCCACCCAGGGAATGCCGGCTCTGCCCATCAGGCCCCATTCCCAAGTGGGCACCCAGCTTCAGCATCTGCCCTTTCCCAGCCATGGAACCATTCCCAGGCCACACCCTGAGCCCTGCCAAGGGTGACCTTGGCTCCCCGGGTGGGCTGAATGGCACGACTGTGTTAGGGGAGAGAAGGCCCAGGAGGCCTTCAGGGAACTGCCACCACATAGCAGTGCTCAGGAAAAGGCACTCTGCTTTCTGTAGGCTGGATGCACACTCGAGTTTTGGCTTGAGGCAGAGAGAGCTCAGCTAGGCGATTCCAGGCTGAAGGCAAAGCAGAGAGTTTTTTGGTGGAGCGATGGCACCATCTGCTGGCCAGCAAGCGTGGCAGGAGAAGCCTCACTGCAAATGAGTTCCTGAGGAAGTTTCCAAGCAGGAGGCACTCTGGCTCCCCAAGCTCCAGAGTCCTGCTTACGACTTCCCTGTGGCAACAGAGTGGGTGCCAAGGGCATGTGGGTTGGAGGATGCTCAGAAGCCACAGGCGAGGCTTTGGGCACCCAGTGTTCTCTGATGGAAAACACTGCAGGCCCGAGCATCCATGAACTCCTCCAAGGCTTTGCAGTGGGATAGCTGTCCATAGCAGATGGCTCCCTGCCAAGTGCTGCAGGCCTTTCTGGAGGGCTAAGCTGGAGCTTCCTTGCAGGCTGCTGGGCCAGGGGCGTGTGTCCCCTGGGCCAGAGTGCTGCAGGAGGAGCTCCTAGCTAGGGGAGAGCAAGCACGTTGTTTCCTTGGCCTACGCTGGCCTGTGAACACAGAGGCCAGCCAGCAGTGATGACAGCACAGGCAGCAAGGGGGTGTGGCAGGCAGCTAAGAGGCGGCAGGAGTCCCACTTGAAAGTGGGCTCATGACTGTTTGGTGCTCAGGCCCCAGTGCTCACGTGCACACACAGCCTCTGGACCTGCAGCTTCCCAGCAGTGCAAGAGACACACAGGCACCACCCTGGGGCCTTCTCGAATGAACTGTGCTCCGTCGAGGTCCTGCTGGCTGGCAGTGGCCAAGGCCAGCACAGGCCCTAGGGAGGCCTGGCTGAGCCTGGGATGGGTCCGGACCTAGCAGTGCCCAGGGCAAGCCTGGGACTGCAGGCCAGGCTGCAGGCTCATTCCAGTTTGGGCCTGGTACGCAGAGCCTTCGGCTAGGACGTGCAGGGGGAATGCTCAGCACAGTGGCTTTGGCCTGCAATCCACGTTCCTCCCTCGGGCCGCCCTGCCTGGCAGACCCACACTCCCTAGAAGTGTGTTCCTGAGGCAGTTGGACAGTTGGGGAGGTGGAGGCTCTCCCAACATGGGAGGCCTGCCCAGAACATGGCTGTGTGTCCAAAGAGGATTCCCTGCACCTCTGGCGCTGGGCAGAGATTTTCTGCACACAGGGGACCCTTGGCACACACAGTGTTTCCCCATGGAAAGCAGTGTGAGAAAGAGCCCCCGCCAGGGAAGCATGGCACTCGCCCATCGAAGCCCTCCATGCAGCAGGCTGTCATGGACTCGGCTGCAGGCCTTTGTGGCTGGAGAGACTGCAGCTCCTCTGGAGGCTCTGGGTCCATTTGCACTCCCCTTGGAGGAAACGAGGTTGTGGGATGAGGTCCTTGCCAACAATGGCACTCAGCCTGCTCCATTTGATGAGACGCATGTGTGGTGAGAGAGGCTTGTCAGCCCAGAAGCAAGCAGGGCAGCCATGGAGGGGATTTGCATGCAGCTTGGAAGCCCTAGACTCCTGCCTCCCACCCAGGGAATGCCGGCTCTGCCCATCAGGCCCCATTCCCAAGTGGGCACCCAGCTTCAGCATCTGCCCTTTCCCAGCCATGGAACCATTCCCAGGCCACACCCTGAGCCCTGCCAAGGGTGACCTTGGCTCCCCGGGTGGGCTGAATGGCACGACTGTGTTAGGGGAGAGAAGGCCCAGGAGGCCTTCAGGGAACTGCCACCACATAGCAGTGCTCAGGAAAAGGCACTCTGCTTTCTGTAGGCTGGATGCACACTCGAGTTTTGGCTTGAGGCAGAGAGAGCTCAGCTAGGCGATTCCAGGCTGAAGGCAAAGCAGAGAGTTTTTTGGTGGAGCGATGGCACCATCTGTTGGCCAGCAAGCGTGGCAGGAGAAGCCTCACTGCAAATGAGTTCCTGAGGAAGTTTCCAAGCAGGAGGCACTCTGGCTCCCCAAGCTCCAGAGTCCTGCTTACGACTTCCCTGTGGCAACGGAGTGGGTGCCAAGGGCATGTGGGTTGGAGGGTGCTCAGAAGCCACAGGCGAGGCTTTGGGCACCCAGTGTTCTCTGATGGAAAACACTGCAGGCCCGAGCATCCATGAACTCCTCCAAGGCTTTGCAGTGGGATAGCTGTCCATAGCAGATGGCTCCCTGCCAAGTGCTGCAGGCCTTTCTGGAGGGCTAAGCTGGAGCTTCCTTGCAGGCTGCTGGGCCAGGGGCGTGTGTCCCCTGGGCCAGAGTGCTGCAGGAGGAGCTCCTAGCTAGGGGAGAGCAAGCACGTTGTTTCCTTGGCCTACGCTGGCCTGTGAACACAGAGGCCAGCCAGCAGTGATGACAGCACAGGCAGCAAGGGGGTGTGGCAGGCAGCTAAGAGGCGGCAGGAGTCCCACTTGAAAGTGGGCTCATGACTGTTTGGTGCTCAGGCCCCAGTGCTCACGTGCACACACAGCCTCTGGACCTGCAGCTTCCCAGCAGTGCAAGAGACACACAGGCACCATCCTGGGGCCTTCTCGAATGAACTGTGCTCCGTCGAGGTCCTGCTGGCTGGCAGTGGCCAAGGCCAGCACAGGCCCTAGGGAGGCCTGGCTGAGCCTGGGATGGGTCCGGACCTAGCAGTGCCCAGGGCAAGCCTGGGACTGCAGGCCAGGCTGCAGGCTCATTCCAGTTTGGGCCTGGTACGCAGAGCCTTCGGCTAGGACGTGCAGGGGGAAGGCTCAGCACAGTGGCTTTGGCCTGCAATCCACGTTCCTCCCTCGGGCCGCCCTGCCTGGCAGACCCACACTCCCTAGAAGTGTGTTCCTGAGGCAGTTGGACAGTTGGGGAGGTGGAGGCTCTCCCAACATGGGAGGCCTGCCCAGAACATGGCTGTGTGTCCAAAGAGGATTCCCTGCACCTCTGGCGCTGGGCAGAGATTTTCTGCACACAGGAGACCCTTGGCACACACAGTGTTTCCCCATGGAAAGCAGTGTGAGAAAGAGCCCCCGCCAGGGAAGCATGGCACTCGCCCATCGAAGCCCTCCATGCAGCAGGCTGTCATGGACTCGGCTGCAGGCCTTTGTGGCTGGAGAGACTGCAGCTCCTCTGGAGGCTCTGGGTCCATTTGCACTCCCCTTGGAGGAAACGAGGTTGTGGGATGAGGTCCTTGCCAACAATGGCACTCAGCCTGCTCCATTCGATGAGACGCACGTGTGGTGAGAGAGGCCTGTCAGCCCAGAAGCAAGCAGGGCAGCCAGGGAGGGGATTTGCATGCAGCTTGGAAGCCCTAGACTCCTGCCTCCCACCCAGGGGATGCCGGCTCTGCCCATCAGGCCCCATTCCCAAGTGGGCACCCAGCTTCAGCATCTGCCCTTTCCCAGCCATGGAACCATTCCCAGGCCACACCCTGAGCCCTGCCAAGGGTGACCTTGGCTCCCCGGGTGGGCTGAATGGCACGACTGTGTTAGGGGAGAGAAGGCCCAGGAGGCCTTCAGGGAACTGCCACCACATAGCAGTGCTCTGGAAAAGGCACTCTGCTTTCTGTAGGCTGGATGCACACTCGAGTTTTGGCTTGAGGCAGAGAGAGCTCAGCTAGGCGATTCCAGGCTGAAGGCAAAGCAGAGAGTTTTTTGGTGGAGCGATGGCACCATCTGCTGGCCAGCAAGCGTGGCAGGAGAAGCCTCACTGCAAATGAGTTCCTGAGGAAGTTTCCAAGCAGGAGGCACTCTGGCTCCCCAAGCTCCAGAGTCCTGCTTACGACTTCCCTGTGGCAACAGAGTGGGTGCCAAGGGCATGTGGGTTGGAGGGTGCTCAGAAGCCACAGGCGAGGCTTTGGGCACCCAGTGTTCTCTGATGGAAAACACTGCAGGCCCGAGCATCCATGAACTCCTCCAAGGCTTTGCAGTGGGATAGCTGTCCATAGCAGATGGCTCCCTGCCAAGTGCTGCAGGCCTTTCTGGAGGGCTAAGCTGGAGCTTCCTTGCAGGCTGCTGGGCCAGGGGCGTGTGTCCCCTGGGCCAGAGTGCTGCAGAAGGAGCTCCTAGCTAGGGGAGAGCAAGCACGTTGTTTCCTTGGCCTACGCTGGCCTGTGAACACAGAGGCCAGCCAGCAGTGATGACAGCACAGGCAGCAAGGGGGTGTGGCAGGCAGCTAAGAGGCGGCAGGAGTCCCACTTGAAAGTGGGCTCATGACTGTTTGGTGCTCAGGCCCCAGTGCTCACGTGCACACACAGCCTCTGGACCTGCAGCTTCCCAGCAGTGCAAGAGACACACAGGCACCACCCTGGGGCCTTCTCGAATGAACTGTGCTCCATCGAGGTCCTGCTGGCTGGCAGTGGCCAAGGCCAGCACAGGCCCTAGGGAGGCCTGGCTGAGCCTGGGATGGGTCCGGACCTAGCAGTGCCCAGGGCAAGCCTGGGACTGCAGGCCAGGCTGCAGGCTCATTCCAGTTTGGGCCTGGTACGCAGAGCCTTCGGCTAGGACGTGCAGGGGGAAGGCTCAGCACAGTGGCTTTGGCCTGCAGTCCACGTTCCTCCCTCGGGCCGCCCTGCCTGGCAGACCCACACTCCCTAGAAGTGTGTTCCTGAGGCAGTTGGACAGTTGGGGAGGTGGAGGCTCTCCCAACATGGGAGGCCTGCCCAGAACATGGCTGTGTGTCCAAAGAGGATTCCCTGCACCTCTGGCGCTGGGCAGAGATTTTCTGCACACAGGGGACCCTTGGCACACACAGTGTTTCCCCATGGAAAGCAGTGTGAGAAAGAGCCCCCGCCAGGGAAGCATGGCACTCGCCCATCGAAGCCCTCCATGCAGCAGGCTGTCATGGACTCGGCTGCAGGCCTTTGTGGCTGGAGAGACTGCAGCTCCTCTGGAGGCTCTGGGTCCATTTGCACTCCCCTTGGAGGAAACGAGGTTGTGGGATGAGGTCCTTGCCAACAATGGCACTCAGCCTGCTCCATTCGATGAGACGCACGTGTGGTGAGAGAGGCCTGTCAGCCCAGAAGCAAGCAGGGCAGCCAGGGAGGGGATTTGCATGCAGCTTGGAAGCCCTAGACTGCTGCCTCCCACCCAGGGAATGCCGGCTCTGCCCATCAGGCCCCATTCCCAAGTGGGCACCCAGCTTCAGCATCTGCCCTTTCCCAGCCATGCAACCATTCCCAGGCCACACCCTGAGCCCTGCCAAGGGTGACCTTGGCTCCCCGGGTGGGCTGAATGGCACGACTGTGTTAGGGGAGAGAAGGCCCAGGAGGCCTTCAGGGAACTGCCACCACATAGCAGTGCTCAGGAAAAGGCACTCTGCTTTCTGTAGGCTGGATGCACACTCGAGTTTTGGCTTGAGGCAGAGAGAGCTCAGCTAGGCGATTCCAGGCTGAAGGCAAAGCAGAGAGTTTTTTGGTGGAGCGATGGCACCATCTGCTGGCCAGCAAGCGTGGCAGGAGAAGCCTCACTCCAAATGAGTTCCTGAGGAAGTTTCCAAGCAGGAGGCACTCTGGCTCCCCAAGCTCCAGAGTCCTGCTTACGACTTCCCTGTGGCAACAGAGTGGGTGCCAAGGGCATGTGGGTTGGAGGATGCTCAGAAGCCACAGGCGAGGCTTTGGGCACCCAGTGTTCTCTGATGGAAAACACTGCAGGCCCGAGCATCCATGAACTCCTCCAAGGCTTTGCAGTGGGATAGCTGTCCATAGCAGATGGCTCCCTGCCAAGTGCTGCAGGCCTTTCTGGAGGGCTAAGCTGGAGCTTCCTTGCAGGCTGCTGGGCCAGGGGCGTGTGTCCCCTGGGCCAGAGTGCTGCAGGAGGAGCTCCTAGCTAGGGGAGAGCAAGCACGTTGTTTCCTTGGCCTACGCTGGCCTGTGAACACAGAGGCCAGCCAGCAGTGATGACAGCACAGGCAGCAAGGGGGTGTGGCAGGCAGCTAAGAGGCGGCAGGAGTCCCACTTGAAAGTGGGCTCATGACTGTTTGGTGCTCAGGCCCCAGTGCTCACGTGCACACACAGCCTCTGGACCTGCAGCTTCCCAGCAGTGCAAGAGACACACAGGCACCACCCTGGGGCCTTCTCGAATGAACTGTGCTCCATCGAGGTCCTGCTGGCTGGCAGTGGCCAAGGCCAGCACAGGCCCTAGGGAGGCCTGGCTGAGCCTGGGATGGGTCCGGACCTAGCAGTGCCCAGGGCAAGCCTGGGACTGCAGGCCAGGCTGCAGGCTCATTCCAGTTTGGGCCTGGTACGCAGAGCCTTCGGCTAGGACGTGCAGGGGGAAGGCTCAGCACAGTGGCTTTGGCCTGCAATCCACGTTCCTCCCTCGGGCCGCCCTGCCTGGCAGACCCACACTCCCTAGAAGTGTGTTCCTGAGGCAGTTGGACAGTTGGGGAGGTGGAGGCTCTCCCAACATGGGAGGCCTGCCCAGAACATGGCTGTGTGTCCAAAGAGGATTCCCTGCACCTCTGGCGCTGGGCAGAGATTTTCTGCACACAGGGGACCCTTGGCACACACAGTGTTTCCCCATGGAAAGCAGTGTGAGAAAGAGCCCCCGCCAGGGAAGCATGGCACTCGCCCATCGAAGCCCTCCATGCAGCAGGCTGTCATGGACTCGGCTGCAGGCCTTTGTGGCTGGAGAGACTGCAGCTCCTCTGGAGGCTCTGGGTCCATTTGCACTCCCCTTGGAGGAAACGAGGTTGTGGGATGAGGTCCTTGCCAACAATGGCACTCAGCCTGCTCCATTCGATGAGACGCACGTGTGGTGAGAGAGGCCTGTCAGCCCAGAAGCAAGCAGGGCAGCCAGGGAGGGGATTTGCATGCAGCTTGGAAGCCCTAGACTGCTGCCTCCCACCCAGGGAATGCCGGCTCTGCCCATCAGGCCCCATTCCCAAGTGGGCACCCAGCTTCAGCATCTGCCCTTTCCCAGCCATGCAACCATTCCCAGGCCACACCCTGAGCCCTGCCAAGGGTGACCTTGGCTCCCCGGGTGGGCTGAATGGCACGACTGTGTTAGGGGAGAGAAGGCCCAGGAGGCCTTCAGGGAACTGCCACCACATAGCAGTGCTCAGGAAAAGGCACTCTGCTTTCTGTAGGCTGGATGCACACTCGAGTTTTGGCTTGAGGCAGAGAGAGCTCAGCTAGGCGATTCCAGGCTGAAGGCAAAGCAGAGAGTTTTTTGGTGGAGCGATGGCACCATCTGCTGGCCAGCAAGCGTGGCAGGAGAAGCCTCACTGCAAATGAGTTCCTGAGGAAGTTTCCAAGCAGGAGGCACTCTGGCTCCCCAAGCTCCAGAGTCCTGCTTACGACTTCCCTGTGGCAACAGAGTGGGTGCCAAGGGCATGTGGGTTGGAGGATGCTCAGAAGCCACAGGCGAGGCTTTGGGCACCCAGTGTTCTCTGATGGAAAACACTGCAGGCCCGAGCATCCATGAACTCCTCCAAGGCTTTGCAGTGGGATAGCTGTCCATAGCAGATGGCTCCCTGCCAAGTGCTGCAGGCCTTTCTGGAGGGCTAAGCTGGAGCTTCCTTGCAGGCTGCTGGGCCAGGGGCGTGTGTCCCCTGGGCCAGAGTGCTGCAGGAGGAGCTCCTAGCTAGGGGAGAGCAAGCACGTTGTTTCCTTGGCCTACGCTGGCCTGTGAACACAGAGGCCAGCCAGCAGTGATGACAGCACAGGCAGCAAGGGGGTGTGGCAGGCAGCTAAGAGGCGGCAGGAGTCCCACTTGAAAGTGGGCTCATGACTGTTTGGTGCTCAGGCCCCAGTGCTCACGTGCACACACAGCCTCTGGACCTGCAGCTTCCCAGCAGTGCAAGAGACACACAGGCACCACCCTGGGGCCTTCTCGAATGAACTGTGCTCCGTCGAGGTCCTGCTGGCTGGCAGTGGCCAAGGCCAGCACAGGCCCTCGGGAGGCCTGGCTGAGCCTGGGATGGGTCCGGACCTAGCAGTGCCCAGGGCAAGCCTGGGACTGCAGGCCAGGCTGCAGGCTCATTCCAGTTTGGGCCTGGTACGCAGAGCCTTCGGCTAGGACGTGCAGGGGGAAGGCTCAGCACAGTGGCTTTGGCCTGCAATCCACGTTCCTCCCTCGGGCCGCCCTGCCTGGCAGACCCACACTCCCTAGAAGTGTGTTCCTGAGGCAGTTGGACAGTTGGGGAGGTGGAGGCTCTCCCAACATGGGAGGCCTGCCCAGAACATGGCTGTGTGTCCAAAGAGGATTCCCTGCACCTCTGGCGCTGGGCAGAGATTTTCTGCACACAGGAGACCCTTGGCACACACAGTGTTTCCCCATGGAAAGCAGTGTGAGAAAGAGCCCCTGCCAGGGAAGCATGGCACTCGCCCATCGAAGCCCTCCATGCAGCAGGCTGTCATGGACTCGGCTGCAGGCCTTTGTGGCTGGAGAGACTGCAGCTCCTCTGGAGGCTCTGGGTCCATTTGCACTCCCCTTGGAGGAAACGAGGTTGTGGGATGAGGTCCTTGCCAACAATGGCACTCAGCCTGCTCCATTTGATGAGACGCATGTGTGGTGAGAGAGGCTTGTCAGCCCAGAAGCAAGCAGGGCAGCCATGGAGGGGATTTGCATGCAGCTTGGAAGCCCTAGACTCCTGCCTCCCACCCAGGGAATGCCGGCTCTGCCCATCAGGCCCCATTCCCAAGTGGGCACCCAGCTTCAGCATCTGCCCTTTCCCAGCCATGGAACCATTCCCAGGCCACACCCTGAGCCCTGCCAAGGGTGACCTTGGCTCCCCGGGTGGGCTGAATGGCACGACTGTGTTAGGGGAGAGAAGGCCCAGGAGGCCTTCAGGGAACTGCCACCACATAGCAGTGCTCAGGAAAAGGCACTCTGCTTTCTGTAGGCTGGATGCACACTCGAGTTTTGGCTTGAGGCAGAGAGAGCTCAGCTAGGCGATTCCAGGCTGAAGGCAAAGCAGAGAGTTTTTTGGTGGAGCGATGGCACCATCTGTTGGCCAGCAAGCGTGGCAGGAGAAGCCTCACTGCAAATGAGTTCCTGAGGAAGTTTCCAAGCAGGAGGCACTCTGGCTCCCCAAGCTCCAGAGTCCTGCTTACGACTTCCCTGTGGCAACGGAGTGGGTGCCAAGGGCATGTGGGTTGGAGGGTGCTCAGAAGCCACAGGCGAGGCTTTGGGCACCCAGTGTTCTCTGATGGAAAACACTGCAGGCCCGAGCATCCATGAACTCCTCCAAGGCTTTGCAGTGGGATAGCTGTCCATAGCAGATGGCTCCCTGCCAAGTGCTGCAGGCCTTTCTGGAGGGCTAAGCTGGAGCTTCCTTGCAGGCTGCTGGGCCAGGGGCGTGTGTCCCCTGGGCCAGAGTGCTGCAGGAGGAGCTCCTAGCTAGGGGAGAGCAAGCACGTTGTTTCCTTGGCCTACGCTGGCCTGTGAACACAGAGGCCAGCCAGCAGTGATGACAGCACAGGCAGCAAGGGGGTGTGGCAGGCAGCTAAGAGGCGGCAGGAGTCCCACTTGAAAGTGGGCTCATGACTGTTTGGTGCTCAGGCCCCAGTGCTCACGTGCACACACAGCCTCTGGACCTGCAGCTTCCCAGCAGTGCAAGAGACACACAGGCACCACCCTGGGGCCTTCTCGAATGAACTGTGCTCCGTCGAGGTCCTGCTGGCTGGCAGTGGCCAAGGCCAGCACAGGCCCTCGGGAGGCCTGGCTGAGCCTGGGATGGGTCCGGACCTAGCAGTGCCCAGGGCAAGCCTGGGACTGCAGGCCAGGCTGCAGGCTCATTCCAGTTTGGGCCTGGTACGCAGAGCCTTCGGCTAGGACGTGCAGGGGGAAGGCTCAGCACAGTGGCTTTGGCCTGCAATCCACGTTCCTCCCTCGGGCCGCCCTGCCTGGCAGACCCACACTCCCTAGAAGTGTGTTCCTGAGGCAGTTGGACAGTTGGGGAGGTGGAGGCTCTCCCAACATGGGAGGCCTGCCCAGAACATGGCTGTGTGTCCAAAGAGGATTCCCTGCACCTCTGGCGCTGGGCAGAGATTTTCTGCACACAGGGGACCCTTGGCACACACAGTGTTTCCCCATGGAAAGCAGTGTGAGAAAGAGCCCCCGCCAGGGAAGCATGGCACTCGCCCATCGAAGCCCTCCATGCAGCAGGCTGTCATGGACTCGGCTGCAGGCCTTTGTGGCTGGAGAGACTGCAGCTCCTCTGGAGGCTCTGGGTCCATTTGCACTCCCCTTGGAGGAAACGAGGTTGTGGGATGAGGTCCTTGCCAACAATGGCACTCAGCCTGCTCCATTCGATGAGACGCACGTGTGGTGAGAGAGGCTTGTCAGCCCAGAAGCAAGCAGGGCAGCCAGGGAGGGGATTTGCATGCAGCTTGGAAGCCCTAGACTGCTGCCTCCCACCCAGGGAATGCCGGCTCTGCCCATCAGGCCCCATTCCCAAGTGGGCACCCAGCTTCAGCATCTGCCCTTTCCCAGCCATGGAACCATTCCCAGGCCACACCCTGAGCCCTGCCAAGGGTGACCTTGGCTCCCCGGGTGGGCTGAATGGCACGACTGTGTTAGGGGAGAGAAGGCCCAGGAGGCCTTCAGGGAACTGCCACCACATAGCAGTGCTCAGGAAAAGGCACTCTGCTTTCTGTAGGCTGGATGCACACTCGAGTTTTGGCTTGAGGCAGAGAGAGCTCAGCTAGGCGATTCCAGGCTGAAGGCAAAGCAGAGAGTTTTTTGGTGGAGCGATGGCACCATCTGCTGGCCAGAAAACGTGGCAGGAGAAGCCTCACTGCAAATGAGTTCCTGAGGAAGTTTCCAAGCAGGAGGCACTCTGGCTCCCCAAGCTCCAGAGTCCTGCTTACGACTTCCCTGTGGCAAGAGAGTGGGTGCCAAGGGCATGTGGGTTGGAGGGTGCTCAGAAGCCACAGGCGAGGCTTTGGGCACCCGGTGTTCTCTGATGGAAAACACTGCAGGCCCGAGCATCCATGAACTCCTCCAAGGCTTTGCAGTGGGATAGCTGTCCATAGCAGATGGCTCCCTGCCAAGTGCTGCAGGCCTTTCTGGAGGGCTAAGCTGGAGCTTCCTTGCAGGCTGCTGGGCCAGGGGCGTGTGTCCCCTGGGCCAGAGTGCTGCAGGAGGAGCTCCTAGCTAGGGGAGAGCAAGCACGTTGTTTCCTTGGCCTACGCTGGCCTGTGAACACAGAGGCCAGCCAGCAGTGATGACAGCACAGGCAGCAAGGGGGTGTGGCAGGCAGCTAAGAGGCGGCAGGAGTCCCACTTGAAAGTGGGCTCATGACTGTTTGGTGCTCAGGCCCCAGTGCTCACGTGCACACACAGCCTCTGGACCTGCAGCTTCCCAGCAGTGCAAGAGACACACAGGCACCACCCTGGGGCCTTCTCGAATGAACTGTGCTCCGTCGAGGTCCTGCTGTCTGGCAGTGGCCAAGGCCAGCACAGGCCCTAGGGAGGCCTGGCTGAGCCTGGGATGGGTCCGGACCTAGCAGTGCCCAGGGCAAGCCTGGGACTGCAGGCCAGGCTGCAGGCTCATTCCAGTTTGGGCCTGGTACGCAGAGCCTTCGGCTAGGACGTGCAGGGGGAAGGCTCAGCACAGTGGCTTTGGCCTGCAATCCACGTTCCTCCCTCGGGCCGCCCTGCCTGGCAGACCCACACTCCCTAGAAGTGTGTTCCTGAGGCAGTTGGACAGTTGGGGAGGTGGAGGCTCTCCCAACATGGGAGGCCTGCCCAGAACATGGCTGTGTGTCCAAAGAGGATTCCCTGCACCTCTGGCGCTGGGCAGAGATTTTCTGCACACAGGAGACCCTTGGCACACACAGTGTTTCCCCATGGAAAGCAGTGTGAGAAAGAGCCCCCGCCAGGGAAGCATGGCACTCGCCCATCGAAGCCCTCCATGCAGCAGGCTGTCATGGACTCGGCTGCAGGCCTTTGTGGCTGGAGAGACTGCAGCTCCTCTGGAGGCTCTGGGTCCATTTGCACTCCCCTTGGAGGAAACGAGGTTGTGGGATGAGGTCCTTGCCAACAATGGCACTCAGCCTGCTCCATTTGATGAGACGCACGTGTGGTGAGAGAGGCTTGTCAGCCCAGAAGCAAGCAGGGCAGCCAGGGAGGGGATTTGCATGCAGCTTGGAAGCCCTAGACTGCTGCCTCCCACCCAGGGAATGCCGGCTCTGCCCATCAGGCCCCATTCCCAAGTGGGCACCCAGCTTCAGCATCTGCCCTTTCCCAGCCATGGAACCATTCCCAGGCCACACCCTGAGCCCTGCCAAGGGTGACCTTGGCTCCCCGGGTGGGCTGAATGGCACAACTGTGTTAGGGGAGAGAAGGCCCAGGAGGCCTTCAGGGAACTGCCACCACATAGCAGTGCTCAGGAAAAGGCACTCTGCTTTCTGTAGGCTGGATGCACACTCGAGTTTTGGCTTGAGGCAGAGAGAGCTCAGCTAGGCGATTCCAGGCTGAAGGCAAAGCAGAGAGTTTTTTGGTGGAGCGATGGCACCATCTGCTGGCCAGCAAGCGTGGCAGGAGAAGCCTCACTGCAAATGAGTTCCTGAGGAAGTTTCCAAGCAGGAGGCACTCTGGCTCCCCAAGCTCCAGAGTCCTGCTTACGACTTCCCTGTGGCAACAGAGTGGGTGCCAAGGCATGTGGGTTGGAGGGTGCTCAGAAGCCACAGGCGAGGCTTTGGGCACCCAGTGTTCTCTGATGGAAAACACTGCAGGCCCGAGCATCCATGAACTCCTCCAAGGCTTTGCAGTGGGATAGCTGTCCATAGCAGATGGCTCCCTGCCAAGTGCTGCAGGCCTTTCTGGAGGGCTAAGCTGGAGCTTCCTTGCAGGCTGCTGGGCCAGGGGCGTGTGTCCCCTGGGCCAGAGTGCTGCAGGAGGAGCTCCTAGCTAGGGGAGAGCAAGCACGTTGTTTCCTTGGCCTACGCTGGCCTGTGAACACAGAGGCCAGCCAGCAGTGATGACAGCACAGGCAGCAAGGGGGTGTGGCAGGCAGCTAAGAGGCGGCAGGAGTCCCACTTGAAAGTGGGCTCATGACTGTTTGGTGCTCAGGCCCCAGTGCTCACGTGCACACACAGCCTCTGGACCTGCAGCTTCCCAGCAGTGCAAGAGACACACAGGCACCACCCTGGGGCCTTCTCGAATGAACTGTGCTCCGTCGAGGTCCTGCTGGCTGGCAGTGGCCAAGGCCAGCACAGGCCCTAGGGAGGCCTGGCTGAGCCTGGGATGGGTCCGGACCTAGCAGTGCCCAGGGCAAGCCTGGGACTGCAGGCCAGGCTGCAGGCTCATTCCAGTTTGGGCCTGGTACGCAGAGCCTTCGGCTAGGACGTGCAGGGGGAAGGCTCAGCACAGTGGCTTTGGCCTGCAATCCACGTTCCTCCCTCGGGCCGCCCTGCCTGGCAGACCCACACTCCCTAGAAGTGTGTTCCTGAGGCAGTTGGACAGTTGGGGAGGTGGAGGCTCTCCCAACATGGGAGGCCTGCCCAGAACATGGCTGTGTGTCCAAAGAGGATTCCCTGCACCTCTGGCGCTGGGCAGAGATTTTCTGCACACAGGAGACCCTTGGCACACACAGTGTTTCCCCATGGAAAGCAGTGTGAGAAAGAGCCCCCGCCAGGGAAGCATGGCACTCGCCCATCGAAGCCCTCCATGCAGCAGGCTGTCATGGACTCGGCTGCAGGCCTTTGTGGCTGGAGAGACTGCAGCTCCTCTGGAGGCTCTGGGTCCATTTGCACTCCCCTTGGAGGAAACGAGGTTGTGGGATGAGGTCCTTGCCAACAATGGCACTCAGCCTGCTCCATTCGATGAGACGCACGTGTGGTGAGAGAGGCTTGTCAGCCCAGAAGCAAGCAGGGCAGCCAGGGAGGGGATTTGCATGCAGCTTGGAAGCCCTAGACTGCTGCCTCCCACCCAGGGAATGCCGGCTCTGCCCATCAGGCCCCATTCCCAAGTGGGCACCCAGCTTCAGCATCTGCCCTTTCCCAGCCATGGAACCATTCCCAGGCCACACCCTGAGCCCTGCCAAGGGTGACCTTGGCTCCCCGGGTGGGCTGAATGGCACAACTGTGTTAGGGGAGAGAAGGCCCAGGAGGCCTTCAGGGAACTGCCACCACATAGCAGTGCTCAGGAAAAGGCACTCTGCTTTCTGTAGGCTGGATGCACACTCGAGTTTTGGCTTGAGGCAGAGAGAGCTCAGCTAGGCGATTCCAGGCTGAAGGCAAAGCAGAGAGTTTTTTGGTGGAGCGATGGCACCATCTGCTGGCCAGCAAGCGTGGCAGGAGAAGCCTCACTGCAAATGAGTTCCTGAGGAAGTTTCCAAGCAGGAGGCACTCTGGCTCCCCAAGCTCCAGAGTCCTGCTTACGACTTCCCTGTGGCAACAGAGTGGGTGCCAAGGCCTGTCGGTTGGAGGGTGCTCAGAAGCCACAGGCGAGGCTTTGGGCACCCAGTGTTCTCTGATGGAAAACACTGCAGGCCCGAGCATCCATGAACTCCTCCAAGGCTTTGCAGTGGGATAGCTGTCCATAGCAGATGGCTCCCTGCCAAGTGCTGCAGGCCTTTCTGGAGGGCTAAGCTGGAGCTTCCTTGCAGGCTGCTGGGCCAGGGGCGTGTGTCCCCTGGGCCAGAGTGCTGCAGGAGGAGCTCCTAGCTAGGGGAGAGCAAGCACGTTGTTTCCTTGGCCTACGCTGGCCTGTGAACACAGAGGCCAGCCAGCAGTGATGACAGCACAGGCAGCAAGGGGGTGTGGCAGGCAGCTAAGAGGCGGCAGGAGTCCCACTTGAAAGTGGGCTCATGACTGTTTGGTGCTCAGGCCCCAGTGCTCACGTGCACACACAGCCTCTGGACCTGCAGCTTCCCAGCAGTGCAAGAGACACACAGGCACCACCCTGGGGCCTTCTCGAATGAACTGTGCTCTGTCGAGGTCCTGCTGGCTGGCAGTGGCCAAGGCCAGCACAGGCCCTAGGGAGGCCTGGCTGAGCCTGGGATGGGTCCGGACCTAGCAGTGCCCAGGGCAAGCCTGGGACTGCAGGCCAGGCTGCAGGCTCATTCCAGTTTGGGCCTGGTACGCAGAGCCTTCGGCTAGGACGTGCAGGGGGAAGGCTCAGCACAGTGGCTTTGGCCTGCAATCCACGTTCCTCCCTCGGGCCGCCCTGCCTGGCAGACCCACACTCCCTAGAAGTGTGTTCCTGAGGCAGTTGGACAGTTGGGGAGGTGGAGGCTCTCCCAACATGGGAGGCCTGCCCAGAACATGGCTGTGTGTCCAAAGAGGATTCCCTGCACCTCTGGCGCTGGGCAGAGATTTTCTGCACACAGGAGACCCTTGGCACACACAGTGTTTCCCCATGGAAAGCAGTGTGAGAAAGAGCCCCTGCCAGGGAAGCATGGCACTCGCCCATCGAAGCCCTCCATGCAGCAGGCTGTCATGGACTCGGCTGCAGGCCTTTGTGGCTGGAGAGACTGCAGCTCCTCTGGAGGCTCTGGGTCCATTTGCACTCCCCTTGGAGGAAACGAGGTTGTGGGATGAGGTCCTTGCCAACAATGGCACTCAGCCTGCTCCATTTGATGAGACGCATGTGTGGTGAGAGAGGCTTGTCAGCCCAGAAGCAAGCAGGGCAGCCATGGAGGGGATTTGCATGCAGCTTGGAAGCCCTAGACTCCTGCCTCCCACCCAGGGAATGCCGGCTCTGCCCATCAGGCCCCATTCCCAAGTGGGCACCCAGCTTCAGCATCTGCCCTTTCCCAGCCATGGAACCATTCCCAGGCCACACCCTGAGCCCTGCCAAGGGTGACCTTGGCTCCCCGGGTGGGCTGAATGGCACGACTGTGTTAGGGGAGAGAAGGCCCAGGAGGCCTTCAGGGAACTGCCACCACATAGCAGTGCTCAGGAAAAGGCACTCTGCTTTCTGTAGGCTGGATGCACACTCGAGTTTTGGCTTGAGGCAGAGAGAGCTCAGCTAGGCGATTCCAGGCTGAAGGCAAAGCAGAGAGTTTTTTGGTGGAGCGATGGCACCATCTGTTGGCCAGCAAGCGTGGCAGGAGAAGCCTCACTGCAAATGAGTTCCTGAGGAAGTTTCCAAGCAGGAGGCACTCTGGCTCCCCAAGCTCCAGAGTCCTGCTTACGACTTCCCTGTGGCAACGGAGTGGGTGCCAAGGGCATGTGGGTTGGAGGGTGCTCAGAAGCCACAGGCGAGGCTTTGGGCACCCAGTGTTCTCTGATGGAAAACACTGCAGGCCCGAGCATCCATGAACTCCTCCAAGGCTTTGCAGTGGGATAGCTGTCCATAGCAGATGGCTCCCTGCCAAGTGCTGCAGGCCTTTCTGGAGGGCTAAGCTGGAGCTTCCTTGCAGGCTGCTGGGCCAGGGGCGTGTGTCCCCTGGGCCAGAGTGCTGCAGGAGGAGCTCCTAGCTAGGGGAGAGCAAGCACGTTGTTTCCTTGGCCTACGCTGGCCTGTGAACACAGAGGCCAGCCAGCAGTGATGACAGCACAGGCAGCAAGGGGGTGTGGCAGGCAGCTAAGAGGCGGCAGGAGTCCCACTTGAAAGTGGGCTCATGACTGTTTGGTGCTCAGGCCCCAGTGCTCACGTGCACACACAGCCTCTGGACCTGCAGCTTCCCAGCAGTGCAAGAGACACACAGGCACCACCCTGGGGCCTTCTCGAATGAACTGTGCTCCGTCGAGGTCCTGCTGGCTGGCAGTGGCCAAGGCCAGCACAGGCCCTCGGGAGGCCTGGCTGAGCCTGGGATGGGTCCGGACCTAGCAGTGCCCAGGGCAAGCCTGGGACTGCAGGCCAGGCTGCAGGCTCATTCCAGTTTGGGCCTGGTACGCAGAGCCTTCGGCTAGGACGTGCAGGGGGAAGGCTCAGCACAGTGGCTTTGGCCTGCAATCCACGTTCCTCCCTCGGGCCGCCCTGCCTGGCAGACCCACACTCCCTAGAAGTGTGTTCCTGAGGCAGTTGGACAGTTGGGGAGGTGGAGGCTCTCCCAACATGGGAGGCCTGCCCAGAACATGGCTGTGTGTCCAAAGAGGATTCCCTGCACCTCTGGCGCTGGGCAGAGATTTTCTGCACACAGGGGACCCTTGGCACACACAGTGTTTCCCCATGGAAAGCAGTGTGAGAAAGAGCCCCCGCCAGGGAAGCATGGCACTCGCCCATCGAAGCCCTCCATGCAGCAGGCTGTCATGGACTCGGCTGCAGGCCTTTGTGGCTGGAGAGACTGCAGCTCCTCTGGAGGCTCTGGGTCCATTTGCACTCCCCTTGGAGGAAACGAGGTTGTGGGATGAGGTCCTTGCCAACAATGGCACTCAGCCTGCTCCATTCGATGAGACGCACGTGTGGTGAGAGAGGCTTGTCAGCCCAGAAGCAAGCAGGGCAGCCAGGGAGGGGATTTGCATGCAGCTTGGAAGCCCTAGACTGCTGCCTCCCACCCAGGGAATGCCGGCTCTGCCCATCAGGCCCCATTCCCAAGTGGGCACCCAGCTTCAGCATCTGCCCTTTCCCAGCCATGGAACCATTCCCAGGCCACACCCTGAGCCCTGCCAAGGGTGACCTTGGCTCCCCGGGTGGGCTGAATGGCACGACTGTGTTAGGGGAGAGAAGGCCCAGGAGGCCTTCAGGGAACTGCCACCACATAGCAGTGCTCAGGAAAAGGCACTCTGCTTTCTGTAGGCTGGATGCACACTCGAGTTTTGGCTTGAGGCAGAGAGAGCTCAGCTAGGCGATTCCAGGCTGAAGGCAAAGCAGAGAGTTTTTTGGTGGAGCGATGGCACCATCTGCTGGCCAGCAAGCGTGGCAGGAGAAGCCTCACTGCAAATGAGTTCCTGAGGAAGTTTCCAAGCAGGAGGCACTCTGGCTCCCCAAGCTCCAGAGTCCTGCTTACGACTTCCCTGTGGCAACAGAGTGGGTGCCAAGGGCATGTGGGTTGGAGGATGCTCAGAAGCCACAGGCGAGGCTTTGGGCACCCAGTGTTCTCTGATGGAAAACACTGCAGGCCCGAGCATCCATGAACTCCTCCAAGGCTTTGCAGTGGGATAGCTGTCCATAGCAGATGGCTCCCTGCCAAGTGCTGCAGGCCTTTCTGGAGGGCTAAGCTGGAGCTTCCTTGCAGGCTGCTGGGCCAGGGGCGTGTGTCCCCTGGGCCAGAGTGCTGCAGGAGGAGCTCCTAGCTAGGGGAGAGCAAGCACGTTGTTTCCTTGGCCTACGCTGGCCTGTGAACACAGAGGCCAGCCAGCAGTGATGACAGCACAGGCAGCAAGGGGGTGTGGCAGGCAGCTAAGAGGCGGCAGGAGTCCCACTTGAAAGTGGGCTCATGACTGTTTGGTGCTCAGGCCCCAGTGCTCACGTGCACACACAGCCTCTGGACCTGCAGCTTCCCAGCAGTGCAAGAGACACACAGGCACCACCCTGGGGCCTTCTCGAATGAACTGTGCTCCGTCGAGGTCCTGCTGGCTGGCAGTGGCCAAGGCCAGCACAGGCCCTCGGGAGGCCTGGCTGAGCCTGGGATGGGTCCGGACCTAGCAGTGCCCAGGGCAAGCCTGGGACTGCAGGCCAGGCTGCAGGCTCATTCCAGTTTGGGCCTGGTACGCAGAGCCTTCGGCTAGGACGTGCAGGGGGAAGGCTCAGCACAGTGGCTTTGGCCTGCAATCCACGTTCCTCCCTCGGGCCGCCCTGCCTGGCAGACCCACACTCCCTAGAAGTGTGTTCCTGAGGCAGTTGGACAGTTGGGGAGGTGGAGGCTCTCCCAACATGGGAGGCCTGCCCAGAACATGGCTGTGTGTCCAAAGAGGATTCCCTGCACCTCTGGCGCTGGGCAGAGATTTTCTGCACACAGGGGACCCTTGGCACACACAGTGTTTCCCCATGGAAAGCAGTGTGAGAAAGAGCCCCCGCCAGGGAAGCATGGCACTCGCCCATCGAAGCCCTCCATGCAGCAGGCTGTCATGGACTCGGCTGCAGGCCTTTGTGGCTGGAGAGACTGCAGCTCCTCTGGAGGCTCTGGGTCCATTTGCACTCCCCTTGGAGGAAACGAGGTTGTGGGATGAGGTCCTTGCCAACAATGGCACTCAGCCTGCTCCATTCGATGAGACGCACGTGTGGTGAGAGAGGCTTGTCAGCCCAGAAGCAAGCAGGGCAGCCAGGGAGGGGATTTGCATGCAGCTTGGAAGCCCTAGACTGCTGCCTCCCACCCAGGGAATGCCGGCTCTGCCCATCAGGCCCCATTCCCAAGTGGGCACCCAGCTTCAGCATCTGCCCTTTCCCAGCCATGGAACCATTCCCAGGCCACACCCTGAGCCCTGCCAAGGGTGACCTTGGCTCCCCGGGTGGGCTGAATGGCACGACTGTGTTAGGGGAGAGAAGGCCCAGGAGGCCTTCAGGGAACTGCCACCACATAGCAGTGCTCAGGAAAAGGCACTCTGCTTTCTGTAGGCTGGATGCACACTCGAGTTTTGGCTTGAGGCAGAGAGAGCTCAGCTAGGCGATTCCAGGCTGAAGGCAAAGCAGAGAGTTTTTTGGTGGAGCGATGGCACCATCTGCTGGCCAGAAAACGTGGCAGGAGAAGCCTCACTGCAAATGAGTTCCTGAGGAAGTTTCCAAGCAGGAGGCACTCTGGCTCCCCAAGCTCCAGAGTCCTGCTTACGACTTCCCTGTGGCAAGAGAGTGGGTGCCAAGGGCATGTGGGTTGGAGGGTGCTCAGAAGCCACAGGCGAGGCTTTGGGCACCCGGTGTTCTCTGATGGAAAACACTGCAGGCCCGAGCATCCATGAACTCCTCCAAGGCTTTGCAGTGGGATAGCTGTCCATAGCAGATGGCTCCCTGCCAAGTGCTGCAGGCCTTTCTGGAGGGCTAAGCTGGAGCTTCCTTGCAGGCTGCTGGGCCAGGGGCGTGTGTCCCCTGGGCCAGAGTGCTGCAGGAGGAGCTCCTAGCTAGGGGAGAGCAAGCACGTTGTTTCCTTGGCCTACGCTGGCCTGTGAACACAGAGGCCAGCCAGCAGTGATGACAGCACAGGCAGCAAGGGGGTGTGGCAGGCAGCTAAGAGGCGGCAGGAGTCCCACTTGAAAGTGGGCTCATGACTGTTTGGTGCTCAGGCCCCAGTGCTCACGTGCACACACAGCCTCTGGACCTGCAGCTTCCCAGCAGTGCAAGAGACACACAGGCACCACCCTGGGGCCTTCTCGAATGAACTGTGCTCCGTCGAGGTCCTGCTGTCTGGCAGTGGCCAAGGCCAGCACAGGCCCTAGGGAGGCCTGGCTGAGCCTGGGATGGGTCCGGACCTAGCAGTGCCCAGGGCAAGCCTGGGACTGCAGGCCAGGCTGCAGGCTCATTCCAGTTTGGGCCTGGTACGCAGAGCCTTCGGCTAGGACGTGCAGGGGGAAGGCTCAGCACAGTGGCTTTGGCCTGCAATCCACGTTCCTCCCTCGGGCCGCCCTGCCTGGCAGACCCACACTCCCTAGAAGTGTGTTCCTGAGGCAGTTGGACAGTTGGGGAGGTGGAGGCTCTCCCAACATGGGAGGCCTGCCCAGAACATGGCTGTGTGTCCAAAGAGGATTCCCTGCACCTCTGGCGCTGGGCAGAGATTTTCTGCACACAGGAGACCCTTGGCACACACAGTGTTTCCCCATGGAAAGCAGTGTGAGAAAGAGCCCCCGCCAGGGAAGCATGGCACTCGCCCATCGAAGCCCTCCATGCAGCAGGCTGTCATGGACTCGGCTGCAGGCCTTTGTGGCTGGAGAGACTGCAGCTCCTCTGGAGGCTCTGGGTCCATTTGCACTCCCCTTGGAGGAAACGAGGTTGTGGGATGAGGTCCTTGCCAACAATGGCACTCAGCCTGCTCCATTTGATGAGACGCACGTGTGGTGAGAGAGGCTTGTCAGCCCAGAAGCAAGCAGGGCAGCCAGGGAGGGGATTTGCATGCAGCTTGGAAGCCCTAGACTGCTGCCTCCCACCCAGGGAATGCCGGCTCTGCCCATCAGGCCCCATTCCCAAGTGGGCACCCAGCTTCAGCATCTGCCCTTTCCCAGCCATGGAACCATTCCCAGGCCACACCCTGAGCCCTGCCAAGGGTGACCTTGGCTCCCCGGGTGGGCTGAATGGCACAACTGTGTTAGGGGAGAGAAGGCCCAGGAGGCCTTCAGGGAACTGCCACCACATAGCAGTGCTCAGGAAAAGGCACTCTGCTTTCTGTAGGCTGGATGCACACTCGAGTTTTGGCTTGAGGCAGAGAGAGCTCAGCTAGGCGATTCCAGGCTGAAGGCAAAGCAGAGAGTTTTTTGGTGGAGCGATGGCACCATCTGCTGGCCAGCAAGCGTGGCAGGAGAAGCCTCACTGCAAATGAGTTCCTGAGGAAGTTTCCAAGCAGGAGGCACTCTGGCTCCCCAAGCTCCAGAGTCCTGCTTACGACTTCCCTGTGGCAACAGAGTGGGTGCCAAGGCATGTGGGTTGGAGGGTGCTCAGAAGCCACAGGCGAGGCTTTGGGCACCCAGTGTTCTCTGATGGAAAACACTGCAGGCCCGAGCATCCATGAACTCCTCCAAGGCTTTGCAGTGGGATAGCTGTCCATAGCAGATGGCTCCCTGCCAAGTGCTGCAGGCCTTTCTGGAGGGCTAAGCTGGAGCTTCCTTGCAGGCTGCTGGGCCAGGGGCGTGTGTCCCCTGGGCCAGAGTGCTGCAGGAGGAGCTCCTAGCTAGGGGAGAGCAAGCACGTTGTTTCCTTGGCCTACGCTGGCCTGTGAACACAGAGGCCAGCCAGCAGTGATGACAGCACAGGCAGCAAGGGGGTGTGGCAGGCAGCTAAGAGGCGGCAGGAGTCCCACTTGAAAGTGGGCTCATGACTGTTTGGTGCTCAGGCCCCAGTGCTCACGTGCACACACAGCCTCTGGACCTGCAGCTTCCCAGCAGTGCAAGAGACACACAGGCACCACCCTGGGGCCTTCTCGAATGAACTGTGCTCCGTCGAGGTCCTGCTGGCTGGCAGTGGCCAAGGCCAGCACAGGCCCTAGGGAGGCCTGGCTGAGCCTGGGATGGGTCCGGACCTAGCAGTGCCCAGGGCAAGCCTGGGACTGCAGGCCAGGCTGCAGGCTCATTCCAGTTTGGGCCTGGTACGCAGAGCCTTCGGCTAGGACGTGCAGGGGGAAGGCTCAGCACAGTGGCTTTGGCCTGCAATCCACGTTCCTCCCTCGGGCCGCCCTGCCTGGCAGACCCACACTCCCTAGAAGTGTGTTCCTGAGGCAGTTGGACAGTTGGGGAGGTGGAGGCTCTCCCAACATGGGAGGCCTGCCCAGAACATGGCTGTGTGTCCAAAGAGGATTCCCTGCACCTCTGGCGCTGGGCAGAGATTTTCTGCACACAGGAGACCCTTGGCACACACAGTGTTTCCCCATGGAAAGCAGTGTGAGAAAGAGCCCCCGCCAGGGAAGCATGGCACTCGCCCATCGAAGCCCTCCATGCAGCAGGCTGTCATGGACTCGGCTGCAGGCCTTTGTGGCTGGAGAGACTGCAGCTCCTCTGGAGGCTCTGGGTCCATTTGCACTCCCCTTGGAGGAAACGAGGTTGTGGGATGAGGTCCTTGCCAACAATGGCACTCAGCCTGCTCCATTCGATGAGACGCACGTGTGGTGAGAGAGGCTTGTCAGCCCAGAAGCAAGCAGGGCAGCCAGGGAGGGGATTTGCATGCAGCTTGGAAGCCCTAGACTGCTGCCTCCCACCCAGGGAATGCCGGCTCTGCCCATCAGGCCCCATTCCCAAGTGGGCACCCAGCTTCAGCATCTGCCCTTTCCCAGCCATGGAACCATTCCCAGGCCACACCCTGAGCCCTGCCAAGGGTGACCTTGGCTCCCCGGGTGGGCTGAATGGCACAACTGTGTTAGGGGAGAGAAGGCCCAGGAGGCCTTCAGGGAACTGCCACCACATAGCAGTGCTCAGGAAAAGGCACTCTGCTTTCTGTAGGCTGGATGCACACTCGAGTTTTGGCTTGAGGCAGAGAGAGCTCAGCTAGGCGATTCCAGGCTGAAGGCAAAGCAGAGAGTTTTTTGGTGGAGCGATGGCACCATCTGCTGGCCAGCAAGCGTGGCAGGAGAAGCCTCACTGCAAATGAGTTCCTGAGGAAGTTTCCAAGCAGGAGGCACTCTGGCTCCCCAAGCTCCAGAGTCCTGCTTACGACTTCCCTGTGGCAACAGAGTGGGTGCCAAGGCATGTGGGTTGGAGGGTGCTCAGAAGCCACAGGCGAGGCTTTGGGCACCCAGTGTTCTCTGATGGAAAACACTGCAGGCCCGAGCATCCATGAACTCCTCCAAGGCTTTGCAGTGGGATAGCTGTCCATAGCAGATGGCTCCCTGCCAAGTGCTGCAGGCCTTTCTGGAGGGCTAAGCTGGAGCTTCCTTGCAGGCTGCTGGGCCAGGGGCGTGTGTCCCCTGGGCCAGAGTGCTGCAGGAGGAGCTCCTAGCTAGGGGAGAGCAAGCACGTTGTTTCCTTGGCCTACGCTGGCCTGTGAACACAGAGGCCAGCCAGCAGTGATGACAGCACAGGCAGCAAGGGGGTGTGGCAGGCAGCTAAGAGGCGGCAGGAGTCCCACTTGAAAGTGGGCTCATGACTGTTTGGTGCTCAGGCCCCAGTGCTCACGTGCACACACAGCCTCTGGACCTGCAGCTTCCCAGCAGTGCAAGAGACACACAGGCACCACCCTGGGGCCTTCTCGAATGAACTGTGCTCTGTCGAGGTCCTGCTGGCTGGCAGTGGCCAAGGCCAGCACAGGCCCTAGGGAGGCCTGGCTGAGCCTGGGATGGGTCCGGACCTAGCAGTGCCCAGGGCAAGCCTGGGACTGCAGGCCAGGCTGCAGGCTCATTCCAGTTTGGGCCTGGTACGCAGAGCCTTCGGCTAGGACGTGCAGGGGGAAGGCTCAGCACAGTGGCTTTGGCCTGCAATCCACGTTCCTCCCTCGGGCCGCCCTGCCTGGCAGACCCACACTCCCTAGAAGTGTGTTCCTGAGGCAGTTGGACAGTTGGGGAGGTGGAGGCTCTCCCAACATGGGAGGCCTGCCCAGAACATGGCTGTGTGTCCAAAGAGGATTCCCTGCACCTCTGGCGCTGGGCAGAGATTTTCTGCACACAGGAGACCCTTGGCACACACAGTGTTTCCCCATGGAAAGCAGTGTGAGAAAGAGCCCCCGCCAGGGAAGCATGGCACTCGCCCATCGAAGCCCTCCATGCAGCAGGCTGTCATGGACTCGGCTGCAGGCCTTTGTGGCTGGAGAGACTGCAGCTCCTCTGGAGGCTCTGGGTCCATTTGCACTCCCCTTGGAGGAAACGAGGTTGTGGGATGAGGTCCTTGCCAACAATGGCACTCAGCCTGCTCCATTTGATGAGACGCATGTGTGGTGAGAGAGGCCTGTCAGCCCAGAAGCAAGCAGGGCAGCCAGGGAGGGGATTTGCATGCAGCTTGGAAGCCCTAGACTGCTGCCTCCCACCCAGGGAATGCCGGCTCTGCCCATCAGGCCCCATTCCCAAGTGGGCACCCAGCTTCAGCATCTGCCCTTTCCCAGCCATGGAACCATTCCCAGGCCACACCCTGAGCCCTGCCAAGGGTGACCTTGGCTCCCCGGGTGGGCTGAATGGCACGACTGTGTTAGGGGAGAGAAGGCCCAGGAGGCCTTCAGGGAACTGCCACCACATAGCAGTGCTCTGGAAAAGGCACTCTGCTTTCTGTAGGCTGGATGCACACTCGAGTTTTGGCTTGAGGCAGAGAGAGCTCAGCTAGGCGATTCCAGGCTGAAGGCAAAGCAGAGAGTTTTTTGGTGGAGCGATGGCACCATCTGCTGGCCAGCAAGCGTGGCAGGAGAAGCCTCACTGCAAATGAGTTCCTGAGGAAGTTTCCAAGCAGGAGGCACTCTGGCTCCCCAAGCTCCAGAGTCCTGCTTACGACTTCCCTGTGGCAACAGAGTGGGTGCCAAGGCCTGTCGGTTGGAGGGTGCTCAGAAGCCACAGGCGAGGCTTTGGGCACCCAGTGTTCTCTGATGGAAAACACTGCAGGCCCGAGCATCCATGAACTCCTCCAAGGCTTTGCAGTGGGATAGCTGTCCATAGCAGATGGCTCCCTGCCAAGTGCTGCAGGCCTTTCTGGAGGGCTAAGCTGGAGCTTCCTTGCAGGCTGCTGGGCCAGGGGCGTGTGTCCCCTGGGCCAGAGTGCTGCAGGAGGAGCTCCTAGCTAGGGGAGAGCAAGCACGTTGTTTCCTTGGCCTACGCTGGCCTGTGAACACAGAGGCCAGCCAGCAGTGATGACAGCACAGGCAGCAAGGGGGTGTGGCAGGCAGCTAAGAGGCGGCAGGAGTCCCACTTGAAAGTGGGCTCATGACTGTTTGGTGCTCAGGCCCCAGTGCTCACGTGCACACACAGCCTCTGGACCTGCAGCTTCCCAGCAGTGCAAGAGACACACAGGCACCACCCTGGGGCCTTCTCGAATGAACTGTGCTCTGTCGAGGTCCTGCTGGCTGGCAGTGGCCAAGGCCAGCACAGGCCCTAGGGAGGCCTGGCTGAGCCTGGGATGGGTCCGGACCTAGCAGTGCCCAGGGCAAGCCTGGGACTGCAGGCCAGGCTGCAGGCTCATTCCAGTTTGGGCCTGGTACGCAGAGCCTTCGGCTAGGACGTGCAGGGGGAAGGCTCAGCACAGTGGCTTTGGCCTGCAATCCACGTTCCTCCCTCGGGCCGCCCTGCCTGGCAGACCCACACTCCCTAGAAGTGTGTTCCTGAGGCAGTTGGACAGTTGGGGAGGTGGAGGCTCTCCCAACATGGGAGGCCTGCCCAGAACATGGCTGTGTGTCCAAAGAGGATTCCCTGCACCTCTGGCGCTGGGCAGAGATTTTCTGCACACAGGAGACCCTTGGCACACACAGTGTTTCCCCATGGAAAGCAGTGTGAGAAAGAGCCCCTGCCAGGGAAGCATGGCACTCGCCCATCGAAGCCCTCCATGCAGCAGGCTGTCATGGACTCGGCTGCAGGCCTTTGTGGCTGGAGAGACTGCAGCTCCTCTGGAGGCTCTGGGTCCATTTGCACTCCCCTTGGAGGAAACGAGGTTGTGGGATGAGGTCCTTGCCAACAATGGCACTCAGCCTGCTCCATTTGATGAGACGCATGTGTGGTGAGAGAGGCTTGTCAGCCCAGAAGCAAGCAGGGCAGCCATGGAGGGGATTTGCATGCAGCTTGGAAGCCCTAGACTCCTGCCTCCCACCCAGGGAATGCCGGCTCTGCCCATCAGGCCCCATTCCCAAGTGGGCACCCAGCTTCAGCATCTGCCCTTTCCCAGCCATGGAACCATTCCCAGGCCACACCCTGAGCCCTGCCAAGGGTGACCTTGGCTCCCCGGGTGGGCTGAATGGCACGACTGTGTTAGGGGAGAGAAGGCCCAGGAGGCCTTCAGGGAACTGCCACCACATAGCAGTGCTCAGGAAAAGGCACTCTGCTTTCTGTAGGCTGGATGCACACTCGAGTTTTGGCTTGAGGCAGAGAGAGCTCAGCTAGGCGATTCCAGGCTGAAGGCAAAGCAGAGAGTTTTTTGGTGGAGCGATGGCACCATCTGTTGGCCAGCAAGCGTGGCAGGAGAAGCCTCACTGCAAATGAGTTCCTGAGGAAGTTTCCAAGCAGGAGGCACTCTGGCTCCCCAAGCTCCAGAGTCCTGCTTACGACTTCCCTGTGGCAACGGAGTGGGTGCCAAGGGCATGTGGGTTGGAGGGTGCTCAGAAGCCACAGGCGAGGCTTTGGGCACCCAGTGTTCTCTGATGGAAAACACTGCAGGCCCGAGCATCCATGAACTCCTCCAAGGCTTTGCAGTGGGATAGCTGTCCATAGCAGATGGCTCCCTGCCAAGTGCTGCAGGCCTTTCTGGAGGGCTAAGCTGGAGCTTCCTTGCAGGCTGCTGGGCCAGGGGCGTGTGTCCCCTGGGCCAGAGTGCTGCAGGAGGAGCTCCTAGCTAGGGGAGAGCAAGCACGTTGTTTCCTTGGCCTACGCTGGCCTGTGAACACAGAGGCCAGCCAGCAGTGATGACAGCACAGGCAGCAAGGGGGTGTGGCAGGCAGCTAAGAGGCGGCAGGAGTCCCACTTGAAAGTGGGCTCATGACTGTTTGGTGCTCAGGCCCCAGTGCTCACGTGCACACACAGCCTCTGGACCTGCAGCTTCCCAGCAGTGCAAGAGACACACAGGCACCACCCTGGGGCCTTCTCGAATGAACTGTGCTCCGTCGAGGTCCTGCTGGCTGGCAGTGGCCAAGGCCAGCACAGGCCCTCGGGAGGCCTGGCTGAGCCTGGGATGGGTCCGGACCTAGCAGTGCCCAGGGCAAGCCTGGGACTGCAGGCCAGGCTGCAGGCTCATTCCAGTTTGGGCCTGGTACGCAGAGCCTTCGGCTAGGACGTGCAGGGGGAAGGCTCAGCACAGTGGCTTTGGCCTGCAATCCACGTTCCTCCCTCGGGCCGCCCTGCCTGGCAGACCCACACTCCCTAGAAGTGTGTTCCTGAGGCAGTTGGACAGTTGGGGAGGTGGAGGCTCTCCCAACATGGGAGGCCTGCCCAGAACATGGCTGTGTGTCCAAAGAGGATTCCCTGCACCTCTGGCGCTGGGCAGAGATTTTCTGCACACAGGGGACCCTTGGCACACACAGTGTTTCCCCATGGAAAGCAGTGTGAGAAAGAGCCCCCGCCAGGGAAGCATGGCACTCGCCCATCGAAGCCCTCCATGCAGCAGGCTGTCATGGACTCGGCTGCAGGCCTTTGTGGCTGGAGAGACTGCAGCTCCTCTGGAGGCTCTGGGTCCATTTGCACTCCCCTTGGAGGAAACGAGGTTGTGGGATGAGGTCCTTGCCAACAATGGCACTCAGCCTGCTCCATTCGATGAGACGCACGTGTGGTGAGAGAGGCTTGTCAGCCCAGAAGCAAGCAGGGCAGCCAGGGAGGGGATTTGCATGCAGCTTGGAAGCCCTAGACTGCTGCCTCCCACCCAGGGAATGCCGGCTCTGCCCATCAGGCCCCATTCCCAAGTGGGCACCCAGCTTCAGCATCTGCCCTTTCCCAGCCATGGAACCATTCCCAGGCCACACCCTGAGCCCTGCCAAGGGTGACCTTGGCTCCCCGGGTGGGCTGAATGGCACGACTGTGTTAGGGGAGAGAAGGCCCAGGAGGCCTTCAGGGAACTGCCACCACATAGCAGTGCTCAGGAAAAGGCACTCTGCTTTCTGTAGGCTGGATGCACACTCGAGTTTTGGCTTGAGGCAGAGAGAGCTCAGCTAGGCGATTCCAGGCTGAAGGCAAAGCAGAGAGTTTTTTGGTGGAGCGATGGCACCATCTGCTGGCCAGAAAACGTGGCAGGAGAAGCCTCACTGCAAATGAGTTCCTGAGGAAGTTTCCAAGCAGGAGGCACTCTGGCTCCCCAAGCTCCAGAGTCCTGCTTACGACTTCCCTGTGGCAAGAGAGTGGGTGCCAAGGGCATGTGGGTTGGAGGGTGCTCAGAAGCCACAGGCGAGGCTTTGGGCACCCGGTGTTCTCTGATGGAAAACACTGCAGGCCCGAGCATCCATGAACTCCTCCAAGGCTTTGCAGTGGGATAGCTGTCCATAGCAGATGGCTCCCTGCCAAGTGCTGCAGGCCTTTCTGGAGGGCTAAGCTGGAGCTTCCTTGCAGGCTGCTGGGCCAGGGGCGTGTGTCCCCTGGGCCAGAGTGCTGCAGGAGGAGCTCCTAGCTAGGGGAGAGCAAGCACGTTGTTTCCTTGGCCTACGCTGGCCTGTGAACACAGAGGCCAGCCAGCAGTGATGACAGCACAGGCAGCAAGGGGGTGTGGCAGGCAGCTAAGAGGCGGCAGGAGTCCCACTTGAAAGTGGGCTCATGACTGTTTGGTGCTCAGGCCCCAGTGCTCACGTGCACACACAGCCTCTGGACCTGCAGCTTCCCAGCAGTGCAAGAGACACACAGGCACCACCCTGGGGCCTTCTCGAATGAACTGTGCTCCGTCGAGGTCCTGCTGTCTGGCAGTGGCCAAGGCCAGCACAGGCCCTAGGGAGGCCTGGCTGAGCCTGGGATGGGTCCGGACCTAGCAGTGCCCAGGGCAAGCCTGGGACTGCAGGCCAGGCTGCAGGCTCATTCCAGTTTGGGCCTGGTACGCAGAGCCTTCGGCTAGGACGTGCAGGGGGAAGGCTCAGCACAGTGGCTTTGGCCTGCAATCCACGTTCCTCCCTCGGGCCGCCCTGCCTGGCAGACCCACACTCCCTAGAAGTGTGTTCCTGAGGCAGTTGGACAGTTGGGGAGGTGGAGGCTCTCCCAACATGGGAGGCCTGCCCAGAACATGGCTGTGTGTCCAAAGAGGATTCCCTGCACCTCTGGCGCTGGGCAGAGATTTTCTGCACACAGGAGACCCTTGGCACACACAGTGTTTCCCCATGGAAAGCAGTGTGAGAAAGAGCCCCCGCCAGGGAAGCATGGCACTCGCCCATCGAAGCCCTCCATGCAGCAGGCTGTCATGGACTCGGCTGCAGGCCTTTGTGGCTGGAGAGACTGCAGCTCCTCTGGAGGCTCTGGGTCCATTTGCACTCCCCTTGGAGGAAACGAGGTTGTGGGATGAGGTCCTTGCCAACAATGGCACTCAGCCTGCTCCATTTGATGAGACGCACGTGTGGTGAGAGAGGCTTGTCAGCCCAGAAGCAAGCAGGGCAGCCAGGGAGGGGATTTGCATGCAGCTTGGAAGCCCTAGACTGCTGCCTCCCACCCAGGGAATGCCGGCTCTGCCCATCAGGCCCCATTCCCAAGTGGGCACCCAGCTTCAGCATCTGCCCTTTCCCAGCCATGGAACCATTCCCAGGCCACACCCTGAGCCCTGCCAAGGGTGACCTTGGCTCCCCGGGTGGGCTGAATGGCACAACTGTGTTAGGGGAGAGAAGGCCCAGGAGGCCTTCAGGGAACTGCCACCACATAGCAGTGCTCAGGAAAAGGCACTCTGCTTTCTGTAGGCTGGATGCACACTCGAGTTTTGGCTTGAGGCAGAGAGAGCTCAGCTAGGCGATTCCAGGCTGAAGGCAAAGCAGAGAGTTTTTTGGTGGAGCGATGGCACCATCTGCTGGCCAGCAAGCGTGGCAGGAGAAGCCTCACTGCAAATGAGTTCCTGAGGAAGTTTCCAAGCAGGAGGCACTCTGGCTCCCCAAGCTCCAGAGTCCTGCTTACGACTTCCCTGTGGCAACAGAGTGGGTGCCAAGGCATGTGGGTTGGAGGGTGCTCAGAAGCCACAGGCGAGGCTTTGGGCACCCAGTGTTCTCTGATGGAAAACACTGCAGGCCCGAGCATCCATGAACTCCTCCAAGGCTTTGCAGTGGGATAGCTGTCCATAGCAGATGGCTCCCTGCCAAGTGCTGCAGGCCTTTCTGGAGGGCTAAGCTGGAGCTTCCTTGCAGGCTGCTGGGCCAGGGGCGTGTGTCCCCTGGGCCAGAGTGCTGCAGGAGGAGCTCCTAGCTAGGGGAGAGCAAGCACGTTGTTTCCTTGGCCTACGCTGGCCTGTGAACACAGAGGCCAGCCAGCAGTGATGACAGCACAGGCAGCAAGGGGGTGTGGCAGGCAGCTAAGAGGCGGCAGGAGTCCCACTTGAAAGTGGGCTCATGACTGTTTGGTGCTCAGGCCCCAGTGCTCACGTGCACACACAGCCTCTGGACCTGCAGCTTCCCAGCAGTGCAAGAGACACACAGGCACCACCCTGGGGCCTTCTCGAATGAACTGTGCTCCGTCGAGGTCCTGCTGGCTGGCAGTGGCCAAGGCCAGCACAGGCCCTAGGGAGGCCTGGCTGAGCCTGGGATGGGTCCGGACCTAGCAGTGCCCAGGGCAAGCCTGGGACTGCAGGCCAGGCTGCAGGCTCATTCCAGTTTGGGCCTGGTACGCAGAGCCTTCGGCTAGGACGTGCAGGGGGAAGGCTCAGCACAGTGGCTTTGGCCTGCAATCCACGTTCCTCCCTCGGGCCGCCCTGCCTGGCAGACCCACACTCCCTAGAAGTGTGTTCCTGAGGCAGTTGGACAGTTGGGGAGGTGGAGGCTCTCCCAACATGGGAGGCCTGCCCAGAACATGGCTGTGTGTCCAAAGAGGATTCCCTGCACCTCTGGCGCTGGGCAGAGATTTTCTGCACACAGGAGACCCTTGGCACACACAGTGTTTCCCCATGGAAAGCAGTGTGAGAAAGAGCCCCCGCCAGGGAAGCATGGCACTCGCCCATCGAAGCCCTCCATGCAGCAGGCTGTCATGGACTCGGCTGCAGGCCTTTGTGGCTGGAGAGACTGCAGCTCCTCTGGAGGCTCTGGGTCCATTTGCACTCCCCTTGGAGGAAACGAGGTTGTGGGATGAGGTCCTTGCCAACAATGGCACTCAGCCTGCTCCATTCGATGAGACGCACGTGTGGTGAGAGAGGCTTGTCAGCCCAGAAGCAAGCAGGGCAGCCAGGGAGGGGATTTGCATGCAGCTTGGAAGCCCTAGACTGCTGCCTCCCACCCAGGGAATGCCGGCTCTGCCCATCAGGCCCCATTCCCAAGTGGGCACCCAGCTTCAGCATCTGCCCTTTCCCAGCCATGGAACCATTCCCAGGCCACACCCTGAGCCCTGCCAAGGGTGACCTTGGCTCCCCGGGTGGGCTGAATGGCACAACTGTGTTAGGGGAGAGAAGGCCCAGGAGGCCTTCAGGGAACTGCCACCACATAGCAGTGCTCAGGAAAAGGCACTCTGCTTTCTGTAGGCTGGATGCACACTCGAGTTTTGGCTTGAGGCAGAGAGAGCTCAGCTAGGCGATTCCAGGCTGAAGGCAAAGCAGAGAGTTTTTTGGTGGAGCGATGGCACCATCTGCTGGCCAGCAAGCGTGGCAGGAGAAGCCTCACTGCAAATGAGTTCCTGAGGAAGTTTCCAAGCAGGAGGCACTCTGGCTCCCCAAGCTCCAGAGTCCTGCTTACGACTTCCCTGTGGCAACAGAGTGGGTGCCAAGGCATGTGGGTTGGAGGGTGCTCAGAAGCCACAGGCGAGGCTTTGGGCACCCAGTGTTCTCTGATGGAAAACACTGCAGGCCCGAGCATCCATGAACTCCTCCAAGGCTTTGCAGTGGGATAGCTGTCCATAGCAGATGGCTCCCTGCCAAGTGCTGCAGGCCTTTCTGGAGGGCTAAGCTGGAGCTTCCTTGCAGGCTGCTGGGCCAGGGGCGTGTGTCCCCTGGGCCAGAGTGCTGCAGGAGGAGCTCCTAGCTAGGGGAGAGCAAGCACGTTGTTTCCTTGGCCTACGCTGGCCTGTGAACACAGAGGCCAGCCAGCAGTGATGACAGCACAGGCAGCAAGGGGGTGTGGCAGGCAGCTAAGAGGCGGCAGGAGTCCCACTTGAAAGTGGGCTCATGACTGTTTGGTGCTCAGGCCCCAGTGCTCACGTGCACACACAGCCTCTGGACCTGCAGCTTCCCAGCAGTGCAAGAGACACACAGGCACCACCCTGGGGCCTTCTCGAATGAACTGTGCTCTGTCGAGGTCCTGCTGGCTGGCAGTGGCCAAGGCCAGCACAGGCCCTAGGGAGGCCTGGCTGAGCCTGGGATGGGTCCGGACCTAGCAGTGCCCAGGGCAAGCCTGGGACTGCAGGCCAGGCTGCAGGCTCATTCCAGTTTGGGCCTGGTACGCAGAGCCTTCGGCTAGGACGTGCAGGGGGAAGGCTCAGCACAGTGGCTTTGGCCTGCAATCCACGTTCCTCCCTCGGGCCGCCCTGCCTGGCAGACCCACACTCCCTAGAAGTGTGTTCCTGAGGCAGTTGGACAGTTGGGGAGGTGGAGGCTCTCCCAACATGGGAGGCCTGCCCAGAACATGGCTGTGTGTCCAAAGAGGATTCCCTGCACCTCTGGCGCTGGGCAGAGATTTTCTGCACACAGGAGACCCTTGGCACACACAGTGTTTCCCCATGGAAAGCAGTGTGAGAAAGAGCCCCCGCCAGGGAAGCATGGCACTCGCCCATCGAAGCCCTCCATGCAGCAGGCTGTCATGGACTCGGCTGCAGGCCTTTGTGGCTGGAGAGACTGCAGCTCCTCTGGAGGCTCTGGGTCCATTTGCACTCCCCTTGGAGGAAACGAGGTTGTGGGATGAGGTCCTTGCCAACAATGGCACTCAGCCTGCTCCATTTGATGAGACGCATGTGTGGTGAGAGAGGCCTGTCAGCCCAGAAGCAAGCAGGGCAGCCAGGGAGGGGATTTGCATGCAGCTTGGAAGCCCTAGACTGCTGCCTCCCACCCAGGGAATGCCGGCTCTGCCCATCAGGCCCCATTCCCAAGTGGGCACCCAGCTTCAGCATCTGCCCTTTCCCAGCCATGGAACCATTCCCAGGCCACACCCTGAGCCCTGCCAAGGGTGACCTTGGCTCCCCGGGTGGGCTGAATGGCACGACTGTGTTAGGGGAGAGAAGGCCCAGGAGGCCTTCAGGGAACTGCCACCACATAGCAGTGCTCTGGAAAAGGCACTCTGCTTTCTGTAGGCTGGATGCACACTCGAGTTTTGGCTTGAGGCAGAGAGAGCTCAGCTAGGCGATTCCAGGCTGAAGGCAAAGCAGAGAGTTTTTTGGTGGAGCGATGGCACCATCTGCTGGCCAGCAAGCGTGGCAGGAGAAGCCTCACTGCAAATGAGTTCCTGAGGAAGTTTCCAAGCAGGAGGCACTCTGGCTCCCCAAGCTCCAGAGTCCTGCTTACGACTTCCCTGTGGCAACAGAGTGGGTGCCAAGGCCTGTCGGTTGGAGGGTGCTCAGAAGCCACAGGCGAGGCTTTGGGCACCCAGTGTTCTCTGATGGAAAACACTGCAGGCCCGAGCATCCATGAACTCCTCCAAGGCTTTGCAGTGGGATAGCTGTCCATAGCAGATGGCTCCCTGCCAAGTGCTGCAGGCCTTTCTGGAGGGCTAAGCTGGAGCTTCCTTGCAGGCTGCTGGGCCAGGGGCGTGTGTCCCCTGGGCCAGAGTGCTGCAGGAGGAGCTCCTAGCTAGGGGAGAGCAAGCACGTTGTTTCCTTGGCCTACGCTGGCCTGTGAACACAGAGGCCAGCCAGCAGTGATGACAGCACAGGCAGCAAGGGGGTGTGGCAGGCAGCTAAGAGGCGGCAGGAGTCCCACTTGAAAGTGGGCTCATGACTGTTTGGTGCTCAGGCCCCAGTGCTCACGTGCACACACAGCCTCTGGACCTGCAGCTTCCCAGCAGTGCAAGAGACACACAGGCACCACCCTGGGGCCTTCTCGAATGAACTGTGCTCTGTCGAGGTCCTGCTGGCTGGCAGTGGCCAAGGCCAGCACAGGCCCTAGGGAGGCCTGGCTGAGCCTGGGATGGGTCCGGACCTAGCAGTGCCCAGGGCAAGCCTGGGACTGCAGGCCAGGCTGCAGGCTCATTCCAGTTTGGGCCTGGTACGCAGAGCCTTCGGCTAGGACGTGCAGGGGGAAGGCTCAGCACAGTGGCTTTGGCCTGCAATCCACGTTCCTCCCTCGGGCCGCCCTGCCTGGCAGACCCACACTCCCTAGAAGTGTGTTCCTGAGGCAGTTGGACAGTTGGGGAGGTGGAGGCTCTCCCAACATGGGAGGCCTGCCCAGAACATGGCTGTGTGTCCAAAGAGGATTCCCTGCACCTCTGGCGCTGGGCAGAGATTTTCTGCACACAGGAGACCCTTGGCACACACAGTGTTTCCCCATGGAAAGCAGTGTGAGAAAGAGCCCCCGCCAGGGAAGCATGGCACTCGCCCATCGAAGCCCTCCATGCAGCAGGCTGTCATGGACTCGGCTGCAGGCCTTTGTGGCTGGAGAGACTGCAGCTCCTCTGGAGGCTCTGGGTCCATTTGCACTCCCCTTGGAGGAAACGAGGTTGTGGGATGAGGTCCTTGCCAACAATGGCACTCAGCCTGCTCCATTTGATGAGACGCATGTGTGGTGAGAGAGGCTTGTCAGCCCAGAAGCAAGCAGGGCAGCCATGGAGGGGATTTGCATGCAGCTTGGAAGCCCTAGACTGCTGCCTCCCACCCAGGGAATGCCGGCTCTGCCCATCAGGCCCCATTCCCAAGTGGGCACCCAGCTTCAGCATCTGCCCTTTCCCAGCCATGGAACCATTCCCAGGCCACACCCTGAGCCCTGCCAAGGGTGACCTTGGCTCCCCGGGTGGGCTGAATGGCACGACTGTGTTAGGGGAGAGAAGGCCCAGGAGGCCTTCAGGGAACTGCCACCACATAGCAGTGCTCTGGAAAAGGCACTCTGCTTTTTGTAGGCTGGATGCACACTCGAGTTTTGGCTTGAGGCAGAGAGAGCTCAGCTAGGCGATTCCAGGCTGAAGGCAAAGCAGAGAGTTTTTTGGTGGAGCGATGGCACCATCTGCTGGCCAGCAAGCGTGGCAGGAGAAGCCTCACTGCAAATGAGTTCCTGAGGAAGTTTCCAAGCAGGAGGCACTCTGGCTCCCCAAGCTCCAGAGTCCTGCTTACGACTTCCCTGTGGCAACAGAGTGGGTGCCAAGGCCTGTCGGTTGGAGGGTGCTCAGAAGCCACAGGCGAGGCTTTGGGCACCCAGTGTTCTCTGATGGAAAACACTGCAGGCCCGAGCATCCATGAACTCCTCCAAGGCTTTGCAGTGGGATAGCTGTCCATAGCAGATGGCTCCCTGCCAAGTGCTGCAGGCCTTTCTGGAGGGCTAAGCTGGAGCTTCCTTGCAGGCTGCTGGGCCAGGGGCGTGTGTCCCCTGGGCCAGAGTGCTGCAGGAGGAGCTCCTAGCTAGGGGAGAGCAAGCACGTTGTTTCCTTGGCCTACGCTGGCCTGTGAACACAGAGGCCAGCCAGCAGTGATGACAGCACAGGCAGCAAGGGGGTGTGGCAGGCAGCTAAGAGGCAGCAGGAGTCCCACTTGAAAGTGGGCTCATGACTGTTTGGTGCTCAGGCCCCAGTGCTCACGTGCACACACAGCCTCTGGACCTGCAGCTTCCCAGCAGTGCAAGAGACACACAGGCACCACCCTGGGGCCTTCTCGAATGAACTGTGCTCTGTCGAGGTCCTGCTGGCTGGCAGTGGCCAAGGCCAGCACAGGCCCTCGGGAGGCCTGGCTGAGCCTGGGATGGGTCCGGACCTAGCAGTGCCCAGGGCAAGCCTGGGACTGCAGGCCAGGCTGCAGGCTCATTCCAGTTTGGGCCTGGTACGCAGAGCCTTCGGCTAGGACGTGCAGGGGGAAGGCTCAGCACAGTGGCTTTGGCCTGCAATCCACGTTCCTCCCTCGGGCCGCCCTGCCTGGCAGACCCACACTCCCTAGAAGTGTGTTCCTGAGGCAGTTGGACAGTTGGGGAGGTGGAGGCTCTCCCAACATGGGAGGCCTGCCCAGAACATGGCTGTGTGTCCAAAGAGGATTCCCTGCACCTCTGGCGCTGGGCAGAGATTTTCTGCACACAGGAGACCCTTGGCACACACAGTGTTTCCCCATGGAAAGCAGTGTGAGAAAGAGCCCCCGCCAGGGAAGCATGGCACTCGCCCATCGAAGCCCTCCATGCAGCATGCTGTCATGGACTCGGCTGCAGGCCTTTGTGGCTAGAGAGACTGCAGCTCCTCTGGAGGCTCTGGGTCCATTTGCACTCCCCTTGGAGGAAACGAGGTTGTGGGATGAGGTCCTTGCCAACAATGGCACTCAGCCTGCTCCATTCGATGAGACGCACGTGTGGTGAGAGAGGCTTGTCAGCCCAGAAGCAAGCAGGGCAGCCAGGGAGGGGATTTGCATGCAGCTTGGAAGCCCTAGACTGCTGCCTCCCACCCAGGGAATGCCGGCTCTGCCCATCAGGCCCCATTCCCAAGTGGGCACCCAGCTTCAGCATCTGCCATTTCCCAGCCATGGAACCATTCCCAGGCCACACTCTGAGCCCTGCCAAGGGTGACCTTGGCTCCCCGGGTGGGCTGAATGGCACGACTGTGTTAGGGGAGAGAAGGCCCAGGAGGCCTTCAGGGAACTGCCACCACATAGCAGTGCTCAGGAAAAGGCACTCTGCTTTCTGTAGGCTGGATGCACACTCGAGTTTTGGCTTGAGGCAGAGAGAGCTCAGCTAGGCGATTCCAGGCTGAAGGCAAAGCAGAGA
The DNA here is from genome assembly GCF_030028045.1 of Hippopotamus amphibius kiboko. Lineage (NCBI taxonomy): Eukaryota > Metazoa > Chordata > Mammalia > Artiodactyla > Hippopotamidae > Hippopotamus > Hippopotamus amphibius. Next base: position 123,867,377 of record NC_080186.1, on the reverse strand, counting down.
GTTTTTTGGTGGAGCGATGGCACCATCTGCTGGCCAGCAAGCGTGGCAGGAGAAGCCTCACTGCAAATGAGTTCCTGAGGAAGTTTCCAAGCAGGAGGCACTCTGGCTCCCCAAGCTCCAGAGTCCTGCTTACGACTTCCCTGTGGCAACAGAGTGGGTGCCAAGGGCATGTGGGTTGGAGGGTGCTCAGAAGCCACAGGCGAGGCTTTGGGCACCCAGTGTTCTCTGATGGAAAACACTGCAGGCCCGAGCATCCATGAACTCCTCCAAGGCTTTGCAGTGGGATAGCTGTCCATAGCAGATGGCTCCCTGCCAAGTGCTGCAGGCCTTTCTGGAGGGCTAAGCTGGAGCTTCCTTGCAGGCTGCTGGGCCAGGGGCGTGTGTCCCCTGGGCCAGAGTGCTGCAGGAGGAGCTCCTAGCTAGGGGAGAGCAAGCACGTTGTTTCCTTGGCCTACGCTGGCCTGTGAACACAGAGGCCAGCCAGCAGTGATGACAGCACAGGCAGCAAGGGGGTGTGGCAGGCAGCTAAGAGGCGGCAGGAGTCCCACTTGAAAGTGGGCTCATGACTGTTTGGTGCTCAGGCCCCAGTGCTCACGTGCACACACAGCCTCTGGACCTGCAGCTTCCCAGCAGTGCAAGAGACACACAGGCACCACCCTGGGGCCTTCTCGAATGAACTGTGCTCCGTCGAGGTCCTGCTGGCTGGCAGTGGCCAAGGCCAGCACAGGCCCTAGGGAGGCCTGGCTGAGCCTGGGATGGGTCCGGACCTAGCAGTGCCCAGGGCAAGCCTGGGACTGCAGGCCAGGCTGCAGGCTCATTCCAGTTTGGGCCTGGTACGCAGAGCCTTCGGCTAGGACGTGCAGGGGGAAGGCTCAGCACAGTGGCTTTGGCCTGCAATCCACGTTCCTCCCTCGGGCCGCCCTGCCTGGCAGACCCACACTCCCTAGAAGTGTGTTCCTGAGGCAGTTGGACAGTTGGGGAGGTGGAGGCTCTCCCAACATGGGAGGCCTGCCCAGAACATGGCTGTGTGTCCAAAGAGGATTCCCTGCACCTCTGGCGCTGGGCAGAGATTTTCTGCACACAGGGGACCCTTGGCACACACAGTGTTTCCCCATGGAAAGCAGTGTGAGAAAGAGCCCCCGCCAGGGAAGCATGGCACTCGCCCATCGAAGCCCTCCATGCAGCAGGCTGTCATGGACTCGGCTGCAGGCCTTTGTGGCTGGAGAGACTGCAGCTCCTCTGGAGGCTCTGGGTCCATTTGCACTCCCCTTGGAGGAAACGAGGTTGTGGGATGAGGTCCTTGCCAACAATGGCACTCAGCCTGCTCCATTCGATGAGACGCACGTGTGGTGAGAGAGGCTTGTCAGCCCAGAAGCAAGCAGGGCAGCCAGGGAGGGGATTTGCATGCAGCTTGGAAGCCCTAGACTGCTGCCTCCCACCCAGGGAATGCCGGCTCTGCCCATCAGGCCCCATTCCCAAGTGGGCACCCAGCTTCAGCATCTGCCCTTTCCCAGCCATGGAACCATTCCCAGGCCACACCCTGAGCCCTGCCAAGGGTGACCTTGGCTCCCCGGGTGGGCTGAATGGCACAACTGTGTTAGGGGAGAGAAGGCCCAGGAGGCCTTCAGGGAACTGCCACCACATAGCAGTGCTCAGGAAAAGGCACTCTGCTTTCTGTAGGCTGGATGCACACTCGAGTTTTGGCTTGAGGCAGAGAGAGCTCAGCTAGGCGATTCCAGGCTGAAGGCAAAGCAGAGAGTTTTTTGGTGGAGCGATGGCACCATCTGCTGGCCAGCAAGCGTGGCAGGAGAAGCCTCACTGCAAATGAGTTCCTGAGGAAGTTTCCAAGCAGGAGGCACTCTGGCTCCCCAAGCTCCAGAGTCCTGCTTACGACTTCCCTGTGGCAACAGAGTGGGTGCCAAGGCATGTGGGTTGGAGGGTGCTCAGAAGCCACAGGCGAGGCTTTGGGCACCCAGTGTTCTCTGATGGAAAACACTGCAGGCCCGAGCATCCATGAACTCCTCCAAGGCTTTGCAGTGGGATAGCTGTCCATAGCAGATGGCTCCCTGCCAAGTGCTGCAGGCCTTTCTGGAGGGCTAAGCTGGAGCTTCCTTGCAGGCTGCTGGGCCAGGGGCGTGTGTCCCCTGGGCCAGAGTGCTGCAGGAGGAGCTCCTAGCTAGGGGAGAGCAAGCACGTTGTTTCCTTGGCCTACGCTGGCCTGTGAACACAGAGGCCAGCCAGCAGTGATGACAGCACAGGCAGCAAGGGGGTGTGGCAGGCAGCTAAGAGGCGGCAGGAGTCCCACTTGAAAGTGGGCTCATGACTGTTTGGTGCTCAGGCCCCAGTGCTCACGTGCACACACAGCCTCTGGACCTGCAGCTTCCCAGCAGTGCAAGAGACACACAGGCACCACCCTGGGGCCTTCTCGAATGAACTGTGCTCTGTCGAGGTCCTGCTGGCTGGCAGTGGCCAAGGCCAGCACAGGCCCTCGGGAGGCCTGGCTGAGCCTGGGATGGGTCCGGACCTAGCAGTGCCCAGGGCAAGCCTGGGACTGCAGGCCAGGCTGCAGGCTCATTCCAGTTTGGGCCTGGTACGCAGAGCCTTCGGCTAGGACGTGCAGGGGGAAGGCTCAGCACAGTGGCTTTGGCCTGCAATCCACGTTCCTCCCTCGGGCCGCCCTGCCTGGCAGACCCACACTCCCTAGAAGTGTGTTCCTGAGGCAGTTGGACAGTTGGGGAGGTGGAGGCTCTCCCAACATGGGAGGCCTGCCCAGAACATGGCTGTGTGTCCAAAGAGGATTCCCTGCACCTCTGGCGCTGGGCAGAGATTTTCTGCACACAGGAGACCCTTGGCACACACAGTGTTTCCCCATGGAAAGCAGTGTGAGAAAGAGCCCCCGCCAGGGAAGCATGGCACTCGCCCATCGAAGCCCTCCATGCAGCAGGCTGTCATGGACTCGGCTGCAGGCCTTTGTGGCTAGAGAGACTGCAGCTCCTCTGGAGGCTCTGGGTCCATTTGCACTCCCCTTGGAGGAAACGAGGTTGTGGGATGAGGTCCTTGCCAACAATGGCACTCAGCCTGCTCCATTCGATGAGACGCACGTGTGGTGAGAGAGGCTTGTCAGCCCAGAAGCAAGCAGGGCAGCCAGGGAGGGGATTTGCATGCAGCTTGGAAGCCCTAGACTGCTGCCTCCCACCCAGGGAATGCCGGCTCTGCCCATCAGGCCCCATTCCCAAGTGGGCACCCAGCTTCAGCATCTGCCAATTCCCAGCCATGGAACCATTCCCAGGCCACACTCTGAGCCCTGCCAAGGGTGACCTTGGCTCCCCTGGTGGGCTGAATGGCACGACTGTGTTAGGGGAGAGAAGGCCCAGGAGGCCTTCAGGGAACTGCCACCACATAGCAGTGCTCAGGAAAAGGCACTCTGCTTTCTGTAGGCTGGATGCACACTCGAGTTTTGGCTTGAGGCAGAGAGAGCTCAGCTAGGCGATTCCAGGCTGAAGGCAAAGCAGAGAGTTTTTTGGTGGAGCGATGGCACCATCTGCTGGCCAGCAAGCGTGGCAGGAGAAGCCTCACTGCAAATGAGTTCCTGAGGAAGTTTCCAAGCAGGAGGCACTCTGGCTCCCCAAGCTCCAGAGTCCTGCTTACGACTTCCCTGTGGCAACAGAGTGGGTGCCAAGGGCATGTGGGTTGGAGGGTGCTCAGAAGCCACAGGCGAGGCTTTGGGCACCCAGTGTTCTCTGATGGAAAACACTGCAGGCCCGAGCATCCATGAACTCCTCCAAGGCTTTGCAGTGGGATAGCTGTCCATAGCAGATGGCTCCCTGCCAAGTGCTGCAGGCCTTTCTGGAGGGCTAAGCTGGAGCTTCCTTGCAGGCTGCTGGGCCAGGGGCGTGTGTCCCCTGGGCCAGAGTGCTGCAGGAGGAGCTCCTAGCTAGGGGAGAGCAAGCACGTTGTTTCCTTGGCCTACGCTGGCCTGTGAACACAGAGGCCAGCCAGCAGTGATGACAGCACAGGCAGCAAGGGGGTGTGGCAGGCAGCTAAGAGGCGGCAGGAGTCCCACTTGAAAGTGGGCTCATGACTGTTTGGTGCTCAGGCCCCAGTGCTCACGTGCACACACAGCCTCTGGACCTGCAGCTTCCCAGCAGTGCAAGAGACACACAGGCACCATCCTGGGGCCTTCTCGAATGAACTGTGCTCCGTCGAGGTCCTGCTGGCTGGCAGTGGCCAAGGCCAGCACAGGCCCTAGGGAGGCCTGGCTGAGCCTGGGATGGGTCCGGACCTAGCAGTGCCCAGGGCAAGCCTGGGACTGCAGGCCAGGCTGCAGGCTCATTCCAGTTTGGGCCTGGTACGCAGAGCCTTCGGCTAGGACGTGCAGGGGGAAGGCTCAGCACAGTGGCTTTGGCCTGCAATCCACGTTCCTCCCTCGGGCCGCCCTGCCTGGCAGACCCACACTCCCTAGAAGTGTGTTCCTGAGGCAGTTGGACAGTTGGGGAGGTGGAGGCTCTCCCAACATGGGAGGCCTGCCCAGAACATGGCTGTGTGTCCAAAGAGGATTCCCTGCACCTCTGGCGCTGGGCAGAGATTTTCTGCACACAGGGGACCCTTGGCACACACAGTGTTTCCCCATGGAAAGCAGTGTGAGAAAGAGCCCCCGCCAGGGAAGCATGGCACTCGCCCATCGAAGCCCTCCATGCAGCAGGCTGTCATGGACTCGGCTGCAGGCCTTTGTGGCTGGAGAGACTGCAGCTCCTCTGGAGGCTCTGGGTCCATTTGCACTCCCCTTGGAGGAAACGAGGTTGTGGGATGAGGTCCTTGCCAACAATGGCACTCAGCCTGCTCCATTCGATGAGACGCACGTGTGGTGAGAGAGGCTTGTCAGCCCAGAAGCAAGCAGGGCAGCCAGGGAGGGGATTTGCATGCAGCTTGGAAGCCCTAGACTGCTGCCTCCCACCCAGGGAATGCCGGCTCTGCCCATCAGGCCCCATTCCCAAGTGGGCACCCAGCTTCAGCATCTGCCCTTTCCCAGCCATGGAACCATTCCCAGGCCACACCCTGAGCCCTGCCAAGGGTGACCTTGGCTCCCCGGGTGGGCTGAATGGCACAACTGTGTTAGGGGAGAGAAGGCCCAGGAGGCCTTCAGGGAACTGCCACCACATAGCAGTGCTCAGGAAAAGGCACTCTGCTTTCTGTAGGCTGGATGCACACTCGAGTTTTGGCTTGAGGCAGAGAGAGCTCAGCTAGGCGATTCCAGGCTGAAGGCAAAGCAGAGAGTTTTTTGGTGGAGCGATGGCACCATCTGCTGGCCAGCAAGCGTGGCAGGAGAAGCCTCACTGCAAATGAGTTCCTGAGGAAGTTTCCAAGCAGGAGGCACTCTGGCTCCCCAAGCTCCAGAGTCCTGCTTACGACTTCCCTGTGGCAACAGAGTGGGTGCCAAGGCATGTGGGTTGGAGGGTGCTCAGAAGCCACAGGCGAGGCTTTGGGCACCCAGTGTTCTCTGATGGAAAACACTGCAGGCCCGAGCATCCATGAACTCCTCCAAGGCTTTGCAGTGGGATAGCTGTCCATAGCAGATGGCTCCCTGCCAAGTGCTGCAGGCCTTTCTGGAGGGCTAAGCTGGAGCTTCCTTGCAGGCTGCTGGGCCAGGGGCGTGTGTCCCCTGGGCCAGAGTGCTGCAGGAGGAGCTCCTAGCTAGGGGAGAGCAAGCACGTTGTTTCCTTGGCCTACGCTGGCCTGTGAACACAGAGGCCAGCCAGCAGTGATGACAGCACAGGCAGCAAGGGGGTGTGGCAGGCAGCTAAGAGGCGGCAGGAGTCCCACTTGAAAGTGGGCTCATGACTGTTTGGTGCTCAGGCCCCAGTGCTCACGTGCACACACAGCCTCTGGACCTGCAGCTTCCCAGCAGTGCAAGAGACACACAGGCACCACCCTGGGGCCTTCTCGAATGAACTGTGCTCTGTCGAGGTCCTGCTGGCTGGCAGTGGCCAAGGCCAGCACAGGCCCTCGGGAGGCCTGGCTGAGCCTGGGATGGGTCCGGACCTAGCAGTGCCCAGGGCAAGCCTGGGACTGCAGGCCAGGCTGCAGGCTCATTCCAGTTTGGGCCTGGTACGCAGAGCCTTCGGCTAGGACGTGCAGGGGGAAGGCTCAGCACAGTGGCTTTGGCCTGCAATCCACGTTCCTCCCTCGGGCCGCCCTGCCTGGCAGACCCACACTCCCTAGAAGTGTGTTCCTGAGGCAGTTGGACAGTTGGGGAGGTGGAGGCTCTCCCAACATGGGAGGCCTGCCCAGAACATGGCTGTGTGTCCAAAGAGGATTCCCTGCACCTCTGGCGCTGGGCAGAGATTTTCTGCACACAGGAGACCCTTGGCACACACAGTGTTTCCCCATGGAAAGCAGTGTGAGAAAGAGCCCCCGCCAGGGAAGCATGGCACTCGCCCATCGAAGCCCTCCATGCAGCAGGCTGTCATGGACTCGGCTGCAGGCCTTTGTGGCTAGAGAGACTGCAGCTCCTCTGGAGGCTCTGGGTCCATTTGCACTCCCCTTGGAGGAAACGAGGTTGTGGGATGAGGTCCTTGCCAACAATGGCACTCAGCCTGCTCCATTCGATGAGACGCACGTGTGGTGAGAGAGGCTTGTCAGCCCAGAAGCAAGCAGGGCAGCCAGGGAGGGGATTTGCATGCAGCTTGGAAGCCCTAGACTGCTGCCTCCCACCCAGGGAATGCCGGCTCTGCCCATCAGGCCCCATTCCCAAGTGGGCACCCAGCTTCAGCATCTGCCAATTCCCAGCCATGGAACCATTCCCAGGCCACACTCTGAGCCCTGCCAAGGGTGACCTTGGCTCCCCTGGTGGGCTGAATGGCACGACTGTGTTAGGGGAGAGAAGGCCCAGGAGGCCTTCAGGGAACTGCCACCACATAGCAGTGCTCAGGAAAAGGCACTCTGCTTTCTGTAGGCTGGATGCACACTCGAGTTTTGGCTTGAGGCAGAGAGAGCTCAGCTAGGCGATTCCAGGCTGAAGGCAAAGCAGAGAGTTTTTTGGTGGAGCGATGGCACCATCTGCTGGCCAGCAAGCGTGGCAGGAGAAGCCTCACTGCAAATGAGTTCCTGAGGAAGTTTCCAAGCAGGAGGCACTCTGGCTCCCCAAGCTCCAGAGTCCTGCTTACGACTTCCCTGTGGCAACAGAGTGGGTGCCAAGGGCATGTGGGTTGGAGGGTGCTCAGAAGCCACAGGCGAGGCTTTGGGCACCCAGTGTTCTCTGATGGAAAACACTGCAGGCCCGAGCATCCATGAACTCCTCCAAGGCTTTGCAGTGGGATAGCTGTCCATAGCAGATGGCTCCCTGCCAAGTGCTGCAGGCCTTTCTGGAGGGCTAAGCTGGAGCTTCCTTGCAGGCTGCTGGGCCAGGGGCGTGTGTCCCCTGGGCCAGAGTGCTGCAGGAGGAGCTCCTAGCTAGGGGAGAGCAAGCACGTTGTTTCCTTGGCCTACGCTGGCCTGTGAACACAGAGGCCAGCCAGCAGTGATGACAGCACAGGCAGCAAGGGGGTGTGGCAGGCAGCTAAGAGGCGGCAGGAGTCCCACTTGAAAGTGGGCTCATGACTGTTTGGTGCTCAGGCCCCAGTGCTCACGTGCACACACAGCCTCTGGACCTGCAGCTTCCCAGCAGTGCAAGAGACACACAGGCACCATCCTGGGGCCTTCTCGAATGAACTGTGCTCCGTCGAGGTCCTGCTGGCTGGCAGTGGCCAAGGCCAGCACAGGCCCTAGGGAGGCCTGGCTGAGCCTGGGATGGGTCCGGACCTAGCAGTGCCCAGGGCAAGCCTGGGACTGCAGGCCAGGCTGCAGGCTCATTCCAGTTTGGGCCTGGTACGCAGAGCCTTCGGCTAGGACGTGCAGGGGGAAGGCTCAGCACAGTGGCTTTGGCCTGCAATCCACGTTCCTCCCTCGGGCCGCCCTGCCTGGCAGACCCACACTCCCTAGAAGTGTGTTCCTGAGGCAGTTGGACAGTTGGGGAGGTGGAGGCTCTCCCAACATGGGAGGCCTGCCCAGAACATGGCTGTGTGTCCAAAGAGGATTCCCTGCACCTCTGGCGCTGGGCAGAGATTTTCTGCACACAGGGGACCCTTGGCACACACAGTGTTTCCCCATGGAAAGCAGTGTGAGAAAGAGCCCCCGCCAGGGAAGCATGGCACTCGCCCATCGAAGCCCTCCATGCAGCAGGCTGTCATGGACTCGGCTGCAGGCCTTTGTGGCTGGAGAGACTGCAGCTCCTCTGGAGGCTCTGGGTCCATTTGCACTCCCCTTGGAGGAAACGAGGTTGTGGGATGAGGTCCTTGCCAACAATGGCACTCAGCCTGCTCCATTCGATGAGACGCACGTGTGGTGAGAGAGGCTTGTCAGCCCAGAAGCAAGCAGGGCAGCCAGGGAGGGGATTTGCATGCAGCTTGGAAGCCCTAGACTGCTGCCTCCCACCCAGGGAATGCCGGCTCTGCCCATCAGGCCCCATTCCCAAGTGGGCACCCAGCTTCAGCATCTGCCCTTTCCCAGCCATGGAACCATTCCCAGGCCACACCCTGAGCCCTGCCAAGGGTGACCTTGGCTCCCCGGGTGGGCTGAATGGCACAACTGTGTTAGGGGAGAGAAGGCCCAGGAGGCCTTCAGGGAACTGCCACCACATAGCAGTGCTCAGGAAAAGGCACTCTGCTTTCTGTAGGCTGGATGCACACTCGAGTTTTGGCTTGAGGCAGAGAGAGCTCAGCTAGGCGATTCCAGGCTGAAGGCAAAGCAGAGAGTTTTTTGGTGGAGCGATGGCACCATCTGCTGGCCAGCAAGCGTGGCAGGAGAAGCCTCACTGCAAATGAGTTCCTGAGGAAGTTTCCAAGCAGGAGGCACTCTGGCTCCCCAAGCTCCAGAGTCCTGCTTACGACTTCCCTGTGGCAACAGAGTGGGTGCCAAGGCATGTGGGTTGGAGGGTGCTCAGAAGCCACAGGCGAGGCTTTGGGCACCCAGTGTTCTCTGATGGAAAACACTGCAGGCCCGAGCATCCATGAACTCCTCCAAGGCTTTGCAGTGGGATAGCTGTCCATAGCAGATGGCTCCCTGCCAAGTGCTGCAGGCCTTTCTGGAGGGCTAAGCTGGAGCTTCCTTGCAGGCTGCTGGGCCAGGGGCGTGTGTCCCCTGGGCCAGAGTGCTGCAGGAGGAGCTCCTAGCTAGGGGAGAGCAAGCACGTTGTTTCCTTGGCCTACGCTGGCCTGTGAACACAGAGGCCAGCCAGCAGTGATGACAGCACAGGCAGCAAGGGGGTGTGGCAGGCAGCTAAGAGGCGGCAGGAGTCCCACTTGAAAGTGGGCTCATGACTGTTTGGTGCTCAGGCCCCAGTGCTCACGTGCACACACAGCCTCTGGACCTGCAGCTTCCCAGCAGTGCAAGAGACACACAGGCACCACCCTGGGGCCTTCTCGAATGAACTGTGCTCTGTCGAGGTCCTGCTGGCTGGCAGTGGCCAAGGCCAGCACAGGCCCTAGGGAGGCCTGGCTGAGCCTGGGATGGGTCCGGACCTAGCAGTGCCCAGGGCAAGCCTGGGACTGCAGGCCAGGCTGCAGGCTCATTCCAGTTTGGGCCTGGTACGCAGAGCCTTCGGCTAGGACGTGCAGGGGGAAGGCTCAGCACAGTGGCTTTGGCCTGCAATCCACGTTCCTCCCTCGGGCCGCCCTGCCTGGCAGACCCACACTCCCTAGAAGTGTGTTCCTGAGGCAGTTGGACAGTTGGGGAGGTGGAGGCTCTCCCAACATGGGAGGCCTGCCCAGAACATGGCTGTGTGTCCAAAGAGGATTCCCTGCACCTCTGGCGCTGGGCAGAGATTTTCTGCACACAGGAGACCCTTGGCACACACAGTGTTTCCCCATGGAAAGCAGTGTGAGAAAGAGCCCCCGCCAGGGAAGCATGGCACTCGCCCATCGAAGCCCTCCATGCAGCAGGCTGTCATGGACTCGGCTGCAGGCCTTTGTGGCTGGAGAGACTGCAGCTCCTCTGGAGGCTCTGGGTCCATTTGCACTCCCCTTGGAGGAAACGAGGTTGTGGGATGAGGTCCTTGCCAACAATGGCACTCAGCCTGCTCCATTCGATGAGACGCACGTGTGGTGAGAGAGGCTTGTCAGCCCAGAAGCAAGCAGGGCAGCCAGGGAGGGGATTTGCATGCAGCTTGGAAGCCCTAGACTGCTGCCTCCCACCCAGGGAATGCCGGCTCTGCCCATCAGGCCCCATTCCCAAGTGGGCACCCAGCTTCAGCATCTGCCATTTCCCAGCCATGGAACCATTCCCAGGCCACACTCTGAGCCCTGCCAAGGGTGACCTTGGCTCCCCTGGTGGGCTGAATGGCACGACTGTGTTAGGGGAGAGAAGGCCCAGGAGGCCTTCAGGGAACTGCCACCACATAGCAGTGCTCAGGAAAAGGCACTCTGCTTTCTGTAGGCTGGATGCACACTCGAGTTTTGGCTTGAGGCAGAGAGAGCTCAGCTAGGCGATTCCAGGCTGAAGGCAAAGCAGAGAGTTTTTTGGTGGAGCGATGGCACCATCTGCTGGCCAGCAAGCGTGGCAGGAGAAGCCTCACTGCAAATGAGTTCCTGAGGAAGTTTCCAAGCAGGAGGCACTCTGGCTCCCCAAGCTCCAGAGTCCTGCTTACGACTTCCCTGTGGCAACAGAGTGGGTGCCAAGGGCATGTGGGTTGGAGGGTGCTCAGAAGCCACAGGCGAGGCTTTGGGCACCCAGTGTTCTCTGATGGAAAACACTGCAGGCCCGAGCATCCATGAACTCCTCCAAGGCTTTGCAGTGGGATAGCTGTCCATAGCAGATGGCTCCCTGCCAAGTGCTGCAGGCCTTTCTGGAGGGCTAAGCTGGAGCTTCCTTGCAGGCTGCTGGGCCAGGGGCGTGTGTCCCCTGGGCCAGAGTGCTGCAGGAGGAGCTCCTAGCTAGGGGAGAGCAAGCACGTTGTTTCCTTGGCCTACGCTGGCCTGTGAACACAGAGGCCAGCCAGCAGTGATGACAGCACAGGCAGCAAGGGGGTGTGGCAGGCAGCTAAGAGGCGGCAGGAGTCCCACTTGAAAGTGGGCTCATGACTGTTTGGTGCTCAGGCCCCAGTGCTCACGTGCACACACAGCCTCTGGACCTGCAGCTTCCCAGCAGTGCAAGAGACACACAGGCACCATCCTGGGGCCTTCTCGAATGAACTGTGCTCCGTCGAGGTCCTGCTGGCTGGCAGTGGCCAAGGCCAGCACAGGCCCTAGGGAGGCCTGGCTGAGCCTGGGATGGGTCCGGACCTAGCAGTGCCCAGGGCAAGCCTGGGACTGCAGGCCAGGCTGCAGGCTCATTCCAGTTTGGGCCTGGTACGCAGAGCCTTCGGCTAGGACGTGCAGGGGGAAGGCTCAGCACAGTGGCTTTGGCCTGCAATCCACGTTCCTCCCTCGGGCCGCCCTGCCTGGCAGACCCACACTCCCTAGAAGTGTGTTCCTGAGGCAGTTGGACAGTTGGGGAGGTGGAGGCTCTCCCAACATGGGAGGCCTGCCCAGAACATGGCTGTGTGTCCAAAGAGGATTCCCTGCACCTCTGGCGCTGGGCAGAGATTTTCTGCACACAGGGGACCCTTGGCACACACAGTGTTTCCCCATGGAAAGCAGTGTGAGAAAGAGCCCCCGCCAGGGAAGCATGGCACTCGCCCATCGAAGCCCTCCATGCAGCAGGCTGTCATGGACTCGGCTGCAGGCCTTTGTGGCTGGAGAGACTGCAGCTCCTCTGGAGGCTCTGGGTCCATTTGCACTCCCCTTGGAGGAAACGAGGTTGTGGGATGAGGTCCTTGCCAACAATGGCACTCAGCCTGCTCCATTCGATGAGACGCACGTGTGGTGAGAGAGGCTTGTCAGCCCAGAAGCAAGCAGGGCAGCCAGGGAGGGGATTTGCATGCAGCTTGGAAGCCCTAGACTGCTGCCTCCCACCCAGGGAATGCCGGCTCTGCCCATCAGGCCCCATTCCCAAGTGGGCACCCAGCTTCAGCATCTGCCCTTTCCCAGCCATGGAACCATTCCCAGGCCACACCCTGAGCCCTGCCAAGGGTGACCTTGGCTCCCCGGGTGGGCTGAATGGCACAACTGTGTTAGGGGAGAGAAGGCCCAGGAGGCCTTCAGGGAACTGCCACCACATAGCAGTGCTCAGGAAAAGGCACTCTGCTTTCTGTAGGCTGGATGCACACTCGAGTTTTGGCTTGAGGCAGAGAGAGCTCAGCTAGGCGATTCCAGGCTGAAGGCAAAGCAGAGAGTTTTTTGGTGGAGCGATGGCACCATCTGCTGGCCAGCAAGCGTGGCAGGAGAAGCCTCACTGCAAATGAGTTCCTGAGGAAGTTTCCAAGCAGGAGGCACTCTGGCTCCCCAAGCTCCAGAGTCCTGCTTACGACTTCCCTGTGGCAACAGAGTGGGTGCCAAGGCATGTGGGTTGGAGGGTGCTCAGAAGCCACAGGCGAGGCTTTGGGCACCCAGTGTTCTCTGATGGAAAACACTGCAGGCCCGAGCATCCATGAACTCCTCCAAGGCTTTGCAGTGGGATAGCTGTCCATAGCAGATGGCTCCCTGCCAAGTGCTGCAGGCCTTTCTGGAGGGCTAAGCTGGAGCTTCCTTGCAGGCTGCTGGGCCAGGGGCGTGTGTCCCCTGGGCCAGAGTGCTGCAGGAGGAGCTCCTAGCTAGGGGAGAGCAAGCACGTTGTTTCCTTGGCCTACGCTGGCCTGTGAACACAGAGGCCAGCCAGCAGTGATGACAGCACAGGCAGCAAGGGGGTGTGGCAGGCAGCTAAGAGGCGGCAGGAGTCCCACTTGAAAGTGGGCTCATGACTGTTTGGTGCTCAGGCCCCAGTGCTCACGTGCACACACAGCCTCTGGACCTGCAGCTTCCCAGCAGTGCAAGAGACACACAGGCACCACCCTGGGGCCTTCTCGAATGAACTGTGCTCTGTCGAGGTCCTGCTGGCTGGCAGTGGCCAAGGCCAGCACAGGCCCTAGGGAGGCCTGGCTGAGCCTGGGATGGGTCCGGACCTAGCAGTGCCCAGGGCAAGCCTGGGACTGCAGGCCAGGCTGCAGGCTCATTCCAGTTTGGGCCTGGTACGCAGAGCCTTCGGCTAGGACGTGCAGGGGGAAGGCTCAGCACAGTGGCTTTGGCCTGCAATCCACGTTCCTCCCTCGGGCCGCCCTGCCTGGCAGACCCACACTCCCTAGAAGTGTGTTCCTGAGGCAGTTGGACAGTTGGGGAGGTGGAGGCTCTCCCAACATGGGAGGCCTGCCCAGAACATGGCTGTGTGTCCAAAGAGGATTCCCTGCACCTCTGGCGCTGGGCAGAGATTTTCTGCACACAGGAGACCCTTGGCACACACAGTGTTTCCCCATGGAAAGCAGTGTGAGAAAGAGCCCCCGCCAGGGAAGCATGGCACTCGCCCATCGAAGCCCTCCATGCAGCAGGCTGTCATGGACTCGGCTGCAGGCCTTTGTGGCTGGAGAGACTGCAGCTCCTCTGGAGGCTCTGGGTCCATTTGCACTCCCCTTGGAGGAAACGAGGTTGTGGGATGAGGTCCTTGCCAACAATGGCACTCAGCCTGCTCCATTTGATGAGACGCATGTGTGGTGAGAGAGGCCTGTCAGCCCAGAAGCAAGCAGGGCAGCCAGGGAGGGGATTTGCATGCAGCTTGGAAGCCCTAGACTGCTGCCTCCCACCCAGGGAATGCCGGCTCTGCCCATCAGGCCCCATTCCCAAGTGGGCACCCAGCTTCAGCATCTGCCCTTTCCCAGCCATGGAACCATTCCCAGGCCACACCCTGAGCCCTGCCAAGGGTGACCTTGGCTCCCCGGGTGGGCTGAATGGCACGACTGTGTTAGGGGAGAGAAGGCCCAGGAGGCCTTCAGGGAACTGCCACCACATAGCAGTGCTCTGGAAAAGGCACTCTGCTTTCTGTAGGCTGGATGCACACTCGAGTTTTGGCTTGAGGCAGAGAGAGCTCAGCTAGGCGATTCCAGGCTGAAGGCAAAGCAGAGAGTTTTTTGGTGGAGCGATGGCACCATCTGCTGGCCAGCAAGCGTGGCAGGAGAAGCCTCACTGCAAATGAGTTCCTGAGGAAGTTTCCAAGCAGGAGGCACTCTGGCTCCCCAAGCTCCAGAGTCCTGCTTACGACTTCCCTGTGGCAACAGAGTGGGTGCCAAGGCCTGTCGGTTGGAGGGTGCTCAGAAGCCACAGGCGAGGCTTTGGGCACCCAGTGTTCTCTGATGGAAAACACTGCAGGCCCGAGCATCCATGAACTCCTCCAAGGCTTTGCAGTGGGATAGCTGTCCATAGCAGATGGCTCCCTGCCAAGTGCTGCAGGCCTTTCTGGAGGGCTAAGCTGGAGCTTCCTTGCAGGCTGCTGGGCCAGGGGCGTGTGTCCCCTGGGCCAGAGTGCTGCAGGAGGAGCTCCTAGCTAGGGGAGAGCAAGCACGTTGTTTCCTTGGCCTACGCTGGCCTGTGAACACAGAGGCCAGCCAGCAGTGATGACAGCACAGGCAGCAAGGGGGTGTGGCAGGCAGCTAAGAGGCGGCAGGAGTCCCACTTGAAAGTGGGCTCATGACTGTTTGGTGCTCAGGCCCCAGTGCTCACGTGCACACACAGCCTCTGGACCTGCAGCTTCCCAGCAGTGCAAGAGACACACAGGCACCACCCTGGGGCCTTCTCGAATGAACTGTGCTCCGTCGAGGTCCTGCTGGCTGGCAGTGGCCAAGGCCAGCACAGGCCCTAGGGAGGCCTGGCTGAGCCTGGGATGGGTCCGGACCTAGCAGTGCCCAGGGCAAGCCTGGGACTGCAGGCCAGGCTGCAGGCTCATTCCAGTTTGGGCCTGGTACGCAGAGCCTTCGGCTAGGACGTGCAGGGGGAAGGCTCAGCACAGTGGCTTTGGCCTGCAATCCACGTTCCTCCCTCGGGCCGCCCTGCCTGGCAGACCCACACTCCCTAGAAGTGTGTTCCTGAGGCAGTTGGACAGTTGGGGAGGTGGAGGCTCTCCCAACATGGGAGGCCTGCCCAGAACATGGCTGTGTGTCCAAAGAGGATTCCCTGCACCTCTGGCGCTGGGCAGAGATTTTCTGCACACAGGAGACCCTTGGCACACACAGTGTTTCCCCATGGAAAGCAGTGTGAGAAAGAGCCCCCGCCAGGGAAGCATGGCACTCGCCCATCGAAGCCCTCCATGCAGCAGGCTGTCATGGACTCGGCTGCAGGCCTTTGTGGCTGGAGAGACTGCAGCTCCTCTGGAGGCTCTGGGTCCATTTGCACTCCCCTTGGAGGAAACGAGGTTGTGGGATGAGGTCCTTGCCAACAATGGCACTCAGCCTGCTCCATTTGATGAGACGCATGTGTGGTGAGAGAGGCCTGTCAGCCCAGAAGCAAGCAGGGCAGCCATGAAGGGGATTTGCATGCAGCTTGGAAGCCCTAGACTGCTGCCTCCCACCCAGGGAATGCCGGCTCTGCCCATCAGGCCCCATTCCCAAGTGGGCACCCAGCTTCAGCATCTGCCCTTTCCCAGCCATGGAACCATTCCCAGGCCACACCCTGAGCCCTGCCAAGGGTGACCTTGGCTCCCCGGGTGGGCTGAATGGCACAACTGTGTTAGGGGAGAGAAGGCCCAGGAGGCCTTCAGGGAACTGCCACCACATAGCAGTGCTCAGGAAAAGGCACTCTGCTTTCTGTAGGCTGGATGCACACTCGAGTTTTGGCTTGAGGCAGAGAGAGCTCAGCTAGGCGATTCCAGGCTGAAGGCAAAGCAGAGAGTTTTTTGGTGGAGCGATGGCACCATCTGCTGGCCAGCAAGCGTGGCAGGAGAAGCCTCACTGCAAATGAGTTCCTGAGGAAGTTTCCAAGCAGGAGGCACTCTGGCTCCCCAAGCTCCAGAGTCCTGCTTACGACTTCCCTGTGGCAACAGAGTGGGTGCCAAGGCATGTGGGTTGGAGGGTGCTCAGAAGCCACAGGCGAGGCTTTGGGCACCCAGTGTTCTCTGATGGAAAACACTGCAGGCCCGAGCATCCATGAACTCCTCCAAGGCTTTGCAGTGGGATAGCTGTCCATAGCAGATGGCTCCCTGCCAAGTGCTGCAGGCCTTTCTGGAGGGCTAAGCTGGAGCTTCCTTGCAGGCTGCTGGGCCAGGGGCGTGTGTCCCCTGGGCCAGAGTGCTGCAGGAGGAGCTCCTAGCTAGGGGAGAGCAAGCACGTTGTTTCCTTGGCCTACGCTGGCCTGTGAACACAGAGGCCAGCCAGCAGTGATGACAGCACAGGCAGCAAGGGGGTGTGGCAGGCAGCTAAGAGGCGGCAGGAGTCCCACTTGAAAGTGGGCTCATGACTGTTTGGTGCTCAGGCCCCAGTGCTCACGTGCACACACAGCCTCTGGACCTGCAGCTTCCCAGCAGTGCAAGAGACACACAGGCACCACCCTGGGGCCTTCTCGAATGAACTGTGCTCTGTCGAGGTCCTGCTGGCTGGCAGTGGCCAAGGCCAGCACAGGCCCTAGGGAGGCCTGGCTGAGCCTGGGATGGGTCCGGACCTAGCAGTGCCCAGGGCAAGCCTGGGACTGCAGGCCAGGCTGCAGGCTCATTCCAGTTTGGGCCTGGTACGCAGAGCCTTCGGCTAGGACGTGCAGGGGGAAGGCTCAGCACAGTGGCTTTGGCCTGCAATCCACGTTCCTCCCTCGGGCCGCCCTGCCTGGCAGACCCACACTCCCTAGAAGTGTGTTCCTGAGGCAGTTGGACAGTTGGGGAGGTGGAGGCTCTCCCAACATGGGAGGCCTGCCCAGAACATGGCTGTGTGTCCAAAGAGGATTCCCTGCACCTCTGGCGCTGGGCAGAGATTTTCTGCACACAGGAGACCCTTGGCACACACAGTGTTTCCCCATGGAAAGCAGTGTGAGAAAGAGCCCCCGCCAGGGAAGCATGGCACTCGCCCATCGAAGCCCTCCATGCAGCAGGCTGTCATGGACTCGGCTGCAGGCCTTTGTGGCTGGAGAGACTGCAGCTCCTCTGGAGGCTCTGGGTCCATTTGCACTCCCCTTGGAGGAAACGAGGTTGTGGGATGAGGTCCTTGCCAACAATGGCACTCAGCCTGCTCCATTTGATGAGACGCATGTGTGGTGAGAGAGGCTTGTCAGCCCAGAAGCAAGCAGGGCAGCCATGGAGGGGATTTGCATGCAGCTTGGAAGCCCTAGACTGCTGCCTCCCACCCAGGGAATGCCGGCTCTGCCCATCAGGCCCCATTCCCAAGTGGGCACCCAGCTTCAGCATCTGCCCTTTCCCAGCCATGGAACCATTCCCAGGCCACACCCTGAGCCCTGCCAAGGGTGACCTTGGCTCCCCGGGTGGGCTGAATGGCACGACTGTGTTAGGGGAGAGAAGGCCCAGGAGGCCTTCAGGGAACTGCCACCACATAGCAGTGCTCTGGAAAAGGCACTCTGCTTTCTGTAGGCTGGATGCACACTCGAGTTTTGGCTTGAGGCAGAGAGAGCTCAGCTAGGCGATTCCAGGCTGAAGGCAAAGCAGAGAGTTTTTTGGTGGAGCGATGGCACCATCTGCTGGCCAGCAAGCGTGGCAGGAGAAGCCTCACTGCAAATGAGTTCCTGAGGAAGTTTCCAAGCAGGAGGCACTCTGGCTCCCCAAGCTCCAGAGTCCTGCTTACGACTTCCCTGTGGCAACAGAGTGGGTGCCAAGGCCTGTCGGTTGGAGGGTGCTCAGAAGCCACAGGCGAGGCTTTGGGCACCCAGTGTTCTCTGATGGAAAACACTGCAGGCCCGAGCATCCATGAACTCCTCCAAGGCTTTGCAGTGGGATAGCTGTCCATAGCAGATGGCTCCCTGCCAAGTGCTGCAGGCCTTTCTGGAGGGCTAAGCTGGAGCTTCCTTGCAGGCTGCTGGGCCAGGGGCGTGTGTCCCCTGGGCCAGAGTGCTGCAGGAGGAGCTCCTAGCTAGGGGAGAGCAAGCACGTTGTTTCCTTGGCCTACGCTGGCCTGTGAACACAGAGGCCAGCCAGCAGTGATGACAGCACAGGCAGCAAGGGGGTGTGGCAGGCAGCTAAGAGGCAGCAGGAGTCCCACTTGAAAGTGGGCTCATGACTGTTTGGTGCTCAGGCCCCAGTGCTCACGTGCACACACAGCCTCTGGACCTGCAGCTTCCCAGCAGTGCAAGAGACACACAGGCACCACCCTGGGGCCTTCTCGAATGAACTGTGCTCTGTCGAGGTCCTGCTGGCTGGCAGTGGCCAAGGCCAGCACAGGCCCTCGGGAGGCCTGGCTGAGCCTGGGATGGGTCCGGACCTAGCAGTGCCCAGGGCAAGCCTGGGACTGCAGGCCAGGCTGCAGGCTCATTCCAGTTTGGGCCTGGTACGCAGAGCCTTCGGCTAGGACGTGCAGGGGGAAGGCTCAGCACAGTGGCTTTGGCCTGCAATCCACGTTCCTCCCTCGGGCCGCCCTGCCTGGCAGACCCACACTCCCTAGAAGTGTGTTCCTGAGGCAGTTGGACAGTTGGGGAGGTGGAGGCTCTCCCAACATGGGAGGCCTGCCCAGAACATGGCTGTGTGTCCAAAGAGGATTCCCTGCACCTCTGGCGCTGGGCAGAGATTTTCTGCACACAGGAGACCCTTGGCACACACAGTGTTTCCCCATGGAAAGCAGTGTGAGAAAGAGCCCCCGCCAGGGAAGCATGGCACTCGCCCATCGAAGCCCTCCATGCAGCAGGCTGTCATGGACTCGGCTGCAGGCCTTTGTGGCTAGAGAGACTGCAGCTCCTCTGGAGGCTCTGGGTCCATTTGCACTCCCCTTGGAGGAAACGAGGTTGTGGGATGAGGTCCTTGCCAACAATGGCACTCAGCCTGCTCCATTCGATGAGACGCACGTGTGGTGAGAGAGGCTTGTCAGCCCAGAAGCAAGCAGGGCAGCCAGGGAGGGGATTTGCATGCAGCTTGGAAGCCCTAGACTGCTGCCTCCCACCCAGGGAATGCCGGCTCTGCCCATCAGGCCCCATTCCCAAGTGGGCACCCAGCTTCAGCATCTGCCATTTCCCAGCCATGGAACCATTCCCAGGCCACACTCTGAGCCCTGCCAAGGGTGACCTTGGCTCCCCGGGTGGGCTGAATGGCACGACTGTGTTAGGGGAGAGAAGGCCCAGGAGGCCTTCAGGGAACTGCCACCACATAGCAGTGCTCAGGAAAAGGCACTCTGCTTTCTGTAGGCTGGATGCACACTCGAGTTTTGGCTTGAGGCAGAGAGAGCTCAGCTAGGCGATTCCAGGCTGAAGGCAAAGCAGAGAGTTTTTTGGTGGAGCGATGGCACCATCTGCTGGCCAGCAAGCGTGGCAGGAGAAGCCTCACTGCAAATGAGTTCCTGAGGAAGTTTCCAAGCAGGAGGCACTCTGGCTCCCCAAGCTCCAGAGTCCTGCTTACGACTTCCCTGTGGCAACAGAGTGGGTGCCAAGGGCATGTGGGTTGGAGGGTGCTCAGAAGCCACAGGCGAGGCTTTGGGCACCCAGTGTTCTCTGATGGAAAACACTGCAGGCCCGAGCATCCATGAACTCCTCCAAGGCTTTGCAGTGGGATAGCTGTCCATAGCAGATGGCTCCCTGCCAAGTGCTGCAGGCCTTTCTGGAGGGCTAAGCTGGAGCTTCCTTGCAGGCTGCTGGGCCAGGGGCGTGTGTCCCCTGGGCCAGAGTGCTGCAGGAGGAGCTCCTAGCTAGGGGAGAGCAAGCACGTTGTTTCCTTGGCCTACGCTGGCCTGTGAACACAGAGGCCAGCCAGCAGTGATGACAGCACAGGCAGCAAGGGGGTGTGGCAGGCAGCTAAGAGGCGGCAGGAGTCCCACTTGAAAGTGGGCTCATGACTGTTTGGTGCTCAGGCCCCAGTGCTCACGTGCACACACAGCCTCTGGACCTGCAGCTTCCCAGCAGTGCAAGAGACACACAGGCACCATCCTGGGGCCTTCTCGAATGAACTGTGCTCCGTCGAGGTCCTGCTGGCTGGCAGTGGCCAAGGCCAGCACAGGCCCTAGGGAGGCCTGGCTGAGCCTGGGATGGGTCCGGACCTAGCAGTGCCCAGGGCAAGCCTGGGACTGCAGGCCAGGCTGCAGGCTCATTCCAGTTTGGGCCTGGTACGCAGAGCCTTCGGCTAGGACGTGCAGGGGGAAGGCTCAGCACAGTGGCTTTGGCCTGCAATCCACGTTCCTCCCTCGGGCCGCCCTGCCTGGCAGACCCACACTCCCTAGAAGTGTGTTCCTGAGGCAGTTGGACAGTTGGGGAGGTGGAGGCTCTCCCAACATGGGAGGCCTGCCCAGAACATGGCTGTGTGTCCAAAGAGGATTCCCTGCACCTCTGGCGCTGGGCAGAGATTTTCTGCACACAGGGGACCCTTGGCACACACAGTGTTTCCCCATGGAAAGCAGTGTGAGAAAGAGCCCCCGCCAGGGAAGCATGGCACTCGCCCATCGAAGCCCTCCATGCAGCAGGCTGTCATGGACTCGGCTGCAGGCCTTTGTGGCTGGAGAGACTGCAGCTCCTCTGGAGGCTCTGGGTCCATTTGCACTCCCCTTGGAGGAAACGAGGTTGTGGGATGAGGTCCTTGCCAACAATGGCACTCAGCCTGCTCCATTCGATGAGACGCACGTGTGGTGAGAGAGGCCTGTCAGCCCAGAAGCAAGCAGGGCAGCCAGGGAGGGGATTTGCATGCAGCTTGGAAGCCCTAGACTCCTGCCTCCCACCCAGGGGATGCCGGCTCTGCCCATCAGGCCCCATTCCCAAGTGGGCACCCAGCTTCAGCATCTGCCCTTTCCCAGCCATGGAACCATTCCCAGGCCACACCCTGAGCCCTGCCAAGGGTGACCTTGGCTCCCCGGGTGGGCTGAATGGCACGACTGTGTTAGGGGAGAGAAGGCCCAGGAGGCCTTCAGGGAACTGCCACCACATAGCAGTGCTCAGGAAAAGGCACTCTGCTTTCTGTAGGCTGGATGCACACTCGAGTTTTGGCTTGAGGCAGAGAGAGCTCAGCTAGGCGATTCCAGGCTGAAGGCAAAGCAGAGAGTTTTTTGGTGGAGCGATGGCACCATCTGCTGGCCAGCAAGCGTGGCAGGAGAAGCCTCACTGCAAATGAGTTCCTGAGGAAGTTTCCAAGCAGGAGGCACTCTGGCTCCCCAAGCTCCAGAGTCCTGCTTACGACTTCCCTGTGGCAACAGAGTGGGTGCCAAGGGCATGTGGGTTGGAGGGTGCTCAGAAGCCACAGGCGAGGCTTTGGGCACCCAGTGTTCTCTGATGGAAAACACTGCAGGCCCGAGCATCCATGAACTCCTCCAAGGCTTTGCAGTGGGATAGCTGTCCATAGCAGATGGCTCCCTGCCAAGTGCTGCAGGCCTTTCTGGAGGGCTAAGCTGGAGCTTCCTTGCAGGCTGCTGGGCCAGGGGCGTGTGTCCCCTGGGCCAGAGTGCTGCAGGAGGAGCTCCTAGCTAGGGGAGAGCAAGCACGTTGTTTCCTTGGCCTACGCTGGCCTGTGAACACAGAGGCCAGCCAGCAGTGATGACAGCACAGGCAGCAAGGGGGTGTGGCAGGCAGCTAAGAGGCGGCAGGAGTCCCACTTGAAAGTGGGCTCATGACTGTTTGGTGCTCAAGCCCCAGTGCTCACGTGCACACACAGCCTCTGGACCTGCAGCTTCCCAGCAGTGCAAGAGACACACAGGCACCACCCTGGGGCCTTCTCGAATGAACTGTGCTCCGTCGAGGTCCTGCTGGCTGGCAGTGGCCAAGGCCAGCACAGGCCCTAGGGAGGCCTGGCTGAGCCTGGGATGGGTCCGGACCTAGCAGTGCCCAGGGCAAGCCTGGGACTGCAGGCCAGGCTGCAGGCTCATTCCAGTTTGGGCCTGGTACGCAGAGCCTTCGGCTAGGACGTGCAGGGGGAATGCTCAGCACAGTGGCTTTGGCCTGCAATCCACGTTCCTCCCTCGGGCCGCCCTGCCTGGCAGACCCACACTCCCTAGAAGTGTGTTCCTGAGGCAGTTGGACAGTTGGGGAGGTGGAGGCTCTCCCAACATGGGAGGCCTGCCCAGAACATGGCTGTGTGTCCAAAGAGGATTCCCTGCACCTCTGGCGCTGGGCAGAGATTTTCTGCACACAGGGGACCCTTGGCACACACAGTGTTTCCCCATGGAAAGCAGTGTGAGAAAGAGCCCCCGCCAGGGAAGCATGGCACTCGCCCATCGAAGCCCTCCATGCAGCAGGCTGTCATGGACTCGGCTGCAGGCCTTTGTGGCTGGAGAGACTGCAGCTCCTCTGGAGGCTCTGGGTCCATTTGCACTCCCCTTGGAGGAAACGAGGTTGTGGGATGAGGTCCTTGCCAACAATGGCACTCAGCCTGCTCCATTCGATGAGACGCACGTGTGGTGAGAGAGGCCTGTCAGCCCAGAAGCAAGCAGGGCAGCCAGGGAGGGGATTTGCATGCAGCTTGGAAGCCCTAGACTCCTGCCTCCCACCCAGGGGATGCCGGCTCTGCCCATCAGGCCCCATTCCCAAGTGGGCACCCAGCTTCAGCATCTGCCCTTTCCCAGCCATGGAACCATTCCCAGGCCACACCCTGAGCCCTGCCAAGGGTGACCTTGGCTCCCCGGGTGGGCTGAATGGCACGACTGTGTTAGGGGAGAGAAGGCCCAGGAGGCCTTCAGGGAACTGCCACCACATAGCAGTGCTCAGGAAAAGGCACTCTGCTTTCTGTAGGCTGGATGCACACTCGAGTTTTGGCTTGAGGCAGAGAGAGCTCAGCTAGGCGATTCCAGGCTGAAGGCAAAGCAGAGAGTTTTTTGGTGGAGCAATGGCACCATCTGCTGGCCAGCAAGCGTGGCAGGAGAAGCCTCACTGCAAATGAGTTCCTGAGGAAGTTTCCAAGCAGGAGGCACTCTGGCTCCCCAAGCTCCAGAGTCCTGCTTACGACTTCCCTGTGGCAACAGAGTGGGTGCCAAGGGCATGTGGGTTGGAGGGTGCTCAGAAGCCACAGGCGAGGCTTTGGGCACCCAGTGTTCTCTGATGGAAAACACTGCAGGCCCGAGCATCCATGAACTCCTCCAAGGCTTTGCAGTGGGATAGCTGTCCATAGCAGATGGCTCCCTGCCAAGTGCTGCAGGCCTTTCTGGAGGGCTAAGCTGGAGCTTCCTTGCAGGCTGCTGGGCCAGGGGCGTGTGTCCCCTGGGCCAGAGTGCTGCAGGAGGAGCTCCTAGCTAGGGGAGAGCAAGCACGTTGTTTCCTTGGCCTACGCTGGCCTGTGAACACAGAGGCCAGCCAGCAGTGATGACAGCACAGGCAGCAAGGGGGTGTGGCAGGCAGCTAAGAGGCGGCAGGAGTCCCACTTGAAAGTGGGCTCATGACTGTTTGGTGCTCAGGCCCCAGTGCTCACGTGCACACACAGCCTCTGGACCTGCAGCTTCCCAGCAGTGCAAGAGACACACAGGCACCACCCTGGGGCCTTCTCGAATGAACTGTGCTCCGTCGAGGTCCTGCTGGCTGGCAGTGGCCAAGGCCAGCACAGGCCCTCGGGAGGCCTGGCTGAGCCTGGGATGGGTCCGGACCTAGCAGTGCCCAGGGCAAGCCTGGGACTGCAGGCCAGGCTGCAGGCTCATTCCAGTTTGGGCCTGGTACGCAGAGCCTTCGGCTAGGACGTGCAGGGGGAAGGCTCAGCACAGTGGCTTTGGCCTGCAATCCACGTTCCTCCCTCGGGCCGCCCTGCCTGGCAGACCCACACTCCCTAGAAGTGTGTTCCTGAGGCAGTTGGACAGTTGGGGAGGTGGAGGCTCTCCCAACATGGGAGGCCTGCCCAGAACATGGCTGTGTGTCCAAAGAGGATTCCCTGCACCTCTGGCGCTGGGCAGAGATTTTCTGCACACAGGGGACCCTTGGCACACACAGTGTTTCCCCATGGAAAGCAGTGTGAGAAAGAGCCCCCGCCAGGGAAGCATGGCACTCGCCCATCGAAGCCCTCCATGCAGCAGGCTGTCATGGACTCGGCTGCAGGCCTTTGTGGCTGGAGAGACTGCAGCTCCTCTGGAGGCTCTGGGTCCATTTGCACTCCCCTTGGAGGAAACGAGGTTGTGGGATGAGGTCCTTGCCAACAATGGCACTCAGCCTGCTCCATTCGATGAGACGCACGTGTGGTGAGAGAGGCTTGTCAGCCCAGAAGCAAGCAGGGCAGCCAGGGAGGGGATTTGCATGCAGCTTGGAAGCCCTAGACTGCTGCCTCCCACCCAGGGAATGCCGGCTCTGCCCATCAGGCCCCATTCCCAAGTGGGCACCCAGCTTCAGCATCTGCCCTTTCCCAGCCATGGAACCATTCCCAGGCCACACCCTGAGCCCTGCCAAGGGTGACCTTGGCTCCCCGGGTGGGCTGAATGGCACGACTGTGTTAGGGGAGAGAAGGCCCAGGAGGCCTTCAGGGAACTGCCACCACATAGCAGTGCTCAGGAAAAGGCACTCTGCTTTCTGTAGGCTGGATGCACACTCGAGTTTTGGCTTGAGGCAGAGAGAGCTCAGCTAGGCGATTCCAGGCTGAAGGCAAAGCAGAGAGTTTTTTGGTGGAGCGATGGCACCATCTGCTGGCCAGCAAACGTGGCAGGAGAAGCCTCACTGCAAATGAGTTCCTGAGGAAGTTTCCAAGCAGGAGGCACTCTGGCTCCCCAAGCTCCAGAGTCCTGCTTACGACTTCCCTGTGGCAAGAGAGTGGGTGCCAAGGGCATGTGGGTTGGAGGGTGCTCAGAAGCCACAGGCGAGGCTTTGGGCACCCGGTGTTCTCTGATGGAAAACACTGCAGGCCCGAGCATCCATGAACTCCTCCAAGGCTTTGCAGTGGGATAGCTGTCCATAGCAGATGGCTCCCTGCCAAGTGCTGCAGGCCTTTCTGGAGGGCTAAGCTGGAGCTTCCTTGCAGGCTGCTGGGCCAGGGGCGTGTGTCCCCTGGGCCAGAGTGCTGCAGGAGGAGCTCCTAGCTAGGGGAGAGCAAGCACGTTGTTTCCTTGGCCTACGCTGGCCTGTGAACACAGAGGCCAGCCAGCAGTGATGACAGCACAGGCAGCAAGGGGGTGTGGCAGGCAGCTAAGAGGCGGCAGGAGTCCCACTTGAAAGTGGGCTCATGACTGTTTGGTGCTCAGGCCCCAGTGCTCACGTGCACACACAGCCTCTGGACCTGCAGCTTCCCAGCAGTGCAAGAGACACACAGGCACCACCCTGGGGCCTTCTCGAATGAACTGTGCTCCGTCGAGGTCCTGCTGGCTGGCAGTGGCCAAGGCCAGCACAGGCCCTAGGGAGGCCTGGCTGAGCCTGGGATGGGTCCGGACCTAGCAGTGCCCAGGGCAAGCCTGGGACTGCAGGCCAGGCTGCAGGCTCATTCCAGTTTGGGCCTGGTACGCAGAGCCTTCGGCTAGGACGTGCAGGGGGAAGGCTCAGCACAGTGGCTTTGGCCTGCAATCCACGTTCCTCCCTCGGGCCGCCCTGCCTGGCAGACCCACACTCCCTAGAAGTGTGTTCCTGAGGCAGTTGGACAGTTGGGGAGGTGGAGGCTCTCCCAACATGGGAGGCCTGCCCAGAACATGGCTGTGTGTCCAAAGAGGATTCCCTGCACCTCTGGCGCTGGGCAGAGATTTTCTGCACACAGGAGACCCTTGGCACACACAGTGTTTCCCCATGGAAAGCAGTGTGAGAAAGAGCCCCCGCCAGGGAAGCATGGCACTCGCCCATCGAAGCCCTCCATGCAGCAGGCTGTCATGGACTCGGCTGCAGGCCTTTGTGGCTGGAGAGACTGCAGCTCCTCTGGAGGCTCTGGGTCCATTTGCACTCCCCTTGGAGGAAACGAGGTTGTGGGATGAGGTCCTTGCCAACAATGGCACTCAGCCTGCTCCATTCGATGAGACGCACGTGTGGTGAGAGAGGCTTGTCAGCCCAGAAGCAAGCAGGGCAGCCAGGGAGGGGATTTGCATGCAGCTTGGAAGCCCTAGACTGCTGCCTCCCACCCAGGGAATGCCGGCTCTGCCCATCAGGCCCCATTCCCAAGTGGGCACCCAGCTTCAGCATCTGCCCTTTCCCAGCCATGGAACCATTCCCAGGCCACACCCTGAGCCCTGCCAAGGGTGACCTTGGCTCCCCGGGTGGGCTGAATGGCACAACTGTGTTAGGGGAGAGAAGGCCCAGGAGGCCTTCAGGGAACTGCCACCACATAGCAGTGCTCAGGAAAAGGCACTCTGCTTTCTGTAGGCTGGATGCACACTCGAGTTTTGGCTTGAGGCAGAGAGAGCTCAGCTAGGCGATTCCAGGCTGAAGGCAAAGCAGAGAGTTTTTTGGTGGAGCAATGGCACCATCTGCTGGCCAGCAAGCATGGCAGGAGAAGCCTCACTGCAAATGAGTTCCTGAGGAAGTTTCCAAGCAGGAGGCACTCTGGCTCCCCAAGCTCCAGAGTCCTGCTTACGACTTCCCTGTGGCAACAGAGTGGGTGCCAAGGCATGTGGGTTGGAGGGTGCTCAGAAGCCACAGGCGAGGCTTTGGGCACCCAGTGTTCTCTGATGGAAAACACTGCAGGCCCGAGCATCCATGAACTCCTCCAAGGCTTTGCAGTGGGATAGCTGTCCATAGCAGATGGCTCCCTGCCAAGTGCTGCAGGCCTTTCTGGAGGGCTAAGCTGGAGCTTCCTTGCAGGCTGCTGGGCCAGGGGCGTGTGTCCCCTGGGCCAGAGTGCTGCAGGAGGAGCTCCTAGCTAGGGGAGAGCAAGCACGTTGTTTCCTTGGCCTACGCTGGCCTGTGAACACAGAGGCCAGCCAGCAGTGATGACAGCACAGGCAGCAAGGGGGTGTGGCAGGCAGCTAAGAGGCGGCAGGAGTCCCACTTGAAAGTGGGCTCATGACTGTTTGGTGCTCAGGCCCCAGTGCTCACGTGCACACACCGCCTCTGGACCTGCAGCTTCCCAGCAGTGCAAGAGACACACAGGCACCACCCTGGGGCCTTCTCGAATGAACTGTGCTCTGTCGAGGTCCTGCTGGCTGGCAGTGGCCAAGGCCAGCACAGGCCCTAGGGAGGCCTGGCTGAGCCTGGGATGGGTCCGGACCTAGCAGTGCCCAGGGCAAGCCTGGGACTGCAGGCCAGGCTGCAGGCTCATTCCAGTTTGGGCCTGGTACGCAGAGCCTTCGGCTAGGACGTGCAGGGGGAATGCTCAGCACAGTGGCTTTGGCCTGCAATCCACGTTCCTCCCTCGGGCCGCCCTGCCTGGCAGACCCACACTCCCTAGAAGTGTGTTCCTGAGGCAGTTGGACAGTTGGGGAGGTGGAGGCTCTCCCAACATGGGAGGCCTGCCCAGAACATGGCTGTGTGTCCAAAGAGGATTCCCTGCACCTCTGGCGCTGGGCAGAGATTTTCTGCACACAGGAGACCCTTGGCACACACAGTGTTTCCCCATGGAAAGCAGTGTGAGAAAGAGCCCCCGCCAGGGAAGCATGGCACTCGCCCATCGAAGCCCTCCATGCAGCAGGCTGTCATGGACTCGGCTGCAGGCCTTTGTGGCTGGAGAGACTGCAGCTCCTCTGGAGGCTCTGGGTCCATTTGCACTCCCCTTGGAGGAAACGAGGTTGTGGGATGAGGTCCTTGCCAACAATGGCACTCAGCCTGCTCCATTCGATGAGACGCACGTGTGGTGAGAGAGGCTTGTCAGCCCAGAAGCAAGCAGGGCAGCCAGGGAGGGGATTTGCATGCAGCTTGGAAGCCCTAGACTGCTGCCTCCCACCCAGGGAATGCCGGCTCTGCCCATCAGGCCCCATTCCCAAGTGGGCACCCAGCTTCAGCATCTGCCCTTTCCCAGCCATGGAACCATTCCCAGGCCACACCCTGAGCCCTGCCAAGGGTGACCTTGGCTCCCCGGGTGGGCTGAATGGCACAACTGTGTTAGGGGAGAGAAGGCCCAGGAGGCCTTCAGGGAACTGCCACCACATAGCAGTGCTCAGGAAAAGGCACTCTGCTTTCTGTAGGCTGGATGCACACTCGAGTTTTGGCTTGAGGCAGAGAGAGCTCAGCTAGGCGATTCCAGGCTGAAGGCAAAGCAGAGAGTTTTTTGGTGGAGCGATGGCATCATCTGCTGGCCAGCAAGCGTGGCAGGAGAAGCCTCACTCCAAATGAGTTCCTGAGGAAGTTTCCAAGCAGGAGGCACTCTGGCTCCCCAAGCTCCAGAGTCCTGCTTACGACTTCCCTGTGGCAACAGAGTGGGTGCCAAGGCATGTGGGTTGGAGGGTGCTCAGAAGCCACAGGCGAGGCTTTGGGCACCCAGTGTTCTCTGATGGAAAACACTGCAGGCCCGAGCATCCATGAACTCCTCCAAGGCTTTGCAGTGGGATAGCTGTCCATAGCAGATGGCTCCCTGCCAAGTGCTGCAGGCCTTTCTGGAGGGCTAAGCTGGAGCTTCCTTGCAGGCTGCTGGGCCAGGGGCGTGTGTCCCCTGGGCCAGAGTGCTGCAGGAGGAGCTCCTAGCTAGGGGAGAGCAAGCACGTTGTTTCCTTGGCCTACGCTGGCCTGTGAACACAGAGGCCAGCCAGCAGTGATGACAGCACAGGCAGCAAGGGGGTGTGGCAGGCAGCTAAGAGGCGGCAGGAGTCCCACTTGAAAGTGGGCTCATGACTGTTTGGTGCTCAGGCCCCAGTGCTCACGTGCACACACAGCCTCTGGACCTGCAGCTTCCCAGCAGTGCAAGAGACACACAGGCACCACCCTGGGGCCTTCTCGAATGAACTGTGCTCTGTCGAGGTCCTGCTGGCTGGCAGTGGCCAAGGCCAGCACAGGCCCTAGGGAGGCCTGGCTGAGCCTGGGATGGGTCCGGACCTAGCAGTGCCCAGGGCAAGCCTGGGACTGCAGGCCAGGCTGCAGGCTCATTCCAGTTTGGGCCTGGTACGCAGAGCCTTCGGCTAGGACGTGCAGGGGGAAGGCTCAGCACAGTGGCTTTGGCCTGCAATCCACGTTCCTCCCTCGGGCCGCCCTGCCTGGCAGACCCACACTCCCTAGAAGTGTGTTCCTGAGGCAGTTGGACAGTTGGGGAGGTGGAGGCTCTCCCAACATGGGAGGCCTGCCCAGAACATGGCTGTGTGTCCAAAGAGGATTCCCTGCACCTCTGGCGCTGGGCAGAGATTTTCTGCACACAGGAGACCCTTGGCACACACAGTGTTTCCCCATGGAAAGCAGTGTGAGAAAGAGCCCCCGCCAGGGAAGCATGGCACTCGCCCATCGAAGCCCTCCATGCAGCAGGCTGTCATGGACTCGGCTGCAGGCCTTTGTGGCTGGAGAGACTGCAGCTCCTCTGGAGGCTCTGGGTCCATTTGCACTCCCCTTGGAGGAAACGAGGTTGTGGGATGAGGTCCTTGCCAACAATGGCACTCAGCCTGCTCCATTCGATGAGACGCACGTGTGGTGAGAGAGGCTTGTCAGCCCAGAAGCAAGCAGGGCAGCCAGGGAGGGGATTTGCATGCAGCTTGGAAGCCCTAGACTGCTGCCTCCCACCCAGGGAATGCCGGCTCTGCCCATCAGGCCCCATTCCCAAGTGGGCACCCAGCTTCAGCATCTGCCCTTTCCCAGCCATGGAACCA
Source organism: Hippopotamus amphibius kiboko (assembly GCF_030028045.1). NCBI lineage: Eukaryota > Metazoa > Chordata > Mammalia > Artiodactyla > Hippopotamidae > Hippopotamus > Hippopotamus amphibius. The sequence goes on along the minus strand of NC_080186.1, from coordinate 123,837,733 downwards.
TTCCCAGGCCACACCCTGAGCCCTGCCAAGGGTGACCTTGGCTCCCCGGGTGGGCTGAATGGCACAACTGTGTTAGGGGAGAGAAGGCCCAGGAGGCCTTCAGGGAACTGCCACCACATAGCAGTGCTCAGGAAAAGGCACTCTGCTTTCTGTAGGCTGGATGCACACTCGAGTTTTGGCTTGAGGCAGAGAGAGCTCAGCTAGGCGATTCCAGGCTGAAGGCAAAGCAGAGAGTTTTTTGGTGGAGCGATGGCATCATCTGCTGGCCAGCAAGCGTGGCAGGAGAAGCCTCACTGCAAATGAGTTCCTGAGGAAGTTTCCAAGCAGGAGGCACTCTGGCTCCCCAAGCTCCAGAGTCCTGCTTACGACTTCCCTGTGGCAACAGAGTGGGTGCCAAGGCATGTGGGTTGGAGGGTGCTCAGAAGCCACAGGCGAGGCTTTGGGCACCCAGTGTTCTCTGATGGAAAACACTGCAGGCCCGAGCATCCATGAACTCCTCCAAGGCTTTGCAGTGGGATAGCTGTCCATAGCAGATGGCTCCCTGCCAAGTGCTGCAGGCCTTTCTGGAGGGCTAAGCTGGAGCTTCCTTGCAGGCTGCTGGGCCAGGGGCGTGTGTCCCCTGGGCCAGAGTGCTGCAGGAGGAGCTCCTAGCCAGGGGAGAGCAAGCACATTGTTTCCTTGGCCTACGCTGGCCTGTGAACACAGAGGCCAGCCAGCAGTGATGACAGCACAGGCAGCAAGGGGGTGTGGCAGGCAGCTAAGAGGCGGCAGGAGTCCCACTTGAAAGTGGGCTCATGACTGTTTGGTGCTCAGGCCCCAGTGCTCACGTGCACACACAGCCTCTGGACCTGCAGCTTCCCAGCAGTGCAAGAGACACACAGGCACCACCCTGGGGCCTTCTCGAATGAACTGTGCTCTGTCGAGGTCCTGCTGGCTGGCAGTGGCCAAGGCCAGCACAGGCCCTAGGGAGGCCTGGCTGAGCCTGGGATGGGTCCGGACCTAGCAGTGCCCAGGGCAAGCCTGGGACTGCAGGCCAGGCTGCAGGCTCATTCCAGTTTGGGCCTGGTACGCAGAGCCTTCGGCTAGGACGTGCAGGGGGAAGGCTCAGCACAGTGGCTTTGGCCTGCAATCCACGTTCCTCCCTCGGGCCGCCCTGCCTGGCAGACCCACACTCCCTAGAAGTGTGTTCCTGAGGCAGTTGGACAGTTGGGGAGGTGGAGGCTCTCCCAACATGGGAGGCCTGCCCAGAACATGGCTGTGTGTCCAAAGAGGATTCCCTGCACCTCTGGCGCTGGGCAGAGATTTTCTGCACACAGGAGACCCTTGGCACACACAGTGTTTCCCCATGGAAAGCAGTGTGAGAAAGAGCCCCCGCCAGGGAAGCATGGCACTCGCCCATCGAAGCCCTCCATGCAGCAGGCTGTCATGGACTCGGCTGCAGGCCTTTGTGGCTGGAGAGACTGCAGCTCCTCTGGAGGCTCTGGGTCCATTTGCACTCCCCTTGGAGGAAACGAGGTTGTGGGATGAGGTCCTTGCCAACAATGGCACTCAGCCTGCTCCATTTGATGAGACGCATGTGTGGTGAGAGAGGCTTGTCAGCCCAGAAGCAAGCAGGGCAGCCAGGGAGGGGATTTGCATGCAGCTTGGAAGCCCTAGACTGCTGCCTCCCACCCAGGGAATGCCGGCTCTGCCCATCAGGCCCCATTCCCAAGTGGGCACCCAGCTTCAGCATCTGCCCTTTCCCAGCCATGGAACCATTCCCAGGCCACACCCTGAGCCCTGCCAAGGGTGACCTTGGCTCCCCGGGTGGGCTGAATGGCACAACTGTGTTAGGGGAGAGAAGGCCCAGGAGGCCTTCAGGGAACTGCCACCACATAGCAGTGCTCAGGAAAAGGCACTCTGCTTTCTGTAGGCTGGATGCACACTCGAGTTTTGGCTTGAGGCAGAGAGAGCTCAGCTAGGCGATTCCAGGCTGAAGGCAAAGCAGAGAGTTTTTTGGTGGAGCGATGGCACCATCTGCTGGCCAGCAAGCGTGGCAGGAGAAGCCTCACTGCAAATGAGTTCCTGAGGAAGTTTCCAAGCAGGAGGCACTCTGGCTCCCCAAGCTCCAGAGTCCTGCTTACGACTTCCCTGTGGCAACAGAGTGGGTGCCAAGGCATGTGGGTTGGAGGGTGCTCAGAAGCCACAGGCGAGGCTTTGGGCACCCAGTGTTCTCTGATGGAAAACACTGCAGGCCCGAGCATCCATGAACTCCTCCAAGGCTTTGCAGTGGGATAGCTGTCCATAGCAGATGGCTCCCTGCCAAGTGCTGCAGGCCTTTCTGGAGGGCTAAGCTGGAGCTTCCTTGCAGGCTGCTGGGCCAGGGGCGTGTGTCCCCTGGGCCAGAGTGCTGCAGGAGGAGCTCCTAGCTAGGGGAGAGCAAGCACGTTGTTTCCTTGGCCTACGCTGGCCTGTGAACACAGAGGCCAGCCAGCAGTGATGACAGCACAGGCAGCAAGGGGGTGTGGCAGGCAGCTAAGAGGCGGCAGGAGTCCCACTTGAAAGTGGGCTCATGACTGTTTGGTGCTCAGGCCCCAGTGCTCACGTGCACACACAGCCTCTGGACCTGCAGCTTCCCAGCAGTGCAAGAGACACACAGGCACCATCCTGGGGCCTTCTCGAATGAACTGTGCTCCGTCGAGGTCCTGCTGGCTGGCAGTGGCCAAGGCCAGCACAGGCCCTAGGGAGGCCTGGCTGAGCCTGGGATGGGTCCGGACCTAGCAGTGCCCAGGGCAAGCCTGGGACTGCAGGCCAGGCTGCAGGCTCATTCCAGTTTGGGCCTGGTACGCAGAGCCTTCGGCTAGGACGTGCAGGGGGAAGGCTCAGCACAGTGGCTTTGGCCTGCAATCCACGTTCCTCCCTCGGGCCGCCCTGCCTGGCAGACCCACACTCCCTAGAAGTGTGTTCCTGAGGCAGTTGGACAGTTGGGGAGGTGGAGGCTCTCCCAACATGGGAGGCCTGCCCAGAACATGGCTGTGTGTCCAAAGAGGATTCCCTGCACCTCTGGCGCTGGGCAGAGATTTTCTGCACACAGGAGACCCTTGGCACACACAGTGTTTCCCCATGGAAAGCAGTGTGAGAAAGAGCCCCCGCCAGGGAAGCATGGCACTCGCCCATCGAAGCCCTCCATGCAGCAGGCTGTCATGGACTCGGCTGCAGGCCTTTGTGGCTGGAGAGACTGCAGCTCCTCTGGAGGCTCTGGGTCCATTTGCACTCCCCTTGGAGGAAACGAGGTTGTGGGATGAGGTCCTTGCCAACAATGGCACTCAGCCTGCTCCATTCGATGAGACGCACGTGTGGTGAGAGAGGCCTGTCAGCCCAGAAGCAAGCAGGGCAGCCAGGGAGGGGATTTGCATGCAGCTTGGAAGCCCTAGACTCCTGCCTCCCACCCAGGGGATGCCGGCTCTGCCCATCAGGCCCCATTCCCAAGTGGGCACCCAGCTTCAGCATCTGCCATTTCCCAGCCATGGAACCATTCCCAGGCCACACTCTGAGCCCTGCCAAGGGTGACCTTGGCTCCCCGGGTGGGCTGAATGGCACGACTGTGTTAGGGGAGAGAAGGCCCAGGAGGCCTTCAGGGAACTGCCACCACATAGCAGTGCTCAGGAAAAGGCACTCTGCTTTCTGTAGGCTGGATGCACACTCGAGTTTTGGCTTGAGGCAGAGAGAGCTCAGCTAGGCGATTCCAGGCTGAAGGCAAAGCAGAGAGTTTTTTGGTGGAGCGATGGCACCATCTGCTGGCCAGCAAGCGTGGCAGGAGAAGCCTCACTGCAAATGAGTTCCTGAGGAAGTTTCCAAGCAGGAGGCACTCTGGCTCCCCAAGCTCCAGAGTCCTGCTTACGACTTCCCTGTGGCAACAGAGTGGGTGCCAAGGGCATGTGGGTTGGAGGGTGCTCAGAAGCCACAGGCGAGGCTTTGGGCACCCAGTGTTCTCTGATGGAAAACACTGCAGGCCCGAGCATCCATGAACTCCTCCAAGGCTTTGCAGTGGGATAGCTGTCCATAGCAGATGGCTCCCTGCCAAGTGCTGCAGGCCTTTCTGGAGGGCTAAGCTGGAGCTTCCTTGCAGGCTGCTGGGCCAGGGGCGTGTGTCCCCTGGGCCAGAGTGCTGCAGGAGGAGCTCCTAGCTAGGGGAGAGCAAGCACGTTGTTTCCTTGGCCTACGCTGGCCTGTGAACACAGAGGCCAGCCAGCAGTGATGACAGCACAGGCAGCAAGGGGGTGTGGCAGGCAGCTAAGAGGCGGCAGGAGTCCCACTTGAAAGTGGGCTCATGACTGTTTGGTGCTCAGGCCCCAGTGCTCACGTGCACACACAGCCTCTGGACCTGCAGCTTCCCAGCAGTGCAAGAGACACACAGGCACCACCCTGGGGCCTTCTCGAATGAACTGTGCTCCGTCGAGGTCCTGCTGGCTGGCAGTGGCCAAGGCCAGCACAGGCCCTAGGGAGGCCTGGCTGAGCCTGGGATGGGTCCGGACCTAGCAGTGCCCAGGGCAAGCCTGGGACTGCAGGCCAGGCTGCAGGCTCATTCCAGTTTGGGCCTGGTACGCAGAGCCTTCGGCTAGGATGTGCAGGGGGAATGCTCAGCACAGTGGCTTTGGCCTGCAATCCACGTTCCTCCCTCGGGCCGCCCTGCCTGGCAGACCCACACTCCCTAGAAGTGTGTTCCTGAGGCAGTTGGACAGTTGGGGAGGTGGAGGCTCTCCCAACATGGGAGGCCTGCCCAGAACATGGCTGTGTGTCCAAAGAGGATTCCCTGCACCTCTGGCGCTGGGCAGAGATTTTCTGCACACAGGGGACCCTTGGCACACACAGTGTTTCCCCATGGAAAGCAGTGTGAGAAAGAGCCCCCGCCAGGGAAGCATGGCACTCGCCCATCGAAGCCCTCCATGCAGCAGGCTGTCATGGACTCAGCTGCAGGCCTTTGTGGCTGGAGAGACTGCAGCTCCTCTGGAGGCTCTGGGTCCATTTGCACTCCCCTTGGAGGAAACGAGGTTGTGGGATGAGGTCCTTGCCAACAATGGCACTCAGCCTGCTCCATTCGATGAGACGCACGTGTGGTGAGAGAGGCCTGTCAGCCCAGAAGCAAGCAGGGCAGCCAGGGAGGGGATTTGCATGCAGCTTGGAAGCCCTAGACTCCTGCCTCCCACCCAGGGGATGCCGGCTCTGCCCATCAGGCCCCATTCCCAAGTGGGCACCCAGCTTCAGCATCTGCCCTTTCCCAGCCATGGAACCATTCCCAGGCCACACCCTGAGCCCTGCCAAGGGTGACCTTGGCTCCCCGGGTGGGCTGAATGGCACGACTGTGTTAGGGGAGAGAAGGCCCAGGAGGCCTTCAGGGAACTGCCACCACATAGCAGTGCTCAGGAAAAGGCACTCTGCTTTCTGTAGGCTGGATGCACACTCGAGTTTTGGCTTGAGGCAGAGAGAGCTCATCTAGGCGATTCCAGGCTGAAGGCAAAGCAGAGAGTTTTTTGGTGGAGCAATGGCACCATCTGCTGGCCAGCAAGCGTGGCAGGAGAAGCCTCACTCCAAATGAGTTCCTGAGGAAGTTTCCAAGCAGGAGGCACTCTGGCTCCCCAAGCTCCAGAGTCCTGCTTACGACTTCCCTGTGGCAACAGAGTGGGTGCCAAGGGCATGTGGGTTGGAGGGTGCTCAGAAGCCACAGGCGAGGCTTTGGGCACCCAGTGTTCTCTGATGGAAAACACTGCAGGCCCGAGCATCCATGAACTCCTCCAAGGCTTTGCAGTGGGATAGCTGTCCATAGCAGATGGCTCCCTGCCAAGTGCTGCAGGCCTTTCTGGAGGGCTAAGCTGGAGCTTCCTTGCAGGCTGCTGGGCCAGGGGCGTGTGTCCCCTGGGCCAGAGTGCTGCAGGAGGAGCTCCTAGCTAGGGGAGAGCAAGCACGTTGTTTCCTTGGCCTACGCTGGCCTGTGAACACAGAGGCCAGCCAGCAGTGATGACAGCACAGGCAGCAAGGGGGTGTGGCAGGCAGCTAAGAGGCGGCAGGAGTCCCACTTGAAAGTGGGCTCATGACTGTTTGGTGCTCAGGCCCCAGTGCTCACGTGCACACACAGCCTCTGGACCTGCAGCTTCCCAGCAGTGCAAGAGACACACAGGCACCATCCTGGGGCCTTCTCGAATGAACTGTGCTCCGTCGAGGTCCTGCTGGCTGGCAGTGGCCAAGGCCAGCACAGGCCCTAGGGAGGCCTGGCTGAGCCTGGGATGGGTCCGGACCTAGCAGTGCCCAGGGCAAGCCTGGGACTGCAGGCCAGGCTGCAGGCTCATTCCAGTTTGGGCCTGGTACGCAGAGCCTTCGGCTAGGACGTGCAGGGGGAAGGCTCAGCACAGTGGCTTTGGCCTGCAATCCACGTTCCTCCCTCGGGCCGCCCTGCCTGGCAGACCCACACTCCCTAGAAGTGTGTTCCTGAGGCAGTTGGACAGTTGGGGAGGTGGAGGCTCTCCCAACATGGGAGGCCTGCCCAGAACATGGCTGTGTGTCCAAAGAGGATTCCCTGCACCTCTGGCGCTGGGCAGAGATTTTCTGCACACAGGAGACCCTTGGCACACACAGTGTTTCCCCATGGAAAGCAGTGTGAGAAAGAGCCCCCGCCAGGGAAGCATGGCACTCGCCCATCGAAGCCCTCCATGCAGCAGGCTGTCATGGACTCGGCTGCAGGCCTTTGTGGCTGGAGAGACTGCAGCTCCTCTGGAGGCTCTGGGTCCATTTGCACTCCCCTTGGAGGAAACGAGGTTGTGGGATGAGGTCCTTGCCAACAATGGCACTCAGCCTGCTCCATTCGATGAGACGCACGTGTGGTGACAGAGGCCTGTCAGCCCAGAAGCAAGCAGGGCAGCCAGGGAGGGGATTTGCATGCAGCTTGGAAGCCCTAGACTCCTGCCTCCCACCCAGGGGATGCCGGCTCTGTCCATCAGGCCCCATTCCCAAGTGGGCACCCAGCTTCAGCATCTGCCATTTCCCAGCCATGGAACCATTCCCAGGCCACACTCTGAGCCCTGCCAAGGGTGACCTTGGCTCCCCGGGTGGGCTGAATGGCACGACTGTGTTAGGGGAGAGAAGGCCCAGGAGGCCTTCAGGGAACTGCCACCACATAGCAGTGCTCAGGAAAAGGCACTCTGCTTTCTGTAGGCTGGATGCACACTCGAGTTTTGGCTTGAGGCAGAGAGAGCTCAGCTAGGCGATTCCAGGCTGAAGGCAAAGCAGAGAGTTTTTTGGTGGAGCGATGGCACCATCTGCTGGCCAGCAAGCGTGGCAGGAGAAGCCTCACTGCAAATGAGTTCCTGAGGAAGTTTCCAAGCAGGAGGCACTCTGGCTCCCCAAGCTCCAGAGTCCTGCTTACGACTTCCCTGTGGCAACAGAGTGGGTGCCAAGGGCATGTGGGTTGGAGGGTGCTCAGAAGCCACAGGCGAGGCTTTGGGCACCCAGTGTTCTCTGATGGAAAACACTGCAGGCCCGAGCATCCATGAACTCCTCCAAGGCTTTGCAGTGGGATAGCTGTCCATAGCAGATGGCTCCCTGCCAAGTGCTGCAGGCCTTTCTGGAGGGCTAAGCTGGAGCTTCCTTGCAGGCTGCTGGGCCAGGGGCGTGTGTCCCCTGGGCCAGAGTGCTGCAGGAGGAGCTCCTAGCTAGGGGAGAGCAAGCACGTTGTTTCCTTGGCCTACGCTGGCCTGTGAACACAGAGGCCAGCCAGCAGTGATGACAGCACAGGCAGCAAGGGGGTGTGGCAGGCAGCTAAGAGGCGGCAGGAGTCCCACTTGAAAGTGGGCTCATGACTGTTTGGTGCTCAGGCCCCAGTGCTCACGTGCACACACAGCCTCTGGACCTGCAGCTTCCCAGCAGTGCAAGAGACACACAGGCACCACCCTGGGGCCTTCTCGAATGAACTGTGCTCCGTCGAGGTCCTGCTGGCTGGCAGTGGCCAAGGCCAGCACAGGCCCTAGGGAGGCCTGGCTGAGCCTGGGATGGGTCCGGACCTAGCAGTGCCCAGGGCAAGCCTGGGACTGCAGGCCAGGCTGCAGGCTCATTCCAGTTTGGGCCTGGTACGCAGAGCCTTCGGCTAGGATGTGCAGGGGGAATGCTCAGCACAGTGGCTTTGGCCTGCAATCCACGTTCCTCCCTCGGGCCGCCCTGCCTGGCAGACCCACACTCCCTAGAAGTGTGTTCCTGAGGCAGTTGGACAGTTGGGGAGGTGGAGGCTCTCCCAACATGGGAGGCCTGCCCAGAACATGGCTGTGTGTCCAAAGAGGATTCCCTGCACCTCTGGCGCTGGGCAGAGATTTTCTGCACACAGGGGACCCTTGGCACACACAGTGTTTCCCCATGGAAAGCAGTGTGAGAAAGAGCCCCCGCCAGGGAAGCATGGCACTCGCCCATCAAAGCCCTCCATGCAGCAGGCTGTCATGGACTCGGCTGCAGGCCTTTGTGGCTGGAGAGACTGCAGCTCCTCTGGAGGCTCTGGGTCCATTTGCACTCCCCTTGGAGGAAACGAGGTTGTGGGATGAGGTCCTTGCCAACAATGGCACTCAGCCTGCTCCATTCGATGAGACGCACGTGTGGTGAGAGAGGCCTGTCAGCCCAGAAGCAAGCAGGGCAGCCAGGGAGGGGATTTGCATGCAGCTTGGAAGCCCTAGACTCCTGCCTCCCACCCAGGGGATGCCGGCTCTGCCCATCAGGCCCCATTCCCAAGTGGGCACCCAGCTTCAGCATCTGCCCTTTCCCAGCCATGGAACCATTCCCAGGCCACACCCTGAGCCCTGCCAAGGGTGACCTTGGCTCCCCGGGTGGGCTGAATGGCACGACTGTGTTAGGGGAGAGAAGGCCCAGGAGGCCTTCAGGGAACTGCCACCACATAGCAGTGCTCAGGAAAAGGCACTCTGCTTTCTGTAGGCTGGATGCACACTCGAGTTTTGGCTTGAGGCAGAGAGAGCTCAGCTAGGCGATTCCAGGCTGAAGGCAAAGCAGAGAGTTTTTTGGTGGAGCAATGGCACCATCTGCTGGCCAGCAAGCGTGGCAGGAGAAGCCTCACTGCAAATGAGTTCCTGAGGAAGTTTCCAAGCAGGAGGCACTCTGGTTCCCCAAGCTCCAGAGTCCTGCTTACGACTTCCCTGTGGCAACAGAGTGGGTGCCAAGGGCATGTGGGTTGGAGGGTGCTCAGAAGCCACAGGCGAGGCTTTGGGCACCCAGTGTTCTCTGATGGAAAACACTGCAGGCCCGAGCATCCATGAACTCCTCCAAGGCTTTGCAGTGGGATAGCTGTCCATAGCAGATGGCTCCCTGCCAAGTGCTGCAGGCCTTTCTGGAGGGCTAAGCTGGAGCTTCCTTGCAGGCTGCTGGGCCAGGGGCGTGTGTCCCCTGGGCCAGAGTGCTGCAGGAGGAGCTCCTAGCTAGGGGAGAGCAAGCACGTTGTTTCCTTGGCCTACGCTGGCCTGTGAACACAGAGGCCAGCCAGCAGTGATGACAGCACAGGCAGCAAGGGGGTGTGGCAGGCAGCTAAGAGGCGGCAGGAGTCCCACTTGAAAGTGGGCTCATGACTGTTTGGTGCTCAGGCCCCAGTGCTCACGTGCACACACAGCCTCTGGACCTGCAGCTTCCCAGCAGTGCAAGAGACACACAGGCACCATCCTGGGGCCTTCTCGAATGAACTGTGCTCCGTCGAGGTCCTGCTGGCTGGCAGTGGCCAAGGCCAGCACAGGCCCTAGGGAGGCCTGGCTGAGCCTGGGATGGGTCCGGACCTAGCAGTGCCCAGGGCAAGCCTGGGACTGCAGGCCAGGCTGCAGGCTCATTCCAGTTTGGGCCTGGTACGCAGAGCCTTCGGCTAGGACGTGCAGGGGGAAGGCTCAGCACAGTGGCTTTGGCCTGCAATCCACGTTCCTCCCTCGGGCCGCCCTGCCTGGCAGACCCACACTCCCTAGAAGTGTGTTCCTGAGGCAGTTGGACAGTTGGGGAGGTGGAGGCTCTCCCAACATGGGAGGCCTGCCCAGAACATGGCTGTGTGTCCAAAGAGGATTCCCTGCACCTCTGGCGCTGGGCAGAGATTTTCTGCACACAGGAGACCCTTGGCACACACAGTGTTTCCCCATGGAAAGCAGTGTGAGAAAGAGCCCCCGCCAGGGAAGCATGGCACTCGCCCATTGAAGCCCTCCATGCAGCAGGCTGTCATGGACTCGGCTGCAGGCCTTTGTGGCTGGAGAGACTGCAGCTCCTCTGGAGGCTCTGGGTCCATTTGCACTCCCCTTGGAGGAAACGAGGTTGTGGGATGAGGTCCTTGCCAACAATGGCACTCAGCCTGCTCCATTCGATGAGACGCACGTGTGGTGAGAGAGGCCTGTCAGCCCAGAAGCAAGCAGGGCAGCCAGGGAGGGGATTTGCATGCAGCTTGGAAGCCCTAGACTCCTGCCTCCCACCCAGGGGATGCCGGCTCTGCCCATCAGGCCCCATTCCCAAGTGGGCACCCAGCTTCAGCATCTGCCCTTTCCCAGCCATGGAACCATTCCCAGGCCACACCCTGAGCCCTGCCAAGGATGACCTTGGCTCCCCGGGTGGGCTGAATGGCACGACTGTGTTAGGGGAGAGAAGGCCCAGGAGGCCTTCAGGGAACTGCCACCACATAGCAGTGCTCAGGAAAAGGCACTCTGCTTTCTGTAGGCTGGATGCACACTCGAGTTTTGGCTTGAGGCAGAGAGAGCTCAGCTAGGCGATTCCAGGCTGAAGGCAAAGCAGAGAGTTTTTTGGTGGAGCAATGGCACCATCTGCTGGCCAGCAAGCGTGGCAGGAGAAGCCTCACTGCAAATGAGTTCCTGAGGAAGTTTCCAAGCAGGAGGCACTCTGGTTCCCCAAGCTCCAGAGTCCTGCTTACGACTTCCCTGTGGCAACAGAGTGGGTGCCAAGGGCATGTGGGTTGGAGGGTGCTCAGAAGCCACAGGCGAGGCTTTGGGCACCCAGTGTTCTCTGATGGAAAACACTGCAGGCCCGAGCATCCATGAACTCCTCCAAGGCTTTGCAGTGGGATAGCTGTCCATAGCAGATGGCTCCCTGCCAAGTGCTGCAGGCCTTTCTGGAGGGCTAAGCTGGAGCTTCCTTGCAGGCTGCTGGGCCAGGGGCGTGTGTCCCCTGGGCCAGAGTGCTGCAGGAGGAGCTCCTAGCTAGGGGAGAGCAAGCACGTTGTTTCCTTGGCCTACGCTGGCCTGTGAACACAGAGGCCAGCCAGCAGTGATGACAGCACAGGCAGCAAGGGGGTGTGGCAGGCAGCTAAGAGGCGGCAGGAGTCCCACTTGAAAGTGGGCTCATGACTGTTTGGTGCTCAGGCCCCAGTGCTCACGTGCACACACAGCCTCTGGACCTGCAGCTTCCCAGCAGTGCAAGAGACACACAGGCACCATCCTGGGGCCTTCTCGAATGAACTGTGCTCCGTCGAGGTCCTGCTGGCTGGCAGTGGCCAAGGCCAGCACAGGCCCTAGGGAGGCCTGGCTGAGCCTGGGATGGGTCCGGACCTAGCAGTGCCCAGGGCAAGCCTGGGACTGCAGGCCAGGCTGCAGGCTCATTCCAGTTTGGGCCTGGTACGCAGAGCCTTCGGCTAGGACGTGCAGGGGGAAGGCTCAGCACAGTGGCTTTGGCCTGCAATCCACGTTCCTCCCTCGGGCCGCCCTGCCTGGCAGACCCACACTCCCTAGAAGTGTGTTCCTGAGGCAGTTGGACAGTTGGGGAGGTGGAGGCTCTCCCAACATGGGAGGCCTGCCCAGAACATGGCTGTGTGTCCAAAGAGGATTCCCTGCACCTCTGGCGCTGGGCAGAGATTTTCTGCACACAGGAGACCCTTGGCACACACAGTGTTTCCCCATGGAAAGCAGTGTGAGAAAGAGCCCCCGCCAGGGAAGCATGGCACTCGCCCATTGAAGCCCTCCATGCAGCAGGCTGTCATGGACTCGGCTGCAGGCCTTTGTGGCTGGAGAGACTGCAGCTCCTCTGGAGGCTCTGGGTCCATTTGCACTCCCCTTGGAGGAAACGAGGTTGTGGGATGAGGTCCTTGCCAACAATGGCACTCAGCCTGCTCCATTCGATGAGACGCATGTGTGGTGAGAGAGGCCTGTCAGCCCAGAAGCAAGCAGGGCAGCCAGGGAGGGGATTTGCATGCAGCTTGGAAGCCCTAGACTCCTGCCTCCCACCCAGGGGATGCCGGCTCTGCCCATCAGGCCCCATTCCCAAGTGGGCACCCAGCTTCAGCATCTGCCCTTTCCCAGCCATGGAACCATTCCCAGGCCACACCCTGAGCCCTGCCAAGGGTGACCTTGGCTCCCCGGGTGGGCTGAATGGCACGACTGTGTTAGGGGAGAGAAGGCCCAGGAGGCCTTCAGGGAACTGCCACCACATAGCAGTGCTCTGGAAAAGGCACTCTGCTTTCTGTAGGCTGGATGCACACTCGAGTTTTGGCTTGAGGCAGAGAGAGCTCAGCTAGGCGATTCCAGGCTGAAGGCAAAGCAGAGAGTTTTTTGATGGAGCAATGGCACCATCTGCTGGCCAGCAAGCGTGGCAGGAGAAGCCTCACTGCAAATGAGTTCCTGAGGAAGTTTCCAAGCAGGAGGCACTCTGGCTCCCCAAGCTCCAGAGTCCTGCTTACGACTTCCCTGTGGCAACAGAGTGGGTGCCAAGGGCATGTGGGTTGGAGGGTGCTCAGAAGCCACAGGCGAGGCTTTGGGCACCCAGTGTTCTCTGTTGGAAAACACTGCAGGCCCGAGCATCCATGAACTCCTCCAAGGCTTTGCAGTGGGATAGCTGTCCATAGCAGATGGCTCCCTGCCAAGTGCTGCAGGCCTTTCTGGAGGGCTAAGCTGGAGCTTCCTTGCAGGCTGCTGGGCCAGGGGCGTGTGTCCCCTGGGCCAGAGTGCTGCAGGAGGAGCTCCTAGCTAGGGGAGAGCAAGCACGTTGTTTCCTTGGCCTACGCTGGCCTGTGAACACAGAGGCCAGCCAGCAGTGATGACAGCACAGGCAGCAAGGGGGTGTGGCAGGCAGCTAAGAGGCGGCAGGAGTCCCACTTGAAAGTGGGCTCATGACTGTTTGGTGCTCAGGCCCCAGTGCTCACGTGCACACACAGCCTCTGGACCTGCAGCTTCCCAGCAGTGCAAGAGACACACAGGCACCATCCTGGGGCCTTCTCGAATGAACTGTGCTCCGTCGAGGTCCTGCTGGCTGGCAGTGGCCAAGGCCAGCACAGGCCCTAGGGAGGCCTGGCTGAGCCTGGGATGGGTCCGGACCTAGCAGTGCCCAGGGCAAGCCTGGGACTGCAGGCCAGGCTGCAGGCTCATTCCAGTTTGGGCCTGGTACGCAGAGCCTTCGGCTAGGACGTGCAGGGGGAAGGCTCAGCACAGTGGCTTTGGCCTGCAATCCACGTTCCTCCCTCGGGCCGCCCTGCCTGGCAGACCCACACTCCCTAGAAGTGTGTTCCTGAGGCAGTTGGACAGTTGGGGAGGTGGAGGCTCTCCCAACATGGGAGGCCTGCCCAGAACATGGCTGTGTGTCCAAAGAGGATTCCCTGCACCTCTGGCGCTGGGCAGAGATTTTCTGCACACAGGAGACCCTTGGCACACACAGTGTTTCCCCATGGAAAGCAGTGTGAGAAAGAGCCCCCGCCAGGGAAGCATGGCACTCGCCCATCGAAGCCCTCCATGCAGCAGGCTGTCATGGACTCGGCTGCAGGCCTTTGTGGCTGGAGAGACTGCAGCTCCTCTGGAGGCTCTGGGTCCATTTGCACTCCCCTTGGAGGAAACGAGGTTGTGGGATGAGGTCCTTGCCAACAATGGCACTCAGCCTGCTCCATTCGATGAGACGCACGTGTGGTGAGAGAGGCTTGTCAGCCCAGAAGCAAGCAGGGCAGCCAGGGAGGGGATTTGCATGCAGCTTGGAAGCCCTAGACTCCTGCCTCCCACCCAGGGGATGCCGGCTCTGCCCATCAGGCCCCATTCCCAAGTGGGCACCCAGCTTCAGCATCTGCCCTTTCCCAGCCATGGAACCATTCCCAGGCCACACCCTGAGCCCTGCCAAGGGTGACCTTGGCTCCCCGGGTGGGCTGAATGGCACGACTGTGTTAGGGGAGAGAAGGCCCAGGAGGCCTTCAGGGAACTGCCACCACATAGCAGTGCTCTGGAAAAGGCACTCTGCTTTCTGTAGGCTGGATGCACACTCGAGTTTTGGCTTGAGGCAGAGAGAGCTCAGCTAGGCGATTCCAGGCTGAAGGCAAAGCAGAGAGTTTTTTGGTGGAGCGATGGCACCATCTGCTGGCCAGCAAGCGTGGCAGGAGAAGCCTCACTGCAAATGAGTTCCTGAGGAAGTTTCCAAGCAGGAGGCACTCTGGCTCCCCAAGCTCCAGAGTCCTGCTTACGACTTCCCTGTGGCAACAGAGTGGGTGCCAAGGGCATGTGGGTTGGAGGGTGCTCAGAAGCCACAGGCGAGGCTTTGGGCACCCAGTGTTCTCTGATGGAAAACACTGCAGGCCCGAGCATCCATGAACTCCTCCAAGGCTTTGCAGTGGGATAGCTGTCCATAGCAGATGGCTCCCTGCCAAGTGCTGCAGGCCTTTCTGGAGGGCTAAGCTGGAGCTTCCTTGCAGGCTGCTGGGCCAGGGGCGTGTGTCCCCTGGGCCAGAGTGCTGCAGAAGGAGCTCCTAGCTAGGGGAGAGCAAGCACGTTGTTTCCTTGGCCTACGCTGGCCTGTGAACACAGATGCCAGCCAGCAGTGATGACAGCACAGGCAGCAAGGGGGTGTGGCAGGCAGCTAAGAGGCAGCAGGAGTCCCACTTGAAAGTGGGCTCATGACTGTTTGGTGCTCAGGCCCCAGTGCTCACGTGCACACACAGCCTCTGGACCTGCAGCTTCCCAGCAGTGCAAGAGACACACAGGCACCATCCTGGGGCCTTCTCGAATGAACTGTGCTCCGTCGAGGTCCTGCTGGCTGGCAGTGGCCAAGGCCAGCACAGGCCCTAGGGAGGCCTGGCTGAGCCTGGGATGGGTCCGGACCTAGCAGTGCCCAGGGCAAGCCTGGGACTGCAGGCCAGGCTGCAGGCTCATTCCAGTTTGGGCCTGGTACGCAGAGCCTTCGGCTAGGACGTGCAGGGGGAAGGCTCAGCACAGTGGCTTTGGCCTGCAATCCACGTTCCTCCCTCGGGCCGCCCTGCCTGGCAGACCCACACTCCCTAGAAGTGTGTTCCTGAGGCAGTTGGACAGTTGGGGAGGTGGAGGCTCTCCCAACATGGGAGGCCTGCCCAGAACATGGCTGTGTGTCCAAAGAGGATTCCCTGCACCTCTGGCGCTGGGCAGAGATTTTCTGCACACAGGAGACCCTTGGCACACACAGTGTTTCCCCATGGAAAGCAGTGTGAGAAAGAGCCCCCGCCAGGGAAGCATGGCACTCGCCCATCGAAGCCCTCCATGCAGCAGGCTGTCATGGACTCGGCTGCAGGCCTTTGTGGCTGGAGAGACTGCAGCTCCT
This sequence comes from Hippopotamus amphibius kiboko, assembly GCF_030028045.1. Lineage (NCBI taxonomy): Eukaryota > Metazoa > Chordata > Mammalia > Artiodactyla > Hippopotamidae > Hippopotamus > Hippopotamus amphibius. Next base: position 123,822,199 of record NC_080186.1, on the reverse strand, counting down.
CTGGAGGCTCTGGGTCCATTTGCACTCCCCTTGGAGGAAACGAGGTTGTGGGATGAGGTCCTTGCCAACAATGGCACTCAGCCTGCTCCATTCGATGAGACGCACGTGTGGTGAGAGAGGCCTGTCAGCCCAGAAGCAAGCAGGGCAGCCAGGGAGGGGATTTGCATGCAGCTTGGAAGCCCTAGACTCCTGCCTCCCACCCAGGGGATGCCGGCTCTGCCCATCAGGCCCCATTCCCAAGTGGGCACCCAGCTTCAGCATCTGCCCTTTCCCAGCCATGGAACCATTCCCAGGCCACACCCTGAGCCCTGCCAAGGGTGACCTTGGCTCCCCGGGTGGGCTGAATGGCACGACTGTGTTAGGGGAGAGAAGGCCCAGGAGGCCTTCAGGGAACTGCCACCACATAGCAGTGCTCTGGAAAAGGCACTCTGCTTTCTGTAGGCTGGATGCACACTCGAGTTTTGGCTTGAGGCAGAGAGAGCTCAGCTAGGCGATTCCAGGCTGAAGGCAAAGCAGAGAGATTTTTGGTGGAGCGATGGCACCATCTGCTGGCCAGCAAGCGTGGCAGGAGAAGCCTCACTGCAAATGAGTTCCTGAGGAAGTTTCCAAGCAGGAGGCACTCTGGCTCCCCAAGCTCCAGAGTCCTGCTTACGACTTCCCTGTGGCAACAGAGTGGGTGCCAAGGGCATGTGGGTTGGAGGGTGCTCAGAAGCCACAGGCGAGGCTTTGGGCACCCAGTGTTCTCTGATGGAAAACACTGCAGGCCCGAGCATCCATGAACTCCTCCAAGGCTTTGCAGTGGGATAGCTGTCCATAGCAGATGGCTCCCTGCCAAGTGCTGCAGGCCTTTCTGGAGGGCTAAGCTGGAGCTTCCTTGCAGGCTGCTGGGCCAGGGGCGTGTGTCCCCTGGGCCAGAGTGCTGCAGAAGGAGCTCCTAGCTAGGGGAGAGCAAGCACGTTGTTTCCTTGGCCTACGCTGGCCTGTGAACACAGAGGCCAGCCAGCAGTGATGACAGCACAGGCAGCAAGGGGGTGTGGCAGGCAGCTAAGAGGCGGCAGGAGTCCCACTTGAAAGTGGGCTCATGACTGTTTGGTGCTCAGGCCCCAGTGCTCACGTGCACACACAGCCTCTGGACCTGCAGCTTCCCAGCAGTGCAAGAGACACACAGGCACCACCCTGGGGCCTTCTCGAATGAACTGTGCTCCATCGAGGTCCTGCTGGCTGGCAGCGGACAAGGCCAGCACAGGCCCTAGGGAGGCCTGGCTGAGCCTGGGATGGGTCCGGACCTAGCAGTGCCCAGGGCAAGCCTGGGACTGCAGGCCAGGCTGCAGGCTCATTCCAGTTTGGGCCTGGTACGCAGAGCCTTCGGCTAGGACGTGCAGGGGGAAGGCTCAGCACAGTGGCTTTGGCCTGCAATCCACGTTCCTCCCTCGGGCCGCCCTGCCTGGCAGACCCACACTCCCTAGAAGTGTGTTCCTGAGGCAGTTGGACAGTTGGGGAGGTGGAGGCTCTCCCAACATGGGAGGCCTGCCCAGAACATGGCTGTGTGTCCAAAGAGGATTCCCTGCACCTCTGGCGCTGGGCAGAGATTTTCTGCACACAGGGGACCCTTGGCACACACAGTGTTTCCCCATGGAAAGCAGTGTGAGAAAGAGCCCCCGCCAGGGAAGCATGGCACTCGCCCATCGAAGCCCTCCATGCAGCAGGCTGTCATGGACTCGGCTGCAGGCCTTTGTGGCTGGAGAGACTGCAGCTCCTCTGGAGGCTCTGGGTCCATTTGCACTCCCCTTGGAGGAAACGAGGTTGTGGGATGAGGTCCTTGCCAACAATGGCACTCAGCCTGCTCCATTCGATGAGACGCACGTGTGGTGACAGAGGCCTGTCAGCCCAGAAGCAAGCAGGGCAGCCAGGGAGGGGATTTGCATGCAGCTTGGAAGCCCTAGACTGCTGCCTCCCACCCAGGGAATGCCGGCTCTGCCCATCAGGCCCCATTCCCAAGTGGGCACCCAGCTTCAGCATCTGCCCTTTCCCAGCCATGGAACCATTCCCAGGCCACACCCTGAGCCCTGCCAAGGGTGACCTTGGCTCCCCGGGTGGGCTGAATGGCACGACTGTGTTAGGGGAGAGAAGGCCCAGGAGGCCTTCAGGGAACTGCCACCACATAGCAGTGCTCAGGAAAAGGCACTCTGCTTTCTGTAGGCTGGATGCACACTCGAGTTTTGGCTTGAGGCAGAGAGAGCTCAGCTAGGCGATTCCAGGCTGAAGGCAAAGCAGAGAGTTTTTTGGTGGAGCGATGGCACCATCTGCTGGCCAGCAAGCGTGGCAGGAGAAGCCTCACTCCAAATGAGTTCCTGAGGAAGTTTCCAAGCAGGAGGCACTCTGGCTCCCCAAGCTCCAGAGTCCTGCTTACGACTTCCCTGTGGCAACAGAGTGGGTGCCAAGGGCATGTGGGTTGGAGGGTGCTCAGAAGCCACAGGCGAGGCTTTGGGCACCCAGTGTTCTCTGATGGAAAACACTGCAGGCCCGAGCATCCATGAACTCCTCCAAGGCTTTGCAGTGGGATAGCTGTCCATAGCAGATGGCTCCCTGCCAAGTGCTGCAGGCCTTTCTGGAGGGCTAAGCTGGAGCTTCCTTGCAGGCTGCTGGGCCAGGGGCGTGTGTCCCCTGGGCCAGAGTGCTGCAGGAGGAGCTCCTAGCTAGGGGAGAGCAAGCACGTTGTTTCCTTGGCCTACGCTGGCCTGTGAACACAGAGGCCAGCCAGCAGTGATGACAGCACAGGCAGCAAGGGGGTGTGGCAGGCAGCTAAGAGGCGGCAGGAGTCCCACTTGAAAGTGGGCTCATGACTGTTTGGTGCTCAGGCCCCAGTGCTCACGTGCACACACAGCCTCTGGACCTGCAGCTTCCCAGCAGTGCAAGAGACACACAGGCACCACCCTGGGGCCTTCTCGAATGAACTGTGCTCCGTCGAGGTCCTGCTGGCTGGCAGTGGCCAAGGCCAGCACAGGCCCTAGGGAGGCCTGGCTGAGCCTGGGATGGGTCCGGACCTAGCAGTGCCCAGGGCAAGCCTGGGACTGCAGGCCAGGCTGCAGGCTCATTCCAGTTTGGGCCTGGTACGCAGAGCCTTCGGCTAGGACGTGCAGGGGGAATGCTCAGCACAGTGGCTTTGGCCTGCAATCCACGTTCCTCCCTCGGGCCGCCCTGCCTGGCAGACCCACACTCCCTAGAAGTGTGTTCCTGAGGCAGTTGGACAGTTGGGGAGGTGGAGGCTCTCCCAACATGGGAGGCCTGCCCAGAACATGGCTGTGTGTCCAAAGAGGATTCCCTGCACCTCTGGCGCTGGGCAGAGATTTTCTGCACACAGGGGACCCTTGGCACACACAGTGTTTCCCCATGGAAAGCAGTGTGAGAAAGAGCCCCCGCCAGGGAAGCATGGCACTCGCCCATCGAAGCCCTCCATGCAGCAGGCTGTCATGGACTCGGCTGCAGGCCTTTGTGGCTGGAGAGACTGCAGCTCCTCTGGAGGCTCTGGGTCCATTTGCACTCCCCTTGGAGGAAACGAGGTTGTGGGATGAGGTCCTTGCCAACAATGGCACTCAGCCTGCTCCATTCGATGAGACGCACGTGTGGTGAGAGAGGCCTGTCAGCCCAGAAGCAAGCAGGGCAGCCAGGGAGGGGATTTGCATGCAGCTTGGAAGCCCTAGACTGCTGCCTCCCACCCAGGGAATGCCGGCTCTGCCCATCAGGCCCCATTCCCAAGTGGGCACCCAGCTTCAGCATCTGCCCTTTCCCAGCCATGGAACCATTCCCAGGCCACACCCTGAGCCCTGCCAAGGGTGACCTTGGCTCCCCGGGTGGGCTGAATGGCACGACTGTGTTAGGGGAGAGAAGGCCCAGGAGGCCTTCAGGGAACTGCCACCACATAGCAGTGCTCAGGAAAAGGCACTCTGCTTTCTGTAGGCTGGATGCACACTCGAGTTTTGGCTTGAGGCAGAGAGAGCTCAGCTAGGCGATTCCAGGCTGAAGGCAAAGCAGAGAGTTTTTTGGTGGAGCGATGGCACCATCTGCTGGCCAGCAAGCGTGGCAGGAGAAGCCTCACTGCAAATGAGTTCCTGAGGAAGTTTCCAAGCAGGAGGCACTCTGGCTCCCCAAGCTCCAGAGTCCTGCTTACGACTTCCCTGTGGCAACAGAGTGGGTGCCAAGGGCATGTGGGTTGGAGGATGCTCAGAAGCCACAGGCGAGGCTTTGGGCACCCAGTGTTCTCTGATGGAAAACACTGCAGGCCCGAGCATCCATGAACTCCTCCAAGGCTTTGCAGTGGGATAGCTGTCCATAGCAGATGGCTCCCTGCCAAGTGCTGCAGGCCTTTCTGGAGGGCTAAGCTGGAGCTTCCTTGCAGGCTGCTGGGCCAGGGGCGTGTGTCCCCTGGGCCAGAGTGCTGCAGGAGGAGCTCCTAGCTAGGGGAGAGCAAGCACGTTGTTTCCTTGGCCTACGCTGGCCTGTGAACACAGAGGCCAGCCAGCAGTGATGACAGCACAGGCAGCAAGGGGGTGTGGCAGGCAGCTAAGAGGCGGCAGGAGTCCCACTTGAAAGTGGGCTCATGACTGTTTGGTGCTCAGGCCCCAGTGCTCACGTGCACACACAGCCTCTGGACCTGCAGCTTCCCAGCAGTGCAAGAGACACACAGGCACCACCCTGGGGCCTTCTCGAATGAATTGTGCTCCGTCGAGGTCCTGCTGGCTGGCAGTGGCCAAGGCCAGCACAGGCCCTAGGGAGGCCTGGCTGAGCCTGGGATGGGTCCGGACCTAGCAGTGCCCAGGGCAAGCCTGGGACTGCAGGCCAGGCTGCAGGCTCATTCCAGTTTGGGCCTGGTACGCAGAGCCTTCGGCTAGGACGTGCAGGGGGAAGGCTCAGCACAGTGGCTTTGGCCTGCAATCCACGTTCCTCCCTCGGGCCGCCCTGCCTGGCAGACCCACACTCCCTAGAAGTGTGTTCCTGAGGCAGTTGGACAGTTGGGGAGGTGGAGGCTCTCCCAACATGGGAGGCCTGCCCAGAACATGGCTGTGTGTCCAAAGAGGATTCCCTGCACCTCTGGCGCTGGGCAGAGATTTTCTGCACACAGGAGACCCTTGGCACACACAGTGTTTCCCCATGGAAAGCAGTGTGAGAAAGAGCCCCTGCCAGGGAAGCATGGCACTCGCCCATCGAAGCCCTCCATGCAGCAGGCTGTCATGGACTCGGCTGCAGGCCTTTGTGGCTGGAGAGACTGCAGCTCCTCTGGAGGCTCTGGGTCCATTTGCACTCCCCTTGGAGGAAACGAGGTTGTGGGATGAGGTCCTTGCCAACAATGGCACTCAGCCTGCTCCATTTGATGAGACGCATGTGTGGTGAGAGAGGCTTGTCAGCCCAGAAGCAAGCAGGGCAGCCATGGAGGGGATTTGCATGCAGCTTGGAAGCCCTAGACTCCTGCCTCCCACCCAGGGAATGCCGGCTCTGCCCATCAGGCCCCATTCCCAAGTGGGCACCCAGCTTCAGCATCTGCCCTTTCCCAGCCATGGAACCATTCCCAGGCCACACCCTGAGCCCTGCCAAGGGTGACCTTGGCTCCCCGGGTGGGCTGAATGGCACGACTGTGTTAGGGGAGAGAAGGCCCAGGAGGCCTTCAGGGAACTGCCACCACATAGCAGTGCTCAGGAAAAGGCACTCTGCTTTCTGTAGGCTGGATGCACACTCGAGTTTTGGCTTGAGGCAGAGAGAGCTCAGCTAGGCGATTCCAGGCTGAAGGCAAAGCAGAGAGTTTTTTGGTGGAGCGATGGCACCATCTGTTGGCCAGCAAGCGTGGCAGGAGAAGCCTCACTGCAAATGAGTTCCTGAGGAAGTTTCCAAGCAGGAGGCACTCTGGCTCCCCAAGCTCCAGAGTCCTGCTTACGACTTCCCTGTGGCAACAGAGTGGGTGCCAAGGGCATGTGGGTTGGAGGGTGCTCAGAAGCCACAGGCGAGGCTTTGGGCACCCAGTGTTCTCTGATGGAAAACACTGCAGGCCCGAGCATCCATGAACTCCTCCAAGGCTTTGCAGTGGGATAGCTGTCCATAGCAGATGGCTCCCTGCCAAGTGCTGCAGGCCTTTCTGGAGGGCTAAGCTGGAGCTTCCTTGCAGGCTGCTGGGCCAGGGGCGTGTGTCCCCTGGGCCAGAGTGCTGCAGGAGGAGCTCCTAGCTAGGGGAGAGCAAGCACGTTGTTTCCTTGGCCTACGCTGGCCTGTGAACACAGAGGCCAGCCAGCAGTGATGACAGCACAGGCAGCAAGGGGGTGTGGCAGGCAGCTAAGAGGCGGCAGGAGTCCCACTTGAAAGTGGGCTCATGACTGTTTGGTGCTCAGGCCCCAGTGCTCACGTGCACACACAGCCTCTGGACCTGCAGCTTCCCAGCAGTGCAAGAGACACACAGGCACCACCCTGGGGCCTTCTCGAATGAACTGTGCTGCGTCGAGGTCCTGCTGGCTGGCAGTGGCCAAGGCCAGCACAGGCCCTAGGGAGGCCTGGCTGAGCCTGGGATGGGTCCGGACCTAGCAGTGCCCAGGGCAAGCCTGGGACTGCAGGCCAGGCTGCAGGCTCATTCCAGTTTGGGCCTGGTACGCAGAGCCTTCGGCTAGGACGTGCAGGGGGAAGGCTCAGCACAGTGGCTTTGGCCTGCAATCCACGTTCCTCCCTCGGGCCGCCCTGCCTGGCAGACCCACACTCCCTAGAAGTGTGTTCCTGAGGCAGTTGGACAGTTGGGGAGGTGGAGGCTCTCCCAACATGGGAGGCCTGCCCAGAACATGGCTGTGTGTCCAAAGAGGATTCCCTGCACCTCTGGCGCTGGGCAGAGATTTTCTGCACACAGGAGACCCTTGGCACACACAGTGTTTCCCCATGGAAAGCAGTGTGAGAAAGAGCCCCCGCCAGGGAAGCATGGCACTCGCCCATCGAAGCCCTCCATGCAGCAGGCTGTCATGGACTCGGCTGCAGGCCTTTGTGGCTGGAGAGACTGCAGCTCCTCTGGAGGCTCTGGGTCCATTTGCACCCCCCTTGGAGGAAACGAGGTTGTGGGATGAGGTCCTTGCCAACAATGGCACTCAGCCTGCTCCATTCGATGAGACGCACGTGTGGTGAGAGAGGCTTGTCAGCCCAGAAGCAAGCAGGGCAGCCAGGGAGGGGATTTGCATGCAGCTTGGAAGCCCTAGACTGCTGCCTCCCACCCAGGGAATGCCGGCTCTGCCCATCAGGCCCCATTCCCAAGTGGGCACCCAGCTTCAGCATCTGCCATTTCCCAGCCATGGAACCATTCCCAGGCCACACCCTGAGCCCTGCCAAGGGTGACCTTGGCTCCCCGGGTGGGCTGAATGGCACGACTGTGTTAGGGGAGAGAAGGCCCAGGAGGCCTTCAGGGAACTGCCACCACATAGCAGTGCTCTGGAAAAGGCACTCTGCTTTCTGTAGGCTGGATGCACACTCGAGTTTTGGCTTGAGGCAGAGAGAGCTCAGCTAGGCGATTCCAGGCTGAAGGCAAAGCAGAGAGTTTTTTGGTGGAGCGATGGCACCATCTGCTGGCCAGCAAGCGTGGCAGGAGAAGCCTCACTGCAAATGAGTTCCTGAGGAAGTTTCCAAGCAGGAGGCACTCTGGCTCCCCAAGCTCCAGAGTCCTGCTTACGACTTCCCTGTGGCAACAGAGTGGGTGCCAAGGGCATGTGGGTTGGAGGGTGCTCAGAAGCCACAGGCGAGGCTTTGGGCACCCAGTGTTCTCTGATGGAAAACACTGCAGGCCCGAGCATCCATGAACTCCTCCAAGGCTTTGCAGTGGGATAGCTGTCCATAGCAGATGGCTCCCTGCCAAGTGCTGCAGGCCTTTCTGGAGGGCTAAGCTGGAGCTTCCTTGCAGGCTGCTGGGCCAGGGGCGTGTGTCCCCTGGGCCAGAGTGCTGCAGGAGGAGCTCCTAGCTAGGGGAGAGCAAGCACGTTGTTTCCTTGGCCTACGCTGGCCTGTGAACACAGAGGCCAGCCAGCAGTGATGACAGCACAGGCAGCAAGGGGGTGTGGCAGGCAGCTAAGAGGCGGCAGGAGTCCCACTTGAAAGTGGGCTCATGACTGTTTGGTGCTCAGGCCCCAGTGCTCACGTGCACACACAGCCTCTGGACCTGCAGCTTCCCAGCAGTGCAAGAGACACACAGGCACCACCCTGGGGCCTTCTCGAATGAACTGTGCTCCGTCGAGGTCCTGCTGGCTGGCAGTGGCCAAGGCCAGCACAGGCCCTCGGGAGGCCTGGCTGAGCCTGGGATGGGTCCGGACCTAGCAGTGCCCAGGGCAAGCCTGGGACTGCAGGCCAGGCTGCAGGCTCATTCCAGTTTGGGCCTGGTACGCAGAGCCTTCGGCTAGGACGTGCAGGGGGAAGGCTCAGCACAGTGGCTTTGGCCTGCAATCCACGTTCCTCCCTCGGGCCGCCCTGCCTGGCAGACCCACACTCCCTAGAAGTGTGTTCCTGAGGCAGTTGGACAGTTGGGGAGGTGGAGGCTCTCCCAACATGGGAGGCCTGCCCAGAACATGGCTGTGTGTCCAAAGAGGATTCCCTGCACCTCTGGCGCTGGGCAGAGATTTTCTGCACACAGGAGACCCTTGGCACACACAGTGTTTCCCCATGGAAAGCAGTGTGAGAAAGAGCCCCTGCCAGGGAAGCATGGCACTCGCCCATCGAAGCCCTCCATGCAGCAGGCTGTCATGGACTCGGCTGCAGGCCTTTGTGGCTGGAGAGACTGCAGCTCCTCTGGAGGCTCTGGGTCCATTTGCACTCCCCTTGGAGGAAACGAGGTTGTGGGATGAGGTCCTTGCCAACAATGGCACTCAGCCTGCTCCATTTGATGAGACGCATGTGTGGTGAGAGAGGCTTGTCAGCCCAGAAGCAAGCAGGACAGCCATGGAGGGGATTTGCATGCAGCTTGGAAGCCCTAGACTCCTGCCTCCCACCCAGGGAATGCCGGCTCTGCCCATCAGGCCCCATTCCCAAGTGGGCACCCAGCTTCAGCATCTGCCCTTTCCCAGCCATGGAACCATTCCCAGGCCACACCCTGAGCCCTGCCAAGGGTGACCTTGGCTCCCCGGGTGGGCTGAATGGCACGACTGTGTTAGGGGAGAGAAGGCCCAGGAGGCCTTCAGGGAACTGCCACCACATAGCAGTGCTCAGGAAAAGGCACTCTGCTTTCTGTAGGCTGGATGCACACTCGAGTTTTGGCTTGAGGCAGAGAGAGCTCAGCTAGGCGATTCCAGGCTGAAGGCAAAGCAGAGAGTTTTTTGGTGGAGCGATGGCACCATCTGCTGGCCAGCAAGCGTGGCAGGAGAAGCCTCACTGCAAATGAGTTCCTGAGGAAGTTTCCAAGCAGGAGGCACTCTGGCTCCCCAAGCTCCAGAGTCCTGCTTACGACTTCCCTGTGGCAACAGAGTGGGTGCCAAGGGCATGTGGGTTGGAGGGTGCTCAGAAGCCACAGGCGAGGCTCTGGGCACCCAGTGTTCTCTGATGGAAAACACTGCAGGCCCGAGCATCCATGAACTCCTCCAAGGCTTTGCAGTGGGATAGCTGTCCATAGCAGATGGCTCCCTGCCAAGTGCTGCAGGCCTTTCTGGAGGGCTAAGCTGGAGCTTCCTTGCAGGCTGCTGGGCCAGGGGCGTGTGTCCCCTGGGCCAGAGTGCTGCAGGAGGAGCTCCTAGCTAGGGGAGAGCAAGCACGTTGTTTCCTTGGCCTACGCTGGCCTGTGAACACAGAGGCCAGCCAGCAGTGATGACAGCACAGGCAGCAAGGGGGTGTGGCAGGCAGCTAAGAGGCGGCAGGAGTCCCACTTGAAAGTGGGCTCATGACTGTTTGGTGCTCAGGCCCCAGTGCTCACGTGCACACACAGCCTCTGGACCTGCAGCTTCCCAGCAGTGCAAGAGACACACAGGCACCACCCTGGGGCCTTCTCGAATGAACTGTGCTCCGTCGAGGTCCTGCTGGCTGGCAGTGGCCAAGGCCAGCACAGGCCCTCGGGAGGCCTGGCTGAGCCTGGGATGGGTCCGGACCTAGCAGTGCCCAGGGCAAGCCTGGGACTGCAGGCCAGGCTGCAGGCTCATTCCAGTTTGGGCCTGGTACGCAGAGCCTTCGGCTAGGACGTGCAGGGGGAAGGCTCAGCACAGTGGCTTTGGCCTGCAATCCACGTTCCTCCCTCGGGCCGCCCTGCCTGGCAGACCCACACTCCCTAGAAGTGTGTTCCTGAGGCAGTTGGACAGTTGGGGAGGTGGAGGCTCTCCCAACATGGGAGGCCTGCCCAGAACATGGCTGTGTGTCCAAAGAGGATTCCCTGCACCTCTGGCGCTGGGCAGAGATTTTCTGCACACAGGGGACCCTTGGCACACACAGTGTTTCCCCATGGAAAGCAGTGTGAGAAAGAGCCCCCGCCAGGGAAGCATGGCACTCGCCCATCGAAGCCCTCCATGCAGCAGGCTGTCATGGACTCGGCTGCAGGCCTTTGTGGCTGGAGAGACTGCAGCTCCTCTGGAGGCTCTGGGTCCATTTGCACTCCCCTTGGAGGAAACGAGGTTGTGGGATGAGGTCCTTGCCAACAATGGCACTCAGCCTGCTCCATTCGATGAGACGCACGTGTGGTGAGAGAGGCTTGTCAGCCCAGAAGCAAGCAGGGCAGCCAGGGAGGGGATTTGCATGCAGCTTGGAAGCCCTAGACTGCTGCCTCCCACCCAGGGAATGCCGGCTCTGCCCATCAGGCCCCATTCCCAAGTGGGCACCCAGCTTCAGCATCTGCCATTTCCCAGCCATGGAACCATTCCCAGGCCACACCCTGAGCCCTGCCAAGGGTGACCTTGGCTCCCCGGGTGGGCTGAATGGCACGACTGTGTTAGGGGAGAGAAGGCCCAGGAGGCCTTCAGGGAACTGCCACCACATAGCAGTGCTCAGGAAAAGGCACTCTGCTTTCTGTAGGCTGGATGCACACTCGAGTTTTGGCTTGAGGCAGAGAGAGCTCAGCTAGGCGATTCCAGGCTGAAGGCAAAGCAGAGAGTTTTTTGGTGGAGCGATGGCACCATCTGCTGGCCAGCAAGCGTGGCAGGAGAAGCCTCACTGCAAATGAGTTCCTGAGGAAGTTTCCAAGCAGGAGGCACTCTGGCTCCCCAAGCTCCAGAGTCCTGCTTACGACTTCCCTGTGGCAACAGAGTGGGTGCCAAGGGCATGTGGGTTGGAGGGTGCTCAGAAGCCACAGGCGAGGCTCTGGGCACCCAGTGTTCTCTGATGGAAAACACTGCAGGCCCGAGCATCCATGAACTCCTCCAAGGCTTTGCAGTGGGATAGCTGTCCATAGCAGATGGCTCCCTGCCAAGTGCTGCAGGCCTTTCTGGAGGGCTAAGCTGGAGCTTCCTTGCAGGCTGCTGGGCCAGGGGCGTGTGTCCCCTGGGCCAGAGTGCTGCAGGAGGAGCTCCTAGCTAGGGGAGAGCAAGCACGTTGTTTCCTTGGCCTACGCTGGCCTGTGAACACAGAGGCCAGCCAGCAGTGATGACAGCACAGGCAGCAAGGGGGTGTGGCAGGCAGCTAAGAGGCGGCAGGAGTCCCACTTGAAAGTGGGCTCATGACTGTTTGGTGCTCAGGCCCCAGTGCTCACGTGCACACACAGCCTCTGGACCTGCAGCTTCCCAGCAGTGCAAGAGACACACAGGCACCACCCTGGGGCCTTCTCGAATGAACTGTGCTCCGTCGAGGTCCTGCTGGCTGGCAGTGGCCAAGGCCAGCACAGGCCCTCGGGAGGCCTGGCTGAGCCTGGGATGGGTCCGGACCTAGCAGTGCCCAGGGCAAGCCTGGGACTGCAGGCCAGGCTGCAGGCTCATTCCAGTTTGGGCCTGGTACGCAGAGCCTTCGGCTAGGACGTGCAGGGGGAAGGCTCAGCACAGTGGCTTTGGCCTGCAATCCACGTTCCTCCCTCGGGCCGCCCTGCCTGGCAGACCCACACTCCCTAGAAGTGTGTTCCTGAGGCAGTTGGACAGTTGGGGAGGTGGAGGCTCTCCCAACATGGGAGGCCTGCCCAGAACATGGCTGTGTGTCCAAAGAGGATTCCCTGCACCTCTGGCGCTGGGCAGAGATTTTCTGCACACAGGGGACCCTTGGCACACACAGTGTTTCCCCATGGAAAGCAGTGTGAGAAAGAGCCCCCGCCAGGGAAGCATGGCACTCGCCCATCGAAGCCCTCCATGCAGCAGGCTGTCATGGACTCGGCTGCAGGCCTTTGTGGCTGGAGAGACTGCAGCTCCTCTGGAGGCTCTGGGTCCATTTGCACTCCCCTTGGAGGAAACGAGGTTGTGGGATGAGGTCCTTGCCAACAATGGCACTCAGCCTGCTCCATTCGATGAGACGCACGTGTGGTGAGAGAGGCTTGTCAGCCCAGAAGCAAGCAGGGCAGCCAGGGAGGGGATTTGCATGCAGCTTGGAAGCCCTAGACTGCTGCCTCCCACCCAGGGAATGCCGGCTCTGCCCATCAGGCCCCATTCCCAAGTGGGCACCCAGCTTCAGCATCTGCCCTTTCCCAGCCATGGAACCATTCCCAGGCCACACCCTGAGCCCTGCCAAGGGTGACCTTGGCTCCCCGGGTGGGCTGAATGGCACGACTGTGTTAGGGGAGAGAAGGCCCAGGAGGCCTTCAGGGAACTGCCACCACATAGCAGTGCTCAGGAAAAGGCACTCTGCTTTCTGTAGGCTGGATGCACACTCGAGTTTTGGCTTGAGGCAGAGAGAGCTCAGCTAGGCGATTCCAGGCTGAAGGCAAAGCAGAGAGTTTTTTGGTGGAGCGATGGCACCATCTGCTGGCCAGCAAGCGTGGCAGGAGAAGCCTCACTGCAAATGAGTTCCTGAGGAAGTTTCCAAGCAGGAGGCACTCTGGCTCCCCAAGCTCCAGAGTCCTGCTTACGACTTCCCTGTGGCAACAGAGTGGGTGCCAAGGGCATGTGGGTTGGAGGGTGCTCAGAAGCCACAGGCGAGGCTTTGGGCACCCAGTGTTCTCTAATGGAAAACACTGCAGGCCCGAGCATCCATGAACTCCTCCAAGGCTTTGCAGTGGGATAGCTGTCCATAGCAGATGGCTCCCTGCCAAGTGCTGCAGGCCTTTCTGGAGGGCTAAGCTGGAGCTTCCTTGCAGGCTGCTGGGCCAGGGGCGTGTGTCCCCTGGGCCAGAGTGCTGCAGGAGGAGCTCCTAGCTAGGGGAGAGCAAGCACGTTGTTTCCTTGGCCTACGCTGGCCTGTGAACACAGAGGCCAGCCAGCAGTGATGACAGCACAGGCAGCAAGGGGGTGTGGCAGGCAGCTAAGAGGCGGCAGGAGTCCCACTTGAAAGTGGGCTCATGACTGTTTGGTGCTCAGGCCCCAGTGCTCACGTGCACACACAGCCTCTGGACCTGCAGCTTCCCAGCAGTGCAAGAGACACACAGGCACCACCCTGGGGCCTTCTCGAATGAACTGTGCTCCGTCGAGGTCCTGCTGGCTGGCAGTGGCCAAGGCCAGCACAGGCCCTAGGGAGGCCTGGCTGAGCCTGGGATGGGTCCGGACCTAGCAGTGCACAGGGCAAGCCTGGGACTGCAGGCCAGGCTGCAGGCTCATTCCAGTTTGGGCCTGGTACGCAGAGCCTTCGGCTAGGACGTGCAGGGGGAAGGCTCAGCACAGTGGCTTTGGCCTGCAATCCACGTTCCTCCCTCGGGCCGCCCTGCCTGGCAGACCCACACTCCCTAGAAGTGTGTTCCTGAGGCAGTTGGACAGTTGGGGAGGTGGAGGCTCTCCCAACATGGGAGGCCTGCCCAGAACATGGCTGTGTGTCCAAAGAGGATTCCCTGCACCTCTGGCGCTGGGCAGAGATTTTCTGCACACAGGAGACCCTTGGCACACACAGTGTTTCCCCATGGAAAGCAGTGTGAGAAAGAGCCCCCGCCAGGGAAGCATGGCACTCGCCCATCGAAGCCCTCCATGCAGCAGGCTGTCATGGACTCGGCTGCAGGCCTTTGTGGCTGGAGAGACTGCAGCTCCTCTGGAGGCTCTGGGTCCATTTGCACTCCCCTTGGAGGAAACGAGGTTGTGGGATGAGGTCCTTGCCAACAATGGCACTCAGCCTGCTCCATTCGATGAGACGCACGTGTGGTGAGAGAGGCTTGTCAGCCCAGAAGCAAGCAGGGCAGCCAGGGAGGGGATTTGCATGCAGCTTGGAAGCCCTAGACTGCTGCCTCCCACCCAGGGAATGCCGGCTCTGCCCATCAGGCCCCATTCCCAAGTGGGCACCCAGCTTCAGCATCTGCCATTTCCCAGCCATGGAACCATTCCCAGGCCACACCCTGAGCCCTGCCAAGGGTGACCTTGGCTCCCCGGGTGGGCTGAATGGCACGACTGTGTTAGGGGAGAGAAGGCCCAGGAGGCCTTCAGGGAACTGCCACCACATAGCAGTGCTCAGGAAAAGGCACTCTGCTTTCTGTAGGCTGGATGCACACTCGAGTTTTGGCTTGAGGCAGAGAGAGCTCAGCTAGGCGATTCCAGGCTGAAGGCAAAGCAGAGAGTTTTTTGGTGGAGCGATGGCACCATCTGCTGGCCAGCAAGCGTGGCAGGAGAAGCCTCACTGCAAATGAGTTCCTGAGGAAGTTTCCAAGCAGGAGGCACTCTGGCTCCCCAAGCTCCAGAGTCCTGCTTACGACTTCCCTGTGGCAACAGAGTGGGTGCCAAGGGCATGTGGGTTGGAGGGTGCTCAGAAGCCACAGGCGAGGCTTTGGGCACCCAGTGTTCTCTGATGGAAAACACTGCAGGCCCGAGCATCCATGAACTCCTCCAAGGCTTTGCAGTGGGATAGCTGTCCATAGCAGATGGCTCCCTGCCAAGTGCTGCAGGCCTTTCTGGAGGGCTAAGCTGGAGCTTCCTTGCAGGCTGCTGGGCCAGGGGCGTGTGTCCCCTGGGCCAGAGTGCTGCAGGAGGAGCTCCTAGCTAGGGGAGAGCAAGCACGTTGTTTCCTTGGCCTACGCTGGCCTGTGAACACAGAGGCCAGCCAGCAGTGATGACAGCACAGGCAGCAAGGGGGTGTGGCAGGCAGCTAAGAGGCGGCAGGAGTCCCACTTGAAAGTGGGCTCATGACTGTTTGGTGCTCAGGCCCCAGTGCTCACGTGCACACACAGCCTCTGGACCTGCAGCTTCCCAGCATTGCAAGAGACACACAGGCACCACCCTGGGGCCTTCTCGAATGAACTGTGCTCCGTCGAGGTCCTGCTGGCTGGCAGTGGCCAAGGCCAGCACAGGCCCTCGGGAGGCCTGGCTGAGCCTGGGATGGGTCCGGACCTAGCAGTGCCCAGGGCAAGCCTGGGACTGCAGGCCAGGCTGCAGGCTCATTCCAGTTTGGGCCTGGTACGCAGAGCCTTCGGCTAGGACGTGCAGGGGGAAGGCTCAGCACAGTGGCTTTGGCCTGCAATCCACGTTCCTCCCTCGGGCCGCCCTGCCTGGCAGACCCACACTCCCTAGAAGTGTGTTCCTGAGGCAGTTGGACAGTTGGGGAGGTGGAGGCTCTCCCAACATGGGAGGCCTGCCCAGAACATGGCTGTGTGTCCAAAGAGGATTCCCTGCACCTCTGGCGCTGGGCAGAGATTTTCTGCACACAGGAGACCCTTGGCACACACAGTGTTTCCCCATGGAAAGCAGTGTGAGAAAGAGCCCCTGCCAGGGAAGCATGGCACTCGCCCATCGAAGCCCTCCATGCAGCAGGCTGTCATGGACTCGGCTGCAGGCCTTTGTGGCTGGAGAGACTGCAGCTCCTCTGGAGGCTCTGGGTCCATTTGCACTCCCCTTGGAGGAAACGAGGTTGTGGGATGAGGTCCTTGCCAACAATGACACTCAGCCTGCTCCATTTGATGAGACGCATGTGTGGTGAGAGAGGCTTGTCAGCCCAGAAGCAAGCAGGACAGCCATGGAGGGGATTTGCATGCAGCTTGGAAGCCCTAGACTCCTGCCTCCCACCCAGGGAATGCCGGCTCTGCCCATCAGGCCCCATTCCCAAGTGGGCACCCAGCTTCAGCATCTGCCCTTTCCCAGCCATGGAACCATTCCCAGGCCACACCCTGAGCCCTGCCAAGGGTGACCTTGGCTCCCCGGGTGGGCTGAATGGCACGACTGTGTTAGGGGAGAGAAGGCCCAGGAGGCCTTCAGGGAACTGCCACCACATAGCAGTGCTCAGGAAAAGGCACTCTGCTTTCTGTAGGCTGGATGCACACTCGAGTTTTGGCTTGAGGCAGAGAGAGCTCAGCTAGGCGATTCCAGGCTGAAGGCAAAGCAGAGAGTTTTTTGGTGGAGCGATGGCACCATCTGCTGGCCAGCAAGCGTGGCAGGAGAAGCCTCACTGCAAATGAGTTCCTGAGGAAGTTTCCAAGCAGGAGGCACTCTGGCTCCCCAAGCTCCAGAGTCCTGCTTACGACTTCCCTGTGGCAACAGAGTGGGTGCCAAGGGCATGTGGGTTGGAGGGTGCTCAGAAGCCACAGGCGAGGCTTTGGGCACCCAGTGTTCTCTGATGGAAAACACTGCAGGCCCGAGCATCCATGAACTCCTCCAAGGCTTTGCAGTGGGATAGCTGTCCATAGCAGATGGCTCCCTGCCAAGTGCTGCAGGCCTTTCTGGAGGGCTAAGCTGGAGCTTCCTTGCAGGCTGCTGGGCCAGGGGCGTGTGTCCCCTGGGCCAGAGTGCTGCAGGAGGAGCTCCTAGCTAGGGGAGAGCAAGCACGTTGTTTCCTTGGCCTACGCTGGCCTGTGAACACAGAGGCCAGCCAGCAGTGATGACAGCACAGGCAGCAAGGGGGTGTGGCAGGCAGCTAAGAGGCGGCAGGAGTCCCACTTGAAAGTGGGCTCATGACTGTTTGGTGCTCAGGCCCCAGTGCTCACGTGCACACACAGCCTCTGGACCTGCAGCTTCCCAGCAGTGCAAGAGACACACAGGCACCACCCTGGGGCCTTCTCGAATGAACTGTGCTCCGTCGAGGTCCTGCTGGCTGGCAGTGGCCAAGGCCAGCACAGGCCCTCGGGAGGCCTGGCTGAGCCTGGGATGGGTCCGGACCTAGCAGTGCCCAGGGCAAGCCTGGGACTGCAGGCCAGGCTGCAGGCTCATTCCAGTTTGGGCCTGGTACGCAGAGCCTTCGGCTAGGACGTGCAGGGGGAAGGCTCAGCACAGTGGCTTTGGCCTGCAATCCACGTTCCTCCCTCGGGCCGCCCTGCCTGGCAGACCCACACTCCCTAGAAGTGTGTTCCTGAGGCAGTTGGACAGTTGGGGAGGTGGAGGCTCTCCCAACATGGGAGGCCTGCCCAGAACATGGCTGTGTGTCCAAAGAGGATTCCCTGCACCTCTGGCGCTGGGCAGAGATTTTCTGCACACAGGAGACCCTTGGCACACACAGTGTTTCCCCATGGAAAGCAGTGTGAGAAAGAGCCCCTGCCAGGGAAGCATGGCACTCGCCCATCGAAGCCCTCCATGCAGCAGGCTGTCATGGACTCGGCTGCAGGCCTTTGTGGCTGGAGAGACTGCAGCTCCTCTGGAGGCTCTGGGTCCATTTGCACTCCCCTTGGAGGAAACGAGGTTGTGGGATGAGGTCCTTGCCAACAATGGCACTCAGCCTGCTCCATTTGATGAGACGCATGTGTGGTGAGAGAGGCTTGTCAGCCCAGAAGCAAGCAGGGCAGCCATGGAGGGGATTTGCATGCAGCTTGGAAGCCCTAGACTCCTGCCTCCCACCCAGGGAATGCCGGCTGTGCCCATCAGGCCCCATTCCCAGGTGGGCACCCAGCTTCAGCATCTGCCCTTTCCCAGCCATGGAACCATTCCCAGGCCACACCCTGAGCCCTGCCAAGGGTGACCTTGGCTCCCCGGGTGGGCTGAATGGCACGACTGTGTTAGGGGAGAGAAGGCCCAGGAGGCCTTCAGGGAACTGCCACCACATAGCAGTGCTCAGGAAAAGGCACTCTGCTTTCTGTAGGCTGGATGCACACTCGAGTTTTGGCTTGAGGCAGAGAGAGCTCAGCTAGGCGATTCCAGGCTGAAGGCAAAGCAGAGAGTTTTTTGGTGGAGCGATGGCACCATCTGCTGGCCAGCAAGCGTGGCAGGAGAAGCCTCACTCCAAATGAGTTCCTGAGGAAGTTTCCAAGCAGGAGGCACTCTGGCTCCCCAAGCTCCAGAGTCCTGCTTACGACTTCCCTGTGGCAACAGAGTGGGTGCCAAGGGCATGTGGGTTGGAGGGTGCTCAGAAGCCACAGGCGAGGCTTTGGGCACCCAGTGTTCTCTGATGGAAAACACTGCAGGCCCGAGCATCCATGAACTCCTCCAAGGCTTTGCAGTGGGATAGCTGTCCATAGCAGATGGCTCCCTGCCAAGTGCTGCAGGCCTTTCTGGAGGGCTAAGCTGGAGCTTCCTTGCAGGCTGCTGGGCCAGGGGCGTGTGTCCCCTGGGCCAGAGTGCTGCAGGAGGAGCTCCTAGCTAGGGGAGAGCAAGCACGTTGTTTCCTTGGCCTACGCTGGCCTGTGAACACAGAGGCCAGCCAGCAGTGATGACAGCACAGGCAGCAAGGGGGTGTGGCAGGCAGCTAAGAGGCGGCAGGAGTCCCACTTGAAAGTGGGCTCATGACTGTTTGGTGCTCAGGCCCCAGTGCTCACGTGCACACACAGCCTCTGGACCTGCAGCTTCCCAGCAGTGCAAGAGACACACAGGCACCACCCTGGGGCCTTCTCAAATGAACTGTGCTCCATCGAGGTCCTGCTGGCTGGCAGTGGCCAAGGCCAGCACAGGCCCTAGGGAGGCCTGGCTGAGCCTGGGATGGGTCCGGACCTAGCAGTGCCCAGGGCAAGCCTGGGACTGCAGGCCAGGCTGCAGGCTCATTCCAGTTTGGGCCTGGTACGCAGAGCCTTCGGCTAGGACGTGCAGGGGGAAGGCTCAGCACAGTGGCTTTGGCCTGCAATCCACGTTCCACCCTCGGGCCGCCCTGCCTGGCAGACCCACACTCCCTAGAAGTGTGTTCCTGAGGCAGCTGGACAGTTGGGGAGGTGGAGGCTCTCCCAACATGGGAGGCCTGCCCAGAACATGGCTGTGTGTCCAAAGAGGATTCCCTGCACCTCTGGCGCTGGGCAGAGATTTTCTGCACACAGGAGACCCTTGGCACACACAGTGTTTCCCCATGGAAAGCAGTGTGAGAAAGAGCCCCTGCCAGGGAAGCATGGCACTCGCCCATCGAAGCCCTCCATGCAGCAGGCTGTCATGGACTCGGCTGCAGGCCTTTGTGGCTGGAGAGACTGCAGCTCCTCTGGAGGCTCTGGGTCCATTTGCACTCCCCTTGGAGGAAACGAGGTTGTGGGATGAGGTCCTTGCCAACAATGGCACTCAGCCTGCTCCATTTGATGAGACGCATGTGTGGTGAGAGAGGCTTGTCAGCCCAGAAGCAAGCAGGGCAGCCATGGAGGGGATTTGCATGCAGCTTGGAAGCCCTAGACTCCTGCCTCCCACCCAGGGAATGCCGGCTGTGCCCATCAGGCCCCATTCCCAGGTGGGCACCCAGCTTCAGCATCTGCCCTTTCCCAGCCATGGAACCATTCCCAGGCCACACCCTGAGCCCTGCCAAGGGTGACCTTGGCTCCCCGGGTGGGCTGAATGGCACGACTGTGTTAGGGGAGAGAAGGCCCAGGAGGCCTTCAGGGAACTGCCACCACATAGCAGTGCTCAGGAAAAGGCACTCTGCTTTCTGTAGGCTGGATGCACACTCGAGTTTTGGCTTGAGGCAGAGAGAGCTCAGCTAGGCGATTCCAGGCTGAAGGCAAAGCAGAGAGTTTTTTGGTGGAGCGATGGCACCATCTGCTGGCCAGCAAGCGTGGCAGGAGAAGCCTCACTCCAAATGAGTTCCTGAGGAAGTTTCCAAGCAGGAGGCACTCTGGCTCCCCAAGCTCCAGAGTCCTGCTTACGACTTCCCTGTGGCAACAGAGTGGGTGCCAAGGGCATGTGGGTTGGAGGGTGCTCAGAAGCCACAGGCGAGGCTTTGGGCACCCAGTGTTCTCTGATGGAAAACACTGCAGGCCCGAGCATCCATGAACTCCTCCAAGGCTTTGCAGTGGGATAGCTGTCCATAGCAGATGGCTCCCTGCCAAGTGCTGCAGGCCTTTCTGGAGGGCTAAGCTGGAGCTTCCTTGCAGGCTGCTGGGCCAGGGGCGTGTGTCCCCTGGGCCAGAGTGCTGCAGGAGGAGCTCCTAGCTAGGGGAGAGCAAGCACGTTGTTTCCTTGGCCTACGCTGGCCTGTGAACACAGAGGCCAGCCAGCAGTGATGACAGCACAGGCAGCAAGGGGGTGTGGCAGGCAGCTAAGAGGCGGCAGGAGTCCCACTTGAAAGTGGGCTCATGACTGTTTGGTGCTCAGGCCCCAGTGCTCACGTGCACACACAGCCTCTGGACCTGCAGCTTCCCAGCAGTGCAAGAGACACACAGGCACCACCCTGGGGCCTTCTCAAATGAACTGTGCTCCATCGAGGTCCTGCTGGCTGGCAGTGGCCAAGGCCAGCACAGGCCCTAGGGAGGCCTGGCTGAGCCTGGGATGGGTCCGGACCTAGCAGTGCCCAGGGCAAGCCTGGGACTGCAGGCCAGGCTGCAGGCTCATTCCAGTTTGGGCCTGGTACGCAGAGCCTTCGGCTAGGACGTGCAGGGGGAAGGCTCAGCACAGTGGCTTTGGCCTGCAATCCACGTTCCACCCTCGGGCCGCCCTGCCTGGCAGACCCACACTCCCTAGAAGTGTGTTCCTGAGGCAGCTGGACAGTTGGGGAGGTGGAGGCTCTCCCAACATGGGAGGCCTGCCCAGAACATGGCTGTGTGTCCAAAGAGGATTCCCTGCACCTCTGGCGCTGGGCAGAGATTTTCTGCACACAGGAGACCCTTGGCACACACAGTGTTTCCCCATGGAAAGCAGTGTGAGAAAGAGCCCCCGCCAGGGAAGCATGGCACTCGCCCATCGAAGCCCTCCATGCAGCAGGCTGTCATGGACTCGGCTGCAGGCCTTTGTGGCTGGAGAGACTGCAGCTCCTCTGGAGGCTCTGGGTCCATTTGCACTCCCCTTGGAGGAAACGAGGTTGTGGAATGAGGTCCTTGCCAACAATGGCACTCAGCCTGCTCCATTCGATGAGACGCACGTGTGGTGAGAGGGGCTTGTCAGCCCAGAAGCAAGCAGGGCAGCCAGGGAGGGGATTTGCATGCAGCTTGGAAGCCCTAGACTGCTGCCTCCCACCCAGGGAATGCCGGCTCTGCCCATCAGGCCCCATTCCCAAGTGGGCACCCAGCTTCAGCATCTGCCCTTTCCCAGCCATGGAACCATTCCCAGGCCACACCCTGAGCCCTGCCAAGGGTGACCTTGGCTCCCCGGGTGGGCTGAATGGCACGACTGTGTTAGGGGAGAGAAGGCCCAGGAGGCCTTCAGGGAACCGCCACCACATAGCAGTGCTCAGGAAAAGGCACGCTGCTTTCTGTAGGCTGAATGCACACTCGAGTTTTGTCTTGAGGCAGAGAGAGCTCAGCTAGGCGATTCCAGGCTGAAGGCAAAGCAGAGAGTTTTTTGGTGGAGTGATGGCACCATCTGCTGGCCAGCAAGCGTGGCAGGAGAAGCCTCACTGCAAATGAGTTCCTGAGGAAGTTTCCAAGCAGGAGGCACTCTGGCTCCCCAAGCTCCAGAGTCCTGCTTACGACTTCCCTGTGGCAACAGAGTGGGTGCCAAGGGCATGTGGGTTGGAGGGTGCTCAGAAGCCACAGGCGAGGCTTTGGGCACCCAGTGTTCTCTGATGGAAAACACTGCAGGCCCGAGCATCCATGAACTCCTCCAAGGCTTTGCAGTGGGATAGCTGTCCATAGCAGATGGCTCCCTGCCAAGTGCTGCAGGCCTTTCTGGAGGGCTAAGCTGGAGCTTCCTTGCAGGCTGCTGGGAAAGGGGCGTGTGTCCCCTGGGCCAGAGTGCTGCAGGAGGAGCTCCTAGCTAGGGGAGAGCAAGCACGTTGTTTCCTTGGCCTACGCTGGCCTGTGAACACAGATGCCAGCCAGCAGTGATGACAGCACAGGCAGCAAGGGGGTGTGGCAGGCAGCTAAGAGGCGGCAGGAGTCCCACTTGAAAGTGGGCTCATGACTGTTTGGTGCTCAGGCCCCAGTGCTCACGTGCACACACAGCCTCTGGACCTGCAGCTTCCCAGCAGTGCAAGAGACACACAGGCACCACCCTGGGGCCTTCTCGAATGAACTGTGCTCCATCGAGGTCCTGCTGGCTGGCAGTGGCCAAGGCCAGCACAGGCCCTCGGGAGGCCTTGCTGAGCCTGGGATGGGTCCGGACCTAGCAGTGCCCAGGGCAAGCCTGGGACTGCAGGCCAGGCTGCAGGCTCATTCCAGTTTGGGCCTGGTACGCAGAGCCTTCGGCTAGGACGTGCAGGGGGAAGGCTCAGCACAGTGGCTTTGGCCTGCAATCCACGTTCCTCCCTCGGGCCACCCTGCCTGGCAGACCCACACTCCCTAGAAGTGTGTTCCTGAGGCAGCTGGACAGTTGGGGAGGTGGAGGCTCTCCCAACATGGGAGGCCTGCCCAGAACATGGCTGTGTGTCCAAAGAGGATTCCCTGCACCTCTGGCGCTGGGCAGAGATTTTCTGCACACAGGAGACCCTTGGCACACACAGTGTTTCCCCATGGAAAGCAGTGTGAGAAAGAGCCCCCGCCAGGGAAGCATGGCACTCGCCCATCGAAGCCCTCCATGCAGCAGGCTGTCATGGACTCGGCTGCAGGCCTTTGTGGCTGGAGAGACTGCAGCTCCTCTGGAGGCTCTGGGTCCATTTGCACTCCCCTTCGAGGAAACGAGGTTGTGGGATGAGGTCCTTGCCAACAATGGCACTCAGCCTGCTCCATTCGATGAGACGCACGTGTGTTGAGAGAGGCTTGTCAGCCCAGAAGCAAGCAGGGCAGCCAGGGAGGGGATTTGCATGCAGCTTGGAAGCCCTAGACTCCTGCCTCCCACCCAGGGAATGCCGGCTCTGCCCATCAGGCCCCATTCCCAAGTGGGCACCCAGCTTCAGCATCTGCCCTTTCCCAGCCATGGAACCATTCCCAGGCCACACCCTGAGCCCTGCCAAGGGTGACCTTGGCTCCCCGGGTGGGCTGAATGGCACGACTGTGTTAGGGGAGAGAAGGCCCAGGAGGCCTTCAGGGAACTGCCACCACATAGCAGTGCTCAGGAAAAGGCACTCTGCTTTCTGTAGGCTGGATGCACACTCGAGTTTTGGCTTGAGGCAGAGAGAGCTCAGCTAGGCGATTCCAGGCTGAAGGCAAAGCAGAGAGTTTTTTGGTGGAGCGATGGCACCATCTGCTGGCCAGCAAGCATGGCAGGAGAAGCCTCACTCCAAATGAGTTCCTGAGGAAGTTTCCAAGCAGGAGGCACTCTGGCTCCCCAAGCTCCAGAGTCCTGCTTACGACTTCCCTGTGGCAACAGAGTGGGTGCCAAGGGCATGTGGGTTGGAGGGTGCTCAGAAGCCACAGGCGAGGCTTTGGGCACCCAGTGTTCTCTGATGGAAAACACTGCAGGCCCGAGCATCCATGAACTCCTCCAAGGCTTTGCAGTGGGATAGCTGTCCGTAGCAGATGGCTCCCTGCCAAGTGCTGCAGGCCTTTCTGGAGGGCTAAGCTGGAGCTTCCTTGCAGGCTGCTGGGAAAGGGGCGTGTGTCCCCTGGGCCAGAGTGCTGCAGGAGGAGCTCCTAGCTAGGGGAGAGCAAGCACGTTGTTTCCTTGGCCTACACTGGCCTGTGAACACAGAGGCCAGCCAGCAGTGATGACAGCACAGGCAGCAAGGGGGTGTGGCAGGCAGCGAAGGGGCAGCAGGAGTCCCACTTGAAAGTGGGCTCATGACTGTATGGTGCTCAGGCCCCAGTGCTCACGTGCACACACAGCCTCTGGACCTGCAGCTTCCCAGCAGTGCAAGAGACACACAGGCACCACCCTGGGGCCTTCTCAAATGAACTGTGCTCCATCGAGGTCCTGCTGGCTGGCAGTGGCCAAGGCCAGCACAGGCCCTCGGGAGGCCTGGCTGAGCCTGGGATGGGTCCGGACCTAGCAGTGCCCAGGGCAAGCCTGGGACTGCAGGCCAGGCTGCAGGCTCATTCCAGTTTGGGCCTGGTACGCAGAGCCTTCGGCTAGGACGTGCAGGGGGAAGGCTCAGCACAGTGGCTTTGGATTGCAATCCACGTTCCTCCCTCGGGCCACCCTGCCTGGCAGACCCACACTCCCTAGAAGTGTGTTCCTGAGGCAGCTGGACAGTTGGGGAGGTGGAGGCTCTCCCAACATGGGAGGCCTGCCCAGAACATGGCTGTGTGTCCAAAGAGGATTCCCTGCACCTCTGGCGCTGGGCAGAGATTTTCTGCACACAGGAGACCCTTGGCACACACAGTGTTTCCCCATGGAAAGCAGTGTGAGAAAGAGCCCCCGCCAGGGAAGCATGGCACTCGCCCATCGAAGCCCTCCATGCAGCAGGCTGTCATGGACTCGGCTGCAGGCCTTTGTGGCTGGAGAGACTGCAGCTCCTCTGGAGGCTCTGGGTCCATTTGCACTCCCCTTGGAGGAAACGAGGTTGTGGGATGAGGTCCTTGCCAACAATGGCACTCAGCCTGCTCCATTCGATGAGACGCACGTGTGTTGAGAGAGGCTTGTCAGCCCAGAAGCAAGCAGGGCAGCCAGGGAGGGGATTTGCATGCAGCTTGGAAGCCCTAGACTCCTGCCTCCCACCCAGGGAATGCCGGCTCTGCCCATCAGGCCCCATTCCCAAGTGGGCACCCAGCTTCAGCATCTGACCTTTCCCAGCCATGGAACCATTCCCAGGCCACACCCTGAGCCCTGCCAAGGGTGACCTTGGCTCCCCGGGTGGGCTGAATGGCACGACTGTGTTAGGGGAGAGAAGGCCCAGGAGGCCTTCAGGGAACTGCCACCACATAGCAGTGCTCAGGAAAAGGCACTCTGCTTTCTGTAGGCTGGATGCACACTCGAGTTTTGGCTTGAGGCAGAGAGAGCTCAGCTAGGCGATTCCAGGCTGAAGGCAAAGCAGAGAGTTTTTTGGTGGAGCGATGGCCCCATCTGCTGGCCAGCAAGCGTGGCAGGAGAAGCCTCACTGCAAATGAGTTCCTGAGGAAGTTTCCAAGCAGGAGGCACTCTGGCTCCCCAAGCTCCAGAGTCCTGCTTACGACTTCCCTGTGGCAACAGAGTGGGTGCCAAGGGCATGTGGGTTGGAGGGTGCTCAGAAGCCACAGGCGAGGCTTTGGGCACCCAGTGTTCTCTGATGGAAAACACTGCAGGCCCGAGCATCCATGAACTCCTCCAAGGCTTTGCAGTGGGATAGCTGTCCATAGCAGATGGCTCCCTGCCAAGTGCTGCAGGCCTTTCTGGAGGGCTAAGCTGGAGCTTCCTTGCAGGCTGCTGGGCCAGGGGCGTGTGTCCCCTGGGCCAGAGAGCTGCAGGAGGAGCTCCTAGCTAGGGGAGAGCAAGAACGTTGTATCCTTGGCCTACGCTGGCCTGTGAACACAGAGGCCAGCCAGCAGTGATGACAGCACAGGCAGCAAGGGGGTGTGGCAGGCAGCGAAGGGGCGGCAGGAGTCCCACTTGAAAGTGGGCTCATGACTGTTTGGTGCTCAGGCCCCAGTGCTCACGTGCACACACAGCCTCTGGACCTGCAGCTTCCCAGCAGTGCAAGAGACACACAGGCACCACCCTGGGGCCTTCTCGAATGAACTGTGCTCCATCGAGGTCCTGCTGGCTGGCAGTGGCCAAGGCCAGCACAGGCCCTCGGGAGGCCTGGCTGAGCCTGGGATGGGTCCGGACCTAGCAGTGCCCAGGGCAAGCCTGGGACTGCAGGCCAGGCTGCAGGCTCATTCCAGTTTGGGCCTGGTACGCAGAGCCTTCGGCTAGGACGTGCAGGGGGAAGGCTCAGCACAGTGGCTTTGGCCTGCAATCCACGTTCCTCCCTCGGGCCGCCCTGCCTGGCAGACCCACACTCCCTAGAAGTGTGTTCCTGAGGCAGTTGGACAGTTGGGGAGGCGGAGGCTCTCCCAACATGGGAGGCCTGCCCAGAACATGGCTCTGTGTCCAAAGAGGATTCCCTGCACCTCTGGCGCTGGGCAGAGATTTTCTGCACACAGGAGACCCTTGGCACACACAGTGTTTCCCCATGGAAAGCAGTGTGAGAAAGAGCCCCCGCCAGGGAAGCATGGCACTCGCCCATCGAAGCCCTCCATGCAGCAGGCTGTCATGGACTCGGCTGCAGGCCTTTGTGGCTGGAGAGACTGCAGCTCCTCTGGAGGCTCTGGGTCCATTTGCACTCCCCTTGGAGGAAACGAGGTTGTGGGATGAGGTCCTTGCCAACAATGGCACTCAGCCTGCTCCATTCGATGAGACGCACGTGTGGTGAGAGGGGCTTGTCAGCCCAGAAGCAAGCAGGGCAGCCAGGGAGGGGATTTGCATGCAGCTTGGAAGCCCTAGACTGCTGCCTCCCACCCAGGGAATGCCGGCTCTGCCCATCAGGCCCCATTCCCAAGTGGGCACCCAGCTTCAGCATCTGCCCTTTCCCAGCCATGGAACCATTCCCAGGCCACACCCTGAGCCCTGCCAAGGGTGACCTTGGCTCCCCGGGTGGGCTGAATGGCACGACTGTGTTAGGGGAGAGAAGGCCCAGGAGGCCTTCAGGGAACTGCCACCACATAGCAGTGCTCAGGAAAAGGCACTCTGCTTTCTGTAGGCTGAATGCACACTCGAGTTTTGTCTTGAGGCAGAGAGAGCTCAGCTAGGCGATTCCAGGCTGAAGGCAAAGCAGAGAGTTTTTTGGTGGAGCGATGGCACCATCTGCTGGCCAGCAAGCATGGCAGGAGAAGCCTCACTCCAAATGAGTTCCTGAGGAAGTTTCCAAGCAGGAGGCACTCTGGCTCCCCAAGCTCCAGAGTCCTGCTTACGACTTCCCTGTGGCAACAGAGTGGGTGCCAAGGGCATGTGGGTTGGAGGGTGCTCAGAAGCCACAGGCGAGGCTTTGGGCACCCAGTGTTCTCTGATGGAAAACACTGCAGGCCCGAGCATCCATGAACTCCTCCAAGGCTTTGCAGTGGGATAGCTGTCCATAGCAGATGGCTCCCTGCCAAGTGCTGCAGGCCTTTCTGGAGGGCTAAGCTGGAGCTTCCTTGCAGGCTGCTGGGCCAGGGGCGTGTGTCCCCTGGGCCAGAGTGCTGCAGGAGGAGCTCCTAGCTAGGGGAGAGCAAGCACGTTGTTTCCTTGGCCTACACTGGCCTGTGAACACAGAGGCCAGCCAGCAGTGATGACAGCACAGGCAGCAAGGGGGTGTGGCAGGCAGCGAAGGGGCAGCAGGAGTCCCACTTGAAAGTGGGCTCATGACTGTATGGTGCTCAGGCCCCAGTGCTCACGTGCACACACAGCCTCTGGACCTGCAGCTTCCCAGCAGTGCAAGAGACACACAGGCACCACCCTGGGGCCTTCTCGAATGAACTGTGCTCCGACGGTGTCCTGCTTGCTGGCAGTGGCCAAAGCCAGCACAGGCCCTAGGGAGGCCTGGCTGAGCCTGGGATGGGTCTGGACCTAGCAGTGCCCAGGGCAAGCCTGGGACTGCAGGCCAGGCTGCAGGCTCATTCCAGTTTGGGCCTGGTACGCAGAGTCTTTGGCTAGGACGTGCATGGGGAAAGCTCAGCACAGTGGCTTTGGCCTGCAATCCACGTTCCTCCCTCGGGCCGCCCTGCCTGGCAGACCCACACTCCCTAGAAGTGTGTTCCTGAGGCAGCTGGACAGTTGGGGAGGTGGAGGCTCTCCCAACATGGGAGGCCTGCCCAGAACATGGCTGTGTGTCCAAAGAGGATTCCCTGCACCTCTGGCGCTGGGCAGAGATTTTCTGCACACAGGAGACCCTTGGCACACACAGTGTTTCCCCATGGAAAGCAGTGTGAGAAAGAGCCCCCGCCAGGGAAGCATGGCACTCGCCCATCGAAGCCCTCCATGCAGCAGGCTGTCATGGACTCGGCTGCAGGCCTTTGTGGCTGGAGAGACTGCAGCTCCTCTGGAGGCTCTGGGTCCATTTGCACTCCCCTTCGAGGAAACGAGGTTGTGGGATGAGGTCCTTGCCAACAATGGCACTCAGCCTGCTCCATTCGATGAGACGCACGTGTGTTGAGAGAGGCTTGTCAGCCCAGAAGCAAGCAGGGCAGCCAGGGAGGGGATTTGCATGCAGCTTGGAAGCCCTAGACTCCTGCCTCCCACCCAGGGAATGCCGGCTCTGCCCATCAGGCCCCATTCCCAAGTGGGCACCCAGCTTCAGCATCTGCCCTTTCCCAGCCATGGAACCATTCCCAGGCCACACCCTGAGCCCTGCCAAGGGTGACCTTGGCTCCCCGGGTGGGCTGAATGGCACGACTGTGTTAGGGGAGAGAAGGCCCAGGAGGCCTTCAGGGAACTGCCACCACATAGCAGTGCTCAGGAAAAGGCACTCTGCTTTCTGTAGGCTGGATGCACACTCGAGTTTTGGCTTGAGGCAGAGAGAGCTCAGCTAGGCGATTCCAGGCTGAAGGCAAAGCAGAGAGTTTTTTGGTGGAGCGATGGCACCATCTGCTGGCCAGCAAGCATGGCAGGAGAAGCCTCACTCCAAATGAGTTCCTGAGGAAGTTTCCAAGCAGGAGGCACTCTGGCTCCCCAAGCTCCAGAGTCCTGCTTACGACTTCCCTGTGGCAACAGAGTGGGTGCCAAGGGCATGTGGGTTGGAGGGTGCTCAGAAGCCACAGGCGAGGCTTTGGGCACCCAGTGTTCTCTGATGGAAAACACTGCAGGCCCGAGCATCCATGAACTCCTCCAAGGCTTTGCAGTGGGATAGCTGTCCGTAGCAGATGGCTCCCTGCCAAGTGCTGCAGGCCTTTCTGGAGGGCTAAGCTGGAGCTTCCTTGCAGGCTGCTGGGAAAGGGGCGTGTGTCCCCTGGGCCAGAGTGCTGCAGGAGGAGCTCCTAGCTAGGGGAGAGCAAGCACGTTGTTTCCTTGGCCTACACTGGCCTGTGAACACAGAGGCCAGCCAGCAGTGATGACAGCACAGGCAGCAAGGGGGTGTGGCAGGCAGCGAAGGGGCAGCAGGAGTCCCACTTGAAAGTGGGCTCATGACTGTATGGTGCTCAGGCCCCAGTGCTCACGTGCACACACAGCCTCTGGACCTGCAGCTTCCCAGCAGTGCAAGAGACACACAGGCACCACCCTGGGGCCTTCTCGAATGAACTGTGCTCCATCGAGGTCCTGCTGGCTGGCAGTGGCCAAGGCCAGCACAGGCCCTCGGGAGGCCTGGCTGAGCCTGGGATGGGTCCGGACCTAGCAGTGCCCAGGGCAAGCCTGGGACTGCAGGCCAGGCTGCAGGCTCATTCCAGTTTGGGCCTGGTACGCAGAGCCTTCGGCTAGGACGTGCAGGGGGAAGGCTCAGCACAGTGGCTTTGGATTGCAATCCACGTTCCTCCCTCGGGCCACCCTGCCTGGCAGACCCACACTCCCTAGAAGTGTGTTCCTGAGGCAGCTGGACAGTTGGGGAGGTGGAGGCTCTCCCAACATGGGAGGCCTGCCCAGAACATGGCTGTGTGTCCAAAGAGGATTCCCTGCACCTCTGGCGCTGGGCAGAGATTTTCTGCACACAGGAGACCCTTGGCACACACAGTGTTTCCCCATGGAAAGCAGTGTGAGAAAGAGCCCCCGCCAGGGAAGCATGGCACTCGCCCATCGAAGCCCTCCATGCAGCAGGCTGTCATGGACTCGGCTGCAGGCCTTTGTGGCTGGAGAGACTGCAGCTCCTCTGGAGGCTCTGGGTCCATTTGCACTCCCCTTGGAGGAAACGAGGTTGTGGGATGAGGTCCTTGCCAACAATGGCACTCAGCCTGCTCCATTCGATGAGACGCACGTGTGTTGAGAGAGGCTTGTCAGCCCAGAAGCAAGCAGGGCAGCCAGGGAGGGGATTTGCATGCAGCTTGGAAGCCCTAGACTCCTGCCTCCCACCCAGGGAATGCCGGCTCTGCCCATCAGGCCCCATTCCCAAGTGGGCACCCAGCTTCAGCATCTGCCCTTTCCCAGCCATGGAACCATTCCCAGGCCACACCCTGAGCCCTGCCAAGGGTGACCTTGGCTCCCCGGGTGGGCTGAATGGCACGACTGTGTTAGGGGAGAGAAGGCCCAGGAGGCCTTCAGGGAACTGCCACCACATAGCAGTGCTCAGGAAAAGGCACTCTGCTTTCTGTAGGCTGGATGCACACTCGAGTTTTGGCTTGAGGCAGAGAGAGCTCAGCTAGGCGATTCCAGGCTGAAGGCAAAGCAGAGAGTTTTTTGGTGGAGCGATGGCCCCATCTGCTGGCCAGCAAGCGTGGCAGGAGAAGCCTCACTGCAAATGAGTTCCTGAGGAAGTTTCCAAGCAGGAGGCACTCTGGCTCCCCAAGCTCCAGAGTCCTGCTTACGACTTCCCTGTGGCAACAGAGTGGGTGCCAAGGGCATGTGGGTTGGAGGGTGCTCAGAAGCCACAGGCGAGGCTTTGGGCACCCAGTGTTCTCTGATGGAAAACACTGCAGGCCCGAGCATCCATGAACTCCTCCAAGGCTTTGCAGTGGGATAGCTGTCCATAGCAGATGGCTCCCTGCCAAGTGCTGCAGGCCTTTCTGGAGGGCTAAGCTGGAGCTTCCTTGCAGGCTGCTGGGCCAGGGGCGTGTGTCCCCTGGGCCAGAGAGCTGCAGGAGGAGCTCCTAGCTAGGGGAGAGCAAGAACGTTGTATCCTTGGCCTACGCTGGCCTGTGAACACAGAGGCCAGCCAGCAGTGATGACAGCACAGGCAGCAAGGGGGTGTGGCAGGCAGCGAAGGGGCGGCAGGAGTCCCACTTGAAAGTGGGCTCATGACTGTTTGGTGCTCAGGCCCCAGTGCTCACGTGCACACACAGCCTCTGGACCTGCAGCTTCCCAGCAGTGCAAGAGACACACAGGCACCACCCTGGGGCCTTCTCGAATGAACTGTGCTCCATCGAGGTCCTGCTGGCTGGCAGTGGCCAAGGCCAGCACAGGCCCTCGGGAGGCCTGGCTGAGCCTGGGATGGGTCCGGACCTAGCAGTGCCCAGGGCAAGCCTGGGACTGCAGGCCAGGCTGCAGGCTCATTCCAGTTTGGGCCTGGTACGCAGAGCCTTCGGCTAGGACGTGCAGGGGGAAGGCTCAGCACAGTGGCTTTGGCCTGCAATCCACGTTCCTCCCTCGGGCCGCCCTGCCTGGCAGACCCACACTCCCTAGAAGTGTGTTCCTGAGGCAGTTGGACAGTTGGGGAGGCGGAGGCTCTCCCAACATGGGAGGCCTGCCCAGAACATGGCTCTGTGTCCAAAGAGGATTCCCTGCACCTCTGGCGCTGGGCAGAGATTTTCTGCACACAGGAGACCCTTGGCACACACAGTGTTTCCCCATGGAAAGCAGTGTGAGAAAGAGCCCCCGCCAGGGAAGCATGGCACTCGCCCATCGAAGCCCTCCATGCAGCAGGCTGTCATGGACTCGGCTGCAGGCCTTTGTGGCTGGAGAGACTGCAGCTCCTCTGGAGGCTCTGGGTCCATTTGCACTCCCCTTGGAGGAAACGAGGTTGTGGGATGAGGTCCTTGCCAACAATGGCACTCAGCCTGCTCCATTCGATGAGACGCACGTGTGGTGAGAGGGGCTTGTCAGCCCAGAAGCAAGCAGGGCAGCCAGGGAGGGGATTTGCATGCAGCTTGGAAGCCCTAGACTGCTGCCTCCCACCCAGGGAATGCCGGCTCTGCCCATCAGGCCCCATTCCCAAGTGGGCACCCAGCTTCAGCATCTGCCCTTTCCCAGCCATGGAACCATTCCCAGGCCACACCCTGAGCCCTGCCAAGGGTGACCTTGGCTCCCCGGGTGGGCTGAATGGCACGACTGTGTTAGGGGAGAGAAGGCCCAGGAGGCCTTCAGGGAACTGCCACCACATAGCAGTGCTCAGGAAAAGGCACTCTGCTTTCTGTAGGCTGAATGCACACTCGAGTTTTGTCTTGAGGCAGAGAGAGCTCAGCTAGGCGATTCCAGGCTGAAGGCAAAGCAGAGAGTTTTTTGGTGGAGCGATGGCACCATCTGCTGGCCAGCAAGCATGGCAGGAGAAGCCTCACTCCAAATGAGTTCCTGAGGAAGTTTCCAAGCAGGAGGCACTCTGGCTCCCCAAGCTCCAGAGTCCTGCTTACGACTTCCCTGTGGCAACAGAGTGGGTGCCAAGGGCATGTGGGTTGGAGGGTGCTCAGAAGCCACAGGCGAGGCTTTGGGCACCCAGTGTTCTCTGATGGAAAACACTGCAGGCCCGAGCATCCATGAACTCCTCCAAGGCTTTGCAGTGGGATAGCTGTCCATAGCAGATGGCTCCCTGCCAAGTGCTGCAGGCCTTTCTGGAGGGCTAAGCTGGAGCTTCCTTGCAGGCTGCTGGGCCAGGGGCGTGTGTCCCCTGGGCCAGAGTGCTGCAGGAGGAGCTCCTAGCTAGGGGAGAGCAAGCACGTTGTTTCCTTGGCCTACACTGGCCTGTGAACACAGAGGCCAGCCAGCAGTGATGACAGCACAGGCAGCAAGGGGGTGTGGCAGGCAGCGAAGGGGCAGCAGGAGTCCCACTTGAAAGTGGGCTCATGACTGTATGGTGCTCAGGCCCCAGTGCTCACGTGCACACACAGCCTCTGGACCTGCAGCTTCCCAGCAGTGCAAGAGACACACAGGCACCACCCTGGGGCCTTCTCGAATGAACTGTGCTCCGACGGTGTCCTGCTTGCTGGCAGTGGCCAAAGCCAGCACAGGCCCTAGGGAGGCCTGGCTGAGCCTGGGATGGGTCTGGACCTAGCAGTGCCCAGGGCAAGCCTGGGACTGCAGGCCAGGCTGCAGGCTCATTCCAGTTTGGGCCTGGTACGCAGAGTCTTTGGCTAGGACGTGCATGGGGAAAGCTCAGCACAGTGGCTTTGGCCTGCAATCCACGTTCCTCCCTCGGGCCGCCCTGCCTGGCAGACCCACACTCCCTAGAAGTGTGTTCCTGAGGCAGCTGGACAGTTGGGGAGGTGGAGGCTCTCCCAACATGGGAGGCCTGCCCAGAACATGGCTGTGTGTCCAAAGAGGATTCCCTGCACCTCTGGCGCTGGGCAGAGATTTTCTGCACACAGGAGACCCTTGGCACACACAGTGTTTCCCCATGGAAAGCAGTGTGAGAAAGAGCCCCCGCCAGGGAAGCATGGCACTCGCCCATCGAAGCCCTCCATGCAGCAGGCTGTCATGGACTCTGCTGCAGGCCTTTGTGGCTGGAGAGACTGCAGCTCCTCTGGAGGCTCTGGGTCCATTTGCACTCCCCTTGGAGGAAACGAGGTTGTGGGATGAGGTCCTTGCCAACAATGGCACTCAGCCTGCTCCATTCGATGAGATGCACGTGTGGTGAGAGAGGCCTGTCAGCCCAGAAGCAAGCAGGGCAGCCAGGGAGGGGATCTGCATGCAGGTTGGAAGCCCTAGACTCCTGCCTCCCACCCAGGGAATGCCGGCTCTGCCTATTAGGCCCCATTCCCAAGTGGGCACCCAGCTTCAGCATCTGCCCTTTCCCAGCCATGGAACCATTCCCAGGCCACACCCTGAGCCCTGCCAAGGGTGACCTTGGCTCCCCGGGTGGGCTGAATGGCACGACTGTGTTAGGGGAGAGAAGGCCCAGGAGGCCTTCAGGGAACTGCCACCACGTAGCAGTGCTCAGGAAAAGGCACTCTGCTTTCTGTAGGCTGGATGCACACTCGAGTTTTGGCTTGAGGCAGAGAGAGCTCAGCTAGGCGATTCCAGGCTGAAGGCAAAGCAGAGAGTTTTTTGGTGGAGCGATGGCACCATCTGCTGGCCAGCAAGCGTGGCAGGAGAAGCCTCACTCCAAATGAGTTCCTGAGGAAGTTTCCAAGCAGGAGGCACTCTGGCTCCCCAAGCTCCAGAGTCCTGCTTACGACTTCCCTGTGGCAACAGAGTGGGTGCCAAGGGCATGTGGGTTGGAGGATGCTCAGAAGCCACAGGCGAGGCTTTGGGCACCCAGTGTTCTCTGATGGAAAACACTGCAGGCCCGAGCATCCATGAACTCCTCCAAGGCTTTGCAGTGGGATAGCTGTCCATAGCAGATGGCTCCCTGCCAAGTGCTGCAGGCCTTTCTGGAGGGCTAAGCTGGAGCTTCCTTGCAGGCTGCTGGGCCAGGGGCATGTGTCCCCTGGGCCAGAAGGCTGCAGGAGGAGCTCCTAGCTAGGGGAGAGCAAGCACGTTGTTTCCTTGGCCTACACTGGCCTGTGAACACAGAGGCCAGCCAGCAGTGATGACAGCACAGGCAGCAAGGGGGTGTGGCAGGCAGCTAAGAGGCGGCAGGAGTCCCACTTGAAAGTGGGCTCATGACTGTTTGGTGCTCAGGCCCCAGTGCTCACGTGCACACACAGCCTCTGGACCTGCAGCTTCCCAGCAGTGCAAGAGACACACAGGCACCACCCTGGGGCCTTCTCAAATGAACTGTGCTCCGATGGGGTCCTGCTGGCTGACAGTGGCCAAGGCCAGCACAGGCCCTCGGGAGGCCTGGCTGAGCCTGGGATGGGTCCGGACCTAGCAGTGCCCAGGACAAGCCTGGGACTGCAGGCCAGGCTGCAGGCTCATTCCAGTTTGGGCCTGGTATGCAGAGCCTTCAGCTAGGACGTGCAGGGGGAAAGCTCAGCACAGTGGCTTTGGCCTGCAATCCACGTTCCTCCCTCGGGCCGCCCTGCCTGGCAGACCCACACTCCCTAGAAGTGTGTTCCTGAGGCAGTTGGACAGTTGGGGAGGTGGAGGCTCTCCCAACATGGGAGGCCTGCCCAGAACATGGCTGTGTGTCCAAAGAGGATTCCCTGCACCTCTGGCGCTGGGCAGAGATTTTCTGCACACAGGAGACCCTTGGCACACACAGTGTTTCCCCATGGAAAGCAGTGTGAGAAAGAGCCCCCGCCAGGGAAGCATGGCACTCGCCCATCGAAGCCCTCCATGCAGCAGGCTGTCATGGACTTGGCTGCAGGCCTTTGTGGCTGGAGAGACTGCAGCTCCTCTGGAGGCTCTGGGTCCATTTGCACTCCCCTTGGAGGAAACGAGGTTGTGGGATGAGGTCCTTGCCAACAATGGCACTCAGCCTGCTCCATTCGATGAGACGCACGTGTGGTGAGAGAGGCTTGTCAGCCCAGAAGCAAGCAGGGCAGCCAGGGAGGGGATTTGCATGCAGCTTGGAAGCCCTAGACTGCTGCCTCCCACCCAGGGAATGCCGGCTCTGCCCATCAGGCCCCATGCCCAAGTGGGCACCCAGCTTCAGCATCTGCCCTTTCCCAGCCATGGAACCATTCCCAGGCCACACCCTGAGCCCTGCCAAGGGTGACCTTGGCTCCCCGGGTGGGCTGAATGGCACGACTGTGTTAGGGGAGAGAAGGCCCAGGAGGCCTTCAGGGAACTGCCACCACATAGCAGTGCTCAGGAAAAGGCACTCTGCTTTCTGTAGGCTGGATGCACACTCGAGTTTTGGCTTGAGGCAGAGAGAGCTCAGCTAGGCGATTCCAGGCTGAAGGCAAAGCAGAGAGTTTTTTGGTGGAGTGATGGCACCATCTGCTGGCCAGCAAGCGTGGCAGGAGAAGCCTCACTCCAAATGAGTTCCTGAGGAAGTTTCCAAGCAGGAGGCACTCTGGCTCCCCAAGCTCCAGAGTCCTGCTTACAACTTCCCTGTGGCAACAGAGTGGGTGCCAAGGGCATGTGGGTTGGAGGGTGCTCAGAAGCCACAGGCGAGGCTTTGGGCACCCAGTGTTCTCTGATGGAAAACACTGCAGGCCCGAGCATCCATGAACTCCTCCAAGGCTTTGCAGTGGGATAGCTGTCCATAGCAGATGGCTCCCTGCCAAGTGCTGCAGGCCTTTCTGGAGGGCTAAGCTGTAGCTTCCTTGCAGGCTGCTGGGCCAGGGGCATGTGTCCCCTGGGCCAGAAGGCTGCAGGAGGAGCTCCTAGCTAGGGGAGAGCAAGCACGTTGTTTCCTTGGCCTACACTGGCCTGTGAACACAGAGGCCAGCCAGCAGTGATGACAGCACAGGCAGCAAGGGGGTGTGGCAGGCAGCTAAGAGGCGGCAGGAGTCCCACTTGAAAGTGGGCTCATGACTGTTTGGTGCTCAGGCCCCAGTGCTCACGTGCACACACAGCCTCTGGACCTGCAGCTTCCCAGCAGTGCAAGAGACACACAGGCACCACCCTGGGGCCTTCTCGAATGAACTGTGCTCTGTCGAGGTCCTGCTGGCTGGCAGTGGCCAAGGCCAGCACAGGCCCTCGGGAGGCCTGGCTGAGCCTGGGATGGGTCCGGACCTAGCAGTGCCCAGGGCAAGCCTGGGGCTGCAGGCCAGGCTGCAGGCTCATTCCAGTTTGGGCCTGGTATGCAGAGCCTTCAGCTAGGACATGCAGGGGGAAGGCTCAGCACAGTGGCTTTGGCCTGCAATCCACGTTCCTCCCTCGGGCCACCCTGCCTGGCAGACCCACACTCCCTAGAAGTGTGTTCCTGAGGCAGCTGGACAGTTGGGGAGGTGGAGGCTCTCCCAACATGGGAGGCCTGCCCAGAACATGGCTGTGTGTCCAAAGAGGATTCCCTGCACCTCTGGCGCTGGGCAGAGATTTTCTGCACACAGGAGACCCTTGGCACACACAGTGTTTCCCCATGGAAAGCAGTGTGAGAAAGAGCCCCCGCCAGGGAAGCATGGCACTCGCCCATCGAAGCCCTCCATGCAGCAGGCTGTCATGGACTCGGCTGCAGGCCTTTGTGGCTGGAGAGACTGCAGCTCCTCTGGAGGCTCTGGGTCCATTTGCACTCCCCTTGGAGGAAACGAGGTTGTGGAATGAGGTCCTTGCCAACAATGGCACTCAGCCTGCTCCATTCGATGAGACGCACGTGTGGTGAGAGAGGCTTGTCAGCCCAGAAGCAAGCAGGGCAGCCAGGGAGGGGATTTGCATGCAGCTTGGAAGCCCTAGACTCCTGCCTCCCACCCAGGGAATGCCGGCTCTGCCCATCAGGCCCCATTCCCAAGTGGGCACCCAGCTTCAGCATCTGCCCTTTCCCAGCCATGGAACCATTCCCAGGCCACACCCTGAGCCCTGCCAAGGGTGACCTTGGCTCCCCGGGTGGGCTGAATGGCACGACTGTGTTAGGGGAGAGAAGGCCCAGGAGACCTTCAGGGAACTGCCACCACATAGCAGTGCTCAGGAAAAGGCACTCTGCTTTCTGTAGGCTGGATGCACACTCGAGTTTTGGCTTGAGGCAGAGAGAGCTCAGCTAGGCGATTCCAGGCTGAAGGCAAAGCAGAGAGTTTTTTGGTGGAGCGATGGCCCCATCTGCTGGCCAGCAAGCGTGGCAGGAGAAGCCTCACTGCAAATGAGTTCCTGAGGAAGTTTCCAAGCAGGAGGCACTCTGGCTCCCCAAGCTCCAGAGTCCTGCTTACGACTTCCCTGTGGCAACAGAGTGGGTGCCAAGGGCATGTGGGTTGGAGGGTGCTCAGAAGCCACAGGCGAGGCTTTGGGCACCCAGTGTTCTCTGATGGAAAACACTGCAGGCCCGAGCATCCATGAACTCCTCCAAGGCTTTGCAGTGGGATAGCTGTCCATAGCAGATGGCTCCCTGCCAAGTGCTGCAGGCCTTTCTGGAGGGCTAAGCTGGAGCTTCCTTGCAGGCTGCTGGGCCAGGGGCGTGTGTCCCCTGGGCCAGAGAGCTGCAGGAGGAGCTCCTAGCTAGGGGAGAGCAAGAACGTTGTATCCTTGGCCTACGCTGGCCTGTGAACACAGAGGCCAGCCAGCAGTGATGACAGCACAGGCAGCAAGGGGGTGTGGCAGGCAGCGAAGGGGCGGCAGGAGTCCCACTTGAAAGTGGGCTCATGACTGTTTGGTGCTCAGGCCCCAGTGCTCACGTGCACACACAGCCTCTGGACCTGCAGCTTCCCAGCAGTGCAAGAGACACACAGGCACCACCCTGGGGCCTTCTCGAATGAACTGTGCTCCATCGAGGTCCTGCTGGCTGGCAGTGGCCAAGGCCAGCACAGGCCCTCGGGAGGCCTGGCTGAGCCTGGGATGGGTCCGGACCTAGCAGTGCCCAGGGCAAGCCTGGGACTGCAGGCCAGGCTGCAGGCTCATTCCAGTTTGGGCCTGGTACGCAGAGCCTTCGGCTAGGACGTGCAGGGGGAAGGCTCAGCACAGTGGCTTTGGCCTGCAATCCACGTTCCTCCCTCGGGCCGCCCTGCCTGGCAGACCCACACTCCCTAGAAGTGTGTTCCTGAGGCAGTTGGACAGTTGGGGAGGCGGAGGCTCTCCCAACATGGGAGGCCTGCCCAGAACATGGCTCTGTGTCCAAAGAGGATTCCCTGCACCTCTGGCGCTGGGCAGAGATTTTCTGCACACAGGAGACCCTTGGCACACACAGTGTTTCCCCATGGAAAGCAGTGTGAGAAAGAGCCCCCGCCAGGGAAGCATGGCACTCGCCCATCGAAGCCCTCCATGCAGCAGGCTGTCATGGACTCGGCTGCAGGCCTTTGTGGCTGGAGAGACTGCAGCTCCTCTGGAGGCTCTGGGTCCATTTGCACTCCCCTTGGAGGAAACGAGGTTGTGGGATGAGGTCCTTGCCAACAATGGCACTCAGCCTGCTCCATTCGATGAGACGCACGTGTGGTGAGAGGGGCTTGTCAGCCCAGAAGCAAGCAGGGCAGCCAGGGAGGGGATTTGCATGCAGCTTGGAAGCCCTAGACTGCTGCCCCCCACCCAGGGAATGCCGGCTCTGCCCATCAGGCCCCATGCCCAAGTGGGCACCCAGCTTCAGCATCTGCCCTTTCCCAGCCATGGAACCATTCCCAGGCCACACCCTGAGCCCTGCCAAGGGTGACCTTGGCTCCCCGGGTGGGCTGAATGGCACGACTGTGTTAGGGGAGAGAAGGCCCAGGAGGCCTTCAGGGAACTGCCACCACATAGCAGTGCTCAGGAAAAGGCACTCTGCTTTCTGTAGGCTGGATGCACACTCGAGTTTTGGCTTGAGGCAGAGAGAGCTCAGCTAGGCGATTCCAGGCTGAAGGCAAAGCAGAGAGTTTTTTGGTGGAGCGATGGCACCATCTGCTGGCCAGCAAGCGTGGCAGGAGAAGCCTCACTCCAAATGAGTTCCTGAGGAAGTTTCCAAGCAGGAGGCACTCTGGCTCCCCAAGCTCCAGAGTCCTGCTTACGACTTCCCTGTGGCAACAGAGTGGGTGCCAAGGGCATGTGGGTTGGAGGGTGCTCAGAAGCCACAGGCGAGGCTTTGGGCACCCAGTGTTCTCTGATGGAAAACACTGCAGGCCCGAGCATCCATGAACTCCTCCAAGGCTTTGCAGTGGGATAGCTGTCCATAGCAGATGGCTCCCTGCCAAGTGCTGCAGGCCTTTCTGGAGGGCTAAGCTGGAGCTTCCTTGCAGGCTGCTGGGCCAGGGGCATGTGTCCCCTGGGCCAGAAGGCTGCAGGAGGAGCTCCTAGCTAGGGGAGAGCAAGCACGTTGTTTCCTTGGCCTACACTGGCCTGTGAACACAGAGGCCAGCCAGCAGTGATGACAGCACAGGCAGCAAGGGGGTGTGGCAGGCAGCTAAGAGGCGGCAGGAGTCCCACTTGAAAGTGGGCTCATGACTGTTTGGTGCTCAGGCCCCAGTGCTCACGTGCACACACAGCCTCTGGACCTGAAGCTTCCCAGCAGTGCAAGAGACACACAGGCACCACCCTGGGGCCTTCTCGAATGAACTGTGCTCCAACGGGGTCCTGCTGGCTGGCAGTGGCCAAGGCCAGCACAGGCCCTCGGGAGGCCTGGCTGAGCCTGGGATGGGTCCGGACCTAGCAATGCCCAGGGCAAGCCTGGGGCTGCAGGCCAGGCTGCAGGCTCATTCCAGTTTGGGCCTGGTATGCAGAGCCTTCAGCTAGGACATGCAGGGGGAAGGCTCAGCACAGTGGCTTTGGCCTGCAATCCACGTTCCTCCCTCGGGCCGCCCTGCCTGGCAGACCCACACTCCCTAGAAGTGTGTTCCTGAGGCAGCTGGACAGTTGGGGAGGTGGAGGCTCTCCCAACATGGGAGGCCTGCCCAGAACATGGCTGTGTGTCCAAAGAGGATTCCCTGCACCTCTGGTGCTGGGCAGAGATTTTCTGCACACAGGAGACCCTTGGCACACACAGTGTTTCCCCATGGAAAGCAGTGTGAGAAAGAGCCCCCGCCAGGGAAGCATGGCACTCGCCCATCGAAGCCCTCCATGCAGCAGGCTGTCATGGACTCGGCTGCAGGCCTTTGTGGCTGGAGAGACTGCAGCTCCTCTGGAGGCTCTGGGTCCATTTGAACTCCCCTTGGAGGAAACGAGGTTGTGGGATGAGGTCCTTGCCCACAATGGCACTCAGCCTGCTCCATTCGATGAGACGCACGTGTGGTGAGAGGGGCTTGTCAGCCCAGAAGCAAGCAGGGCAGCCAGGGAGGGGATTTGCATGCAGCTTGGAAGCCCTAGACTGCTGCCCCCCACCCAAGGAATGCCGGCTCTGCCCATCAGGTCCCATTCCCAAGTGGGCACCCAGCTTCAGCATCTGCCCTTTCCCAGCCATGGAACCATTCCCAGGCCACACCCTGAGCCCTGCCAAGGGTGACCTTGGCTCCCCGGGTGGGCTGAATGGCACGACTGTGTTAGGGGAGAGAAGGCCCAGGAGGCCTTCAGGGAACTGCCACCACATAGCAGTGCTCAGGAAAAGGCACTCTGCTTTCTGTAGGCTGGATGCACACTCGAGTTTTGGCTTGAGGCAGAGAGAGCTCAGCTAGGCGATTCCAGGCTGAAGGCAAAGCAGAGAGTTTTTTGGTGGAGCGATGGCACCATCTGCTGGCCAGCAAGCGTGGCAGGAGAAGCCTCACTCCAAATGAGTTCCTGAGGAAGTTTCCAAGCAGGAGGCACTCTGGCTCCCCAAGCTCCAGAGTCCTGCTTACGACTTCCCTGTGGCAACAGAGTGGGTGCCAAGGGCATGTGGGTTGGAGGGTGCTCAGAAGCCACAGGCGAGGCTTTGGGCACCCAGTGTTCTCTGATGGAAAACACTGCAGGCCCGAGCATCCATGAACTCCTCCAAGGCTTTGCAGTGGGATAGCTGTCCATAGCAGATGGCTCCCTGTCAAGTGCTGCAGGCCTTTCTGGAGGGCTAAGCTGGAGCTTCCTTGCAGGCTGCTGGGCCAGGGGCATGTGTCCCCTGGGCCAGAAGGCTGCAGGAGGAGCTCCTAGCTAGGGGTGAGCAAGCACGTTGTTTCCTTGGCCTACACTGGCCTGTGAACACAGAGGCCAGCCAACAGTGATGACAGCACAGGCAGCAAGGGGGTGTGGCAGGCAGCTAAGAGGCGGCAGGAGTCGCACTTGAAAGTGGGCTCATGACTGTTTGGTGCTCAGGCCCCAGTGCTCACGTGCACACACAGCCTCTGGACCTGCAGCTTCCCAGCAGTGCAAGAGACACACAGGCACCACCCTGGGGCCTTCTCGAATGAACTGTGCTCCGACGGGGTCCTGCTTGCTGGCAGTGGCCAAAGCCAGCACAGGCCCTAGGGAGGCCTGGCTGAGCCTGGGATGGGTCCGGACCTAGCAGTGCCCAGGGCAAGCCTGGGACTGCAGGCCAGGCTGCAGGCTCTTTCCAGTTTGAGCCTGGTACGCAGAGTCTTTGGCTAGGACGTGCAGGGGGAAAGCTCAGCACAGTGGCTTTGGCCTGCAATCCACGTTCCTCCCTCGGGCCGCCCTGCCTGGCAGACCCACACTCCCTAGAAGTGTGTTCCTGAGGCAGCTGGACAGTTGGGGAGGTGGAGGCTCTCCCAACATGGGAGGCCTGCCCAGAACATGGCTGTGTGTCCAAAGAGGATTCCCTGCACCTCTGGTGCTGGGCAGAGATTTTCTGCACACAGGAGACCCTTGGCACACACAGTGTTTCCCCATGGAAAGCAGTGTGAGAAAGAGCCCCCGCCAGGGAAGCATGGCACTCGCCCATCGAAGCCCTCCATGCAGCAGGCTGTCATGGACTCTGCTGCAGGCCTTTGTGGCTGGAGAGACTGCAGCTCCTCTGGAGGCTCTGGGTCCATTTGCACTCCCCTTGGAGGAAACGAGGTTGTGGGATGAGGTCCTTGCCAACAATGGCACTCAGCCTGCTCCATTCGATGAGACGCACGTGTGGTGAGAGAGGCTTGTCAGCCCAGAAGCAAGCAGGGCAGCCAGGGAGGGGATCCGCATGCAGCTTGGAAGCCCTAGACTCCTGCCTCCCACCCAGGGAATGCCGGCTCTGCCTATTAGGCCCAATTCCCAAGTGGGCACCCAGCTTCAGCATCTGCCCTTTCCCAGCCATGGAACCATTCCCAGGCCACACCCTGAGCCCTGCCAAGGGTGACCTTGGCTCCCCGGGTGGGCTGAATGGCACGACTGTGTTAGGGGAGAGAAGGCCCAGGAGGCCTTCAGGGAACTGCCACCACATAGCAGTGCTCAGGAAAAGGCACTCTGCTTTCTGTAGGCTGGATGCACACTCGAGTTTTGGCTTGAGGCAGAGAGAGCTCAGCTAGGCGATTCCAGGCTGAAGGCAAAGCAGAGAGTTTTTTGGTGGAGCGATGGCCCCATCTGCTGGCCAGCAAGCGTTGCAGGAGAAGCCTCACTGCAAATGAGTTCCTGAGGAAGTTTCCAAGCAGGAGGCACTCTGGCTCCCCAAGCTCCAGAGTCCTGCTTACGACTTCCCTGTGGCAACAGAGTGGGTGCCAAGGGCATGTGGGTTGGAGGGTGCTCAGAAGCCACAGGCGAGGCTTTGGGCACCCAGTGTTCTCTGATGGAAAACACTGCAGGCCCGAGCATCCATGAACTCCTCCAAGGCTTTGCAGTGTGATAGCTGTCCATAGCAGATGGCTCCCTGCCAAGTGCTGCAGGCCTTTCTGGAGGGCTAAGCTGGAGCTTCCTTGCAGGCTGCTGGGCCAGGGGCATGTGTCCCCTGGGCCAGAAGGCTGCAGGAGGAGCTCCTAGCTAGGGGAGAGCAAGCACGTTGTTTCCTTGGCCTACACTGGCCTGTGAACACAGAGGCCAGCCAGCAGTGATGACAGCACAGGCAGCAAGGGGGTGTGGCAGGCAGCTAAGAGGCGGCAGGAGTCCCACTTGAAAGTGGGCTCATGACTGTTTGGTGCTCAGGCCCCAGTGCTCACGTGCACACACAGCCTCTGGACCTGCAGCTTCCCAGCAGTGCAAGAGACACACAGGCACCACCCTGGGGCCTTCTCGAATGAACTGTGCTCCGACGGGGTCCTGCTGGCTGGCAGTGGCCAAAGCCAGCACAGGCCCTAGGGAGACCTGGCTGAGCCTGGGATGGGTCCGGACCTAGCAGTGCCCAGGGCAAGCCTGGGACTGCAGGCCAGGCTGCAGGCTCATTCCAGTTTGGGCCTGGTACGCAGAGTCTTTGGCTAGGACGTGCAGGGGGAAAGCTCAGCACAGTGGCTTTGGCCTGCAATCCACGTTCCTCCCTCGGGCCGCCCTGCCTGGCAGACCCACACTCCCTAGAAGTGTGTTCCTGAGGCAGCTGGACAGTTGGGGAAGTGGAGGCTCTCCCAACATGGGAGGCCTGCCCAGAACATGGCTGTGTGTCCAAAGAGGATTCCCTGCACCTCTGGCGCTGGGCAGAGATTTTCTGCACACAGGAGACCCTTGGCACACACAGTGTTTCCCCATGGAAAGCAGTGTGAGAAAGAGCCCCCGCCAGGGAAGCATGGCACTCGCCCATCGAAGCCCTCCATGCAGCAGGCTGTCATGGACTCGGCTGCAGGCCTTTGTGGCTGGAGAGACTGCAGCTCCTCTGGAGGCTCTGGGTCCATTTGCACTCCCCTTGGAGGAAACGAGGTTGTGGGATGAGGTCCTTGCCAACAATGGCACTCAGCCTGCTCCATTCGATGAGACGCACGTGTGGTGAGAGAGGCTTGTCAGCCCAGAAGCAAGCAGGGCAGCCAGGGAGGGGATCTGCATGCAGCTTGGAAGCCCTAGACTCCTGCCTCCCACCCAGGGAATGCCGGCTCTGCCTATTAGGCCCCATTCCCAAGTGGGCACCCAGCTTCAGCATCTGCCCTTTCCCAGCCATGGAACCATTCCCAGGCCACACCCTGAGCCCTGCCAAGGGTGACCTTGGCTCCCCGGGTGGGCTGAATGGCACGACTGTGTTAGGGGAGAGAAGGCCCAGGAGGCCTTCAGGGAACTGCCACCACATAGCAGTGCTCAGGAAAAGGCACTCTGCTTTCTGTAGGCTGGATGCACACTCGAGTTTTGGCTTGAGGCAGAGAGAGCTCAGCTAGGCGATTCCAGGCTGAAGGCAAAGCAGAGAGTTTTTTGGTGGAGCGATGGCCCCATCTGCTGGCCAGCAAGCGTGGCAGGAGAAGCCTCACTGCAAATGAGTTCCTGAGGAAGTTTCCAAGAAGGAGGCACTCTGGCTCCCCAAGCTCCAGAGTCCTGCTTACGACTTCCCTGTGGCAACAGAGTGGGTGCCAAGGGCATGTGGGTTGGAGGGTGCTCAGAAGCCACAGGCGAGGCTTTGGGCACCCAGTGTTCTCTGATGGAAAACACTGCAGGCCCGAGCATCCATGAACTCCTCCAAGGCTTTGCAGTGGGATAGCTGTCCATAGCAGATGGCTCCCTGTCAAGTGCTGCAGGCCTTTCTGGAGGGCTAAGCTGGAGCTTCCTTGCAGGCTGCTGGGCCAGGGGCATGTGTCCCCTGGGCCAGAAGGCTGCAGGAGGAGCTCCTAGCTAGGGGAGAGCAAGCACGTGGTTTCCTTGGCCTACACTGGCCTGTGAACACAGAGGCCAGCCAGCAGTGATGACA
This sequence comes from Hippopotamus amphibius kiboko, assembly GCF_030028045.1. Lineage (NCBI taxonomy): Eukaryota > Metazoa > Chordata > Mammalia > Artiodactyla > Hippopotamidae > Hippopotamus > Hippopotamus amphibius. Next base: position 123,777,235 of record NC_080186.1, on the reverse strand, counting down.
GCACAGGCAGCAAGGGGGTGTGGCAGGCAGCTAAGAGGCGGCAGGAGTCGCACTTGAAAGTGGGCTCATGACTGTTTGGTGCTCAGGCCCCAGTGCTCACGTGCACACACAGCCTCTGGACCTGCAGCTTCCCAGCAGTGCAAGAGACACACAGGCACCACCCTGGGGCCTTCTCGAATGAACGGTGCTCCTTTGGGGTCCTGCAGGCTGACAGTGGCCAAGGCCAGCACAGGCCCTCGGGAGGCCTGGCTGAGCCTGGGATGGGTCCGGACCTAGCAGTGCCCAGGGCAAGCCTGGGACTGCAGGCCAGGCTGCAGGCTCATTCCAGTTTGGGCCTGGTATGCAGAGCCTTCAGCTAGGACGTGCAGGGGGAAGGCTCAGCACAGTGGCTTTGGCCTGCAATCCACGTTCCTCCCTCGGGCTGCCCTGCCTGGCAGACCCACACTCCCTAGAAGTGTGTTCCTGAGGCAGTTGGACAGTTGGGGAGGTGGAGGCTCTCCCAACATGGGAGGCCTGCCCAGAACATGGCTGTGTGTCCAAAGAGGATTTCCTGCACCTCTGGCGCTGGGCAGAGATTTTCTGCACACAGGAGAGCCTTGGCACACACAGTGTTTCCCCATGGAAAGCAGTGTGAGAAAGAGCCCCCGCCAGGGAAGCATGGCACTCGCCCATCGAAGCCCTCCATGCAGCAGGCTGTCATGGACTTGGCTGCAGGCCTTTGTGGCTGGAGAGACTGCAGCTCCTCTGGAGGCTCTGGGTCCATTTGCACTCCCCTTGGAGGAAACGAGGTTGTGGGATGAGGTCCTTGCCAACAATGGCACTCAGCCTGCTCCATTCGATGAGACGCACATGTGGTGAGAGAGGCTTGTCAGCCCAGAAGCAAGCAGGGCAGCCAGGGAGGGGATTTGCATGCAGCTTGGAAGCCCTAGACTGCTGCCTCCCACCCAGGGAATGCCGGCTCTGCCCATCAGGCCCCATTCCCAAGTGGGCACCCAGCTTCAGCATCTGCCCTTTCCCAGCCATGGAACCATTCCCAGGCCACACCCTGAGCCCTGCCAAGGGTGACCTTGGCTCCCCGGGTGGGCTGAATGGCACGACTGTGTTAGGGGAGAGAAGGCCCAGGAGGCCTTCAGGGAACTGCCACCACATAGCAGTGCTCAGGAAAAGGCACTCTGCTTTCTGTAGGCTGGATGCACACTCGAGTTTTGGCTTGAGGCAGAGAGAGCTCAGCTAGGCGATTCCAGGCTGAAGGCAAAGCAGAGAGTTTTTTGGTGGAGCGATGGCACCATCTGCTGGCCAGCAAGCGTGGCAGGAGAAGCCTCACTCCAAATGAGTTCCTGAGGAAGTTTCCAAGCAGGAGGCACTCTGGCTCCCCAAGCTCCAGAGTCCTGCTTACGACTTCCCTGTGGCAACAGAGTGGGTGCCAAGGGCATGTGGGTTGGAGGGTGCTCAGAAGCCACAGGCGAGGCTTTGGGCACCCAGTGTTCTCTGATGGAAAACACTGCAGGCCCGAGCATCCATGAACTCCTCCAAGGCTTTGCAGTGGGATAGCTGTCCATAGCAGATGGCTCCCTGCCAAGTGCTGCAGGCCTTTCTGGAGGGCTAAGCTGGAGCTTCCTTGCAGGCTGCTGGGCCAGGGGCGTGTGTCCCCTGGGCCAGAGTGCTGCAGGAGGAGCTCCTAGCTAGGGGAGAGCAAGCACGTTGTTTCCTTGGCCTACGCTGGCCTGTGAACACAGAGGCCAGCCAGCAGTGATGACAGCACAGGCAGCAAGGGGGTGTGGCAGGCAGCTAAGAGGCGGCAGGAGTCCCACTTGAAAGTGGGCTCATGACTGTTTGGTGCTCAGGCCCCAGTGCTCACGTGCACACACAGCCTCTGGACCTGCAGCTTCCCAGCAGTGCAAGAGACACACAGGCACCACCCTGGGGCCTTCTCGAATGAACTGTGCTCCATCGAGGTCCTGCTGGCTGGCAGTGGCCAAGGCCAGCACAGGCCCTCGGGAGGCCTGGCTGAGCCTGGGATGGGTCCGGACCTAGCAGTGCCCAGGGCAAGCCTGGGACTGCAGGCCAGGCTGCAGGCTCATTCCAGTTTGGGCCTGGTACGCAGAGCCTTCGGCTAGGACGTGCAGGGGGAAGGCTCAGCACAGTGGCTTTGGCCTGCAATCCACGTTCCTCCCTCGGGCCGCCCTGCCTGGCAGACCCACACTCCCTAGAAGTGTGTTCCTGAGGCAGCTGGACAGTTGGGGAGGTGGAGGCTCTCCCAACATGGGAGGCCTGCCCAGAACATGGCTGTGTGTCCAAAGAGGATTCCCTGCACCTCTGGCGCTGGGCAGAGATTTTCTGCACACAGGAGACCCTTGGCACACACAGTGTTTCCCCATGGAAAGCAGTGTGAGAAAGAGCCCCCGCCAGGGAAGCATGGCACTCGCCCATCGAAGCCCTCCATGCAGCAGGCTGTCATGGACTCGGCTGCAGGCCTTTGTGGCTGGAGAGACTGCAGCTCCTCTGGAGGCTCTGGGTCCATTTGCACTCCCCTTGGAGGAAACGAGGTTGTGGGATGAGGTCCTTGCCAACAATGGCACTCAGCCTGCTCCATTCGATGAGACGCACGTGTGTTGAGAGAGGCTTGTCAGCCCAGAAGCAAGCAGGGCAGCCAGGGAGGGGATTTGCATGCAGCTTGGAAGCCCTAGACTGCTGCCTCCCACCCAGGGAATGCCGGCTCTGCCCATCAGGCCCCATGCCCAAGTGGGCACCCAGCTTCAGCATCTGCCCTTTCCCAGCCATGGAACCATTCCCAGGCCACACCCTGAGCCCTGCCAAGGGTGACCTTGGCTCCCCGGGTGGGCTGAATGGCACGACTGTGTTAGGGGAGAGAAGGCCCAGGAGGCCTTCAGGGAACTGCCACCACATAGCAGTGCTCAGGAAAAGGCACTCTGCTTTCTGTAGGCTGGATGCACACTCGAGTTTTGGCTTGAGGCAGAGAGAGCTCAGCTAGGCGATTCCAGGCTGAAGGCAAAGCAGAGAGTTTTTTGGTGGAGCGATGGCACCATCTGCTGGCCAGCAAGCGTGGCAGGAGAAGCCTCACTGCAAATGAGTTCCTGAGGAAGTTTCCAAGCAGGAGGCACTCTGGCTCCCCAAGCTCCAGAGTCCTGCTTACGACTTCCCTGTGGCAACAGAGTGGGTGCCAAGGGCATGTGGGTTGGAGGGTGCTCAGAAGCCACAGGCGAGGCTTTGGGCACCCAGTGTTCTCTGATGGAAAACACTGCAGGCCCGAGCATCCATGAACTCCTCCAAGGCTTTGCAGTGGGATAGCTGTCCATAGCAGATGGCTCCCTGCCAAGTGCTGCAGGCCTTTCTGGAGGGCTAAGCTGGAGCTTCCTTGCAGGCTGCTGGGAAAGGGGCGTGTGTCCCCTGGGCCAGAGTGCTGCAGGAGGAGCTCCTAGCTAGGGGAGAGCAAGCACGTTGTTTCCTTGGCCTACACTGGCCTGTGAACACAGAGGCCAGCCAGCAGTGATGACAGCACAGGCAGCAAGGGGGTGTGGCAGGCAGCGAAGGGGCAGCAGGAGTCCCACTTGAAAGTGGGCTCATGACTGTATGGTGCTCAGGCCCCAGTGCTCACGTGCACACACAGCCTCTGGACCTGCAGCTTCCCAGCAGTGCAAGAGACACACAGGCACCACACTGGGGCCTTCTCGAATGAACTGTGCTCCATCGAGGTCCTGCTGGCTGGCAGTGGCCAAGGCCAGCACAGGCCCTCGGGAGGCCTGGCTGAGCCTGGGATGGGTCCGGACCTAGCAGTGCCCAGGGCAAGCCTGGGACTGCAGGCCAGGCTGCAGGCTCATTCCAGTTTGGGCCTGGTACGCAGAGCCTTCGGCTAGGACGTGCAGGGGGAAGGCTCAGCACAGTGGCTTTGGCCTGCAATCCACGTTCCTCCCTCGGGCCACCCTGCCTGGCAGACCCACACTCCCTAGAAGTGTGTTCCTGAGGCAGCTGGACAGTTGGGGAGGTGGAGGCTCTCCCAACATGGGAGGCCTGCCCAGAACATGGCTGTGTGTCCAAAGAGGATTCCCTGCACCTCTGGCGCTGGGCAGAGATTTTCTGCACACAGGAGACCCTTGGCACACACAGTGTTTCCCCATGGAAAGCAGTGTGAGAAAGAGCCCCCGCCAGGGAAGCATGGCACTCGCCCATCGAAGCCCTCCATGCAGCAGGCTGTCATGGACTCGGCTGCAGGCCTTTGTGGCTGGAGAGACTGCAGCTCCTCTGGAGGCTCTGGGTCCATTTGCACTCCCCTTGGAGGAAACGAGGTTGTGGGATGAGGTCCTTGCCAACAATGGCACTCAGCCTGCTCCATTCGATGAGACGCACGTGTGGTGAGAGAGGCTTGTCAGCCCAGAAGCAAGCAGGGCAGCCAGGGAGGGGATCTGCATGCAGCTTGGAAGCCCTAGACTCCTGCCTCCCACCCAGGGAATGCCGGCTCTGCCTATTAGGCCCCATTCCCAAGTGGGCACCCAGCTTCAGCATCTGCCCTTTCCCAGCCATGGAACCATTCCCAGGCCACACCCTGAGCCCTGCCAAGGGTGACCTTGGCTCCCCGGGTGGGCTGAATGGCACGACTGTGTTAGGGGAGAGAAGGCCCAGGAGGCCTTCAGGGAACTGCCACCACATAGCAGTGCTCAGGAAAAGGCACTCTGCTTTCTGTAGGCTGGATGCACACTCGAGTTTTGGCTTGAGGCAGAGAGAGCTCAGCTAGGCGATTCCAGGCTGAAGGCAAAGCAGAGAGTTTTTTGGTGGAGCGATGGCCCCATCTGCTGGCCAGCAAGCGTGGCAGGAGAAGCCTCACTGCAAATGAGTTCCTGAGGAAGTTTCCAAGAAGGAGGCACTCTGGCTCCCCAAGCTCCAGAGTCCTGCTTACGACTTCCCTGTGGCAACAGAGTGGGTGCCAAGGGCATGTGGGTTGGAGGGTGCTCAGAAGCCACAGGCGAGGCTTTGGGCACCCAGTGTTCTCTGATGGAAAACACTGCAGGCCCGAGCATCCATGAACTCCTCCAAGGCTTTGCAGTGGGATAGCTGTCCATAGCAGATGGCTCCCTGTCAAGTGCTGCAGGCCTTTCTGGAGGGCTAAGCTGGAGCTTCCTTGCAGGCTGCTGGGCCAGGGGCATGTGTCCCCTGGGCCAGAAGGCTGCAGGAGGAGCTCCTAGCTAGGGGAGAGCAAGCACGTTGTTTCCTTGGCCTACACTGGCCTGTGAACACAGAGGCCAGCCAGCAGTGATGACAGCACAGGCAGCAAGGGGGTGTGGCAGGCAGCTAAGAGGCGGCAGGAGTCGCACTTGAAAGTGGGCTCATGACTGTTTGGTGCTCAGGCCCCAGTGCTCACGTGCACACACAGCCTCTGGACCTGCAGCTTCCCAGCAGTGCAAGAGACACACAGGCACCACCCTGGGGCCTTCTCGAATGAACGGTGCTCCTTTGGGGTCCTGCAGGCTGACAGTGGCCAAGGCCAGCACAGGCCCTCGGGAGGCCTGGCTGAGCCTGGGATGGGTCCGGACCTAGCAGTGCCCAGGGCAAGCCTGGGACTGCAGGCCAGGCTGCAGGCTCATTCCAGTTTGGGCCTGGTATGCAGAGCCTTCAGCTAGGACGTGCAGGGGGAAGGCTCAGCACAGTGGCTTTGGCCTGCAATCCACGTTCCTCCCTCGGGCTGCCCTGCCTGGCAGACCCACACTCCCTAGAAGTGTGTTCCTGAGGCAGTTGGACAGTTGGGGAGGTGGAGGCTCTCCCAACATGGGAGGCCTGCCCAGAACATGGCTGTGTGTCCAAAGAGGATTTCCTGCACCTCTGGCGCTGGGCAGAGATTTTCTGCACACAGGAGAGCCTTGGCACACACAGTGTTTCCCCATGGAAAGCAGTGTGAGAAAGAGCCCCCGCCAGGGAAGCATGGCACTCGCCCATCGAAGCCCTCCATGCAGCAGGCTGTCATGGACTTGGCTGCAGGCCTTTGTGGCTGGAGAGACTGCAGCTCCTCTGGAGGCTCTGGGTCCATTTGCACTCCCCTTGGAGGAAACGAGGTTGTGGGATGAGGTCCTTGCCAACAATGGCACTCAGCCTGCTCCATTCGATGAGACGCACATGTGGTGAGAGAGGCTTGTCAGCCCAGAAGCAAGCAGGGCAGCCAGGGAGGGGATTTGCATGCAGCTTGGAAGCCCTAGACTGCTGCCTCCCACCCAGGGAATGCCGGCTCTGCCCATCAGGCCCCATTCCCAAGTGGGCACCCAGCTTCAGCATCTGCCCTTTCCCAGCCATGGAACCATTCCCAGGCCACACCCTGAGCCCTGCCAAGGGTGACCTTGGCTCCCCGGGTGGGCTGAATGGCACGACTGTGTTAGGGGAGAGAAGGCCCAGGAGGCCTTCAGGGAACTGCCACCACATAGCAGTGCTCAGGAAAAGGCACTCTGCTTTCTGTAGGCTGGATGCACACTCGAGTTTTGGCTTGAGGCAGAGAGAGCTCAGCTAGGCGATTCCAGGCTGAAGGCAAAGCAGAGAGTTTTTTGGTGGAGCGATGGCACCATCTGCTGGCCAGCAAGTGTGGCAGGAGAAGCCTCACTCCAAATGAGTTCCTGAGGAAGTTTCCAAGCAGGAGGCACTCTGGCTCCCCAAGCTCCAGAGTCCTGCTTACGACTTCCCTGTGGCAACAGAGTGGGTGCCAAGGGCATGTGGGTTGGAGGGTGCTCAGAAGCCACAGGCGAGGCTTTGGGCACCCAGTGTTCTCTGATGGAAAACACTGCAGGCCCGAGCATCCATGAACTCCTCCAAGGCTTTGCAGTGGGATAGCTGTCCATAGCAGATGGCTCCCTGCCAAGTGCTGCAGGCCTTTCTGGAGGGCTAAGCTGGAGCTTCCTTGCAGGCTGCTGGGCCAGGGGCGTGTGTCCCCTGGGCCAGAGTGCTGCAGGAGGAGCTCCTAGCTAGGGGAGAGCAAGCACGTTGTTTCCTTGGCCTACGCTGGCCTGTGAACACAGAGGCCAGCCAGCAGTGATGACAGCACAGGCAGCAAGGGGGTGTGGCAGGCAGCTAAGAGGCGGCAGGAGTCCCACTTGAAAGTGGGCTCATGACTGTTTGGTGCTCAGGCCCCAGTGCTCACGTGCACACACAGCCTCTGGACCTGCAGCTTCCCAGCAGTGCAAGAGACACACAGGCACCACCCTGGGGCCTTCTCGAATGAACTGTGCTCCATCGAGGTCCTGCTGGCTGGCAGTGGCCAAGGCCAGCACAGGCCCTCGGGAGGCCTGGCTGAGCCTGGGATGGGTCCGGACCTAGCAGTGCCCAGGGCAAGCCTGGGACTGCAGGCCAGGCTGCAGGCTCATTCCAGTTTGGGCCTGGTACGCAGAGCCTTCGGCTAGGACGTGCAGGGGGAAGGCTCAGCACAGTGGCTTTGGCCTGCAATCCACGTTCCTCCCTCGGGCCGCCCTGCCTGGCAGACCCACACTCCCTAGAAGTGTGTTCCTGAGGCAGCTGGACAGTTGGGGAGGTGGAGGCTCTCCCAACATGGGAGGCCTGCCCAGAACATGGCTGTGTGTCCAAAGAGGATTCCCTGCACCTCTGGCGCTGGGCAGAGATTTTCTGCACACAGGAGACCCTTGGCACACACAGTGTTTCCCCATGGAAAGCAGTGTGAGAAAGAGCCCCCGCCAGGGAAGCATGGCACTCGCCCATCGAAGCCCTCCATGCAGCAGGCTGTCATGGACTCGGCTGCAGGCCTTTGTGGCTGGAGAGACTGCAGCTCCTCTGGAGGCTCTGGGTCCATTTGCACTCCCCTTGGAGGAAACGAGGTTGTGGGATGAGGTCCTTGCCAACAATGGCACTCAGCCTGCTCCATTCGATGAGACGCACGTGTGTTGAGAGAGGCTTCTCAGCCCAGAAGCAAGCAGGGCAGCCAGGGAGGGGATTTGCATGCAGCTTGGAAGCCCTAGACTGCTGCCTCCCACCCAGGGAATGCCGGCTCTGCCCATCAGGCCCCATGCCCAAGTGGGCACCCAGCTTCAGCATCTGCCCTTTCCCAGCCATGGAACCATTCCCAGGCCACACCCTGAGCCCTGCCAAGGGTGACCTTGGCTCCCCGGGTGGGCTGAATGGCACGACTGTGTTAGGGGAGAGAAGGCCCAGGAGGCCTTCAGGGAACTGCCACCACATAGCAGTGCTCAGGAAAAGGCACTCTGCTTTCTGTAGGCTGGATGCACACTCGAGTTTTGGCTTGAGGCAGAGAGAGCTCAGCTAGGCGATTCCAGGCTGAAGGCAAAGCAGAGAGTTTTTTGGTGGAGCGATGGCACCATCTGCTGGCCAGCAAGCGTGGCAGGAGAAGCCTCACTGCAAATGAGTTCCTGAGGAAGTTTCCAAGCAGGAGGCACTCTGGCTCCCCAAGCTCCAGAGTCCTGCTTACGACTTCCCTGTGGCAACAGAGTGGGTGCCAAGGGCATGTGGGTTGGAGGGTGCTCAGAAGCCACAGGCGAGGCTTTGGGCACCCAGTGTTCTCTGATGGAAAACACTGCAGGCCCGAGCATCCATGAACTCCTCCAAGGCTTTGCAGTGGGATAGCTGTCCATAGCAGATGGCTCCCTGCCAAGTGCTGCAGGCCTTTCTGGAGGGCTAAGCTGGAGCTTCCTTGCAGGCTGCTGGGAAAGGGGCGTGTGTCCCCTGGGCCAGAGTGCTGCAGGAGGAGCTCCTAGCTAGGGGAGAGCAAGCACGTTGTTTCCTTGGCCTACACTGGCCTGTGAACACAGAGGCCAGCCAGCAGTGATGACAGCACAGGCAGCAAGGGGGTGTGGCAGGCAGCGAAGGGGCAGCAGGAGTCCCACTTGAAAGTGGGCTCATGACTGTATGGTGCTCAGGCCCCAGTGCTCACGTGCACACACAGCCTCTGGACCTGCAGCTTCCCAGCAGTGCAAGAGACACACAGGCACCACACTGGGGCCTTCTCGAATGAACTGTGCTCCATCGAGGTCCTGCTGGCTGGCAGTGGCCAAGGCCAGCACAGGCCCTCGGGAGGCCTGGCTGAGCCTGGGATGGGTCCGGACCTAGCAGTGCCCAGGGCAAGCCTGGGACTGCAGGCCAGGCTGCAGGCTCATTCCAGTTTGGGCCTGGTACGCAGAGCCTTCGGCTAGGACGTGCAGGGGGAAGGCTCAGCACAGTGGCTTTGGCCTGCAATCCACGTTCCTCCCTCGGGCCACCCTGCCTGGCAGACCCACACTCCCTAGAAGTGTGTTCCTGAGGCAGCTGGACAGTTGGGGAGGTGGAGGCTCTCCCAACATGGGAGGCCTGCCCAGAACATGGCTGTGTGTCCAAAGAGGATTCCCTGCACCTCTGGCGCTGGGCAGAGATTTTCTGCACACAGGAGACCCTTGGCACACACAGTGTTTCCCCATGGAAAGCAGTGTGAGAAAGAGCCCCCGCCAGGGAAGCATGGCACTCGCCCATCGAAGCCCTCCATGCAGCAGGCTGTCATGGACTCGGCTGCAGGCCTTTGTGGCTGGAGAGACTGCAGCTCCTCTGGAGGCTCTGGGTCCATTTGCACTCCCCTTGGAGGAAACGAGGTTGTGGGATGAGGTCCTTGCCAACAATGGCACTCAGCCTGCTCCATTCGATGAGACGCACGTGTGTTGAGAGAGGCTTCTCAGCCCAGAAGCAAGCAGGGCAGCCAGGGAGGGGATTTGCATGCAGCTTGGAAGCCCTAGACTCCTGCCTCCCACCCAGGGAATGCCGGCTCTGCCCATCAGGCCCCATTCCCAAGTGGGCACCCAGCTTCAGCATCTGCCCTTTCCCAGCCATGGAACCATTCCCAGGCCACACCCTGAGCCCTGCCAAGGGTGACCTTGGCTCCCCGGGTGGGCTGAATGGCACGACTGTGTTAGGGGAGAGAAGGCCCAGGAGGCCTTCAGGGAACTGCCACCACATAGCAGTGCTCAGGAAAAGGCACTCTGCTTTCTGTAGGCTGGATGCACACTCGAGTTTTGGCTTGAGGCAGAGAGAGCTCAGCTAGGCGATTCCAGGCTGAAGGCAAAGCAGAGAGTTTTTTGGTGGAGCGATGGCCCCATCTGCTGGCCAGCAAGCGTGGCAGGAGAAGCCTCACTGCAAATGAGTTCCTGAGGAAGTTTCCAAGCAGGAGGCACTCTGGCTCCCCAAGCTCCAGAGTCCTGCTTACGACTTCCCTGTGGCAACAGAGTGGGTGCCAAGGGCATGTGGGTTGGAGGGTGCTCAGAAGCCACAGGCGAGGCTTTGGGCACCCAGTGTTCTCTGATGGAAAACACTGCAGGCCCGAGCATCCATGAACTCCTCCAAGGCTTTGCAGTGGGATAGCTGTCCATAGCAGATGGCTCCCTGCCAAGTGCTGCAGGCCTTTCTGGAGGGCTAAGCTGGAGCTTCCTTGCAGGCTGCTGGGCCAGGGGCGTGTGTCCCCTGGGCCAGAGTGCTGCAGGAGGAGCTCCTAGCTAGGGGAGAGCAAGCACGTTGTATCCTTGGCCTACGCTGGCCTGTGAACACAGAGGCCAGCCAGCAGTGATGACAGCACAGGCAGCAAGGGGGTGTGGCAGGCAGCGAAGGGGCGGCAGGAGTCCCACTTGAAAGTGGGCTCATGACTGTTTGGTGCTCAGGCCCCAGTGCTCACGTGCACACACAGCCTCTGGACCTGCAGCTTCCCAGCAGTGCAAGAGACACACAGGCACCACCCTGGGGCCTTCTCGAATGAACTGTGATCCATCGAGGTCCTGCTGGCTGACAGTGGCCAAGGCCAGCACAGGCCCTCGGGAGGCCTGGCTGAGCCTGGGATGGGTCCGGACCTAGCAGTGCCCAGGGCAAGCCTGGGACTGCAGGCCAGGCTGCAGGCTCATTCCAGTTTGGGCCTGGTACGCAGAGCCTTCGGCTAGGACGTGCAGGGGGAAGGCTCAGCACAGTGGCTTTGGCCTGCAATCCACGTTCCTCCCTCGGGCCGCCCTGCCTGGCAGACCCACACTCCCTAGAAGTGTGTTCCTGAGGCAGCTGGACAGTTGGGGAGGTGGAGGCTCTCCCAACATGGGAGGCCTGCCCAGAACATGGCTGTGTGTCCAAAGAGGATTCCCTGCACCTCTGGCGCTGGGCAGAGATTTTCTGCACACAGGAGACCCTTGGCACACACAGTGTTTCCCCATGGAAAGCAGTGTGAGAAAGAGCCCCCGCCAGGGAAGCATGGCACTCGCCCATCGAAGCCCTCCATGCAGCAGGCTGTCATGGACTCGGCTGCAGGCCTTTGTGGCTGGAGAGACTGCAGCTCCTCTGGAGGCTCTGGGTCCATTTGCACTCCCCTTGGAGGAAACGAGGTTGTGGAATGAGGTCCTTGCCAACAATGGCACTCAGCCTGCTCCATTCGATGAGACGCACGTGTGGTGAGAGGGGCTTGTCAGCCCAGAAGCAAGCAGGGCAGCCAGGGAGGGGATTTGCATGCAGCTTGGAAGCCCTAGACTGCTGCCTCCCACCCAGGGAATGCCGGCTCTGCCCATCAGGCCCCATGCCCAAGTGGGCACCCAGCTTCAGCATCTGCCCTTTCCCAGCCATGGAACCATTCCCAGGCCACACCCTGAGCCCTGCCAAGGGTGACCTTGGCTCCCCGGGTGGGCTGAATGGCACGACTGTGTTAGGGGAGAGAAGGCCCAGGAGGCCTTCAGGGAACTGCCACCACATAGCAGTGCTCAGGAAAAGGCACTCTGCTTTCTGTAGGCTGGATGCACACTCGAGTTTTGGCTTGAGGCAGAGAGAGCTCAGCTAGGCGATTCCAGGCTGAAGGCAAAGCAGAGAGTTTTTTGGTGGAGCGATGGCCCCATCTGCTGGCCAGCAAGCGTGGCAGGAGAAGCCTCACTGCAAATGAGTTCCTGAGGAAGTTTCCAAGCAGGAGGCACTCTGGCTCCCCAAGCTCCAGAGTCCTGCTTACGACTTCCCTGTGGTAACAGAGTGGGTGCCAAGGGCATGTGGGTTGGAGGGTGCTCAGAAGCCACAGGCGAGGCTTTGGGCACCCAGTGTTCTCTGATGGAAAACACTGCAGGCCCGAGCATCCATGAACTCCTCCAAGGCTTTGCAGTGGGATAGCTGTCCATAGCAGATGGCTCCCTGCCAAGTGCTGCAGGCCTTTCTGGAGGGCTAAGCTGGAGCTTCCTTGCAGGCTGCTGGGCCAGGGGCGTGTGTCCCCTGGGCCAGAGTGCTGCAGGAGGAGCTCCTAGCTAGGGGAGAGCAAGCACGTTGTTTCCTTGGCCTACGCTGGCCTGTGAACACAGAGGCCAGCCAGCACTGATGACAGCACAGGCAGCAAGGGGGTGTGGCAGGCAGCTAAGAGGCGGCAGGAGTCCCACTTGAAAGTGGGCTCATGACTGTTTGGTGCTCAGGCCCCAGTGCTCACGTGCACACACAGCCTCTGGACCTGCAGCTTCCCAGCAGTGCAAGAGACACACAGGCACCACCCTGGGGCCTTCTCGAATGAACTGTGCTCCATCGAGGTCCTGCTGGCTGGCAGTGGCCAAGGCCAGCACAGGCCCTCGGGAGGCCTGGCTGAGCCTGGGATGGGTCCGGACCTAGCAGTGCCCAGGGCAAGCCTGGGACTGCAGGCCAGGCTGCAGGCTCATTCCAGTTTGGGCCTGGTACGCAGAGCCTTCGGCTAGGACGTGCAGGGGGAAGGCTCAGCACAGTGGCTTTGGCCTGCAATCCACGTTCCTCCCTCGGGCCGCCCTGCCTGGCAGACCCACACTCCCTAGAAGTGTGTTCCTGAGGCAGCTGGACAGTTGGGGAGGTGGAGGCTCTCCCAACATGGGAGGCCTGCCCAGAACATGGCTGTGTGTCCAAAGAGGATTCCCTGCACCTCTGGCGCTGGGCAGAGATTTTCTGCACACAGGAGACCCTTGGCACACACAGTGTTTCCCCATGGAAAGCAGTGTGAGAAAGAGCCCCCGCCAGGGAAGCATGGCACTCGCCCATCGAAGCCCTCCATGCAGCAGGCTGTCATGGACTCGGCTGCAGGCCTTTGTGGCTGGAGAGACTGCAGCTCCTCTGGAGGCTCTGGGTCCATTTGCACTCCCCTTGGAGGAAACGAGGTTGTGGGATGAGGTCCTTGCCAACAATGGCACTCAGCCTGCTCCATTCGATGAGACGCACGTGTGTTGAGAGAGGCTTGTCAGCCCAGAAGCAAGCAGGGCAGCCAGGGAGGGGATTTGCATGCAGCTTGGAAGCCCTAGACTGCTGCCTCCCACCCAGGGAATGCCGGCTCTGCCCATCAGGCCCCATGCCCAAGTGGGCACCCAGCTTCAGCATCTGCCCTTTCCCAGCCATGGAACCATTCCCAGGCCACACCCTGAGCCCTGCCAAGGGTGACCTTGGCTCCCCGGGTGGGCTGAATGGCACGACTGTGTTAGGGGAGAGAAGGCCCAGGAGGCCTTCAGGGAACTGCCACCACATAGCAGTGCTCAGGAAAAGGCACTCTGCTTTCTGTAGGCTGGATGCACACTCGAGTTTTGGCTTGAGGCAGAGAGAGCTCAGCTAGGCGATTGCAGGCTGAAGGCAAAGCAGAGAGTTTTTTGGTGGAGCGATGGCACCATCTGCTGGCCAGCAAGCGTGGCAGGAGAAGCCTCACTGCAAATGAGTTCCTGAGGAAGTTTCCAAGCAGGAGGCACTCTGGCTCCCCAAGCTCCAGAGTCCTGCTTACGACTTCCCTGTGGCAACAGAGTGGGTGCCAAGGGCATGTGGGTTGGAGGGTGCTCAGAAGCCACAGGCGAGGCTTTGGGCACCCAGTGTTCTCTGATGGAAAACACTGCAGGCCCGAGCATCCATGAACTCCTCCAAGGCTTTGCAGTGGGATAGCTGTCCATAGCAGATGGCTCCCTGCCAAGTGCTGCAGGCCTTTCTGGAGGGCTAAGCTGGAGCTTCCTTGCAGGCTGCTGGGAAAGGGGCGTGTGTCCCCTGGGCCAGAGTGCTGCAGGAGGAGCTCCTAGCTAGGGGAGAGCAAGCACGTTGTTTCCTTGGCCTACACTGGCCTGTGAACACAGAGGCCAGCCAGCAGTGATGACAGCACAGGCAGCAAGGGGGTGTGGCAGGCAGCGAAGGGGCAGCAGGAGTCCCACTTGAAAGTGGGCTCATGACTGTATGGTGCTCAGGCCCCAGTGCTCACGTGCACACACAGCCTCTGGACCTGCAGCTTCCCAGCAGTGCAAGAGACACACAGGCACCACACTGGGGCCTTCTCGAATGAACTGTGCTCCATCGAGGTCCTGCTGGCTGGCAGTGGCCAAGGCCAGCACAGGCCCTCGGGAGGCCTGGCTGAGCCTGGGATGGGTCCGGACCTAGCAGTGCCCAGGGCAAGCCTGGGACTGCAGGCCAGGCTGCAGGCTCATTCCAGTTTGGGCCTGGTACGCAGAGCCTTCGGCTAGGACGTGCAGGGGGAAGGCTCAGCACAGTGGCTTTGGCCTGCAATCCACGTTCCTCCCTCGGGCCACCCTGCCTGGCAGACCCACACTCCCTAGAAGTGTGTTCCTGAGGCAGCTGGACAGTTGGGGAGGTGGAGGCTCTCCCAACATGGGAGGCCTGCCCAGAACATGGCTGTGTGTCCAAAGAGGATTCCCTGCACCTCTGGCGCTGGGCAGAGATTTTCTGCACACAGGAGACCCTTGGCACACACAGTGTTTCCCCATGGAAAGCAGTGTGAGAAAGAGCCCCCGCCAGGGAAGCATGGCACTCGCCCATCGAAGCCCTCCATGCAGCAGGCTGTCATGGACTCGGCTGCAGGCCTTTGTGGCTGGAGAGACTGCAGCTCCTCTGGAGGCTCTGGGTCCATTTGCACTCCCCTTGGAGGAAACGAGGTTGTGGGATGAGGTCCTTGCCCACAATGGCACTCAGCCTGCTCCATTCGATGAGACGCACGTGTGTTGAGAGAGGCTTCTCAGCCCAGAAGCAAGCAGGGCAGCCAGGGAGGGGATTTGCATGCAGCTTGGAAGCCCTAGACTCCTGCCTCCCACCCAGGGAATGCCGGCTCTGCCCATCAGGCCCCATTCCCAAGTGGGCACCCAGCTTCAGCATCTGCCCTTTCCCAGCCATGGAACCATTCCCAGGCCACACCCTGAGCCCTGCCAAGGGTGACCTTGGCTCCCCGGGTGGGCTGAATGGCACGACTGTGTTAGGGGAGAGAAGGCCCAGGAGGCCTTCAGGGAACTGCCACCACATAGCAGTGCTCAGGAAAAGGCACTCTGCTTTCTGTAGGCTGGATGCACACTCGAGTTTTGGCTTGAGGCAGAGAGAGCTCAGCTAGGCGATTCCAGGCTGAAGGCAAAGCAGAGAGTTTTTTGGTGGAGCGATGGCCCCATCTGCTGGCCAGCAAGCGTGGCAGGAGAAGCCTCACTGCAAATGAGTTCCTGAGGAAGTTTCCAAGCAGGAGGCACTCTGGCTCCCCAAGCTCCAGAGTCCTGCTTACGACTTCCCTGTGGCAACAGAGTGGGTGCCAAGGGCATGTGGGTTGGAGGGTGCTCAGAAGCCACAGGCGAGGCTTTGGGCACCCAGTGTTCTCTGATGGAAAACACTGCAGGCCCGAGCATCCATGAACTCCTCCAAGGCTTTGCAGTGGGATAGCTGTCCATAGCAGATGGCTCCCTGCCAAGTGCTGCAGGCCTTTCTGGAGGGCTAAGCTGGAGCTTCCTTGCAGGCTGCTGGGCCAGGGGCGTGTGTCCCCTGGGCCAGAGTGCTGCAGGAGGAGCTCCTAGCTAGGGGAGAGCAAGCACGTTGTATCCTTGGCCTACGCTGGCCTGTGAACACAGAGGCCAGCCAGCAGTGATGACAGCACAGGCAGCAAGGGGGTGTGGCAGGCAGCGAAGGGGCGGCAGGAGTCCCACTTGAAAGTGGGCTCATGACTGTTTGGTGCTCAGGCCCCAGTGCTCACGTGCACACACAGCCTCTGGACCTGCAGCTTCCCAGCAGTGCAAGAGACACACAGGCACCACCCTGGGGCCTTCTCGAATGAACTGTGATCCATCGAGGTCCTGCTGGCTGACAGTGGCCAAGGCCAGCACAGGCCCTCGGGAGGCCTGGCTGAGCCTGGGATGGGTCCGGACCTAGCAGTGCCCAGGGCAAGCCTGGGACTGCAGGCCAGGCTGCAGGCTCATTCCAGTTTGGGCCTGGTACGCAGAGCCTTCGGCTAGGACGTGCAGGGGGAAGGCTCAGCACAGTGGCTTTGGCCTGCAATCCACGTTCCTCCCTCGGGCCGCCCTGCCTGGCAGACCCACACTCCCTAGAAGTGTGTTCCTGAGGCAGCTGGACAGTTGGGGAGGTGGAGGCTCTCCCAACATGGGAGGCCTGCCCAGAACATGGCTGTGTGTCCAAAGAGGATTCCCTGCACCTCTGGCGCTGGGCAGAGATTTTCTGCACACAGGAGACCCTTGGCACACACAGTGTTTCCCCATGGAAAGCAGTGTGAGAAAGAGCCCCCGCCAGGGAAGCATGGCACTCGCCCATCGAAGCCCTCCATGCAGCAGGCTGTCATGGACTCGGCTGCAGGCCTTTGTGGCTGGAGAGACTGCAGCTCCTCTGGAGGCTCTGGGTCCATTTGCACTCCCCTTGGAGGAAACGAGGTTGTGGAATGAGGTCCTTGCCAACAATGGCACTCAGCCTGCTCCATTCGATGAGACGCACGTGTGGTGAGAGGGGCTTGTCAGCCCAGAAGCAAGCAGGGCAGCCAGGGAGGGGATTTGCATGCAGCTTGGAAGCCCTAGACTGCTGCCTCCCACCCAGGGAATGCCGGCTCTGCCCATCAGGCCCCATGCCCAAGTGGGCACCCAGCTTCAGCATCTGCCCTTTCCCAGCCATGGAACCATTCCCAGGCCACACCCTGAGCCCTGCCAAGGGTGACCTTGGCTCCCCGGGTGGGCTGAATGGCACGACTGTGTTAGGGGAGAGAAGGCCCAGGAGGCCTTCAGGGAACTGCCACCACATAGCAGTGCTCAGGAAAAGGCACTCTGCTTTCTGTAGGCTGGATGCACACTCGAGTTTTGGCTTGAGGCAGAGAGAGCTCAGCTAGGCGATTCCAGGCTGAAGGCAAAGCAGAGAGTTTTTTGGTGGAGCGATGGCCCCATCTGCTGGCCAGCAAGCGTGGCAGGAGAAGCCTCACTGCAAATGAGTTCCTGAGGAAGTTTCCAAGCAGGAGGCACTCTGGCTCCCCAAGCTCCAGAGTCCTGCTTACGACTTCCCTGTGGCAACAGAGTGGGTGCCAAGGGCATGTGGGTTGGAGGGTGCTCAGAAGCCACAGGCGAGGCTTTGGGCACCCAGTGTTCTCTG